>NW_023601754.1:12355825-13555825 GCF_014898055.3 Talpa occidentalis
AGGAGGCGTCTACGCGAACCCCCCAGAGTTTATTGGGGAGAGAACCGAGGAAACAGCAGAGACGACACTCGCCGCCGCAGCCTGTGGCTCAGCCGCCCTGAGGCGTGTGTGTTGGGGTGAACCTGAGATGCACCAGGAGAACCTATTTCGCTGCACGCTTATTACTTTGAATCGATCGGGCAGTTGTTGGGGGGGAGGAGAGCGAGGGGAGGAAGAGCCCACAGGGAAGAGCAGGGAGAGAGGAGACCAGGAGATGAGAGCCGAGCACAGAAGCGGGAGGGAGGAGAGGACGCGCCAAAATGTCTGAAACAAAGCCCCGAGAGCCGAGCCGGAGGCGCGCGTGGCTGCCTCTCCCGCCCGCCTCAGCCGCGCACCCCGCGGTGACTCGCTGCAGACCCTTCCGGCCTCTTTATTCCCCTCGCCGGGTCAGCCGGGCCTGTGAGCGCAGGGGCCCGCGGGCAGCTCCTCTGCCTCAGAGGCCTCCGCGCTGGCGCCTGAGCGTCCGTCAGAGCCTTCACCTGCCGGTCACCGTTTGCGTCACGGAAACTTTCACATAAAAAACAGGGAAGTCAAAACCCGTGAAAACCGCTGGAGAGACGAGCCGGGCTGTTCCGGCCCATCAGCCCCTTGTAAATGCTGTGAGGAGGCGTCGCCTCCCCGCCTGCCACCACCACCGGGGTGGACGTTTCCCGAGCTGCTGGTCCCCAGGGCCTTGGGGGTCCAGCTCAGAACTCAGCATTTAAGTTTACAAACCAAAGCATTCTGAATCCTCGTCCACCAACGCGGTTTTACATGAAACGCCTGAAGACGGGCACTGACCTGTCCTTACGCCACTGCTGTGACTGCTGGGCCCTGCTTCCCCCGGGGGGTCTCTCCCACGGCCGGGTGGTGACGTGTTGTCACCGTTTCAGCCCTCACATGGGTCATTCTGGTCGGCGGCTCCGCTCTCGCTCAGTCTGACAAGCTGAATGGGTAATGAGGTGACCACACCCTGGGCACGGGACTCGGTTTCTAAGTCAGACGTGTGAGACACCGCGGGAGCTGGGGCGGCTTCGTCAGACGTGCCCGGAGCTCTAGTCCCAGCCCCCCTGGCTGTGTCCAGGCCTATTACGAGCACCCTTGGCCGAAACCTGTCCTCATTCTCTTCCGCCGCGTGGTGCACACACAGCTGGTCTGGGAGGCCGGGACCCCGCACCCTCTCCAAGCCTTATCTTGGCTCAAGTGCTTACTGAGCTCCCATCCCATCCTCCTGGCCCTGGGCTGCTGGCTCCGGGTCTCCACCCGACCTGGTCCGCACCCTGGTGTTTAAAAAGGCAAAGCCCACAGCCCATCCTGCTGAGGAGGGGCCGGTGAGCGGGCCTGGGGCCCTCTGCCCGTGTTCCGGCTCTCCGCTCACGCTCATGGCCTCATCCTGGGGTCTCCTGCCACCGGGACAGGCCGCACGCCGAGTCATCCCACGTACAGCACACCTCTGAGCAAAGCAGAACGTACCCCTGCGTCTTGTTCAACAAAATACGGCAGGCCCAAACACTGTCAGGGTCAGCAGGCATCATGCAGAAGAACCCAGAGAAGGACACCAGCGAACTCGGGAGACCAAAGGGAGTACAGATTCCCCTGAGAAATCTGAAGTCAGGCCGCTGACACAATCCCTGGTGGTGGATGTGGGGACACTCATTCCAAAAAGAAGGCCTAGCGCTAGCAATGGAGTGGGCATCGAGGGCTGCTGGGAGTGGGGTCGTGAGCAGGATTATGACGGGGAGCTCCTGACCCTGGATGCTCCCCCCGGAACTGACGGACACCTGGGCAGACGACAGGCTACCTGACGCTGGATACCAGCCCGTCTGTCAGGAAAGGTGCCGCCATGGCTGGGCTTCAAGTAAGGAGTACGGGCCATTTGCTTTTTAAAAAGTAGATGAGCTTGACACTAATTTGAAAGGGAATTTGAGTACAGCTGCGCAGAAGCCCCACTTGGGAAGCCTGAGAGGTGAAGCTCTGCCAATTCATAGCCCCCCTTTCTACTGCTTTCAACAAAACTTCCCACATCACCAAGAGCCTCCAGTTGTGACCAGTGGCTCTGAGTGAGGTTCACTTGGATTCCTTCTACTTCCCTAGATCTTCTCCTGGTGTCTTTGGGTGTTTAACTCTCCCTCCTGTTTATCCAGATGCCTGGGAGTTAACCCCAGGACACACCTCTGCACTGGAAATCCCCCCCCCCCCCCCCCCAGGAACATTAGAGTCACTGCAGGTTGTCTGGGGCAGGACCAACACTGGCACTTTTGCTGTGCGTGGTCAGTGCTAAATGTAGCAAGAGGAAGTTATTGAAGGCCAGTGTCTCTTCAGGTCGCTGAGGACATTACTCAAAACAAGAAAATGAGGGGCAGCAAATGGGGCTGAAGTGTCAGGGAAATGAAGAGAGGCTAGTACTAAGTACCCCTTGAGTTAAGGAGGGAGAGGCTGAGTGAGACATGGGGATTCTTCACGTGCTAGAACCTAAAGCAGCTGAAGACAGCAAAGGCATGTGGGACTGTGCCTCAGATCACTTTGCTCAGGACAACAGATGCTGTAGTGTTGGAAATAAAGCTAGGCTTTCTCTAGGATGGGGAGCAGGCTAGTGGCAGGCCGGGACTGGCAGTGGTTGGCTGGTTTGGTTCTGTGGATACAGGAGCTGCCTGAGAAGTAGGCGTAGCATGGCCAAATGCTGGTGAAAATGAGCAACAGGGCCTCAGTGGTGACCACTAATAACAAGACCAATTCAGTCACAGAAACATTAGTGGTAGGGTGAACGGTTATTACTTGCTTTTTCTACTTGCCTATGTGTATTAGCTCATTCTGTCGTCCTGTAACTCACGAGCCCAATTTATTATTCTTGTTTTATAAGTGAAGAAACTGAGCTTCCTTCCTGCCAGGCACACCTGAGTCCCATGATCCTGGAGGAGCCGAGCTGCGCCTCCTCACCAGGAGAAGCAAGCTTCATAGATCACAATCTATGGCAGACGGGAGGAGCAGGGAGGCGGGATGGGAGGTTACCACAGCTAAAGCACTGAACAGAGCTGGCTATGGAGATGGAGGAGGCAGAGGTAACCCACCTCATTCCTCAAGAATTGAAACAATATTTAAGCCCCTGTCTCCCTTTCTGACCCCGCCTCAAACTACGAAGAGAAACAGAATTAAAGCAGCGCTGAAACCACCAAAAAAGCAGATAAGGCAATATAACAGAATTAAAGCGGCAAATAAGCAAATAACAGAATTAAAGCAGCACCCAAACCACCAAAAAAGCAAATAAGGCAACACACATGGTTAGGAAGCAAGGACTATCTGAATACGAGAAGGAGAAACACAATGAGAAGAGCAGAAGTTCTGAGACATAAATTTTGAATACAGAAGTAGAGGTTTATCAGACAAAGCTAAAACAACCATGTTAAAAATGCTAATGGAGCTACTGGAAGGTCAAAGACTAAGAGGCAGCTATAAAATCTTAGAAAAGTGATTCAGGAACAAGAGAGTTCCTTACCAAAGAGATTGAAAATATTGAAAGAAACAAGAGTCTCTGAATGAAATGAGATAAATGTAGAAAATGCTTTATTGAAACAGAATTAAACTGATGGAAGAATTTCAGAAATAGAATACTCAAATGTGCGAACCATCTAACTTAAAAGAGAAGACATCAGAAAAATGAGGAAACTACGAAAAAGTAGTAGACATAAGGATAATGGGTATTCCAGAAACTAAAGAGAGCCAGAAGGTAGCAGAAACACTTCAAATAAATAATAGCTAAGAATTTCCCAAGCCTAAGGAATGAATTAAGCACTTAAATATCTAAATGTAAAATGACTTACATCAAGACACATCATTGCTAAATTATTAAGAATCAAAAATAAAAGTTTTACAGAAAGCGAGGAAAAAGATTACAAAGGCACCTAAATTAAGCTTTCCTCAGATTTCACCTCAGTCACTCTCTAGGCAAGAGGAGAGTGTAAAGACAAGTTCTGCCATCCAAGAATACTGTATCTTAGAAAATAATTCAAATATGAAGGTCAAGGCTTTTTTTTTTTATTAAAGATTTTATTTTTGCATAGAAAACCTGGGGTATAGGCCAGCGGTGTGGGGGTGAGAGGATTCATCAGAGAGAGACTAGGGAGCAGAACAGGTAGATTTACAGAAATACACTGGTAAGGGGAGCACCAGGCAAGACAGGAGAGGTCTGCTGCACCATATGTGAGTTAGTTCCCTGGCTGGTGATCAAACTCGGGCCATAGGGATCATAGCACGGAGACTTAACCACTAGGTGCCCAGGGAGGCCCTCAGAGGTTTTACTAGACAAACAGAAGCTAATAGTGTTCATCATGCACCAAACCTGCCTGACAAGAAATGTTGAAAAAACTAAAAACACAAAATTGAGGAAAATGATGAGCTTGAAAGCATGAGCATGAATATTATGTGTCAGCAACACTTCAGACACATAAGAGGAAGAAATGGACAGATTCTATATAGTTAAATGTCAGAGGAGGCGCCAGTTCATAAAGGACTTTTTAAACACATAGTAAGTAAGGTAACCATGATGATTACCTTACCCAGGTAATCTCCATGGTAACCACTGACTGATAATCTAGAAAAGAGCCTCTCAGGTGAAGAAACAAAGGCATTGATAAAACCATGAAGGAAAGTCATCCAGGAGTAAAGAGAAGCAACTGGAAAAAGAAACGGAGACAATGAAAAACCCAGAATGACCGATAAATCAATAATCATCCTAGATGTGAATAGCATGAACTTACCAGTCAAAAAGCATGTAATGACAAATTGGCTTTAAAAGTTTCAGACATATGTACTTTGTCATCTATACTTTGTGTGCAAGATACCCATTAAAAATTGAAAGACTGAAAATGAAGGGTTGGAGCAAGGTATTTTTTTTTTTAAAGATTTATTTATTTATACAAGAACTGGGGTACAGGCCAGATGCGCAGGAGGGTGAGAGGATTCACCAGAGACAGAGCGGGGAACAGAACAGGCAGACTGATGAAATACACTGCTGAGGGGAGCAGCGGGCGCGACAGGAAAGGTCTGCCTCGCCATGTGGGACCCTCCCTGGCCAGCCGGGATCCAACTGGCGCTGGGGAGGCTGCTGACAGCTTCACAGCGCTGCGCTCAATTGCCTGCACCGCCAGGGGAGGCCCTGGAGCAAGGTTTTACAAGCCAATAATGCATAATGGAAAGCAGGAAATGCTATTCTTATATAAGATAGACTTTCAACTAAAAAAGCAATTAGGGACAAAGGTGGATAATATATAATGTCAAGGGAACAATTCAGCAAAATATATAACATCTGTGCACCTAAAACAGGCACATCTACTTATGTAAAGCAACTATTAATAGACAGAGTAACATACAGATAAGAATACATTATTGTTGGAAACCTCAACATACCACTGACATAAAGGTAGAGATCACCCAGACAGAGAATTAGCAAAGAACTTCAGGGCATAAATGCAGTGTTAAAACTGATGGATTTATTGGACATTTATAGAGTGTTCTATACCAAAAGAAGTGAATACACTTCTCTAGTGCACATGGACCATTCTCAAAGTAGATCATATTCTACCACCAAAAACACGCCTCAGAAAATATACTAAAGTAGCATTATTATGCATCTTCATTAACTATAATGCTGTAAAGCTGAAATTAACCACAGAAGAATCCTGGAATAAACCCAAACATGTCGAGACTAAATGCTGCAGACTAGTCCTAGGTCAATAAGAAATTAAAGAAGACATCAAAAAGTATGTAGAGACTAGTGAAAAGGGAAAGATAAGTTACCAGACTCGGATGCACTAAAAACCGTCCTAAATGGGAAGTTCATAGCAACACAGGCCAACATTAAAATAAACAAGAAACATCTCAAATAATCTAACTGCAGATGAAGGAAATAGAAAAAGAACAAACGCATCCAGAAACCAGTAGAAGGAAATAAAAATTCAAGTAGAAATAAATGAAATAGAAATTAAAACAGCCCAAAAGTTCAGTGAAACCAAGAGTTGGTTCTTTGAAAAAGTAAAATTGACAAGCCTTTAGCTAGGCTTATAAAGAAAAGAACAGAGAAAACACAAATTAATAGAATCAAATGAAGGATGCAAAATCATAGTAAATACTGCAGAAATACAAGGGATGGTAAGAACATATCACAAAAGTCTATGCAAGCAAACTGGACAACCTAGAAGGAATGCCCAAATTAATAGACTCATACACCCTCCCAAGATTGAATAAGGACAAAATAGCGAAAACAGTCCAATCATAACCACAGGTATTGAATCAGTAATAATACTAAGTCTCCCTAAGAACAAAAGCCCAAGACTAGATGGCTTCACCAGTGAATTTTACTAAACCTTCAAATAAGATGTAATACCTAACCTACTGAAACTTTAAAAAAAAAAAAAAAATTCAGGAGGGAAGAATACTTCCCAACACTGATCTCAAAACCAAACAAATACACTACAAACAAAATTATGGACCAGTATGTGTGATGAACATAGATGCAAAAATCAACAAAATCTTAGCAAACCAAATACAGCAACATATTCAGAATCATCCACCACACAATCAAGTGGGCTTCATCCCAGGGATCCAAGACTTGTTCAACGTATACAAATCAATTGATGTCATTCACCAGATCAACAAAAAGGAAGATAGAAACTACATGATCATCTCAATAGATGCTGAAAAGCATTCAACAAGATTAAATATCCATTTATTATAAAATCATTCAATAAAATGGTAATAAATGTTTAATTTAGATAAACTTATCTAAACATTATAAAAGCCATAGATGACAATCCCACACCCATCCTACTTAATGGTGAAAAGCTGAAAGCAATCCCACTAAGATCAGAAATAAGACAAGGATGTCCACTATCACCACTATTGTTTAATGCAGTATTGGAAGTCCTAGCCCAAGAAATTAGCCAAGGAAAAGCCATAAAAGGATTCCAATGTTGGGGGAAAAAATGATATTGTCACTATTTGCACATGACATATTAATGTATTTCCAAAAGACTTCCGGAAATAGTAGATGAATACAGTAAAGTATCAGGATGCAAAATCAGTACACAAAAACCACTTGCATTTCTATATACAAACAATATGAGAAAAGAAAGGAAAATAAAAACAGTCCTATTTACAATCACATCATTAAAATGGCCATATTACATAAAGAAATTTACAGATTCAGTGCAATACTTATCAAAATAGCAACAACTTTTTCCAAGGAACTAGAACAATTATCAAATGTATATGGAACCACAAAGTCCTGAATAACTAAAACCTCACTGGTGGTGCAGGGGTTAAAGATAGCACTATCAAGCTATTGCCAGTCACTGCAGCACAAGTTCAATCCCTGGCCAGCTGGTCAGGGAGCAACCCACATGGAGCAGCAGACCTCTCCTGTCTCACCCGCTGCTCCCCTCAGCAGTGTATTTTAGTAGATTTGCCTGTTCTGCTCCCCACACTTTCTGGTGAATCCAACCCCCTCCCACACACACACCTTGGCTTACACCCCAGTTCTTGTATGCATAAATAAATTTTGAAAAAAAAACCTGATGCATTCCTGAGAGAAAAGATAAAAAAATGGAGGTTTCAAACTTCATGACTTCAAACTGTATTACCAACAGTAATCAAAACAATGTGGTAGGGCCTCCCTGGTGGCGCAGTGGTTGAGCGCTGGGTTGCGGAGCTGCCCGCGGCCTCTGCGGCGCCGGTTTGATCCCCGGCTGCTCCACGGCCACGGGAGGAGGGTCCCACATGGCGCGCAGACCTCTCCTGCCACCCGCTGCTCCCCTCAGCAGTGTACTTCGGTCCTTCTGCCTGCTCTGCTCCCTGCTCTGGCTCTGGTGAATTCTCTCACCCTCCTGCGCTTCTGACTGTACCCAGTGCATGTATAAACAAAACAAACAAACAAACAAACAAACAAAAAACAACAATGTGGTATTGGAACACAAACTCACATCAGTGAAATAGAATAGAAAGCTCAGAGATAAACCCTCACAAATATGGACAGTTAATCTTTGACAAAGGAACTATGGTCATATAATGGAGAAATTAAAGCCTCTTTAATAACAGCTTTTGGGAAATATGAGTAGCCACATGCAAAAGAAATGAAATTGATCCCTACTTAACTGCATACACAAAAATTAATTCACAATGGATTAAATATCTAGATATAAGAACTGAAACCATAAAATGCTAGAAAACATAAAATGCATAGAAAACTACATGACCTCTACCTCAAAGATATTTGGGGACTTAACCTCAAAGGCAAGATAAACAAAAGCATAAGTAAGTGGGAATATATCAACTGAAGTTTTTCAACCTCAAAAGAAATCACAAAGCAAAAAAGGTAGCCTACAGAATGGGACAAAATATTTGCACATCAAACCTCTGATAAGTGGTTAATCTCCAAAATTTACAAAGTTATACAATCCAACAACAAAAACAAACAACCTGATCAGAAAATGGGTGATGGACCTAAATAGACACTTTTTCTAAAGAAGCCATTCAGACCAGCCTGGATCCATCACCACAGCACATGCCAGCAGCTGCGCTGGGGACAGACCCAGCTACTGTACCCACCACCTGATAAATACCCAGAATAGTGGGAGAGGAAGATCTACACCCGATAGAAGCCCCATCTGTAGCAGAGCAAGCCTGAAAGGAAAAATTGGGAGAAAGAAAAATACAAAAGGTCAAATGTGTCCACAGGGGAAGAATACACCAGAGAAAGAAAAGTAGTCCTCCAGAATACAGCAACACAAACATGTAAGAGCTTTTCTTATCAAAGAACAAATTCAAAATTCCAACAATCATACCAGCCACAGCAGCCCAGACAGCATACAGATTCAGCCAAACCCAGGTAAAAGCACCTGGATGTCCCGCCTGCCAACAGCAGCAGTCTGGTCAATGGGTGTCACAGGAGCCCATGTCCCTGCCCAACTGCCACAGTGGTCTAGGCAGCATGCAGATCCATTCATGCCCCTAGAGCTCCTGGGAATCCTGCCCACCATCACCAGTAGTCTGGTTGATGGCAGGGAGCTGCAGGGAGCTGAGCAGGGAGCTGCAGGACACCCTGGCAAGAGCACCCAGAAGTCATGCCCACCAGCACCAGCATTCAGGTTGTCCTATGCCTAGAAAAAAAAACATAAGCGAACAATGGGGAGAAAAAAATGATACCTATAGCCAAGCAAGCCCTCCTGGGAACAGTACACCACAGAAAATCAGCATCCAGAAACCACCAACCCTGACATGGAAGAATTTCACTGCCTCACAGATTAAGAGTTCAAAATTGCCATAATTAAAAAATTTAAAGATATGAGCAAAGATGTGGCAAGGCAAAGAATGCAATGAGAAATATAATCAACAAACAGAAGAACAAGATTGAATCCATAATTAGAAAATAAACTGCAGGATATTAAAAGATAAGTGGAGGAACTAAAAATTTCTGGGAAAAGTTACAAAAACAGATGATGAAAGGAAGCCAATCAGTACCTTCAAATATACAGATAAAGAAAGAACCAAAAAAGGAGGAAAGAGAGATACAAAGGAAAACGTATGAAGAAGCACTTTGAGAACTTGACACCATGAGGAAAGTAAATATAAGCATCAAAGGAATCCCAGAAGAAGAAATAGACAAGGGAACTGACAAAGTATTCATAGAAATACATGACAGAACTTCCCAAACTTGAAGGAAATGAAAATAGACATACAGGAGAACACCAAACTACGATAACAAAAAGGAAACTACAAGACACATAACAGTAAAGCTTTTAAGACTCCAAGACAAAGAAAAAATAATGAAGCTGACAAGGGGGAGATACAGGAAAACATTTTCCTATAAAGGAAAAACCCATGAGACTGACATCAGACTTCTCTGAAGAATCACTACTGGCAAGAAGAGAACGAAGTAACATTAAAAAAAACTCCAAGGCAAAAAATTCCAGCTAAGGGCCTCCCCGGTGGCGCAATGGATGAGCGCTGGGTTGCAAAGCTGCTTGCAGCCTCTGCAGTGCCGGTTCGATCCCCGGCTGCTCCCCGGCCACGGGAGGAGGGTCCCACATGGCGCGCAGACCTCTCCTGCCGCCCGCTGCTCCCCTCAGCAGTGTACTTCGGTCCTTCTGCCTGCTCTGCTCCCCGCTCTGGCTCTGGTGAATTCTCTCACCCTCCCGCGCTTCTGACTGTACCCAGTGCTTGTATAAATAAATAAATAAATAAATAAATAAATAAATAAATAAATCTTAAAAAAAAAAATGCCAGCCAAGAATACTTTATCTTGCTAAGCTCTCCTCTATGAGGAAAAAATAAGGGCCTCAAACAAATAAAATCTCCAGAAATTCACTACTATTAAATAGTAAGCCCCCACTCCAAGCATTATTACAAGAAGCCTTAAAATCTAAACCAGCAGAAAATGAACATGAAGAACTGTGCAAGATACTGAATAGTACCAGAAAATAATGACCAAAATGGTGGTAACAGATTTCCATGCATCACTAATCACTCTAAATGTTAATGGACTAAACCCACCAATAAAAAGACACAGTAGCTGGATTAAAAAACAGAATCTAACCTTCTAATGCCCCCAAGAAACACCTAAATTCTAAAGATAAACATAGATTCAAAGTAAAGGGTTGGAAAACAATTCTACAAGCAAAGGGCCCCACAAAAGGCAGGGTATACTTATATCAAATGAAATAGACTTCAGGCTAAAAGAGATGATTAGAGACACTGATGGATATTATATAATGATCAAGGAGACAATAAACCAGAAAGATGTAATACTCATCAATGTATACTCACAAAATGAGGGAACACCAAAATACATTAATTACTATCATCTTTGAAAACAGACATTGGAGAAAATATATATGTGGTAGAGACTTCAACACCCCACTCACCAATGGACAGATCAAAAAGAAGTTTAAAAGGACGCAATAGCCCTAAATGAAGATTTGGACCACTAATGACCTAACACACATCTATAGGACATTGCATCCACAAAAACTGAATACTTTTCCCCCAATTGCACATGGATAATTCTCCAGGATTGACCACGTATTAGGTCACAAGACAGACAAGAAGTACATATGATTGAAATCATACAAGTATCTTCTCTGACTGTAACAGCATCAAACTAGAAATCAACTACGAAAAGAAAACCAGGAACTCCCCCTTTACACGGAGACTGAATAACATGCTACTGAAAGACTACTGGGTTAATGAGGAAATCTAAGAAGAAATTTAAAAATACCTTGAAATGAATGACAATGAGGACACAACTTTCCAGAACATATGGGACCCAACAAAATCATTATTAAGAGGAAAGTATGTAGCAATATGGGCCCATATATAGAAGAAACAACCTAATTTCCCATTTCCAGGAACTAGAAAAGAACAACATCAACAGATAATGAAAACCAGTAAAGACAGAAAATAAAAATTAAAGTAGAAATAAAGTAAATAGAAATAAAAAAGACAATCCAAAGATCAATGAAATTGAAAGCTGGTACTTTGAAAAAGATAAATGAAATAGACAAACCTCTAGCCATGCTCACAGAAAAAAAAAAAAAAAAGAGGGATAAAACTCAAATAGGATCATAAATGAAAGAGGGGAAATTACAACAGACAGCAGAAATCCAGAGCATAGAGATGACTATGAATATGTACATGCAGACAAGTTCAACAATCTAGATGAGATGGACAAGTTCTTAGAATTATACAATCACTCAATGCTAAACAAAGAAGAAACAGAAAATTTAACAAACTACAAGCAGTGAAATCAAAACAGTAATCAAAATCCTCCCCCCAAGAAAACAAAAGCCCAGGACCAGATGGTTTCACAAATGAAGTCTACCAACTCTTCAAAGATCAACTACTGCCTATCCTACAAAAACTCTTTCAAAAAATTGAGAAAGAAAAAAATATTGAGAAAGAAGGAACACTATGAAATAGATTTTGTGAGGCAAACATTACTCTAATACCAAAAACCAAACAAAGACAACACACAAAAGACTACAGCCAATCTCCCTAATTAACACAGATGCAAAAATCCTCAATAAAATCTTAGCAAACCAAATCCAACAATACATCAAAAGGATTATACACCGTGACCAAGTGGGATTTATCCCAGACACACAAGGATGGATCAACATCTGAAAACAATGTTGTTCACCACATGAACAAAAAGAAAGTTTAAAATCATATGATCATATCAATAGACGTGGAGAAAGCATTTGATAAAGTCCAACATCCATTTATGATGAAGGCACTTGAAAAACTTGGGATAAAAAAGGGTATATCTTAACATAATAAAAGCCTTATATAACAAACCCCTAGCTAACATCATTCTAAATGCAGAAAAACTAGAAGCCTTCCCATTAAGATCTAGAACAAGGCAAGTGTCTCTACTTTCACTACTGCTTTTTAATATATTACCGGAAGTCTTGGCTAGAGCAATTAAGCAAGAGAAAGACATACAAGGAATCCAAATAGGGAACAAAGATGTAAAACTATCATTTGCAGGAGATATGAGATATATATATATATGTAAATAAATAAAGAATGCCCTATTAAGAATTATACTTTTAATATAACACGGATGGAAATAAAAGTGGATGAGTAAAATAAGTGGATGGGTAAAATATCATGTATACAGTAAATATAAGCTTGGAGAAGCACAATTAATAACAGATAAAGCAGATACCAAGACAACATTTATTTAGATAAAGGGGAATGGTACCGATAAAGGAATCAGCTCAGAAAGATAAACATGAATGTGCCTAATAAAAGAACTTCAAAATAGACAGCAAAAATGGCAAGATTTAAAGAAAAGACAGACCCACAAGCAGAGTTGGAGATTTTAACACCCTCCTCAGCAATTGGTAACATGAGACAAAATTTCAATAAACAATGAAAATATGAATTGACCTGCTTGATCTAATTGACACCCATTTCAGTCCACTTTCCCAACAGCTGCAGAACACACTTTTAAGGACTGGCATACGCATCACGACAGACATGTGCTGGGCCATCCAACAAGTCTTAATTGTTACTATTTTCTGACCGCAACACAATTAAATTAAAAATCAATAATAAACGGCCTCCCTGGTGGCGCAAGGGGTTAAGCACCACTCTGAAGCAATCTGCAGCACGAGTTCAATCCCTGGGGTTGGCCAGGGAGCTACCCACATGGCGAGGCAGACTGCTCGTGACTCACCCGCTGCTCCCCTCAGCAGTGTATTTCAGGCAATCTGCCTGTTCTGTTCCCCACTCTGTCTCTGATGGATCCTCTCACCCCCCGCATCTCTGGCCTGTACCCCAGGCCTGTATTTTTTATGTATGCATAAATAAATCTTTTTAAAAAATCAATAATAAGATAACTGCAATGTAAGAGCCTGGCTTTTTTTTTTTTTATTGTAATACAAGTGTCCTCTAAATATTTAATTGCCCAGGCATCTGCGTCAAACTTACATCAAACACATTGCCAGACACCTCAGTGGATAAAGCACCCTCCAGCCCCCAATTTTTTTTGTTGTAGAGATTCTGGTGACTTAGAAAACGGGCCTTTTGGCCACTTGTTTTTTCCCTTCCTGCACTTTAATTCCAATCTTTATGCTTCAAATTCACCAATAAAGAGGGAACCTGTGTAACCCTAGGCCTCCATCCTCGACTGCAGTAAAAGCAGAACCCCAGCTCTATGCTCTCCCGCTCTCCACACCCTCTCTGTGTGGTCCCATGCATGCTGTGCACCCTTTAGGACTTCTGAGTAATAAACCTGGTTTTTCTTTATTCCTTCAGTTTCCTCATGGTGGTTGCTGAGGGCATCTTGCAATCATAAGATCAGTGATTAAGGAGGGCTGTCCGTGAGGGGGCTGACTGTGGGCCCCGGTGAGTGCGCCCAGGCATTGCTGGCCCATGGCATCACTGTCCATAGATTGAGACAGGCTCAAAGCAATTGGACCTGGCTCTGAATTGTTAGAGCTGTTGAAATTCTTCAACTGCATGGTGTCTCTAAAGACTAAAATCCTTAATCTTAAAGATCCAATGAGCCATAAGTTTGTCTTTTAAGACACCACAGATCCTACACTCCATTTACTTTGCCCTAAAAGGGGCAGAACCAAGAAACATACTTCAGGAAGTGTCCCTGCCACCATGGAAAATGTTGACTGGGTTTTTGAGGCCTCTGCTGAGCAGAAAGATGGCAAAGAGCCCCAGAGTCTCCAGGGCCCTCTCCTTCCTGACTTGGATACTAACTGCCTGGTGCCCAGCCTTCCATCTTGAACATTAGATGAGGCTGGTCTTCTGCATGGCCCTGGAGTAAGAGGGCTCAGTACCCAGACCCATCACGAGTGTATGTGGGAGAGGGGTCTCCACACCAACCAACAATTCTCAGACACCAGCTGGGTTTCCAAAAATTCAATTCTCTCTACCTAGAGATAGCATCAGATTCCAGAATATAAAGGTTCAGTCAGTAAAAAAGAAAAAGACAACACCAAATCAGGGGCTAAAATCAGGGAATCTGACAAGATGGCCACGCTGCCCCATGGAATTAACAAGGAAACTACGGGCAGAAGCAGTTCCTGGTATTAGAGCAGAAGGAAATGAAAGCAATGCCTGTTCCTTTGATGTCCTCATTGCTGGCCCCTAAGATGCCCCCTTTGAGGGAGGAACTTGAACTATTCCTTCCAGAAAAATACTCAATGGTAGCCCCTAAAGTATGTTTCATGACCAAATTTTACCATCCTCATGTAGACAAGTTGGGGAGAGTATGTTTAACTTTCCTGAAAGGTCAGTGTCCCCAGCACTGCGGACACGCACAGCTGCTATCAGTCAGGCTTTGCTAAGTGCTCCCCTGGGCCACTCCCAAGTATGTGGCCACACAGTGGAATTGTGGGGAAAGGATGCCCTGAACAAACTCCACAAATAGGTTTTATGGACCCCGCCCCAGACCAGAGTTCCAAGACACCAAGGACTACAAATCCCATAATGTCATCACCACCGAAGGGAGGATGCTGGGAACTGAGGGAAGATTAAGCAGCCAGGCTTGGTCTATAACCAGAGAAGTGGGCCTTGGGGGTCCTTGGTTTTTCGCTGGCTTTCAGCATGCTATTGGGGTTCCAGCTCAGCGGAACTGGTAGGATGCATTCACCAATTTATCTCCCTCTTTCTCCGAGTTACTCCTTTCTTCATTTTCCCTTTTTATTTTCTTCTTTGTTTTTTTTTTTCCCTTTTTGTAAATAAACTCTTCATTAACCTTTTTGTGTGTGCCTGCAGTTGAGTCTCCTTAGAAGTTCCTTTTAAGCGCACAGGTGAGGACCCACAGTCTGGCCAACAGATTTCACGTTGGGGTTGCCCTGTAACAGAGGACCAACAAAACCAAGCCAGGGAAGCAGCTAGAGCATGTTCTAGACTACATGCCAGTGGTGATATTTACATCTGATCAAGTGTGCCTCACACATCTGCCTTGCCAGGACTTCCTTTCTTGTTTGCATAGAATGACCCCAGCTTAGAAACATTACAGGATAAAAGCTCAGGAGCATTAGCATGAAGAAAAGGAGAGGAGAAGACATTTAATGAAGCGAATTAGATATTTAAAATGAACTGGGTTGGGTGTTTGTTACCTAACAAGTCCTACAAGACTATTCCCCTGCCCCAGTTCCCACAACCCCCATCAGGAACAGCCAGATGGAAAGAATGCACAGAGCTTCCATGCCTTCTCCAGGGTGCCACTCTCCCTGACGCTCCACGGGTTCACCAGCCCAGATCTTGCTGAACCCTGGCCTTTGGGTTCTTCGGGAAGCTTCACTACACAGTCATCCACCATTGCTGCTGGACTCAACATCCAGCTCTCTCCCCTCCGGAGGTCAGTTGGGGGTGGGGGGCGCCGAAAGTTCCAATCCTCTCATCACCGGCCACCAAACCCCACCCTTAGGTGCTTTCCGAAGCCAGCTCATTAATACAACAAAAAGACATCTTTATGCCTTTCTTTTTTTCTATTTAAGATGTTACAAGAGATTTAGGAGCTCTGTGAATGAAATACAAAGACGATATACTTATTATATATCATAATATCCAAGTCTACCACCTGGTCTTTACATACTGATCCTTTTTTTTTTTTTTAAAGATTTATGTGTTTATTTATACAAGTTCCGGGGCACAGGCCAGATGCACGGGAGGATGAGAGTTCACCAGAGACAGAGTGGGGAACAGAACAGGCAGACTGATGAAATACACTGCTGAGGGGAGCAGCGGGTGAGACAGGAGAGGTCTGCTGCACCATGTGGGATTCTCGCTGGCCAGCCGAGATCGAACCGGCGCTGCTGAGGCTGCGGACAGCTTCACAGTGCGGTGCTCAACCGCCTGCACCACCAGGGAGGCCCCTACATACTGATCCTTTCTAGTAAAACAATTCTGAAAGGCAAAAGTGATGGAGGCTTAGCGTAGAAAATTCGGGATGGCGGCTTTGCAAGACCAGAAACTGGAGGTGGGGTAGAGATGACTAACACATATGTTAAGGCAGCTATTGAAATGAAAAATCCTTAGACACAGGCGCCCTTTAGGTGGGGCAAACAGCTTAGACAGTATGGGGCGCAGACCAGAGGTGGGGCTGTGGAGATGAAGGGCCATTAGAGAATCACTGGTCCTTACAGGTTTACCCAAGCAAATCCTAAAAGGGATTACTCTGACAATAAAACTAACAATTCCACACAGGAATGCTCCCCCAAAGGAGAACACTGTGTCAGTACAATTTCTGCACTGGCGAAAGGCAGCTCTCCCAGGCCTGCCCACCTATGTCTATGCACTTCTCTCTTCTTTCTCCTTTTCCTAATATACTTGTTATTTTAGAACGTAACCTTTGTTTCCCTGTGTCTGTGCAAACGTCTTTCTCTCCTGGGTAAACTCACCATGTTCTCCTGAAAGGGAAACTGTGGAAACTTGCCTCAGACTTAACCCGAGGACCCCCACTCACTGAACCCAGCATCTCATACATCAATACATCAAAGTGTTTAAAAAGAGAAACAGCAGGTCCCAGATGGAGTCTCTCATGCCAGGCCCCGCCAAGTTTTTTTTTTTTTTTTTTTAAAGATTTGTTTATTTATACAAGCACTGGGCACAGTCAGAAGCATGGGAGGGTGAGAGAATTCACCAGAGTGGGGAACAGAACAGGCAGACTGACGAAACACACCGCTGAGGGGAGCAGCGGGCATGGCAGGAGAGGTCTGCGTGCCATGTGGGACCCTCGCCGGCAGCCGGGTATCGAACTGGTGCTGCAGAGCCTGTGGGCAGCCTCGCAGCCCAGCGCTCAACCGCTGTGTCACTAGGGGAGGCCCCCTGCCGAGTCTTAACCTAATTGCAGGTTCAACCGCTCTTCAAACTGGTCACCAGTCTGGACATTCTAGGTGAGCACTAATGACATCATCTTCTGGTTAAGACTTCCATCGCCGTTTCTTGGAGGAAGGCGGTTTTACCTGAAGCAATGTTTCTTTAGCTGATGTCCTTGTCCTACCCTCTTTCTGACTATGAAAACCTTCCATTTCTGGGCCTCCCTGGTGGTACAGGGGTTAAAGTCTCAGCACTATCAAGCTATCACCAGCCACTGCAGCACAAGTTCAATCCCCACCCAGGGACCTGACCTACATGGCACAGCAGACCTCTCCTGTCTCGCCCACTGCTCCCCTCAGCAGTACATTTCAGTAGATCCATCTGTTCTGCTCCCCACTCTGTCTCTGGTGAAGCCTCTCACCACCATCCCCATCCCCCACACCTCTGGCCAATGCCACAGTTTTTGTATGCATAAATAAAAATAAATCTTTTTTTTTTAATTAAAAAAAACCCCTTCCATTTCTTACAACTCCTTGCAAGGCCTTTCTAGTTGGTAAATGGGATGCTGCCTGATTCACAAATTGTTTAATAAAGCCAACTAGATTAGATTTTTGCTGTTTGACAAAAGATACTGGCACGTTGCTAGAATCTCCTTCAGTCATTCATAGCTATCCAGGCCATCACTTCCAATGGAAATGTTTCTTTCCCAGGATGAGGCCACTTAGATTTGCTGGCTTCCAATCCATCCTGTTTCTAGAAGCAGGAGAGGTCTCAGCAATTATGCATTTACCTTTTTTCCCCCAAAGATTTATTTATTTATGCATATAAGAACTGGGGTACAAGTCAGAGATGCAGGGGGTAAGAAGATTCACCAGAGAAAGTGGGGAGCAGAACAGGTGGATTGACTGAAATACACTGCTGAGGGGAGCAGTGGACGAGACAGGAGAGGTCTGCTGAGCCATGTGGGTCACGTCCCTGGCCGGGGATTGAACTTATGCTGCCTTGGCTACCCATTCCTTCATGGTGCTATGACTTAACCCCTTGTACCACCAGGGAGGTGGCTTTACCCTTTTAGGCATCTGGTGTAATCAAACCAAGAGACAACTAAGTATCCCCTGCTGAGCCTCTGTAGAGGGGTTCATATTCTCAATATTTCTCACGACTCAACTGATTTATTCATTCCTTTACCCTCCACGACAGTGTTCCCGTCTCTGCTTTCATACCCAAACTTTGCACCTGGGGTGGGGCGGGGGCGGGCATCACAGATATGCCACTGTGCTAGTCCAGAAGCAGGCAGCTTTCTAAACTGGGTGCTTGTCCCTGTGCCTTGGAAATACCATCTGTAAAGCAGGCAGCTCTGTTATTCAGCTGCGAGCTGTCCATGGGCACTATCCACGAGGAATTCATTCTGGCCGCAGCTTGGGTGGCTCCAAATTGGTCCTGAGGAAAAGAGGCTGGAGGGGGTGTTGTGCCGCATTCCCAGGAAGCATGTTCATTTTCAAGCCATTTCCATTGTTCTTTCCCTAGTTATTCTAAAGCCCTGTCAGTCTCTGTGACTGGTTATTTCTCTGTGGTCTCACCTGCTCTGTCTTAACAGCTGCTCCTCCCCAAAAGTTGTGGCTTTTATGGCTTCCTAGATTCTCTTAGCAATAGCTAAGTGCACATGAAGCCCTCGATAGCCTGGAATTTCTTTGCTTCACAGCTCTATCTTAGAGTCCTTTTTAAAATTGTCCTTGTCCAGGAATGTCCTGCTGCTCCTAGTAGGGGGTGGGGTGGTGGTGGTGGTGGGTGTGTTGATTAGTCCCCTTTGGAATTTGTTGCCCTTATCTCTGGAGTCTTCCTTATTCCTCCGAGGCTTTTTCCTATGTTCTGCTGACCCTAGACGCTATCTGCTCGTCCTATGACTCAGTAGGTGAGGGTCCAGAGGCACTAAGAGCAGTTATTGCCTTTTGGTTTATCAGGCATCGCCTGAGCTTGTGCAGGACCAAATCCAGCCTTCTTTCGGGTGCTCTTATTAATGGGAGCTTATTGGGAGCAGAGGTGGGCTATCGAGGGCTTCATGTGCACTTAGCTATTGCTAAGAGAATCTAGGAAGCCATAAAAGCCACAACTTTTGGGGAGGAGCAAGCATTTAAATGCTGTTAGGGGCCTCCCTGGTGGCGCAGGGGCTAAAGACAGCACTATCAAAACTATCGACAGCCACTGCAGCGCGTATTCGATCCCTGGCCAGGGAGCTGACCCACATGACGCAGTAGATCTCTCCTGTCTTACCCGCTGCTCCCCTCAGCAGTGTATTTCAGTGGATCTGCCTGTTCTGCTCCCCACTCTCTGGTGAATCCTCTCACCTCCCACACCTCTGGCTTATACCCCAGTTCTTGTACACACAACTAAATCCTTTAAAAAATGCTATTAGCAGAGCTTGCACCTCAAAAACAAATCTCTGGTACCAGGATAAGTCAGTTCTGAACTAGGGGTAGATTAGAACCCACCAGCCACAAGAAAATGTCCACGTGTCTTGAGAGGCACACTGTCAAAGCAGCCACACCCCGTGGCACGTCCTTCCTAGGTTATAGTTTTGACTCCGAAAGGTCCGCGGCTTAGTTGAGAACTTTAATATTTATTAGTTTCCTGATACAATAGGTGTTGAACCTTTCCTTTTGCCATGTCTTATACTGGGGTGACCTATTCTGCATTGTCCAGCAACTATAAAGAATGCTTACTGATTAGCCGGGTCTCCATTAAATTGAAAAAAATTTCAACTTGCTTATCAGAACTTGCTATGGAAAACTTAGAGAGCCCTCAGTCTAAACGCCTTACTAGTGGAAGACTAAATTAATCAAAGAGAAAAGGAAAGAAGCAATGCAAAATATTTTGGCTAGCCTCAGGGAATTTCATAAAACTACACCTGAACAAAAATTATGGCCTTTTGGGAACTGTCCTGCACTGTTGGTGGGAGTGCAAACTGGTCCAACCACTATGGAGAGCTGTGTGGAGATTTCTGGACCTATTAAACATAGAGCTTCCATATGATCCAGCAATTCCACTCCTAGGTATTTACCCAAAGGACACAGAAACATCAATTCCAAAGAGCACCTGCACCCCTATGTTTATAGCAGCACTATTTACAATAGCTAAGCTTTGGAAACAGCCCAAATGCCCAAAAATAGATGACTGGATCAAGATGTGGTCCATATACACCATGGAATATTACTCAGCATTCAAAACAGATAAACACATGCAATTTGCAGCAACATGGATGGAGCTGGAAGGAATCATGCTTAACAAAACAAGCCATAAAGAAAAAGAAAAATGCCGGATGGTCTCACTCATAGCAGGAATCTAGAAAACTTAAATAAGGGACCAGGAAAATGAATAACTATAAGAAAGTAAAAATCAAAATCAACAAACAACTATGAACCAGAGACACTCTATGGGGGGTGGGTGGGCGGGAGGGGAGGGATTGGGGTCAAAATAAGGGGATTGCAATTGTATGGGGAATATAAAATAAAATTTATTTAAAAAAAAATTATGGCCTTTTGAAAATTCTAACCTTCCTGGGCCCATTAACACCAAAAATAGCGCTATGGTTTCAGTGGCCACTAGGGGGCGCCTTTGAACTTCAAAAACCTGCTAAATTCAAAGGTTTTTAAAGAAGGAAAATTTTTCAATGAGCTGAGTGGCATCATAACAACTATAAAGAAGAGACCTCAGTCTAGCTCTTTTCTTGTCTGTCTTGTCCTTCTCCAAACTGGAGTTTGGTCACAGAGTTATGGCTACACGGAGAAGAGTGTTTGTTATTGTCAGCTCTCAGGGAAATTATCTGAGGGTTTTTTTCATTCCCTTTGGAATGATTATGAGGTTTTCTAGCATTACCAGAAATATTTTCTGTTTCAAGTGGCTAAAACCAAACCATGGAATATTACTCAGCAATCAAAAAAGATAAACTCATGCAATCTGCAGCAACATGGATGGAGCTGGAAGGGATCATGCTCAGCGAAACAAGCCAGAAAGAAAAAGAAAAATACCGGATGGTCTCACTCATAGCAGGAATCTAGAAAACTTAAATAAGGGACCAGGAAAATGAATAACTATAAGAAAGTGAAAATCAATCAACAAAAAACTATGAACCAGAGACACTCTATGGGGGCTTGGGGGAGGGGAGGGATTGGGGTCAAAATAAGGGGGTTGCAATTGTATGGGGAATATAAAAATAAAATTAAAATTAAAAAAAAACAAGATATTTGAAAGGATTTTTTTAATAACCCTTTGATTAACATTTTGCGTCAAATTAGAGAATGACATTCAGAAACTGAAATTTTGTTTCTAAGGTAAGAGCTTTCTTTTTGCAAAACCAGTATTGCAGATTTAAAAGGCAGCAAAATCTCCAGCGTCCAATGAAAGAGAGATACTTTTAAACCTAAACAGTCCCTTGCCATGATTTATTAAGAACTAGGGATCCCTCTCTTCAAGTATTAAACCACCATGTGAGGAGATAAAACAACTTTTCAACTCCCTTTATAAGCTAATGAATTTTGCATATATCTGGAAAACTTTTTTTTAAAACTAAGATCTGTCTGTCTGTCTGGTTGTGTGTCTTCCTGCTTTGTTTTACCTCTGGTGGGTATTACTAAAATTAATTTATATATAATTGATTTACAAAAGTGGACCTATATACATTCTTTCTAAACTCAGGATTATAATAAAAATTCACCCAAACGTTTTTCAGAGTAATTTTGGTAGATAAGAACTACCTTTAAATTTTAATGGTTTAAGATTATAACATTGGGCATAATGCTTTATTTTACTTGTACATTCGTTTAAAAATTACGTAATGTTATCTAAAAGAAAAATAACTGACTTGGTCTCATGAGGTTTAATGATTGGAATCAAGAACTGATGGCCATAAAATGGAATCCTAAGTCCACAACACCCAGAAATGTCAGCCTTAGGCAAGCAAATTCGCTTAAGGAATAAAAGACTTAAGCCAATGAGATGCAGCTCCCTAACACTAGCCTTACTGTTCACGAGATATTTTTAGTAAACTTGAAAGTTTAGAACTGGGTTAAATTAAATAATGGAATTAGGTAAAAGAATTATTTTTGCAGGGTAAACTTACTAGTGTAATTACAGATAGACTAGATTGGGATTAGGTCCCTGGGAGAAGTTGAAACTGCAATCTCTTGGATATGGAGCCTAAACTCTGTTCTAAATCTGTACCTTTTATTAGTTTCTTTTCAGAAAATTAAGGATTTACCAATAATGGGAAATCACTGAATACCTACATCATTCTGCTGAAATACTCATTACTGATTTTTTGACTTCTTGTAGACTAAAAGAATTATGTGTCTATAGAAAAATGTGTTTTATGTCACCTTAAAAATTACATTATGGGGGGGGGGGCCTCCCTGGTGGCGCAGGGGTAAGTCTCAGCTCTACCAGCCACCTGCAGCCCTGGGAGCTGACCCACACTGTGGGGGTGGCACAGCAGACCTCGCCTGTCTCTCCTTCTGCTCCCCTCAGCAGTGTATGTCAGTAGATCCCCCTGTTCTGTTCCCCACTCTGTCTCTGGTGAATCCACTCACCCCCCGACACCTCTGGCCTATACCCTAGTTCTTGTGCGCATAAATAAATCTTTAAAAAAATTATACTATGAAGGATCATGATACGATAGTTTTTACAATTACTTATAAATTGAATATAAAGAATATTACTTAATATCTGTAAGAACCTTTTTCAGCGAGAGAAACAATCTGCTCCTACGATAAGCAGATTGAGTTTACCAGAATGGGGATAAGAGAAGCACTAAGTAAATTTAAGGACTCTGATAGGTTTTCAAGCTGAGTAAGAGCAAAATGAATGAGTGTAAGGATTTTTTTAAATTGAACTTTAATACCAGTAGCATACTTCTGTGAAACCAAATTTTAATTTCTTTCATCTAATAAAAAGGCAAGAATATTCTTTAACTGTAGACAACTTTTAATGGCACTGCAAACCTTGTGATCTAAGGATCTGGTGCTCTTTCCCCCTGTGGACTTGATTAACTGAGAATCTAGTCCTGTCAGGATTGCCTCAAGTAGATCATAAAGCTCTTTCATTGTCCCCTGGGGGAATTAAATATTGTTTCATAAAGATCTATGTGTCTTAAACCTTGAATCCCCTGACCATCAAAATCCACATAAAATCTTTCACTGAAAGAAAAAGATATACGGGATGCCTCTCAACAGCTCCTGAGATCCCTCCCACAGAATTGTGCTTCCTTCCCTGCCCCCCACACCTTCCAGGAAGAGGAGAAAGAATTATAAAATGCGTTAGACTGATTTAGTGTACTGGAGCTTCATGGAAAGCACTGCCACCCAAGAAAAACCTTTCTCCTTCATCACAGGTGAATATTAATGAGTGATTTAAAATTATATGAAACTCCTTAAACATTTGGTGTGTTCTAGTATAATATTACTGGTCAATTGTGGTTATTATCCTAAAATATCATATCCCACATGATTGAGCAAATTTTTTATCCATTGCATCATAATTAAATCTTTAAAATTTGTAATTTAATATATAATTTAACCACATTAATTAAAAATAAATACTTTTAAACAACTTTTTTTTTAAAGAGGCATGTATTATTTATTCATTTATTTGTTTGTTTGTTTTTGTTTATACAAGCACTGGGTACAGTCAGAAGCGCGGGAGGGTGAGAGAATTCACCAGAGCCAGAGCGGGGAGCAGAGCAGGCAGAAGGACCGAAGTAGTACACTGCTGAGGGGAGCAGCGGGCGGCAGGAGAGGTCTGCGCGCCATGTGGGACCCTCCTCCGGTGGCCGGGGAGCAGCCGGGGATCGAACCGGTGTCGCAGAGGCCGCGGGCAGCTTCGCAACCCAGCGTTCAATTGCTGCGCCACCGGGGAGGCCCCCAAAATAAATACTTTTAAAAGCCTTTTGCCATTGACAGAAATTATTCTGATATTTTGCTCAGAGGGATTTACAGGAAAGGACTTTGACAATCTAGAAATAGATGTTTCTCATGAAACTGAATGAGGATTAGAAACTGCAAAATTTATGGAGGAAACAAAAAAGCTGGATACTTGTTAACTGTTAACCACCTACACTGCCATGAAAGAAAAATTCCCCCCTGGAATCATGTAAGCCATGAAAAATCCCAAGATCATGGATGAAAACACCTGCCTTCCTCTTCCTTTTTCAGGACTCTCTATTTTTCCATTGAAAAAAAAAAATCACACCCACCCTCGCCCACTACGTAAACATTTTCCATGCTTATTGGAAAGTAAGCTGGAGAGCTGCTGCGCCGCTCTTTCCTGCCTCTGATTCCACCATGAGCTCCTTTTCCAGTGGTGTCTTCCTCTTACTAAATTTTTTCAGTAAGTCAGGCACAGACCAAACACCCCTTTAGCCCGTCTACTAATGCGGGTCACACGTGTCAATCTAAGCTTTGGTTACGTCAGCACCCCTGAGCTGCAGGAGCGGGGTCTCTATCCCTGCAGCCGTGAGCACCTGCTGGACCAACGCCTGAGGCTGGCTGAGGACAAGGCCCGGCACCCGCAGCCAGACAAGCATCACTCTAGCCCTCTGGTGAGTTACCTGCGCCCCAGGAGACCCTGTAGAGAACCAGGGAGTATTTCTTACCCAGGTACAGGCAGGGGGTGAGACTTTTGCCCTGTGTGTTGAAAATGGACATGACATTGGTAGCCCAGGGTGGTACTCAGGACGGTACTGCCATCAAAGCCTGAGGTTTGGGTGTAGAAATCGCATGTTCATACCTGAAGGGACTTCAGAAGTGACTCTGACACAGAAGTTGGTCAAATTGTGAACTGCTTTGCAGGCCAATCATGCAGAGCCATGGGCATCTCAGCTGCCCGCGTGGTCAGGCCACCTCGCAGGCTGCACAGTGGGTCAGGGATCAGCACTTGCCTGGCCAGGCAACGAGTCTGAACTAGACTGCAGGTCTCCTGTATCTGCTATCTCACAATCGGATTTGCTTCCAGAGATTTTTCAGGAATTTAGGGACAATGGATTTGATGGACACTAACATTATCCAAGGTCAGGCCCTGAGAAGTCTAAACTCCAACCTCCCCTTGTCTGGAATCCACACCAGTCTTTTGTTTGATCCAGTAGATGCAGGATTTCCACCTAAACTGCCAGGATGCTACAAAATTGGGTACCTGGCCCCTGCTGTCACCAGACATGCCACCAGTATCACACACTTGGACTCTTTCTTGCAATTGTGCCATATAAATGTGCCAGGTGAGTAGCGTTGGCGAGTCCACTTGTATATCATAATTCCAAGTCTCTTTCAGCCCCAGGTTTTGACACTGAAATGGAGAAGCCATCCTAAATGTCTCCATGGTCCTAGAACAAGAATTCAACACTATGCAAACTTACAATGGGTCCATTACAGACTCCATGGTATTTCAGAACCCGCCAGCTCTGGACACTGGCGGCAGCAAGGGGCTCATGCAGTTTTGGGGGGGAAATGCTGTTCCCCAGTAGATCAAACAGGACAAAGGACAAAGTTATTCTTTTATTTTTTTTTAAAAGATGATTTATGCATATAAGAGCTGGGGTACAGGCCAGAGATGCGGGGGGTGAGAGGACTCACCAGAGACAGAGTGGGGAACAGAACAGGCAGACTGACTGAAACAGACTGCTGAGGGGAGCAGTGGGCGAGACAGGAGAGGTCTGCTGCACCATGTGGGTTGTTCCCTGGCCAGCCAGGATTGAACTCGTGCTGCAGTGGCTGTGGATCACTTCATGGTGCTGTGCCTAACCCCTTGTGCCACCAGAGAGGCCCGACAAAGTTATTATTTTCATCAGAGAAGTGGAGCTGCTACATACTACTGTGTGACCTGTGCCCGGGTAAAAAGGGGACTGGTGTGGTGGGCTGTGGGGACATGTGCTCATTCTCATCCGCATCTTTGTTCTCTTCTCTTTGCAGATGCCTTTTCATTTGTATACTAACCTGGCTTTTCTTCCCAAAGCCTCCAACTGAGCTTCTAGTATGTGGATTCTAAGAGAAGTCACACAGGAAGGCACTGAATGTGCCTGAATCAGACCAGCCCAAGATTTGCAAGCCTGGTCTCAAGATGCCCTGCTTTGGCACATGGAATATTTTGGTTAAGAGCAATGAAATCTCTTGAGCCTGAGGAGATGCTTCCATTCTGGCCTAAATTCTCCTTTCTTCCCTAATCAAAGAAGAGATTATCATGTGCTGAGTTCCTGCTTATTTTCTGATCAAAGATACTATCACTACTTCGCTTTTATGACCTAGAAGAATGTGGCTGGGCAGGGGTGAGGGGTGGGGTGGGGGTGGGGTTCATTCAGTTGTGGGTTATCAGGGAACATGCCATTTCTGAGAATCTCATCTTCACTCTGAGTGAGGGTGAGCTTATTACGACATCTCCCCCTTCCTCTCCTTGACGCCCACATCTCTAAATGCAGGGTAAACATCTCTGGTCCAGTCCATTATTCTTCAGGGTTAGGATCATGTAACTTCTCCATGAGTATGTTATTAAACTGATTTTCCTTTGCTCATCGGCCTGATACTGTTTTGATTACTCATCCAGCCAGAGGAGAACCCAGAGGGGTGCGGTCTATTTTCTTTTTTGCCCCAACTCTTAATTCTAACACCCACCTTAATGGCAGCTTCAGCTTCTCCAAAAAGTAGAAATTTAAGCTAACAAATTTTGAGTTTCTGATCAGCATAGTGAGGTCATCTGCATGATAAGACACCACTGTCTTCCCAATGAAGGTGACCTTCCCTGAAATAAGTTTTCTTTCACTAACAGCTTGTCTCACCCACTCTCTGATTATAAAAACCTTCCCTTTTGTATAAATCCTTGCTGTACTTTTCTGCTTGCTAAATGGGATGTTGCCTAATCAGGAATCATTTAATAAAGCCAGTTAGATATTTAAAACTAACTCAGTTGGATTTTTGTTATCTGACAGCCCCTACACCATACGTGTCAGTCACCAGCCCAGGTTGTTACCTGTGTCTGAGGGCAACTGCTATAATTCAGAGGATCAGACAAACTCCTCCTTGGATTTGATTCATTGACTAGAGTGACTCACAGAGCTCAGCCAACTCCTTTACTCACTAGATCCCTGGTTCATTATAAGAGAATTAAAATGAACAATCAGATGGAAAGGATGCATAGATAGATAGAACAACAGAATTGAATTCTATTGAAAACCCAGAAATAAACCACACATATCTGGTCAACTAATTTATGACAAATGGGAAAGAATATACAAAGGAACAAGGACAAATTCTCTTCAATAAATGGTTCTGGGAAAACAACTGCCACATGCAAAGAGTGAAGCTAGTCCATTTCAGGGGGCAGCTCTGTCTGCCTGCTTGTGTCTGTGCAAGTGCCCTTTACTCTTCTCTCCCTTTTTATAATAAACCTACCCTTTTGAATATATAAAACAAGGGGGGGGTGGGAATTGTATGGGGAATATAACCAAGATGAAAATGCATGCATTGTGCAAAAATGAAAAATGATGTAAGAATTATATAAAATACAAAAATTAAAAAAAACTTTAAGCTAGTGTTAATAAATTAAAAAGTTAAAAAAAGAGAATGACACGAGACTACTATCTCACACCACACACACAAATCAACTCAAAATAGGTAGAAGATTTAGGTTTTAGACCTGAAAGCATAAACTCTGTGAAAGCAAACATGGGCAAAAAATACTCCAAGATATAAACTGCAGAAGCATCTTTGAAGACTCACCTCCAGAAGCAAGGAGAACAAAGGAGAATATAAATAGCTGGGACTACATAAAACTAAAATCTTCTGCACAGCCAAAGAGACAGCAAGCAAACGCAGAGACACCCTACTGAGTGGGAGAAAATATTTGCACACCACTTTGATATTGATATCAAAGATGTTGTTTATACAACTCAACAAAAACAAAGCCAATAACCCAATAAAAGAAAGGGGGGGTGGGGCAGAAGAGCTAAATAGAGATGTCTCCAAAGAAGAAATGCAAATAGCCAACAGGGATATGAAAAGATGTTCAACATCACTTTTTAATCAAGGAAATGCAAATCAAAACCACATTGAGACACTACCTTACACCAATAAGAGTGGCCAAATTAGAAAAGCAACAACAAAACAACAAAACAACAACAACAAACCAAAAACCAGAAATGACAAATGCTGGTGAGATATGGTGAAAAAAGGAACTGTTTATGCTCCTGGTGGAAATGCCAATTGGTCTAGCCACTGTGTAGAGATGTGTGGCGACTACTCAAAACCCTAAAAATGGATCGACCAGATGACCTAGCGATTCCACTCTTAGGAATCTACCCAAATGATACAAAAACACTAATTCAAAAGGAAACCTGCAGTCCTATGTTTATTATAGCTCTAGTCACAATAGTCAAGATACAGAAACAACCAAAACACCCAAAACAATGAATGGATCAAGATGTGGTGTATATCACAATGGAATACTACTCAGTGATCAAAACAGATAATGCCATCGGCAGCAACATGGATGGAGCTGGGAGGGGTTATGCTAAGTGAAATAAGGCAGAAGGCAAAAGATAGGTATCAGATGATTTCACTTATATGAGGAATATGGAGAAACCAAGCAAAGGATGAGGAAAACTTGCAAGCAGACCACAGATTTGAGGCATGGTCGGGGCAGGGGGGGAGAGGGAGAAGAGAGAGAGGAGGGAGGGGAGTCAAAACTGGAAGGAAGAGCACAAGGGACTAAGGTGGTGGGAGAACTACAGGGACTGCACCTAAGGGGAGAAATCAAATAATTTCCAAAAATTAACAATGATGTGAAAAATATACAAAAAATTATATTAAAAAAAAGCAGACAGATCCAGGAACAAAGAGGATCTTCCCTAAAGAGATTGAACAAATAAAAAAATCATAAAAAGCTTCTGAACGAAGTACAAACTTAGACTGCGCTTTAAATAGGATCAAAAAGGCAGAAGAATTTCAGCTGAAGAAGACTCAGATGAACGAATTACATTTAGAAGAGAGTGACAAAATGGATTAAAGAACCAGACATAAGACCTGAAACCATAAAATACATAGAAGGAAATATAGGCGAAACACTCCATGACATGCACCTCAAAGACATCTTTACAGACACATCGCCCAAAGCAGTGATAGTGAAGGCAAAGATAAACAGCTGGGACTACATCAAATTATAGAGCTTCTGCACAGCAAAAGACACAATAACCAAAACAAAGAGAAACCCCACCGACTGGGAGAACATTTTTGCAAACAACACTAATGATAAAGGACTGATCACAAAAATCTACAAAGAGCTGATGAGACTCAACAAAAACAAAGTAAGTAACCCAGTCAATAAATGGGCAGAAGAGCTAAAAAGAAACTTCTCCAAAGAGGAAATGCAAATGGCCAACAGACATATGAAAAAATGTTCAACATCACTTGTAATCAGGGAAATGCAAATCAAAACTACCATGAGATACCATCTCACACCAGTGAGAATGGCACATATTAAAAAAACTAGCAACAACAAATGTTGGCGAGGGTGTGGAGAAAAAGGAACTCTCCTGCACTGTTGGTGGGAGTGCAAACTGGTCCAACCACTATGGAGAGCTGTGTGGAGATTTCTGGACCTACTAAACATAGAGCTTCCATATGATCCAGCAATTCCACTCCTAGGTATTTACCCAAAGGACACAGAAACATCAATTCCAAAGGGCACCTGCACCCCTATGTTTATAGCAGCACTGTTTACAATAGCTAAGCTTTGGAAACAACCCAAATGCCCAAAAGTAGATGACTGGATCAAGAAGATGTGGTCCATATACACCATGGAATATTACTCAGCAATCAAAAAAGATAAACACATGCCATTTGCAGCAACATGGATGGAGCTGGAAGGGATCATGCTCAGCGAAATAAGCCAGAAAGAAAAAGAAAATGCCGGATGGTCTCACTCATAGCAGGAATCTAGAAAACCTAAATAAGGGACCAGGAAAATGAATAACTATAAGAAAGTGAAAATCAAAATCAACAAAAAACTATAAACCAGAGACACACTACGGGGCGGGGGGCAGTAGGGAGGGAAGAGGAGAGGGAGGACTAGGGTCAAAATAAGGGGGGTGCAATTGTGTGGGGAATACAACCAAAATGAAAATGCATACATTGTGCAAAGATGAAAAAAGATGTAAGAATTATATAAAATAAAATATTAATTTAAAAATAAAAATAAAAATAAAACTAGGTGTTACAACTCTGAAAGAAAAAAGAAGAGAATGAGTTAAGACAAAGTGATAAAACGATGAGAATATTAGACTCAATTAGAAGAGGAAACCTAAGAGTGATGAAAACTTCGCAAACCTACAGAATGAATTAAAGTCCAGCAAAGAGAGAGAACACCTAAATTCTTAAATGGCAAAAGACCCACATCTACACATATCATTGTCAAAAGATCAAAAATCAAAGAAAAAGTTTTGCAGAAAGCAAGGAAAAAATAAAAATAAAACATTAATTTAATATAATTAAATATTAATTTAAAATATTAATTAATTTAATATAGCCTATGTAGAAAGGCTCCCAAATTAGGATTTCCCTGGATTTCATCCCAGACACTCCCCAGGCAAGAAGAAAGTAGAAGGACGTAGTCTAAGAGACAAGAATTGTCATGCAAGAATTTTTTATTCTGCAAAATTATCAATTAAGTATGAAGGGATAATAAAGATTTTCCCTCAAACAGAAGCTAATGGAGTTTGCCACATCATACCTGTTCTTCAAGTAGTATTAAAAGGAATTATTTTGCAAGAAAAGGAAGAGTGAAGAACAAACTCATTAGCAAAATAAAAAGAGCAATAGAACATGAGTGCCAAGAGCACAAACACTGATTTCATAACACTGAACACTGATGGGGAGGAAGGAATGGGTAGAACCACTAGAGTTAAAGGTCAGAGAGCAGATACCAGGTCATAAAGGACATAAAACATAGGAATTCAAGTAAAACCCCCATGGTAACCACTAATCAAAAACCCAGACTAAACACAAAGAAGCAAATAAATTGATAGAAATACTAAAGAAAATCATCCAGAAAAAGTAGAAACGAAGGGGAAAAGAACAGAAAAAATACACAATCAACAATCAAAAACAAATGGCTGAAAATAAACAGTTCACATCAATCATCCTAAATGTGTAGGTCTGAATTCAATAAAAAAAAAGACATCAGCTAACAATGTGGATAAAAAAATTCTGGCTATCAATCCTTTCTTTACAAGAGATCCATTTAAAACCAAAAGCTGGGCCTCCCCGGTGGCGCAGCAGTTGAGCGCTGGGTTGCGAAGCTGCCTGCAGCCCCTGTAGCGCCGGTTCGATCCCCGGCTGCTCCCCGGCCACTGGAGGAGGGTCCCACATGGCGCGCAGACCTCTCCTGCCGCCCGCTGCTCCCCTCAGCAGTGTACTTCGGTCCTTCTGCCTGCTCTGTTCCCCGCTCTGGCTCTGGTGAATTCTCTCACCCTCCCGCGCTTCTGACTGTACCCAGAGCTTGTATAAATAAATAAATAAAGCTTTAAAAAAAAAAAAAAATAAAACCAAAAGCTAAAAGCAAATTAAAAACAGCAGGCTGGGATAAGATTATATATGTTAATAATTCAGAATAAATCAGGAACTTCTATTCTCATATCTAATAAGCTCGGCTTTCAACTAAAAGTAATCAGGAAAGAAGATGGACACCATATAATGATCAAGGGAACAACTCACCAAGAAGATACAACTCTCATTTTATGCTCCAATATTGGAACACCTCGTTATACAAAACTAACTACAAACAGAACTAAATATATATATATATATAAATGCAATCAGGAGCCTCTCTGGTGGCACAAGGGGTTAAGTCTCAGTGCTATCAAGCTGTCGGCAGCCACTGTAGCACGAGTCCATCCCTGGCCAGGGAGCTACCCACATGGCGCAGCAGACCTCTCCTGCTTCATCCGCTGCTGCCCTCAGCAGTGTATGTCAGTCGATCTGCCTGTTCTGCTCCCCACTCTGTCTCTGGTGAATGTTCTCACCCCCCCCCACCTCTGGTCTACACCCCAGTTCTATGCAAAAATAAAGTTAAAAGCAAACAAAAAACAACAAAGGGTAGCTACCACACAGATATATTTGGGGATACAACTCCAATGCAAGAGAAATGAAAGTTAAAATAGACAAGTTGGGCTAGATCAAATTTAGGGCTCCTGTACCTCCAAAGAAACCATCATTAAAACAATAAGACAACCTACAGAATGGGAGAAAATATTTGTATACCATACATCTGACAAAGGGTTAATCTCCAAAATTTACAAAGTATTTACACAATTCAAAAACAAAGAAACAAATCACCTAACTAAAATGTGCAAAGGACCTCAATAGATATTTGTTAAAGAAGACAATCATAGGACTGTAGATATGAAAAAACATTCAACATTAGTTATTAAAAGATAAATGCAAATTAAAATCACACTATGAGAGTAACGCATAGAAAAGAATAGAATTAACGCATTTTGTTGAGGATGCAATGAAAAAGGAACTCATCCACTGGAAATGCAAGCCCCAGTGGAAAACAGTATGGAGATGTCACAAAAAATAAAAATGGAAATCCCATTTGGCCTAGCAATATTTAGGTATCTACCCAAGTAACATGAAAACTTTAACACAAAGAGATCTATCCACACCTATGTACAAAGCAGCACTGTTTACAATTGCCAAGTCATGGAACGAACCCAAGCGCCCTCAACAGATAGAGAAACTATGGAGTATATATGTAAAATGGAATATTACACAACCGTGAGAAAGATAAATGGTGGCATACGGCACAAATGGATGGATCTTGAGGTGATTATGTTGAGTGAAATCAGTTAAAAAATGAAAGATTTTGGATGGTTTCACTCATCTGTGGAATATAAACACCTCCCCCCCCCATTACACACAAATAGAACAAATAAGAATTTAAATTCAGCAAAAAGGAAGATAATAGTTACCAGAGGGAATAAGGGGAAGGCGGTATGGGTGCTTTGGTAGAGGTTTAGAAAAGCCAATAAATAAAATGGCTTCACTCATGTTAAGTTTTCACACTACTAAAATGGTCAAAGCTACTCAAGTCATTTGATGTAACTACTGGGCTTTCTTGGCCCAATAGGAATGGATGCACCTACTCCGCGCCAGATTCAACATTTGGGCCTCCTAGTGGTACTTCACAAACAACCCCTAAGAGACTCTTCTGCTCTTTGTCAAGAAAGCCAACAATACCAACTTAAACAGGCCACTGAAAGCTTACAGCCTGTCATCACAGGCCGGAGAAGGGAGTTACAAGCCCACAATCTTCCCTTTCAGGAGCCCCTGGGGCCTTGTACTTAAGGCAGCCACTAATCAACGGCCCTCACCCTTGACTATGGAGACAGCAACATGTTCTACCCTCTTCATGCCTTGACTAAGCTAACATGTCCTATTCTGGTCCAACTTGCTTTCATTTTTATTATTTTTTTTCCATAGAAGAAGAGGTGCAGGGGTGAGAGGATTCACCAGAGACAGAGTGGGGAGTAGAACAGGCACATCTACTGAAATACACTGCTAAGGGGAGATGGGAGAGGTCTGCTGGCCATATGTGGATCAACTCCCTGGCCGGGGATTGAACTCAGGCCATTGCGCTGATAGAGCTGAGACTTAGCCCCTAGGCCACCAGGGAGGCCCTTGCTTTCATTTATAAAGGGGCTCCAGATACAGCTAGGAAGCTTCCAGAGGGATATGTGAACAGTCTGGCCATTGCAGACAACCTTACAATTACAGAGGAGCCATTCTGGCACTGCTGTCAAATTGATGGAATTATGCCGCTGGTGCCTGCGAGGAAGTTGGGGAGGCAGATCTGCCCACCTCACAGACCACCCACAACAAGCTGGACAGTCCTGTTGGTTGTAAAAGATTGCAGCCCACCTTCATCTACCAAGTTTCTGGGCATCATCTAGTTCTCAGAGAAACCACAGCGGGAGTGGCTTTCCCCACGCCCCGTCCCTGGCTCCACAGCCTTGAGAAGGGACAGCAGCCCCCTGCTTCCTGCTCTGGCTCCCTGGGGATCCCTTTGGACCAACTGTCTGAGAAGGACAGGGAGTCGAGCACTCCTCACCACCACTGTGCCCACGCAGCTTGCCGCAGGGCGGGGGCGTCCACCCCCACTAGACACGGCCACAGTGGAGCCCAGCAGTCCTGCCCAGCCCGGATGTGTAGCTGCTTAGGTAACTGGGGGACGCCAGAAACAAGCCTTCTGCAGCTCCACGTTTTCAGATTCCTGGGCTGCTGCTAAACGGTCTTGTCTTCTGTACTGGCCACGGCTAAGAGATTTCTCACACAAGCAAGTCCTCCTGGGGCGCCCAGCTATGGGAGAAAGGTGTTCCTGGGGGACACCTAGAACCCCCCCTGGCAGGTCCATTTCATAGGGCGGCAGCCTATGTCTGCCGGCTTCCGGCTACGCTGTGACCTCTGCCCCCTTCCACCAGGATCAGGTCATCTCTGCCCTTACTGTATTCACCCTTGGTCCCTGTGGTCACCAGACACTGGCTCTGACCAAGGCAACCCCTGGACCTCTTGGGGAGCTCAACCATGAGCTCACCAGATGTTCAAGTGGAACTTCCATCAGGCCCCGGCAGGGGGCCCCTGAAGAGACACTCCTTAAATTACTGTCAGGCCAGTGGTTCCCCAAAAGATGGAATTCTTGCTCCAGGCCCTTAATTGTGACGCCCTCACATGTCAAGTACTGTACACCCCACTTTGTCATCTCTTTCAATCCTCAGCTTTCACCTTCTAAGTTCTTTTCCTTTTTATTCTGTTTACTCCACTTCTGTCTTCCACTATGAATTTTGACCATTTCACCATCTGCTTCCTGGCGGCGGGTGATTGAGGACAGATAGTGCAATATGACCCCCTCGTCACTGAATACCCCCCAGGCCAACACCTGCCAACAAACCCTGGCAGGGGGTGGGGGGGCCAAAAGGAGCCGGCTCTGTGCTGGCCACGCTCCCCTTGAATGGTGGCTACACAAGCTAGATCACAAAGCAAAGTGCCCTGCTGATTTACAAGAAGTAGAACTAGCCAGGGGCACAGCGCAGGGATCTGAAAAACTGAAGCAAACTCGCAGGTTGGCACATGCAAAGGTATTCAGAGAGCTAGCAGTGGGTGAGAGCCCACTGGCCAGCAGGTGAGCCTACAGCTATCTTTTTTTTAAGACTTATTTATTAATGCATACAAGAGCTAGTCTTGCTAAAAGCCTGTACTCAGCCACTAATCAACACAAATAGTTCAACCAGGTTAAGGCGAGGCTGCTGGCACTACAGGGCCATGCCCTGTGGCTTTCTAGGGCCTGAACACAGGGCTCATGGCAGACCCCACAGGCTACCAGGGGCCAGACACTGGCCACCTGAGGATGTGCCCGAGGGGCATGCTGAGTCAGAGACAGAGCAGCCAAGAATGTTTTGTACAATCGTCTCCCTGAAACCGATTTCTGGTGGACCAGGAAGTGTGCTGTGGCCTTGAGCCTTATCCCCAGACAGGGCTTTGAGGTTTGTTCCATGAATGCACAGGACCCTGCACGATTCCTGTCTCTGTAATAGCAAAGGTCTTTATTCTGTTTCCCTCCTGGAGGTTTGGCCCCTTTCTAGAGACTCTGCAACTCCTCTGCCATGACCAGAAATGGGTCCAGTCCAGGCCTGTGTGCATGCGGTGACCGTTCCTCTGAAGCCCCTGATGCCCCTCAGCCTGGGCTGTACAGGGGCCCAGGATTCTAGGTGCTTTGCAGGGGCTTGTGGGGCCTGAGATGCCAGCTGAGCCCTGAGCACCCAGAGACTCTCAACACTTTGCTCCACCAGCAGCAGAAACACAGAAGCAGCCAGTCCTGGGGACGCCGCAGTTCTATCAGCTGGATCCCTCCATTTTGCAATAGAAAACACCCTAGGCTTAAAACTAGGAATAGGTGGAATTAAACGCTAACCAACCTTTCACATTCCTTCTTCAGGACTGTTTATTCACTAAGCCTCATTCCCTCTCCGGGATTAACTGTTAAATAGCAGAATTGAGCCCGTATTTCCCCCCTTATAATTAACCATTTACTAGCTTCAGCTACATTCCTGGGAACTTGGAAAACTGATTGTGTTGTATTCCTAATAAAATTCCCCGTGTTTCCTTGTTGATGGTGGCACCAGAATCAAACACCTGCTGATTGCTGAGAAAACTCCCTGCTGGGAAGTTTTCCAACCCTCTGGCGTCCAAACCCCTGGACGCCTGCCACTGCACTGCCGGGCACCTCCAGGGACTGGCTATAAAGCTCCAACTTCCCTCACATTCCCTTTCCCCGTTAAAATCCCAGCACACCTGCCATTCAGGGAAGGGGTTGTTTGGGGCATCTATACCACCCACCCCTTAGATGGCCACTCGAATAAGCTCCTTCAGGTACTGACAGCACTCATGACTCAGCTGGGCTTCCTAGGCCTGAACCAAAGGCCTGTTTGGTTGTTTATACTATCATGTCAGTCACCTTATCCTGACCAGGACCCAGCTGGACAGGGATAAGGAGGGAGCACCTCTCCAGAGGATGTCACCCCAGCAAGCCCCGTTCATTGCTGGAGTGGAGACCGACTCAGACAACATGGACTCCCAGGAGCTCTCTGCCAGAACACCTGTGCCTCCCACAACCAAGAGGACACCCCGGGGCCATGTCCCATATGAAGATCTTGTCACTTGGCTAGATGGCCATACTCCATAATCAAAGGATAACCCACATCTTGGAACAGATTCCTCAGCCAGAGATTGAAAGTGCAAAACCGAAATATAACCAGCAAAAGAGACCGAATAAACACGGATCATGAGCATACTCTCTTCCCTAAATGGTCTTCAGCAAATCCCCAGCATTCCCCGGTTCCCTTATTGACAGAGGAAATCATGGACATAAGCGCCAAGTCACCCATTCCTTTCAAAATTCGCCAGCAAGATCCACCCGAACAGCGCTAGCGGGACAGAGCGGGGACCTGCAGAAACTCAGGTTTTGCTGGACACATAAAAACCCATCTGCGCCCTGAGAGGGCAGATAGTTTACGGAGTGCACATGCCCGCGTGCTCCCAGAAATGCTGGTTCTCTGAATACACCCAGCTGTCCCAACCCACGCGCTTTACTTTCGTGTTGGGTGTGCGACGGGCAGGTGGCGTGAACATAGGTCCTAGCAAGACCACGTACCTGTTTCCACAGCTGGGCGCTTCCAGCAGCTTCCTGTGGCTGGACCACAGGCTGGCTTGTGTCATTCTTACAGGATCGTGACCACAGCCCCACTGAGATGTGTGGCCTGCTTGGCGCCCCACCCGACATGTAAGAATCTACTCTGGGCTGTGAACGCCCTCCCCACCCAGACACCCCTTGTCGGAGGGGATTCTAGTGCATCCCGGGAGTAGCTGGTGCCCTTTATTTATAGTCCAAGAGCTGCATTTCAGCTTTCATTGCCCAGAAATCTACTTCGAGGGTGCTATAGAGAATGAACACACCCCGGCCTCAGGACTAAGACTCAGCCCCTACACCCCAAGTTCATTTTATTTTCCAGATGTCAGTGATTTAGGAAAAGGAACTTTGTCTACTTTTTTGCCCTTGATTTTATTCCCACTCATATTTCGAACTCACCAATGAAGAGGCAGCCCCATTACCTTCAGGCCCAAATAAAAGAACCCCAAGTATACCAGTTGCCTCCCCTGCCCTCCCCCTACCAGGGGCACACCCTCCCCCAAGCCTGTACCCTCAGGACCTGTGCGGGATGAACTTGCTGTTTTTATTGGGTTGTTGGAAAAATCATGACATATTTTTGCTTGAAAAATATAGGAAAAATAGGTCATGACTTTCCCAAAACCCAATAGTTTCCCAAGGTTGTTGCTGGTGGTGTCTGCCGTGCTCACAGGACCCTCAGGACCCACCCGGCCAGTGCTGCTCCTGCAAAGGGGAACTCTATGGGGGGCTCATGATCGGCCCAGCCGAGCAATAAAGAGTCCCAGCAAACAATAAAATAGAAAAACACCAATGTTTATGTTAGACACACCGAACCAGTCATGGCTTGAAGACAACATGAGAATTCAGCAAATGTGTTGAACTGGACGAATCGTGAAAATACCACACATCGGGTCATCGGCTGGGAGGCAACTGGCCAAGGACGACCATCGAAAGTTCAGTGCTTTAAAAGCTTTTGGCTCACTGAAACTTAAGTGAGGGTTTCCCTGCAAGGGGGAGAATTTCCCTTGTGTCCCTTGTCACACGTTGAAAACCCTCCCAGCTTATTTAGTGTAACTGAGTCTGTAGAAGAGCTGCCCCAAGTCCTGTCTGAACAGAAGACGGACCCTGGCCCACCACACAGGCCGCCAGGCCCCATACTAGATGGATGTGTGGGATCCTGGCTAATGGCCTTCTGGCAATTTCCTGAAGGCCAGGAGCCCCCATGCAGACTCACTCATCTGCGCATGCCTGGGCATAGCCCAACCCAGAACAAACTGTGAGCGGCTCTCCTCTGCCCGCCACCTCGCAGCTTGCAAATACACCCTCGAAATGTCTCCTGATTCCTTCGGGGAGCCAGGCTAGAGTCTCCTAGCATCGCTTCCTTCACGTCTTGGTCTCTGATGAAGACTCAGCTGGTTGAACTACACCCAGTGCTCTCTGGGGAATTCTTTCTCTAGAGGGCAAAGCGCCCATTCTTTTGGGTTGGGGCCTGGAACGTAAGGCTTTGGGGTCTGCTTTTAACTGGGATTAGTGTCAACCCTTCTTATAATAAACTGAAAAAAGCCAAAAAGAAAAAAAAAAAAACTAGAAAAGAGGAAAGAAAGGGCAAGAAAGAAAGAAATCTAACAACAATGGATCAGTGATAAAGAACTTGAGAAGGTGCCTCAAAGTGACCAGGGCTGGGGGTTGGGGGACAGGGCAGGACACTGCACACACACTGTTTACTGTCTGCTCCGAGTTCATTTTCCAGCCCTAGGACACACCTGGAGTGTGGGATGCCAGCGCCCCAGGAGACCAGACTGGGCTCTCTGGGAGGCACCCAGATTTTCTGTGGACAGGGAGAGGAAGGTGGGGGACTGGGAGCAAGGATGTACATACACCTCATGTGTTGACCTGAAGTCTAAACTAACCCCTGCCCTGCCTTCCAGCATGTTCCATGGCAGAGCTATTTGTCCTACCTGGGAGCAGTGTCCAGAGGAGGCTGGGGCACAGCTGGTCTGCACCCCCAGCCACTAAGTAGCTATCGTGGGCTAATACTGCACCCCACCAGGCATAAATTAAATGCTCTCTCTTCCTTTAGTGTCCCTCCCCTGTCCCTCCACCAGGGGGAGGCTGGGCCTCTTCGCCCTTAACAAGCCACTGCATTCAAAGCTGAGGGGCTTTTAATAAGCTGCATCAGAGTCACCTGGAAGCTGTTTACAAACATGCTGGGCCTCATCTTTGGTTTCTGAATCTGTAGATCAAGGGTGGGGCTGACATTTTATCTGCTAACTAGCTCCTGGTGTTAGAGAGCCCCAGCCTGGGAGCAGAGCCTCGGCTTTATGGGATATTAAAGGGAAATGCACCCTTAAGACCCATGATCTAGTTAAAGATGGTCCAGTCAACAGGTGTGTCAATGGCGGCCATGAGCTCCTAGCCCGGGGATCAGGAGGGGCCCGTGTGAGCATGGCAGACAGCAGGGGCCAGCATTGGAGGACCAGTCTGATGCTGATTTGGGTGCCAAGAGAATACAGCTGGGAGCAGCCCATTTCCTGGCATGGCACAGATTGGGGTCTCTGAGAAGCACCTCTATTCCGCTTTAGGGCTGTCAGGCCCCAGGAACCAAGTCTCACTCTGCAGGTCCCGCACCTCCTGCTGGTACCTGCGTCCACCTGGTGCCCTTTTGGCCCCCCCTGCAGCTTCTCCCACCCTCCAGGCCTCAGGAGAGGCGCCTCCTGCTCAGCATTCCCGTGCCCTGGAGTCCGTGCTCCTGGCTCCGCCCCCAGGCGCCTGCCTCCCACAGTGCCCTGCTCATGGAGCCCACCTGAGTCTCATTACCCCGCACAGGCCCCGCCTTTTGCCCTCTGAGGGGAGCCCCTTGATGGTCTCCCAGCTTCTGGAAGCCACTCTGACCCGGCCCCAAAATCCTTAACGCCCCGGCGTCCTCTGTCCTGTTTCCCCCTCCATCAGACGACGGCCTCCAGGCACAGACGCTTACCTGGTCCGCAGCCTGCTGGCTAGTCCTGCAGCTTCCTTGGGAGGGACAGGGGTACCTCTTCTAGGAGGTTCACCAACATGCGGCTTTTCAGCTTCCCCTGGAGGCCGTGGACATACCCCTGTGGATAAGGGGGACAAGCTCAGTCTGCGTCCCCACACGGTCATGGCAAGAGGGAGCTGCGCCTGCCTCCACCCCTCCTAACCAGGCCTGACCGCGGGAGAGCGGACCCGTCTCAGTAGAGTGTCACCTTCGGAGCTTGGCTTCTCTGTGAGTAAACCTGCCTGCCTCAGTTTCCCCTCTGCCTGGTCCCAAGCAGGCTCTCCGGCTTCCACATCAGCTTAAAATGCCTGTGAAGGGCGCCCTGGCTTGCTCCTCTTTCCCAGACCTTCACTGCTCAGCAGCAGCCCCCCATGTCACCACCCTTATCCAGGCTCCCTCCCCCCATGGTTCTCAGACTGGGGGCATAGGGCATCCACTAATGAATTCTCTTCCAACCAGACGCCTTGGGTCGTCGGGTGGAGTCTCACCACCTTCACTCTCACCTTGTGATGGTGCCTCCCCCGGCCACGGGGAAGGGTCCTCATTGCCAGCCAGCACTTGGGGTCCAACTCCAGAACCCCATGCAGCGCCCACTTGCTGGGGCCCAGTTCTGGTGCCCAGGCCACGGCTCCAGCACCCCGGGAAGCGGCCTCTAGGTGAAGGTCAGCAGCAGGGAGTAGATGGGGAGAGCTCTCAGCACCCACAACCCGGAGGGGCACAGGCAGCAACTGGGCTTTCTGGGGTGAGGACATGGGCTTTTAAAGCCCCACTGACCAATCAGGGGTGTGGGCCGCCCAGAGAGGAGGTGCGACTTTGGTCAAGGGGATTCTTTTCAGCTGAGGCCATTCCCAGAGAGGCCTGTCAGCTGAGGGCTGAGTGCTCCCCACACCCCCTGTCGCTGGGGTGTCCGTCCTTCCTGGAGGGAGGGGGGAGCTGATACAGGGTCCACTAGACTGTAGGTGCAGATGTGGCTGATGAGTGACCGTGTCATGTAGCCCAGTGCGAATTTCGAACATCCTCATCTGAACAATGCACACGATTCGCTGAAGGAAGAAGCGGGGTCCTCTGTACAGAGGGGTGTGGGGTCTCGTATCCCGTCAGACATGGTCCAACTCAGAACAAGGATGTGGGGCCCCTCAGCAGGGTGAGTTAAATGGACTTTGCCCTGCAGCGGCCAGTTTGTGCCTTGAGACTCCTGAGCAAACCTGGGCTCTGCCTTCACCGTATGCTTCACCATCACACCCAACTGGAGCACTGTTAGGTATATAATATTTGAAAATATTTGCAAACCCCAGAGTGCTTAACCCCACTCTGTCTCTGGTGAACCCTCTCACCCATGGCCCCTCTTGCTTACACCCCAGTTCTTGTATGCATAGATAAATCTTAAAAAAAAATAAAATGGGGAGAGCAAAAATTTTTTCGTTGCATCCATTAATTATATTGGTGATAACATTAGTGTTTACCTGTAACTATTTGTATGACAGAGAATAAAACAAGGCTATCATTTTGGTATTCTAATTCCATCATTCCCTGTGTCCTTAAGAGTGAGGACTCTTGATGGAGAATTCAAAACCTGCCAATGGGCTCTATTTAAGGTTAAGTAACATGCCCTTCAGCCTTGAATTTGAAGTGGAAGTAAAAGTACTCATGTTTTTCTAAAATTGGTTTTCTTCACTGCTTAGCTCTGTCCACTGGAAAGGTCTAGAAACAATGACAAACACGCCAATCATGAATATCCCCTACATCCAGACTGTGGGCTTGAAATTCCTTTTCCAACTCAAAGAAAACAGTGGATTTTAAAGAATAGCAGATTCAGAGTCTTGGTATCTTGTCAAACCAGAGAGCAAGGAAGGTTGGAACCCGTGTGGCCATGCCAAATGGTCCAGAACCAACTAGACCCACTGGTCACGGGGGCAGAATTTCAGCTTCACGAATGATAGGGGGATGGAAACCCATGAGTCCATGAGTTTATAAAGATTCTAAAATAACAAAATAGAGTCACCTTGGTGGATGATTGAGAACAAGTTAATCATCTCAAAAATCAGTGAACATAAATGTGTAAAGGAAAAAAGAAGGAATTCCTTGCATGTTCTAGATGCACAGTGCCACCAGGAAATAGAATGACAGATGAGGAGGCATGTCTAGGAAAGGATTCCAGGGAAATGAGAAAGTTAGAAGTTATCACCATTGTACAAGTCACCCAAGAGTTGATGGTGCAGATGTCAGGTCTGTCAGAGAGAAACCAGCCCTGGCACCTCCTGATGTAGGCGTGCAGCCACCTTCAGCCTGGCCAAAGGGATGTACCTTAGTGAAATGATCTCTAGATGCACTTGCTGAATCCCAGAAAAAGAAAAACAAAAAAACAGAGGACAGGGGACCTGAAAAGACAGTGGTTCAGCCAGTGTGACTGGAAGGAAGATTTCCCAGCTAGTGAGTTCAGAGTGAGTGAGCAGGACCTGGGTAGAGGCAGGAAGGGTGGGGACTGCATGGATGGGCTGGGTGGAGGTGCAGGGGGCACAGGCAGAGAAAGGTGTCTGGAGCATGTGAGGAGGGACAGGCCTGCTTGGGTGGCCCTCGGGTCCCAGGACCCACCCTACTGGGAGGAGGTGGCCTGGCCTGGAGCACTCCTGCCCTCCACAAAGCTCCTTGGGCCAAGCCAGCTGAAACCAGAGGAGAAATGAGCAGGGAGGGCCAGACCCAAAGGTCTCAGCTCCCTGAGAAACAGGGGCTGCTGGGGCTCTGCAGCCTGGAAAGGGAGGGTCACGCCGCCCCCTGGTGGGTGGCAGGGACACTGCAGCCACCGCCCCCAGGTCACAGACACACAAGCAGTCAGGGCTTCTGTGCAGAGGCTTTTATTAGGGAAACTCGAGATAGATGGTACCAGGGTTTAGTTTTGAGTGAGAATATCCTCAATCCAGGGCCTTAACTCTGTGACCCGGGAGCAAACGGTAGGAATATCGGTGCTGCAGGTAGTAGTGACAAAGGACACGACGCCCACCAGGTTCCAGGCTCCATCCTTCTGGCAGACCAGGGGGCCACCAGAGTCACCCTGTGGGAGGAGAAGCACCTGTCTGCAAGTCTGAAAGGGGTCCTGGATCCTTGTGCACCCCCTCCTGGCTCAGACAGGTATTGCCAAGAAACAAAATGCTTATACAGTAATGTTTACAAATTTCCATCTCCTCAAGGAGCACCCAGTTTTGCACCTATCCCAGGGGGCTGGGGCTGTGTTTATAAGTGGGCTGGAAAACCTAGCTCAGGGAGAGCAAATCCGCTGGACAGCACCCCCATCATGGTCAGGGCCAGTCATGTGCTGGGCGTGTGTCCTGGCTCCCCCGGGGATCAGACAAGGACTGAGCTTAAAGGGATCATGGGCTAGGAAGGGCCTTGAGCCTGATTGGGGAGGGGGGATCACATGGATAAGGGGTCATACCATGCAGGAGGTGACACTGTTGGCCCCAGCACAGACCACGAGATCTGTGATGTCGCTGCCCCAGGACTTCTCACACTCGGCATTGGACAGGAGGGGCATGGTGGCCTGCTGCAGCTTGATGGAGGCCATGCCTGGAACAACAGAGAGGCCGGGAGGGGGTCAGGACCTCAGCCTCTAGCCCATCCTGGGAGGAGAGGACAATATCCAAGAATGCTGTGCTCCTTGATCCCCCTCTTCCATCACTATTATCAGGGTGCTGGAATCCAAGGCCTGTAATCCCTTAAACCTTAGAAATCTCAGGGGTACCCGCCTTCTGATTTCACTGCAGTTGGTGCTAAATTTGCCGCAAGCACAGTTGGTGAAACCAGCCCTGCCTGCCCAGCCTGCTCTGGGGAAGGACCAGCCGGGTAGCCCTGGCCTGGGCAGGACGCAGGACGCTGGAGGAGACCATCACACAGGGGCAGCCCCGGGGAGGGGCGCCAGGCTGGACTCTCGGGTCCCTGACCACACCCTGGATACCTCTGGATACCTGAACCCCGCCCAGGTCTGGAAGGAGGCCCCAACTCCAGTCCCTGAGGCCTGGGGGACTTCAGCGCTGCTGGGGTCACTGTGGACAGGTGCAGGTGGTGAGTGGGGCGGGGCCTGCTGGGACTGAGCTGTGTCTCAGAACCTGACCCTGCAAGGCCATCATGGACCTCGGGTCCATTCATTTGGGTGGGTTTTCTCTAAGTGGGTTGTAAATAACACAGCGGAAACATTTATGACACTGTCCGTTGTCATAAACTCAAAGAGCAGAGTTACATGGGCCCCTCCTGCTGCACAGGTAGACCAGACCCTCCCCCTGGGTCGCAGGTCAAGGTCACTCACCCTTGGAATCAGTCTTGCCCCAGCCCGTGGTGACACACAGGGACCCGGTGGTGAAGTTGTCCTGAGCACTGGGCAGGCACACGGGGGACACGACGCTGGAGAAGCGGGCGGGCGTGGCCAGCTTCACCAGGGCGATGTCGTTGTGACCGGTGTCGTTGTTAAAACTGGGGTGGTTAAACACCTGTGGGTGAGGTCAGGGGGAGGAGGTGAGCTGTGGGATCCACCAGGGATCTGCAGGTTTGACGAGACAACCTTCCTGGTGGGAATCAGAGGACACACCAGGGGCGCCGGAGGGAGTCTCTGAGGCCCATCTGCTGCCTCGTGTCTCTTCCACGTCCTGCCCCAACCCCCAGCCCGGCGTACCTGAGCAATCCTCAGGACCTGCACATTCTTCTTTTTCTTTGCTCTCCTGTTAAACATTCCAGCCACAACTGTGTCGGATGTGCTAGAGGAGGCAGATGGAGTGAGGAAGGAGGTCACGCCTGCTCCCCCACCCCCACTTTTGAAACCTCCCTGGGCCTCACCTGACTTCACAGTGGGCGGCAGTGACCACCCAGGACTCGTTGACTAGGGACCCCCCACAGTAGTGGAAGCCGTTGCTGTCCTGGAGGAAGAAGAGAGTCAGTGTGGGCAGAACACACCACACCCCCAGACAGAAGTCCACTCCCTGGACCCCTACTGCAGGGTGACCCCACTAGGTGCAGACTCCCCTCACCTGCAGAGACACCTGCCATGGCCAGGAGCCAGGGACAGCTGCTTTCCCATTGACGATCCTCTGTACCCCACTCACAACTGGGGGAATGGCAGGGACCCCACAGCCTGGAGGGGAGAGGGGGATGAAGAAGGGCTGAGGACACACTCGGTCTGAGATCTGCTTTCCAGCTCAGCTATTACTGCTCCCACCTCACACTCCCCTACTCCAGGAAACATTCCCAGGCACCCCAGTCCCAGGTTGGAGGCTCCACAAACACAGATTGCTGTCCCCAGTCACCCCTCCAGGGATGCAGAGGGACAGGCAGCTCCATCCGGGTCACCCTGCCCAGAGGAGCAGAAACAGGCTGAGGAATCAGGCCTCCCTGCCCCCCGCTACCTTCTGGAGACCTCAGCCCCCGCTGACTCTCCCAGGCTCATTTCACCCCAGAAATGGGAGCAAACACTGCTGCCCTCACAGGCAATGCTTGCCAAAGGGATTGGTGTGGGCAGAAGGTGTGGGCTCAAAAACAGAGAACCCCAAACCCATGGGAAATCACCCCTCTCTCCTTTCCTGACAGATGTGACCATCCCCATTCACACTGCTGGACTCTGCTGGCATTTCAACAACTCTTCATTGCATCCACTGAAGCTTCTAATTATTGAATAAGACATGACCTTGATCCCCACCATAAAGACACATCAGGGAAACAGAAAACAGGATGAGACTGTCCAGAGCAAGGAGGACACGCAGGGCCCTTGACATGTGCAGACACATTTGCTGGGTCAGGACACAGGATCCTCAGCAGCTCCCAGGGGTGTGAGAACTTGGCCACAGGGAGAAAGGGGGGCAGGGCCAGCCCCTCCCACCAGCCAGGCCGCCCCCAGGGTCCCCCAGGCCTTGCTCTAGGCAGCTTCTGACGCTGTCTGGGGACAGGGACATGGCCCGGCCACTCCCTCAGGCTGGTGTCTCCAAACATGTCGTCTCCTCATCTTTTCTTATAAGAACAGAAAAACCACCAGCAGGAGCTGTGAGGGGCTCACCCTGCAGAGGCTTCATAGTAATGGAGTGGGGGGCCGGGTCCCCTGTGCAGGGAGGAGCTGAAATCTCACAGGAGTGGGGCCAGCAGGTGTGACAGGGACGGGCAGGAAATACAGGGAGGAGCTTCCCCCACTGAGCCCTGGTTCTGGTTATAAACAGGGAGTGAGTGTGTGAAGCTGCACAGAAGTGACAGGCAGGGGCTCAGCAGAGGCCCCTTCCCAGGAGAGGGGGAGCAGGGAGCTGCTGAGCCCAGTGTGGGTGTCAGAGAATCCCTACAGCAAGTAGGGAAAGGTGATATTTGCTAAATCCTGAGAAAGATACTTGGTTGTATTATTATTATTATTATTATTATTATTATTATTATTTATATTATTACTTTAACAGACAACAAAGCACTGAGTAAGTGCTTGGCACTAATAAACCCCTCACAGCCCTTGTGCCCACAACCCCACATGAGCCTCCTCTAGGGCCTCTGTTCTCTGAGGAGCCCAGATGCTTCTTACTGAGGCCTGGCAGAGCATTGAGGGCTCAGAAAGCCCTAGAAGCACCCCTCTCTCTCCTCCTGCAAATCAGGTCGCCTGTCTGGTCCTGAAGCCCAGTGTGCAGGGAGGGAACTCAGAGCTCCCCTCACCTGGTGCCTGGTCCTCCCTAAACTGAGCGAGTCCCTTGTGATGGGGCCAGGCAGAGTCCATCGGGGCTGAGTCCTCCTCCCCAATCTCTCCCAGGCATGGCTGGTCCCTCAGACCCTACCACACTCACCAAAGGCGGCCCCGACGAGGGTGATGCAGGAGAGAAGCCAGAGGAAGGCCATAGCGGTGCAGGGGGAGAGATGTGGGGCTGCCTGCTCTGGGGCTCCTTTTAATATCCTGGGATTCCTTACTCCCCCACAGGGCCTCTGGGCCTCGCTGACCTGAGGCCTTCCTCCCAGTTGCCATCTAAGGATCTAGGATGATCAGGGTCTCTGAACGTGTGCAGCCCTGCGCTTTAGCCTGGGACACCTCAGGCTCACATACACCTGTCAGCTGGTAACTCCTGGATCAAAGGAGTCAGCTGGTGAGCTTTGGGGGTCCTGGCTCCACTGTGGAGGCTTCAGGTGCTCAGTAAAGACTCATAAAATGGGACCCTCACTCAGGTGTTCTGGGCCACCCAGAGCTGAGCACCCAGGAGATGAATTTCAACACAGGCCCAAGGGCCCAACTTCCGGCTGCTTCTCTATCTGCTCAGGGAAACTCCCTGAGGCAAGGAAAATGCATAAGACAAGCAAGAGGCTCTGGTCCTTACTGGGGTGGAGTCAGAACTATTCCAGGAAGGGCAGTTTCTGAGCACTTGAGGACCAAAGAGGATGGCCTTGGGTTCAACCAAATTCTTTCCCCCTGCTGATTCACAGTGTATGAAGCCAGCCACTGCATCTCTCTTTAGTTGCTAATCAGTGAGGATTTGTCTCCACACCATAGATGGCCTGTTGAGGACCCTAAAAGCTCAGGGCTGATGTCAGGAACACAGAGGCGAGCACAGGAAGGCCAGGAGGAGGGGTGGGCCCGAGAGGCCCCTGCCCTAGGTGGGGCCACAGGACCTCAGCCTCCTGGGAAGGACCCTCATTTCCCAGGTCAAGTCTCTTCTACATCCCAACACTCCCATGCACAGAGCACCCCTGCCCTCGGGATCCAGAGCCGTGAGAGAGACACTAACAAGTAAGAACATCACGTGACAGGCCCCCCCAAGCAGGAGGGGCTGCTACAGTGTCGGGGCTCCCTGGGGAGAGACCCTCTGAGAGAACAGATTCTTCCCCCAAGGCCCCGGCCTGTGCTCACCTGGCAGAAGCAGGTCAGAGGGAGCAGGTGGCTCCTGGGTTCAGGACAGTCACCCGGGATGAGCTCCTGGGGTGGGACATGTGAGGATGCGGGGAGACTGGCACCCCTGGGGATGCAGGAAGGGCAGGCATGTCCCTTCTGCTCCCTCTGCATCTCCCTGTCCTGCTGTCTTCCAGCCTGTGTCATCCACGGAGCCCCCAGTGCAGCCCCCAGGGGAGGACGGGCCTCAGGGATAATGTCGTTTTGAATTGTAGTTGTTGGGTTCGGAGAGTGGGGTCCTTGTGTTCACACTGGGAAAGATTTAACCAGAGCACGCGTTTCACCAGCACTGGTGATTTCCCAGGCAAGTTTCTCCATGGCACAGAGACTTAGTCATATCTAAAAGGGCAGGTTAATTATAGGAGGGAGAGAAAGACAAAGGTCTGCATGGTTGCAGTCCTTGAGGAGAGCTGCCCCGGCTGAGGGAGGTCAGTACAGGCTACAGGTCACCAGCAGGTGGGAAGCTGCTGCCCTGCAGAGGGACAGAGAGTTGGCAAAAGGAGCTGCATAGGCAAAGGTAGGCAGAAGAACTGCTGGCGTGGTGCCACCGCCAACATTGCACTGATAGAGTCTTCTCTTTGGGAGGGGCTCACTCCTTCATGGAGTGGTTTGTTTGTTGTTGACTTTGAATAAACTATGCAGAATTTCTACAATGGCCAGGTTTCTACAATGGCCTCGACCTCCCCATCTTCACCTTCAGGTCTGTGCTCCTGACACCTGCTACAGCAGTCTGACACCTGTCTGTGCCTGTGCTCTGTGGTCTGGGCATGGCCTGAAGGATCTCAGTCAGTGCCTTCTACCCCCACTCCTGCTCTTGGCATTGTGTGACCAAGGTTTCTGATCTTGTGGCACCTGCTTTCCAATTTTTCTATCCTCATCCTCCATCACTCACAGCATAAGATCAAGTGAGAAACAGGGGCCTCCCTGGTGGCCCAAGGGGTTAAGCGTTAGTACTATGAAGCTATCCACAGTTACTGAAGCACCAGTTTGATCCCTGGCCAGGGAGCTACCCACATGGCGCAGGAGACCTCTCCCGACTCACGCTGCTCCCCTCAGCAGTGGATTTCAGTAGATCCACCTTTTCTGCTCCCCACTCTGTCTCTGGTGAATTCTCTCACCCCCTGTACCTCCTGCCTGAACCCCAGTTCTTGTATGTATAAATAAATCTTTAAAAAAAATCAAGGGAGAAACAGAACAATGAACGCATATAATAAAATCTCAATCTTAATGAAAAATATAAATCTTACATACTTATGCATCCTACACATGGGCAATAACAAAATATTTGTTTTTTCTTTTTTTCAAATAAGGAATTTTTTTTTGAAGATTTATTTATTTATTTATACAAGAACTGAGATACAGGCCAGAAGCCCGGGAGGGTGAGAGAATTTACCAGAGACAGAGTGTGGAGCAGAACAGGCAGATGGAAGGAAAGCACTGCTGAGGGCAGCAGTGGGAGAGACAGTGGAGGTCTCCCGCGCCATGTGGGTATCCCCCTGGCCGGCTGGGAATTGAGCCGGTGCTGCAGAGGCTGTGGACAGCTTCACAGTGCTGTGCTCAACCCACTGTGCCACCGGGGAGGCCCCAAAATATTTGTTTTTTCTTTTCCAGATCCTACTTTGTGGAACTATCAAGATACTCTACCATAGCTTTGGTAAATCTAGGTAGTAAGTGTTCATTTGGGTTTTTGAAGTAATGGAAAGATTTTCATTCTATTTTTCATAAGAAAAACTACATCTTTTTTTGTAACTTTTTTAAACATTTATTTATTTATGCACACAAGAGTTGGGGTGTAGACCTGAGGCATGGGAGGTGAGAGGATTCAACAGAGACAGAGTAGGGAACAGAACAGGCAGGCAAACTGAAATCCACTGCTGAGGGGAGCAGAGGGCGAGACAGGAGAGGTCTGCCATGCCATGTGGTTTAGCTCCCTGGCTGGGGATCGAACTCATGTTGCAGTGGCTGCATATAGCTTCATAGTGCTGAGAGTTAGCCCTTGTGCCACCAGGGAGGGCCTTCTTCTGTACTTTTTTAAGGTATCCACAGTTTACAGCACTGTATATGATTTAGGGGAGTAGGTGACAGCTCTCCTCAGGCGGTGTCACCACACTAAAATGTCCACAGTTAACATCTACAGAGTTGACAGCTCAGGTCAGGTAGGTGTCACTGAGGGAAATAGTTTTTCTCTTACTCAATATTTCCTGCACTTTAGAGATATTGTTATGAACCTGTTTTACCTACATAATAACAACAAAAAAAGTCATTTACAATAACAGCCTGGGGCCTCCCTTGTGGCGCAAAGGTTTAAGCATAGGGACTGTGAAGCAATCTGCAGCTACCGCGGCAGGTGTTCAATATCAGCCATGTGGTGACCCACATGGCACGCAGACCTCTCCTGGCTCGCCCACTGCTCCCCTCTGCCTCAGCAGTGTATTTCAGTCTGCCTGTTCTGCTTCCCACTCTGTCTCTGGTGAATCCTCTCACCACCGCCCCCCACACCTCTGGCCTACATCCCAGCTCTTGTATGCATAAATAAATAAATCTTAAAAAAATAAAAATAAAATAACAGCCCATGTAGTCTTAAGAAACATCAACTGTTCATGCATATTTGTCTCCATTTTCAAAGAAAGGAGACAGCTTTGGTCTTAGTTTTTGGGACTTTCCTTTAAAGGGGTAAAAAATTTTTTTTTTTAATAAATTTTATTTTTATATTCCCCATACAATTTCAACCCCCCCATTTTGACCCCAATCCCTCCCCTCCCGCCCCCCACCCCCAAAAAGTGTCTCTGGTTCATAGTTTTTTGTTGATTTTGATTTTCACTTTCTTATAGTTATTCATTTTCCTGGTCCCTTATTTAAGTTTTCTAGATTCCTGCTATGAGTGAGACCAGCCGGTATTTTTCTTTTTCTTTCTGGCTTATTTCGCTGAGCATGATCCCTTCCAGTGCCATCCATGTTGCTGCAAATTGCATGTGTTTATCTGTTTTGAATGCTGAGTAATATTCCATGGTGTATATGTACCACATCTTCTTGATCCAGTCATCTATTTTTGGGCATTTGGGTTGTTTCCAAAGCTTAGCTATTGTAAACAGTGCTGCTATAAACATAGGGGTGCAGGTGCTCTTTGGAATGGATGTTTCTGTGTCCTTTGGGTAAATACCTAGGAGTGGAATTGCTGGATCATATGGAAGCTCTCTGTTTAGTTGGCCCAGAAATCTCCACACAGCTCTCCATAGTGGTTGGACCAGTTTGCACTCCCACCAGCAGTGCAGGAGAGTTCCTTTTTCTCCACATCCTCGCCAACATTTGTTGTTGCTAGTTTTTTTAATATGTGCCATTCTCACTGGTGTAAGATGGTATCTCATGGTAAAGGGGTAATATTTCTTGATTTCACCTTCAAGTCTCACCTTTTTGAGCTCTACTTAAACCTGACTCTTTCAACTGAGGAATGACTGACTGATGTTCTGTTCATGATTTTCCCTCACAGAATCTGCCCTTTTACTGCTCTGGCACCTTCCTCTCTGCTGTGACTCACCCTCCCCCTCAGTTGGCAGCTCCCCCTGTTTGAATCCTGCCCTGGGGCTGCTCATCTTCTGGTCCCTGATGGAGGATGAGGATAGAAAAACTGGAAAACAGGTGCCACAAGATCAGAAACCTTGGTCATGCAATGCCAAGAGCAGGAGGTGGCAGTAGAAGGCACTAAAAGCCATTCACCCAGCTCTGGGAACTGAGATCTTTAGGGCCATGCCCAGACCACAGAGCAACAGGCACAGACAGGTGTCAGACTGCTGTAGCAGGTGTCAGGAGCACAGACCTGAAGGTCAAGATGCGGAGATTGAGGCCATTGTAGAAATCTGGCCCCCTCAAATTCTACATAGTTTATTCAAAGTCAGGGCCTCCCCTGGTGGCGCAGGTGGTTGAGCACAGCGCTGTAGAGCCGCCAGCAGCCTCTGCAGCACCGGTTTGATCCTGGCTGGCTGGCGAGGGTCCCACGCGGCAGACCTCTCCTGTCCCACCCGCTGCTCCCCTCAGCAGTGTATTTCGTCAGTCTGCCTGTTCTGTTCCTCACTCTGTTTCTGGTAAATCCTCTCTCCCTCCCGCATATCTGGCCTGTACCCCGGTTCTTGTATAAATAAATAAATCTTAAAAAAAAAAAAGTCAACAACTCCATCAAGGAGTGAGCCCCTCCCAAAGAGGAGACTATATCAGTGCAATGTCCTTCTGCCCACCTGTGCCTATGCAGCTCCTTTTGCCAACTCTCTGTCCCTCTGCAGGGCAGCAGCTTCCTGCCTGCCCGTGACCTGTACCGTGCTGGGGTTCTCTGCACTGACCTCCCTCAGTCAGCTTCTCTTCCAGGCTGACTGCCTGTCACCATGCAGGCTTCTCTTTTATCAAATCTATCCCTTTTGGGGCAGCCCTTTCTGCTGCTTGTGTCTACCCAAGTGTCCTCTGTTTTGTCTCCCTAATAATTAACCTGCCTTTCAGATATAACTAATGTCTCTGTGTCATGGAGTAGCTTGCCTGGGAACTCGCTGGCCCTGGTGAATGGGGAGCTCTGATGAAAGCTTTCCCAGTGTGAATCCAAGGACCCCACTCTCAGAACCCAACTCCAAAACCGCACGAGCATCTTCCGAGGTCTGTGAAAGTCACGCCCTGCCCTGGCAGCCCAGAGGACAGTGAGAGAACAGCCCCCCGCTGCGCCTTCCTCACAAGAGAGCCCCATGGACATGGGGAGCCCCTCTCGGGCTGGTCAGGAACAGCGCCCCACCTCCTGCTCGGTGCCAGAGGGCATCACAGGTCAGCGAGGAGGGACAGTGGTTGTGGATAGGGAGCGTCTGACCTACGTGACAGGCACCAGGGAGGAGGTGACATGGACACGCTTGCTAGAGCTGGAGGCACCAGGGAGAACAGACAGAGAAGCAGCTGGAATGTGCTTCGGGCCCCTCTGGGCTGTTCCCACAGAGCCACAGGCCCTTGACACGCTGCCCTCTGTCCTTTCTCCATCTGGCCGGAGCCCAGATGGGATCCCGGGTGTCTGAGCCATCTGGAAGTAGGAGGAGCAGCCAGTGTGTGTGGGTGTAGCGGGCAGGGCCAGGAGGGGCCCCAAGGCTGCCCTGGGGTTCTCCCACCTGGCCCCAACCTTGGCTTCAGTCCCAGGGAAGCACAAGCTCCCTCGCCTGAGGCCTCTGGCAGGTGGAGCTGGGTGTCCTGGTCCAGGGCTGGAGCAGCCTGTCAGGACACCTGCTGCGAGTTTCTGCTGATGGCTTAAAATGAATTGTTGCAGCAGAATGACGGGATCGTAGAATCTGGATACTTCTAAAGTTTCGATGCCCACTTTTATTTTTTTGCCACTAATAATTATCATCTATGAGAAGTCACTTTACCTCCTCCGTGAGAACAGGATTCCAGACTTCACATTTTTATCAATTCTGTGGTGGTATTTACGGAGCTTAAGAAAAGTTGGAAAGGAGACACTCTAAGACCAGAGACTGGGCTCATGTAAGGCAAGGAGGTGCAGGTGGGGGTGGATGTGATTAACAAAGTCATTAAACAGGATACAGAAATGAAAAATTCTTAGGGCCAACCTTTAGCTCAGGAGGCACAGACCTAAACTGGCATCAGACTGCTGTGGAGATTGTCACTGGGGACAACCAGAGGGCGGCATATGAGATTAAGGACATAGTTATTCAAAAGAAACCAAAGGTAACAACTCCACAAAGGAAAGAGCCCTCCCAGACTGCAGAAGCCTGTGTCAGGGCAATGTCTGCACTGGTCCGGGGGCAGCAGCCCTTCTGCCTGCCTGTGGCCTGTGACCTAGCTGCGGCTTCTCTTCACTGACCTTCTCCCTGCGCAAAGCACAGAGTCACCCCTCCTCCCCTCGCTGCTGCCCGCACCATGCAGGCCTCTTAGCAAACCTGTCCCTTTCAGGAGCAGCTTTCTCTGCCCGCTTGTGTCTATGCAAATGTCCTTTATTCTTCTCTCCTGTTTACAATAAACCTGCCCTTTTGGATACAGCGAATGTCTCTGTATCATGGAGAGACTGGCCTGGGAATCTCGCTGGGTGCTGCTGAAAAGGGAGAGCTGGTGAGACTTTTCTCAGAGTTAACTCAGGGACCCGACTCTCCAAGCCCAACATGCCAAAAACGACTTCAGTATCATTACCAAAATTAAAATCCAGGCCCCCGTTCCTTGCCCAGCAGGCAAGTTGGGGAGGCTTGAATGGATAAAGGGAGTGGACGGGACCCCGTGGAACCGGGACATGAAGCCGAGGATCCTCTCTGCTCATTCAGAGCATCATCAGGACATGCCCAAGACTAGTCTCCCCACCGGCCAGATGCCTGGGGTGTCATAGGCCCAGGGCCCTCACTCTGTGCTGCAGACCCTCCTGTCTCACCCCCTGCTCCTCCTAGCCGTGTGTTTCAGTAAATGCTTGGAGCGGCAGGAAGCGTCGCTGCAGGATCTCTATGACCCGAGCAGACGGGGCAAAGGAGTCAGTCCTGGAGCCCTCAGTGGCTTTTCAGGCTCTTATTGGGATTTACTAGGTACAGAGCAGGCAGGGGTGCTGGGGGGGATTGAGGCTGCCAGCCTCCCAGCCCCCAGCAAGTCTTCACTCTTTCTGGGCTCTCCTGGCCTTCTCTGGTGGTCTCTGCTGCTCTTTCTCTTTCGCTCTCGTTCTGCCTCTCTGCTCTCTGCTTTTCTCATGCGTCTGCTCCTCCTGGCGTCCCCGTGACGCCGCCCCTATAAGCCCCGTCTCTCAGCACAGGTGTGCCCACTCACACACGCCCACACCCTACTCCAGGTGCCCGCCCTCAGGCATGCACTCAGGACCGCAGGGATCCATCATCAGTCCTGCCGGCGGGAGGGCAGAACAGCCTGGTACGTTCTGACCTACAATGCACCTGCGCTCTTCTCTGCTCTGTCTCTGCTGAATTCACCCCCCCACCCCGTGCCTCATGCCTACACCAGGTTCTCCCCCACAACAAGCTCGATGTGTTGAAAACGGTGTTGAATAGTTAAAATTGCATTTACCTTTGACCTACAGGCTGCCTTTCCTAAGGTAAAAATAGTTGCTTTCTTACTTGGTTTGCTCATTTCCCGTAAGGACAGTCACACTTTCCCGTGCTGATAGCGCTGAGACCACCCCTAGGCCTCCAGGGAGGCCCAGAACAGCATTTCACAGTGAACAGTTTTCACATTTGTGTGGCCTGTGATTTATAGTCACCTTGGTGCTGGGGTCACCTCTCCTCATTGGGGGACATTCTCTGATCAGGGAAGAGTCTCCTGGGCCCTGACCCCATCTGTAGGGAAACAGGCTGGGCAGCAGCCGTGAACCATGTGGTTCTGGAGCTTTGGGACATTTTCACAGCCTTAGTGGGCACCCCGGGGTGTCTGTCACTCAGCTTGGAGCTATAGGGACCCCCCTTTCCAGGAAGGGTTGTTACTGCAATAGTAACATTTGTGTTTTTTCTCCTTCCATCATCCAAAGGAGGGAAGGAAGACTTTTGTGTTCTCTGGACTCAGGGAACTCTCAGGAACAGGAACAGGAACAGGTAGCCTGAGGCACTGGCTGGGGCCTGTTGGGAAAGTGCCCTCCCGTGATGGGGTCTGGAGGCCTGTGGCCTGGGGCCGCAGGAGGGGACAGAGAGCATCCCCTCCACAGTGAGGGCTCCAGGGTCCCGGGGACTGAGATCGAGTCTTCCTATTGTGAACCAGTTTCTCACTTCAGGCAGCAGCTTTGGGTCCAGAAATCCATCCTCCAACCGGTCCCTGACCGTCCGCCAGGAGCCCTGTCATCTCTCTCTGAGAAGGGACAGACACTGCCGCAGCCCTCCACAGCCACCTCGCCTCCGCTCACGCAGAGCTTTCCCTGCAGGTCACCCACACCAGCGTTCGGGGGAGCAACTCTGACCATCAAAGCTCGTGGATCCCTCCCTCCCTTCTATACACAGGGGTTAGAGGAAGGATGTAACCTGCTGTACTGAACCTAAAGTCTAACCACTGCCACTGCCTTGTCTTCCAGCATGTTCCAAGGCTGTGCTCCTCGTCCACTTGAGCTGTCCCTGACCTGAGAGAAGTTTTTGGGTTAACACTGCCCCCTCATGGTCACAAGTGATACGACACATCCCTCTTTGGCCCCCTCAGCTCGGCGCTGGGCCTCACTTTCCCAGCGTCATGAGTCAGGTGTGGGGTGAGGAGGATAATTTACCTTGCTAAGAAGTGGCTAGTTCTTCAGGGGTTGAGGATCCCAGCTTGAGAACCCCTGCCCGGGGTAAGTGCTCTGCTTTGTGGGTGCTGAGGGACCAGCTCCTGCCCCGGAAGCTATTGATCAATTTGTTGAAGGTTCTGTCAGCAGGTGCCTCCAATGGAGGGGAATGAAATTCTAGTTGGAATAGGAGGGGCCTGTGGTAGCAATAAGGCAGGCATGTGAACTCACCTGGAGGCCAGCGGGGCCTGACTCTAATTTGGGGTGCACAGAGTGCCTAGTTGTTTATTGAGGTCACAAGCCTGCTTGTTGTGGCCTTGATTTCCTGGCATGGCTCAGACTGGGGTCCCTATGAGGCACCCTACGCTGTCAGGACCCAGGAATGAAGTCTCAGTCTTGAGGCCCCGCCCCTCCTGGTGCCTGTACCTACCTGGCACCTTCTCCTGGGCCCAGCACACTGCCTCCTGCAGCTTCTTTCAGGTCCCCAGTCCCCAGGAGCGGAGCCTCCTGTTCCTGCTCAGCATCCCTCCTGCCCTGGGGGATGGGACATCTTCAGGGCCCCTCATTTAGCCCCTGGGGGCTCCTGCCTCACACAGACCTGCTCATCTCTGAACACCTGAGCTCCTCACCCCTCCTGTGGTTCCAAGTCAGGGTCCGCCTTCTTCTGTGTTGGGGAGACCAGTGTTGTTCTCCCTGCTTCTAGGAGCCACCCATGCCCTGCTCTGGAATCCTCCATGCTCCAACTCCACTGAGCCATCCTGCCCGCCTCAGCCTGTGGCCTCCAGGCCCAGACATGCACTGGGTCCTGCGCACCTGCTGGCTGGTCCCCCATCTCCCTTGGGAGGTCCAGGGGACCCATATGAGGTTCTGCTTTCTGAGAATTCAGTTGTCTGAGGCCTGAAATTTTGCCTACGATTAAATATTTGAGAGGGAGAGACCACATTCACAACTTTTATCACAGTATATTGTGATAGTGTTCTATTTTGTTGTTAGTTATTTAGTACTTCTATGCTTAATTTATACTAATAAAACTTATTGTAGGTATATATGGGTAGCTTACACAGCTTGTACAAGTTTGTGAGAAATAAATTTTCAGACATCACCTCGGGAACTTGATCACCTCCTCCCCACCCCCCACACAGGATGAAATAGGACTAGAGTATCTGACCCCACCATGGTCCAAATGGAGGGACAGTCTGTGCTCCTATTTGTAACCAGGCCCTGACCTAGACAGAGCGAACTGTCTCTGTAGAGAGTTTAAACTTCAAAGTTTGGCTGTTCTGTGACTCAGGTCTGTTCCTGCCTCGGTTTTCCCCCTGCCTGTTTCCAAGGTGGGGGGGTCTGGATTCCACACCTGTTTTTAATTACCTATGAATCACTCCAAGCATTTGTTTTTGGTTTCCAAAGCCTTCCCTGTGCTCAGCAGCGGCCCCCATTATCACCATCCCTATCGAGTCTCCCTGCCTCGGTGAAGGGTCCTCATTTCCCCAGAACCCTGTCCTGTGCCTGCTTTTCTATGACCCAGTCCTGGTGCCAAGGCCTCAGCTCCAGGCCTCGGGAAACAACCTCCATGTGAAGATGAGCAGCAGGGAGTGCATGGGGGAGCTCCTGGCTCACACACCCTGAGGGGAAGATGGGGTACAGGGGGATACAGGCAGAAACTGGGCTCCAGGGCCCAGCTTTGGTGAGCAGATGGGTCTTTAACCCACTGACCAGTCAAGGGTGTGGGCTGCCCAGAGAGGAGGCATGGCCTTGGTCAAGGGGATGCTCTTCAGCTGAGGCCATTCCAGAGAGGCCTGTGCTAAGGGCCCTGAGCTGCCCACACCCAACAATAAGAAGAGGAATCCTACATGAGAGGCAGGCAGGTGACCTGATAGACGTTTCTAAAAAGAAAACCAAGAAATGGTCATAAATGACATAATCCTATGAGCCTTGTCTAGAAAGGTGGCAGAGGATGAGAAGTTAAAAGTAAATAATACACAGTCCCCAAGGATTAGTGTCCTGCTATCAGGGCCCAAAGTTGTGGCACTACAAAGAGAGAGAAACCAGCCCTGACACTCCATATGCAGGAACCTGCCCCTGTAGACTTGCCAGAAAAAAAACAGACCACAGCGGGGACTAGAAGGAGAGTGGGGCTGTTCTGTGGGGTTGGAAGGGATTTCCCAAGCTGCTCGGTAGACACTGCAGACCTGGGATCCAAGGAGGGGAGGGTGGAGACTCCATGGTTGCACTGGGGTAGGGTGTGCAGGGGGCTCAAGGCAGAGAAAGGTGCTGGAGCATGTGGGGAGGGACAAGCCTGCCTGGGTGGCCCTCTTGGTCCCAGGGCCCACCCTGCTGGGAGAGGACTGCATGGCCTGGCCTGGAGCACTCCTGCCACCCCACAAAGCTCCTTGGACCAAGTCATCTGTCAGAAGACCAAAGACCAGGCTGAGAAATGAGGCTGCAGCAGGTGGTCCTGGACTCCACCCCAGGGGCCTCCTGAGCAGCGAGGACCAGACCCAAAGGCCTCAGCTCCCTGAGAAACAGGGGCTGCTGGGGCTCTGCAGCCTGGAAAGGGAGGGTCACGCCGCCCCCTGGTGGGTGACAGGGACACTGCAGCCACCTCCCCCAGGTCACACACACACAAGCAGTCAGGGCTGCTTTATAAAGACTTTTATTGGGGACGCTGCACTTGGGATGGGAGGATTAAGACTCAGTTGTTGGCCAGGATCTCCTCAATCCAGGGCATGAACTCAGTGACACGGGTACACACAGTGGGCACGGAGATGAAGCATGTGTCACTGGCCCAGGACACGACGCCCACCAGGTTCCAGGCTCCATCCTTCTGGCAGACCAGGGGGCCGCCAGAGTCGCCCTGTGGGAGGAGAAGCACCTGTCTGTAAGTCTGAAAGGGGTGGCAGGACCATTCTGTGAGCCAGTCTGACCGAGTCAAAGTGGTACCCAAGTGACAAGTAGGAGCAGTGGTTGAGCACTGGAAACTTTCATGTGTTAGGGTGGCAGACCAGACCCACCACCTGTGCCAGAGGGGTCTGAGGATCATCTGTAAAAGGGCTAAAACATACAAATCAGGGGTAGGTATGAATGTGCAGGTCCTGAGGATTGCCTCCAGGTCTGGCTAGAGCCATTCTGTCTGCGGCACCTGTGAGTGCTGGTCCTGGCTTCTCTAAACATAGGCCAAAGGGTGAGGGTAGGTGAACCAGGGGGCAAGAAATGGCTGCACCAGCCCCTGCCTACAAAGCAAGACAGATTACCAAGGGGGCAGCGTAGAGCAGGCCATACCTTGCAGACAGTGATGCGGTTGCCCGCTGCACAGACCATGGAATCAATGATGTCGCTGCCCCAGGATCTCATACACTCGGCATTGGACAGGAGGGGCATGGTGGCCTGATGCAGCTTCATGGGTCCTGCACCTGGAACAAAAGAGAGGCCGGGAGGGGGTCAGGGCCCGGCGCCTCTAGCCCACCCTGGGAGGAGAGGACAAGACACAAGATTGCTGCCCTCCCTGATCCCCCTCTTCTATCGCTATTATCAGGGTGCGGGAACACAAGGCCTGTACCTCCTTAAACCTTAGAAATCTCAGGGGTACCCGCTTTCTGATTTCACTGCAGTCGGTGCTAAATTTGCCGCAAGCACAGTTGGTGAAACCAGCCCTGCCTGCCCAGCCTGCTCTGGGGAAGGACCAGCCAGGTAGCCCTGGCCTGGGAAGGACGCAGGACACTGGAGGAGACTATCACACAGGGGCAGCCCCAGGAAGGGGCGCCAGGCTGGACTCTCGGGTCCCTGACCACACCCTGGATACCTCTGGATACCTGAACCCCGCCCAGGTCTGGAAGGAGGCCCCAACTCCAATCCTTGAGGCCTGGGGGACTTCAGCGCTGCTGGGGTCACTGTGGACAGGTGCAGGTGGTGAGTGGGGCGGGGCCTGCTGGGACTGAGCTGTGTCTCAGAACCTGACCCTGCAAGGCCATCATGGACCTCGTGTCCATTCATTTGGGTGGGTTTTCTCTAAGTGGGTTGTAAATAACACAGCGGAAACATTTATGACACTGTCCGTTGTCATAAACTCAAAGAGCAGAGTTACATGGGCCCCCCTGCTGCACAGGTAGACCAGACCCCCCTCCTGGTGACAAGGCCAAGGTCACTCACCTTGGTAATGTGTCCTGCCCCAGCCCGTGGTGACGCACAGGGACCCGGCGGTGAAGTTGTCCTGAGCACTGGGCAGGCACACGGGGGACACGACGCTGGAGAAGCGCGCAGGCGTGGCCAGCTTCACCAGGGCGATGTCGTTGCTGGCGGTGGTGACATTAAAATTCGGGTGGTCAAACACCTGTGGGTGAGGTCAGGGGGAGGAGGTGAGCTGTGGGATCCACCAGGGATCTGCAGGTTTGACGAGACAAACGCCTTCCTGGTGGGAATCAGAGGACACACCAGGGGCGCCTGAGGGAGACTCTGAGGCCCATCTGCTGCCTCGTGTCTCTTCCACGTCCTGCCCCAACCCCCAGCCCGGCGTACCTGAGCAATCCTCAGGACCTGCATATTCTTCTTCGTCTTTGATCTCCTGTCAATCACACCAGCCACAACGTTGTGGAATGTGCTAGAGGAGGCAGATGGAGTGAGGAAGGAGGTCACGCCTGCTCCCCCACCCCCACTTTTGAACCTCCTTGGGCCTCACCGGACTTTACAGTGGGCGGCAGTGACCACCCAGGACTCGTTGATCAGGGACCCCCCACAGTAGTGGAAGCCAATGCTGTCCTGGAGGAAGAAGGAGAGTTAGTGCTGGCAGGACACACCACACCCCCAGACAGAAGCCCACAGCCCTGGACACCTAGTGCAGGGTGACCCCACTCAGATGCAGACTTTCTCACCAGCAGAGACACCTGCCAGGGCCAGGAACCAGGGACAGCTGTTTTCCCATTGACGATCCTCTTTATGCCACTCACAACTGGGGGAATGGCAGGGACCCCACAGCCTGGAGGGGAGAGGGGGAAGAAGAAGGGCTGAGGACCCACTCGGTCTGAGATCTGCTTTCCAGCTCAGCTATTACTGCTCCCACCTCACACTCCCCTACTCCAGGAAACATTCCCAGGCACCCCAGTCCCAGGTTGGAGGCCCCACAAACACAGATTGCTGTCCCCAGTCACCCCTCCAGGGATGCAGAGGGACAGGCAGCTCCATCCGGGTCACCCTGCCCAGAGGAGCAGAAACAGGCTGAGGAATCAGGCCTCCCTGCCACCCGCTACCTTCTGGAGACCTCAGCCCCCGCTGACTCTCCCAGGCTCATTTCATCCCAGAAATGGGAGCAAACACTGCTGCCCTCACAGGCAATGCTTGCCAAAGGGATTGGTGTGGACAGGAGGTATGGGATCAAAAACCCATGGGAACCCCAAAGCCATCAAAAACCCATGGGAACCCCAAACCCATGGGAAATCACCCCTCTCTCCTTTCCTGAGAGATGTGACTGTCCCATTCACACTGCTGGACTCTCTGCTGGCATTTCAACAACTCTTCATTGAATCCACTGAAGCTTCTAATTATTGAATAAGACATGACCTTGATCTCTACCATAAAGACACATCAAGGAAACAGAAAACAGAGGACGAGGTTGTGCAGAACAAGGAGGACACGCAGGGACCTTGACATGTGCAGACACACTTGCTGGGTCAGGACACAGGATCCTCAGCAGCTCCCAGGGGTGTGAGTACTTGGCCACAGGAAGAAAGGGGGGCAGGGCCCGCCCCTCCCACCAGCCAGGCCGCCCCCAGGGTCCCCCAGGCCTTGCTCTAGGCAGCTTCTGATGCTGTCTGGGGACAAGGACATGGCCCCGCCACTCCCTCAAACCAGTGTCTCCAAACATGTCGTCTCCTCATCTTTTCTTATAAGAACAGAAAAACCACCAGCAGGAGCTGTGAGGGGCTCACCCTGCAGAGGCTTCATAGTAATGGAGTGGGGGGCCGGGTCCCCTATGCTGGTGGAGACTGAAATCTGGCCCCACAGGAGTGGGGCCAGCAGGTGTGACAGGGACGGGCAGGAAATACAGGGAGGAGCTTCCCCCACTGAGCCCTGGTTCTGGTTATAAACAGGGAGTGAGGGTGTGAAGCTGCACAGAAGTGACAGGCAGGGGCTCAGCAGAGGCCCCTTCCCAGGAGAGGGGGAGCAGGGAGCTGCTGGGCCCAGTGTGGGTGTCAGAGAAATCCCTGAAGCAAATAGGGAGAGGTGAAGGTGATATTTGCTAAATCCTGAGAATGATCCTTGTACTACTATTGCATTATTATTATTATTATTATTATTATCATTATTATTATTTTAACAGACACCAAAGCACTGAGTAAGTGCTTGGCACTAATAAACCCCTCACAGCCTTTGTGCCCACAACCCCACATGAGCCTCCTCTAGGGCCTCTGTTCTCTGAGGAGCCCAGATGCTTCTTACTGAGGCTGGGCAGAGCGTTGAGGGCTCAGAAAGCCCTAGAAGCACCCCTCTCTCTCCTCCTGCAAATCAGGTCGCCTGTCTGGTCTTGAAGCCCAGTGTGCAGGGAGGGAACTCAGAGCTCCCCTCACCTGGTGCCTGGTCCTCCCCAAACTCAGCGAGTCCCTTGTGATGGGGCCAGGCTGAGTCCATCGGGGGCTGAGTCCTCCTCCCCAGTCTGTCCCAGGCATGGCTGGTCCCTCAGACCCTACCACACTCACCAAAGGCGGCCCCGACGAGGGTGATGCAGGAGAGAAGCCAGAGGAGGGCCATAGCTGTGCAGGGGGAGAGCAGTGGGGCTGCCTGCTCAGGGGCTCTTTTTATATCTTGGTGTCCCCAAGCCCTGCCCAGGCCTTCTCAGCCCCCACTGACCTGGGGCCTCCCTCCCAGTTGTCATCTAAGGATCTAGGATGATCAGGAGCCTCCAAACGTGTGCAGGCCTGTGGCCTGGGAGCAGGGCCGCTGCCTGGCTCACAGACACCTGTCAGCTGGTAACTCCTGGATCAAAGAACCCAGCTGGTCTCCCTTGGAGGGATCCTGACTCCATCATGGAGGCAGCTTGTGCTCAGCAAAGACTCTATAATAGGGGAACCTCATTGAGGTGTTCTGGGGCACCCAGAACTGAGCACCCAGGAGCTGAATTTCGACACAGGCCACAGAGCCCAGGACTTCAGGCTGCTTCTCTATCTGCTCAGGGAAACTCCCTGAGGCAAGGAAAATTTACTAGACAAGGAAGAGGTTCTGGTCCCTGCTGGGGTGGAGGCAGAACCAGCATAGAAAAGGCAGTTTCTGAGCACATGAGGACCAGAGGGGATGGTCCTCAGGACCCCCTTCTCTCCCCCTCAATGCTGAGGGGTTCTTTGATCCAGGAGTTACTGGCTGATGGTGTGTGTGTGCCAGAAAGCTCCTGATCTCAACACCTGGGCTTCCCAGGTTGAAGCACTCTATCTCTGGTGAATCTTCTCACCACCCTGCACCTCTGGCCTGCACCCCAGCTCTTGTATGTATAAATAAATCTTAAAAGAAAAGAGCTGGGGTGTAGGCCAGAGGTATGTGGGGTGAGAGGATTCACCAGAGAGAATAGGTGGCAGAACAGGCAGATCTACTGGGATACACTGCTCAGGGTAGCAGCGGGAGGGACAGGAGAGGTCTGCTGTGCCATAGGATTAGCTCCCTGGGTGGTCGGGATTGAACTCATGCTGCAGTGGCTGGTGATAGCTTGAGAGGGCTGAGACTTTAATCCCTGTGCCACCAGGGTGGACCTGGGCTGTTTTATTTTATTTATTTATTCAAGATTTATTTATTTATGCATACAAGAACTGGGGTACAGGCCAGAGATGCGGGGGGGTGACAGGATTCACTAGAGACAGAGTGGGGAGAAGAACAGGCAGACTGACTGAAACACACTGCTGAGGGGAGCAGTGGGTGAGTCATGAGAGGTCTGCTGTGCCATGTGCGTTGCACCTGGCCGCCTGGGGAGCAAACTCATGCTACAGAGGCTGTGGATTGCTTCATAGTGTGGTGCTTAACCCCTGCGCCACCAGGGAGACCCTTGGGCTGTTATTTTAAATGACATATTTTTTGCTATTATGAGGTAATACAGGTTCATTACAGAACATTTCAAAAATGCAGGCAATATTGAGTAAGAGAAAAACTAGATCCCTCCATGACACCTACCTGGCCTGAAATGTCAACTCTGTACATCTTAACTGTGGACATTTTAGTGTGGTGACACCGCCTGAGGAGAGCTGTCACCTACTCCCCTAAATTATATACAGTGCTGTAAACTGTAGATACCCCAGAAAATTACAGAAGAAAAATAAAAATGCAGTTTTTCTTGTGAAAAATAAAATGAAATTCTTCCCATTCATTTAAAAACTCAAATGAACACTTACGACCGAGATTTACCAACACTGTGGTATATTATCTAGATAATTCCACAAAGTTGGATCTGGAAATGAAAAATAAATATTTTGTTGTTGCCCGTGTGTACAACGCATCGGAGTGTAAGGTCTATATTTTTCATTAAGGTTGAGTGTGTATTATGTGTGTCACTGTCCTGCTGCCCACTGGACCTTATGCTGTGAGCCTTTTTCCAGGATTGGGAGTCACGCCCTGTCCTGGCAGCCCAGAGGACGGTGACTGAACAGTCCCCCATGGAGCCTTCCTCATGAGGGAGCCCCATGGACATGGGGAGCCCCTCTTGGGTTGGTCAGCAACAGCACCCCAGCTCCTGCTCGGGGCCAGAGGGCAGTGCTGGTCAGTGAGGAGGGACAGTGGTCATGGACAGGGAGTGCCTGATCTAAGGGACGTGGGCACCAGGGAGAGTCTGATGTGGACACGCCAACTGGACTGGAGGCCCCAGGGAGGACAGACAGGGAAGCAGCTGGAATGTGCTACAGTCCCCTCTGGGGCTGTCTCCACAGAGCCCAGGCTGTCTCCACAGGCCCGCCACGCTGCCCTCTGTCCTCTTTCCATCTGGCTGGGGACCAGACGGGATACGGGAGCCTCAGGCCATCTGGAGCCAGAGGGAGCAGCCAGTGTGTGTGGGTACAGGAGGCAGAGACATGAGGGGTCCAGAGGCACCCTGGGTACTACCCCACCCAGCCCCCACCTTGGATTCTGTCCGGGGAAGCATGAGCTCCCTTCCGTTGAAGCCTCAGGCAGGTGGAGCTGGGTCAGCCTGTCCAGATACCTAGGGTGAGTTTCTACTTATACCTTAGAATGAATTGTTGCAGCACAATGACAGGATGACAGAATCTGGATTTTTTTTTTTAAAGATTTATCCATTTATGCATACAAGAACTGGGGTACAGGCCAGAGGTGCAGGGGGGTTGAGAAGATTCACCAGAGACAGAGTGGGGCAAAACAGACAGATTGACTGAAATACACTGCTGAGGGGAGCAGCACGTGAGACAGGAGAGATCTGCGTGCCATATGGGTCAGCTCCCTGGCTGGGGATCGAACTCCTGTTGCCCAGGCTGTGGATAGCTTCTAGTGCTGTGTCTTAACCCCTCGTGCCACTGGGGAGGCCCAGAGTCTGGATATTTTTAAAGTTTTGGTGGTTACTGCTTTTTAGGGGGGCCACTAATAATTACCATCTAGGAAAACCCAACTCACCTCACCTGTGAAAATATGAACCCAGACTTTACATTTTTGTCAGTTCTGTGGTGGTATTTATGGAGCTTAAGAGTAGAAAAGTTGGGGCCTCTCCTGGTGGTGCTGGGCTGCGAAGCTGTCCACAGCCTCTGCAGCACAGACCGGTGTTTGATCCCCTGCCGCCGGGTGAGGGTCCCACATGGCGCACAGACCTCTCCTGCCATCCGCTGCTCCCCTTAGCAGTGTACTTTGTCAGTCTGCCTGCTCTGCTCTCCACTCTGACTCTGGTGAATTCTCTCGCCCTCCCGTGCTTCTGACTGTACCCAGTGCTTGTACAAATAAATAAATAAATATTAAAAAAAAAAAGAGTAGAAAAGTTGGAAAGGAGAGACTATAAGACCAGAGACGGGGCTCATGTAACGCAGGGAGCTAGAGGTACGGGTGGACGTGATTAGCAGAGTCATTGAACTGGCTATAGAAATGAAAAATCCTTCAGGCCAACCTTTAGCTCAGGAGGCACAGACCTAAGCTGGCACCAGACTGCTGCAGGAGTGTCACAGGGGGTGACCAGAAGGAAGGATATGAGTTTGAGAACATAATTATTCAAAAGAAACTGAAGTTAACAACTCCACAGAGGAAAGAGCCCTCCCAGACTGCAGAAGCCTCTCAGGGCAACGTCTGCACTCGCCCTTCTGGCTGCCTGTGACCTGTGACCTTTGACCTAGCTGGGGTGTCTCTTCACTGACCGTCTTTCTCTGCAAAGCAGGAGAGTCATCTCTCCTTCCCTGGCTGCCTGCCCATGACCACGCAGGCCTCTTAGCAGCCCTCCACAGCCACCTCGCCTCTGCTCACACAGAGGTACCCCTGCAGGTCACCCCCACCAGCGTTCAGGGGGCACAACTCTGACCATCAAAGCCCGTGGAGCCCTCCTTCCCTTCTATACACAGCAGCTATGGAGATGCCCTGGGTGACCGCCAGCAGCCACCTTGTGACCCTGAGGACAAGGAGATTCTCACCCAGAGCCGTGTCCACCACCATTACAACAAGTCTCCACTGGGGGAAACTCTGCTCCTGCTGTTTGTAATGTCGCCTGCATTTGATCACAAAAGCATCTGAAGACAAAAATGGCGACAAGAGGCGCGTCCCTCCAGTGCCTTCTCCACCCACAGGCACCAGCATCTGAGCTGGGGGCCACGTTGCAGGAAGGAGAAATCATGCCCCTGGGACCAGCCAGTGGTACCCTGTGGGTGTCCAAGCAGGAGAAACTGATTGTGGACCAAGTCCTGTTAGTCATAATCAGAGATTAGAGCTTGGGGAGAGAGCTCAGAGGCGGCCAGCAGGGAGGCAGGGTCATGGCTAAGGGCATGCTGACAAGAGACATGATCCAAGAGGATGTTTTGCCCAATTATCGTCTTTCTAAAAGCAAGATTCCCCAGTGGTCTGGGAGGGGCAGGGCCTTCAGCCTTAACCCCAGGCAGGGCTGCGAGGTCCTCCCGCGAGTGTACGGGACCCAGCACGACTCCCGTCTCTAAACTCAACCTCCCTTGTTCTGTTTCCCTCCTGGAGGTTTGCCCCTTTCTAGAGACTCTGCAGCTCCTCTGCCATGACCAGAAGAGGGTCCTGTCTAGCCTGTGTTTGTGGGGACCTCCCTCTTCTCCTGCTGGGCTCCTGTGTCAGTTTATTTGCAGCCTGTGCACCAGAGGGCCGGGGAGGGAGCACCTCCCCCCAACACCACCACAGACAGCACGACAGCGCAGCGCAGCTGCACTGCGGGGCAGCAGGGAAGGATCCAGGGCCCTGTGGGAAGGGTCAGGCCTGTAAGTCACCGAGTCCTGGCAAAGGGGTTGATCCCCTCACAGGCAGTGCCCTCAGGAAGCCCATCCAAGTGACATCCCTGCCCCTGCTTTCTGTCCTGCAAATATTGCCACTGGCTGGCGCTGTACCTGCCCAACACAAACCCACCTGGCACCGGGACTGTGCTCCCACACATGTCCTCTGCCCGCACAGGTGGGTGCCAGGATGCTCATTGGCCTCCCTGAGACACCCCTCAGCCCAGGCTGTACAGGGGCCCAGTATCCCAGGTGCTTGCAGGGGCCCATGGCGCCTGAGGTGCCCCTGAGCCCTGAGCACCCAGAGACTCTCAACACTTTATTCCACCAGCAGCAGAAACACCAAAGCAACCAGTCCTGGGGTCGCCCCCGACACCCAGCTCTATGAGGGCGTACACCTCACCTGTGTCAGGGTCCCTACTAGATAGTGACAAGGGTGGGCGCACCTGAGGGAGGAGGCATTATCAAGGGACTCACCCACCTTTGAACCCCACTCCTCACTGGGGTGGAGACCATCTCAGATGACAGGGTCCCCTCAGGAGTTCACTGCTGGACGTGCCCCGGCCTCCTCCCCAGAGATGACACCCAGGACAGACAGGTCCACACAACACCGACCTTCCTGCACCCCAGAGGGAGAAGCAGCCACTACGGGACCCACTTGTTAGAATACACGCCCTGGTCTCTCCATCGCTCATCTACCTCCAGGCCTGGAGCCTTCAGCTGGGGCGATGCTTACAGCCTGGATGAGGCTGCTGCTCTGTATTATTACGGGATGGGCTGCTCTCACCCTGCTAGATGGGCGCTGCTGGTCAGGACCTGCCCCTGATGGACCCGACCTGCTCCCCAGGCTGTGGAGGCCCCACCATGACAGAGCCCTGTGTCTCAGGGGACGGCAGGGGACGCCCCTGACATTGGGCATTTTAATTGTCAGCTGGGGGCCTGGTTTCAGCTGACACCAACACCACCAATATAAAAGAACCTTAGGGGTCTCATCTACTCCATTGCCCCACCTCATTGTGTGCCCACTGGCCTGCCTGTCCCCTCGGCCTGGTGAGGAGTGACTTTGCTGTGTCTAATTTCCTGAACGCTGTTGCTGGTGGGGACGTACAATCCTCACGAGACGCTCAAGGGCCTTTCCCACTTATGGGCGTTTCCTGGGAGCTCAAGGAGGGTCCAGGTAAGTAACCTTGGTTACCAGCACAGACAAGAACCTAGAAAAACATGATTCATTTGTAAATTAAATAACATGCTCAAAATAAACTGGGTAAAGAGGCGATCACATGAGAAATTATGAAGATGAAGTAAAGAACACAAAAATACCACCATCCAAATGTGGGGGGAGCTGCTAACTCAGCAAGAACATCGATAAACAGAAACGCTCTCATGGGCAAGGGAAGGGTCAGGGCCCTACAGTTCTGGATTAATAAGAGAAACAGAGCAAAGAAATACCGTGAGGATCGATGGACCTAGGGATGAAGGGAGCAGACGTTTCCTCAGAAGACAAACCAGCCTTGAGTGGCTGGGAAGCCCGAAGGTTTGGGGTTGGAGGAAGGTCGTAACCTGCTGTCCTGAACCTAAAGCCTAACCACTGCCACTGCCCTGTCTTCCAGCATATTCCTGGCTCTGCTCCTTGTCCTGACTGCCAGCAGGTTCCAGAGAGCTCAGAGGCTCCCCTGGGCTGCTCCTGATCTGCGAAGCTTTTTGGGTAATAACCCCTGCTCGTGGCCACAGGTGAAACGACACATCTCTCTTTGGCCCCCTCAGGGCCGATCCACCCAGGGAGGCTGGGCCTCTTCCTCCTGAGAGGCCACTGTGTTCTCAGTCCAGCTCACGGCTCTTACCCCGAGCGGCTTCAGAATCGCTCAGAAGCTGCTTTCAAACGGCGCTGGGCCTCACTTTCCTAGTGTCTGAGTCAGGTGTGGGGTGAGGAGGATAATTTACCTTGCTAAGAAGTGGCTGTTTCTTCAGGGGTTGAGGATCCCAGCTTGAGAACCCCTGCCCGGGGTAAGTGCTCTGCTTTGTGGGTGCTGAGGGACCAGCTCCTGCCCCGGAAGCCAATGATCAATTTGCAGAAGGTCCTGTCAGCAGGTGCCTCCCATGGAGGGGAATGAGTTCTAACTGGAACACGAGGGGCCCGTGGTAGCAAGAAGGCGGGCGCATGAACTCAGCCGGAGGACAAGAGGCCCTAACTCTAATTTGGGGTCCACAGAGTGCCAGGTTGTTTATTGAGGTATCAAGGCTGTTGGTCTGTGATCTCGATTTCCTGGCATGGGACAAATATGGGCTCGTGAGAGGTACCTCTATTCTGCCCCAGGGCTGCCATTCCTAAGGAACCAAGTCTCACTCTGCAGGCCCCTCCCATCCACTCCTGCTGGTACCTGTGCCCACCTGGCACCCTCTCCCAGGCCCGCACTCTTCCCTCCTCAGCTGCTGTCACTCCCCTGGCCTCAGAAGAGTAGCCTCCTGCTCCTGCTCAGTATCCCACATGCCCTGGGGGATGGGGCATCTTCAGGATCCCTGGTTCAGCTTTCTGGGGGCTCCTTCATCCACAGGACCTGCTCCTCCATGCCCACCTGAGCCTTAGCACCTGTCTTACAGCTCCCACACAGATCATGCCATTCTCCTTCCCAGGGGAGACTGGTGCTGCTCTCCCTGCTTATAGGAGCCATCCCGGCCCCTGTTCCACAATCCTTAGCACTCCCATGTGCTTTGTCCTGCTCTGCCCCTGAGCCTGCAGACTCCAGACCCTAAGGCCCAGGTGGTCCTGGCTGTTCCCCCAGCTCCCTTGGGAGGTACAGGGGTCCCCCATCTGAGGTTCTGCTTTCTGAAGTTTCATTTAACTCTGGTGTGAAAATATTAACTACAGTAGATGTCTGAGAGGAGGGGATTACATTTGCATACTAGAGTGGAGGGGGGTTCTGGAATAAAGGAATTGGGCAATGGGGGGAGGGTGTGGTGGAGAAATAATGGGCTTTGCAGTAGGGAGGGGTGGTTAGATTCCAGAGAGGAGGCATGAAGCTACAGCCCTAAAAGATACAGTGTTGTTAACCATGTTACCAATGCAAATAATTTCATGTAAAAAATGCAAGTGTAAGTAATAAAGGGATGGAAAGACTTCCATTTCCACGGACAGGAAGACCTAATATGGCTGAGCTCACTACCACCCAGCGTGATCTCCCTTTGGAAGCGATTCCTGTCAGAGTTGGCTGCGACACCTGTAGTGGCGGGAAGAGACAGTGCAGGATCTCTATGACCCAAGCAGACAGGTAAAGGAGAGTTGTGGAGCCCTCGGTGGATTTTCAGGCTTTTATTGAGCTTTTACCAGGTGCTCGGCAGGCAGGGACACCACAGGCCCAGGAGGCTGGCAGGCCTTCCAGCCCCTGGCGAATCTTCAGCTTTCTGGGCTCTCTGGCATTCTTTCTGGCTGTTCTTTCTCGTTCTCTCTTGTTCTGCTCTCTTTCTCTCTTCTGGTCCCGCTGGCGTCCCCATGACGCCGTGGTTATAAGCCCAGTCTCAGGCAAGGTGTGCCCACCTATGCACGCGCACACCTACTCCAGGTGCCCGCCACAGGCATGCATGTGGGACCGCAGGGCTGCATCATTGATGCTAATGATGGGAGGGCGGAAAAGCTTGATAATTTTTCACTTACACTACAACACCAAATGTGCAAGCAACTAAACTATAACATGGACACATCAACATTAAACCTCTGGGCATCAAAAGAAATATTTGCAAATCAGAGATGTGATAAGAGTTAAGTCTAAAACTGAACAACAAACATGGCAAGATTCTAACTGGCAAGCATTTGAGAATAGCTAACTCTTCAATATTTTCTCAAAGCAGTGCTATGAGTGGTCAACTTGACAAGTCACCGTGGCCTTTCCTGAGACACACACAGAGGAAGAGCTTTAGGCTCCCACGGGCCACAAAGACACAGACACGAGGACGGGTCTGACCTCAGACACCCAAGGGTCTGAGCCAGCAAGACGCAGGAGGGAGCACAGACATGTCAGGGCACTGTGTGGAGAAGAAACTATTTAAAAATGGAGAGAGGAAAATAATTTTGTCTGCTTTCATTAATTATATTGGTGTTGAAAATGTTAGTATTAGCCTGCAACTGTTTTGTATAATAAAGGAGAAAGCACGTAAATTATTATCGGATATTCTAGGGCAATCATTTCCTCAAAGATGAGGATGCTTGGTGTAGGATGGAAAACCTGGCAAAATTCCCTATTTACAGTTATTACTGCAAACTCTTGAGATTTGTGATCTTAAATTTATCTTTAAATAGTTCTAGGCTGTGTCCACTGGAAAGGTGTAGAAACAACCAATATACCATTTATGAGTGTCCCCGACACCCAAAGTATGGGCTTGAAATTCCATTTCTACTGAAACAAACCAGGGGATTTTGGAGAAATAGCTGATTCTGTGGATGACATTTTGTCAATCTACATAGAAAGGAAATGCTGAAGCCACGTGGCCGTGTCAAACATCCCAAAGCCAAATAGACAGTGTCTACCTGTCACCCGGCGGAGTTCAGCTTCACGAAGGATCATGCTATAAGGATGAGTCCTTTGTTTTGATCAGGAGTTTAAAATTTTTTTAAAACAAGAAAAAACTACAAAATTACTTCAGTACCTTGAAGGAGGACAGGGAACAAGTTCATTTTCTTCAATTAATAAAGGAAATGTGTAAAGGAAACAGGCTGAGCCTCTCCCCTGCACGTTCTATACCCAGGGACCACTGGGCTGTTGACTGTGGAGTCATCTCCATGAAAGGATTCCAGGCAACACACAGAAAAACATTAAAGTTAAGTTCCCACCATTGCTCAGAGAACAGATGCCCAGGCCTCAGGCATCAACATTGTTACCTTTGTCAGGGGGAGTTGTGAGTCCTGACACCTCCCGAGCAGGGGCCCAGTGCTACCTGCAGCCTAAAGGGACTGAGCCAGAGTCGATGGAGCCTCCAGATTCAACAGCCAAATCCCAGAGAAAACAGCCCAGAGCAGAGTGATGGGCACTTGGTATGTGGGGCTAGAAAGAGAAATTCCCAGCTACTCAGTTAGTTCAGAGTGGGTGGGAGGCGGGAAGGGTGGGGACTGCATGGATGGGCTGGGGTGGGGTGTGCAGGGGGCTCAAGGCAGAGAAAGGTGCTGGAGCATGTGGGGAGGGACAAGCCTGCCTGGGAGGCCCTCTTGGTCCCAGGACCCACCCTGCTGGGAGGTGGACTGCATGGCCTGGCTGGAGCACCCCTGCCTTCCACAAAGCTCCTTAGGCCAGCTGTTAAAGGAGCAGAAACCAGACTGAGCAACCAGGCTGCAGCAGGTGGTCCTGGACTCTACCCCAGGGGCCTCCTGAGCAGGGAGGCCCAGACCCAAAGGCCTCAGCTCCCTGAGAAACAGGGGCTGCTGGGGCTCTGCAGCCTGGAAAGGGAGGGTCATGCCGCCCCCTGGTGGGTGCCAGGGACACTGCAGCCACCTCCCCCAGGCCACAGACACACAAGCAGTCAGGGCTGCTGTACAGAGGCCTTTTTTTTTTTTTTTTTTTAAAGATTTATTTATTTATGCATACAAGAACTGGGTACAGGCCAGATGTGGGTGGGGGTGAGAGGAATCATCAGAGAGAGAGTGGGGAACAGAACAGGTGGATTGACTGAAATACACTGCTGAGGGGAGCAGCAGCCAAGTCAGGAGAGGTCTGCTGTGCCGTGTGGGCAGCTCCCTGGCCAGGTATCGAATTTGTGCTGCAGTGGCTGTGGATAGCTTCATAGTGCTGCATCTTAACCCCTTGCGCCGCGAGAGAGGCCCTTTACAGAGGCTTTTGTTGGCGAAACCAGGGATGGAGGAATTAGGACTTAGTTTTGAGTCAGAATTTCCTGAATCCAGGGACTTAACTCTGTGACACGGGAGAAGACAGTGGGAATAGTTCCAAGGCAGGTGCTACTGACAAAGGACACGATGCCCACCAGGTTCCAGGCTCCATCCTTCTGGCAGACCAGGGGCCCACCAGAGTCGCCCTGTGGGAGGAGAAGCACCTGTCTGCAAGTCTGAAAGGGGTCCTGGATCCTTGTGCACCCCCTCCTGGCTCAGACAGGTATTGCCAATAAATAAAATGCATGTACAGCGATACCTAGAAACTTCCATCTCCTCAAGGAGCACCCAATTTTGCACCTATCCCAGGGGCCTGTGGCTGTGGTCTGTAAATGGGCTGGAAAATCCAGCTCAGGGAGAGGGTATGAGAGTAAATCCCCTGGACAGCACCCCCATCATGGCCAGGGCCAGTCATCTGCTGGCTGTGTGTGAGTGCGTGTCCTGGCTCCACCAGGCACCATGCAAGACCTGAGCGTAAAGTGATAATGGGCAAGGAAGGGCCTCCAGCCTGATTGGGTAGGGGGAATCACATGGATAAGGGACCATACCATGCAGGAGGTGATGCCGTTGCCCCCTGCACAGACCATGATCTCGGGGATCCCTCTCTCCCAGAAGTTGTTGCACTCGGCATTGGACAGGAGGGGCACGATACCCTGCTGCAGCTTGTTGGAACCCATGCCTGGAACAACAGAGAGGCCAGGAGGGGTCAGGGCCCTCAGCCTCTAGCCCATTCTGGGAGGAGAGGACAAAATCCAAGAATGCTGCCCTCCCCGGTACCCCACTCACATCACTATTATCAAGGTGCTGGAACTCACACCCTGGTGCCCTTAAACCTTAGAAATCTCAGGGGTACCCGCCTTCTGATTTCACTGCAGTCGGTGCTAAATTTGCCGCAAGCACAGTTGGTGAAACCAGCCCTGCCTGCCCAGCCTGCTCTGGGGAAGGACCAGCCGGGTAGCCCTGGCCTGGGCAGGACTCAGGACGCTGGAGGAGACCATCACACAGGGGCAGCCCCAGGAAGGGGCGCCAGGCTGGACTCTCGGGTCCCTGACCACACCCTGGATACCTCTGGATACCTGAACCCCGCCCAGGTCTGGAAGGAGGCCCCAACTCCAGTCCCTGAGGCCTGGGAGACTTCAGCGCTGCTGGGGTCACTGTGGACAGGTGCAGGTGGTGAGTGGGGCGGGGCCTGCTGGGACTGAGCTGTGTCTCAGAACCTGACCCTGCAAGGCCATCATGGACCTCGGGTCCATTCATTTGGGTGGGTTTTCTCTAAGTGGGTTGTAAATAACACAGCGGAAACATTTATGACACTGTCCGTTGTCATAAACTCAAAGAGCAGAGTTACATGGGCCCCGCCTGCTGCACAGGTAGACCAGACCCCCCTCCTGGTGACAAGGCCAAGGTCACTCACCATGGAAATCGGTCCTGCCCCAGCCCGTGGTGACACACAGGGACCCGGCGGTGAAGTTGTCCTGAGCACTGGGCAGGCACACGGGGGACACGATGCTGGAGAAGCGGGCGGGCGTGGCCAGCTTCACCAGGGCGATGTCGTTGCTGGAGTTGTGCTTCTTAAAATTGGGGTTCGAAAAAACCTGTGGGTGAGGTCAGGAGGAGGAGGTGAGCTGTGGGATCCACCAGGGATCTGCAGGTTTGACGAGACAAACGCCTTCCTGGTGGGAATCAGAGGACACACCAGGGGCGCCCAAGGGAGACTCTGAGGCCCATCTGCTGCCTCGTGTCTCTTCCACGTCCTGCCCCAACCCCCAGCCCGGCGTACCTGAGCAATCCTCAGGACCTGCACATTCTCCCTTGATCTCTTGTCAAACATTCCAGCCACAACCAGGTGGGATGTGCTAGAGGAGGCAGGTGGGGTAAGGAAGGAGGACACGCCTGCTCCCCCACCCCCACTTTTGAACCTCCCTGGGCCTCACCTGACTTTACAGTGGGCGGCAGTGACCACCCAGGACTTGCTGATCAGGGACCCCCCGCAGAAGTGGAAGCCGCTGGTGTACTGGAGGAAGAAGGAGAGTTAGTGCTGGCAGGACACACCACACCCCCAGACAGAAGCCCACAGCTCTGGACACCTAGTGCAGGGTGACCCCACTCAGGTGCTGACTCCCCTCACCTGCAGAGACACCTGCCATGGCCAGGAGCCAGGGAAAGCGACTTTCCCATTGACGATCCTCTCTATGCCATTCAAAACTGGGGGAATGGCAGGGACCCCACAGCCTGGAGGGGAGAGGGGGAAGAAGAAGGGCTGAGGACCCACTCGGTCTGAGATCTGCTTTCCAGCTCAGCTATCACCACACCCACCTCACACTCCCCTACTCCAGGAAACATTCCCAGGCACCCCAATCCCAGGTTGGAGGTTCCCACAAACACAGATTGCTGTCCCCAGTCACCCCTCCAGGGATGCAGAGGGACAGGCAGCTCCAGCCGGGTCACCCTGCCCAGAGGAGCAGAAACAGGCTGAGGAATCAGGCCTCCCTGCCGTGCTACCTTGCTGGACACCTCTCATTTTCCCCAACAAGTGGGGAGTAAACACTGCTGCCCTCACAGGCAATGCTTGCCAAAGGGATTGGTGTGGACAGGAGGTGTGGGATCAAAACAGAGAACCCCAAATCCATTTGAAATCACCCCTCTCTCCTTTCCTGAGATGTGACTGTCCCCATTCACACTGCTGGACTCTCTGCTAGAATTTCTGAAACTGTTCATTGCATAACATTGAAGTTTCTTAATTATTAAATAAGACATGATCTTGATCCTCACCATAAAGACACATCAAGGAAACAGAAAACAGAGGACAAGATTGTCCAGAACAAGGAGGACACGCAGGGCCCTTGATACGTGCAGACACACTTGCTAGGTCAGGTCACAGGATCCTCAGCAGCTCCCAGGGGTGTGAGAACTTGGCCACAGGAAGAAAGGGGGTCAGGGCCAGTCCCTCCCACCAGCCAGGCCACACACCAGGGTCAGGGTCCCCCAGGTCTTGGTCCAGGCAGAATCTGGCCTTGTCCTTGGGGACAGGGACATGGCCAGGTAATTGGTAACTCCTCAAGCTGGTGTCTCCAAACATGTTGTCTCCTCTCCGTTTTTGTAAACATAATAAACCACTAGCAGGAGCTGTGAGGGGCTCACCCTGCAGAGGCTTCATAGTAATGGAGTGGGGGGCCGGGTCCCCTGTGCAGGGAGGAGCCTGAAATCTCACAGGAGTGGGGCCAGCAGGTGTGACAGGGACGGGCAGGAAATACAGGGAGGAGCTTCCCCCACTGAGCCCTGGTTCTGGTTATAAACAGGGAGTGAGTGTGTGAAGCTGCACAGAAGTGACAGGCAGGGGCTCAGCAGAGGCCCCTTCCCAGGAGAGGGGGAGCAGGGAGCTGCTGAGCCCAGTGTGGGTGTCAGAGAATCCCTACAGGAAATAGGGAGAGGTGAGGTGATACTTGCTAAATCCTGAGAAAGATACTTGGTTGCATTATTATTATTATTATTATTTATATTATTATTATTATTACTTTAACAGACACTAAAGCACTGAGTAAGTGCCTGGCACTAGCAGACCCCTCACAGCCTTTGTGCCCACAACCCCACATGAGCCTCCTCTAGGGCCTCTGTTCTCTAAGGAGCCCAGATGCTTCTTACTGAGGCCTGGCAGAGCGTTCAGGGCTCAGAAAGCCCTAGAAGCACCCCTCTCTCTCCTCCTGCAAATTCAGGTTGCCTGTCTGGTCCTGAAGCCCAGTGTGCAGGGAGGGAACTCAGAGCTCCCCTCACCTGGTGCCTGGTCCTCCCCAAACTGAGCGAGTCCCTTGTGATGGGGCCAGGCTGAGTCCATCGGGGGCTGAGTCCTCCTCCCCAGTCTGTCCCAGGCATGGCTGGTCCCTCAGACCCTACCACACTCACCAAAGGCGGCCCCGACGAGGGTGATGCAGGAGAGAAGCCAGAGGAGGGCCATAGCGGTGCAGGGGGAGAGCAGTGGGGCTGCCTGCTCTGGGGCTCCTTTTATATCTTGGTGTCCCCAAGCCCTGCCCAGGCCTTCCTGGTCCCCATTGACTTGAGGCCTTCCTCCCAGTTGTCATCTAAGGATCTAGGATGATCAGGAGCCTCCAAACAGCCTCCAGGCCTGTGGCCTGGGAGCAGGGCCGCTGCCTGGCTCACAGACACCTGTCAGCTGGTAACTCCTGGATCAAAGAATCCAGCTGGTCTGCAGGGGAATCCTGGGGGGATCCTGGTTCAACAAGGAGGTGGCAGGTGTGCAGCAAAGTCTCTTACAAGGGGACCCTCACTTTGGTGTTCTGGGCACCCAGAGCTGAGCACCCAGAAGCTGAATTTCGACACAGGCCACAGAGCCCAGGACTTCAGGCTGCTTCTCTATCTTTTCAGGCAAACTCCCTGAGGCAAGGAAAATTCACAAGACAGGAAGAGGCTCTGGTCCCTGCTGGGGTGGAGTCAGCACCAGCATGGAAAGGGCAGTTTCTGAGCACTTGAGGTCTCAACCAAATTCTTTCCCACTGCTGACTCACAGTGTATACAGCTACCAACTGCATCTGTCTTTATTTGCTAATCAATGAGGATTTGGCCCACACCATAGAGGGCCCATTAAGGACGCAGAAAGCTCAGGGCTGATGTCAAGAACATGGAGGGGAGCACAGGAAGGCCAGGAGGAGGGATGTGCCCAGGAGGCTCCTGCCCTAGGTGGGGCTCCTGCCTTAGGTGGGGGCACATGACCTCAGCTTTCAGGGAGGCCTTGTTCTAGATAGAGCACCTCTGCTGTTGGGATCCAGAGCAGTGAGAGAGATACTAACAAGTAAGAACATCACGTGACAGGTCCCCCAAGCAGGAGAGGCGGCTGCAGTCAGTGTTGGGGCTCCCTGGGGAGAGACCCCGTGGGAGAACTGAATTTTCTCCCAAGGCCTCGGCCTGTGCTCACCTGGGAGAAGCAGGTCAGAGGGAGCAGGCGGCTCCTGGGCTCTGGACAGTGACCCCGGGAGGAGCTCCTGGAGTGGGACATGTGATTTTTTGGGGAGACTGGTACCCCTGGACAAGGAGGAAGCGCAGGCCTGTCTGTTCTGCTCCCTCTGCATCTCCCCATCCTGCTGTCACTTCTAGCCTGTGTCATCCATGGAGCCCCCAGTGCAGCCCCCAAGGTGGGATGGGCCTCAGGGACACAGAGATGAGCAGCCCCCAGGGAGGGATTCAAACCAGGGGAGCTGCCAGCTGAGGGAGGGAGAGTAACAGAAGAGAGGAAGGCGCCAGAGCAGAGGAGGGGCAGATTCTGTGAGGGAAAACCATGAACAGAACATCAGTCAGTCATTTGAAAGAGTCAGGTTTAAGTAGAGCTCAAAAAGATGAGACTTGAAGGTGAAACCAAGAAGTATTACTCCTTTAAAGGAGAGTCCCAAAGGCTGAGCACCAAAGCCACCTCCTTTCTTTGAATATGGAGGCGAATATGTGTGACCAATCAATGATGTTTCTTAAGACTACATGGACTGTTATTTTATTTTATTATTTTTTAAAGATTTACTTATTTTTTTAAATACAAGAACCGGAGTACAGGCCTGATGTGCGGGAGGGTGAGAGGATTCACCAGAGACAGAGGAGGGAACAGAACAGGCAGACTGACAAAATACACTGCTGAGGGGAGCAGCGGGCGAGACAGGAGAGGTCTGCCTTAGAGGGACCCTCGCTGGCCGGCTGGGATCGAACCCGCACTGCAGGGGCTGCGGACAGCTTTGCAGCACGGCGCTCAACCACCTGCACCACTAGGGAGGCCCTGGACTATTATTTTAAATGACTTTTTTTTTTTTTGCTATTATGAAGGTAATATAGGTTCATTACAGAACATTTCTAAAATGCAGGAAATATTGAGTAAGAGAAAAATTAGATTCCTCCATGACACCTACCTGACCTGAAATATTAACTCTGTAGATGTTAACTGTGGACATTTTAGTGTGGTGACACTGCCTGAGGAGAGCTGTTACCTACTCCCCTAAATTATATACAGTGTTGTAAACTGTAGATACCCCAGAGAATTGCAGAAGAAAAATAAAGATGTACAGTTTTTCTTACGAAAAATAAAATGAAATTCTTCCCATTCCTTTAAAATCTCAAATGAATACTTATGACCTAGATTTACCAACACTGTGGTATATTTTCTAGATATTTCCACAAAGTAGGATCTGGAAGTGAAAAACAAATTTTTTTTTAAAAGATTTATCTATTTATGCATACACGAGCTGGGGTACAGGCCAGAGGTGGGGGTGTATGTGAGAGGATTCACCAGAGACAGAGTGGGGAACAGAACAGGCAGACTGATGAAATACACTGCTGAGGGGAGCAGTGGGCGAGACAGGAGAGGTCTGCTGTGCCATGTGGGTTTCTCCCTGGCCAGGCTGGGAATCAAATTCATGCTGCAGAGGCTGCAGATTGCCTCACAGTGCTGTGCTCAACCGCTTGCGCCACCAGGGAGGCCCGAAAAACAAATATACTGTTGTTGCCCATGTGTACGACGCATCAGAGTGTAAGGTTTATATTTTTCATTAAGGTTGAGTGTGTATTATGTGTCACTGTGCTGCTGCCCACTTGACCTTATGCTGTGAGCATCTTTCCAGATCTGTGAAAGTCATGCCCTGCCCTGGCAGCCCAGAGGACCGTGAGTGAACAACCCCCCGTGGCGCCTTCCTCATGAGAGAGCCCCATGGACACGGGGAGCCCCTCTCGGGCTGGTCAGGAAAAGCGCCCCAGCTCCTGCTTGGGGCCAGAGGGCAGCGCTGTTCAGTGAGGAGGGACAGTGGTCATGGAAGGGAGCATCTGACCTACGTGACAGGCACCAGGGAGGAGCTGAAGTGGACATGCCGACTGGACTGGAGGCCCCAGGGAGGACAGACAGAGAAGCAGCTGGAATGTGCTTCGGGCCCCTCTGGGCTGTTCCAACAGAGCCACAGGCCCGCCACGCTGCCCTCTGTCCTCTCTCCATCTGGCTGGAGCTCAGACAGGATCCTGGCGCCCCAGGCACTGGGGAAAGGGGGAGCAGCCAGTGTGTGGGGCTGCAAGGCTGCCCTGCAGGTGCTGCCCTGCCCAGCCCCCACCTTGGATTCTCTGGGGAAGCATGAGCTCCCTCTCCTTGAGACCTCAACAGGTGGAGCTGGGCCTCCTGGTCCAGGGCTGGAGCAGCCTGTCAGGACACCTGCTGCGAGTTTCTGCTGATGACTCAGAATGAATTGCTGCAGCACAATGATGGGATCACAGAATCTGGATATTTTTAAAGTTTTGCTGCCTACTTCTTATTTATTTATTTATTTTTGCCACTAATAATTACCATCTATGAGAACCCACTTCACCTATTCTTTGAGAACAGGATCCCAGACTTCACATTTTTGTCAATTTTGTGGTGGTATTTATGGAGATTAAGAGTAGAAAAGTTGGAGGGCCTCCCTGGTGGTGCAAGGGGTTAAGACACAACCTATGAAGCTGTCTGCAGCCACTGCAGCTCGAGTTCGATCCTGGGCAGGGAGCTACCCACATGGCACGGCAGACCCGTCCTGTCTCAACCGCTGCTCCCCTTAGTGTATTTCTGTACATCTGCCTGTTGTGCAGATGAATCCTCTCATCTCCCGCATCTCTGGCCAGCACCCCAGACTTTGTGTGCATAAATAAATAAATCTTAAAAAAAAAAAGAGTAGAAAAGTTGGAAAGGAGAAACTCTAAGACCAGAAACCTGGCTCAGTAATGCAGGAAGCTAGAGGTGGGGGTGGACGTGATTAGCAGAGTCATTGAACTGGGGCTATAGAAATGAAAATTCCTTAGGGCTAGCCTTTATCTCAGGAGGCACAGACCTAAGCTGGCATCAGACTGCTGCAGGGTGTCACAGGGGGTGACCAGAGGGAGGATATGTAGACCGAGGACATAATTATTCAAAAGAAACCAAAGATAAAAACTCCACAAAGGAAAGAGCCCTCCCAGACTGCAGAAGCCTGTGTCAGGGCAATGTCTGCACTGGTCCGGGGGCAGCAGCCCTTCTGCTCACCTGTGACCTGTGACCTAGCTGCGGCTTCTCTTCACTGACCTTCTCCCTGTGCAAAGCACAGAGTCACCCCTCCTCCCCTGGCTGCTGCCCGCACCATGCAGGCCTCTTAGCAAACCTGTCCCTTTCAGGGGCAGCTGTTTCCGCCTGCTTGCATCTACACAAGTGACCTTTATTCTTCCATCCCTTTTACAATAAACCTGCCCTTTATATACAACTAATGTCTCTATATCATGGCGAGACAGGCCTGGGAATCTCACTTGGTGCTGCTGAAAGGGGAGAGCTGGTGAGACTTTTCCCAGAGTTAACCCAAGGACCTGACTCTCCAAGCCCAACATCTCCAAAATGACCTATATCATTACTAAATTTAAAATCCAGGCCCCCATTCCTTGCCCAGCAGGCAAGTTGGGGAGGCTTGAATGGATAAAGGGAGTGGACGGGACCCCGTGGAACCGGGACATGAAGCTGAGGATCCTCTCTGCTCATTCAGAGCATCATCAGGACATGCCCAAGACTAGTCTCCCCACCGGCCAGATGCCTGGGGTGTCATAAACCCAGGGCCCTCCCTCCCCTGCTTTCTGCCTTCAAAAATTGCCACCGGCTGGCTCTGTACCTGCCCAACACAAACCCACCTGGCACCGGGACTGTGCTCCCACACTTGACTTCTGCCCACACAGCTGGGTGCCAGGATGCTCATTAGCCTCCCTGAGACACCCCTCAGCCCAGGCTGTACAGGGGCCCAGGATATAGGTGCTTGCAGGGGCTTCTGGGGTCTAAGGTGCCAGCTGAGCCCTGAGCACCCAGAGACTCTCAACACTTTGTTCCACCAGCAGCAGAAACACCGAAGCAACCAGTCCTGAGTTCACCCTCTACTCCCAGCTCTATGAGGGCGTACACCTCACCTGTGTCAGGGTCCCTACTAGAGAGTGACAAGGGCGGGCGCACCTGAGGGAGGAGGCATTATCAAGGGGACTCACCCACCTTTGAACCCCACTCCTCACTGGAGTGGAGACCATCTCAGATGACAGGGTCCCCCCAGGAGTTCACTGCTCTACGTGCCCCGGCCTCCTCCCCAGAGATGACACCCAGGACAGACAGGTCCACACAACACCGACCTTCCTGCACCCCAGAGGGAAAAGCAGCCACCACGGGACCCGCATGTTAGAATATACGCCCTGGTCTCTCCATCGCTCATCTACCTCCAGGCCTGGAGCCTTCAGCTGGGGCAAAGTCTATGGGCTGGATGAGGCTGCTGCTGTGTATCATTACGGGATGGGCTGCTCTCACCCTGCTAGATGGGCGCTGCTGGTCAGGACCTGCCCCTGATGGACCCGATCTGCTCCCCAGGCTGTGGAAGCCCCACCATGACGGGGCCCTGTGTCTCAGGGGACGGCAGGGGACGCCCCTGACATTGGGCATTTTAACTGTCAGCCGAGGGCCTGGTTTCAGCTGATTGTCCAGGCGTGCTCTGCACAGACAGCTGTGGGGAATAGTCACACTCCTGTCGCGGGACTACATGGGACCTGCCCCTATCACCACTTCACTGTAATTTCCAGATCAGGGATTGAGGAAATGGACCTACTGTCCACTTGTTTTTCCACTGTGTAATGTCACTGTATTCCAAACCTTATGTTTGAAATTCACCCAGAAAGAGTGAATCCCACAACGTTATGACCCCCACACACCTCCAATAAAACAGACCCATAGGGGTCCCATCTCTCCACCGCCCCACCCCACGGTGTGCCACAGGTTTCTCCCTGTCTCCTCAGGCCCAGTGAGGAATAAGCTTGTGTGTTTCTAGTTTCCTGCATGTTGTTGCTGGTGGTGACTTACAATCCTCACAAGAAGCTCAAGGTCCTTTCCAACTATATTGGTCTTAGGGGTGTTTTCCTGGAGGCTCAAGGAGAGTCCAGGTGAATATCCCTTGGTTACTGGCAGGACGAGAATGTAGAAAAACATGATTCATTTGTAAATTAAATAATATGCTCAAAATAAGCTGTGGGTAAAGAGGAGATCACAGGAGAAATTATGAAGATGTTGAAGCAAAGAACATGAAAATACCGCCATCCAAATGTGGGGGGAGCTGCTCACTCAGCAAGGACATCGATAAACAGACACGTTTTCAAGGGCAAGGGAAGGATCTGGTCCTATGGTTCTGGATTAATAAGTGATAAACAGAGCAAAGAAATACCGTGAGGATGGATGGACCTAGGGATGAAGGGAGCAGACATTTCCTCAAAAGACAAACCAGATCTTGAGCAGCTGGGGAGCAGGAAGGTTTTGGGATGGAGGAAGGATGTAACCTGCTGTCCTGAACCCTGGGCTTAACCACTGCCACCGCCGTCTTCCAGCATGTTCCAAGGCTATGCTCCTTGTCCTGCCTGCCAGCAGTTTCCAGAGGACTCAGAGGCTCCCTTAGGGGGCCCCTGACTCCAGAGAAGCTTTTTGGGTCCACACTGCCCCTCGTGGTCACAGATGAAAAGACACATCTCTCTTTGGCCCCCTCAGCTCAGGGGGGCTGGGCCTCCCCTCTTGAGAGGCCACTGTGTTCTCACTCTAGCTCATGGGCTCTTAACCTGAGCTGTATCGAAACTGCCCAGAAGCTGCTTTCAAACGGCGCTGGGCCTCACTTTCCTAGCGTCATGAGTCAGGTGTGGGGTGAGGAGGATAATTTACCTTGCTAAGAAGTGGCTGTTTCTTCAGGGGTTGAGGATCCCAGCTTAAGAACCCCTGCCCGGGGTAAGTGCTCTGCTTTGTGGGTGCTGAGGGACCAGCTCCTGCCCCGGAAGCCAATGATCAACTTGCAGAGGGTCCTGTCAGCAGGTGCCTCCAGTGGACGGGAATGAGTTTCTAACTGAGGGAGAACACGAGGGGCCCGTGGTAGCAAGAAGGCAGGCATGTGAACTCACCTGGAGGTCAGCAGGGCCTGACTCTAATTTGGGGTGCCAAGAATGCCAGGTTTTTTATTGAGGCGACAAGGCTGCTGGTTGTGGCCTTGATTTCCTGGCATGGAGCCTCCTGCTCCTGCTCAGCATCCCTCCTGTCCTGGAGGACGGGGGCGTCTTCAGGGCGCCTGATTCAGTCCCGAGGGTGCTCCTGCCTCACACAGGAGCAGCTCATATGAGAACACCTGAGCTCCTCACCCCTCCTATGGTTCTAGCTCAGGCTCCGCCTTCCTCCCTGTCAGGGAGACCAGTGTTGCTCTCCTTGCTTCTAGGAGCCACCCAGGCCCTGCTCCAGAGTTCCGCTGCTCCTGCGTCCATTGTCCTGTTCTGTTCCCATCAGCGCAGAGTCTCCAGGCCCAGATGCTCATGTGGCCCTGCCCACCTGCTTGCTGTTCCCACAGCCCCCTTGGGAGACCCAGGGGTCCCCCGCCTGAGGTTCTGCTTTCTGAAGTTTCACTTGACCAGGTTGGAAAATAATACCTACAGTAGATGTTTGAGAGGAGGGGATCACATTCGCATTTTAGAGAGGATGGTAGCTCGGGAATAAGGAACTCGAATAATGGACGGCTTGGCAGTAGGGAGGGGTGGTTAGATTCCAGAGAGGCGGCATGAAGCTGTAGCCCTAAAAGATATACAGTGTTGTTAGCCTTGTTACCCAATGCGAATGATTTCATGTAAAAAACGAAAGTATAAGTAATAAAGGGATGGAAAGACTTCCATTTCCGTGGACAGGAAGACCTAATATGGCTGAGCTCAGTACCAGCCAGCGTGATCTCCACTTCGGAAGCGATTCCTGTCAGAATCGGATATGACAGCAAATGAGCAAACAACTAAAATATAACATGGACACATCAACATTAAAACCTTCTGGGCGTCAACAGATACTATGGAGGGAGTGCTAAGACAGACAACAAAAGAAATATTGGCAAATCAGATCTCTGATAAGGGTTAAGAATCTAAAACTGAATAGCAAACACGGCAAGATTCTAGCTGACAAGCATTTGAGAATAGCCCCTTCAATATTTTCCTTCAAGGCAGTACTACGAAGGTCAACAGGACAGGACCCCGTGGCCTTTCCTGAGACACACACAGAGGTAGAGCTTTAGGCTCCCAAGGGCCACAGAGACACGAACACGAGGACGGGTCTAACCTCAGACACCCAAGGGCCTGAGCCAGCGAGACGCAGGAGGGAGCAGGGGAGACAGACATGTCAGGGCTGTGCAGAGGAGAAGAAAATTTAAAAACCTGGAGAGGAAAATAATTTTGCCTGCTTTCATTAATTATATGGGTGTTGATAATGTTGGTATTAGCCTGCAACTGTTTTGTATAATAAAGGAGAAAGCAAATAAATTATTATCGGATATTCCAGGATAATCATTCCCTCAGTCTAAAGATGAGGATGCTTGGTGTAGGATGGAAAACCTGGCAAAGTTCCCTATTTACAGTTATTACCCACAGCCTTGAATTAGAAGTAGAAATATCACTGCAAACTCTTGAGATTTGTGATCTTAAATTTATCTTTAAATAAATTTTATCTTTAAATAAAATTTGTCCTTAAGTGCTACACTGTGTCCACTGGAAAAGTCTAGAAATAACCATATGCTATTTATGAGTGTCCCCGACACCCAGTGGGCTTTAATTCCTTTTCTACTCAAAGAACACGGGGGATTTTTGAGAAATGACTGGTTCCGGGTTTGGGCATCGAAGCCATGTGACCATGTCAAAAGTCTGGGTACCAATCCTGCAGCTTGTACTTGTGACAGGATACAGCTTCAAGAGGATAATGACTAAAAGAGTTGGAAACCTTTGTTTTGATCTAGGAGATTAATTTAGCATTTTTTACAAAATTAATTCAGTACTTTGAAGGATGGCAGGAAACAAGGACTGAGCTCAAATTCAAACAGGAATTTTTAAGAAGATTTATTTATTTATGCATACAAGAACTGGGGTACAGTCCAGAGGTGCAGGGGATGAGAGGATTCACCAGAGACAGAGTGGGGAGCAGAACAGGCAGATTGACTGAAATACACTGTTGAGGGGAGCAGTGGGTGAGCCAGGAGAAGTCTGCTGCATCATGTGGGTACCTCCCTTTCTGGTTGGGGATCATACTCCTGTCGTGCTGCAGTGGCAGTGGATAGCTTCAAGGGCTGCGATTTAAACCCTTGCATCACCAGGGAGGCCTAAGCAATTTTGTATAAAGGAAACAGGATGAACCCTTCTGTGGCATATTCTATACCCAGGAACCACTGGGTTATTGACTGTGTAGTCATCTCCATGAAAGGATTCCAGGCAATACACAGAAAAACATTCAAATTCCCAACATTGTACAAACAGGGAACAGATGACCCAAGCATCAGGCATCAACGTTGTTCCTTTTGCCAAGGGAGGCTCTCAGTCCTGACACCTCCCGTGTAGGGGCCCAGTGCCAGCTGCAGCCTAAAGGGACTGAGCCAGAGTCTGATGGAGCCTCCAGATTCACCAGCCAAATCCCAGAGAAAACAGCCCAGAGCAGACCTGATGGGCACTTGGTATGTGGGGCTAGAAAGAGATATTCCCAGCTACTCAGTTCAGAGTGAGTGTGCAGACGTGGGTGGGAGGCGGGAAGGGTGGAGACTGCATGGATGGTCTGGGGTGGGGGGTGCAGGAGGCTCAAGGTAGAGAGAGGTGCCTGGAGCATGTGGGGAGGGACAAGCCTGCCTGGGTGACCCTCTTGGTCGCAGAGGACTGCATGGCCTGGCCTGGAGCACTCCTGCCCTCCACAAAGCTCCTTGGGCCAACCCAGCTGTCAAAGGAGCAGAAACCAGGCTGAGCAACCAGGCTGCAGCAGGTGGTCCTGGACTCTACTCCTGGGGCCTCCTGAGCAGGGAGGCCCAGACCCAAAGGCCTCAGCTCCCTGAGAAACAGGGGCTGCTGGGGCTCCGCAGCCTGGAAAGGGAGGGTCACACCACCCCCTGGTGGGTGACAGGGACACTGCAGCCACCGCCCCCAGGTCACAGACACATAAACAGTCAGGACTTCTTTTATTGGCAAAACTCAGGGATGGAGGAATCAGGGCTTAGTTTTGAGTCAGAATCTCGTCAATCCAGGGCCTGAACTCAGTGACCCGCGCACACACAGTAGGATAATTGGTGTAGCAGTTGGCGCTGACAAAGGACACGACGCCCACCAGGTTCCAGGCTCCATCCTTCTGGCAGACCAGGGGGCCACCAGAGTCGCCCTGAGGGAGGAGAAACACCTGTCTGCAAGTCTGAAAGGGGTCCTGGATCCTTGTGTTCCCCTACCTGGGCTCAGACAGGTATTGCCAATAAATACAATGCATGTACAGCGATACCTAGAAACTTCCATCTCCTCAAGTAGCACCCGGTTTTGCACTTATCCCAGGGGCCTGGGGCTGTGGTCTATAAATGGGCTGGAAAATCCAGCTCAGGGAGAGGGTATGAGAGTAAATCCCCTGGACAGCACCCCCATCATGGCCAGGGCCAGTCATCTGCTGGCTGTGTGTGAGTGCTGGTCCTGGCTCCCCCGGGGATCAGAAAGGACTGAGCTTAAAGGGCTCATGGGCAAGAAGGGCCTCCAGCCTGATTGGGGAGGGGGGAATCACATGGATAAGCAGCCATACCTTGCAGGAGGTGACACCTTTGGCCCCGGCACAGACCATGATGTCAGGGAACCCTTTCTCCCAGATGTTCTCACACTCGGCATTGGACAGGAGGGGCAGGGTGGCCTGCTGCAGCACGTTGGAGCCCGTGCCTGGAAAACGAATATCCCAGGAGGACTCAGGGCCCTCAGCCTACTAAACCACCCTTGGGGGCGAAGACATGCCCCAAGAATGCTGCCCTGCCCGGTCCCCCCCTAACATCACTCTTGTCAGGGTGCTGGAATCCAAGGCCTGTAATCCCTTAAACCTTAGAAATCTCAGGGGTACCCGCCTTTTGATTTCACTGCAGTCGGTGCTAAATTTGCCGCAAGCACAGTTGGTGAAACCAGCCCTGCCTGCCCAGCCTGCTCTGGGGAAGGACCAGCCGGGTAGCCCTGGCCTGGGCAGGACGCAGGACGCTGGAGGAGACCATCACACAGGGGCAGCCCCAGGAAGGGGCGCCAGGCTGGACTCTCGGGTCCCTGACCACACCCTGGATACCTCTGGATACCTGAACCCCGCCCAGGTCTGGAAGGAGGCCCCAACTCCAGTCCCTGAGGCCTGGGGGACTTCAGCGCTGCTGGGGTCACTGTGGACAGGTGCAGGTGGTGAGTGGGGCGGGGCCTGCTGGGACTGAGCTGTGTCTCAGAACCTGACCCTGCAAGGCCATCATGGACCTCGTGTCCATTCATTTGGGTGGGTTTTCTCTAAGTGGGTTGTAAATAACACAGCGGAAACATTTATGACACTGTCCGTTGTCATAAACTCAAAGAGCAGAGTTACATGGGCCCCGCCTGCTGCACAGGTAGACCAGACCCCCCTCCTGGTGACAAGGCCAAGGTCACTCACCTTGGTAATGTGTCCTGCCCCAGCCCGTGGTGACGCACAGGGACCCGGCGGTGAAGCTGTCCTGAGCACTGGGCAGGCACACGGGGGACACGATGCTGGAGAAGCGCGCGGGCGTGGCCAGCTTCACCAGGGTGATGTCGTTGCTGGAGTTGTGTTTGTTAAAACTGGGGTGGTCAAACACCTGTGGGTGAGGTCAGGAGGTGGAGGTGAGGTCTGGGATCCACCAGGGATCTGCAGGTTTGATGAGACAAACGCCTTCCTGGTGGGAATCACAGGACACACCAGGGGCGCCCAAGGGAGACTCTGAGGCCCATCTGCTGCCTCGTGTCTCTTCCACGTCCTGCCCCAACCCCCAGCCCGGCGTACCTGAGCAATCCTCAGGACCTGCACATTCTCCCTTGATCTCTTGTCAAACATTCCAGCCACAACCAGATGGGATGTGCTAGAGGAGGCAGGTGGGATAAGGAAGGAGGACACGCCTGCTCCCCCACGCCCACTTTTGAACCTCCCTGGGCCTCACCTGACTTCACAGTGGGCGGCAGTGACCACCCAGGACTCGCTGATCAGGGACCCCCCACAGTAGTGGAAGCCGGTGCTGTACTGTAGGAAGAAGGAGAGGTAGTGCTGGCAAGACACACCACACCCCCAGACAGAAGTCCACCTCCCCTGGACCCCTTGCAAGGTGACCCCACTCAGGTGCAGACTCCCCTCACCTGCAGAGACACCTGCCAGGGCCAGGAGCCAGGGAAAGTGATTTTCCCATTGACGATCCTCTCTATGCCAGTGAAAACTGGGGGAATGGCAGGGACCCCACAGCCTGGAGGGGAGAGGGGGAAGAAGAAGGGCTGAGGACCCACTCGGTCTGAGATCTGCTTTCCAGCTCAGCTATCACCACACCCACCTCACACTCCCCTACTCCAGGAAACATTCCCAGGCACCCCATATCCCAAGATGGAGGCTCCACAAACACAGATTGCTGTCCCCAGTCACCCCTCCAGGGATGCAGAGGGACAGGCAGCTCCATCCGGGTCACCCTGCCCAGAGGAGCAGAAACAGGCTGAGGAATCAGGCCTCCCTGCCACCCGCTACCTTCTGGAGACCTCAGCCCCCGCTGACTCTCCCAGGCTCATTTCACCCCAGAAATGGGAGCAAACACTGCTGCCCTCACAGGCAATGCTTGCCAAAGGGATTGGTGTGGACAGGAGGTGTGGGCTCAAAAACAGAGAACCCCAAACCCATGGGAAATCACCCCTCTCTCCTTTCCTGACAGATGTGACTGTCCCCATTCACACTGCTGGACTCTTGCTGGCATTTCAAGAATTCTTCATTGCATAGCATTGAAGTTTCTTTGTTTTTCATTAATTTTTAAAATATTTATTTATTTATGCATGCAAGAACTGGGGTATAGAGCAGAGGAACAGGAGGTGAGAGGATTCACCAGAGACAGAGTGGGGAACAGAACAGGCAGACTGACTGAAGTACACTACTGAAGGAGGCAGCAGGCGAGACAGGAGAGGTCTGCTGCGCCATGTGGGTAGCTCCCTGGCCGGGCATCAAACTCGTGCTGCAATGGCTGTGGATAGCTTCATAGTCCTGCAACTTAAGCCCTTGTGTCACTGGGGAGGCCCCTGATATTTCTTAATTATTGATAAGATATGATCTTGATGCCCACCATGAGGACACATCAAGGAAACAGAAAACAGAGGATGAGATTGTCCAGAACATGGAGGACTAGTATTGTCCTTGACATGTGCAGGACACATTTGCTGCGTCAGGACACAGGATCCTCAGCAGCTCCCCAGGGTGTGAGAACTTGGCCACAGGAAGAAGGGGGGCAGGCCCAGCCCCTCCCACAGCCAGGACAGCCCCAGTGCCTCCCAGGCCTTTTTCTGTCAGCACCTGTCCTCTGCCTCTGAGGACAGGGTCACGGCCAGTCAAACACTCAAGCTGGTATCTCCAAACATGTCGTCTCCTCATTATTTTGGTAATGACAATAAAACCACCAGCAGGAGCTGTGAGGGCCTCACCCTGCAGATGCTTCATAGAAATGGGGTGGGAGGCCGGGTCCCCTGTGCTGGAGGAGCCTGAAATCTCACAGGAGTGGTGCCAGCAGGTGTGACAGGGACGGGCAGGAAATACAGGGAGGAGCTTCCCCCACTGAGCCCTGGTTCTGGTTATAAACAGGGAGTGAGGGTGTGAAGCTGCACAGAAGTGACAGGCAGGGGCTCAGCAGAGGCCCCTTCCCAGGAGAGGGGGAGCAGGGAGCTGCTGAGCCCAGTGTGGGTGTCAGAGAATCCCTACAGCAAATAGGGAAAAGTGAAGGTGATATTTGCAAAATTCTGTCAAAGATACTTGGTTGTATTATTATTATTGCATTATTATAATAATATTATAACAATAATAATTATTATTATTTTAACAGATACCAAAACACTAAGTGCCTGGCACTAGTAGACCCCTCACAGCCTTTGTGCCCACAACCCCACATGAGCCTCCTCTAGGGCCTCTGTTCTCTGAGGAGCCCAGATGCTTCTTACTGAGGCCTGGCAGAGCATTGAGGGCTCAGAAAGCCCTAGAAGCACCCCTCTCTCTCCTCCTGCAAATCAGGTCGCCTGTCTGGTCTTGAAGCCCAGTGTGCAGGGAGGGAACTCAGAGCTCCCCTCACCTGGTGCCTGGTCCTCCCCAAACTGAGATAGTCCTTTGTGATGGGGCCAGGTTGAGCCCACTGGGGGTTCAGGGTCCTCCTCCCTAGTCTCTTTCCAGCCATGGTTGGTCCCTCAGGCCCTACCACACTCACCAAAGGCAGCCCCGATGACGGTGATGCAGGAGAGAAGCCAGAGGAAGCCCATAGTGGGAGAGCAGTGGGGCTGCCTGCTCAGGGGCTCTTTTTATATCTTGGTGTCCCCAAGCCCTGCCCAGGCCTTCTCAGCCCCCATTGACCCGAGGCCTCCCTCCCAGTTGTCATCTAAGGATCTAGGATGATCAGGAGCCTCCTAACGTGTGCAGGCCTGTGCCCTGGGAGCAGGGCAGCTGCCTGGCTCACAGACACCTGTCAGCTGGTAACTCCTGGATCAAAGAACCCAGCTGGTCACCCTTGGGGAGATCCTGGCTCCATCATGGAGGCAGCTGGTGCTCAGCAAAGACTCATAAAAGGGGACCCGCACTGAGGTGTTCTGGGGCACCCAGAGCTGAGCACCCAGAAGCTGAATTTCGACATAGGCCACAGAGCCCAGGACTTCAGGCTGCTTCTCTATCTGCTCAGGGAAACTCCCTGAGGCAAGGAAAATTCACAAGACAGGAAGAGGCTCTGGTCTCTGCTGGGGTGGAGTCAGCACCAGCATGGAAAGGGAAGTTTCTGAGCACATGAGGTCTTAACCAAATTCTTTCCCACCTCTAACTCACAATTTATGAAAGCTAGCCACTGCATCTCTCTTTAGTTTCTAATCAATGAGGATTGGCCCACACCATAGATGGCCTGTTGAGGACCCAGAAAGCTCAGGGCTGATGTCAGGAACACGGAGGCGAGCACTGGAAGGCCAGGAGGAGGGGTGGGCCCTGGAGGCTCCTGCCCTAGGTGGAGCCACAGGACCTCAGCCTCCAGCGAGACCCTGTTCTAGATAGAACACCCCTGCCCTCGGGATCCAGAGCAGTGAGAGAGACACTAACAAGTAAGAACATCACGTGACAGGTCCCCCAAACAGTTGGGGCTGCTGCAGTCAGTGTTGGGGCTCCCTGGTGAGATACCCCCTGGGAGAACTGTATCTTCTCCCAAGGCCTCGGCCTGTGCTCACCGGGGAGAAGCAGGTCAGAGGGAGCAGGTGGCTCCTGGGCTCTGAACAGTCACCCTGGGAGGAGCTCCTGGGGTGGGACATGTGAGTTTTTGGGGAGACTGGCACACCTGGGCAGGCAGGAAGCACAGGCCTGTCCCCTCTGCTCCCTCTGCATCTCCCTGTCCTGCTGTTGCTTCCAGCCTGTGTCATCCACAGAGACCCCAGTGCAGACCCCAGGGGAGATCGGGCCTCAGGGACACAGAGATGAGCAGCCCCTAGCGGGGGATTCAAACCAGGGGAGCTGCCAGCTGAGGGAGGGTGAGTCACAGCAGAGAGGAAGGCACCAGAGTGGAGAAGGGGAAGATTCTGTGAGGGAAAATCATGAACAGAACCTCAGTCAGTCATTCCGCAGTTGAAAGAGTCAGGTTTAAGTAGAGCTCAAAAAAGATGAGACTTGAAGGTGAAACCAAGAAATATTACTCTCTTAAAGGGGAGTCCCAAAAGCTGAGCACCAAAGCTGCCTCCTATCATTGAAAATAGAGATGAGGGGCCTCCCTGGTGGCTCAAGGTGTTAAGCACAGCACTAAGAAACAATCTGCAGCTACTGCAGCATGAGTTCGATCCTCCGCCAGGCAGGTGACCCATAGGGCGCAGCAGCCCTCTCCTGTCTCGCCCGCTGCTCCCCTCAGCAGTGTTTTTCAGTCAATCTGCCTGTTCTGCTCCCTACTCTGTCTCTGGTGATCCTCACAATACCCCACCCCCGGCAGATCTAGCCTGTACCCCAGTTTTTGTATGCATAAATAAATAAATCTTAAAAAAATAAAATAAGGGCCTCCCTGGTGGCACAGTGGGTTGAGTACCACGCCGAGAAGACTGCAGGGTCTCTGCACCGCGGGTTAAGACTACATGGGCTTTTATTTTAAATGAATTTTTTTTTTTTGCTATTATTATGAGGTAATACAGGTTCCTTACCGAACATTTCTAAAATGCAGGAAACATTGAGTAAGAGAAAGACTAGATCTCTCCATGACACCTACCTGACCCGAAATGTCAACTCTGCAGATGTTAACTGTGGACATTTTAGTGTGGTGACACCACCTGAGGAGAGCTGTCACCTACTCCCCTAAATCACAGTGTTGTAAACTGTAGATACCCCAGAAATTGCACACTTTTTCAATTAGTGTGTATTATGTGTGTCATTGTGCTGCTGCCCACTGGATCTTATGCTGTGAGCCTCTTTCCAGGACTGGGAACATCACGCCCTGCCCTGGCAGCCCAGAGGACCATGAGTGAACAGGCCCCCATGGTGCCTTCCTCATGAGAGGGCCCCATGGACAGGGGGAGCCCCTCTCAGGCCTGGTCAGGAACAGCACTCCAGCTCCTGCTCAGGGCCAGAGGGCAGCACTGGCTAGTGAGGAGGGACAGTGGTCGTGGACAGGGAGCGTCTGACCTACATGGCGTGGGCACCAGGGAGAGGCTGACGTGGACACGCCGACTGGAGCTGGAGGCCCCAGAGAGGACAGACAGAGAAGCATCTGGAATATGCCCGGGGACCCTCTAGGCTGATTCCATAGACACACCAAGCTGCCCTCTGTCCCCGTCCATGTGTCTGCAGCCCAGACAGGATCATGGTGCCTCGGGTCATCCTTTTCAAATTCATCAGTTACTCAAAAGAAACAGAGGTCAGCAACTCCACAAAGGAATGAGCCCTCCCAGACTGCAGAAGGCTCTATCAGGGCAATGTCTGCACTGGTCCGGGGCAGCAGCCCTTCTGCCTGCCTGTGACCTGTGACCTAGATGTGGCTTCTCTTCACTGACCTTCTCCCTGTGCAAAGGACAGAGTCACCCCTCCTCCCCTGGCTGCTGCCCGTGACCACACAGGCCTCTTAGCCTGTTCTTTTAAATGACTTTTAAAATAACCTGTACCTTTCAGGGGCAGCTTTCTCTGCCCGCCTTTTGTCTACACAAGTGTCCTTTATTCCTCTCTTCCTTTTGTAATTAGCCTGCCTTTATATACAGCGAATGTCTCTGTATTGTGGAGAGACTGGCCTGGGAATCTCGCTGGGTGCTGCTGAAAAGGGAGAGCTGGTGAGACTTTTCTCAGAGTTAACTCAGGGACCCGACTCTCCAAGCCCAACATCTCCAAGAAATGATCCACATTATTACTAAATTTAAAATCCAGGCCCCCGTTCCTTGCCCAGCAGGCAAGTTGGGGAGGCTTGAATGGATAAAGGGAGTGGACGGGACCCCGTGGAACCGGGACATGAAGCTGAGGATCCTCTCTGCTCATTCAGAGCATCATCAGGACATGCCCAAGACTAGTCTCCCCACCGGCCAGATGCCTGGGGTGTCATAGGCCCAGGGCCCTCACTCTGTGCTGCAGGCCCTCCTGTCTCACCCACCGCTCCTCTTAGTCTTTATTTCAGTAAATGCTCCTGGGTGTCCAAGCAGGAGAAACTGACTGTGGACCAAGTGTTATTAGCCATATCAACCTCCCTTGTTCTGTTTTCCCTCATGACAACACCTCCCGTCAACACGCGCAGGAAGCTGCTAACTCAGCAAGGACATCGATAAACAGAAATGCTTTCACGGGCAAGGGAAGGATCGCTGGCCTACGGTTCCGGATTAATAAGTGAGAAACAGAGCAAAGAAATACCATGAGGATCAATGGACCTAGGGATGAAGGGAGCAGACATTTCCTCAAAAGACAAACCAGCCTTGAGGGGCTGGGAGCAGGAGGTTTTGGGATGGAGGAAGGATGTAACCTGCTGTCCTGAACCTAGGGCCTAGCCACACTGCAGCCCCCTCTTCCAGCATGTTCCAAGGCTGTGCTCCTTGTCCTGCCTGCCAGCAGGTTCCAGAGGGCTCAGAGGCTCCCCTGGGCTGCCCCTGACCTGAGAGAAGCTTTTTGGGTTAACACTGTCTCCTGGTGGCCACAGGTGAAAAGACACATCTCTCTTTGGCCCCCTCAGGGCCCATCCTCCCGAGAGGCCACTGTGTTCTCACTCCAGCTCATGGGCTCTTAACCACTCCCCGCGGTCACCTGACTGTGTGGTCTGTACCCGCCAGCCCCCTCCCCTCCAAAGCCACCATAAAGCCAGGCCTGTCCCTGGAACTTGATCCTGCCAATCCTTGGTCTGCTCCCAACTCCCTCTGACCCAGGACTCCCTCTTCTCCAGGGACTCCCAGCTCTCCAGGCCAGCACTACCTGCAGTAGCCAATGGAAAAGCAGCCCTGCTGTTTGCCCTCTGAGCAAGGGAGGTGAGAGGCAGGGAAGGGTGGAGACAGCATGGATGTTCTGGGTAGGGGGGTGCAGGGGACTCAAGGCAGAGAAGGGTGCCTCGAGCATGGGGAGGGATGAGCCTAAAGTATGAGGATGCTTGGTGTGGTATGGACAACCTGGCAGAGGTCCCTATTTATAAGTAACACGCACAGCCTTGACTTAGAAGTAGAAATATCACTATGAACTCTTGAGACTTGTGATCTTAAAATTTATCTTTCAGTAATTCAATGCTGCGTCCACAGAAAAGGTCTGTAATAAACCAAAATACCATTTATGAGTGTCCTGTACACCCAGAGTTGGGCTTGAAATTCCTTTTCTACTCAAAGAAAACTGGGGATTTTTGAAAAATGACTGATTCTAGGGTTGGGCCTCCTTGGAGGTACAGGGGTTAAGGACACAGTGCTGTCAAGCTGTCACCAGCCACTGCCTCATGGGTTTGATCCCTGGACAGGGAGCAACCCACATGGTGCAGCAGACCTCTCCTGTCTCGCCAGCTGCTCCCCTCAGCAGTGTATTTCAGTCGATCTGCCTGTTCTGCTCCCTGCTCTGTCTCTGGTGAATCCTCTTACCCCCCTGCATCTCTGGCCTGTACCCCAGTTCTTATATGCATAAATAAATAATTCTTTAAAAAAAAGTCCAGAGCCAACCAGACAGTTCCTACCTGTGAAAGGGGAGAAATTTCAGTTTCATGAAGAATAATGATTAAAAGAGGTAGAAACCGTTGTTTTGATCTAGGAGTTTAAAATATTTCTAAAAGAAAATAAAACACAAAATTAATTCGGTACCTTGAAGGAGGACAGGGAACAAGTTCATTTTCTTCAATTAATAAAGGAAATGTGTAAAGGAAACAGGCTGAGCCTCTCCCCTGCACGTTCTAACCCAGGGACCACTGGGTCATTGACTGTGGAGTCATCTCCATGAATTCCAGGTAATAAATCGAAAAACATTAAAGTTAAGTTCCCACCATTGTACAAACAGAGAACAGATGCCCAGGCCTCAGGCATCAATGTTGTTACCTTTGCCAAGGGAGAGTTGTGAGTCCTGACACCTCCCGTGCAGGGGCCCAGTGCTACCTGCAGCCTAAAGGGACTGAGCCAGAGTCAATGGAGCCTCCAGATTCAACAACCAAATCCCAGAGAAAACAGCCCAGAGCAGAGTGATGGGCACTTGGTATGTGGGGCTAGAAAGAGATATTCCCAGCTACTCAGTGCAGAGTGAGTGTGTGCAGACCTGGGTGGGAGGCAGGAAGGGTGGAGACTGCATGGATGGTCTGGGGTGGGGTGTGCAGGGGGCTCAAGGCAGAGAAAGGTGTCTGGAGCATGTGGGGAGGGACAAGCCTGCTTGGGTGGCCCTCTTGGTCCCAGGGCCGACCCTGCTGGGAGAGGACTGCATGACCTGGCTGAGCACTCCTGCCTTCCACAAAGCTCCATGGGCCAACCCAGCAGCCAAAGGAGCAGACCAGGCTGAGAAATGAGGCTGCAGCAGGTGGTCCTGGACTCTACTCCCGGGGCCTCCTGAGCAGGGAGGACCAGACCCAAAGGCCTCAGCTCCCTGAGAAACAGGGGCTGCTGGGGCTCTGCAGCCTGGAAAGGGAGGGTCATGCCGCCCCCTGGTGGGTGCCAGGGACACTGCAGCCACCGCCCCCAGGTCACAGACACACAAGCAGTCAGGGCTTCTGTACAGAGGCTTTATTGGGGACACTAGAGGTTGGGATGGGAGGAAACAGGACTTAGTTTTTAGCCAGGATCTCCTGAATCCAGGGCATGTGCTTGGTGACGCGGCTGTAACTGCTAGGCATGTTGGTGGAGCAGGTGCTGCTGCCAAAGGACACGACGCCCACCAGGTTCCAGGCTCCATTCTTCTGGCAGACCAGGGGCCCGCCAGAGTCGCCCTGTGGGAGGAGAAGCACCTGTCTGCAGTCTGAAAGGGGTGCCGGGATCCTTGTGCACCCCTGCCTGGCTCAACAGTTATTGCTAAGAAACAAAATGTATGCACAGCGATACCTAGTAACATCCATCTTATCAAATGCCACCCAGTTTTGCACCTGCTCCCAGGGGCCCATGGCTGTGGTCTGTAAACACACTGGGAAATATAGCCCAGGAGTGCACGTGAGAGCAAATCTCCTGAATGGCACCCCCAAGCCGGGCCAGAGCCAGGCATCTACTGGGTCCTGGCTCTGCGGACAGAGGGCAAGGGTTGAGGGTAAAGGAATATGGGGCAAGGAAAGGCCTCTACCATGATTGCGGAGGGGTGACCCAGGGTTAAGGGGCCATACCATGCAGGAGCTGACACCTTTGCCGCCTGCACAGACCATGGCATCGGTGATCTTGCTGCCCCAGAGTTTGACGCACTGGGCATCGGACAGGAGAGGCGTGGTGCCCTGCTGCAGTTTGTTGGAGCCCGCACCTGGAACAACAAAAATCCCAGGAGGAGTAAGCCCCTCAGCCTCCCAAATGATCCTTAGAGGAGTGGACAAGACCCATGATTGCTGCTGTCCCTCGTCCTCCTCTTCCATCAATATCAGGAGGCTGCTAGAACCCAAGGCCTGTACCCATTTATACCTCAGTGGTACCCAGTCCTTATGCTTCCACCCCAGGTGGAATTTGCTCCAAGCACAGTGGTTGAACACCCCCTGCCTGCCCAGCTGGGTTTGAAGGGCAAGTGGCAGCATCTTCCCCCTTAAATCCTTCTGACTCCTGGAGACCCCATCTGGGGTGACAGAGAGCTCCCTCCCCGCTGCCCCTTTCTGGTGTCTTCTGTCCTGTGGAAGGACCAGCCTGGTAGCCCTGGCCTAGGCTGGATGCCGGAGGAGACAATCAGGCAGAGCCGTCCCTGGGGAGGGGACAATAGGCTGGACTCTCAGAGTCCTGACCACATCCTGGATACTTGAATCCCAGCCGGGTCTGGAAAGAGGCCCCAACTCCAATCCCTGAGGCTTGGGGGGCATTCCAATGCTGCTGGGGTCACTGTGGACAGGTGCAGGTGGTGAGTGGGGCGGGGCCTGCTGGGACTGAGCTGTGTCTAGAGAACCTGACCATTCAAGGACATCATGGACCTCATGTCCTTGATGGGTCGGTTTCCATTAAGCCGGTTATAAATAAAATAGTGGACACATTAATGATACTGTTTGAATTTCCACAGAACCAAAGAGCAGAGCCACATGGGTCCCAACTGCTGTTTAGGTAGACAAGACCCACATCCTGGGTGACAAGGCCAAGGCCACTCACCATGGGAACTGGTCCTGCCCCAGCCCGTGGTGACACACAGGGCCCCGGCAGGGAAAGTGTCCTCAGCGCTGGGCAGGCACACGGGAGACACGATCTTAGAGAAGCGGGCCGGTGTGGCCAGCTTCAGGAGGGTGATGTCGTTGTTGAGGGTGATAGTGTTGTAGTTGGGGTGCCTGAAAACCTGTGAGTGAGGCCAGGAGGAGGGGGTGAGGCCTGGGATCCATAAAGAATCTGCAGGTTTTAGGAGACGGCTGTTTTCCCAGTGACAATCAGAGCACAAACCGGGGGAGCCCAAGGGAGACTCTGAGGCCCATCTGCTGCCTCCTGTCTCTGCAGCCGAAGGGCCTTCTCCCCACTGCTCCTGCCCCCAGCAGCTATAGCCCCAACCCCTCAGCTTGGCGTACCTGAGCAATCCTCAGGACCTGGACATTCTCCTTCTTTGATCCCTTGTCAAACACTCCAGCAACAACCAGGTGGGATGTGCTAGAAGCAGCAGGTGGGGTGAGGAAGGATGATGTGCCTGCTCCCCTCCCCCACTCTTGGACCCTTCCTGGGACTCACCTGACCCCACAGTGAGCAGCAGTGACCACCCATTTCTCATTGATCAGGGAGCCCCCACAGAAGTGGAGGCCCTTGCGGTCCTGGAGGAAGAGGAGTGGTCAGCGCTCGAGGGAATACCATACCAACCTTTCAGCTGCACCACCCCATTCCAACTTGGCCTGCACCCCAGTGTGATCCTGCTCAGGTGAAGGCTCTCCTCACCTGCAAAGACACCTGCCAGGGCCAGGAGCCAGGACGAGCATCCTTTCCATTTACGATCCTCTGTATGCCATACACAGCTGGACGAATGGCCGGGACCCCACAGCCTGGAGGAGGTATGGAGAGAGGGCTGAGGTCTCAGTCATTCTGCAGAAATCTGGTTTGTAGTTCAGACATCACAGCACCCACTTCCATACTCCCCTATTCCCAGAAACTCCCAGGCACCCCAATCTCAGGTTGGAAGATCCACAAACATAGCCCGCTGTTCCCAGTCACCCTGCAGGGATGCAGAGGGACAGGCAGCTCCATCAGGGTCACCCTACCCAGAGGAGCAGAAACAGGCTGAATGTCAGGTTTCCCTGTCCCCCACTTCCCTGCTGGAGACTTCAATGCTCTCTGATTCTCCCAGGCTCATTTCTCCAAGAAACAGGGAGCAAACACTCTCAACCTTACAGGCAATGCACGCCAGAGAGATTGGTTGGGCAGGATGTGTGGAATTAAATTCAGAGTCTCCCAAATCCACAGGGTATTGTCTATTCTGGACATTTCAGCAACTCTTCATTGCATGAAGTTTACAGTTACCACACCGTAACAGGACGGTGACTCCCCACCATAAAAGTCACAAGGAAGAAATAGAAAACAGAGGACAAGATTGTCCAGAGCAAGGAGGACACGCAGGGCCCTTGACATGTGCAGACACATTCGCTGGGTCAGGACACGGGATCCTCAGCAGCTCCCAGGGGTGTGAGAACTTGGCCACAGGAAGAAAGGGGGGCAGGCCCAGCCCCTCCCACCAGCCAGGCTATCCCCGGGGTCCCCCAGGCCTTGCTCCAGGCAGCACCTGCCCCTGCCCCTGGGGACAGGGACATGGCCCGGTCACCTCCACATGGTAGTGATCCAAATAAGTTGTCCTCCTTGTAATTAGAATAAAACCTCTAGCAGAAGCTGTGAGGGCCTCACCCTGCAGAGGCTTCATTGTAATGGAGTGGGGGGCTGGGTCCCCTGTGCTGGTGGAGCCACAGGAGTGGGGCTAGCAGGTGTGACAGGGACGGGCAGGAAATACAGGGAGGAGCTTCCCCCACTGAGCCCTGGTTCTGGTTATAAACAGGGAGTGAGTGTGTGAAGCTGCACAGAAGTGACAGGCAGGGGCTCAGCAGAGGCCCCTTCCCAGGAGAGGGGGAGCAGGGAGCTGCTGAGCCCAGTGTGGGTGTCAGAGAATCCCTACAGGAAATAGGGAGAGGTGATATTTGCTAATCCTGAGAAAGATACATGGTTGTACTATTATTATTATTACTATTATTATTATTATAACAGACACTAAAGCACTGAGTAAGTGCCTGGCACTAATAAACCCCTCACAGCCCTTGTGCCCACAACCCCACATGAGCCTCCTCTAGGGCCTCTGTTCTCTGAGGAGCCCAGATGCTTCTTACTGAGTCCTGGCAGAGCGTTCAGGGCTCAGAAAGCCCTAGAAGCACCCCTCTCTCTCCTCCTGCAGATCAGGTTGCCTGTCTGGTCCTGAAGCCCAGTGTGCAGGGAGGGAACTCAGAGCTCCCCTCACCTGGTGCCTGGTCCTCCCCAAACTGAGCGAGTCCCTTGTGATGGGGCCAGGCTGAGTCCATTGGGGGCTGAGTCCTCCTCCCCAGTCTGTCCCAGGCATGGCTGGTCCCTCAGACCCTACCACACTCACCAAAGGCGGCCCCGACGAGGGTGATGCAGGAGAGAAGCCAGAGGAAGGCCATAGCGGTGCAGGGGGAGAGCAGTGGGGCTGCCTGCTCTGGGGCTCCTTTTAATATCCTGGGATTCCTTACTCCCCCACTGGGCCTCTGGGCCTCGCTGACCTGAGGCCTTCCTCCCAGTTGTCATCTAAGGATCTAGGATGATCACGAGCCTCCAAACATGTCCAGGCCTGGTGCTTCAGGCTGGGACACCCCAGGCTCACAGACACCTGTCAGCTGGTAACTCCTGGATCAAAGAACCCAGCTGGTCACCCTTGCGGGGATCCTGACTCCATCATGGAGGCAGCTGTTGCTCAGCAAAGACTTTATAAAAGGGGAATCTCATTGAGGTGTTCTGGGCACCCAGAGCTGAGCACCCAGGAGCGGAATTTCGACATAGGCCACAGAGCCCAGGACTTCAGGCTGCTTCTCTATCTACTCAGGAAACTCCCTGAGGCAAGCAAGGAAAATCCACAACACAAGGGAAGAGGCTCTGGTTCCTGCTGGGGTGGAATCAGTACCAGCATAGAAAGGGCAGTTTCTGAGCACTTGAGGACCAGGTGGAATGGCCTTGGGAGCAACCAAATTCTTTCCCTCTGCTAATTCACAGTGTATGAAGCCAGCTATTACATCTCTGTTGAGTTGCTAATCAATGAGGATTTGGCCCACACCATATACGAACCAGTGAGGACACAGAAAGCTCAGGGCTGATGTCAGGAACACAGAGGCGAGCACAGGAAGGCCAGGAGGAGGGATGTGCCCAGGAGGCTCCTGCCCTAGGTGGGGCCACAGGACCTCAGCCTCCTGGGAAGGACCCTCTCTCCCCAGGTCATGTCCCTTCTAGTTCCCAGACAACCACAAGCACAGAGCACCCCTGCCCTGTATTCCAGAGCAGTGAGAGAGACACTCACAAGTAAGAACATCACGTGACAGGTCCTCCCAAGTGGGAGGGGCTGCTGCAGTCAGTGTCTGGGCTCCCTGGGGAGAGACCCCGTGGGAGAACTGAATCTTCTCCCAAGGCCTGGGCCTGTGCTCACCTGGGAGAAGCAGGTCAGAGGGAGCAGGTGGCTCCCTGAACTCAGGACAGTGACCCCGGGAGCAGCTCCTGAGGTGGGACATTGAGGATTTGGGGAGACTGGTGCACCTGGATAGGCAGGAACCATGGATCTGTCCCTCTGCTCCCTCTGCCTCTCCCCATCCTGCTGTCGCTTCCAGCCTGTGTCATCCATGGAGCCCCCAGTGCAGCCCCCAGGGAAGGACGGTCCTCAGGGACATGGAGATGAGCAGCCCCCGTTGGGTGGGGGGGAGCTGTCAGCTGAGGGACAGTGAAGTCACAGCAGAGAGGAAGGCGCCAGAGCACAGGAGGGGCAGAGCCTGTGAGGGGAGTTGGTGAATTTAAATCTGTCTGTGGGACCTCAGATGAATGACACTGAGGTTTAAGTGGAGCTCAAAAAAGAAGTTGAGACTTGAAGGTGAAATGAAGAAATATAACTCCTTGAACGTGAAGTCCCAAGAGGTGAGGAACAATGCTGCCTCTCACCTTCCACAACGGAGACAAATATGTATAAAAATTTTAGTAGGGCCTCCCCGGTGGCGCAGCGGTTGAGCGCTGGGTTGCGAAGCTGCCCGCGGCCTCTGCAGCGCTGGTTCAATCCCCGGCTGCTCCCCGGCCACCGGGGGAGGGTCCCACATGGCGCGCAGACCTCTCCTGCCGCCCGCTGCTCCCCTCAGCAGTGTACTTCGTCAATCTGCCTGCTCTGCTCCCTGCTCTGGCTCTGGTGAATTCTCTCACCCTCCCGCGCTTCTGACTGTACCCAGTGTTTGTATGAATAAATAAATCTTAAAAAAACATTTTAGTAAATTTTAGTCTACTTGACAGTAAGTATAGGGGTTTTCTTTTAAGTGGAAAAAAAATTTTTTTGCTATTATGAGATAATGCAGACCAGGTTCATTACAGAAAATAAATAAATACAGGGATATTTAATACCAGGGGTGTCCCAATTGAGTGTCAGCCAGCTTGAGCATAATAGGGAGACCCCTATTATCATCAGGACATTTACTGCAGTAGTGACATTTGTAATTCTTCTCCTTCCCCCATTCCAAACAGGGAAACAAACCTTTTTCTTTCCCTTGATTCAGGGAATTTTCCAGAATAGGAGCAGGCTGAAGGGACTGGCTCTGGGCCTGTTGTGAAATTGCCGTCCTGGTGAAGAGGCCTGTAAGCCTGGGGACTTCCCTTCACAGTGAGGGTGCAAGGGATGAGAACTAAGCCTGCATATTTGTGAGCTAGTTTTTCACTTCAGGCACTTGCTTTGGGCCCGACAACCCTCCTCCAAACCAGTCCCTGTGAAGTTGGTTTTGGAGGTGTTGGGCTCAGAGAGTGGGATCCTTGGGTTAACTTAGAAAAGTTTCACCAGAGCTCCCCGGTCAGCGGCACGCGGTGTTTCTCCACGAGAGGCATTAGTTATATCGAAAAGGGCAGGTTTATTATAAAAGGGAGGAAAGGGTAAAGAATGCTTGCACAGACACAAGCGGTCAGAAAGAGCGGCCCCGAAAGAGAGGTTTTTATTTTGCAACATTCCAGGCCAGCTAGGTCTGCCATCTAGCAATATGAAGGAGAATTTTGGAGCCCTTGGCATCATTGTCACAGGTTTTAATGGGAAGCAGGAGAAACCAGCCAGCAGGGAGACAGCAACTCCTTTCCCCAGGGTGATGCCGCCCTTTTATCCCTTTCCTCGCAGGCACAGGCGTGCACACTTGCACATGCACACACCCACGCTCAGGTGTCCATAGTCAGGCACGCGTGCCCCACGCCTTCTATGTTAACACCATCAAGGCTGCAGGTGATAGCCACAGGGGCCAATGACGTGAAAGCCTGATAGATTTCATGTGCCCTCCACCTGCAAGGTGGCGGGCGGCAGCCTGGGGAGGAGCTGCCTCTGCGGCTTTGCACAGGGGGGTCAGTGAAGAGAAGCCGCAGCTAGGTCACAGGTCACAGGCGGGCAGAAGGGCTGCTGCCCCCGGCCAGTGCAGACATTGCCCTGACACAGGCTTCTGCAGCCTGGGGAGGCTCATCCTTTGTGGAGTTCTTATTTTTGATTTATCTTGAATACTCTGCAGAATTTGAAAAGGAGCAGAGATTCTACACTAGCCCTCCATCTCCTTGTCCCTTCGCTTTGCACCTCATGATACTCTCTGCAGCAGTCCCATAATTGTAGAAGTTGGCACCTAAGGATTTTTCATTTCTACAGCTGGTTTAACGACTCTGGTAATCACTTCTACCCCCACCTCCTGCTCCTGGTCATGCATGAGCCAGGTTTCTGGTCTTGTGGTGCCTCCTTTCCAACTTTTCGACTCGTACCCTCCATCACCTGTCCTGACTGCCCACAGGGAGCACTGTCATCTCTCTGACAGGAGCACAGTCACTGCCGCAGCTCTCCCACTGCCACACCCCCTCCCGTCACACAAGGACCCCATGCAGCCCTCAGCAGCACAACTTAAACTCATGGAAGCAAGTACAGGCCAACCCGGCACAGGGCTTCTCCCCTTCTGTCTGCATCATGTTAGGTCGCCGTGGCTGGTGCTCCACCTGCTACAGGGAGAGTGTATCGAGAAAGATCCTGACCCAGAGCTGTGTGCACCGCCATTAGAACAAGTGTCTGCTGAAGGGGTTGGGGGAGCAAACACCTTTGTCTGGCCTGTCAGCCTCCATCTTCTTACAAAAGCATCTGAAGACATAAAGAACCACAACAGGGTTATTTATGTCGCTTCACCCACAGGCACCGGCCTCTGAGCTGGGGACCACATAGCAGGAAGTAGAACTCATCCCCTTGCGACCAGCCAGTGGCACCCTGTAGGTGTCCAAGCAGGAGAAACTGACTGTGGACCAAGTCCTGTTATCATATTCAGAGAAAATAGCTTGGGGCGAGAGCTCAGAGCAGGTCAGCAGGGAGGCACGGTCATGCCTAAGGGGAGGCTGATAAGAGACAAGATCCAAGAGGATGTTTTGCTCAATTATGTTCCTAAAAGCAAGATTCCCCAGTGGTCTGGAGGGGCAGGGCCTTCAGCCTTATCCCCAGGCAGGTGCCTGAGTAAACAGGCCCCTGCACGACCTCCCATGTTCTGTTTCCCTCCTGGAGGTTTGCCCCATTCTAGAGACTCCGCAGCTCCTCTGCCATGACCAGAAGTGGGTCCTGTCTAGCCTGTGTGTTTGTGGGGACCTCCCTCTTCTCCCGCTGGGCTCCTGTGTCAGTTTATTTGCAGCCTGTGCACCTGGAGGGCCGGGGAGGACGCACCTCCCCCCAACACCACCACAGACAATCTGGACAGCGCAGCACAGCTGCACTGTGGGGCAGCAGGGAAGGATCCAGAGCTCTGTGGGAAGGGCTCAGGCCTGCAAGGCACCGAGTCCTGGCAAAGGGGTTGATCCCTTCACAGGCAGTGCCCTCAGGATGCCCCATCCAAGTGACACCCCCTGCCCCTGCTTTCTGTCCCTCAAATATTGCCACTGGCTGGCGCTGTACCTGCCCAACACAAACCCACCTGGCACCGGGCCTATGCGCCCACACGTGTCCTCTGCCCGCACAGGTGGGTGCCAGGATGCTCATTAGTCTCCCTGAGAGACCCCTCAGCCCAGGCTGTACAGGGGTCCAGGATCCCAGGTGCTTGCAGGGGCCCGTGGGGCCTGAGGTGCCAGCTAAGCCCTGAGCACCCAGAGAGTCCCTAACAGAGAAGTAGCCCTTCCCGGGGATGCCTGCAGTTCCCTCAGGCCTACACTTCATCTGAGTCAGGAGCCCAATTGCATTAAGACAAGGGAGTGCCAGTCTCAGGGAAGTGGCACCTTTCGAAGACTGCGCCACCAGGCAAGCCCCACTACTCACTGGGGTGGGGACCATCTCAAACGACATGGTCCCCCTAGGAGTTCACTGCTGGATATGCCCCGGCCTCCTCCCTGGAGATGACACCCAGGACAGACACATCCATACAACACTGACCTCCCTGCACCCCAGAGGGAGAAGCAGACACCAAGGAACCACATGTTAGAATACAAGGGTCTCTCCATCGCTCATCTACCTCCAGGCCTGGGGTCTTCAGTTGGGGCGATGCTTACGGCCTGGATGAGGCTACTGCTGTGTATTATTATGGGATGGGCTGCTCTCACCCTACTGAGATGTGCCTTGATAGACCCGACCTGCTCCCCAGGCTGTGAAGGCCCCACATGACCAGGTCCCTGTGTCACAGGGGACGGCAGGGTAAGCCCCTGATTGGGCATTTTGTCAGCCGAGGGCCTGATTTCAGCTGACTGTCCAGGCATGTGCTGCACAGACAGCTGTGGGGAATAGTCACCCCCCAGGCAAGGAGTCAATGAGACCCAGCCCCTACTTGTCAAGTTCCCTCTATTTTCCAGAACAGGGACTTTGGAAAGTTTCCTTCTGTCCACGTCTTTTTCCTTTGGGCAATGCTATTCTATTCCTAGCTTATGTTTTAAATTCAACAAGGAAGAATCCCATGACTTTACCACCTCACCCTCAACATTAAGAAGGCAGAATTTTAGGGGTTCCCGTGGAACACCCCACCCCACATCACTTGTGCCCACAGGCCTGCCCTGTCTCCTCTGGTCCTATGAGGAAAAACATTGCTGTATTTCTAGTCTCCTGAATGTTGTTGATGGTGGTGACTTACAATCTTCACAAAACCTTTCACAAAACCTTCAAGGTCCTTTCCAACTATACTGGCTCTTAAGAGGCTTTCCTGGGGGCTCAAGGTGGATCCTGGTGAGTAGCCCAAGACAGGCACAGATAAGAAAATAGAAAAACATGATATATTTGTAAATTAAGCTCAAAATAAACTATGGATAAAGAGGAAATCACTTGGGAAAGTATGAAGATGTTGAAGTTAAGGACCTAAAAACACCTCCCGTCAACATGTGCGGGAAGCTGCTAACTCAGCAAGGACATCGATAAACAGAAACGCTTTCATGGGCAAGGGAAGGATCAGTGGCCTAAGGTTCTGGATTAATAAGTGAGAAACAGAGCAAGAAATACTGCGAGGATCGATGGACCTATCAATGAAGGGAGCAGAAATTTCCTCAGAAGACAAACCAGCCTTGAGTGGCTGGGAAGCCCGAAGGTTTGGGGATGGAGAAAGGATGTAACCTGCTGTCCTGAACCTAAAGCCTAACCACTGCCACTGCCCTGTCTTCCAGCATGTTCCAAGGCAGTGAGCCTTGTCCTGCCTGCCAGCAGTTTCCAGAGGGCTCAGAGGCTCCCCTGGGCTGCCCCTGACCTGAAAGAGGCTTTTGGGTTAACACCATCCCCTGGTGGCCACAGGTGAAACGACACATCTCTCTTTGGCCCCCTCAGGGCCGATCCACCCAGGGAGGCTGGGCCTCCTCCTCCTGAGAGGCCACTGTGTTCTCACTCCAGCTCATGGACTCTTAACCTGAGCTGCTTCAAAATTGCCCAGAAGCTGCTTTCAAACAGCGCTGGGCCTCACTTTCCTAGTGTCTGAGTCAGGTGTGGGGTGAGGAGGATAATTTACCTTGCTAAGAAGTGGCTGTTTCTTCAGGGGTTGAGGATCCCAGCTTGAGAACCCCTGCCCGGGGTAAGTGCTCTGCTTTGTGGGTGCTGAGGGACCAGCTCCTGCCCCAGAAGCCAATGATCAATTTGCAGAGGGCCCTGTCAGCAGGTGCCTCCCATCGAGGGGAATGAGTTTCTGAGGGAGAACACGAGGGGCCCGTGTAGCAATAAAGCAGGCACATGAACTCACCTGGAGGCCAAGGAGGCCCAACTCTAATTTGGGGTGCCCAGAATGCCTGGTTTTTTATTGAGGTGACAAGACTTCTGGTTTATAGCCTGGATTTCCTGGCATGGCACAGATTGGGGTCTCTGTGAGGCACCTGTATTGCGCCCAAGATTGTTAGGCCCCAGGAATGAAGTCTCACTCTTGAGGCTCTGCCCCTCCTGCTGGTACCTGTGTCTACCTGGTGCCCTCTCCATGGCCCAGCACACTGTCCCCCACAGCTGTTCCCACCCCCAGTGTCCAGGAAAGGAGCCTCTTGCTCCTGCTCAGCATCCCTCCTGCCCTGGGGGACGAGGCATCTTCAGGGTGCCTAGTCCAGCCTCTGCGGGGCTCCTGCCCTCACACAGGGCCTGATCACCTGAGAACACCTGAGCTCCTCACCCCTCCTGTGATTCCCGCTCAGGCTCTGCCTTCCTCCCTGTCAGGGGGAGACCAGTTCTCCCTGCTTCTAGAAGCCACACAGGCTCTGCTCCGGAGTCCTCCATGCTCCCACATTCATTGTCCTGTTCTGTCCCCATCAGCCCGCGGCCTACAGGCCCAGACACTTACCTGGTCCTGCCCTCTGCTGGCTGGTCAGCCAGGCCCCTTGGGAGGTACACGGGTCCCCTATTTGAGGTCTGCTTTCATAAGTTTTACATGACTGTGGTGTGAAAATATTAAGGACAGTAGATGTTTGAGAGGAGGGGATCACATTTGCATACTAGAGAGGACAGTGGCTTGGGAATAAAGAAATTCGGGCAATGGACGGGGGTGGAGAAATATTGGGGCTTTGCAGTAGGAAGGGGTGGTGTAGGGTAAGATGAAAAAGAGGGGTGGTGTAGGATTGATGATGGATCCCTGCAGTCCTGAATGCACGCCTGATGGCCGGCACCTGGAGTGGTGCGTGGGCATCGTAGGTGGATACACCTCAGATGAGAGACTGGGCTTATAAGGGCGGTGTCACAGGGACGCCAGCAGAACAAAGAGAGATGGGAAGAGAACAAGAGAGAAGAAAGGCCATGAGAGAAGGCCAGAGAGCCCAGAGAGAGTGAAGACTTGCTGGGGGCTGGGAGACCTGCCAGCCTGGTAAATCCCAATAAAAGCCTGAAAAGCTACTGAGAACTCCAGGGCTCTCTCTCTCCTTTACTCCGTCTGCTCGGGTCATAGAGATCCCGCTCTGGCCTTCCTGTTGCTACAGGTGGTTAGATTCCAGTGAGGCGGCATGAAGCTACAGCCCTAAAAGATAGACAGTGTTGTTAACCATGTTACCCAATGCAAATAATTTAATGTAAAAAAATGAAAGTGTAAGTAATAAAGGGATGGAAAACTTCCATTTCCACGGACAGGAAGACCTAATATGGCTGAGCTCACTACCACCCAGCGTGATCTCCCTTTGGAAGCGATTCCTGTCAGAGTTGGCTACGACACCAAAGCACAAGTGACTAAAAATAACACGGACACAGCAACATTTAAACCTTCTAGGCATGAACTGATATTATCAAGGAAGTGCTAAGACAGACAACAAAAGAAATATTTGCAAATCAGAGATGTGACAAGGGTTAAGAATCTAAAACTAAACAGCAAACACGGCAAGATCCTGACAAGCATTTGAGAATAGATCTTCAATATTTTCTCAAAGTAGTGCTATGAGTGGTCAACATGACAATACCCCGTGGCCTTTCCTGAGACACGCACAGAGGAGGAGCGTCAGGCTCCCACGGGCCACAGAGACACAGACACGAGGACGGGTCTGACCTCAGACACCCAAGGGCCTGAGCCAGCGAGACGCAGGAGGGAGCACAGACATGTCAGGGCGCTGTGTGGAGGAGAAAAAACTATTTTAAAATGAGGAGAGGAAAATAATTTTACTTGCTTTCATGAATAATATGGACATCGATAATGTTGGAATTAACTTGCAACTGTTTTGTATAATAAAGGAGAAAGCAAATAAATTATTATCGGATATTCTAGGACAATCATTCCCTCAAGTCTAAAGATGAGGATGCTTGGTGTAGGATGGAAAACCTGGCAAACTCCCTATTTACAGTTAACACCCACAGGCTTGAATTAGAAGTAGAAATATCACTATGAACTCTTGAGATTTGTGATCTTAAATTTATCTTTATTTTTTTTTTTTTTAAAGATTTATTTATTTTATTTATTTATTTATACAAGCACTGGGTACAGTCAGAAGTGCGGGAGGGTGAGAGAATTCACCAGAGCCAGAGCGGGGAGCAGAGCAGGCAGAAGGACCGAAGTACACTGCTGAGGGGAGCAGCGGGCGGCAGGAGAGGTCTGCGCGCCATGTGGGACCCTCCTCCGGTGTCCAGGGAGCAGCCGGGGATCGAACTGGCACTGCAGAGGCTGTGGGCAGCTTCGCAACCCAGCGCTCAACTGCTGCGCCACCAGGGGAGGCCCTTAAATTTATCTTTAAATAGTTCTAGGCTGTGTCCACTGGAAAGGTCTAGAAACAACCAATATACCATTTATGAGTGTCCCCGACACCCAAAGTAGTCTTGAAATTCCATTTCTACTGAAACAAACCAGGGGATTTTGGAGAAATAGCTGATTCTGTGGATGACATTTTGTCAATCTACATAGAAAGGAAATGCTGAAGCCACGTGGCCATGTCAAACGTCCCAAAGCCAAATAGACAGTGTCTACCTGTCACCCGGCGGAGTTCAGCTTCACGAAGGATCATGCTATAAGGATGAGTCCTTTGTTTTGATCAGGAGTTTAAAATTTTTTTAAAACAAGAAAAAACTACAAAATTAATTCAGTGCCTTGAAGGATGACAGGGAACAAGTTCATTTTCTTCAATTAATAAAGGAAACGTGTAAAGGAAACAGGCTGAGCCTCTCCCCTGCACGTTCTATACCCAGGGACCACTGGGCTGTTGACTGTGGAGTCATCTCCATGAAAGGATTCCAGGCAACACACAGAAAAACATTAAAGTTAAGTTCCCACCATTGCTCAGAGAACAGATGCCCAGGCCTCAGGCATCAACATTGTTACCTTTGTCAGGGAGAATTGTGAGTCCTGACACCTCCCGTGCAGGGGCCCAGTGCTACCTGCAGCCTAAAGGGACTGAGCCAGAGTCAATGGAGCCTCCAGATTCAACAGCCAAATCCCAGAGAAAACAGCCCAGAGCAGAGTGATGGGCACTTGGTATGTGGGGCTAGAAAGTTCAGAGTGTGCAGACCTGGGTGGGAGGCGGGAAGGGTGGGGACTGCATGGATGGTCTGGGGTGGGGTGTGCAGGGGGCTCAAGGCAGAGAAAGGTGCTGGAGCATGTGGGGAGGGACAAGCCTGCCTGGGTGGCCCTCTTGGTCCCAGGGCCCACCCTGCTGGGCGGAGGACTGCATGGCCTGGCCTGGAGCACTCCTGCCCCCCACAAAGCTCCTTGGGACAACCCAGCTGCCAAAGGCGCAGAAACCAGGCTGAGAAATGAGCTGCAGCAGGTGGTCCTGGACTCTACTCCCGGGGCCTCCTGAGCAGGGAGGACCAGACCCAAAGGCCTCAGCTCCCTGAGAAACAGGGGCTGCTGGGGCTCTGCAGCCTGGAAAGGGAGGGTCATGCCACCCCTTGATGGTGACAGGGACACTGCAGCCACCTCCCTCAGGTCACAGACACACAAGCAGTCAGGGCTTCTGTACAGAGGCTTTATTGGGGACACTAGAGGTTGGGATGGGAGGAAACAGGACTTAGTTTTTAGCCAGGATCTCCTGAATCCAGGGCATGTGCTTGGTGACGCGGCTGTAACTGCCAGGCATGTAGGTGGAGCAGGTGCTGCTGCCAAAGGACACGACTCCCACCAGGTTCCAGGCTCCATTCTTCTGGCAGACCAGGGGCCCGCCAGAGTCGCCCTGTGGGAGGAGAAGCACCTGTCTGTAAGTCTGAAAGGGGTGCCGGGATCCTTGTGCACTCCCGCCTGGCTCAGACAGGTATTACCAAGAAGTAAAATGTGTATACAACAATACCTAGAAACTTCTAACTAAAGGAACAACCGAATTTTGCAGCTGCTCCAGGACCTGGGGATGTGGAATGTAAATGGGCTGAAAAATCTAGCTCCTGGGGAGGGTGTGAGAATAACTCCCCATGGACAGCACCCCATGCACGGCCAGAGCCAGTCATATACTGGGCATGTGTAAGTGCTAGTCCTGGCTCCCCGGGTTCTAGGCAAGTGTGAGGGGAAGGGGCTCAGGGCAAGGAGGGGCCTCCACCCTGACCGCTGACCGAAGCATCAATGAGGGGCTGCAGGAGAGAAGCCGTACCTTGCAGGAGGAGATGCCACTGGCCCCGGCACAGACCATGAGGTTGGTGACCATGCTGCCCCAGTAGTACCTGCACTGGGCAGTGGACAGGAGGGGCAGGGTGGCCTGCTGCAGCTTGTTAGGGCCCTGGTACACTGGAGGGACATAAGAGTCAGAAGGGAGTCAGGACCTTCATCCTTCTAGCCCATCCTTGGGGGGACAGGACTGACAGTGGTCTCTGTCTTCCTACACAAGCACCTGAGTCCTGCACCCCCTTATAGCTTAGAAGCCTCAGTGGACACAGTGATTCCAGCCCAGGCCAGGCTGACTTTGCTGCATGCACAGTTGGTGACACAAGTCCTGCCTGCCCAGTCTGGGCCCTGCCAGACCACAAGTGGGGGGCTCAGGGGCAACTTTTTCCCCCAGGGAAGGGGCTGACATCCCTCTGACTGCAGACTCCTTGTGACAGGGAGCTCCTTCCTGCTGCCCCTTCCTGGCGGCTGCTGTCCAGTGGAAGGTCCAGCTGGGTAGCCCTGGCCTGGGCAGGAGAACTGAGTAGGAAGAGATTGTCAGGCAGAGCCAGCCCTGGGCGGGGACACTGGGCTGAACTCTAGGGCCTGAAGCTACCCTGGATGCCTGATCCCCAGGCAGGTCTGCACAATGGCCACACCCCTGTCCACTCAGGTCTGAGCAGTGAACAGGTGGGGGTGCCATGGATGGGATACATTTGAGTGAGTAGTGCAGGGCCTGTGTCTCAGAACCTGACCATTCAAGGACATCAATAGTCTTCTTTTCAATTCAGATGGCAGGTTTTTATATAAGAGGGCATAATAGAGAGATGGTCAGATTTATGACAGTTTGAATTTCCAAAAATTTAAAAAGCAGAGCCTTCTGCATCCTACCTACTCAGGCAGCCTGACCCCAGACCCATCTCCTGGGTGACAAGGCCAAGGTCACTCACTGTTGGGATAGGTAATGCCCCAGCCTGTGGTGACACACAGGGACCCCACAGGGAAGGTATCCTGAGCACTGGGCAGGCACACAGGGGACACGATCTCAGAGAAGCGGGCGGGCGTGGCCAGCTTCAGCAGGGCGATATCGTTGTTCATGCTGCGTCTGTTGAACCAGGGGTGACTGAAAACCTGTGGGTGAGGCCAGGAGGAGGAGGTGAGGCCTGGGATCCATCAGGGATCTGCAGGTTTTAGGAGACAATTGTCTTCCTGGTGAATAATCTGAGGACATAGACCAGGGGAGCCCAAGGGAGACTCTGAGGCCCATCTGAGGCCCATCTGCTGCCTCCTGTCTCTGCAGCCGAAGGGCCTTCTCCCCACTGCTCCTGCCCCCAGCAGCTATAGCCCCAACCCCTCAGCTTGGCGTACCTGAGCAATCCTCAGGACCTGGACATTCTCCATAGCTGAGCTCTTGTCAAACACTCCAGCCACTACCAGGTGGGATGTGCTAGAGGAAGCAGGTGTGATGAGGAAGGATGATGTGCCTTCTCCCCTCCCCCACTCTTGGACACTCCCTAGGACTCACCTGACACCACAGTGAGCAGCAGTGATCACCCAGTTCTCGTTGATCAGGGAGCCCCCACAGAAGTGGAGGCCCCTGTGGTCCTGGACGAAGAGGGGTGGTCAGCGCTCAAGGAAGCACCATATCAACCTTTCAGCTGCCCCCCAATTGGGCTGCACCACAGTGTGACCCTGCTTAGGTGCAGACTCTCCTCACCTGCAAAGACACCTGCCAGGGCCAGGAGCCAGGACGAGCATCCTTTCCATTTACGATCCTCTGTATGCCATACACAGCTGGACGAATGGCTGGGACCCCACAGCCTGGAGGAGGTATGGAGAGAGGGCTGAGGTCCCAGTCATTCTGCAGAAATCTGGTTTGTAGTTCAGACATCACAGCACCCACTTCCATACTCCCCTATTTCCAGAAACTTCCCAGATATCCCAATCTTGGGTTAGAGGATCCCACAAACATAGCCTGCTGTTCCCAAGTCACCCTGCAGGGATGCAGAGGGACAGGCAGCTCCATCGGGGTCACCCTACCCAGAGGAGCTGAAACAGGCTGAGGAATCAGGCTTCCCTGCCCCCCGCTTCCCTGATGGGAATCTCAGGCCCCTCTGACTCTCCCAGGCTCATTTCTCCACGATGTGGGGAGCAAACACTGCCCACCTCACAGCAGAGCTTGCCCAGGAGATACAGGCAAAGAGGTTAGATTTGCATGAGAGAAACCTCAATCCACAGGGCTTCACCCTCTGACCATCACCAGACTAGGTCACAGACCCCTTTACATTATCGGATTCTATATTCTGGAGATTCCAGAAACTCCTCATTGCATAAGTTTTTATTTTCTTAATGATTTAATGAAGTGAGATTTGATTCCCTATCATAAAAAGATGTATTGAAGAAAAAGAAAACAAGGCCCTTGGATTGTCTGATTGAGCACAGACAAGTTTCTTGAGGCCTCAGACCTTGGTCACCGCCTAGGTTCTTTCTGCGCCTGCTCGAGGTGTAAAGGCACAGAAACCCCTGGAAAGACCCTGTATCTCCCTGGAATTTCAGGTTATGTGTCTGGGCTTGAGGTCCAGGACACAGCTAAGGGGGCTTAGGGTGCCTTGTTGTCCAGGAAACTTAGACCCCAAACAGACATCACCAATCCCTTCGAAGTAAGTCAGGCTGGGAGACACTGGTGCTCTGAGATCCCTCCCCAGCCTCAGGCCTGCTGGCTCCAGCATCCGAAACTCACCAAAGGAGGCCCCGATGACGGCGAAGCAGGAGAAAACCCAGAGGTAGGCCATGGTGCTGTTGTCAGGGAGGTGTGGGGCTGCCTGCTCTGGACCCCTTTTAAGTTCCTTGGGAGCCCAGGCCCTCTGGGCCTTCCCTGGCCTGAGGGTCATCCTCTCTGTTGTAAACCAGGGGTCTGGGGTGATAAGGGGCCACCAAAACTGTCCTGCCCTGGCTCTTGGCCAGGGAAACCCCAGCCCCTAGGAAAACACAGTGCCAGCTGCCTGGCCCCCTGGTGTGCTGTTCAGCCTTGGCAACTCCTGGTTCGAGACTTGTACTGGGTGGGAGAGGTTGCACCTAGGAGGCAGCAGGTGCTCACTGAAGGTCTGTTTTCAAGGGAACCTCACCCAGGGATTCTGGGTCACCCAGAACTATGCATTCGGGACTCAGTTTCAACATAGACCCCAGAGCCAAGGACTTCAGGTTGTTGCTATTTTCTGCTCAGGAAAATTCCCTGAGGCAAGGGAAATGTATGATTCCATCTGGGATGGGCCTCAGAATCAGCACAGCTAATCAGCTTCAGAGCAAATGAGGTGGGGAAAGGATCACCTTGGGTGCAACTGGATTGCCTTTATCTGTGATAATTCACAATTTCTGGAATTAGACATTTCATAAGGTTTCTTATCAATGATGGTTTGATACTACACCACAAATGACCCATTGAGGACACAGAAAGGCCAAGAGAACAGGAAGGCCAGGAGCAGGGATGTTCCTGGAAGGCTCCTGAGGGCCCAGGGACCTCAGCTTCCCAGCACAACCATCCACAACACCGTATGTGATTTAGGAGGATACGGGGCCACGAAACCTGTGCAGGCCTGGCTCTTAGCAGGGTCACCCCAGGCCCGGGGAAAACAGGGCAGGACCCTCTCTCCCCAGGTCAGGCCCTTCTAGATCCCGGGCACCCACAAGCACAGAGCACCCCTGCCCTCAATCAGAGAGGGAGACAACATTAAGTAAGAACGTCACAATATGATCCCCCAAAGTTGCTGCACCTCCCCCTGCAGTGACCTTCAGGGCTAATGGCTGTTGCCATGGTCCCTGAGGTCCGGCGCGGGCAAGGAACCACGCGTGCAGGGGGAGAACAGCAAACTCCCTAAAGCTTAGATAGGCCGGATGCCTGTTAAGAGATAACGACCACCAGAAGCCACCACAAAGAAAGTAAAAAGGAATGCCGAACACACGGAACCTTATCTCACTTTCTCAAGGCCCACAAACTTTATTCTGCTTACAACTGTCTTTCCAAAATCTTTCCTTTTTCTGGTCATTGATTGCTAATTAAAAAACATACGTAATTTAATAACTGGACTAACTCAAATGAAACATTACTAAACTCTGTGTAATAATGGAATTGTTAGTTTTATGATTTCTCTGTTGTGTCCTTGGCTTTGTTAGCTTTGATTTTTTTTTTTTATAGAGGCATGTTTATTTATTTATTTATTTATTATTTATTTTGTTTTTGTTTTGTTTGTTTGTTTATACATGCACTGGGTACAGTCAGAAGCGCGGGAGGGTGAGAGAATTCACCAGAGCCAGAGCGGGGAGCAGAGCAGGCAGAAGGACCGAAGTACACTGCTGAGGGGAGCAGCGGGCGGCAGGAGAGGTCTGCGCGCCATGTGGGACCCTCCTCCGGGTGGCCGGGGAGCAGCCGGGGATCGAACCGGCGCCGCAGAGGCCGTGGGCAGCTTCGCAACCCTGCGCTCAACCGCTGCGCCACCGGGGAGGCCCTGTTAGCTTTGATCTCAATGAAAAAATATCACTTTGTGAAAAGTATATTCACCCATGCTAATTAATAAATAAGTTAGTGGTAGTGAGTAGTTATTAAAACAAAAAAAAAATTACATAGAACAAAAGAAAAAGTATTAGCCTGACTACTTAAGAAAATGACTAGGTCCAGATGGAACTTCGGACATAGATCACTGCCCCGTCAATGATAAGCTAAACCTATGAGCCAGCTGGCTTAATTCACTGATAACCGATCCTATGCCTTTAGAAAAACATATATATACTGACCACTGACTCAAATAAAGTTACACTCAGATTTTCACTCTCTTGAAGTGTTTCTGTGTGTCATTTATTCGCCGAATCCCTGACCACCCCGCGCAATCTCTCAACCCTGAGACGGCCTCATCGTCCACTGCTGTGCTGGTCCGCGGCACAGTGATATCAAGTGGGTAGTGATATCAAGTGGTGAGAGACCCCGTGCCCCGTGGGAGGACTGAATCTTCTCCCAAGGCCTCGGAGAAGCAGGTCAGAGTGAGCAGGTGGCTCCCGGACTCAGGACAGTGACCCCAGGAGGAGCTCCTGGGGTGGGACATGTGAAGTTTTGGGGAGACTGGCGCCCCTGGGCAGGCAGGAAGCGTGGGCCTGTCCCTTCTGCTCCCTCTGCATCTCCCTGTCCTGGTGTTGCTTCCAGCCTGTGTCATCCACAGAGCCCCCAGTGCAGCCCTCAGAGGAGGGTGGACCTCAGGGATATGGAGATGAACAGCCCCAGGGGAGATTCAGTGGGGGTGGGAGGGAGCTGCCAGCTGAGGGAGGGTGAAGTCACAGCAGAGAGGAAGGTGCCAGAGCAGAGGAGGGGCCTGTGAAAGATGATGATGTGTGACAATCAGTCAATTTTTCCTCAGCTGGAAGAGACTCAGATTAAATTGTGAACTCAAAAATTAAATTAAAAAAAAAAATCAAAACGAAATGAGGGGCCTCCCCAGTGGCAAAAAGGGGTTAAGCACTGCACTGTGAAGCAATCCGCAGCCTCTGCAGCACGAGTTCGATCCCCGGCCAGCGAGGGAGAAACCCACATGGCGCAGCAGACCTCTCCTGACTCGCCCACTGCTCCCCTCAGCAGTGTGTTTCAGTCAGTCTGCATGTTCTGTTCCCCACTCTGTCTCTGGTGAATCCTCTCACCCCCCGCATCTCTGGCCTGAACCCCAGCTCTTGTATGCATAAATAAATCTTTAAAAAAAAAAGCAAAACGAAGATGAAATCAAGAATATTACCCTTTAAAAGAGAAGTCACAAAAACTGATCAAAAACACAAGCCTTTCTTCTGGAACGAAAATGAAATAGAAAGGGTAAACATAGGTTAATCTTCTTTAGAGTATATAGGTATTCCTTAACGAATTTTTTCTCTCATTAAAATAATACTTAGTACACTTTTTTGCCTCGTTGCCTCCGAGAAAGCAAGATGGGTCACCAGCAGCTCTACTGGAGTCACCCGAGAAAATTCGGCCAGGGTTCTCGCTCTTGCCGAGTCTGCTCAAACCGACAGGGCCTGATCCGGATATATGGGCTCAACCTGTGCGGCCGGTGTTTCTGTCAGTACGCCAAGGACATAGGCTTCGTTAAGTTGGACTAAATGATCTTCCTTGAATTGGCTGTGGAGAAATCTACCGTAAAGCAGAAACTAGCTCTCTGTACATAAAATAAAATACTTCAATTATGAAAAAAAAAAATACTTCGTACAGATGTTTCATGATTCAGGAAAGCTGTAGTGAGCTATAAATTGCCCTCAATCAATACCTCCCTTACTTGAAATAACAACTCTTAGAGGTCAACGATAATAAACATTTTAGTACGTCACATTCTCGTGGAGAAGTGTGACTCTGAATTCCCGACTCACATGCAGTGTAGTAAGTTACCTCAAAAAAAAAAATTTTACGGAAAATAGATAAGTCAGGTTCTCTTACAATAAATATAAAGAAATCCTACTTTTCCCTTTATAAAACAACTTTTTAGGGTACCTATCTAGATGACTTCATACAGAAAGAATTAAAATGAGTAAGAAAAGCTACTTCGTTATTTCACATGTAGAGTTTACATACATATGTAAAATCAATATATTTAAACAAAGCACATAAAATTTTGTGGTTTTACTGTCCTCTGTCAAACTTGGTCTTATGCTGTGAGCCTCTTTCCAGGTCTGTGAAAGTCACGCCCTGCCCTGGCAGCCCAGAGGACCGTAAGTGAACAGCCCCCCGTGGAGCCTTCCTATGAGAGAGCCCCATGGATACGGGGAGCCTGCCTCAGGCTGGTCAGGGACAGCGCCCCAACTCCTGCTTGGGGAGCCAGAGGGCAGCACTGGTCAGTGAGGAGGGACAGTGTCCGTGGACAGGGGCATCTGACCTAAGTGACATGGACACACTGGCTGGAGCTGGAGGCCCCAGGGAGGACAGAGAATCAGCTGGAATGTGCTTTGGACACTTCTGGGGCTGCTCCCACAGAGCCACAGGCCCGGCCACGCTGCCCTCTGTCCTCTCTCTATCTGGCTGGAGCCCAGACGGGATCCTGGGGGCCTGGGCCTCTGGGGGCAGGAGGAGCAGCCAGTGTTTATGTGGCGATGGGGGTGACAGGTATTGGGCAGAGCCACGAGGGGCCCCGAGGCTGCTGCCCCACCCGGCCCCTACTTTGGATTCTGTCCGGGAAAGCATGAGCTGCCTCTCCTTGAGGCCTCAGGCAGGTGGAGCTGGGCCTCTTGGCCCAGGGCTGGAGCAGCCTGTCAGGACACCTGTTGTGAGATTCTACTGAAGGCTTAGAATGAATTGTTGCAGCAGAATGACGGGATCACAGCATGTGGATGTTTTTAAAGCTTTTATGGCTACTTTCCAGCTGCTTCTAGACTCCTTTTTTTTTTTTTTTAAAGATAATTATTTATGCATGCAAGAGTTGGGGTGCAGGCCAGAAGTTGGGGAGTGGTGAGAGGATTCACCAGAGAGAGTGGGGAGCAGAACAGGCAGATTGACTGAAATACACTGCTGAGGGGAGCAGCGGGTGAGACAGGAGAGGTCTGCTGTGCCATGTGGGTATCTCCCTGCCCTGGGCTCGAACTCGAGCTGCAGTGGCTGTGGATAACTGCATAGTGCTGAGACTTAACCCCTTGTGCCACCAGGGAGACCCTTCTTGAGTCTTTTTAAACACTTATTAATTTACCATCTGCAAGAGCCACTTCACCTCATCTGTGAAAACAGGGCACCACACATTATGTATTTGTCAATTCCATATGTTGAAAATGGTGTTCAGTAGTTAAACGCAGCATTTTCTTGATTACAGCGTGGCTAAGCTTCAAATGTTAACAAACCATTTTGTTCCCATTAGCTCCTATACCATTAATGTACTCATAACATTCTTAATAATTTGTAATTTTGGAATCTGACTTTGCTGTTTTGTTCTGTTCCCCAAAAGCTGTAAGAGATAGTCACCAGGGCCTCCCCAGTGCTGCAGCCGTTGAGCTCTGGGTTACGAAGCTGCTCGCAGCCTCTGCAGTGCCGCCGGTTTGATCCCCAGTCACTGGGCGAGGGTCCCACATGGCGCGCAGACCTCTCCTGCCGCCCGCTGCTCCCCTCAGCAGTATACTTGGGTCCTTCTGCCTGCTCTGCTCCCCGCTCTGCCTCTGGTGAATTCTCTCACCCTCCTGTGCTTCTGACTGTACCCAGTGCTTGTATAAATAAATAAATAAACAAATAAATAAATAAATAAATAAATCTTTAAAAAAAAAAAAAAGAGATAGTCACCAACACCTACTTTGTTCCACATGGAATTGTGTTGCTTTTCCCTTAAGTTATTGTCCTAGAAAAAAAGTAAACCCAGTGATTTGAACTACAGCAGCTTTAGAGTTTTTTCAGCCTTTGAGCTATAAATTTGATTTTGTTTTTTGTTACCTTTTCTCAGCAAGGGGTTTGGGTGGGAGTAGGGGACATTCTCTGATCAGGCCCCAGGGTCCTGGGGTTCTGACGCCAATCTGTAGGGAAGTTTGAGGCTGCCACATTTCAGAGGACCAAGAGTGTGGGGCCAGGAGCTGTGTGTCAGATTTTCTCAACCTGAGTGTATACCCAGGGCTGTCTGGCTCAGTATCACCCCACTTTGAGTATTAGGGATCCCTATTCTCAGGCAATGAAAGTCTCTGAAATAGTGGCATTGTGTTTCCCTTCCCCCACTCAAAACAGGGAACCAAGAGTTTTGTGTTTCATGGACTCAGGGAATTTTCCAGAACAACAACAGGCAGCCTGAATGCACTGGCTCTGGGCCTGTTGTGAAAGTGCCTCCTGTGATGGAGCCTGCAGGCTGTGAGGAGGGGGGAGGCTCAGGAATTGAGATCTAAGCCTACAGATTTGCCAATCAGCTTTTACTTGAGGCAATTCTTTTTTGCCCCAGCCACCCCCCTCCTCCAACCAGACCCTGTCCTGTCAGGCAACATTCATCTCTGTGACAAAGAGCACAGCCACTGCCGCCTGTCCTCCACACAGAGAGGACCCCATGCAGGTCACCCACGCCAGCCCTCAGGGGCACACTCGGACCATCAAAGCCCGTGAGGGCAGAGGGTATAGTTCCCCTTCCTGGCTTTTGGCAGCAGCTATGGAAACACCTTGGCTGACCTCCAGCAGCCACCTTGAGCCCTGAGGAGAAAGTGATCCTGACCCAGAGCCGCTGTCCACCACCAGGTGCTGGGGGCGGGGAAATGCCTGTTGTCTCTCTGACAGACTTCATATTAATACAAAAGCATCTGAAGACATAAATAACCCCAACAGGGACCTTCCCCTCCAGGTCCCCTCCTCTACCCTGGGGAACCACATAGCAGGAAGTAGAAATCATCCCCCTGCGACCAGCCAGTGGCACCCAGTAGGTGTCCAAGCAGGAGAAACTGACTGTGGACCAAGTCCTTTTAGTCATATTCAGAGAAAATAGCTTGGGGAGAGAGCTCAGAGCAGGTCAGCAGGGAGGCAGGGTCATGCCTAAGGGGAGGCTGATAAGAGACAAGATCCAAGAGGACGTTTTGCTCAATTATGTTCCTAAAAGCAAGATTCCCCAGTGGTCTGGAGGGGCAGGGCCTTCAGCCTTATCCCCAGGCAGGTCCCTGTGTAAACCGGACCCTGCTTGATTCTGTCTCTGAACTCAGCCTTCCTTGTTCTATTTTCCCTCTTGGAGGTTTGCCCCTTTGTAGAGACTCTGCAGCTGCTCTGCCCTGACCAGAAGTGGGTCCTTCTAGGCCATGTGCACAGGGAACTTCTTCTTCTTCTGCTGGGCTCCTGTGTCAGGTGCAGCCTGTGCAACTGTGGGGCTGAGGAGGGAGCGCCTCCTAATACCACCCGCAGACAGTCTGGACAGCACAGCGCAGCAGCACCACGAGGCAGCAGGGAAGGTTCCAGAGCGCTGTGGGAAGGGCTCAGGCCTGCAAGACAAAGGGGTTGATCCCCTAACAGGCAGTACCCTCAGGAAGCCCGTCCAAGTGGCCCCCTTGGCCCTTTCTGTCCTGCAAATATTGCCACCGGCTGGCACGTACCTGCCCAACACAAACCCACCTGGCACCGGGACTGCTCCCACACGTGTCCTCTGCCCGCACAGGTGGGTGCCAGGATGCTCATTAGCCTCCCTGAGACACCCCTCAGCCCAGGCTGTACAGGGGCCCAGTATCCCAGGTGCTTGCAGGGGCCCATGGCGCCTGAGGTGCCCCTGAGCCCTGAGCACCCAGAGACTCTCAACACTTTATTCCACCAGCAGCAGAAACACCAAAGCAACCAGTCCTGGGGTCGCCCCCGACACCCAGCTCTATGAGGGCGTACACCTCACCTGTGTCAGGGTCCCTACTAGATAGTGACAAGGGTGGGCGCACCTGAGGGAGGAGGCATTATCAAGGGACTCACCCACCTTTGAACCCCACTCCTCACTGGGGTGGAGACCATCTCAGATGACAGGGTCCCCCCAGGAGTTCACTGCTGGACGTGCCCCGGCCTCCTCCCCAGAGATGACACCCAGGACAGACAGGTCCACACAACACCGACCTTCCTGCACCCCAGAGGGAGAAGCAGCCACTACGGGACCCACTTGTTAGAATACACGCCCTGGTCTCTCCATCGCTCATCTACCTCCAGGCCTGGAGCCTTCAGCTGGGGCGATGCTTACAGCCTGCATGAGGCTGCTGCTCTGTATTATTACGGGATGGGCTGCTCTCACCCTGCTAGATGGGCGCTGCTGGTCAGGACCTGCCCCTGATGGACCCGACCTGCTCCCCAGGTTGTGGAGGCCCCACCATGACGGGGCCCTGTGTCTCAGGGGACGGCAGGGGACGCCCCTGACATTGGGTATTTTAATTCAGCCAAGGGCCTGGTTTCAGCTGATTGTCCAGGCATGTGCTACACAGACAGCTGTGGGGAATAATCACACTCCTGTCGCGGGACTAGATGAGACCCAGCCCCTACCTTCCAAGTCCTTTTATATTCCAGATCTTAAGGCTTTTGGATAAACTCCTTTGGTCCACTTATTTTCCTTCTTTTAAATTTATTCTATTCCCAAGCTTATGCTTTAAATTCACTAAGAAAGAATGAATTCCAAAAATCTAACACCACCCTCAACCCCAATAAAGCGGAGCCTTAGGGGCTCCCAGCTAACACCTGTGTGGCCCCAGGCCTATTCTGTCCCCTCAGGGTCTGTGAGGAATAAACTTGCTGTTTGTAGTTTCCTGAAGGTTCTTGCTGGGGGTGACTTAAATCCTCACAAGTACCTCAAGGGCTGGTCCAGGCACAGCACTGGTTCTGAAAGGGGGTGTCTGGGGGGATGGGAAGGGATACTCATGGGAGGCACGGGTGAGAACCCCAGCTAAGACTTCCATGAAACAAGAACCTAGAGAATCAAATATTTTGGAATTAAACAAGAAGCTCTAAATAAGCTGTAGACAAGTAGAAATGAGAAAGCACATTAAAGTGAAGGACTTTAAAATCCTGCTGGTCAGGGCCTCCCTGGTGGCACAGGGGGTTAAGCACAGCGCTGTGAAAAGCTGTCTGCAGCCTCTGCAGCGCAAGCTCAATCCCCAGCTGGCCAGGGAGCTACCCAGACGGTGCAGCAGACCTCTCCTGGCTCGCCTGCTGCGCCCCTCAGCAGTGTGTTTCAGTCAGTCTGTATGTTCTGCTCCCCACTCTGTCTCTGGTCAATCCTCTCACCATCCCCCTCCCCGCACCTCTGGCCTGTACCCCAGCTTTTGTATGCATGATTAAATAAATATTTTTTTAAAAATCCTGCTGATCAAAATGAGTGGAGAGCTGCTAACTCAGGAAGGATTGATATACATCATTGCTTTATGGGCAAAAGTATGAAATCAGTGGCCAAATTTTTCTAGCTTAGAAAGGTATAAATATGATCCAGGAAACATCAGAGAGTAAAGACAGATCTATTAAAGTTTAGAGTAGAAATCCATGAAATAAAAAACTCGAGAAATTTCTTCAAAAGACAAACCAGACTTTGTGTGGACTGGGTACAGGAATGTGTGGGATTGGGGGCAAGAATGTAAACTGTTCCTACCGACCTAAAGCCTAAACTAACACTGCCCTGTTGTCCAGCATGTTCCAAGGCTGTGCTCCTTGTCCACCTGCCAGCAGGTTCCTGAAGGACTCAAGAGACTCACCCCAGCTGTCCCTGACCTGAGAGAAGCTTCTTGGGTTCACACTGCCCCCTCGTGGCTACAGATGAAACAACACGTCTCCTTCTGGCCCCTCTGTCCACCCACCCAGGGAGGCTGGGCCTGCTCCTCCTGAGAGGCCACTGTGTTCTCACTCCAGCTCATGGGCTCTTACCCTGAGTGGCATCTGAATTACCCAGAAGCTGCTTTCAAACCGCGCTGGGCCTCACTTTCCTAGTGTCTGAGCCAGGTGTGGGGTGAGGAGGATAATTTACCTTGCTAAGAAGTCGCTGTTTCTTCAGGGGTTGAGGATCCCAGCTTGAGAACCCCTGCCCGGGGTAAGTGCTCTGCTTTGTGGGTGCTGAGGGACCAGCTCCTGCCCCGGAAGCCAATGATCAATTTGCAGAGGGTCCTGTCAGCAGGTGCCTCCCATGGAGGGGAATGAGTTTCTAACTGAAAGCAATTCAATTGGGCGTGGCTGCAAGAAGGCAGGCACATGAACTCAATTATGGGCCAAGGGGGCCTGATTCCCATGTGGGGTACACAGAATGCCAGGTTGTTTATTGAGGCACCAATAGTACTGGTTTGCGACCTCCATTTCCTTGTATTCAGTGCACAGACTAGGGTCCCCGTGAGGCACCTCTATTCTGCCCCAGGGCTGTCAGGCCCCAGGAACCTAGTCTCACTCTGCAGGCCCTGCCCCTCTTTCTGGTATCTGTGCCCACCTGGCATGCAGCACAGTGCTCCATCCCACCCCACCCCTGCCTTAGGAGAGGAGCCCCCACTTGCTCAGCCTCCCTCCTGCCCTGGGGGATGGGGCATCTTCGCGGGGCCCCTGGCTCAGCCCCTGGGGGCCTACTGCCTCCCACAGGGCTGGCTCATCCATGCCCACCTGAGCCCCATCACCCTTCTTGTGGATCCTGCATGGGCTCTGCCTTTCTCCCTCCCTGGGGGAGCCCCCTACTCTGCCTGCTTCTAGGGGCTGCTCCGGCCCTGCTCCTAAATCCTCAGTTCTCCTAAGTCCACTGTCATGTTCCACTCTCCATCCACCTGCAGCCTCCAGCCCACTCACCTGGTCCTGCCCACCAGCTGTTAGGCCCCCCATCTTCCTTGGGATGTATACAGGTCCCTCTTATTGGAGGTTCAGTACTATTTGGGGCTCCAGTGTTCACTGTGGGTCTGAAAATGTATCCCTCTGGATTCAGTCTGTGTCCTCACATGGTTGTGTCGGGGTGAATGTATGGCTTGTCCCCCATCCCTTCTAACCAGGCCCGACTTGGGCAGAGCAGCCCTGTCTCAGTACAGGCCGGGCAGTGGGCGCTGGGAGGCAGGCAGCCCTCCATGAACCTCTCCATTCTTTCTCTGTCCTCTCTCTGTTGTTCTCCCTCGCCTTGTCTTAGGGTCTCACCTTCTCTGTCCCCGCTGTCACTGCTTTTATCCCCCATCTAGGCTCAGGTGTGCACAGACGCATGCCCGCATCCTGGTGCCCACACTCCCAGTCACCTTCTGCATTGACACGATCAAGGCCGCAGGTGATAGCCACAGAGGCTAGTGGAGTAAAAAATCTGATTAACTCTTCTACTCTACAGGTGTGCAGGGGGCTCAAGCCAGAGGGAGGTGCTGGAGCATATAGGGAGGGACAACCTCTCTGGGTGCCCTCTTTGTCCCAGTGCCCACCTTGCCGGGAGCACTCCTGCCTTCCACCAAGCTCCTTGGGTCATCCCATCTTCCAAAGAGGTAGAAACCAGGCTGAGAAATGAGGCCGCAACAGGTGAGGACCAGAGGCAGAGCCTTCAGCTCTCTGAGCAACAGGGGCTGCTGGGGCTCTGCAGCCTGGAAAGGGAGGGTCACGCCGCCCCCTGGTGGGTGCCAGGGACACTGCAGCCACCTCCCCAGGTCACAGACACACAAGCAGTCAGGGCTTCTGTGCAGAGGATTTTATTGGGCATAAAGGGCGCTGCAGAGGGAGGATCAGTGTTCAGTTTCTCAGCACAATCTTCTTAATCCAGGGCAGGAGAAAAGTGATGCGGGGGCTGAAGAATGGCTTATAGCTGGAGTTAACTTCGCTGACCTTGGACATTAAGCCCACTAGGGTCCAGGTATTATTACTCAAGCACACAAGGGGGTTGCCAGAGTCACCCTGTGGGGGAGAAAGAATCCCTCTGTGATCCTGATCTGGGTGCCAGGACCCTGTGTGCCCTGATCTGACTCAGGTATGCTGAGTCATCACAGCTGGGCTCAGAAGTGAGCACTAGAAACTTCGGTCTAGTCCAGAATCATCTCAGCTCAGCCACCTGCTCCAGCAGGCTTGGGACCAGGAGTGTCAACAGGCTGAACTCCAGGCTCATAGTCATGTGAGAGATGTGCCCCCTGGGAGTGGCTGGACCCCCACCAGAGACATTCCCCATGGGCATCTGTTAGGTGGTCTTGTCTTCCCTGACACTGGGCAAGGGCTGAGAGTGAGGGGATCATGGGCAAAGAGTGGCCCTGGCAGGCCAGGAGAGTGGACACATAGTGAGGGGCTGGGGCAGAGCCAGGCCTTACCTTGGAGATGGTGACTCCTAGAGATCCGGCACAGATAATGTTTCTAGGGACTGTTGTGCCCCAGTATTTCTTGCACTGGTCATTGGGCATGAGGGTCATGTAGGACTGCTGCAGCTTGTGAGGTATATCTGTGGCTAGAAGGACATAGGGCCATGAGCAGGTCAGAGCCCCACATCCCCCTCACTCCTCCTGGGTGGAGGTGGCAATGCCTCTTGTGCTGCCCACACTGGACCGTCCACCTGCTTCAGCATCATCAAGTGCTGGGTCATGAGCCTGCACCTCCTGCAGACCTCGAAGTAACTGTGGACACAGGCCTTGTGATTCTACTCCAGGGGGAGCTGACTTTGCTGCCAGCACAGGAGATGCCATAAGCCCTGCCTGGGCCCTGCCACCCTATGTTGCAGGCCCAGGGGCAGATTTTCCCTTAGGAAAGGAGACTGACATCTTTCTAGCTGCAGACCCCATTCTGGGGGTGACAGGGAGCTCTCTGGCCCCTACCCCTTCCTGGTGGCTTCTGCCCTATGGAAGGACCAGCTAGGTAGCCCTGGCCTGGGCAGAAGGACTCAGGATCCTGGAGGAGACCATCAGGCAGAGCCAGCCCTGGGACATATAGTCCCCAAGTTTCCCAAGCCCAGCAGGGCCCAAACACCACCTTGGACCCCTGGCTCCCTGGCACATCTGAAAGGTGGCTATGCCCTCCTGGTAGCCACTGAAGGTCCCATTCAGGGGAGCCCAGAGGGAGAATCTGAGGCCTGTCTGCTAAGCTCCTGTCTCTCAAGCTGAAGGTTCTTGTCCCTTATCCCCTGCCGCAGCCCCTCAGCCCAGACTCCCGCACGCAGGAATCGGGGATGTCCAGTCTGGAGGGAGTGCTGTGGACAGGCTGCAGGCAGGTGGTGAGTGGGCATGGCCGCTGGGACTGAGCCGTGTCTTCAGAAACTGTTCATGGACATCATTAGCCTCGGCTCCTAAACGACTGATTGGGGTTGCATTAAGAGAGTCGTATATAGGAGAGACAGATTCACGACTTCTTTGAATTTTGAAGAATCCACAAAGAGGCATCCTACGGATCACCTGCTGCTGAGTCAGCCTGACTCCAGACCGCCCTCCTGGGAGCAAGGCCAGGGTCACTCACCGTTGTAACTCGCGAAGCCCCAGCCGCTGGTGAGACACAGCGACTGCGCAGGGAAGACCTCCCCAGTTTGGGGCAGGCACACGGTGGACACATTCTTAGAGAAACGAACAGGTGTGGCCATTTTCACAAGGGCGATGTCCTTGGCCACACGTCCACTGTGATAATCAGGGTGGTTGAAAACCTGTGGGTGAAGTTGGAAGAAGGCAGTGAGCCCTTGGGGTCCAGCAGAGGCCAGTACAGATGCCCTCCTGGTAGCCGCTGAAGGTCCCATTCAGGGGAGCCCAGAGGCAGCATCTGAGGCCTGTCTGCTGAGCTCCTGTCTCTCAAGCTGAAGGTTCTTGTCCTCTTTCCCCTGACCCAGCCCCTCAGCCCAGTCTCCCGGCCTGTTCACAGGGCCTCGCTCACCTGTGCAATCCTGTTAGCCTGGTTATTTTTTGAGTGTCGAGCAGCTATTCCAATCCCAATCAGGTGGTCATTCCTAGGGAGCAGGCGAGTGAGGAGGGGAATGTGCCCGCTGGCCTCCCCAGACCCTAGCCTTTGAGGGGACTCACGTGATATTGCAGTGGGCGGCGGAGATCACCCAGACGGGCGAGATGAGCGCGCCGCTACACACCAGGTCGCCATCTGTGTTCTGGAGGAAGAGGGCGGTCACGCTGGCCGGACACCGCCAGCATTTGGGCCGTATCCTCTCCCCCTTCCCTCCTTCTGGTATTAGACCCCGGTGTGACCCCCACTTAAGTGCACAGTCCTACTCACCATCACAGCCACATGCCAGGGACAGGATCCAGGGAGAGAGTCCACCCCATTGATGATCCTGGCTTTGTTGCTCCTTACAGGGTGAGTGGCTGGGACCCCACAACCTATGGGGGGGCAAGAGGGAGAGTAAATGTCCTGAGGTCCCATGTGTTGCAGAACTTGGTTTCTACCTCAGCTTGCAAGCCCCCCCCACTGCCACATTACCCATATAGAAGACTTCCCTGGAACCCCAATCTGTAGGTTGACCCCCCACACACACCCTGTTGTGACTAGTCATCCCTCCATGGGCATGGACGTGTGAGGCGGCTCCATCCCCCTCTGCCTGCCCAGAGGAGCTTCAAGGAGCTGAGGAATCAGGCCTGTCTCCTCTTGCTGGATGGAGACCTCACCCCCTGTCACTCTCCCAGGTTCACTTTCCCCAGTGACATTGGGAGCAAACGCTGCTCCCCTCACAGGCAATGCTCACCGGAGAGTCTGTCGGGGCAAGGAATGTGGAATTATAACCAGAGACGGGATCTGTCCTGGGACCTGCTGCCAGACTGTGCCAGGACTCGTTTACATTTTGGACTCTCCATTCTGGAGCTTTCAGGAAATATTCATTGCATTACATTGAAGATTATTAATTCCTTAATAAAATAGGACTTTGATTCCACCATAAAAAGACACATGGAAGAAGCAGAAAACAAGGAGATTGTCCATAACAAGGAGGAAACGCAGGGCCCTTGACATGTGCAGACACATTTGCTGGGTCAGGACACAGGATCCTCAGCAGCTCCCAGGGGTGTGAGAACTTGGCCACAGGAAGAAAGGGGGGGGGCAGGCCCAGCTGCTCCCACCAGCCAGGCTGTCCCCAGGGAGCCCCAGGCCTTGCTCCAGGCAGTACCTGCCCCTGCCCCTGGGGACAGGGACATGGCCCAGCCACTCCCTCAGGCTGGTGTCTCCAAACATGTCGTCTCCTCATCATCTTTTCTTGTAACAGAAAAGCTACCAGCAGGAGCTGTGAGGGGCTCACCCTGCAGAGGCTTCATAGCAATGGAGTGGGAGGCCGGGTCCCCTGTGCTGGAGGAGCTGAAATCTCACAGGAGTGGGGACAGCAGGTGTGACAGGGACGGGCAGGAAATACAGGGAGGAGCTTCCCCCACTGAGCCCTGGTTCTGGTTATAAACAGGGAGTGAGGGTGTGAGGCTGCACAGAAGTGACAGGCAGGGGCTCAGCAGAGGCCCCTTCCCAGGAGAGGGGGGAGCAGGGAGCTGCTGGGCCCAGTGTGGGTGTCAGAGAAATCCCTGAAGCAAATAGGGCAAGGCAACATTTGCTCATTTAACAGGTTAAATACATTGGTTTTGCATTATTTTTACATTTTCATTCTTTCTTATTTTTTTAATAGCAAAGATACAGCTTAACTCTATCTGGAACTGAACAGATCTCTAGTGGAGACGTGGGGGGTTTCTGCAACCCACCCTTCCTGTGCCCATAGCCACACACCCGTCTTTTGTGGGTTGGTCCTCCTTGGGCCCAAGTAGTTATTTTGCACACCTGGCACAAGGTGTGAGGCCTCAGAAAGTTCTAGAGGGCTCCTCTCCTCCCTGCAAGTTCTGGGTAACTGTCTGGGTTTGAGGCCAGGGTGCAGGGCAGGGACTCAGCTCTCCCCTTGTATTGCCCCCTGGACCTCACCGGGGAGGCAAGCACTGATGCAACCTGGTGATGAGCCAGTGGGGGCTCAGGGCCTTTCTTCCAGAATCTTTCATGTGTGAATACCCCCGAGCCACAGACTCACCAAAGGCAGCCTCAATGAGGATGAAGCAGGAGAGAAGCCAGAGGAAGGCCATGGTGCTGCAGACCGGGAGGTATGGGGCTGCCTGCTCTGGGGTCCCTTTTACATACCTTTGGGAGACTCAAGCACCACCCATGCTGTCTCCAAAATCCCTAAGTGTCACCTTTCCTGGGTTGTCATCTAAGGATCTAGTTGATAAGGGACCACAAACCTATCCTGACCTGGCTCAGCCTGGGACACTACAGTCCCTGGGAAAAGGGCAGCCGCCTGACACTGGTTCTGATTAGCATCAGTTACTCCTGGCGTGAGGAATCCAGCTGTGGGCCCTGGAGGCCCTGGGTCCATCATGGGGGCGGCAGGTACTCAGCAAAGATTCATCTACGAGGGAGCCTCACCCACCCAGGCTCCTAGTTCTGGGGCACCCAGAACTAAGCACTCAGGACTCAATTTCAACATAGACCCCAGAGCCAAGGACTTTTGCTACTTGTTTCACTCAGTAAAACTCCCCAAGACATAGAAAATTCCCGAGGCAAGGAAAAGGCTCAGCTTCCTCTTGGCATTGGCCTGAGAACTGACTGGGAGGGGCAGCTTCAGAGCATATAAGGGCAAGAAAGTCTCTCTCCATGGGCTCAACTGAATTCCTATTTCTTGAAAATTCATAATCTAATTAACTAGCCATTGTAAAAACTTAGTTTTCCCATGATGTTTTGGTTTCAAACCATAGACGGCCATTGAGGACACAGAAAGCTACTGAGTGAAGTCAGGGAACACAGAGGAAAGCACAGGAAGGCCAGGAGGAGGGATGTGCCAGGATGGCACCTGCCCTAGGTGGGGCCACAGGACCTCAGTCTCCTGGAGCAGAATCCTCTTTTCCCACGTCAGGTCCCTCTAGATCTCAGACACCCACACGCACAGGGCATCCCTGCCCTTGGGTTGCAGATCAGTGAGAGAGACACTCACCAAGTAAGAACATCACGTGACAGGTCCCCCAAGCTGGAGGGGCTGCCTGCTGCAGTCACTGTCGGGGCTCCCTGGTGAGAGGCCCTGTGGGAGAACTGAATCTTTTCCCAAGGCTTTGGCCTGTGCTTACCTGGGAGAAGCAGGTCAGAGGGAGCAGGCGGCTCCCGGGCTCAGGACAGTCACCCCGGGAGGAGCTTCTGGGGTGGGACATTGATGATATGGGGAGATTGGCGCCATTGGACAGGCTGGAGGGCCAGGCCTGTCCCTTTATGCTCTGTCCAAGTTGGTGTCCATGTGTCTACACACCACAGCCTCCTAATCCACTTACGTGTCTGGGAACTCGGTTGATTCCATAACGTGGCTGTTGCCATTAGTGCCGCAATCAGCACAGGAGTGAACGTGTGAATCGTGTAGTTTTTAAACTAGCAAGTTTCTTCTATTATAAAGATGATGTGGATTCATTACAGGAAATCTACAAAATACAGGAAAAATTAAGGTTACTAACTATGCCCCACACCAATGCCATTTGCCCTGATATGCTCTTTTGCAACCATCCAAGTTTGGGCAGGTTCATTTTTGGATCTTGCAGATAAAAAGATAATTTTGGAGTCTTTGGTAGATTTTTCAGACCTTTAATGCTGAATCAAGGAAAAGACCAGTTTTCTTTCTTGACTTTGCTCTGGCCTCCTCCTGTCTTGTGATCTTGGAGTGAGGCCTTACATCTCCTGGCCTCTTAGCACAGGTGTCCCCACTGACATATGCGTATGCCCGCGGTCTCTGAGCCAGGTCTCCACAATCACAGGCTTGCAAACCCACAGGTGCAGGTCATAGAAGCTATTGGTGGGAGGGCAAAAAATCCCTACAAATGCCAACGCCCTATTGTAGCAGTTATAAGCACGTTTCTAATTGAGGCATACAAATTCTATATTTTTAAACAAACAGATTGTAGTATGTTTGTTCACTGTTTTTTTCTTACTTGACGTTGTGCTGTGAGCCTCTTTCCAGGTCTATGAAAGTCACGCCCTGCTCTGGCAGCTCAGAGGACTGTGAGTGAACAGGCCCCCATGGTGCCTTCCTCGTGAGAGGGCCTCATGGACACAGGGAGCCCCTCTCAGGCCTTGTCAGGGACAAGCTCCTGCTTGGGGGGCCAGAGGGCAGTGCTGGTCAGTGAGGAAGGAGAGTGGTCATGGATAGAGAGTGTCTCCTCCCTGGTGTCAGTACTAGGGAGGAGCTGACGTGGACACGCTGGCTGGAGCTGGAAGCCCCAGGGAGGACAGACAGAGAAGCAGCTGGAATGTGCTTTGGGCCCCTCTGGGGCTGCTCTCACAGAGCCACAGCCCCAGCCATGCTGCCCTCTGTCCTCTCTCTATCTGGCTGGAGCCCAGACGGGATCCTGGGGGCCTGGGCCATCTGGGGGCATGGGGAGCAGCCAGTATGTGGGTGTGAAGTGGGCAGAGCCAGGAGGGGCCCTGAGGCTGCCCTGGGGGTGCAGTCCTGCCCAGGGGGCCCCCAATTTGGATTCTGCTCCAGGGAAGCAGCTCCCTCTTCTTGAGGCTCGGGCAGGTGGAGCTGGGCCTCCTGGTCCAGGGCTGGAGCAGCCTGTCAGGACACCTGCTGCGAGTTTCTGCTGATGACTCAGAATGAATTGCTGCAGCACAATGATGGGATCACAGAATCTGGATATTTTTAAAGCTTTGATGCTTAATTTAGCTGCTTCTAGATTTTTTTTTCATTAATTACTATCCACAAGACCCACATCACATCATCTGTGTATACAGAACATTAGACTTTACATTTTTGTTAATTCCAGCTTTGAAAGTATTTTTAGCAGCTAAAATTAGTGTATTTAAAAAAATTGATATATTTTATCAAAAGTTAATAAAAAACTGTTTTTTTGTATTAATTTTGTGTATTTTCCATCAGTATAGGCATTTTTATGCAACTATATAAGTTATATAATTTCTCAGACTATATTTTATTGCTGTTTGCAAACTGTTGGAGATGAACAATGACCTATATTTACCTTGTCCCGTGTGGAATTAATTGTGAAACTTTTGGTTCAAATTACTTCTCTAGAAATAACACCATTGATTTGACAGTTTGTTGGCCTTTGAATGTAAGTAAAGTTTTATATTAGAGTTACTTCTCCTTAGCCCACAGGACGTACTCTCAGCAGACAACAGGCTTTTGGGGAACTGTCCATTATAACACATAGTCCCCCCTCTTTGAGGGAGACTGACAGGCATATTTCAGGGGAGAGTGCAGGGCCAGCAGCTGTGTGCCACTTGGTTCTGGAGTTTTGGGTCATGTTCACAGACTGATTGGGCCCCCAGGGGTGACGGGTTAAGTGTTGGCCAGTTTTGAACATTAGGAGACCCCTATTTCCAGGCAGGGTAGTTATAAATAGTGACATTTGTGTTTTTTCTCTTTTCCCCATTCCAAGCAGGGAGTCAAGCTTTCTATATTTCTGTTTACTCAGAGATTTTTCCATCGTAGAAATGGACAGCCTGAAGGCACTGGCTCTGGGTCTGTTGTGAAAGTGCCCTCCTGTGATGGAGCCTGGAGGGCTGGGGCTGCAAGTAGGGGAGGGAGAGCTGCCCCTCCACGGTGAGGCCCAGGGGACCAGGTCACAGCTTGCATTTGCTCCAGTGTGTTGACATCAGGCAGTTGCTTTTGACACCAGCCCATCCCCCTCCCAACCACCCCTGAGGTGAGCCCACATGGAGCAGGGAACTCTCTGTGACAAAGAGCACAGCCATTGCCGCCTGCCCTCCCACAGCCACCTCCCCCCAATATATCACTCATACCCCTACATAGGACACCCACTAATGAATTCTCTTCCAACCAGATGTCACCGGTCGTCAGGTAGCGTCTCACCACCTTCACTCTCACCTTGTGATGGTGCCTCCCCCCATGGTGAAGGGTCCTCACAATCCAGAACTCTGTCCAGCGCCTGCTTTCTGGGGCCCAGTCCCGGTGCCAAGGCAGCCTCCAGTCCTGGGAAGCAGCCTCCACGTGAAGATGAGCAGCAGGGAGTGCATGGGGGAGCTCTTGGCTCCCACACCCTGAAGGGAAGGAGGGGCACAGGGGGCATAGTCAGAAATTGGGCTCCAGAAGATCAGCTTTGGTGAGCAGATGGGCCTTTAACCCCACTGACCAATCAGGGGTGTGGGCCTCCCAGAGAGGAGGCGCGGCCTTGGTCTAGGGGATTCTCTTCAGCTGAGGCCATTCCAGAGAGGCCCGTGCTGAGGGCCCTGAGCGGCTCATATTCCCTGCAGCTGGAGTGTGTGTCCTTACTGGAGGGATGTGGGTCTCAGTGGGCTGATGAACGGCACCCCCAAATTCATGTTACCATGAGATTAAGTGCTACACCAGTACCCCTACACTTGCATGCTCTAAAGGGTTTTGGCCAATTGTGAGCACCAAGACAGCAAATCGTAGTTTGAAAGAAATTTAATAAGATTGGTGTGCAGGGACCTCCCTGGTAGTGCAAGGGGTTAAGACTAGGCACTATGAAGCTATCCGCAGCCACTGCACATGAGTTTGATCCCCAGCCAGGGAGCTACCCACATGGAGCAGCAGACCTCTCCTGACTCGCCCACTGCTCCCCTCAGCAGTGTATTTCAGTAGATCTGCCTGTTCTGCTCCCCACTCTGTCTCTGGTGAATCCTCTCAACCCCTGCACCTCTGGCCTGTACCCCGTTTCTTGTATGCATAAATAAATCTTTAAAAAAAAAAAAAGAACTAAACTCAACAACAACAAAGAAAAACCGCATTGAGAAAAGGGCAGAGGACTGGAAGTTATTTCTTCTAGGTAAAGCTATCAATGTTGGATGGTCACAATTTGCCAGTTCGATTCCTGTTGGTGCCAGGAACGTTTACTGAGAAACAGACCAGAGGATGAGCTTTTAGGATCCAATTGGCTACAGAGACACGGACAAGACTAGGGCCTCCTCCGATCCATGGTGATGGACCCCTGCACTCAACAGGCTATGAGATAGAGAACAAGGGTTCTATGGAGATAATATAACTCTCATGGAAGAGCAGAAACATTTAGCTGACTTCAATAATTACACTGGTGATGATAATGTTAGTATTCTCTGCATCTGTAGTGTATAACAAGGGATAAAGCAAATACATAATGATGGGATATTCTAGGTCCATTGTTCCCTCTGTGTTAAAGAATAAGAATCCTTAGTGTAGAATTTAAAACATGTCAGGGTACCCTATTCACAGTTAAGTAAACACCCTTTGGCCTTGAATTTGAAGTGGGGTTCAAATTCATATCTCTATGAACCTAGGGCATATCTTATCAGAGAATTATTTGTCGTAAAATAGTTCTTTGTACTGTCCACTGGAAAGGTCTAGAAACATTCTCCACTCCACAAATCATGAGCATCCCATACACCCAGACTGTGAGCTTGAAATTCTTTTTCCACTGAAAGAATCCAGGGCATTTCAGAGAAATAGCTGATCAGGGTCTGGGGCATCTTGTGAGATCAGATAGCAAGGAAGCTTGGAACCCGTGTGGCCATGTCAAACATCCCAGAGCCAACTAGACAGCTCCCACTGGTCATAGGGAGGAATCTGAGTTTTATGACAGGCAATAGCCACAATGGTTAGAACCTTCTGTTTCTGTCCTAGAGCTATAATGACTCAAAAAAAAACAACAACAAAAACCCAAATACCAAAACCAAAAAAACAGCCACCCCCAAACACCAAATTAATCGGTTACCATGGAGGTTGAGAAGCAATAGCTTCATTATCTCAGAAGTGATTAAAGGAAAATGTGTAAGCAGAGTGAGCATTTGCCCGCATGTCTTATACCTACATGTCACTGGGTCCCTGAGGATAGAAGAGGAGACATCTCAATGAAAGGATTCCAGGAGAAAGAGAAGTTGAAATTAAGTCACCACCACTTTGCAGGTCCTCCAAGAGTTGATGGTTTGAACCTCAGGCGTTAAGGCCTGTGATTCTGATTACGAGAGAGAACCCATCCTGACACCTCCTTAAGCAGGAACCCAGCTATCTGCAGCCTCTAAAGATATTGAACATGACTCTGACAGGTCTCCAGATCTAACTGCTGAATCACAGAAAAGAAAAAAAAACAAAACAAAACAGAGGACAGGGGACCTGAAAGGACAGTGGTTCAGCCTCTGGGGCTGGAAGGAAGCTTCCCAGCTACTCAGTTCAGTCAGTGAGCAGGACCTGGGTAGAGGCAGGAAGGGTGGGGACTGCATGGATGGTCTGGGGTGGGGGGTGCAAGGAGCGCAAGGCAGAGAAAGGTGCCTGGAGCATGTGGGGAGGGACAAGCCTGCCTGGGTGACTCTCTTGGTTGCAGAGGACTGCATGGCCTGGCCTGGAGCACTCCTGCCTTCCACATAGTCCCTTGGATCAAGTCCGGCTGCCAAAGGCGCAGAAACCAGGCTGAGAAATGAGGCTGCAGCAGGTGGTCCTGGACTCTGCCCCAGCGGCCTCCTGAGCAGGGAGGCCCAGACCCAAAGGCCTCAGCTCCCTGAGAAACAGGGGCTGCTGGGGCTCTGCAGCCTGGAAAGGGAGGGTCACACCGCCCCCTGGTGGGTGCCAGGGACACTGCAGCCACCGCCCCCAGGTCACAGACACACAAGCAGTCAGGGCTTCTGTGCAGAGGCTTTTATTGGGATAAAGGGCGCCGCAATGGGAGAATCAGGGCTCAATTTTTGGCCACGGTCTCCTGAATCCAAGTCAGGTAACTAGTGACACGAACACACAAGACAGGTTTATACGTTGAGCCTGAGGTTCTGGCAGAGGACACGACACCCACCAGGGTCCAGGCTCCGTTTTTCTTGCAGACCAGGGGCCCACCAGAGTCTCCCTGTGGGAGGAGAAGGAAAGCATCTGTGATCCCGAAGTGGGTGTGAGCACCCATCTGTGTGTCCTCACTAGGGCATTCCAGATAGTGCCTAATATTCACAGGTGGGCTCAGCAGAAAACACCAGCAATTTCCATCTGGTTCAGAGATACTTGTGGTGGGCCACTTGCTCCAGCAGGCATGGGACCTTATCTGTAAAATGGGCTGAAACTACAGGCTCAGGAGTCATGTGAGAGATGTCCTCCTGGGAGTTCCAGCCCCTGGCCAGCATCATCCCCCAAGGGCATCTGTTTTGCTGGTCCTGCCTTCCATTGACAGTGGGCAAAGGTTGAGAGTGAGGGGATTATGGGGCAAGGAGTGACCCTACCAGTATACAACCAGAACACAGCAGTGAGGGACCCGGCTGGAGCCAGGCCGTACCATGGAGACTGTGACATTGTTGCCCCCAGCACAGACAATGTTATCACTGATTACTCGGCGCCAGTACTCCCTGCACTCAGTGTTGGACAGGAGGGGCAGGTAGGCCTGTTGCATCCTGTCGGCTGTCTTGTTGCCTGGAAAGATAGAGGGGCCAGGAGGTGTTCAGGGTCCTTATTCTTCTGCCCACCCTGGGTGAAGGCGACCCCCACCGGACTTTCCATGTGTTTCACCATCACCATGCGAGTCCAGCACCCCCTGGTGTCTGTGGACACGGTCCTCCTGATTCCACTCCAGGCAGTGCTGACTTTGCTGCAAACACTGTTGATGAACAAGCCCTGCCTGCCCAGCCTGGTGTGGCCTGGGTCCTGCCAGCCCGGGTGTGGGGTGTCAGGGGCAGCGCCCTCCTCCCCAGGGAAGGGGATGGCATCCTTCTGACTACAGACCTCACTCTGGGAGTGACAGGGACCCTTCCTTGCTGCCCCTTCCTGGCGGCTGCTGTCCTGGGGAAGGACCAGCCAGGTAGCCCTGGGCTGGACAGAAGGACTCAGGACACCAGGGGAGACCATCAGGCCCAAGGAGGGGACACCGGGCTGAACTCTCAGGCCCCAAACTCGCCCTGGTTTCCTGACCCCCATCCAGGTCTGGATGGCGTAGTCACCCTGGCCTGTGATGTCCGTGGGGGCGCCATGGAGGGGCTGTAGGTGGTGAGTGGCGCAGGGCCTGCTAGGCCCTGAGCTGTGTCTTCAAAAAGAGAGCTCTAGGACATCATGGACCTCGTGTCATGCATATTCGGTAGGTTTTGATTAAGAGGGTTGTATGCCGAAAGGGACACATCAACAGCACTGTTTGAATTTGGTAAAATACCTAAGAGCCATATGGGTCCAACCTGCAGCTTAGACCCCTGACCTCAGAGCCACCTCCTGGGAGTCAAGGGTCTCGTCACTCACTGTTGGCTATGCTTTCCCCCCAGCCAGAGGTGAGACACGGGGTCCCGGCGGGGAAGTCATTCTCAGCTTTGGGCAGGCACACAGGGGACACATTCTTAGAGAAGTGGGCAGGCATGGCCAGCTTCACCAGGGCGATGTCATTGCGGAGGTATTTCTGGTTATAGTCAGGGTGGTTGAAAACCTGTGGGGGAGGCCAGGGGAGTCGGGAGGCCTGGGGCCCACCAGGGATCTGCAGGCTTGAGGACACAAATGCTTTCAAGGTGCCCACTCAAAAGACACAGCCCAGGGGAGCCCAGGGAGAACCTTGCCCATCTGGTGAGCTCCTGTTTCTCCAGAAGCTGCAGGGTCTTCTCCCATTACCTTCACCCCAGCCCCTTAGCTCTCAGCCCAGGCCTGTCCTGTGGGGCCCGTTTACCTGTGCAATTTTCAGAACCTGGACATTCTTCATATCTTGTTGCCGGTCAACCAGCTCAGTCACAGCCAGATCCGATGTTCTAAAAGAAGCAGGAGGAACGAGAAAGAAGACTGTGCCCACCCCCCACCCCCAAATCCTCTACCCTCCCTGGGCCTCACGTGACATTGCAGTGGGCGGCGGTGATCACCCAGTTCTGGTTCATCAGGGAGCCCCCACAGGTTAGGAACCTGTTTCTGTCCTGGAAGAAGAGGGAGGGTCAGCGCTGGCAGGACACAAGTTACACTAACCCGGGCTACAGGGCACCCCCACCCCAGCCCCACCCAACACCTCCTGCTGTGTCTTTAGCCCACTGTGACCCCACTTAGGCAAAGACTCCCCCTCACGAGCAGGGTGAGGGGACATGATCCAAGGAGAGAGTCTATACCATTGATGATCTGGCCTTGCCGCTCATTACCAGGTGGATGGTGGGGGCCCCACAGCCTGGAGAGCAGGGGGATGGTGAGAAGGCTGAGGTCCTGGTCTTCGTGCAGAAACCTGGCTTGACCTCACTGGCACAACACCCCCTGCCACAGGCCCCTCCTCCAGGAAACCTTCCCTCTTCCTTTGTTTTTTGTTTCTCCATGTGTCTTTTGATGGTGTAAAATCTAAATCCTATTTTATTGAATAATTAATAACCTAAACTTTTTATAATGAAGGTTCTTGAAATCTCTGGAACAGAGAATCCAGTAATGTAAATGGGTTCATGTCACACTCTGGTGAAGGGTCAGAGAGCTGATTCATGTGGATCTGGGGTTTCCAATTATAATTCCAACCCTCTTGCCCAACCAATCTCCCAGGATAAGATTGTCCAGAACAAGGAGGACACGCAGGGCCCTTGACATGTGCAGACACATTTGCTGGGTCAGGACACAGGATCCTCAGCAGCTCCCAGGGGTGTGGGAACTTGGCCACAGGAAGAAAGGGGGGCAGGCCCAGCCCCTCCCACCAGCCAGGCTGTCCCCAGGGTCCCCCAGGCCTTGCTCCAGGCAGCACCTGCCCCTGCCTCTGAGGACAGGGACATGGCCCAGCCACTCCCTCAAGCTGATGTCTCCAAACATGTCGTCTCTTCATCTTTTTTGTAATGACAATAAACCACTAGCAGTAGCTGTGAGGGGCTCACCCTGCAGAAGATTCATAGTAATGGAGTGGGGGGCCAGGTCCCCTGTGCTGGTGGAGCCTGAAATCTCACAGGCGTGGGGACAGCATGTGTGACAGGGACGGGCAGGAAATACAGGGAGGAGCTTCCCCCACTGAGCCCTGGTTCTGGTTATACACAGGGAGTGAGGGTGTGAAGCTGCACAGAAGTGACAGGCAGGGGCTCAGCAGAGGCCCCTTCCCAGGAGAGGGGGGAAGCAGGGAGCTGCTGAGCCCAGTGTGGGTGTCAGAGAAATCCCTAGGGCAAATCCACAAAAAGAATACATTTGCTAAATACCAAGGTTAAATATGTACATTTAGTATTAATTTTGTACTTATACTGTACCTTCTTTAAAAGAAAACATAATATATAACAAATGTCTAACACTAAATAGATCCTGATGGAGGCTTTGGGGGTTTTGACACCCCACCCTGTGTTCACAGCTCCCACACCTGTCTACTTCTGGGATTGTATCCTCGTCAGAGGCAAATGGTTCTTTTCTGTACCTGACACAGAAACCTCAGAATGTCCCAGAAGGACCCCTCTCCTCCCTACAAATTCAGGTTAACTGTCTGGGCTTGAGGCCCAGGGTGCAGGGCAGGGACTCAGCTCCCCTTACACTGGCCCCTGGAAATCACCGGAAGTGTCCCTCACGACCCTAAGGTAGAGCATGGTGATGATCACTGGGGGCTTGTGTAACCACAGAATCCTCCCAGCCTGGATTACCCTGGACCACGACACTCGCCAGAGGCAGACCCAGTGAGGGTGAAGCAGGAGAGAGGCCAGAGGAAGGCCATGGTGCTGCGGTCAGGGAGGGTGGTCCCCCTTTTACATCCCCTGAGCCCCAAGCCCCACCTGACCCTCTGGGCTTTCCCTGACAGAAGGTCACACTTCGTGTTGTCAACTAAGGATCTGGGATGAGGGGTTATGGAACTTGTCCCTGCTTGTCTTTCACCTGGGGCACGCTAGCCCCTGGGAGAAGGCCTTGGCTACTCCTGGCCAGGAATCCAGCCTTGGGCCTTGGAGGCCTTAGGTCCATCATGGAGGTGGCAGCTGCTCAGCAAAGACTCACCTACAGGGGAGCCTCACCCAGGTGTTCTGGCGCATCCAGAGCCAAGAACTTCAGGCTAATGAATTTCTTCTGGTAAAATCCCCGAGGCAAGGAAAATCAATGAGACAAATTAAAGTCTCCTTTCCTCTTCGAATGGGTCTCAGAACTGATACTGAACACCAGCCTCAGTTTTCCTCACCCAATAAAAGGAAACAGAATTTGAAAAGAGGGAAAGTAGCTTAATTTGTTGACAAACCCAGGAGGGCAGCAGGCTGGTGTCTGAAGAACCACCTTTCTGCTCTTTGGCAGAGGGCAGGTGTTAGCCCAGCAAGGCACAGAGCAGGTTCTCTATGGATCCAGGAAGATGGGTAAAGGAGAGTCCTGGAGCCCTCTGTGGCTTTTTCAGGCTTTTATTGAGTTTACCAGGTACATGGCAGGCAGGGTGCAGGCCTCCTGGGGACCCCAGCGAATCTTCACTCCTGAGCTCTCCGGCGTTCTCCTGTGGCCTCTGTTTCTCTGCTGGTTCTCTGTCATTCTCTCACTTGCTCTCCTTCTGGAGGTTCTGTTTCTCGACACTGCCCTTATAAGCCCCATCTCAGCACAGATGTACCCACCCACGTATGCCCACACCCTGCTCCAGGTGCCCACCATCAAGCATGCATTCAGGACCACAGGGATCACCAATCCTAATGGCGGGAGGGCAGAAATGCCTGACCATTATTTACCCTACACCATACTTGAAGTATTAGTTTCTTATCAAGGAGGTTTTGATTCCACCAAATGGCACAAGAACAAGGAAAGCTCTGAACTGATGTCAGGGAACAAGGAGGACAGGAAGATCAGGCGTAGGGGTCTGCCTGGGAGGGACCTCAAGGGTGCAGAATAGTAACCAGGGAGGAGCTCCTGGGGTGGGACATTGAGGATTTGGGGAGACTGACACCCCTGGGCCGGCAGGAAGTGTGGGCCTGTCCCTTCTGGCCCCTCTGTGTCTTCCTGTCCTGCTGTTGCTTCCAGCCCGTGTCATCCATGGAGCCCCCAGTGCAGCCCCCAGGGGAGGATTCAAAGACAGGGAGCTGCCAGCTGAGGGAGGGTGAGTCACAGCAGAGAGGAAGGCGCCAGAGCAGAGAAGTGGCAGAGCCTGGGAGGGAAAATCATGAACAGAACGTCCGTCATTCCGCAGTTGAAAGAGTCAGGCTTAAGTAGAACTCAAAAAGATGAGACTTGAAGGTGAAATCAATAAATATCTCTCCCTTAGAAAGAAGTCCCCAGAGCCAATCAACAACGCTGCCTCCATCTTTGACAATGGAGACCAATATGTGTAAACATTTTGGACTTAGTTTTCTTTAAGAGCATGTGGAGTAGCTAGTGGTTTTGTTTTTATCGATTCATTTATTTCACTGAGGCAACATTGCTTAAAACACTGCATAGGATGCAGAGGTACACGATCACCCCATCACCTTTGTCACCACACCGTGCCCACCACCAAGGCCCCATAATCTCTCCCCATGGTTCTTGTGCTCCCTTCCTCTTTGACCTCATCACCCCCATCCTGTGTAGTTTCGATTCTACAGTCAGAGGTTTAGGGTTCCTTATTGGTTTGGTTTTATCTGACCTTTCATTTGTTTCTCTACCGTTGATAGGGTAGGATAGAAAAACTGAAAAGGAGGCATCACAATACCAGAACCTGACTCACGAAGGAGGTGGGGGCAGAGGGATTAACAGCCATTAACTCAGTATAGGAACTGAGATCCTTGGGCCAATGCCTGTATCACAGAGCACAAGACCCAAGCAAGTCTCAGGAGGGTGTCAGGAGTGCAGAGGGTGTCAGGAGTGCAGACCTGAAGGTGAAATATGGAGATTGAAGGCCCCTTTCAATTTCTACATAGTTAATCAAAATCAACAACAAACAAACCACTTCACAGAAATGAGCCTCTCCCAAAGAGAAGTCTAGATCAGTGCAATCTCTGCACTGGCATGGGACAGCAGTCCTGCCCACCTGTGACTATGCAGGTGCTTCTATAGACCAACTCTCCCCCTCAGGAGGGCAGCAGCCTTCCTGCCTGCCTGTGACCTGTACCATTCCGGGGCTTCTCTGCACTGACCTCCCTCAGCGGAGGCAGCTCTCCTCAAGACCATGCAGGCCTCTCTCTTAGCAAACCTGTCCCTTTTGGGCAGCCCTTTCTGCCCGTTTGTGTCTATGCAAATGTCCTTCTTTCTTCTCTCCCTTTTATAATAAACCTGCTATTTAGGATATAACTAATGTCTCTGCATCATGGAGAAACTGGGGGGTAGGGAGAACTAGCCAGTGCTCCTGAAAGGGGAGCTCTGGTGAAACGTTTCCCAGAATATACCCAAGGACCCCACTCCCCAAACCCTCCAAAAACATCACTGTCACATGTAAATGACACCTTCTGATATTTATCTTCGTCCTTCTGACTGCATTTCTCTTAGTGTAACCCTATCCAGTTCCACCCATGTTGCCACAAATAATAAGAACTTGCCTTGTTTTATCTGAGTTGGAACTATCCTGTGTGCTGCATTCCACTTCCTCCTCGTCCACTCACCTGACTGGCCCTTAGGCTGTTTCCTTAAATTGGTTATTGTTGATCCTGCTGCAAGGATTATCACATATTCCATGTTGCTGTTTTTTTTTTTTTTTTAAACACCTGGATTAACATTTTACTTCTGTAATAAAGACAAAACATGTTTATTATGGAAATTTATAACAAACAGGAACTGCTAGGATGAAAACAAATATCATATTCCCCCTGACCTGAAATGCCAATTCTGTGGATGTAACTTTTTGTCACTTGTAGCGTGGATAGCAGACTAAAATCTATATTTTTATATAAACAACTAAGGTTATATTCGAGTTCTCTCTCTTGCTTCCCACTTGATCTTATGCTGTGAGCCTCTTTCCAGGACTGGGAAAGTCACGCCCTGCCCTGGCAGCCCAGAGGACCGTGAGTGAACAGCCCCCTATGGCGCCTTCCTCATGAGAGGGCCCCATGGACAGGGGGAGGCCATCTAAGGCTGGTCAGGAACAGCGCCCCAGCTCCTGCTCAGGGCCAGAGGGCAGCGCTGGTCAGTGAGGAGGGACAGTGGTCATGGACAGGAAGCGTCAATCCTACGTGATATGGACACGCAAACTGCAGCTGGAGGCCCCAGAAGGACAGACAGAGAAGCAGCTGGAATGTGCTTCGGGCCCCTCTGGGCTGTTCCCACAGAGACACAGGCCCGGTCACGCTGCCCTCTGTCCTCCTCCATCTGGCTGGAGCCCAGACGGGATCCTGGGGACCTGGTCTTCTGGAGGCAGGGGAAGTAGCCAGTGTGTGTGGGTGCAGTGGGAGGAGCCAGAGGGAGTGCCGAGATTGCCCTGGGACCCAAGGAAACTTCCAGTCCTCACAAGGAACTCAAGGGCTGGTCCAGTCACAGCAATGGTTCTGAAAGGGCACGTCGGGGAGGAGGCGGGGTGCTCATGGGAGGCCCAGGCGCGAACCCCAGCCATATAGGCATAAAGCAAGAACACGGAGAATGACACCAAATGCTTGCAAATGAAACATACTCTAAATAAACACTTTTATTGGGGACACCTGTTGTTGGGATCTGAGGAATTGGGGTTTAGTTTTTTGCCATGGTCTCCTGAATCCAGGGCATGAATTCGATGACATGGGCAAACATGTTAGGCAAGTTGGTTTGGCATTTGGAACCTCCCATGCTCGTGACGCCCACCAGGATCCAGGGGCCATTCTTCCGGCAGACCAGGGGACCGCCAGAGTCGCCCTGTGGAAAGAGAAAGGACCTTTTTAAGTAAGTCTTTAAGGGATGCCAGGACCATGGTCTGTCCGACCTGGTCAAGTCATATGTCAAGGAATATCAGGGTGACCTTTTATTCCAGCACCAGAAACTCCATCTGTCAAGTACAGCCCAGTTCTACCTCCTTCTATGGACGGTTGGGGCTGTGGTCTGTCAGTGGGCTGGAAAATCTAGCCCAGAGGAGCGTGCGGGAGTCTATCTCCCCGGACATCACCCTTAAGCCTGACCAGGGCCAGTCATCTGCTGGGCATGCGTAAGTGCTGGTCCTGGCTTCCCTGGGCATCGGGCGAGGGCTGAGGATAAAGGGATTATGGGGCAAGGAGGGGCCCTGCAGCCTGACCAGTGGGGACACATAAGTAAGGGGGTGGGCTGAAAACAACAACATACGCTGCAGATGGAGGTACCGTTGGCCCCAGCACAGACAAGCCTGTCTTTGATCTTGCGCCAGTACTTAATGCACTGTTGGTGGGACAAGAGGGGCATGTAGGCCTGTTGCAGCTTCCTGGTTTGTTCTAGAGAAATAAAGAGGGTAAGACAGTTAGCGTAACTCGCACTCCTAACTGACCCCTGATGGAAGAGGGTACCACAGAGCTGCCCTCTTCCTTCAGAGCTGCCAGGATGCAGGGGCCTGAGCTCAGCACCTCCATTAGACCTTAGATGCCTCAGTGGACACAGGCCTTGTGACTCCCTCCCAGCCGGGCTGACTTTGCTCCATGCACAGTTGAGGAAATAAGCCCTGCCTGTCCAGCCTGGTGTGGCCTGGATCCTGCCAACCTGGGTGTGAGGGCACAGGGACAGCATGGTCCCCCAGGGAAGAAGACTGACATCCTTCTGATAGGAGACCCCATTCTGGGGGTCCCCACTGCACCTTCCTGGCAGCTGCTCTCTGGTGGGAGGATCAACTGGGCAGCCCTGGCCTGGGCAGGAAGACCCAGGATGCTAGAGAAGACCATTTGGCAGAGTCAGCTTTGGGGCAGGGACACCAGGCTAGACTCTCGGGACCCCAAACTAGCCATGGTCTCCTGACTTCCAGCCAGGTCTGAATGGTGGCCGACCCCTGCCCTCTCAGGCCTGGGGGAACTTCCAATGCTGCTGGGGTCTCTGTGGACAGGTGCAGGTGGTGAGTGAGGCAGGGCCTGCTGGGACTGAGCTGTGTCTAGAGAACCTGACCATTCAAGGACATCATGAACCTCATGTCCATGAGCATTTGCTCAGGTTTTCATTATGAAGGTTGTAATAAAGAAACAGATATATTTATGACACTGAAAAATCCCAAAAGAGAGACTTTGGTGTCCCACCTGCTGCTCAGGCACTCTGACCCCGGACCCACCCCCTGGATGACAGGCTATGGTACTCACTCTTGGACAGACCCCAGCCTGTGGTGCTGCACATGGTCCCAGGAGGGATCTCATCTGCAGATTTGGGCAGGCACACGGAGGAAACCGTCTTAGAGAAGTTGGCGGGCGTGGCTAGCTTCACCAGGGCGATGTCATTGAAGTTTGACTCATCCGCAGGTTTCCTGAAAACCTGTGAGTGAGGCCAAGAGGTGGAGTGAGGTCTGGGATCCAACAGGTACTTCAGGTGTGACTAGCCAAATGCCTTAAGGTGCCCATTCAGGGGACACACCAAGGGAGTCCAGGGAGAATCTGAGGCCCAATCTGGTGGGCTCTTGTCTCAGCCAGCTGAAGAGGTTTCTATCTACTGCTGTTGCCCCACCTCTCAGTCATCTCCCGGGCTGGTGGGTAGGGGCTGGCATACCTGGGCAATCTTCAGGATCTGGGCATTGTTCCTTTCTGTGTTCAGGTCAACAATCCCAGCCACAACCCGGGCAGCTGGGCTAGAAGAAGCAGATGGGGTGAGAAGGAGGGTGTGTGCCCAGATCTCCCACTGCCCCAACAACATTCCCTGAACTTACTTAACACGGCAGTGGGCAGCGGTGATCACCCACTTCTCATTGAGCAGGGAGCCCCCACAGAAATGGAAGCCAGAGGTGGTCTGGGAAGAACAGGGAAGAGTCAGCGATGGCAGGACACCATGTGCATTAAACTGTGAAGGAGCACCTCACTGGGCTGCGCCCCTGTGTGACCCCACTTAGGCGCATACTCCCCCTCACCTGCAGGGACACCTGCCAGGGCCAGGCACCAGGGAGAGCGTCCTTTCCATTCACGATCCTGTTTGTGTTGCTCCCTTCAGGGCGAATAGAAGGGACACCACAGCCTGGTGGGGGCAGAGGGAGGCTGAGTAGGGTAAGGTCTGTCAGTCTGCAGAGACCTGGCTTCTTCCTCATGTGGCACACACTGCCACCTCTCTTCCCTACCACCTTAATCTTCAGTTTCAGGACCCCCACACAGAGTCTGCTAGCCCAGTCACCCTCCCAGGGATGCAGAGGGACAAGCAGCTCCATCTAGGTCATCCTGACCAGACAAGCAGAAAGAGGCTGAAGAATCAGGCTTCCCTGCCCCCCTATGTCCAGACCTTTGGACACTCCCAGGCTCATTTCCCCAAGAAAACAGGAGCAAACACCGCCCACCTCATAGACAAAGCTCTCCCGTGAGACTGATGGGGTGAAGGGCTATGGAATTTTATTTTGAGAGTCAGAAATCCACAGGGAATCGCCCCTCTAGCACTTTGCCAGAGTGTGAGCTGGACCTGTTGACATGGCTGGATATTGCGTTCTGGAGATTTCAGGAAACTTCATTGCAAAAAAATGTAAGGTTATTAATTGTCAAATAAAAGAAGGACTTTGACTTCCCACCATAAAAAGACACATCAAAGAAACAGATTGCCTGGAGCAAGGGCGACACGCAGGTCCCTTGACATGTGCAGACACATTTGCTGGGTCAGGACACAGGATCCTCAGCAGCTCCCAGGGGTGTGAGAACTTGGCCACAGGAAGAAAGGGGGGCAGGCCATGGTGCCAGCAGGCCATGGACAGCCAGGCTGTCCCCAGGGTCCCCCAGGCCTTGCTCCAGGCAGCACCTGCCCCTGCCCCTGGGGACAGGGACATGGCCCTGCCACTTCCTCAGGCTGGTGTCTCCAAACATGTCGTCTCCTCATCTTGTCTTACCAGAACAGAAAAACCAATAGAAGGAGCTGTGAGGGGCTCACCCTGCAGAGGCTTCATAGTAATGGAGTAGGGGGCCGGGTCCCCTATGCTGGTGGAGACTGAAATCTCACAGGAGTGGGGCCAGCAGGTGTGACAGGGACGGGCAGGAAATACAGGGAGGAGCTTCCCCCACTGAGCCCTGGTTCTGGTTATAAACAGGGAGTGAGGGTGTGAAGCTGCACAGAAGTGACAGGCAGGGGCTCAGCAGAGGCCCCTTCCCAGGAGTGGGGGTGGGTGGGTGGAGCAGGGAGCTGCTGAGCCTAGTGTGGGTGTCAGAGAATCCCTAGGGAAAATCTGAGGGTAGATACATGGATGTTGTATTACTATTTTGTTAACTGGAAACAAACTGCTTAGCAAGTGCCAGGCATTACATAGAATTCCCAGGTAGAATAATGGGGTTCTCTTGTCACCACCCCAACTGTGCCCACAGCATCATAATCAAGCCACTTCTGCAGCTTCTGTAATTTTCTAAGCCTTGTGCAGGGTGTTAGGGGTGCCCTCCCTGTAAATTCAGGTTAACAGTTTACACTTAAGGCCCAAGGGAGCAGGGACGTTGTGCAGCTCTCCCCCTTGGTCTGGACCCCAAACAGAAATACTTAGTCCCATTGACTGGGACTTGGTGCCCAGTAACTAGGGGGTTGGGGAGATCCTCCCCAACCCCTCTCAGAATAATAGCCCCCAACACCCCTGATACTCACCAAGAGTGGTTCCCACCAGGGCGAAGCAGGAGAGAAGCCAAAGGAAGGCCATGGTGCCGCAGTCAGGGAGGGTGGCGCAGCCTGCTCTGGGGGCCCTTTTACATCCCCTGGGAGCCCCAAGCCCCACCCTGGCCCTCTGGCCTTCCCTGACCTGAGGGCCCCCCTCCCAGGACCTGGGGATCTAGGTGATAAGATGCCACCTTATCACCAACTAGTGTTGGCTTGTCTCTCAGGCTGGGATACAGGCCAGTTCTTGGAGAAGGGCAGCTGGCTGGCCAACTAGCATCCTGATCAACTTGGCAACTCCTGGTTTAAAGAATCCAGCTGTTTGGAACTGGATTTCCTGGACCCCAAACAGAAATACTTAGGCCCGTTGACTGGGACTTGGTGCCCAGTAACTAGGGGTTGGGGAGATCCTGGGGGGCAGGTGGGTAGATCCTGGGGGGCATCATGGGGGGGCAGGTGCTCAGCAAAAAGTCATCTACAAGGGACCTTCACCCAGGTGATCTGGTCACCCAGAGCTGTGTGTCTAGGAGTTCAATTTTACCATAGATCACAGAGTTGAGAATTTCAGGGTGCTTCTGTGCCTGCTCTAGAAAATTCCTGAGGCAAGACAAATCCATGAGGCTCAGTTCCCTGCTTGGAACCTCAGAACCAGCCCAAACAAGCGGCTCCAAGCACACAGGGAGGCCCTACCCAGCTCTCAAGTGAATTCTTGCTTCTTTGAGAATGCACAGAAGTAGTCATTGCTTAGAGTTTTGGTTTCTTATCAGTGAGGATTTGAGCCTCACTTATGGCCACTGATGACACAGAAAGATCAGGATCGATGTCAGGAACAAGAAGGAGAGGACAAGAAGGCCAGGTATAGGAATGTGCCGGGAGGCTCCTGCCCTCAGTGGGGCCACAGGACCTCCGCCTCCCGGGCAGGACCCTCTCTCCCTGGCTCTGTCCCTTTGGATCCCAGGCACCCATGTGGACAGAGCACCCCTGCCCTCGGGATCCAGAACAGTGAGAGAGACACTCACCAAGTAAGAACATCACGTGACAGGTCCCCCCAAGTGGGGGGCTTCTGCAGGCAGTGTCGGGGCTCCCTGGGGAGAGACCCCCTGGGAGAACTGAATCTTCCAAGACCTCGGCCTGTGCTCACCTGGGAGAAGTGGGTCAGAGGGAGCAGGTGGCTCCTGGGCTCAGGACAGTGACCCCAGTAGGAGCTTCTGGGGTGGGACATGTGAGGATTCAAGGAGACTGGTGCCCCTGGACAGGCAGGAAGCGCAGGCCTGTCCCTCTGCTCCCTCTGCACTTCCCCATCCTGCTGTCGCTTCCAGCCTGTGTCATCCACGGAGCCCCCTCAGGGACACAGAAATGAGCCGCCCCCAAGGGGGGGATTCAAACCGGGGGAGCTGCCAGCTGAGGGAGGGTGAGCCACAGCAGAGAGGAAGGCACGAGAGCAGAGGAGGGGCAGAGCCTGTGAGGGAAATCAGGGATGGAACATCAGTCCTTAATCTTCAGTGGAAACATACTCAGTTTTAACCGCCAGTTCAAAAATGGAGAGAGATGAGGATGAAATGAATCAACAGGACTCCTTTGAAAAGAAACTTACAAAAACTAATCCCAAATGGTGAACTGCTTTCTCTTCTGTGAAGAAGTGAGCATTTTGGACTTCATCTTGTTAGAGCCTGTGAGCTGGGGCTTGTCAGGACACAGGGAGGAGATGGAGGACAGATAGATCCCTCGCTTCCCTGCTTGCCCTGGATTCCAGAGCATGTGTCTGCAGGGAGCAGCCTTATCTGCAAGGCTCTGGGGAAGTGGGGACCAGTGTTTTAGCCAGGAGGAGAGCCCGAAACCACTGACATATCAAGGACAAGAAAACACTAAGTCAGGACTGGCGTGGTTCCCTGGAGGCCTGTGGGGACATCCCCATGGCACTCTCTTCTGGTGGCTACGGGTGTTTCTGGTAAGAAAGAAGCACTGTCATCGGCACAGAGAGAAGTGGGGAGCGTGCAGCCCACCAGACATGCTCCAACTCAGGACCAGAATGTGGGGGCCCCCTCAGCAAGCCAGTTAACGAGACCCTGGCCGGTGGTAGGTTGTTCACAAATCAGGACAGACCCTGGATTTAAGATGGGACTTTTGGCTTCATGTGCTTTTCAGCAATAACAAGGACCTGGAAACTTTACATTTGAAAAAACTTGGGTATCTAAAACCACTTTTTCAAATGGCTTCCCTGGGCACTGAGCAAGGGTTGAGAGCAAGGGGATTATGAGGCAAGGCGTGACCCTTGCAGCCTTTGAGACAGGACAGAGCAGAGAGAGCCTGGGCAGAGCCAGGTCACACCCTGGAGACGGTGACACCATTGGGCCCGCACGGATCGCGTCACCCGTAACATCACTGCCCCAGTACTTCTGGCACGCGGGCAGGAGGGGCAGGAGGGTGTGCTGCAGCTTGTCAGAAACTGTGGCTGTAAGAGCAGGGAGGCCAGGAAGAGGTCAGGGCCACACATCCAATAGTCCACCCTCGCTGGGAGAGACCGAGGGTCCCTGAGGGCTGCCCTCCTAGGCACTCAGTGTCAACGGGGTGCTGAACCTGAGACGTGTACCTCCTTACTTCTTAGGAACCTCAGTGGTACCCAATCCTTGTGGTTCTACTTGGAGCTGATTTTGCTCTAAGGGCAGTTGCCATAACAAGCTTGGTGTGGCCTGGGTCCTGCCAAACTAAGTAGGGGGGGCACAGGGGGAGGGTCTTCCCCCCAGGGAAGGGGAATAACATTCCCTTCAGTCCTTCTGACTGGAGACCGCACTCTGGGGTGACAGGGAGCTCCCTCCCTGCTGCCCCTTCCTGGCGGCTGCTGTCCTGGGGACCAGCGGGGTAGCCCTGGCCTGGGCAGAAGACTCAGGATGCTGAGACCATCAGACAGAACCGGGCCTGGGTAGAGGACACCGGTTGGACTTGCAGGTTCCCAAACCCATCCGGGACCCCTGAACCTCCAACAGGTCTGGAAGGCATCTGCACCCTGATTTCTCCTGAAAATCAGGTTAACTGTCTGGGCTTGAGGCTCAGGGTACAGTGCAGGGACTCAGAACTCTCCTTGGTCTCCCCTCCATAACCCTGCCATAACCCCACTGCACCCTATGATGGGGCCTGATTGAGAACTGCTGGGTCAGCGCCCTCCTCAATCTTCACCCAGGCCTACTGGCCCCAGACCTTGAAAGCAAAGGTGTCCCTAACCAGGGTGAAGCAGGAGAGAAGCCAGAGGAAGGCCATGGTGCTGTAGTCAGGGAGAGGTGGGGTCACACGCTCTAGGTCCCCTTTTACATTTCCTGGCGCCCCAGGCCCTGCCCAGGGCCTCTAGATCTTCCCTGGGCTGAGCAACACCCTCCCTGCTGTCATCTAAAGGTAGGTTTTAAGGTGCCACTAAACTTTCCTAGCCGAATTCTCAGCCTGGGACACACCGCACTTGGACAAGGGCAATTGCCTGGTCCACAAACTCCCATCAGTCTTGGGGTAACCTGGGTCAAAGAATCCCGCCTTGTCTGAACTGAGAGGCCCTGGGTCCATCATGGAGATGGCAGGTGCTCAGCAAAAACTCATCTACAAGGGAGCCTCAACAGGTGTTCTGGGTCACCCAGAGGTGAGCATCCAGGACTCAATTCCAACACACACCCAGGATTTCAGACTATTTCTCTATCTGCTCAGGAAAACTCCCCAAGGCAAAGGAAACACATAAATCTCAGTTCCCTACAGAATGGGCCTCGGAACCAGCCCAGACACAAAGGTCAGAGCATGTAAGGACACGAAGGGATCACCCTGCTCATCCAAATTCCCTTGATCTGTGATAATTCATAATTTACAAAGTAGTCTTTACCTATTAAATGAGGATTTGATTCACACCATAAATATCCCATTAAGGACACAGAAAGCTCAGGGCTGATGTCAGGAACAGGAGGACAGCACAGGAAGGCCAGGAGTAGGGATGGGCCCGGGAGGCTCCTACCCTAAGTGGGGCCACAGGACCTCAGCCTCTGGGGCAGGCCCTGTTCTAGGTTCTAGATCCATGAGAGAGACACTAGCCAAGTAAGAACATTCCATGACAGGTCCCCAATGCGGAGAGGCTGCTGATGTCAGTGTCCAGGCCTCACTGGTGAGAAGACCCCGTGGGAGAAGTGAACATTCTCTAAGGCCTAAACCCTGTGCTCACCTGGGGAGAAGCAGGTCAGAGTGAGCAGGGCAGCCAACTCTGTAGATGTTACTTCTATCTGTGTTTTATTTCCCATGTGTAAAGTGTAAAGGTATAGAAAATCTATATTTTTATGTGAAACACAACTTATAGTATATGTTCACTGTCCTGTTTCTGATTTGACATTGTATTTTCAGCATTTATCCAGATCAGTGAGAGTCACGCCCTGCCCTGGCAGCCCAGAGGACTGTGAGCAAATGGCTCCCCGTGGTGCCTTCTTCATGAGAAAGCCCCATGGAATTGGGAGCCCCTCTTGGGCTGGTCAGGAACAGCGCCCCAGCTCCTGCTTGGGGCCAGAGGGCAGCACTGGTCAGTGAGGAGGGACAGTGGTCATGGACAGTGTCTGACAGTGTCTGACCTACGTGACATGGGCACCAGGGAGGAGCTGACGTGGACACGCCGGCTGGAGTTGGAGGTCCCAGGGAGGACAGACAGAGAAGCAGCTGGAATATGCCTCGGTCCCCTCTGGGTGGTTTCCACAGAGGCACAGGCCTGGTCACACTGCCTTCTGTCCTCTCTCCATCTGGCTGGAGCCCAGACAGGATCCTGGGGGCCTGGCCATCTGGAGGCAGGGGGAGCAGCCAGCGTGTGTGGGTACAGCGGGCAGGGCCAGGAGGGGTCCCAAGGCTGCCCTGGGGTGCTGCCCCGCCCGGCCCCCACCTTGGATTCTGTCTCGGGGAAGCAGAGCTCCCTCTCCTTGAGGCCTCGGCAGGTGGAGCTGGGTCTCCTGGTCCTGGGCTGGAGCAGCCTTTTAGGACACCGGCTACGAGTTTTCTGCTGATAGTTTAGAAAGATCTGCTGCAGCCGGAATGATGAAATCATAGAATCTCAGTGTATCTTTTCCTTACTATTTTATGGTCTGTATTTTAGTATTTTTTAAACTTGATGCCTCTTAATACTTTCTAGAGATATCCCACCCCCACCATTATCCATCTACCAGAGCCAACTTCACTTTATCTGTGAGAACAGTCCAGCAGATTTTGCATTTTTGACAGTTTGATGTATTCAAAATGGGGATGAATAGGTAAAATTGGCCTTTTCTTTAATCTACAGGGAGACTATAAACTTTTTCAAAAGTTGACAAACCATTTTATGTTTCTTTTTCAATTAACTTTGTCCATTCTCCATTACCACAGTCAAATTTTCCCTCTAGTGTGTCTGGGGAGTTACCTCTCTGACTTGTTCTCTTGCTCAACTCTCAGAGACACAGGGTCATCTCTGTTGTTTTCCCCATGTAGGACTCTGTTCTTTCTCTCAAATAATTGCATTTCTGAGGAACTGTAACCATAGCTGATCACACTCAAAGTTTTGTTGGCCTGTGATTTTTTAAAAAAGATTTATTTATTTATGCATTAAAGAGCTGGGGTGTGGGCCAGAAGTGCTGGAGGTGGGGGGTGGGATGTGAGAGGATTCACCAGAGACAGAGTGGGGAGCAGAATAGGCAGATTGACTGAAATACACCACTGAGGGGAGCAGCGGGCGAGACAGGAGAGGTCTGCTGTGCCATGAGTGTCACCTCCCTGGCCGGGGATTGAACTCATGCTGCAGTGGTTGCTGATAGCTTCATAGTGCTGAGACTTAACCCCTTGTGCCACCAGGGAGGCCCTGGCCTTTGATGTTTTAACTCAATTTTGTTTCAGAGTTAAATCACCTCAGTGTGGGGGACATTCTCTGACAGGGACCAGGCTCCTGGGGCCTTGACCCTCATCTGTGGGGAAGTTCAAGCAGCCACATTTCAGGGGACAGAGAGGGTGGGCCAGCAGCTCTGAGCTACCTGGTTATGAAGCTTTGGTTATGAAGTTTTACAGCCTAGGGGTGTCCTGGCTGAGTGTCACCCAGCTTTGAACATTAGGACTCCCATTTCTGGGCAGGGAAGATACTGAAATAGTGACATTTGCACCTAATCTCTTTTCCCCATTCCAAGCAGGGAGCAAAATCTTTCCTATTTCCCTTTACTCAGAGCAGTATCAGGCAGCCTGAAGGCTCTGATTCTGGGCCTGTTGTGACAATGCACTCCAGTGACAGAACCTGGACATCTGTGTCCCTGGAATCCAGAAAGGGGAGGGGGAGCATCCCCACCAGTGAGGCCCAAGAGGCCCAGGAGACCAGGGCACAACCTGCATATTTAAGAACTAGTTTTCACTCCAGGAAGTTCCCTTTGGCCCATCTAGCCCCTCCTCCAATCCAGAACCTGAGTTTATTGCCGGCAGGGAGTAGGGGGATCTCTCTGTGTCAAAGAGCACAGCCACAGCCACTTCCCCCTCCACCCATATGAGGACCCCATGCAGGTCTCCCCACACCAGCCCTCAGGGGCGCAGCTCTGTCATCAAAGCCTGTGGAGGCACTGAGGGTGGAGCCCGCCTTCCTTTCATTGGTAGCAGCTGTGGTGACCCCCCTGGCTGACCTCAAGCAGCCACTTTGTGACCCTGAGGAGAAAGGGATCCTGACCCAGAGCTGTGTCCACCACCATTAGAACAAGTCTCTGCTGGGGGCAAAAGCAAGTCCCTGATGAGTGTCTCTGTCAACCCTACATTTTATTGCAAAAACATAGGAGAGAGAAATAACCACAGGAGGAGCTTCCTCTCCAGGCCCCTTCGCCACTCACAGGCACCAGCATCTGACCCTCGGGAGCAGGGCGGCAGGGGACCAGCCCTGGCAACTTGTGGTGACAGAGAGATGGGGAGACACTCGTGTGCCAGCCGGCAGAGAGCCCGGGAAGGAACTAGGGCAACTCGGTGAAGACACAGGAGATCCCAGAGGATGCCTAAAAGCAAGATTCCCCAGTGGTCCAGAGGGCAGGGCCTTCAGCTTTATCCCCAGGCAGGTCCCTGATTAAACAGATCCCTGCAATACTTCCTTCTCTAAACTCACCTCCCTTGTTCTGTTTCCCTCCTGGAGGTTTGCCCCTTTCTACAGACTCCGTAGCTCCTCTGCCATGGGTCCCGTCTGTGCGTGGGGATCCATGTGCGCGTGGGGACCTTCCTCTTCTGCTGGGCTCCTGTGTCAGGTGCAGCCTGTGCACCCGGAGGGCTGGGAAGGGAGTGCCTCCTCCCAACACCACCAGAGACACGCTGGACAGCACAGCGCAGTTGCACTGCGGGGGAGCAGGGAAGGCTCCAGGGCCCTGTGGGAAGGTCTCAGGCCTGCAAGATACCGAGTCCTGGCAAAGGGGTTGATTCCCTCACAGGCAGTGCCCTCAGGAAGCCCGTCCAAGTGACACCCCCTGCCCTTGCTTTCTGTCCTTCAAATATTGCCACCGACTGGCACACACCTGCCCAACACAAACCCACCTGGCACCGGGACTGCTTCCACACTTGTCCTCTGCTCATACAGGTGGGTACCAGGATGCTCATTAGCCTCCTGAGACACCCCTCAGCCCGGGCTGTACAGGGGCCCAGGATCCTAGGTGATTTCAGAGGCCCGTGGTGCCTGAGGTGCCAGCTGAGCCCTGAGCACCCAGAGACTCTCAACACTTTGTTCCACCAGCAGCAGAAACAGAAGCAGCCAGAACTAGGACGGACCCAGTTCTTTCAGGATATACCTTACCCGTGTTAGGAAGGCCCACCCCAGTTCAATACCTCTCCAGAAGACCTTACCCCCAGTGGAGCCCCACCCATCACTGGAGTAGAGACCATCTCAGACAACAGGGTCCCTCCAGGAGTTCACTGCTGGACGTGCCCTGCCCCCTCCCCAGAGATGACACCCAGGACAGACATGTCCACACAACACTGACCTCCCTGCACCCCAGAGGGAGAAGCAGCCACCACGGGACCCACATGTTAGAATACACGCCCTGGTCTCTCCATCGCTCATCTACGTCCAGGGATGGAGCCTTCCAGCTGGGGCAAAGTCTGTGGGCTGGATGAGGCTGCTGCTGTGTATTATTATGGGATGGGCTGCTCTCACCTACTAGATGGGCACTGCTGGTCAGGACCTGCCCCTGATGGACCCGACCTGCTCCCCAGGCTATGGAGGCCCCACCATGACGGGGCCCTGTCTCACAGGGCACGGCAGGGGAAGCCCCTGACATTGGGCATTTTAACTGTCAGCCAAGGGCCTGTTTTCAGCTTGATTGCCTAGGAATCCTCTTCAAAGACAGTGGTAGAGAAAAAACAACCCCAGCCACAGGACTAGATGAGACCCGGCCTAAATTCTGCCTTAAAATGTGAGATAAATACCAAAGAAAGACCAATAAGGAAAGACAGATCTGTTGACATTAAAGTTAGGAGTAGAAAGCCAAGAGTAAAAACCGTGACATATTTATACCAAAGACACCCAGACCTTGTGTGCACAGGGGCCAGGAATGTGGGTTGACAGTAGGTGGAGTTGCCCACCTAAAGCCTGAGCTAACACTGCCCTGCCTTCCAGCATATTCCACGGCAGGGCCCCTTGTCCTACCTGAAAACTGTTTTGAGGTGTCCAGGGCCGCATGGGCTGCATCCTTGACTGTATTAATGGTTGCCTTGGGGCAAGACTGCCCCCTGGTGGCCATAAATGAAAGGCCACATCTAGTTTTTCAGCCCCTCTGGCGTCCTACTCAGGGGGAGGCTGGGCCTCCTCATCCCTAAGCAGCAGGGAATGCTGACTACTGTCAGGGCCTTTCCCCTGGAGTGTGCGCCGTTGTCACTACACTCCGGAGGCTATTAGAACTGCTCAGGGTCTCCTCCTCATCATTACTTGATTGGAGATGTGGGTAGGGCTTAGAATTACCTTGCTAATATGTTCCTGTTTCTGCAGGTGGGGGAGAACCCCATTTTGAGAACCCCTTTCCAGGAGTAGGTGCTCTGCATTTGGGATGCTCCTGCCCAGGGAGCTCACGAGCCAGTTGGAGACGTTCCCGGCAACAGGTACCTCCAATGGAGAGGGGTGGGCTTCTAACTGGGGCCAAGACAGGGGCCCTGTGGGAGCCAGAAGGAAGGCGCATGAACTAAGTTAAATAATGAGGAGTAATGATACAGATTTGGGGTGCCACACAATGCCAGGTTGTTTATTGAGGCAACTTAGGCTTTTGCTCAAGGCCCAATTTCCTTATATCACTGGATTGGGGTCCCTGAGAGGCACCTCTATTCTGTCCCAGAACTTCCAGGCCCCAGGAACCAGCCTCACTCTGCAGGCCCCGCCCCTCCTAATGGTACCTGTATCCACCTGATGTCCTCTCTTGTACACCGCACACCGCCCCCCGCAGCTACTCCCACCTCCCTGGCTCCAGGAGAGGAGCCTCCTGCTCCTGCTCAGCATCCCGCGTACCCTGGGGGATGAGGCATCTTCTGGGCTCCTGGAACACTCCTCAGGGGCCTTCTGCCATGCCCCCTGAGCCTTGCAGCTCCCACACAGGCACTGCCTTTCTCTCTCCTGGGTGAGTCCCCTGCTGCTCTCCCTGCTTCTAGGAGCCACCCACTCCCTGCTTCCAAATCCTCAATGCTCCAGCCTCCACTTTCCTGTTCTGCCCCCTACTGACCCCCAATCTCCAAACCTGCTCCCACTGAGCCTTCTGGATTCTACACCATTATGTACCAAAAGCTTCATTGTGCTCAGTAGCAGTCCCCCACGACACCATCCTTATAGCGGCTCCCTCCCTCCAGTTCTTAAACTCTGGACATACAATGCCCACTAGTGAATTCCCTTCCAACCAGATGCCACCCAGTCGTCCGGTGGAGTCTCACCACCTTCACTCTCACCTTGCGATGGTGCCTTCCCTGCCCACAGCAAAGGGTCCTCAAAGCGAGCTGCCAGCCAAGGTCCAACTCTGGAACCCCATCCAGCACCAGCTTTCTGGGGCCCAGTCTCTGTGCCAAGGTGTAGGGTAAGTGAATTGGTCAGGCCTTTACGCTGCTGGCCTCTGTGGCTATCACCCACAGCTTTGATTGTGCTAGTGCAGGAGGCGCTTGGGAGAGTGGGCCCGGGGCACGCACACCTGATTATGGACACCTGGAGTATGGTGTGGGCATGCGTAAGTGGGTGCACCTGAGCCTAGAGGCGGAGAGTCTGTCACTCAGAGAACAGCTGCAGCTACTGGAGAAAGCTCTGAGAGGACAAGCTACGGCTGTGAGAGGAAAAAACGTCAGAGAAAGTCCAGAGGAAAGTTGTATAGATTCTCAGGGTGCCCAAGTTGCAGTCTCCCTGCTGGCTTGTTGCACCTGGGTACTATTAAAAAACCTGTGGGGATAATGCCAAGGGCTCCAAGTTTCTCTTTGAAGCTGCCTGAGCTGATGGTGACCCTACCTGGCCTGGGATGGTTGCTAACACAAGGCCTCAGCTCCAGGCCTTGGGAAGCAGCCAACATGTGAAGATCAGCAGCAGGGAGTGCATGGGGGAGCTCCTGGCTCCCACACCCTGAGGGGAAGGAGGGGCGCAGGGGGACACAGCCAGGAACTGGGCTCCAGGACTCAGCTTTGGTGAGCAGATGGGCCTTTAACCCACTGACCAATCAGGGGTTGGGCTGGCCAGAGAGGAGGCTCGGCCTTGGTCTAGGGGATACTTTTCAAATCCACAATATACTCAAATGGCCAATAATCACACGCCCTTGTGATTGATGCCAATGCCAGGAGCATTTTCTAAGAAACTTAGCTGAGGATGAGCTTTGGGATCCAACACGGCTAATGGCCATCTGCAGAGGAGTAGAGCCTCCTCAAATATAATGGAGGGCCCGTGCACTCAGTGAGGCTGCTGGAGAGATTATTACACAAGTGTTCTAGCAAGGATATGAAAATCTATTTACACTGGGAAAGCAAAGAAATGTATTTGATTTCATTAATTATACCAGTAAAGGTAATGATAATATTACTTACTATTTTCTATAACAGAGGATAAAGCAAACACATAATTATGGCATATCCCAATTCCATCATTTCCTTTGTGCTAAAGAATGAGGATTCCTGGTACAGAATTAAAAACCTGTCGATGGACTCTATTTCCAGATAAGTAAACAACCTTTAGTCTTGTATTTGAAAGGGGAATAGCTTGATGCATCCATCTTTTATCTTAAAAAATATTTTTGATGAAATAGTTCTTGGTACTGTCCGATGGAAAGGCCTAGAAACATTCTCTAATAACCAATCATGAATATCACTACACCCAGTCTGTGGGCTTGAAATTCATTTTCTACTCTATGGATTGAGGGGATTTTAGAGAAAAAGCTGATTCAGGGTCTGGGGCAAGGAAGCTTGGAGCCCACGTGGCCCCACAATGTCCCAGAGCCAACTAGACAGCCCCCTAGTCAGAGGGAATTTCAGCTTCATGAAGGGTAATAATTATAATACTTAGAATTTTAGTTCAATCTTAGAGCTTATAATCACTCAAAAACAGAAATAAACTTAATGGGTCACCTTTGAGGTTGAGAGGGAACAAGCCTGTTATCTTAAAAAAAATGAGAGTTGGGACCTCCCTGGTGGCACAAGGGGTTAAAACACAACCTATGGAGCTATCCGCAGCCTCTGCAGCATGAGATCGATCCCCAGCCAGGGAGCTACCCACATGGCACACCAGACCTCTTCTGGCTCGCCCGCTGCTCCCCTCAGTAGTGTATTTCTGTCGATCTGCCTGTTCTGCTCCCCCCTCTGTCTCTGGTGAATCTTCTCACCCACCACACCTCTGGCCTGTACCCCGGCTCTTGTATGTATAAATTAATAAATCTTTAGAAAAAATGAGAGTGAACAGAGAGCATATTCCCCCTCCATGTTCATATGCACATGACACTGGGTCACGGTGAGAGATGGGGATACATCTCCATGAAAAGATTAATAAATGAGAAAGAAAAGTTGAAATTAAGGAACCACCGTTCTACAAATCCACCAACAGTTAATGGTCCAGGCAGTTGGCATAAAATTCTGTAACCCTCACTAAGAAAGAGACACCACTTTGGACACCTTCTGATGCAGGAACCCAGCCACACCTACATCCTGGCTAAAGGGATGTACTGGGTGATAAAATATCTAGATAAAGCAAACTGTTCCAGAAAAACCAGAAGTTGGGGCATCTGAAAGGACAGGGGTGGCAGCCTGAGGAAGCTTTCCCAGCTCCTCAGTTCAGAGTGAGTAAGCAGGACCTGGGCAGAGGCAGGGAGGGTAGAGACTACATGGATGGTCTGGGGTGGGGTGTGCAGGGGGCTCCAGGCAGAGAAAGGTGCCTGGAGCATGTGGGGAGGGACAAGCCTGGCTGGGTGACCCTCTTGGTCGCAGAGGACTGCATGGCCTGGCCTGGAGCACTCCTGCCTTCCACAAAGCTCCTTGGGCCAAGTCCTACTTCCAAAGGCACAGAAACCAGGCTGAGAAATGAGGCTGCAGCAGGTGGTCCTGGACTCCACCCCAGGGGCCTCCTGAGCAGGGAGGCCCAGACCCAAAGGCCTCAGCTCCCTGAGAAACAGGGCTGCTGGGGCTCTGCAGCCTGGAAAGGGAGGGTCACGCCACCTCCTGGTGGTGACAGGGACACTGCAGCCACCTCCCCCAGGTCACACACACACAAGCAGTCAGGGCTTCTATGCAGAGGCTTTTATTGCAGGTAAAGGTGCTGAAATGAGTCAGGGTTTAGTTATTGGCCATGGTCTCCTGAATCCAGGGCAGGAGAGAAGTGATACGATGGCAAACGAAAGGTTTATAGGTCAAGGAATATAGGGTACCACGGGACAGGATGCACGCAAGTGTCCAGGCTCCATCCTTCAAGCAGACCAGGGGGCCACCAGAGTCGCCCTGTGGGAGGAGAATGATTCAGCCTGAAATCCAGAAATGGGTGGTGGAGACTTGTGTGCCCTCACCCAGCTACATACGTGTTGTACCGAGAAATGACAGGTGGGCTCTATAGTAAGCAGCAGAAACTTCCACCTAGTGAAAAGGCTGCACAGATATGCACCCAAGTCAGGGGTCCAGAACCCTGCCTTAGCTGTCTCCACAAGGCGTCTATTTGCTACTCTTGGCTTCTCTGGGCATTGGGTAAGGGCTGATTGTGAGGGGATCATGGACAAGCGGTGGCCCTTGCATTGCACAAGAATGGACAACCCAGTGAGGGTCTGGGCAGAGCTAGGCCTACCTTGGAGAGGCCGACACCGCTGGCCCCGGCGCAGATGAAGTCTTCAGTGATGGCTGGGCCCCAGTACCTCCTGCAGTCGGCGAGGGGCAGCAGCGGAATAGGGGCCTGCTGCAGCGTGATAGAGGTCCTCTTGACTGCAAGGACAGAGGGGCCAGGGAGAGGTCAGAGCCCCTCACTGCAACACACCCTGTGTAGAGGACACTGGATCCTCTGAGTTCCCTCCACACCCCTCCAATGGCCCGTCCACCTGCTTTACCGTCACCAGCACTGTGGGTCATAGTCCTGCACCCCTGTGGGCCTTAAATATGCCTGTCCTTCCAGGCACCCCGGGTGGGGGGGCTGACTTTGCTCCCAGCACAGTGGATGACACAGGCCCTGCCTGCCCAGCCTGATATAGCCTGGGTCCTGCCAGCCCGAGTGTTGGGGGCTCAGGGGCAGCATCTGTCCCCATTGGAAGGGGACGGAAATACCTCTGCCTGGAGACCCCACTCTGAGAGTGACAAAAGATGACAAGGTGGAGGGGCCACCAGGCTTGACTCCCAGGCCTCCAATGCTACCCTGAATTCCTGACCACCTAGACAGGGCTGGATGGCAGCATCATACCGCCAAGCTCAGCTTGGGGGAAATCTGGGCTGCAGGGGTGTGACCACCTAGTCAACAAGAGCAACCTGACCTGACAACACCCTCCCTGCGGCCTGTCCCTACGCCTACTCCCAGCTCCTGTCCCCACCTCCCACGCTCCAAGCCAGCCACGCAGGGCTCCCATCCCATATGAACATCCCATTTTCTTTCCCTTTGGCTTTTGTCCCATCGGCTTTTCCCACCCAGATGCCATCTCTGAATGCGTCTCCTTCATCACATAGGACTCATGTAGGCGTGGAGGTCCTGCTGGGATCCAGCTGTGTCTCCAGAAACTGACATTAAAAGACATCACTACCCCCATGTCCAGATGTTTGGTAGGTTTTCAGTAAGAGCTTTATAACAAAGAAGCAGATGTATAAGGGACAGTGTTGGGTATAAGAAAATGCATAAAACCTCACTGTCCCACCTGCTATTCAGGCAGCCAGGCCACAGACACACCTCCTGGGTGACAAGGCCATGGTCACTCACCCTTGGGGTTGGGGTATCCATACCCTGTGACGACACAGGGAGTCCGTGGCTGGACGAAGTCCCCAGCTCTGGGCAGGTGCACGGGGGACACTCTTGCGGAGAAATTGGCAGGTGTAGCCAGCTTCAGCAGGGCGATGTCATTGAGGGCAGAACGCTCAGTAAAGGAAGGGTGCCGGAAAACCTGTGGGGGAGGCAGGAGGAGGAGTGAGGTGGGCTACATCTGGGATCTACAGGACTCTGGAGACCAATCCCAACCAGTGGCCCATTCAGGGGACACAAACATGGAGGCCCAGCAGAATTAATTGAGCTGAGCTCTTGTCTCACAAGCAGCTGAGGGGTCTTCTCCCATTGCCCTGTAGCAACCCCTCCATGAGCCTCTGGGGTCTGTCCTCAAGGCCTTCTTACCTGGGCAACCTTCAGCATCTGGGCTATCCTCCAGTCTGTACGCCGGTCAACCATCCCAGCTACAACCATAGTGGAAACTCTATGGCAAGAAGGTGAGTTGAGGAGGTAGGAGGTGCCACTCCCCTCCCCCACCCCATTATTGTCCCTCGGCCTCACTTGACTTCGCAGTGGCCAGCGGTGATCAACCAGTTGTCACTGATCAGAGAAGCTCCACAAGCGACGTCACCATCTCTATGCTGGAAGAAGAGGGAAGGGTAAGCTCCTGCCCAACCAGAGCCACAATGAATTAGGCCACAGCCCCCACCCCACCCTCACACCCTGCAGTGCCTGATCCCAGTAGGACCCCCACTTAGGTGCAGGATCCCACTCACCAGCAGAGTCACATGCCAGGGCCAGGAGCCAGGGCGAGCAGTCACCCCATTGACGATCCTGCTGGTGATGGTTATTTTGGAGTGGGAGGCAGAGGCCTCATGTCCTAGGGGATGGGAATCTGTGAGTAGAGCTGAGAAACAGGGTTGCACCACAGACACCATAGCCCCTACTGCCACACTCTTCTCCTTCTGGAAGCTTCCTGAGGCACCCCAACCCATAGGCTGCAAGATCACACACACCCTGCCTGCTGTCCCCTGTCACGCTTGCAGGGAAACAGAGAGGCAGGCAGCTCCATCCGGGCCACCCTGCCCAGAGGAGCAGAAATAGGCTGAGAAATGAGGCTTCTCTGCTCCCCCTTTCATGCTAAGAGACCTCAGCTCTCTCTGACTCTCTCACTCCCCTGGGAGCTGACTCTGACACCGCTAATGTCACATGCAAAGATCATCTGTGAAATTGGGGGTTCAAGAGTGTTTGAGATAAAATAAGAGACCCCAAGTTCCTGAGCAATCACCCCTTTGACATGTGCTAGAGTGTGTCCTGGACCTGTTTACATGGCTGAATAAATTTAAGGCTGTTGATTATTTAATAAAATAATCAACCATAAAAAGAAACATACGATACAGAAAACAAAGATGAGATTGTCCAGAACAAGGAGGACACGCAGGAACCTTGATATGTACAGACACATTTGCTGGGTCAGGACACAGGATTCCCAGCAGCACCCGGGGATGTGAGAATTTGGCCGCAGGAAGAGAGGAGGGCAGGGCCAGCTCCAGAGTCCCGCAGGCCTTACTCCAGGCAGCACCTGCCTCTGGGGACAGGGACATGGCCCGACCACTCCCTCAATCTGGTGTCTCCAAACATGTCATCTTCTCATCTTTTTGTAATGACCATAAAACCACTAGCAATAGCTGTGAGGGGCTCACCCTGCAGAGCCCTTCATAGCAATGGAGTGGGGGACCGGGTCCCCTGTGCAGGGAGGAGCCTGAAATCTCACAGGAGTGGGGACAGCAGGTGTGACAGGGACGGGCAGGAAATACAGGGAGGAGCTTCCCCCACTGAGCCCTGGTTCTGGTTATAAGCAGGGAGTGAGTGTGTGAAGCTGCACAGAAGTGACAGGCACCCTATTGCAGGCCCAAAACCCAGACACTCACCAAGGGCAGCCCCAAGCAGCGTGAAGCAGGAGAGAAGCCAGAGGAAGCCCATGGTGCTGCAGTCAGGAGGTGTGGGGCTGCCAGCTCTGGGTCCCTGTTTATACCCCCGGAGCTCTAAGTCCCGCCCAGCCCTCTGGGCCATTCCTGACCTGAGGCCTCCTACTTTTACTGGAACATGTCCAGTAACGTGTCCGTAGTCCCAGCCTGAGATTGCCCACCACCTGGGAAAACAGCCGCTACCTGGCCCCCAGAATCCTGATCAGAATTGGCAGCTCCTGCTTTGAAGAATCCTCGGGTCGGCTATTGGAAGCCTCTGATTGCAACATGGAGGCGGCAGATGCAAAGCAAAGTCTCATCTACAAGGGAGCCTCACCCAGGTCTCTGGTCACACAAGCTCAGCATCAAAGACTCAATTTCAAAAGATACTCCAGAGCCAAGAACCTCAGGCTGCTGCTTTCTCTCAGGAAATCACCCCAAGGCATTGAAAACCAGAAACACAGGAAAACGTGAGCTCCTTTGGGAATGGATCTCAGAACCAACTTGAACAAGTTGCATCACAGCACATGAGGGCAGGAGGGTACCTCCAGGGGTACAAGTGAATTAATTCTTTCTTGAACATTCAATTTTTAAGTAATAAGTCACTGTATAAACTTTTAGTTTCTTTCAATGAGGCTTTGGATATTCACTGTATAATGGCCTTTGAGGACACAGAAGGCTCAGGGTTGATACTAGGGAACAAGCAGGAGAGCACAGGAAGGCCAGGAGCAGGGATGTGCCCTGGAGGCTCCTGCCCTAAGTGGGGCCACAGGACCTCAGCCTCCCGGGCAGGACCCTCTCTCCCCAGGTCAGGCCCTTCTAGGTCCCAGGCACCCACATGCACAGAGCACCCCTGCCCTCGGGATCCAGAACAGTGAGAGAGACACTCACCAAGTAAGAACATCACGTGACAGGTCCCCCAAAGCGGTAGGGGCTGCTGCAGTCAGTGTTGGGGCTCCCTGGGGAGATACCCCCTGGGAGAATTGAATCTTCTCCCAAGACCTCGGCCTGTGCTCACCTGGGAGAAGCAGGTCAGAGGGAGCAGGCGGCTCCTGGGCTCAGGACAGTGACCCTGGCAGGAGCTTCTGGGGTGGGACATGTGGGGATTCAGGGAGACTGGCGCCCCTGGACAGGCAGGAAGCGCTGGCCTGTCCCTTCTGCCCCCTCTGCTTCTCCCTGTCCTGCTGTCGCTTCCAGCCTATGTCATCCACAGAGCCCCCAGTGCAGCCTCCAGGGAGGATGGGCCTCAGGAACTCGGAGATGAGCAGCCCCAGGGGGGGATTCAAACAGGGGGAGCTGCCCGGCTGAGGGAGGGTGAGTCACAGCAGAGAGGAAGGCGCCAGAGCAGAGGAGGGGCAGAGCCTGTGAGGGGAGTTGGATCTAAATCTGTCAGTCACCCTCAGAGGAATCACATTCAGCTTTAAGCTGAGCTCAAAAACAAGACAGATGAAACAAAATGAATACACAGGCTCTTTATAAAAACTCAAAGCAATTTCAAACGGCAGCTTCCTTTCTTTACATGAACAAGCTAAACACTATGGACTTAGTCTTCTTTGAGAATATATGGGGTGTTGCTGCTTAGGTTCTGATAGCTTCTGTTATTGAGACAACATTAATTACAACACTAAATATGATTTTCAGGGCCTGTTGTGAACGTGCCCTCCTGGTTGACAGAGCCTGGAGGCTTGTGGGGTGCAGGGAGGGCAGGGAGGGCTGCCCCTCCACAGTGAGGGCCCAGGAGGCCCAGGGGACCAGGTCACAGCCTGCATTTGCACCCATGTGCTACTTCAGGAGGTTGCTTTTGGTGCCAGCCCATCCCCGCTGCCAACCACCCTGAGGTGAGTGCCCCAGGGTGCAGGGGGATCTCTGTGACAAAGAGCACAGCCACTGCCACCTGCCATCCCACAGCCACCTCCCTCCAGCATATCACTCAGACCCTGACACAGGGCACCCGCTAATGAATTCTCTTCCAACCAGATGCCACCACCTTCACTCTCACCTTGTGTTGGTGCCTCCCCACACGGTGAAGTGTCCTCATTGCCAGCCGCTCCAGCTTTCAACCTCAGATCGCTAACAAGTGCTTGCTCAGGGGCCCAGTCCCTGTGCTCAGGCCTCAGCTGCAGACCCCAGGAAACAGCCTCCGGGTGAAGATGAGCAGCAGGGAGTGCATGGGGGAGCTCCTGGCTCCCACACCCTGAGGGGAAGGAGGGGCACAGGGGATGCAGGCAGGAACTGGGCTCCTGGGCTAAGCTTTGGTGAGCAGATGGGCCTTTAACCTACTGACCAATCAGGGGTTGGGCTGCCCAGAGAGGAGGTGCAGCCTTGGTCAAGGGGATTTTCTTCAGCTGAGGCCATTCCAGAGCAGCCTGTCCGTTAAGGGTCTGGGCTGACCACACTCCCTGCAGCTGGGATGTCCATCCACCCTGGAGGGGTTGGGACAGTCAACATAGGATCCACCATGTCTATCCCATCTTCATGACTGGTCACATCAGATTGTGTAGATGCCAGTGGGACCCACATGGTGTCCATATCAAAGGGATTCCTGTCAAAGTTGCACAAGACTCCAAAAGCACAAGCAACAATAGAAAAGTACTGAGGAATTGTCAAAATTAGAAACTTCTCTGTATCAACGGACATTGTCATAAACAACGTGATACAGACACTACAAATTTGGAGAAAATTCTGCAAGGCATGTATCTGAGAGTCATTTATATGCATGATTGTAAAGGCAGGACAGGACACAGTACAGCTTTCTGATCCCATGCAGACCGGGTAAAGGAGGAGTCAGAGTCCTCAGTGGCTTTTGCAGGTCTTTTTACTGGGGTTCACCAGGCATATGGCAGGCAGGGGTGCTGGGTCGGGGGCTGGGAGGCCTCCCAGCCCCCAGCAAGTCTTCACTCTATCTGAGCTCTCTGGAGTTCGTTCTGCTGCTTCTCGGCTTCTCCTTCGGCTTCGGCTTCTACTGCTGCTGCTGGCGTCCCCGTGACGCCGCCCTTAAAAGCACAGTCTTAGCTCAGCTGAATCCCATCTACCTCTGCCCACACCCTACTCCAGGTGCCCGCCATCAGGCATGCATTCAGGACAAGGATCCATCATCTGTCCTGATGGTGGGAGGGCAGAAAAGCCTGACATTTTCTTTACCCTACAATGATATATAAAGAACTTGTAAAAATCAAAAACAAAAAAAAAGACATTGTGAAACCAGGTAAAAGGACTTGAAATAATTTCCTAAACAAGACCCACCAACAGTGAATCACCACATCAAGTGTGGTTGATGCAGGATCAGGAGTGTTTCCTGAGAAATTTCCCTGGATGCAATGTGGCTCTGGAGACATGGACAGAGGACAAGACTCACTCAGTTAGTGACTCACCCTGCCCTCACTCAGGCTACGGCACACGTTAAAACACAAAGGCCCCATGCAGATATGAAAACTATGATGAGGAATCCAAAATAATTGAACTGATTTCATTAATTATAGTGGGGATGATGCTTCATTTGCTGTGAATAATAGGGTGTAAAGGCAGGAACGGCCATAGTGCAGGCTTTCTGATCCCATGCAGACCAGGTAAAGGAGGAGTCAGAGTCCTCAGAGGTTTTTGCAGGTCTTTTATTGGGGTTTACCAGGCATATGGCAGGCAGGGGTGCTGGGGGGCCGGGAGGCTGGCAGGCCTCCCAGCCCCCAGCAAATCTTCACTCTATCTGGGCTCTCTGGCCTTCTCTGCTTCTTCTTCGGGCTTCTTCTCTTTGGGCTTCTGCTGCTGCTGGCGTCTCCGTGAAGCCACCCTTAAAAGCACAGTCTTAGCTCAGCTGAATCCCATCTACCTATGCCCACACCCTATTCCAGGTGCCCGCCATCAGTCATGCACTCAGGACAAGGACCCATCATCTATCCTGATGGTGGGAGGGCAGAAAAGCCTGACATTTTCTTTACCCTACATAGGGGTAAAGCTAATACTTAATTATGGGATCTCTAGTTTCATCATTCCTCTGGGCTAAAGGACTAAGGTTAAAAATATGTCAACATACTAATTTACAGTTAGCTACAATGACAATGTTGACTTTTTTTTAAAGATTTGTTTGTTTATGCATACAAGAACTGGGGTACAGGCCAGAGGTGCAGGGGGTGAGAGGACTCACCAGAGACAGAGTGGGAAAGAGAACAGGCAGATTGACTGAAATACACTGCTGAGGGGTGCAGCGGGTGAGTCAGGAGAGGTCTGCTGCACCACGTGGGTAGCTCCCTGGCCGGCCGGGGATGAATTCATGCTGCAGAGGCTGTGGATAGCTTCATCGTGCGGTGCTTAACCCCTTGCGTCACCAGGTAGGCCCTGACCTGGTAAATTTGAATTGGAAAATTCTCTATGAACCCATGACAGGTACTAATCTTAAAAATTCTTGATGATGAAATAGTTTTGGTTCTGTCCATCGGCAAGGTCTAAAACAGTGACCAATATAGGGATCATGAGTGTCCCTGAAGCCCATACTGTGAGCTTGCACTTCCTTTTCTATATAAATAATCTAGTGGATTTTAGAGAAATTGCTTATACAGGATCCATGGGATCTTGTCAAACCAGATAGCAAGGAGATTTCAAACCATGTTGGCCTTGTCAAAACCCCAGAGCCAAATTGCAAAATTCTCAGTAATCAATGGGGACTGATTTGATGAAGGGTAAATATTACAATGGCTAGAACATTTGTTTTAATACAGAGCCAATAACAACTCAAAAGCAGAAACAAAATTGATTTAGGTTACATTGGAGGATGAGAGGAAACAAGTTCAAGATCCTAAAAATCAAAAAAGTATTTCCTTTGAATGTTCCATAGCATGGTACTCTGAGTCACTGATGATAGATGTAGAGGCATCTCCACGAAATGATTTCATTTAATAAATGAGAAATAAAGTGGAATTAAGTTCCATCATTTTGCAAGTCCTCTGAGATACAGGCCTCATGATCTGTGATCCTCACAAAGAGATTCCAGTCCTGACACCTCCTGCTGCAGATATGCCCATCTAGAGCCTGGCAAAGGGGTGGGCGTGAGGGTAAAGTCTCTAGAGGTAGCAGCCAAATCCAGAATATCCAAAGACATGGGCACTTGAAAGGACAGAGGAGCCAGCCTGTTGTCCTGTAAGGAAGATTTCCCAGCTACTCTGTTTAGGTAAGATTTTGCAGGACCTTGGTAGAAGCAGGAAGGGTGGGGACTGCATGGATGGTCTGGGGTGGGGTGTGCAGGGGGCTCAAGGCAGAGAAAGGTGCTGGAGCATGTGGGGAGGGACAAGCCTGCCTGGTTGTCCATCAGGTCCCAGGGCCCACCCTGCTGGGCGGAGGACTGCATGGCCTGGCTGGAGCACTCCTGCCTTCCACAAAGCTCCTTGGGCCAACCCAGCTGCCAAAGGAGCAGAAACCAGGCTGAGAAATGAGGGTGCAGCAGGTGGTCCTGGACTCCACCCCAGGGGCCTCCTGAGCAGGGAGGACCAGACCCAAAGGCTTCAGCTCCCTGAGAAACAGGGGCTGCTGGGGCTCTGCAGCCTGGAAAGGGAGGGTCATGCCGCCCCCTGGTGGGTGACAGGGACACTGCAGCCACCTCCCCAGGTCACACACACACAGTCAGGGCTGCTTTACAGAGATTTTTATTGAGGATAAGGGTTCACCAAAGGGGGGATCAGAGCTTAATATTTGGCGATGGTCTCCTGAATCCAGGGCAGGAGAGACGTGACACGGGGGCACAGGATAGGTTTATCGGTGGAGTTAAGTGTGCTGCTATAGGACAAGATGCCCACCAGATTCCAGGTTCCTTTATTGCTGCAGACCAGAGGACCACCAGAGTCTCCCTGTGAGAGGAAAAATGATCTGTCACACTCCTGAAGTGGGTGGTGGACAATTGTGTGCCCTGACCTGGCTAAATACAGGTTGTACTGAGAAATGACAGGCGGGTTCATTAGTAAGCACCAGAAATTTCCATCTAGTGAAAAGGCTGCACAGCTCTGCCACCTAGCAGAGGCACATAACCACATCTGGAAAATAGGGATCATGAGTCATGTAGGAGATGTCTCCCCCAGGAGAGGGGTCCCCACCCCACCACCACAGTTGTCACTACGGGGCATCTGTTTGCTGATCCTGGGTCCCAGGGCACTGGGGCTGATTGTGAGGGATCATGGGGCAAGGAGTAGCCCTTTCAGACTATGAAAGGAAGGAGAGCCAGGCCATACCTTGGAGGTGGTGACACCATTGGCCCCGGCACAGATCATGTCATCAGTGACAGCTGCACCCCAGTACTTCTTGCACTCAGACATGGGCAGGAGGGGCAGGGAAGCCTCCTGCAGCGCGTTAGAGTTCCTTTTGGCTGGAAGCACAGTGGGGCCAGGAAGAGATCAGAGCCTTTCACTGTCCCAAACACCCTGAGTTCTTCCTCCCCATCTCCCCACCTACTGGACCGTCACCCCATCAGCATGCTGTGAAAACGTGAGTCCTAAACCTCCTGTCTACTATAAACATGTCTGTGGACACAGGCCTCCCGATTCTAACCCAATCCGGGCTGACGTTTCTCCAAGAACCACTGATGAACAAGCCCTGCCTGCCCAGCCTGATGTGGCCTGGGTCCTGCCAACGCGGGTTTTGGGGGGCACAAGGGCAGCACCCTCCTCCTCAGGGAAGGGGACTGACATTCCTCTTACTAGAAACCCTACTCTGGGGGTGACAGGGAACTCCCTCCACACTGCCCCTTCCTGGCGGCTGCTGTTCTGTGGAAGGACCAGCTGGGTAGCCCTGGCCTCGGCAGAAGGACTTAGGACTCTGGAGGACACCATCCCCAGCACAGATCATGTGATCTGTGCCAGCCCTGGGGAGGGGACACCAGGCTGGACTTAAGGACGTGTGCCTGGAGGCCCCTCCACCAGCAGGAACTGGCAGGTGGCTGCACCCCGGCCCACTCAGGCCTGGTTGGGTTGCCAGGCTTCCTGCATTTGGCAGGGCCTGCTGGGACCGAGCTGTGTCTCCAGAAACTGACATTAAAGGACATCACTACCCCTGTGTCCAGGCACACTTGGTGGGTTTTCAGTAAGAGTTTTATAACAAAGAAGCAGACATATAAGGGACAGTGTTGGATGTAAGAAAAACACATAAAATCTCACTGTCCCACCTGCTATTCAGGCAGCCAGGCCACAGACATGCCTCCTGGGTGACAAGGCCATAGTCACTCACCCTTGGGATCTGGGACACCCCAGCCTGTGATGACGCACTTGGTCCCAGGGGGGAAGTTGTCCTCAACTTTGGGCAGGCACACGGGGGACACTCTTGGGGAGATGTGCGCAGGTGTAGCCAACTTCAGCAGGGAGATGTCATTGAGGACAGAACCCGGGTAATGGGAAGGGTGCCGGAAAACCTGTGGGGGAGGCAGGAGAAGAGTGAGGCCTTGATCCATCAGGGATCTGCAGGATTCAGGAGACAAACCCCACCCACAGCCATTCAGGGGACACAGACAAGGAAGGCCGAGAAGCATTAACACGAGGCCCTTCAGCTGGGCTCCTGTCTCACAAGCACCTAAAGGGTCTTCTCCCATTATCCCTTTGCAACCCTTCAAATAGCCCCTGGGGCCTTCCCTCAAGGCATTCTTACCTGGGCAACCTTCAGGATCTGGATATTCCCCCAATTCGAGCGCGGTTATCCAGCCCAGCCAGAACTACACTGGATTCTCTGAGGGAAGAGGAAGTGATGAGGAAGGAGGTGGTGACATGCCCCACCCCCACGCCCTTATTGTTCCTGGGCCTCACGTGACATTGCAGTGGGCAGCAGTGACCACCCAGTTGTCAGAGATCAAGGAGCCCCCACAGGAGACATCACTGTTACCTTCCTGGAAGAACAGGGGATGGTAAGCATTGGCCCTACAAGAGCTGCACTGACCTGGGCCACAGCTCTCACCCCATCCCTACCCCCGCTGTGACCCCTGTTTATGTGCAGACTCCCACTCACCTGCAGAGACACATGCCAGGGCCAGGAGCCAGGGCGAACTTTCACTCCATTGACGATCCTGGCCATACTGTTCATTTTGGAGTGAAAGTTATGGGCCCCACAACCTAGGAAAAGGGGGTTTGTGAGTAGAGCTGAGAAACCTGGTTGCAGCACAGCCCCTACTGCCACACATGCCTCCAACTGGAAACTTCCCAGGAACCCCAACCCAAAGTGGAAGGTCACACACCCCTGCCTGCTGCCCCAGTCACCCTCCCAGGGATGCGGAGGGACAGGCAGCTCCATCCGGGTCACCCGGCTCAGAGGTCTGGGTTTCCGACCTCAACTGATGATGAGCACCATCCAGCCCCACTGCAACCAACACTGCAAGGCTGATCCAGAGATAAGCTGAACCAGAGATTAGCTGATGGCAGTAAAGAATTCCAGCAGGCCCCCTCTGGCAGTAGAGACCCCTGCCCCTGGCAGTAGAGAATTCAACCCCCTCTAGCAGAGGAGACACCCCCCTGAAACCAACCACTTTTGGCAGAAACTCCAGCAATAGCCCAATCTTGGGGTGCGACCCTCACTCTGCTAGAGCTGAGAGCCGCTCCTCATGGGCTTTGCTATCTGCTTCAGTCTGATTCTCTTGGCCTCCTTTTCTAACACCCTTCCCTGCTGGGAGATCTCAGCAGCCTCTGATTCTCTCAGGTTCATTTTGTCCAGTAAAACGGGGAGCAAACATTGCTTATCTCACAGGCAATGCTCACTTGTGAATTTGGTGTGCATAAGGGTTTAAATTAAAATCAGAGAACCCCACAACCTTGCGAATCACCCCTCTGACACATCGCTAGAGTGTGACCTGGAACCATTGGCTTGATACTCAGTTCTGGAGATTTCAGTACATTCCAGGTTATGAATTATCCTTAAAATAGGACCTTGATTCTATACCATAGACAGACACATGGAGGAAATAGAAAACAGAGGACGAGATTGTCCAGAACAAGGAGGACACGCAGGACCCTTGATACGTGCAGACACATTTGCTGGGTCAGGACACAGGATCCTCAGCAGCTCCCAGGGGTGTGAGAACTTGGCCACAGGAAGAAAGGGGGGCAGGCCCAGCCCCTCCCACCAGTCATGGCACCCCAGGGTCCCCCAGGCCTTGCTCTAGGCAGCACCTTCTCCTGCCCCTGGGAACAGGGACATGGCCCGGCCACTCCCTCAGGCTGGTGTCTCCAAACATGTCATTCTCCTCATCTTTTCTTATAACAGAAAAGCCACTAGCAGTAGCTGTGAGGGGCTCACCCTGCAGAGGCTTCATAGCAATGGAGTGGGGGGCCGGGTCCCCTGTGCAGGGAGGAGCCTGAAATCTCACAGGAGTGGGGCCAGCAGGTGTGACAGGGACGGGCAGGAAATACAGGGAGGAGCTTCCCCCACTGAGCCCTGGTTCTGGTTATAAACAGGGAGTGAGTGTGTGAAGCTGCACAGAAGTGACAGGCAGGGGCTCAGCAGAGGCCCCTTCCCAGGGGAGGGGGGAGCAGGGAGCTGCTGAGGCTAGTGTGGGTGTCAAAGAAATCCCTAAAAGAAATCTGTGAAAAGAAACATTTGACAAATTCAAAGGTTGAATACATAGATTTCATTAATTTTGTAATTTTACTATTTTTCCTGCCTTGTTTAAAGGAATAAACAACACGTAGCAGTCTTGCACTAAATAAATCCCAGAGGAAGTGTTAGGGGCTTCTTGAGATCACACCCCTAGTATGTGAAACTTTTGTTTCACCCCCTAGTGTAGGCACAGCCCCTACCTGAGCCCCTTCCGGGGCTTGTGTCCTCCTTGGGCCGAAATGGTTCCTCCACACTGGCACAGAGTATGGGGGCTCAGTGATACCGGATTTGTCAGGCCTAGTCTCCCAGCCAGGAACAGATCCCAGGCTGCAGGGCAGCGCTGAGCCCCAGCCGCTAGACCCCCACGGGTTGGTGTCTCACGAAGCCGCAGCAGGAACTTCGCAGACGCTCAGGCAAGCAAGCGAGCAAAGGCAGGTTTGTTTAGAAGAAGAAAAAGTTTATTGGAGGGGCAAGGAAGCCAAAGTGGAGTCATATCTCAGGGAATATAGACCTTTTTCCCCTCATTATTCTAAAGCTGCCCCAGTCTCTTTGTGATTGGTCAGTTCTCGGCTGTCTCACTCAATTTGCTACTGAGTGGGGATCTTCACATTCCTTATCCAACAGCTTTCTCTTTCCCCGTTTGTTGCATCTTTAAATTTATGGCCCAGTCTTCTGGATGGGCATCCCTGCATTGAAGTTAAACAGCTGCCCTTGTAATGTGTCCATACATTAAACCACTCTCCATTTCCCCAATCTCCGCCTCCCTTTACCACCTGAAGGAAACCAGGACCAGCGTTAACAATGTTGTTCTTGGTCCTGGCATGTTTGTTTTTCCTAATGGAATGGGTTACTTTCCCTTGCTTGTCCTTATCTCTGAAGCCTCCCTAAATTTTTCAGAGGTCCCCTCCTGCACTGTCCCTAAAACTGCCTAATAACCCTAGCTTGCCCTGTCTCATTCCCCCCTTTTACAAATGGAGCCCTAACTGCAGTTAGGGAAAAGGGACGTAGGTCTGATCAATGACTGCTTCCTGCTGAGAGTGGGCGACGTGGGGAGACAGTTAGGGTTCCACAGTAGGATGACGATTTAAGGGACCCCGGAAGATGGACCGTGGAGACGTCATTTTGGGTTTTATTTGCAGGACCATTTGGAGCTTGATGGCCTCCAGGCGAGCAGAGATGATTCCGAGGAGAGTATTAAGGATGCAGGGCCCAAACAAAAGAACAATAAAGAGAATTAGTAAGGGAACGAGAAAAGGCAGTAGCCAGGACAGAAGTTGTCCTTTTATAGAAGCAAAGATTGCTTGTGTCCAGCTAAGCCCTTGCCCTGCCTGTTTTTTTGAGATTATTTACAATTTGTATATTTTTTAGTATTTTAAATTTTTTTATACCTTATGAGAAGTATTTATTTAAAAGCAACATGTTTTATTTAAGAGGGCACAAACTCCTTTAACTTTAGTCATCGGCAGGTCTAGGGTTCTGCGATTTTGTATTGCCACTGAGACTAGAGATTTTAAGGAGCAATGTTGGGCTAGTGCCCTAAACACTTGGAGGTGTTATAGCCAAAATGACAGAATTAGTGAGACCTAGGACTTCAGTACCATTTTATGTTTAGTAGCAGCAGCTAGGAGAGCCAAGGTGGCTGTGGAGGCTGCTAGTTTGGAATTTAGTTACAATTTTCTCCATCTTAATAGTTAGGAAAACAAAACTAAAAATGTATAAACAAGTAGCCTTGTAGCCAGCAAGGTAGCAGTGTTGTAAAGTATCCTGGCTCAGGCTGGCCAATTGTACTAGTGAGGGGGACAATTGACCAGTAGGTCAGTCAAAAGAATTGGAGGAAGGCAGAGTAAGTGGCCCCTTAATTACCAAAAAGGTGAACTTTATGTCTGCCACTTTTAGGGTCACCCGAGGCTTGTCCATATAAACAGTAAACAGGGGAGTTTCTCTCACCTCTGGGCTTCTTCAGAGATCTTCTCCTGCACCTGGTTCTTCATAGTCAGAGGCAGCTGACGGTCAAACCTGTCCTCCCATCCTGGCCCGTGGTTTGGGCTGGCCCCTCCCTCTCTGGAGAGTGGGACAGTCCCTTTTTAGTGCCCTGTGTGATGGCACAGAAGGCATGGCCCTGGGGACAGCTTTTTGCAGCTAAGGTGTCCTGGTTGCAGGCAGTGGAAGCAAGCTGGCAGCCCATTAAGAGGTTGAGGCCCCAAATGCCCTAGGGCACATGGGGCCTTGGGTGAGTCTGAGGTGGCAGGGTACTAACAGTGGCAACTGCCATTGACTGGCCCTTCTCTTGCCTTTCTCTCCCTTTCTTTTTAGTCTAGTTAGTCCCCTCCATATTACTATAGGCCTTGAAGGCCGTGTTTAAAAGTGTTAAAAGGATTTTAGGCCCTTGTCCTTATCTCTGAAGCCTCCCTAAATTTTTCAGAGGTCCCCTCCTGCACTATCCCTAAAACTGCCTAATAACCCTAGCTTGCCCTGTCTCATTAGGAATGCCCATGAGGACCCCTCTCCTCCCTGCAAATTCAGGTTAGCTCTCAGGGCTTGAGACTCAGAGCCCCCTTACACTGGCCCCTGGACGTCCCTGGAGACATCCCTCATGACCCTAAGATGGAGCATGGTGATGATCACTGGGGCTCGTATAACCACAGAATCCTCCCAGCCTGAATTACCCTGGACCACGACACTCACCAGAGGCAGACCCAGTGAGGGTGAAGCAGGAGAGAGGCCAGAGGAAGGCCATGGTGCTGCAGTCAGGGTGGGTGGGGCTGCCGGCTCTGGAGCCCCTTTTATGTCCCTGGGGAATCCCAAACCCCACCCAGCCCCTATGGGCCTTCCTGATTTGAGGGCCACCCTTCCTGTTATCAGCATATAATGGACCAGCTCTCAGCTGGAGCAACCCCATCTGATGGTAAGGGTAGCTGCCCAGCCATGGGCACATTGATTAACCTCAGCATCTCCTGATTCAAGAATCCAGCTGTGGGTCCTGGGTCCATTGTGGGGGTGGCAGGTGCTCAGCAAAGGCTCATCTTCAGGGGGCCTCACCCAGGTGTTCTGGGGCACCCAGAGCTCAGCACCCAGGAGCTTAATTTCAACACATACAACAGAGCCCAGGACTTCAGCTTGCCCTTATTTCTGTTCAGGAACACTACTTGAGGCAAAGAAAGGGCTCAGTTCCCTTTAGCAATGGGCCCTTGAACCAGCCTAGATAAGCAGCTTCAGAGCATAAGATGGAAAGAAAGTATTCTCCAAGGGCTCAGCAGGATTCCTTTTTCTTGATACATCACAATTAACTATGCATTGTATAAACTTTTAGTTCCTTTACAAATGAGGATTTGTCTCCACACCATATATGGCCTGGTGAGGACTGAGAAAGCTCAGGGCTGATGTCAGGAACACGGAGGCGAGCACAGAAGGCCAGGAGGAGGGTGAGACCAGGAGACCCCTGCCCTAGGTGGGGCCATAGGACCTCAGCCTCCAGGGAGGCCCTGTTCTAGATAGAGCACCCCTGCCCTCAGGATCCAGAGCAGTGAGAGAGACACTAACAAGTAAGAACATCACGTGACAGGTCCCCCAAGCAGTTGGGGCTGCTGCAGTCAGTGTCGGGGCTCCCTGGGGAGAGACCCCCTGGGAGAACTGAATCTTCTCCCAAGGCCTTGGCCTGTGCTCACCTGGGAGAAGCAGGTCAGAGGGATCAGGCGGCTCCCGGGCTCAGGACAGTCACCTTGGGAGGAGCTTCTGGGGGGGGGGGACATGTGAGGATTTGGGGAGACTGGCGCCCCTGGACAGGCAGGAAGCATGAGCCTGTCCCTTCTGCTCCCTCTGCATCTCCCTGCCCTGCTGTCACTTCCAGGCTGTGTCATAAATTTTTCTATTATAAAGATGATAGGGTTCATTACAGAAAATCTATAAATATAAGAAAATGAATAAAATAAAAATTACTTTCTTCCTCAAAGCTCCTCTGACCTGAATTGCCAACTGTGTGCATAAAACTACTATTAGCATTTTATTTCCTGTACAGCAAAATGGGGTATAGAGCTATGGAAACGCTATATATTAATACAAAACTCAGATTGTATTAGGTTTCCGCTGTCCTGTTTCTCACTGACATAATATTTTCAGCATTTATCTGGATCTGTGAAAGTCACGCCCTGCCCTGGCAGCCCAGAGGACCATGAGAGAACAGCCCCCCATGGCGCCTTCCTCATGAGAGGGCCCCATGGACAGGGGGAGGCCCTCTTGGGCCTGGTCAGGAACAGCGCCCCAGCTCCTGCTCAGGGCCAGGGGCAGCGCAGGTCAGTGAGGAGGGACAGTGGTCATGGACAGGGAGCGTCTGACCTACGTGATGGGCACCAGGGAGGAGCTGACATGGACACGCCGGCTGGACTGGAGGCCCCAGGGAGGACAGACAGAGAAGCAGCTGGAATGTGCGTCGGGCCCCTCTGGGCTATTTCTGCAGAGCCACAGGCCCCGGCCACGCTGCCCTCTGTCCTCTCTCCATTCCGGCTGGAGCCCAGATGGGATCCTGGGGGCCCGGCCATCTGGAGGCAGGGGGAACAGCCAGTGTGTGTGTGTGGGGGGGGGAGGGCATGGGAGGGCAGGCAGTGGGCAAAGGCAGGAAGGGCCCCTGCCCTTGGGGTGCTGCCCCACCTGACCCCCACCTTGGATTCTGTCCTGGGGATGTTACATCATAGAACATGAGAAAAAACACTTATTAATCCTATTAATGCTAATTAATCACATTATCAACACTGATTCTTGGGATAGGCTTACAGGTTTGTTGTTTTCATTTCTATTACCTCTGTAATCCATGTGCAGCTACTTCTCACAATTTTATTTCCATGTTTCCAAATATATGTGGCAAGACCACTGCCTGCTCAAACACCCCTATCATGGCAACTAAAACAGGAACCTTCACTTCCGTGGGTAATGTCACTCCTTTCCAGCAAGAAGCAAGTTAAGAAAACAACACCCTAACACCTTGTATTTATAAATCCAAATTCACTTAAAGGAGGGATTTTGTGGTTGGGCCTAAGTCTAGGACCTTCAACCCTAACCTAACACTAACCTCTACCCTTGCAGTTTAGTTTGCATAGGTCACATTCCTCAGGATCATGGTAATAGGTTACATCCTCAGAGGATGCAGATAACTTCAGTGCCCGATGAACACCTCCAGGTGGTTTTAAGCTGCTAGCAGATAAGAGGGCAACTCTTCCCGAAGGGTCTGGCTGTCCTGCAGCTGGGGCCACTATACTGTCTGAGGCCTCCCCTGAACTGGGGTGAGGACACCCTGCCCACACCCTCCTGTCCCTGCATTGCCCACTCCTGGAAACTTCCTCACAACTGGACCAGGGGTGCCAACTGCGTCTCCTCCATGTGCCCGTGAGAGTCACGGACTCCTTTGGGCGCTCACTGTGGGGCTCAGGGTCGGGCTTTCTGGGTGGGGTCACTGGTCTGATTAGTTCAGTGACACGGACACCCTGAGTCCCTGGGCAGAGGGAGAGGGTGCCCCAGAGTTCAACCCAAATCTCTGCAGAGAAGAGCAAGTTCCTATCATCTACCCTCTGTCAGCTCTGAATTTTATTAGAAAAAGCATCTGGTCTACATTTTGAGATAGAATTAAAAATATGCCAGTGTATTCCATTTTCAGTTAGATGAAACATCCTTCAACCCTTAATTGAAGTGGAAATACCACTATGAATTCATGAGATGTTAGAGCCCACGTGGCCATGTCAAGTGTCCAGAGCCAACTAGACAGCTCCCACTGGTCACGGGGGGGGATTTCATCCTTATGAAGTGTAAATTATTAACCATGGTTGAAAGAACACTTTTGATCCATGAATTTATAATGGTTATGGAAAACAGAATCAAGTCTGATTGATTCTACCTGGAGGATTGTTACAGGATGAATGAAAACAATTTCATTATCTGAAAAACCAATTAAGAAAGTGTGTGAACAGCAGTGAGATTCCTCTGCGTGTTCTATACACTGTACCAGGGTCACTGAGTGACAGGTGGGGACACATCTCTAAGAAAAGCTGCCTGGTAACAAATGGCAAAGAGACGTTGTGTTATCACTATTTACATGCCCAGCAAGAATGATGGTCTAGATCTCAGGCGTCAAGGTCTGTGATGTCACAGGGGGAGAAAGCAGCCTTGACCCCTCCATGCAGGAGCCCAGCCCCCTGCAGCCTGACTGTGGGACTGACATGAGTCTGACCAAGTCTCCGGATCCAGCTGCCAAATCACACAAAACAAAAGGACACTGGGGGGCCTGTAAGGACAGGGGTGCTGAACTTATGCCCTGAAAGGAATATTTCCCAGTTACTCTGTAAAGTGTGAGTTTTTGCAGGAAATGAGTCCAAATTCAGGGAAGAATAGAGATTCCTTAAAAGGTCTGGGGTGGAGTGTGCAGGAGGCTCAAGGCAGAGAAAGGTGCCGGAGCATGTGGGGAGGGACAAGCCTGCCTGGGTGCCCTCTTGGTCCCAGGGCCCACCCTGCTGGGCGGGGGACTGCATGGCCTGGCCTGGAGCACTCCTGCCTTCCACAAAGCTCCATGGGCCAAGCCAGCTGCCAAAGGCGCAGAAACCAGGCTGAGAAATGAGCTGCAGCAGGTGGTCCTGGACTCCACCCCAGGGGCCTCCTGAGTAGCGAGGACCAGACCCAAAGACCTCAGCTCCCTGAGAAACAGGGGCTGCTGGGGCTCTGCAGCCTGGAAAGGGAGGGTCACGCCAACCCCTGGTGGGTGACAGGGACACTGCAGCCACCTCCCCAGGTCACAGACACACGAGCAGTCAGGGCTTCTGTGCAGAGGCTTTAATTGGGGATAAAGGACATTGGAATGAGAGGATCAGGGCTTAGTTGTGAGCCAGGATGTCCTCAATCCAGGGTATGAATGTAGTGACACGGGTGGCCACAAGAGGCTTCTTGGTGGGGCAGGTTCTACTGGCACAGGACACGATGCCCACCAGTACCCAGGTTCCATTCTTAGGACAGACCATGGGGCCACCAGAGTCGCCCTGCAGGAGGAGAAGCCACCTGTCTCCACGTCTGACCGCAAAGGCAGAACACTGGGAGCTCCTACCTGACCCAGTGTGAGTTGGCAAGGAATACCAGGTGAGCCTTAATTCCAGCACAGAAACTTAATTTCAGGCAGCACAGCTATACACCAGCTTTGGGAAGTGTGAATTGCACCTGGTTCTATAAATCAGCTGGAAATATCTAATTCAGGGTGTTGCCTTGTGAATAAATACACCTAGAAGGCACCCCCACGCCTGGGCTGATAAAGTATCTGGAATGCCTGTGTAAGTCATGGTCCTGGCTCTCAGGACACACATCAGGGGAAGAGGGTGTGCAGGTGTGGGGCAGAGTATCCCTTCAGCCTGACTGGGGTCAATCTGTGAGGGGCTGGGTTAGAGCAACACATACTGTGTAGGAGCAGCCACCTTTGAGCCCAGCACAGATCGTGGCAAAGGTGCTGATTCTGTGCCAGTACTTCTTGCACGTGGCTGTGGACAGGAGAGGCAGGTCGGCCTGCTGCAACTTCTCAGGGAACTTGGTGGCTGTAGACAGAGGCCCAAGGTGAGTCTGGACCCTCAACCTCCAAGCCCATCCAGGGTGGATTAGGCCCAGAGACCCCAAGTGCAGCCATTCCTGGTCACCCTCTTCCTACAATATCACCAGAGTCCCAGGCCAGAGTCCTGCACCATACAGACCTTAGAAGCCTCAAGAACATGCTGTTATTCTGATGCCACTTTAGGCTGTGGGACTTTGCTCGATGCACAGTTGACAAAACGAGCCAGCTTGTCCATCCTGGTGTGGATGGTCCTGGCAGCCTAGGGCACAGGGTCAGAGTCTACGTCCCCAGAGAAGGGGAGTGACATGCCTCTGACTGGACATCCTATTCTGGGTTGACACTGAGGTCCCTCAACTCCTGCCCTTCCTGCCTGCTGCTGTCCTGGAAAGAACTGGCCTTGTACCCAGGCCTGGGGAGAAGAGCTCAGGATTCTAGAGATAAAATGAGGCAGCGCCAATCCCGGGGAGGGGATACCAGGCTGGATTCTAAGGTCCTGAACCTACCCTGGATTCCTGACAGCCAGACAGGACCGCATGGCATCTGCGCCCTCAACATTCAGACTGGGGGAACCACCATGGGCAGCAGGGGGCCAGCGAGGCAGCACATGCTGGACAGAGCTGTGTCTACAGAACCTGAGAGTTCAAGGACCTCATGACCGCGTGTCCATACACGCCAGGTGGGTTTTCCTTTAGATGTTGCAGTAAAACAGCGCACACATTCAGGACACTGCTCAAGTGGGCACAGAACCGCAAAGCTGAGCCAACCGGGTCCTCCCTGCCATTCTGACAGCTCGACACAAGACTTATCTCCTGAGTGGCAAGGCCATGGTCACTCACCATCGGGCTGGGTTTTACCCCAGCCCATAACAGTGCACAAGGTCCCAGGGAGGAACTGGTCGTCAGCACTGGGCAGGAGAACCGGGGACACCATCTGGTGGAAGTGAGCAGCTTCCTCCAGCTTCAGCAGGGCGATGTCACTGAATAAAGTGGGAAAGTAGAACGTGGGGTGCCTAAAAATCTGTGGGTGAGGTCAACGAAAAGGAGATGAGACAAATGAATTTTGTGTGGTCCAAAGTTCAAAGGTGAAGAAGACCAGGAGAAGAACTGAGGCCCATCTGCTGGCCTCTGTCGCTGCAACTGAAGGGCATCTTCCTCTGCTCCTGCCCCCAAACCTCATCCCAGCCTCCAGGGCAGGTCCAGCAGGGTCTGAGATACCTGGGCAATCCTCAGCTTCTGAAGAACCTGATCCTTAAGAGCGCTTCGGTCATACAGCCCAGTCATAACCCAGTCAGACGTCCTAGGGGGAGCGGGTGGGTAAGGATTCAGGAGGAGATCACGCCCCTTCCCTGTCCCTAGGACCATCCTGGTCTCACGTGACATTGCAGTGGGCGGCAGTGATCACCCAGTTTTTGCTGATAAGGGAGCCCCCACCAAGGAGGAGTCCAGAGGGAGTCTGTAGGAAGAAGGGAGGGGTTACACTGGCAGGAAAAGTCATACACCCTTTGAGTTATCCCCCCTTCCTGAAGCCTATATCCGAGTGTGACCCCACACAGGTGACTCCCCTCACCAGCAGCACCACGTGCCAGGGCCAGGAGCCAGGATGAGCATCTGTCCCATTGATGATCCTGGGTACAATGCTCAGCTCCAGTTCGCTGGCAGGGGCCCCAGAGCCTGGGGATCACAGGGGGAGGGTGAGAGGGTGGAGGTCTAGTTAGTCTCTGGAAACCTGGGTGACCCTCAGCCAGCACAGCACCACGCCCACACTCCCCCCTCCTGGCACCCCTGCATCCAGATTGGAAGACACACACCACTGCCAGCTGGCCCAGTCACCCTCCCAGGGATGCAGAGGGACAGGCGGCTCCATCCGGGTCACCCTGCCCAGAGGAGCAGAAATAGGCTGAGGAATCAGGGTCTCTGCTCCCCGCTTCCAGGCTGGGACCTCAGCCCCCTCTGATTCTCCCTACATGTACACCCCAGTGAAATCAGAAAAAAACGCTGCTGCTGTCACAGGCTAACTTGTCACAAGCATTGGTATTGGCAGGAGGTGTGGATTAAAGCAGGGAACCACAGGGCCATGGGCTATCAGCCCTCTCACACCTTCCTGAGTGTTGTACCCATTCCCACTGCTGGATTCTCCCCCTGGACCTTCAGGAAATCTTTGTTGTATAACACTGAAGTTTCTTAATAATTTATAAGATGGGACTTTTAAAGCCCACAATAAAAAGACACATCAAGGAAGCAGAAAACCAAGGATGAGACAGTTCAGAACAAGGAGGACACGCAGGGCTCTTGATATGTGCAGATACACTTGCTGGGTCAGGACACAGGATCCTCAGCAGCTCCCAGGGGTGTGAGAACTTGGCCACAGGGAGAAAGGGGGCAGGGCCAGCCCCTCCCACCAGCCAGGCTGTCCCCAGGGTCCCCCAGGCCTTGCTCCAGGCAGCTTCTGATGCTGTCTGGGGACAGGGGCATGGCCCGGCCACTCCCTCAGGCTGGTGTCTCCAAACATGTTGTCTCCTCACCTTCTCTTATCAGAACAGAAAAACTACTAGCAGGAGCTGTGAGGGCCTCACCCTGCAGAGGTTTCATAGTAATGGGGTGGGGGGCCGGGTCCCCCGTGCAGGGAGGAGCCTGAAATCTCACAGGCGTGGGGACAGCAGGTATGACAGGGACAGGCAGGAAATACAGGAGGAGCTTCCCCCACTGAGCCCTGGTTCTGGTTATAAACAGGGAGTGAGTGTGTGAAGCTGCACAGAAGTGACAGGCAGGGGCTCAGCAGAGGCCCCTTCCCAGGCGAGTGGGGGAGCGGGGAGCTGCTGAGCCCAGTGTGGGTGTCAGAGAATCCCTAAAGTAAATAGGGAGAGGGGATATTTGCTAAATCCTGAGCACAGATACATGATATAGTACTATTTTTCTTTCTTTGTTTTTGTAAAACCAACCACTACCAATGCTGGCCCTAAATAAAATCCCCAAGAGGTCTTCTGAAAGTCTCTTGTCACCACCCCTTACTGACCCTTTGGGTTACCCTTGAGCCATTTCTTGGGCTCTATCCTCTGAGGCCTGCATGGCTCTGCTCCACACCTGGCACAGCTGTGAGGTCTCAGAAAGCCCACAAGGGCTGCTCTCCTCCTCAAAGTCAAATTAACTGTCTGCACCAAACCAAATGGGCCAGAGAGGGCCTCAGAACACCCCTTGGGCCAGACCCGGGACTCATCCTCAGTAGAACACTGTAGTCTTCCAGAGGTGTCCTGATGTGGAGCCCCGAGGGGCTCATGGCTTTCCTCCCTGTCTACTGTCTACTCCCAGGCCTGGTTAATGCCCCAGACTCTAACACTCACCAAATGCAGCTCCTGTGAGGGTGAAGCAGGAGAGAAGCCAAAGCAATGCCATGGTGCTGTGGTCAGGGAGGGTGGGGCAGCCTGCTCTGGGGCCCTTTTTACATCCCAGGGAGCCCTGGTCCCGCCCATGCCCTCAGGGCCAACTTCTCCATGGTCAAACCTGTCCTGGACTGGCTTAGCCCTGGTCACCCAGCACCAGGGAAAAGGACAACACCCTGGCTCTCTGCCCTGGGCCCCATCATTGGGGCTGCAGGTTCAGAGCAAAGACTCCTCTACAGGGAGCCTCACCCAGGTGTTCTGGGGCACCCAGAGCTCAGCACCCAGGACTCAATTTCAACACAGACTCCAGAGCCCAGGACTTGAGGCTGCTTCTCTCCCTGCTCAGGAAACCCCCTGAGGCAAGTGACACACGAGGCTCAGCTCCCTTAGGAATGGGCCTTGGAACCAGCCCAGACTCCCATCCTGGAGCACACGAGGGCAGGACAGTATCTCACTGGGCGTAACCCACTGCCCTCTTTCTTTATAAAACACGATTTAAATGAGCGGTCATTTTTTAAAGTCTTAGATTCTTTACACAGAAGGCTTTGATGTCTACACTATATATGGCCCACTGAAGACTTCAGGGTAAATGAGTTATGGGGCCTTTCCACACCCTCCTGCCTATACCTGGGGTATTGCGCCTCTGAGCCTAGGAGGGAGGGGTAGAAAGAAGGGTGTCATCAACTGGATGGGGAGGGGGGCGCTCATTGCTGTCTCCCTGCTGTCTGGATTCCCTTGCTCACTGTTAAAAGCCTGTGAATATGGTGTCACTGGCTCCAAAATTCTTCTAAGATGAGAGAATGCACCATGAATCTACCTGACCTGTGATGGCTACACAAGCGGTGTACTTGGCGCGATGGTTCAACATAGCCGGGTAGGGAGACCTCCATCAGGCAGGGGCTGATGGGTGGGCTGCCACAAGCGGGTGGTACTCACTGGCTGGCCTCCTCTACCATCTGCACCTACCCATGAATGGCTGACAGAGTCCCTTTGAAGTTGGAATTGCCTGGTGGCCACAGTTGAAAGGTCACTTCTCCCTTTAGCGGCCCTCAGGCGTCCCTATACCCAGAGGGAGGCCTGGCCTCCTCACCCTCAAGCAGGCAAGGAGTTCTGACTCCAGCTCAGGGACTTTCAACGTGATCACTCACAGGAATCACCTGGAAGGTTTGTGAAAACTGCCCTGAGCCTCATCTTCACTGCTCCTTAATTGGTTCCTAACGGGCTGTGGAATTGTGCTGGGGTCTCACCTCTGTGCTTTGGGGCAGCAGAGGCCACCCTGCCCTCCCAGGACAGACAGGTGACCTGGGCAACAGGACAGGTGCAGAAACTCTGGGGGCAGGAGCCCAGGAGGACAGGGAGACCCACCCTGCCTCCTCCCAGCCTCCCCCGGCCCTCTGGGTGGGGTCCCCTGGCCTAGCAGGTGCAGGGGTGTGCAGTGAGGGGCTCCAGGTCTGGCTCCCCATCACACTCTTGAATTCAGGCCCTGGCGCCACTGGCCTCTCCCCTGTGCTGCAGGACTCGGCTCCCAGGACTGCGGACGCTGCACACACAGCCCAGACCATGGGGACCCTGGGCCCTCGGGGTTCCCCCAGAAACCACACATTGTACTGAGGCCACTGGACACAGAGATTTCAGGCTGACCACAGCAAACCCCTGAAAGCTGACTGCAGAAGTGAGGCTACTGTGGGGAGAGGACAGATGTGGGGAGAAAGGAATCAGGGTGCAGGTGACCAGTGATGGAGCATTGCTGGGGCTCTGATGGTGGCATGGAAAGGCAACATTCATCTAAGGAGGGTGACCCTACACCCCTAAAATATGTTCAGTGTAGTTACTCATTCCTACCTCAAACAATGAATTATGTATGAAAAAGGAAAATAGAGCTAAAGGAATGGAAAACTCTCCACACCTGTGGACAGGAGGCTGAATGTGCTTAGGATGTCAATACCGCGCGGTCCGCTCTCCACAGGGAAAACAATTTTGATCAAAGTTCAATATGACACCAAAGTATAAGCAACAAAAGAAAATAATGTGGACACATCAACATTTAAAATTCCTGAGTATCTATTTGCAATATCATTGGAAGAATTATACCAAAATCTAAAGGAAGAAAATGCTTGCAGTTATATTGCATTTTGATGAGGGTGAAGATGCATACTGTAGAATCTCCAAAATTCAGTAAGAAAAAGGGAAAAATAATTGGCAAATATTGGAATATGGTTCTTGAATATTGTCCTTCAAAGAAATATTAAAAATGGTCAAAAAAGACCACAGAGGAGGAGCATCAGGCTCCCAAGGGCCACGGAGACACAGACACAAGGACGGGTCTGACCTCAGACACACAAGGGCCTGAGCCAGTGAGACGCAGGAGGGAGCAAAGGACACAGACATGCCAAGGCTGTGCAGAGAAGAAGCTTTAAAAAAGGGGAGATCAGGGCTTCCCCGGTGGCGCAGTGGTTGAGCGCTGGGCTGCGAAGCTGCCCGCAGCCTCTGCAGGGCCGGTTCGATCCCGGCAGCCGGAGAGGGTCCCACATGGTGCGCAGACCTCTCCTGCCACCCACTGCTCCCCTCAGCAGTGTACTTCGTCAGTCTGCCTGTTCTGCTCCCTGCTCTGGCTCTGGTGAATTCTCTCACCCTCCCGCGCTTCTGACCGTACCCAGTGCTTGTATAAATAAATAAATAAATCTTTAAAAAAAAATGAATAAAGGAAGTGTGTGAACAGCAGTGAGTTTCCCCTGCATGTTCTATACACTGTACCGGGGTCATTGAGTGACAAGTGGGGACACATCTCTAAGAAAAGCTGCCTGGTAACAAAGACAGCCAATCCATGTCACCCCCAATTACAAGTGCAAGGAGAATGACGGTCTAGGCCTCAGGCATCAAAGTCTGTGAGGCTCACAAAGAGAAAGCAGCCCTGACCCCTCAGGCAGGAGCCAGCCCCCTGCAGCCTGGCTGTGGGACTGACATGAGCCTGATCAAGTCTCTACACCCAGCAACCAAATCACACAAAAATAATGGGCGCAGGGGGACTTGAATGAACAGGGGTGCCAGTCTTGTGCCCTGGAAGGAAGATTTCACAGCTAATGCCATTACAGTGCATGTGTGCAGCACTTGGGTAAGAATGAGTGAAGGGTGGAGACTGCATGGATGGCCTGGGGTGGGGGTGCATGGAACTCAGGGCACAGAAAGGTGCCTGGAGCGTGTGGGGCAGTGATAGCCTTCCTGGGTGGGCCCCTTGTTACCAGGGCCCACCCAGCACAGAAGAACACTGCATAACTTGGAAGGAGCACTCCAGAATTCCACAAAGGTCCATGGACTAACCCAGCTATCCAAAGATCAGAAACCAGGCTGAGAAAAGAGGCTGCAGCAGGTGGTCTTGGACTCTGGCCCAGAGGCCTCCTGAGCAGGGAGGACCACACCCAAAGGCTTCAGCTCCCTGAGAAACAGGGGCTGCTGGGGCTCTGCAGCCTGGAAAGTCAGGGTCACACCATCCCCTGGTGGATGACAGGGACACTGCAGCCACCTCCCCCATGTCACAGAACAAGTAGTCAGGGCTTCTGTACAGAGGCTTTTATTAGGGATAAAAGCCACTGGATATGAGGATCAAAGCTCAGTTGTGAGCTATGATCTCCTCAACCCAGGGTATAAAGGTACTGACTCGGGTGGCCACGAAGGGCATCTGGGTGGGGCGGTATTTACCAAAATAGGACAAGATGCCCATGAGGGTCCAGGTTCTACTCTTCGGGCAGACCAGGGAGCCACCAGAGTCGCCCTGTGGGAGGAGAAGCACCTGTCTGCAGACTGACAGTGGTTTTGAGTTCTGGGAGCCCCCACCTGTCCCAGCCATGAGTTGGTGAGCCATCACAGTGGACCCTGTATTCCAGCAACAAAAACTCCATTTTTATGGAGGCCCAGCTCTGTTGCAAAGTGGTGGCAGGAGGGAGGGAGAGGGAGTTGCTCCTGCGATCTGTAAATCAGCTGGAAATACCTAACCCAGGGGGTGTCCTCGCCAGCAAATACCCCGGCCAGCACGCCCACGCCTAGACAGACACATTATCTGCTATGCGAGTGTAACGGTGGTGCTGGCTCCCAGGACACACATCCAGGAAACAGGGTCACGGGACCTGGGGCAAAGGGGATCCCTCCAGCCTGATCGGGGGGACAATGAGCGAGGGGCTGCGTTAGAGCGTTAACGTACACGGTAGAAGCTGACACCTTTGAGGCCAGCACAGATCATGGCATTGGTGCTGATTGCGGGCCAGAACTTCTTGCAGGTGGCCGTGGGGAGGAGAGGCACGGTGGCCTGCTGCAGCTTCTTAGGGCGGTCATTCCCTGTTGACAGAGGACAAATGTGGGCCACAGCCCACATCCTGAGAGCCCATCCTGGGTGGATTAGGCCAGAGACCTCACGCCAGTATCCCATGTCTCCCTCTGACAATAGCAGCAAAGTCCATGAGCAAAGCTCTGCACTGTATAGTCCTTAGAGGTTTCCAAGGTCTCAGTCCTTGTGATTCCACCCTGGGTCAGGCTGACTTTGCTCCAAGCACAGACGAAGAAACAACCATGTCTGCCCAACCTGGTGTGGCCTCGGCCTACCAGCACTGGTATGGGGACACCAGGGGAGAGCTTCCCCCAGGGAAGGGGGATTGACATCCTTCCAACTGGAGATCCCACTCTGGAGGTGACAGGAGCTGCCTCCATTGCAGCCCCTTCCTGCCCTGTCTATCCTGGGCAAGAACTGGCCTTGTAGCTCAGGCCTGGGGAATAGAACTCAGGTGTCCCCTTGGAGGGGACACCAGGCAGCACACTCCAGACACCACCAGCCATGCCTGGGGGACCTGAGGATGGGCAGAAGGGGTGAGTGGGGCAGCGTCTGCTGGGAATGAGCTGTGGCTGCAGTACCTGACAGTTCAAGGTCATCGTGAACTCAGCCAGACATTTTGCTAGGTTTTCACTAAGAGGTGGTTGTAAAGACCCAGACACATGTGGGACTCTGCTCAAGTTGGGGCAATCCCACAAAGCACAGCCATCCGGGTCTTTCCTACTATTCTGTGTCCTGAGTGGCAAGGCCATGGTCACTCACCATTGGGGTGGATGTACCCCCAGCCAATAATTGTACACCACGTTCCAGGAAGGACCTCGTCATCAGCACTGGGCAGGAGAACAGGGGACACTGTGTGCTTATAATGAGCTGGTGTCACCATCTTAAGTAGGGCGATGTCACTGTATACGCTGGTCAAGTTGAACTTGGGGTGTATAAAAACCTGTGGGCAAGGACGAGGATGAGGAGTTGAGAGCAATGAATACTGTGCAGCCCCTTCCGTGAGCAAAGATGAAGGGAGACCACAAGAACTGAGGCTATCTGCTGGCTCCAGTCTCTGCAGCTGAAGGGTCTTCTCTGCTCATGTCCTCAAACCCTCATCTGCCTCCAGGGCTAGGTCAGTGGGGGCTGAAATACCTGGGCAATCTGCAGGATCTCAACGTCATCTTCAGAAAAGTTTTTATCAAACAGCCCAGTCACAACTCGTACAGATGTCCTAGAGGGAGCAGATGGGGAAGGATTAAGGAGGAGACCCCTTTCCTTGTCACCCCCCTGTCCCTAGGACTTTCCTGGGCCTCACGTGACATTGCAGTGGGCAGCGGTGATCACCCAGTTCCGGCTGATCAGGGAGCCCCCACAGAAGACGCGTCCAGAGGAAGTCTATAGGAAGAAGGGAAGGTATATACTGGCAGGACAATAGTCATGACTATTCAGGTACAGGTCCACATTCTGAGGCCTGTAACACACCATGATCCCACTCAAGGGCAGACCACGCTCACCACCAGAGCCACATGCCAGGGCCAGGAGCCAGGACGAGCATCTGTCCCATTGATGATCCTGGGTACAATGCTCAGCTCCGGTTCAGTGGCAGGGGCCCCAGAGCCTGGGAGTCACAGGGGCCAGGGTGAGAGGGTGGAGGTTTAGTCAGTCTCCAGTAAACCTGGTTGTACCCTCAGCCAGCACAGCACCACCCACACTCCCCCCTCCTGGCACCCCTGCATCCAGACTGGAAGACACACACCCCTGCCTGCCGGCCCAGTCACCCTCGCAGGGATGCAGAGGGACAGGCAGCTCCATCCGGGTCACCCTGCCCAGCGGAGCAGGAACAGGCTGACCCAAACCTGAGCCACCTTCTGGGCTCCTTCCTCTGAAGCCCAGAGATTCTGCCTCACACCTGGCACAGCTGTGAGAGCTCAGAAAGGACACAAGGACAACTCTCCTCCTGCAAAGTCAGGTACTGTCTGCATGAAGCCATAGGGACAGGAGATGGGTTCAAAGCACTCCTTGGGCTGGATGCAAGGCCTCATCCCATATAGAACCCCTCATTTCTCCAGAAGGGCCTGCTGGCATAGCAATGCCTTCTGCCCCATTCTCCTCCCAGGCCTGGCTAATGCCTCAGACCCTAACACTCACCAAAGGAGACCTTGATGAGGGTGAAGCAGGAGAGAAGCCAGAGCAAGGCCATGGTGCTGCTGTCAGGGAGGGTGGGGCTGGCTGCCATGGGGCTCCTTTTACCTTGACTGGGAACCTAAAGTCCCGCCCAGCCCCTCTGGGTCTTGCTTGACCTGAAGGCCCCCCTCCCCATGCTCAAACCTGTCCTGGACTGACTCAGCCCAGGTCCCCCAGCACCAGGGAAAAGGGCAACTGCCTGGCTCACTGTCACCTATCAGCCCCAGAAACTCCTGGGGAAAGCACCCAGCTGTGGGCCCTGGAGCCCCTGGGTCCATCATGGGGGCGGCAGGTGCTCAGCACAGACTCATCCGCAGGTAGCCTCACCCAGGTGTTCTGGGGCACCCAGAGCTCAGCACCCAGGACTCAATTTCAACACAGACTCCAGAGCCCGGGACTTGAGGCTGCTTCTCTCCCTGCTCAGGAAACCCCCTGAGGCAAGTGACACACCAGGCTCAGCTCCCTTAGGAATGGGCCTCAGAACCAGCCCAGACTCGCAGCCCCGGAGCACACGAGGGCCAGACAGTATCTCACTGGCTTAGCCCAATGCCCTCTCCTTGAGACTTCACCAGTGATGACCTGTCGTTATATAAACGTTTCGTGACTTTTCATGCATAATTTTGATTCCACACCATACATGGTCCATTGAGGACACAGAAGATCAGGACTGATGTCAGGAACAAGGAGGAGCACACAGGAAGGCCACGGGTAGGGAAGGGCTTGGTAGACCCCTGCCCTAAGAGGGGCCACAGGGCCTCAGCCTGTCCATGATACAGGGGGCGCTGGCCAAGGACACTGCTCAAATACTTTATCAGTCACTGTCTGAGTTCTTCACTCGCGCGCACAGCTGCAAGACCACTCAGGTTCAGAGAGGGGTCTTCATTTAACAATAATGGTCTTTATTTGACAGACTAGTGAGAAACAAAGAGTTACTGAGCCAAAAATGGCCATTCACCTCACCCGAAACAGTGTCCAGTGCTTTCAAGTCCTAAACACAAACGCTCCTAATCCTGTTAACATGCTGAGGTTTGTCAAAAATTAGATCTGTTCAATAGAAATAAAAACAGAACCCCAGAGGCACCAAGCTGTCTCCCCACACCACAGCCACAGCCGCTCACACTGTGGCCCCAGGCCTGCCCTGTCCTCTCAGGACCCAGGAGGAAAAAAAAACTTGCTGAGTTTCTAGTTTCCTGAGGGTTCTTGCTGGTGGCAACTTAGGATCCTCACAAGAAGCTCAAGGGCTGGTCCAGCCCCAGCATTGGTTCTTTCAGGGGGTGTCTGTGGGGGTCTCACTGGAGGCCCAGGTGAGAACCGCAGACAGGACAGAAACAAGACAAAATCACAGAAAAAGTTGAAATATTTATAATTAGACACATTCCAAATAAATGATGGATAAAAAAGAAATGAGAAGGGAAATGAGAAGACAGGCTGGAAGGAAGGACATGGACCCACCGCGCCTCAAAATGTGTGGGAATCTGCGACTGAAAGAAAGTCACCGACAATAACTTTATTGCAAAAGGTTAAAATCAATGCCTGAGTCCTGCCTTATAAAGCAAGGAAAAGGACACAGAAAGACCAACAAGCAAAGATGACCTATTAAAGACAGGAGCAGCAAGCCATGAAGTGCAAACCCTGATGTGTTTACACAAAAGACATTCCAGACTGTGTGTGCACAGGGGGCAGGAGTGTGGGGTTGGCAGAAATGGGATAAACCCCCATGCCCACCTCAAGCCTAGGATAACACTGCCGTGCCTTCCAGCATGTTCCATGGCAGGACCCCTTGTCCTACCTGACAGCTGTTTCCAGAGCTGGCTCAGAGGCTCCTTGGCTGGTTCCTCTGCCTTGGGTAGCTGTCCAGGGATAACACTGCCCCCTGGTGGCCACGGTTGAGAGGACACATCTCCCTTTAGTGGCCCTCAGGGGTCCCTCCACCCAGGGGGAGGCCTGGCCTCCTCACCCTCAAGCAGGCAAGGAATTCTGACTCCAGCTCAGGGATTTCAATGTGATCACTCACAGGAATCACCTGAGGTTAATGGAAACAGCCCTGAGCCTCATCTTCATCACTCCTTAATGGGTAGATAATGGGCTTGGAATTGTGCCCCAGCTCCTATGCTTTGGGGCAGCAGAGGCCGCCCTGCCCACCCAGGACAGACAGGTGACCTGGGCAACAGGACAGGTGTAGAAACTCTGTGGGCAGGAGCCCAGGAGGACAGGGAGACCCACTCAGCCCTCTCCCCACCCTCCCCTGGGGCTCTGGGTGGGGTCCCCTGGGATGAGCAGGTACAGGGGGAGGGCAGTGAGGCACTGCGGGTCTGGCTCCCCCTCACACTCCTGAGCTCAGGCCCTGGCGCCACTGGCCTCTCCCCTGTGCTGCAGGACTCGACTCCCAGGACTGTGGATGCTGCACACACAGCCCAAACCATGGGGACCCTGGGCCCTCGGGGCTCCCCCAGAAACCACACATTGTACAGAGGCCACTGGACACAGATTTCAGACCAACCACGGCAAACCCTTGAAATCTTATCACAGAAATGAGGCTACTAAGGTTGCCCTAAGGAGGGTGACCCTACACCCCTAAAATGTTAGCACCCTGCTGCCTGCTCTCCACATGGAAAACAGTTTTGATCAAAGTTCAGTATGACACCAAAGTATAAGCAACAAAAAGAAAATAACATGGACACATCAACATTTAAAATTTCTGGGCATCTAAAGTGACTGTCCATGGAAGAATCATACAAAAACCAAAAGGAAGAAAATACTTGCAAGTCATTTTTTCATGCAGGTTAAGAATTTTCAGGGCAGGAATGGGCACAGGGCAGGATCTCTATGACCCGAGCAGCCATAGTAAAGGAGGGGTCCTGGAGCCCTCAGTAGCTTTTCAGGCTTTTATTGGGGTTTTACTGGCTACACAGCAGGCAGGGGTGCTGGGGGGCCAGGAGGCTGGCAGGCCTCCCAGCCCCCAGCAAGTCTTCACTCTAGCTGGGCTGTCCGGCCTTCTCTTGCGTTCTCTCTGCTTCTCTGCTCTCCTCATGGTTCTGCTCTTCCATTTGTTCTGCTTCTTTTCTTCTCGTGGTTCTGCTCTGCTGGCGTCCCCGTCATGCGGCCCAGTCTTAGCCCAGGTGAACCCCATCCTCATATGCTCATACCACACCCTACTCCAGGTGCCCGCCATCAGGCATGCACTCAGGACCGCAAGGATCCATCATCTATCCTAACGGCGGGAGGGCAGAAAAGCCTGATACTTTTTTTCACTTACCCTTCAAGAATCCTCACTGTAGAAAGAATCTCTAAAATTCAGCACAACAAAGGAAAAGATAATTGGCAGTTTTTTGAATATAGTTCTTGAATATTTTCCTCAAAGAGGTATTATAACCGGTCCACAATGACAGGACCCCGTGGCCTTTCCTGAGACACGCACAGAGGAGGAGCTTCAGGCTCGCACGGGCCACAGAGACACGAACACGAGGAAGGGGCCAGAGCCAGCGAGACACAGGAGGGAGCAAGGAGCACAGACATGCCAGGGTTGTGCAGAGGAGAGGAAACTCTTTTCAAATGGGGAGAGCAACAAATCATACAAGCTCTCATGACAATGAAATATAGGGGATGATATGTTAATATTAACCAAACTCAAATGCAAATAATGGTGAAAGTAATATGTCATTATGGCATATTCTCAGCCCATCATTCCCTGAGGCCTTGTAATGAGGAGTCTTGATGTGGAATTGAAAATATGTCCACGCGTCCCATGGAAGTTAGGAAATACTCCCTTCGTCTAGACTAAACGTGGAAATATCACTGTGAACTCAGGAGATGTTTATCGTGAAAATTATTTATATTAAACACACTTGCTCTGCCCCTGCACAGCGCACACACAGTGACACGCACCCTGTGTGAGCAGGCCTCCCCCCAAGACTGGGGACTTGAGGAACACGCGTCTTCCCACTCCAGATAGCAGGGGTTTAGAAAAACAGCTGATTCGGGGTCTGGGACAAGGAAGCTTGGAGCCCATGTGTCCCCACAAAAGTCCCAGAGCCAACTAGACAGCCCCCCTGGTCACAGGGGGATTTCAGCTTTGAAGGGTAATGATAAACAATGATGGAAACGCTTTTGATACAGAAGTTAAATGATTCAAAAATACAAAATCTAAACAAATTGCATCTCCTTGAATGATGTAAGGAAATAACAATCTCAAGTATTACCAGGGTCACTGTACCAGGGTCACTGAGTGACAGGTGGGGACACATCTCTATAGTCTTTCCTGTTAACAAATCACAGAGACAGTAAGTGAGTCACCCCCATCTACAAGTCTGGCAAAAATGACTCTCTAGCCACCAGGCATCCAAGTCTGTGATGTCAGAGGGAGAGAAAGCAGCCCTGACCCCTCCATGCAGGACCCCAGCCCCCTGCAGCCTGGCTGTGGGACTGACATGAGCCTGATCAAGCCTCTGGATCCAGCTGCTGAATCACATGAAAACAAAGGACAGTGGTGGGACCTGAGGACGGTGGTGCCAGTCTTATGATCTGGAAGCTTTCCCAGCTACTCAGTTTAGGGTGTGTGTAGGATCTGGGTAAAAAGCAGGGAAGTGTGGAGACTGCATGGATGGTCCAGGCTGGGGCGTGCAGGGGGCTCATAGCACAAAAAGGTGTGGAAAGGACAGGCCTGCCTGGTTGGCGCTCTGGGTCCCAGGGCCCACCCTGCTGGGCGGAGGACTGCATGGCCTGGCCTGGAGCACTCCTGCCTTCCACAAAGCTCCTTGGGTTAACCCAGCTGCCCAAAGAGGCAGAAACCAGACTGAGAAATGAGGCTGCAGCAGGTGGTCCTGGACTCTACCCCTGAGGCCTTCTGAGCAGGGCAGACCAGACCCAAAGACCTCAGCACCCTGAGAAACAGGGGCTGCTGGGGCTCTGCAGCCTGGAAAAGTGAAGGTCACACAGTGCCCTGGTGGGTGACAGGGACACTTCAGCCACCTCTCCCAGGTCACAGATACACAAGCAGTCAGGGCTTCTGTACAGAGGCTTTTATTCAGTATATCGGGCACTGGATAGCAGGATCAGGATTCAGTTTTGAGCCAGGATGTCCTCAATCCAGGGTATAAATGTAGCGACACGGGTGGCTACGAAGGGAGTCTTGGTGGGGCGGTTTCTACCAAAAAAGGACAACATGCCCACCAGGGTCCAGCTTCCATTCTTGGGGCAGACCAGGGAGCCACCAGAGTCGCCCTGTGGGAGGAGAAGCACCTGTCTGCAGACTGACAGTGGTTTCAGGGCCCTGGGCGCCCCCACCTGACCCAGACATGAGTTGGTGAGCCATCACAGGTGAGCCCTGTGTTCCAGCAACATAAACTCCTTTTCTATGGAGGCCCAGCTCTGTGCCAAAGTGGTGGCAGGAGGGAGGGAGAGGGAGTTGCTCCTGCGGTCTGTAAATCAGCTGGAAATACCTAACCCAGGGCGTGTCCCCGCCAGCAAATACCCCGGCCAGCACGCCCACGCCTAGACAGACACATTATCTGCTATGCGAGTGTAACGGTGGTGCTGGCTCCCAGGACACACATCCAGGAAACAGGGTCACGGGACCTGGGGCAAAGAGGATCCCTCCAGCCTGATCGGGGGGACAATGAGCGAGGGGCTGGATTAGAGCGTTAACATACACGGTAGAAGCTGACTCCTTTGAAGCCAGCACAGATCATGGCATTGGTGCTGATTGCGGGCCAGAACTTCTTGCAGGTGGCCGTGGACAGGAGAGGCACAGTGGCCTGCTGCAGCTTCTTAGGGTAACCACTTCCTGTTGACAGTGTCACAGTTGGATGATGACCCTCATCCTCCCTGCCCATCCTGGGTGGTTTAAGCTAGTGACCCTGAGTGGAGCCCTCCGGTTCCCCTCTTCCAAGAACAGGACCAGAGTTCACAGAAAGATCCCTGCACAGTACAGTGCTTAGAAGCAACAGAGGGCCACAGTCCTGATGCCTCTCAGTCCAGTCTGACTTTGCTGCAAGCACAGATGATGACACAGTCCTGCTGCCCGGCCTGGTGTAGCCTGAGTCCTGCCATGCTCATTGGGGGGGCACAGGGGCAGAATTTTCCACCCCAGGGAAGGGGACTAACATGCCTCTGATTTGAGACCATTCTGGGGGTGACAGGAATTCCCTCCCCGCTGTCCCTTCCTGCCTGCTGCTGTCGTAGGTAATAACTGGCTATAGCCCAAGCCTGGGGAGAGGAACTCAGGATTGGAGGAACACAATCAGGCAGAGCCAGCCCAGGGAGGGGCACCAGGCTGTACTCTCAGGACCCTGACTGCTTTGGACCCCCAACAGCTACCAGGGCTGGATGGCATCTGCACCACGGCCAGTCATGTCTGAGGGGTCTAAGGATGGGCAATACGGGGTGAGTGGGCAGCACCTGTTCGGAATGAGCTGTGGCTACAGAAACACGGTTCAAGGACATCCTGAACTCTGTTGGGGTATTTTGCTAGGTTTTCATTAAGAACATGTTGTAAAGATTCAGACACATTTAGGACACAGCTCAAGGTCGGGCAATCCCACAATGCAGAGCCATCCAGGTCCTTCCTACCATTCTAAGAGTCCCGAGTGGCAAGGCCATGGTCACTCACCAGCGGGGTGGGTTTCCCCCCAGCCCATAATGGTGCACCAGGTCCGGGGAAGAAACTGGTCATCAACACTGGGCAGGAGAACAGAGGACACCGTCCTGTGGAAGTGAGCTGGTGTGGCCAGCTTCAGCAGGGCGATGTCACTGTATACACTGGTCAAGTTGAACTTGGGGTGTATAAAGACCTGTGGGTAAGGGCCAGGGGAGGAGATAAAACAAATGAATTCCTATTGGCCCCATGGAGAACAGAAGTGAGGGGAGACTTGTTGAATAACTGAGGCCCATCTTCTGGTTTCTGTCTCTGCAGCTGAAGGGTCTTCTCTGCTCATGTCCTCAAACCCTCATCTGCCTCCAGGGCTAGGTCAGTGGGGGCTGAAATACCTGGGCAATGTCCAGGATCTCAATGTCATCTTCAAGGGAGCTTCTGTCAAACAGCCCAGCCACAACCCAGTCAGATGTCCTAGAGGGAGCAGGTGGGTAAGGATTAAAGAGGAGACCACGCCCCTCCCCTTGTGTCTAGGACCTTCCTGGGCCTCACGTGACATTGCAGTGGGCAGCGGTGATCACCCAGTTCTTGTTGATGAGGGAGCCCCCACAGAATATAAACCCAGTAGGAGTCTGTAAGAAGAAGAGAGGGTCAACATTGGCAAGAAGCAGTCACAACATGGGCCTCCCCGGTGGCGCAGCGGTTGAGCGCTGGGTTGCGAAGCTGCCTGCAGCCTCTGCAGCCGGTTCGATCCCCGGCTGCTCCCCGGCCATCGGAGGAGGGTCCCACATGGCGTGCAGACCTCTCCTGCCGCCCGCTGCTCCCCTCAGCAGTGTACTTCGGTCCTTCTGCCTGCTCTGCTCCCCGCTCTGGCCCTGGTGAATTCTCTCACCCTCCCACGCTTCTGACTGTACCCAGTGCATGTATAGACCAAACAAACAAATAATAAATAAATAAATAAATAAGACATGCCTCTAGAAAAATTTAAAAAAAAAAAAAAAAGAAGCAGTCACAACATTGTGGGAAGCAGCTCCTATCCTGTAGCTAGTACCCCAATGTAACCCCACTCAGGTGCTGACTCCCCTCACCTGCAGCATCACATGCCAGGGCCAGGAGCCAGGACGAGCATCTGTCCCATTGATGATCCTGGGTACAATGCTCAGCTCCGGTTCGCTGGCAGGGGCCCCAGAGCCTGGGGGTCACAGTGGGGAGGGTGAGAGGGTGAAAGTCTAGTTAGTCTCTGGAAACCTGGGTGACCCTCAGCCAGCACAGCACCACGCCCACACTTCCCCCTCCTGGCACCCCTGCATCCAGACTGGAGGACACACACCCCTGCCAACTGGCCCAGTCACCCTCCCAGGGATGCAGAGGGACAGGCAGCTCCATCCGGGTCACCATGCCCAGAGGAGCAGAAACAGGCTGAGGAATCAGGTTCCCTGCCCCCCAATTTCTTGCTGGAGACCTCAGGCCCCTCTGACTCTCCCAGGCTCATTTTTGCCCTTATCATGGGAAAAGAGCTGGGATCCCCACAGGCAAAGTTGCCAAAGTCATTGTTGTTAGGAGGTATAGAATTAAAAACAGAGCGCCCCAGGGACACCAGAAAGCCCCCCTCTCAGTTTCCTGACTGTATGTGACTTACACTGTTTATATGCTGGAATCTCTATTGCAATTTCAGAAATTCTTCATTGCATAACAATGAAGTTTCTTAATTGTTTAAAAACATAGCCTTTGACTCCCCCCCTCCCCACCCCCATGAAAAGACACAGCAAGGAAACAAAGCAGAAGACAGGATTGTCCAGAACAAGGAGGACACGCAGGGCTTTTGATATGTGCAGACACATTTGCTGGGTCAAGACACAGGATCCTCAGCAGCTCCCAGGGGTGTGAGAACTTGGCCACAGGAAGAAAGGGGGGGCAGGCCAGCCCTTCCTACAGTCAAGGGGTTCAGATCCCTCCTCCCCAGTGTCCTTCCAGACATAGCTGGTTCTTAGACACCAACACTCACCAAACACAGCCCCCATGAGGGTGAAGCAGGAGAGAAGCCAGAGCAAGGCCATGGTGCTGCAGTCAGGGAGGGTGGGGTGGCCTGCTCTGGGGCCCCTTTAATATCCCATGGAGCCCTAGTCCCAACCAGGCCTGTGGGCCTTCCCTGACCTGAGGGCCTCTGTCCCCATGGTCAAACCTGTCCTGGACTGACTCAGCCCGGGTCACCCAGCACCAGGGAAAAGGGCAACTTCCTGGCTCCCTGTCACCCATCAGCCTCAGCAACCCCCAGGGGAAGCACCCAGCTGTGGGCCCCGGAGGCCCTGGCCCCATCATGGGGGCGACAGGTACACAGCAAAGACTCATCTATAGGGAGCCTCACCCAGGTGTTCAGGGGCATCAGGAGCTCAGCACCCAGGACTCAATTTCAACACAGACTCCAGAGCCCAGGACTTGAGGCTGCTTCTCTCCCTGCTCAGGGAAACCCCCTGAGGCAAGTGACACACCAGGCTCAGCTCCCTTAGGAATGGGCCTCGGAACCAGCCCAGACATGTAGCCCTGGAGGACACAAGGGCAAGACAGTATCTCACTGGCTTAGCCCAATGACCTTTCCTTGAGAATTCACCATTTATGACCTGTCTTTATAAAAACTCTTATTCTCAAATGAGGCTTGAAAACTCATCCACTTTGGCCCACCGAGGACCCAGAAAGCTCAGGGCTGATGTCAGGAGCACAGAGGCGAGCACAGGAAGGCCAGGAGAAGGGTGAGCCCAGGAGGCACCTGCCCTAGGTGGGGCCACAGGACCTCAGCGTGTCCAGACTCCACCCGCGTGTCTGCTGGTGTCCTCACGATGCGTTGCTGCAGCCAGAAAGACAACGCATTGCTGTAGCCAGAGGCATATGAGTATTTTGTTACTTATTTTACTTCCTTATTTTCTGTACTGAGACATTTTTGCTGTTTTGATGTCTACTTTCCAACTTGATTCCAAGCATTTTATTTTTTTCTGTTTCTCAATTTTGTGCATTTTCCAACACAGGCCCCACTTCTCAATTGTGAGAAGAGGGCACCAGAACATCATATTTTTGTTCATCTGATGTATTGAAATTGGTGTTCAGTCATTTAATTGGCATTTTCTTTAATCAACCAGGGAGGAACATTTTCAAAAATTAATAGAGCATCTTAATTTCTGGTCCTTTTTTTCATTTCTGATTAGGATACATAGATTTCTATTGACTGGTGAATTGTGTGACCTGTCACTTTGTGATGTGGTTCTGTGATCCAGTCTCTGTACAGAATAGAGAACCATTTACATGTACTCTGCTGCATTGGGAATTGTGTCACTTTTCCCCTCAAATAATTGTCCCAGTAGGGACATCCCTGCTGGCGCAAGGGGTTGGGACACAACCTATGAAGCAATCCGCAGCCACTGCAGCCGAAATCGATCCCCCGGCTGGTCAGGGAGCAACCCACATGGTGCAGCAGACCTCTCCTGTCTCGCCCACTGCTCCCCTCAACAGTGTATTTTATTTTTTTTTTTTAGTTTTTTTTTTTTTTATAGAGGCATGTTTTTATTTATTTATTTATTATATTTGTTTGTTTTGTTTATACATGCACTGGGTACAGTCAGAAGTGCGGGAGGGTGAGAGAATTCACCAGAGCCAGAGCGGGGAGCAGAGCAGGCAGAAGGGCTGAAGTACACTGCTGAGGGGAGCAGCGGGCGGCAGGAGAGGTCTGCGCGCCATGTGGGATCCTCCTCCGGTGGCCGGGGAGCAGCCGGGGATCGAACCGGCGCCGCAGAGGCCGCGGGCAGCTTCGCAACCCAGCGCTCAACCGCTGCGCCACCGGGGAGGCCCTCAACAGTGTATTTTAGTAGATCCACCTGTTCTGCTCCCCACTCTGTCTCTGGGGAATCCTCTCACCATCCACACCTCTGGCCTGTACCACACATCTGTTCTTGTATGCATAAATAAATAAATCCTTTAAAAAAATTGTCCCAGTAAAAAAGTAGCACTATTATTTAAAAATGAACACTGATGTAGAAAATACCTAAATAAAAATAATTTTTTTTTAAAAGTAGCTCTATTGATTTGAGCTCCATTAGCTTTAAATCCTGTTGGTCTTAGATTTGTAAATTCAATTTTGTGTTGGAGTCACCTCTTCTGAGTGGGTGACAGTCTCCTCCAGGGAGGAGTTTTAATAGTGTAATTTGAAGCATGCATGCCTTAAAGTTATTATGTTGGGTGTTAATACTTTTCTCAATGGTTAAGTGTGTTACTTCCAAACTGGAGTGCATGGTATTCAGTAAGAAGGAGCAATTGACTTGGTTATGTGAATAAAGATAAATTAGCTTTTAAACTTTTTTTTAAGATTTATTTATTTATGCATACAAGAGCTGGGGTACAGGCCAGAAAAGTGGGGGGGGGTGAGAGGATTCACCAGAGACAGAGTGGGGAACAGAACAGGCATATTGACTAAAGTGCACTGCTGAGGGGAGCAGCAGGTGAGACAGAAGAGGTCTGCTGTGCAATATGAGTTGCTCCCTGGCTGGCCGGGGATTGAACTTGTGCTGCAGAGGCTGCAGATTGCTTCATAGTGTGGTGCTTTACCCCTTGCACCACCAGCGAGGCCCTAGCTTTTACACTTTTTACCTAAATTTCTCTCTAAAGAGACATATCCAGGAAGACTAATCCACTTATCTCTTCCCTTAGAGGAGAAAAATTTTTTTGCCTCCAGCAAATGCCCTACCTCTGCTATCCTTGTCCTAGCTGAGGAATTCAAGATGGCATCTAAAGCCACGTGGACGTCATTCAGTCCCACTGGGTCTCACATGTATACAGCGATGTCTATGATACTAAGTCTCTCTCTGATTTTTCTTACTTTTATCCATATAATACTTGTTTGAATATTCCCCAGCTGAGAAAACCCTGATGTATGGGATTATTGCCTCATATCCCTGTATTAATGAGGAATTCTAGTTCAAACAGAAATTCAAGCTACAATTAGTAACTCCATATTCAACCTGTTCTTTTTATCATTATTTAAACAGTGGCCCAAATCTCTTATAAAACTAAGAATTTGCTAGGTTTAATAATGAGAATTTGCTAAATACCTAGAATCATATTTTCTAAATTCCTAAGGATACAGGTTTACTTTTGCTCTTTATTATAAGAAAACTAAAATTGTATTTTCACGTTACTTAAAAGAAAAATAAAGCATGTGTTTATGTGTAAGTCATCCATTTTTAAGGGATGACAATGTAACAGCTACTACAATGGCTTACAATGCAGAACTTAAAAACTGAAATATAATAACTCTAAATAAAAATTAATTAAAATGTGCTATTAATATATTGGGAATGATGTTTTAAAAGTCATAGGAAGGGTTTAGTGTCAAAATGAAATGGTTACTTTCAAACAAAATGGTAGGAAAAATGGGAAAATGAACCTGCTTGGTGGCCTAGGGGTTAAGTCTCAGCCCTAAAACTGGTATGGCCTGAGTTCAATTCCCAGCCAGGGAGCTAACCCATATATGATGCAGCAGACCTCGCCTCTCTCGCCCGCTGCTCCCCTTAGCAGTGTATTTCATCAGTCTGCCTGTTCTGCCCCCCACTCTGTCTCTGGTGAATCCTCTTACCCCCTGTACCTCTGGCCTACACCCAATTCTTCTATGCAAAAAAAAAAAAATAATAAAATATGGAAAACAAACAAAAGTGTTGAAAGTCTAGGAGAGGTATCTTAAAAAACCTGTATGATAAAATGACCTGCTTTAGGAATATTTAGCCTAAGCTTAATATCAGTATTATAGGTTTGTAAAACCAACCTTTAATTTCTTCATCTGCCAAAAGGTTTAAAACATTCTAAAACTCCCTTTACTAACTTATAATAACAAAGACTTGAAGTAATCTAAGTATCATGTTACTCTTTTTCCCTCAGATTTGGATAACTGAGAAAAATCGAATCCTGTGAACAGGATTGAGCCTTTTCAAAAATGAGATCTGCTCAACCCAAATAAAACCAGAACCCCATGAGCACCAAGCAGACTGCCCCTCTCCATAAATGATGGTCTCCACTAGAACGATGGTCTAGACAACAGGCACACAGAGAGCGAAACCAGCCCTGACGCCTGCAGCCTGGCTGCTGGACTGAACATGAGCCTGATCCAGTCTCTATCCAGCTGCTGAATACAGAATAACAAAGGTCATGGAGGTGGAAATAGGGGGAGGGAGGGGACTGGAAGGATAATGCCTATCTCCCCAACTTAGAAGAGTGTGTGCGGGACCTAGGTCAGAAGGAAGGAAGGGTGGAGACTGCATGGATGGCCTGGGGTGGGGGGTGCAGGGGGCACAAGGCAGAGAAAGGTGCTGGAGCATGTGGGGAGGGACAAGCCTGCCTGGGTGACCCTCTTGGTCCCAGGGCCCACCCTGCTGGGAGAGGACTGCATGGCCTGGCCTGGAGCACTCCTGCCCCCCACAAAGCTCCTTGGGCCAAGCCCACTTGCCCAAACAAGACGAGACCAGGCTGAGAAATGAGTCTACAGTAAGTGGTCCTAGACTCCACCCCAGGGGCCTCCTGAGCAGAGAAGCCCAGACCCAAAGGCCTCAGCTCCCTGAGCAACAGGGGCTGCTGGGGCTCTGCAGCCTGAAAGGGAGGGGTCATGCTGCCCCCAGGTGGGTGACAGGAACACTGCAGCTACCTCCCCCAGGCCACAGACACATAAGCAGTCAGGGCTTCTGTGCAGAGGATTTTATTGGGGATAAAGGGCGCTGGAATGGGAGGATCAGGGCTCAGTTGCGAGCCAGGATCTCATCAACCCAGGGTTTGAAAGCATTGACACGGGTGGCCACGAAGGGCTTGCAGTAGCGGCAGGTTTTGCTGCCATATGACAAGATGCCCACGAGAGTCCAGATTCCATTCCTCTTGCAGACCAGGGAGCCACCAGAGTCGCCCTGAGGGAGGAGAAACGACCTGTTTGAACGACTGACAGGGTTGGTAGAACCCTCAGTGTCCTGATCTGACCCATCCATGTGGGGTTGAGAAATACCATATGGACCCTGATTCTAGCACAGGAACTCCATTTCAATGGCAGCCCAGCTCGGCACCAGATTTGGTGATAGGGGACATGGGAGTGGACCCATGGTCTACAAATAAGCAGGAAATATCTAACCCAGAGGGTCACCTTGAGAGTAAACACCCCTGGCCAGCAGCCCCATGCCGGACACATTATCTGCAATGTAGTGTAACGGTGGTGCTGGCTCCCAGGACACACATCCAGGAAACAAGGTAACAGGATCTAGGGCAAGGAGGATCCCTCCAGCCTGATCAGGGGGACAACCAGTGAGGGGTGGGTTAGAGCATCACATACATGGTAGGAGCTGACACCATTGAGGCCAGCACAGATGGTGGTACGGGTGTTGATGTTGGGCCAATATTTCCTGCACTTTGCCATGGACACGAGGGGCACGGAGGCCTGCTGCAGCTTGCTAGGGAGATCACTGCCTGTAGACAGAGGCCCAAGGTGGATTAGGACCCTATCCTCCGAGTCCATCCAGGGTGGAGGAGACAGAGACCCTAAGTACAGCAGCCCAAGTCCCCACCCAAGTTCAAGATCAGAGCCCTGTACATATGGACCATAGAGGCCTCAAAGTGCCACGATCCTTCTGATTCTACTCCAGGGTGGACTGACTTTGCTCTAAGCACAGTTAATTAAACAAGCCCTGCCGGCCCATCCTGGTGTGGCCTGGGTGCTGCCAGCCTGGGTGTGGAGGGCAGAAGGACAAAGATTTCCTCTCCAAGGAGGGGATGACATCCCTCTGATAGAGATCCAACTCTGGGTGACACCGAGGCCCCTCCATGCTGCCCCTTCCTGCAGGCTGCTGCCCTGGAAAGAACCAGCCTTGTAACCCAGTCAGAGGGATGAACTCAGGATTCTAGAAATTATATGTATCTAAGCGGCGCTCCAAGGAGTGGACACTGGGCTGACCTCTCAGCACTCAATAACCACTCTGGAGGCCTGGCATCAGCCAGGGTAGATGGCATCTTCACCATCGCCAGTATTGTCTGGTGAGACGGAGGATGGGCGGCAGGTGTGAGTGATGCAGCACCTGCTGGGAATGAGCTGTGGCTACAGAACCTGACAGTTTAAGGGCCTCATGAGCTTGCGCCCAGCATTTTGCTGTTTTCATTAAGAGGTTGTTGCAAAGATCCAGACACATGTAGGATACTGCTAAAGTTGGGGCAATCCCACAAAGCAGAGCCATCTGGGTCCTTCTACTGTTCTGAGTCCTAAGTGGCAAGGCCATGGTCACTCACCATGAATGCGGGTTTTCCCCCAGCCTATAATGGTGCACATGATGTCGGGAGGGAATTCGTCAGAAAGACTGGGCAGTGGAACAGGGGACACGTTGTTGTGGAAGAGAGCCGGTGTGGCCAACTTCAGCAAGGCGATGTCACTGTATAAGGTCCTCAAGTTGAAATTGTGGTGTCTAAAAATCTATGGGTTGGAACCAGGAGGAGAATATGAGACAAGTGAATTCTGGGTGGCCCCTTCAGAAAACAAAGGTGATGGGAGACCAGGAGAGAACTAGGGTCCATCTGTTGGCTCTTGTACCTGCAGCTGAAGGACTTCTCTGCTCCTGCCCCCAACCCTCATCTGCCTCTGGGGCAGGTCCAGCAGGGTCTGAATACCTGGGAAATATTCAGGATCTGGAAGTCGTCCTCACGGGAACTCTTGTCAAAAAGCCCAGCCACAACCTGGTTAGATGTCCTGGAAGGAGCACTGGGTAAGGATTGAGGAGGAGACCACGCCCCTCCCTTGTCCCTAGGGCCATCCTGGGCCTCACGTGAATTTGCAGTAGGCGGAGGTGATCACCCAGTTCTCATTGATCAGGGAGCCCCCACAAAGGAGGTGTCCATTGGAAGTCTGTAACAAGATAAAGTATATACTGGCAGGAAAACAGTCACAAATACCTGGGAAGCAGCTTCTACGCCATAGCTGGTACCCCAATGTAACCCTACTCAGGTGCAGACTCCCCTCACCTGCAGCATCACATGCCAGGGCCAGGAACCAGGTGCAGCGTCCTCCCCATTGATGATCCTGGGTTCAATGCTCAGCTCCGGTTCACTGGCAGGGGCCCCAGAGCCTGGGGGTGACAGGGGGAGGGTGAGAGGGTGGAGGTCTAGTCAGTCTGCAGAAACTGAGTCGCACCCTCAGCCAGCACAGCACCACACTCCCCTTCCTGGCACCCCTGCATCCAGAGTGGCAGACACACACCCCTGCCTGCTGCCCCAGTCACCCTCCCAGGGATGCAGAGGGACAGGCAGCTCTATCCGGGTCTCCCTGCCCAGAGGAGCAGAAGCAGACTGAGGGATCGGGGTCCTGCCCCCAAGTCCCTGCTGAAGACCTCAGCCCCCTCTGACTCTCCCAGGCTCATTTTCCCTAAGAAATGGGGAGCAAACACTGCCTACCTTACATTCAAACTTACCAAAAGCTGTGGATAGGAGGTACGGTATTAAAATTAGTGACCAGGTCACTGGAAATCCCCCTCTAACAATTTCCTGGTGGGATGAGACTGTACCCATTTACACTGCTGGATCCTCTGCCTGGAATTTCAGTAACTCTTCATTGCATAACTGACATCTCTTAATTGTTTAAAAAGACAGGACTTTGACACCCCCCCATGGAAAGACACATCAAGGAAACAGAAAACAAGGAATTAGACTGTCCAGAACAAGGAGGACACGCAGGGCCCTTGACATGTGCAGACACATTCGCTGGGTCAGGACACAGGATCCTCAGCAGCTCCCAGGGGTGTGAGAACTTGGCCACAGGAAGAAAGCGGGGCAGGCCCAGCCCTTCCCACCAGTCATGGCACCTCCAAAGTATCCCAGGCCTTGCTCCAGGCAGCCCCTGCCCCTAGCCCTAGGGACAGGGACATGGCCCGGCCGCTCCCTCAAGCTGGTGTCTCCAAACATGTCCTCATCTTTTCTTATCAGAACAGAAAAACCACCAGCAGTAGCTGTGAGGGGCTCACCCTGCAGAGGCTTCATAGTAATGGAGTGGGGGGCCGGGTCCCCTGTGCAGGGAGCAGCCTGAAATCTCACAGGAGTGGGGCCAGCAGGTGTGACAGGGACGGGCAGGAAATACAGGGAGGAGCTTCCCCCACTGAGCCCTGGTTCTGGTTATAAACAGGGAGTGAGTGTGTGAAGCTGCACAGAAGTGACAGGCAGGGGCTCAGCAGAGGCCCCTTCCCAGGTGAGGCGGGGAGCAGGGACCTGCTGAGCCCAGTGTGGGTGTCAAAAAAAACAAAAACAAAAACAACAACTTACAGAAAACCTGGAATGCTAATAGTTGCTAAATCCTGAGCACAGTTACATGATATGATACTAGGTTTTTTTTTCTTTTCTTTATTTTTTGTTTGTTTTCAGAAACCAAAATCTTAGCTGTCTGCCATTAGATAAATTCCCTGAGAGAAGTAATTGTGATGGTCACCTGGGACCCAAATCTGAGCCACTTTCTGGGCTCCTGCCTCTGAGCCCTACAAGCTTCTGCCCCACACCTGGCACAGCTGTGAGGGCTCAGAAAGCCCACAAGGGACGCTTTCCTCCTGCAAAGTCAGGTTACTGTCTGCGTGAAGCCATGGGACAGGAGAGGGGGTTCAAAGCCCCCCTTGAGCTGGCATTGCACTATGTTTTCATTAAGAGGTGGTTGTAAAGACCCAGACACATGTGGGACACTGCTCAAGTTGGGGCAATCCCAGAAAGCACAGCCATCTGTGTCCTTCCTACTATTCTGAGTCCTGAGTGGCAAGGCCATGGTCACTCACCATGTATGTGGGTTTTCCCCCACATAAATGAGCGAAATGCCTCATCTCGTACAGAACCCCTCATTTCTCCACAAGGGGCCTGATGTGGACCCTCTGGCATCTTTTAGGCCTTCCCCTGAATTCTCCTCCCAGGCCCCACTAATGCCTCAGACTTTAGCACTCACCATAGGAGGCCCCGATGAGGGTGAAGCAGGAGAGAAGCCAGAGCAAGGCCATGGTGCTGCAGTCAGGGAGGTATGGGGCTTCCTGCTCTGGGGCCCCTTTTATATATCACGGAGTCCTATGTCCCACCCAGGCCCTCTGGGCCTTCCCTGACCTGAGGACTACACTCCAGTTGGTCAAAGCTGTCCTGGACTGGATCCAGCTCAGGTCACCCCAGCACCAGGGAAAAGGGCAACTGCCTGGCTCACTGACATCCATCAGCCTCGACAATTCCTGGGGGAAGCACCCAGCTGCGGGCCCCGGAGGCCCTGGGTCCATCATGGGGGTGGCAGGTGCACATCAAAGACTCATCTACAGGGAGCCTCACTCAGGTGTTCTGGGGCACCCACAGCTCAGCACCCAGGACTCAGCATCATGCACATCCAGAGCCCAGGACTTCACGGTGCTTCTCTCCCTGCTCAGGGCAACCCCCTGAGGCAAGTGAAACACACGAGGCTCAGCTCCCTTAGGAATGGGCCTCGGAACCAGCCCAGACTCAGCTCCTGAGCACATGAGGCAGGACAGTGTCTCCATGGGTGAACCTAACTCTTCCTCTCTTGAGAATTCACAAAATCATCAATTTATAATAATCAATTTATAAACTTTTGGTTTCTTTTCATGTGAATTTTTAAAAAATTATTTTTATTTATTTATGCATACAAGAACTGGTGTGTAGGTCAGAGGTGCAGGAGGTGAGATGATTCACCAGAGACAGGGTGGGGAGCAGAACAGACAGATCTACTATAATCCACTGCTGAGGGGAGCAGCGGGAGAGACAGGAGAGGTCTGCTGCAGCATGTGGGTCAGCTCCCCGGCCGGGGATTGAATTCATGCCGCAATGGCGGCCGATAGCTTGATAGTGCTGAGACTTTATCCCTGCACCAACAGGGAGGCCCTCATGGGAAGTTTGGATTCCATACCATAAATGGCCCAGTGAGGACACAGAAAGCTCAGGGCTGATGTCAGGAACACGGAGGCGAGCACAGGAAGGCCAGGAGGAGGGTGAACCCGGGAGGCACCTGCCCTAGGTGGGGCCACAGGACCTCAGCCTGTCCAGACCCCCTGTGTGTCTGCTTGTGCCTTCACAATGCATTACTGCAGCCAGGAAGACTGGATAGAAGCATTGAATATTTTATTTCTCTATTTTCTGTATTTGTATATTTTGCTGCTTTGATGCCTGCCTTAGAGCTTGGCTGAGGTATTTAATTTTTTCTGTTTTTCAGGATTAAGGCTGGAATCACACTTGGACTAGCTGAAAACTCTTTGTCTAACTACCATGGAGACTTACATGCAGTTAATAGCTGGGGCCACATAATGGGCTGAGAATCCCGGAGACCTCCTGCATCAGGACAAGAAGGGCGCTGGTACTAATGATGGAAACTTAAAGTAGAAAAATTTAAGATAGAAGGACTCACAATGACTCCCACAGTAGAGGTAGGGATGATTAATGTATCTTACACGAAACCTAGCTATGGAAGTTTCCAGAGGCAGGGTCAGAAAAGTTTATCAGCCAGAGGTGGGGACAGAGAGGATAATAATCTTAGTGCACCAACACAACTCGACCCCAAGATGATTATTTCTGCAGTTCCATCAAAGAACATTAAAAAGAATACCCCTTGCCCTGGCAAAACTCGGTTCTTGCTTTTAAAGACTGCCTTCCTGCTTGTATGCGGGTGATTCTTTCCTTTCCTCAATAAAGTTGCCATGTGCTGATGAAGGGAAATGTCTGCTCAATTCTTTCTCAGAGAGACCCAAGTACCCCACACACCAAACCTCATGATCTGAACCCCAACACCAGGATCTTAACTTCCATCTTATATTGGAAACCTCCTTGATAGAAAAGCATCCTGCAGCAAAACCTTGCTAAGGGTGCACCAGTCTAACTTAAAATGCATAGGTCATTCTTTCCCACCAAGCAGTCACTTTCTAAGAAGTAACTGAGTAACTACTTCATTTCTAAGTAGTTTTGACTGACTCATACACTCAAGGAAATAACCTTTAAATTTTAATTTCTAAGAGTTGCCCCTTGGCTTTAAGAAGGGGGGGGACAGAAATTTTGCATTAGTGTCCTAACCCTGCATTTTCTTCATTACTTTCCTAAAGACATTTTGAATGGGTGGAAAGTTTCACCAGAATCATAATTTTAAAACAAATAATCTAATTCTTCAATTATTCCCAGCCTTGAAAACTCTGATGTATGGGATTATTGCTTCCTATGCCTGTAATTAATTAGGAATTCTAGTCCAAAGGAAAACTCAAGCTACAATGGTGACCCAAATCTCTTATAAAAGTAAGGTTTTGCTGAATTTAATGAGAATTTGTTGAATATGAAGAATCATATTTTCTAAATTATTAAGGATACTGGTTTACTTTCGGTTCTTATAGTAAGGTGCCGTGAGCAAGAAGCCTCATTTTTGGTCAATTTGTTTACACGGCATATGTTATATTTTTACATGCTCATTCCCTCCCAGAAGTGACCCCTAGTGGAATTACCAACTCCCAGAGTCTGATCTTAGAACCAGGGACTATATAAATACGTGCCTCCTTCAGGGCATGCAGAGGGCAATTGTTAAGCCATTCAGTTATGACAAACTGAGGGAAGTTTTTCAGGATCCAATGAAAATCCTGCACTGATTCAGGCTAGACTTGCTGAGGCCAGGAGAAAATATGCTAATCTAGACCCAAAGACTGCAGAGGGTCAAACCATCCTAGCCATTCACTTTACTAGCCAGTTTTGCCCTGACATCAGGTGCAAGCTCCAGAGACTGGATCATGGGGCTCAGGCCCTTCCTCGACACTTTTGGACATGCCCTTCAAAGTCTACAGTAACAGGAAGGAGACCAGCCTGTCTGGAAGAAAAGGGAAGGAGAAAGGCAAGCAAAGGGCCCAATGTATGGTGGCTGCCATTGCCAGCTCCCTGTCAACTCAGACTCACCTAAGACCCCATGTAATACCAGGGCGTTAGGAATCTCAACCTCTTAAAGGGCCCCCAGCTTGCTTCCATGACCAGCAACCAGGACACTCTCCTATTAGTTCATATTTAAGCTGACAGGTAACAACTTTCCATGACAATTTTCAGATACGAGCTGGTCTTCAGTATCTGAAGAGGCCATTGCCAGGGTTGTGACTTCTACACCATCACACAGGACACTGGAGCAGGGACTGTCCCACTCTCCAAGATGGAGAATGGGCAGCCCAAACCATGGGCCTCATGAGAAGGCAAGGAGGCCATCAGCTGCCTCTGATAATGGCCCTATGAAGAACCCAGTGTGGAAGGAGAAATTATTTATTTTATTTTTTCTAAAGATTTAATTATTTATTCATTCAAGCACTGGGTATAGTCAGAAGCGCGAGAGGGTGAGAGAATTCACCAGAGCCAGATTGGGGAACAGAACAGGCAGACGGATGAAGTACACTGCTGAGGGGAGCAGCGGGCGTCAGGAGAGGTCTGTGGGACCCTCGCACGGCAGCCGGGGATCGAACCGGCACTGCAGAGGCTGTGGGCAGCTTCGCAACCCAGCGTTCAACCGCTGCGCCATCAGGGGAGGCCCAGCAGAAATTTTTTAAAGGGGCCCAAAGGAGAGACAATTCCTCTAATGTATCTCAATGGGTGAGCCTCCAGTGATCCTAGAAGTGTCAGACAACAATGAGCTTCTTGGTGGATACAGGGCCACTTACTCTGCCTTACTCCAATTCTGTGGACTGACCAATTGGTTGACTGTCCTCACTGGAATTCATGGCCAGCCTAAGCCAGGACACCCTGCTCACTACAAGGCCACATGTTTCCACATTCATTTTCGGTCTTATCTTCCTGGTCTATCCCTCTGTTAGGACAGGACCAAACTCCAAGCCAGTCTCTGATTGCCAGTCTCCACAGCAACTATTGGCCCCCTTAGGCACTGCTGTGGAAAACAGGAAGAGCACAGAAGCCCCCAGACTCACTGATTCTGCCAGTTTGGCTACCAGCACCTCCCTCCAGCTATCTGGGACACTCCAATCCCAGGCTGACCTATCTTTGCCACCCCCAATAGGGTGCAATTAAAGGATCCTCTTATCTTCCCTAGGAAGTTATAATGTCCCCTCAAGCCAAAAGAAAACCACAGTCTTTTATACAAAAATTTCTCCAGTCAGGTCTTTGAAGACTTGGCATTCCTAAGCTGGTTTCACTTCACCTCATTGACAGGCCATCACACTGCAGCTTTTGGTGGTGGAATATCAGTCTCCATGGGGTACCGTCATGGAGACCTAGGACAAACGATTACAGAACACCTGGACCCGGATGGTTGGGCAGCCCATTTTGGACAACCAGCACCACCAGTAGCTTGAATGCCAAGTATGCCCTTCAAAGACAGTAATTGAGAACAAAAACCCGCCAGCCTCAGTGATAGGGGCTAGGAAGAGGGTGAGCAGGGTACCTCGCCTAGCTTAGGAATCTGCACATACACACACTATTTGACCTGTGACCTGTTTGCTCTGAGCTAACTTTCCATTCCAAGAGGTACCTGGGAGAGTGATGGAAGCCATTTCTGTCAGAGACGGAGCCATCCCAGGGATGAAGTGCTCTGCATCCAGGTGCCAGTGGAGGGGGAGCTGCCAGGGAGAGGGGCCACCAAAAAAAAACCCCAGAAGTTAACCGCCTGGAGTGAAGGCCCTTCACAGATAATTAACTGTCTTTGTTTAACTTACTGTAAAATAACCTGCTAGAGACCAGGTGTTAGATTTTCTTTGGAGCATGTGGCTAAGCCATTTGAGTGTCTTGCTGATCCAACTAAAGCACATATTAAAGATTCATATCAGGTCTTTGTCTTTTGATTTCAACAATTGTGCCAAGTAGAAAGAATCCGGTATTTTCCAGCAACATCATGACTAGATGAGACTTGGGCCCTAAAACCCACTTCCCTTTCTTTAAAGAAATACTTTATTTTTTTTAAAGATTTATTTATTTATTCATACAAACACTGGGTACAGTCAGAAGCGCGGGAGGGTGAGAGAATTCACCAGAGCCAGAGTGGGGAGCAGAGCAGGCAAAGGGACCGAGGTACACTGCTGAGGGGAGCAGCGGGAGGCAGGGGGGGTCTATGCGCCATGTGGGACCCTCCTCCGGTGGCCGGGGCGCAGCCGGGGATCGAACCGGTGCTGCAGGGGGCAGCTTCGCAACCCAGCGCTCAACCGCTGCGCCACCGGGGAGGCCCCCTCCACCACATGTTTTAAAAGCAGGAAAAAGTAAGCCCAAGCTGATGAGAATATATATTATTGAGTAAATGAATATAATAAAGATTCCAGCAGAACTTGCAGCCCAGGTGCAATGAGCACGCCAATGCAGCCATAATTAACAAGTTTGCTTACTTACAGCTCTTTCCCTTTCAAGATTCACGGCCAGGGCCTCAGCGATCTCTCTGCAAGCTCAGGCAGCCGGCCAAGGTGGTCTGTCCCTCCAAGGCCATCCCTGAATGCCAGCATCTTTCCCCCTTTGCGTGGCCCCCTTTTCTGGGGACTCTGCCACAAAATGGTTGTGCCTGCTGAAAAACGATGCGATCAAAGTAACAGATATGGAGACAGTTGTGTATCAAAGGAACCCTTGGTCTCTAAACCGGTGCTCCGACCTTACGGGGCTACCCAGGTCTGGGACCTCGCACATAATAAAGCTTTCCTGACCTCAGCATTCCTGAAGTACCTCTTGATCTTCCTCTGCCCGGGTAAAAGGCTAGAATTTCTACAACAAACCAACTGCTACCTGACACCCCCCAAAAAGTAGAACCCCAGGCACCGTGCTGTCTCCGCCACCCCACACCCCTGACTGTGTGACCCCAGGCCTGCCCTATCTCCTCAGGACCTGTGAGAAATAAACTTGCCATGATGGGTCTTGCTGGTGGCGACTTAAATCCTCACAAGAGCCCCCAGGTTGGTCCAGCTGATGTCTATTTAGAGAGGTGTTGGGTTCAGAGAGCTGGGTCCTGGGGTTACCTCTAAGAATAGTTTCATCAGAGCTCCCCTTTCAGTGGCTCACAGGGAGTTTCCCTATGAGGCAGAGATGTTTAGGTCCACTCAAAAGGGCAGGGTTATTATAAAAGGGGGAGGGAAGTCAAGGACATTTTCCCAGACACAAGCGAGCAGAAAGAGCAGTCCCTGAATGGGACGGGTTTGTAGAAGAGAGGCCTGCGTGGTTACAGGTGGGCAGGAGAGCTGCTGCCATTGGCCAGCTCGGAAATTGCACTGATATAGTCTTCTTTGGAAGGGGCTCATCCCTTTGTGAGATTGTGAACTGCTGTTAAATTAATCATTTCTAGGTTTTGCACGTAAGGACTTTTCTGTATTTGGTTTGACTAGGTCAATTTGGAAGGACCAGTGATTCTTTTACAATGGCCCTCAACCCACATGTCCCCCCCTGGTCTGTGCCTCAGTCCCCACCTCAGGATACTCTACTTTCCTATAGCTAGTTTAACCAGGCTGTTTATCATTCTACCCCCACCTCCAGCTTCCCAAATTTGCTTCTCTTAACCATCACAGCTGCAGCTGGTTATGAAAGGGGCTGTGTTTTGCAACCATCCCAGGCCAGGTAGGGTCACCGTTGGTTCAGGCAACTTAAAAGAGAAACTTGGAGCCCTTGGCATCATCCCCACAGGCTTATTAACAGTATGCAGGGGAAACAGGCCAGCAGGCCGACTGCAGCTTGGTGCCCTGCGAATTTCTATGTGCTTTTTCCTCTGGGCTTCCTCTTGAGACGTCGCTTGTCCTCTCATAGCCAGTCCATCATAGCCCTCCCTTCTCTGCCCTTATAGCCTCAGCCTGCATGCTCAGGTTGCCCACTTAGGCAGGCCCACACCATACTCCAGGTGTCCACCATCAGGCATGTGTGCCTCACTCCCATGCTCCCAAGCGCCTCTGCATTCAAGACTGCAGGTGATAGCCACAGAGGCCAATTGTGTAAAAGCCTGACCATCTTCATTTACCCTACAGGGTGTCTGTGGGAGACTCATGGGAGGCGCAGATGAAAGCCCAGCTAAGACAGACATGGGGCAAGAACACAGAAAAAGATGATATATTCATAAATTAAACTCTCCAAATAATTATGGATAAAGAGGAAATTAGAAGTGAAATTAGAAAAAGGTTGAAGTGAAGCACATGAAAATACCACCCCTAAAACTGGGAAGCTGCCAACTTGGGAAGGAATATAGAGGCAACAATAATTGCAAAACGTTAAAGTCCATGCCTAAGTTCATGCCTTAAAAAGCGAGATAAAGAGCAAAGAGAGACTAACAAGGACAGATGACCTATTAAAGATAGGAGCAAAAAGCCATGGGGTAAAAACCGTAACATATTTACTCCAAAATCATCCCAGATCTTGTGTACACAGGGGGCAGGAATGTGGGGTTGGCAGCCAGCAGGTAAATACCCCCTGCCCACCTAAAACCTAAGGTAACACTCCCCTGCCTTCCAGCATGTTCCTTGTCCTACCTGACAGCTCTTTCCAGAGGTGGCTCAGAGACTCCTCGGCAGGTAGGGTCCTTGGCCTTGGGTAGCTGTCCAGGGATAGCACTGCCCCCTGATGGCCACAGTTGAGAGGACACTTTTCCCTTAGTGGCCCTCAGGGTCCCTCCACCCAGGGGGAGGCCTGGCCTCCTCACCCTCAAGCAGGCAAGGAATTCTGACTCCAGCTCAGGGACTTTCAACGTGATCACCCACAGGAATCACCTGAGGTTAATGGAAACAGCCCTGACCTCATCTTCATTGCTCCTAATCGGTTCTTAAAGGGTTTTTGAATTCTGCTGGGTTTTCCCCAGCTCCTGTGCTTTGAGGCCATAGAAGCCCCCCCTTCCATCCAGGACATGAGAGGTATAGAAACTCCACGCAGGCAGGAACCTAGTGGACGGTGATAGAGGGTTACTGGGGCTTTGATGGTGGCATGGAAGGTGAGATTTATCTAAAGAGGGGTGACCCTATACCTCTGAAACATGTGCAGTGTAGGTAACCATTGCTCTCTCACTGCAATTAATTTTGCCAGAAAAAACAACAGAAGGTCTAAAGGAATAGAAAGACTTCCATTTCCACGGAGAGGAAGACTAAATATGGTTAAGCTATCAGGACAACCCAGAGTGATCTCCATCTCGAAAACAGCTCTGATCAAAGCTTGATAGTAAAAGCAACAAAACAAAAAGTCACACGGACACATCAACATTTACCATGTCTGAGTACCGCTAGGCATTGCAATGGGGGACTCATGCAAAAAACAAAAGGAAGAAAATATTTGCAAATTATTCTGATAACGGTTAAAATCCAGACTGTATAAGAACTTGAAAAATCAACAACAAAAAGAGAATGATAATATTTGAATATAGATCTTAAATATTTATTATCAAAGAAGTATTATATTTGGGGCCTCCCTGGTGGCGCAGTGTGTTGAGTGCTGCACTGTGAAGCTGTCTGCAGCCTCTGCAGTGCCGGTTCAATCCCTGCTGGCTGGCAAGAATCCCACATGGTGCGGCAGACCTCTCCTGTCGCACCTGCTGCTCCCCTCAGCAGTGTATTTCTGTGATCTGCCTATTCTGTTCCCCACTGTTCCTCTCACCCTCCTGCACCTCTGGTCTGAACTCCAGCTCTTGTAGAAAAATAAATAAATCTTTAAAAAAAAAAAAGTATTATAAAGGGGGAAAAAAGGACCCCATGACCTTTCCTGAGACATGCAGAGAGGAGCTTCAGGCTCCCATGGGCCACAGAGACAGGGACACGAGGACGGGTCTGACCTCAGACACACAAGGGCCTGAGCCAGCGAGACGCAGGAGGGAGCAGGGGAGACAGACATGTCAGGGAAATGAGAAGAAACAGTATTCAAATCAAGAGATCAATAAAAATTTTAATGATGAGAATGTTAGTATAAACCTCAGCTCTCACACACAATCAGGGGCAAAGCCACACATAACTGGTGTCTTCTCAGTCCATCATTCCCCGTGTCCTTGTAATGAGGAGTCTTGATGTGGAATTGGAAATATGTCCACGCGCCCCATAGACAGTTAGGAAAAACACCCTTCATCTAGACTAAACGTGGAAATATCACTGTGAACTCAGGAGATCTTTATCGTGAAAATTATTTACCATTAAACACACTTGCTCTACCCCTACACAGCGCACACCCCTCAAGGCTCTGGGCTCGAGGGACACATCTCTTCCCATTCAAGACATCAGGGGTTTGGAGAAACAGCTGATTTGGGGTCTGGGGCAAGGAAGCTTAGAACCCATGTGGCCACACAACTGTCCCAGAGCCAACTAGACAGCGCCCCTGGTCACGGGGGGATTTCAGCTTCATTTGGAATATTAATTTCCACGCTAGGGGAATGAAACATTTGTCTCTGCCGTTTTAAACTTCTGCATTTCCTTCATTTTCCCTCTAGGATTAAGAACATTGTTTTTAATTTCAAGGAAAAGAATGCCCTGAGAAAACAGCACTGGATTGTTGACCACCAGGTGATGGCAGCAGCACGCTGCTGGCCTGAGTCTCCCCCAAAACCTGCAAACAGTTGTGTCACAAATGCTGACTCTGCTCATTTCCCGTCCCCTTCCTCACTCCCTTGTAACTCTGCCTGAAAACAGGAGCTGGTCTTTCAGACACGAGTGTGACGCTCAATTTGTTGGCAGATTAAACTACTGTTTTCTCCTCGAACTCTGTTCCATTTTATTGACTAAGGCTACCCAAGACGGCATTCAGTACCAACCATGAACTGAAAGAAATGCTTTTGAGCCATGTGTTTATAATGGTTATAAATACAGAATCAAATGTGATAGAGCGCACCTGAGGGATGAAAGGAAACAGGCTCATTATTTTAAGAATCCATAAGAAAGTGTGTGAACAGAAGTGAGATGCCCCCTGCATGCTCCACACTGCACCAGGGTCACTGCGCGGCACATCTCCGTGAAGAGCTGTCTGGTAATAAAAGGGAAGGAGACATTGAGTGAGTCATCACATTTACAAGCCCAATGAGAATGACAGTCCAGCCTTCAGGCATCAAGGTCTGTGATGTCACAGGGAGAGAAAGCAGCCCTGACCCCTCCATGCAGGAGCCCAGCCCCCTGCAGCCTGGCTGTGGGACTGACATGAGCATGACCAAGTCTCTACATCCAGCTGCCAAATCACACATAAACGATGGACACAGGAGGACTTGAAAGGGAGGGATGACAGCCTTATGCCCTAGAGAAAAGATTGTCCAGCCACTCAGAGTGAGTTTTTCCAGGACCTGGGTAAAGGCAGGGAGGGTGGGATCTGCATGGATGGACTGTGGTGGGGTAAGCAGGGGGCTCGAGGCAGAGAAAGGTGCCTGAGCATGTGGAGAGGGACAAGCCTGCCTGGGTGCCCTCTTGGTCCCATGGCCCACCCTGCTGGATGGAGGACAGCATGACCTGGCCTGGAGCACTCCTGCCTTCCACAAAGCTCCTTGGGCCAACCCAGCAGCCAAAGGAGCAGACCAGGCTGAGAAATGAGGCTGCAGCAGGTGGTCCTGGACTCTACTCCAGGGGCCTCCTGAGCAGGGAGGACCAGACCCAAAGGCCTCAGCTCCCTGAGAAACAGGGCTGCTGGGGCTCTGCAGCCTGGAAAGGGAGGGTCACGCCGCCCCCTGGTGGGTGACAGGGACACTGCAGCCACCTCCCCCAGGCCACAGACACAGGAGCAGTCAGGGCTTCTGTACAGAGGTTTTTATTTGGGATAAGGGGCACCAGAATGAGAAGTGAAGGGCTCAGTTGTGAGCCAGGATCTCCTCAATCCAGGGCACGAATGTACTGACACGGGTGGCCACTACAGGTTTTCCGATGGGGTAGGTTTTACTAACGAAGGCCATGACGCCCACCAGGGTCCAGACTCCACTCTTCTTGCAGGCCAGGGATCCGCCAGAGTCGCCCTGTGGGAGGAGAGGGCCGTGTCCGTAAGACTGACAGCAGTAGCCGAACCCTGGTGGCCCCAGCCTGACCCTGTCATGTGGACCAGGTGAACCCTGTACTCCGGCAGCAGAAACACCATCTAATGGCAGCCCAGCTCTGCCTCTGGCTATGGAGTCGGGGGAGGTGGAGCTGGAGTAATAGTCTGTAAAAAAAGATGTAAATATCTAGCCCAGGAGGTGGTTGTGAGAGTAACTCCCCGCAGACAGCACCCCCATGGCTGGTGGAGCAAGTCCTCTGCTGGGCGTGTAAGTGCTGGTCCTGGTTCCCAGGACACAAAGCAAGGAAAAGGGGTAACGAGATCTGGGGCAAGGAGTATTCTTCCAGCCTGACTGGGGAACAATCAGTGAGATTTGAGCAACACATACTTGGTGGAAGCAGGAACCTTGGAGCCCAGCGCAGATCAGAGAATTCTTGATGATTCCGGGCCAGTACCTCCTACACGTGGCCATGGACAGGAGCGGCATGGAGGCTTGCTGCAGCTTGGCAGGTTTCTTGTTGCCTGTAGACAGAGGCCCAAGGTAGGTCTAGGCGCTCATCCTCCTAGCCCATTCAGGTAGATGAGGCCAAATCCCCAGGGCAACCATCCCAGGTCTCCCCCTCTCCTGAATATAGGAGCAGAGCCCAAGACCAGACCCCTGCACCATACAGACCACAGAAACCTCAAAGTCCTGATTCCATTCCAGGATGTTCTGGCTTTGCCCCAAGCACAGCCTGGTGTGGCTTTGCCTGCCCAGTCGGGTGTGTCCTGGGCCCTGCCAGCCCAGGAGGAGCGGACACAGAGTCAGCATCTTCCTCTCCAGAGAAGGGGCTGAAATCCTTCTGACCAGACACCCCACTCTGGGATTTATAAGGCTCTCCACCTCTGCTGTCCCTTCCTGGCGGCTGCTGTCCGATGGAAGGACGAGCCAGGTAGCCTTGGCCCTGGGCAGGAGAACTCAGGACATCAGGCAGAGCCAGCTCCGGGGAGGGGCACCGGGCTGGACTCCGAGGGCCCAGAACTGCTTTGGCTGCCCGACCCCCAGGCAATTCTGGCAGCTGCAAGCCCACTTATGCCAGGAAGGAGGGTACCAGGAAGGGCCTACAAGCTAGGACACAGCTGTGTCTTCAGAAACTCACAGCCCAAGGGATCATGGACCTTGAGTCCATGCACGTTTGCTAGGTTTTCATTAAGAGGGAGTAGTCAAGAAGCTGACGCATTGATGACAAAACCACTAAGCAGAGTCATACAAACTTCTTGTGTTCTAACAGCCCGACACCAGACTCAACTCCTGAGTGGCAAGGCCATGGTCACTCACAATTGGGCTTGGTGTCCCCCCAGCCCATAATAGTGCACAGGGTCCCAGGAAGGAACCGGTCATCAGCACTGGGCAGGAGAACCGGGGACACCATCTGGTGGAAGCGAGCAGCTCTCTCCAGCTTCAGCAGGGCGATGTCATTGTAGACGGTGTACAAGTTGAACTTGGGGTGATTAAAAATCTGTGGGTGAGGACCAGGAGGAAGAGATGAGATAAATGAATTCTGGGTGGCCCATTCAGGTACCAATGATGGGGGTAGGCAGGAGAAGCACTGAGGCCCATCTGCTACTCCTGTCTCCGTATCTAAGGGCCATTTTCTCTCCTCCAGCCTCTTCATTCTCACCTGCCTCCAGGGTTAGTTTTTCTGGGTCTGAAATACCTGCGCAATCTTCAGGATCTGGTGATTGTTTCCAGGTGAGTTTAGATCAGACTGGCCAACAACAACCCAGTCAGATGTCCTAGGGGGAGCAGGCGGGTAAGGGTTGAGGAGGAGACCACCCCCCATGTTCCCTCCCTTGTCCCTAGGAACATCCTGGGCCTCACGTGACATTGCAGTGGGCGGCGGTGATCACCCATTTCTCGCTGATGAGTGAGCCCCCACAGAAAAGGATTCCAGGGGGAGTCTGTGGAAGAAGAGACTGTCAACCCTGGCAGGACACCAGAAACAACTATCTGGGTAGCAGCCACCTCACTGTGAGGCTTGTAACCCAGTGTGACCCAAATCAGGTGCAGACTCCCCTCACCTCCAGAGACACATGCCAGGGCCAGGAACCAGGTGCAGCGTCCTCCCCATTGATGATCCTGGGTTTAATGATCAGCTCCAGTTCACTGGCAGGGGCCCCAGAGCCTGGGGACACAGCAGGAGGGTGAGAGGGTGAGGTCTAGTCAGTCTGCAGAACCCTGGTTGCACCTTCAGCCAGCACAGTGCTATGTCCACACTCTCCCCTCCTGGCACCCCTGCATCCAGACTGGAGGACACACACCCCTGCCTGCTGGCCCAGTCACCCTCCCAGGGATGCAGAGGGACAGGCAGCTCCATCCGGGTCTCCCAGCCCAGAGGTGCAGAAACAGGCTGAGGAATCAGGGTACTTGTACCCTTGCTTCTCTGCTGGAGACCTCAGCTCCCTCTGACTCTCCCAGACTCATTTCCCCACAAAATGGGGAACAATCATTGTTGCCCTCACATTCAAACTTATAAAAATGATGTTGCGTTTATGGGGTATGCAACTGAAACAGAGAACCACAGGTCACTGGAAATTCCCTTCTGACAGTTTCCTGGTGGGATGTGACTGTACCCATTTACACCGCTGGATTCTCTGCCTGGAATTTCAGGAACGCATCATTGCATAATATTGAAGTTTCTTAATTATTTAAAAAGATAGGACTTTAACACCCACCATGGAAAGACACATCAAGGAAGGAAAAAACAGAGGACGAGATTGTCCAGAACAAGGAGGACACTCAGGGCCCTTGATACGTGCAGACATGTTTGCTGGGTCAGGACACAGGATCCTCAGCAGCTCCCAGGGGTGTGAGAACTTGGCCACAGGAAGAAAAGGGAGCAGGCCCAGCCCCTCCCACCAGCCAGGCTGTCCCAGGGTGCCCCAGGCCTTGCTCCAGGCAGCACTTGCCCCTGCCTTTGGGGACAGGGACATGGCCCCCGTTACTCCCTCAGGCTGGTGTCTCCAAACATGTTATCTCCTCCTATTTGTTGTAATGACCATAAAACCACTAGCAGTAACTGTGAGGGGCTCACCCTCCAGAGGCCTCATAGTAACGGAGTTGGGGTCCGGGTCCCCTGTGCTGGAGGAGCCTGAAATCTCTCAGGCGTGGGGCCAGCAGGTGTGACAGGGATGGGCAGGAAATACAGGGAGGAGCTTCCCCCACTGACCCTGGTTCTGGTTATAAACAGGTAGTGAGTGTGTGAAGCTGCACAGAAGTGACAGGCAGGGGCTCAGCAGAAGCCCCTTCCCAGGCGAGGGGGGGAGCAGGGAGCTGCTGAGCCCAGTGTGGGTGTCTGAGAATTCCTAGGTCAAGTCTGGTAAAGGGAACTGTTGCTAGACTGAGCACATGATATGGTAATATTTTTCTTTGTCTATGTAAATCCAACTATTAGCAGTGATGATACAAAATAAAATCCACGGGAGGAAGCCCTGGGTAAAGGTTTTCATGTGTCTAACCCATAAATGACCCTCTGCCACATATGAACCATTTCCTAGGCTCCTCCCTCTGAGGCCCAGAAGGTTCTGCTCCACACCTGGAATAGCTGTGAGGGCTCAGAAAGCCAAGAAGGGCCATTCTCCTCCTGCAAAGTCAGGTTACTGTCTGGAGTGAAGCAAGTGGGCAGGAGAGGTGCCCAAAGTCCCAGGCCCCACCCAACAGAACCCCTCAGTCCTCCAGAGGGGCCTAATATAGATCACTGGGGGCCCAGGATCCTCCCCCCTTCTCCTTCCATGCCTGGTGAATCCGTCAGATACTAACACTCACCTAAGGAGGCCCCGATGAAGGTGAAGCAGGAGAGAAGCCAGAGCAAGACCATGGTGCTGCGGTCAGGGAGTGTGGGGCTGCCTGCTTGTAGGTCCCTTTAATAACTCCTGGAGGCCCTAAGTCACGACGCAGAGGCCCTCTGGGCTGTCCCTCACCTGAGGGCCCCCCTCTCCATGCTCAAACTTGTCCTGGACTGGCTCAGGCCCGGTCACCCAGCACCAGGGAAAAGGGCAACTGCCTGGCTCACTGTAACCCACCAGCCTCGGCAACCCCTGGGGGAAGCACCCAGCTGTGGGCCCCAGAGGCCCCGGGTCCATCATAGGGGCAACAGGTGCTCAGCAAGGACTCATCTATAGGGAGCCTTACCCAGGTGTTCTGGGGCACCCAGAGCTCGGCGCCCAGGAGCTGAATTTCAACACAGACCCCAGAGCTCAGGACTTCAGGCTGCACTCTATCCACTCAGGGAAACTCCCTGAGGCAAAGCAAATACATGAGGCTCAGCTCCCTCAGGAATGGGCCTCAGCCCAGCCCAGACACACAGCCCTGGAGCACATGAGGGCAAGAGAGTATCTTCCTGGCTTGACCAAATTACCTTTTACTAGACACCATTTGAATTGACCTGTCATTATATAAACTTTATTTTCAAATGGGTCTTGAAAACTCATCATAAATGGCCCACTGAGAACACAGACAGATCAGGGCTGATGTCAGCAACTCTGAGGCGAGCACAGAAAGGCCAGGAGGAGGGGAGCCTGGAATGCCCCTGCCTAGGTGGGACCACAGGACCTCAGCCTGTTCAGTACCAACTGCTGATGACTTTCCAGTGAATTCTTGCAGCCAAAATGACTGAACACAAGTATTGAGTATTTTCTTTCTTTTTTTAATCCTTCATTTTCTTATTTGTATATGCTGCAGCATTCAGGCACCTTTCCACCTGGCCTCTAGGTGTTGCTTTTTTCATTTAACCATTTTTACATATGCCAACTAGAAGCTACACTTGCCCTCATCTGTGAGGACCAGAACCCAGCCTTTTTGTTTTGTTTTGTTTGTTTCGTTTTGTTTGGTCAATTTCATCTTTGCAAAGTGGTGGTCAATTGTTTAAATCTCGTTTTTCCTGACCCACCAACATGGAACCTTTTCAAACATTACTAGAAAACTTTGATTTTTTGTTGTTTTTTTGTTCATTACCCATTAGAATACTCTGTTTACTGCTAACCTGTAAATTGATGATCAGCAGACTTTGTTATATGGTCTGTGGTCCAGTCTCTGTGTGGCATAGAGAACCACCTGCAGGTGTTTTGCTGCATCAGGAATTGAGTCACTTTTATGTAAAACAACGGTCCTAGTGCAAAACTAACACAATTGATTTGAGAGACATGTGGCCACCAGGGAAACGCTCTCCCAATATTTGAGTTGGATTAGATCAACAAACTCTTAGTCTAATGACCATGGAGACCTCATTTGCAGTTAACAGCGGGAATCACATGAAGGGCCCAGAAACCCTGACCTCCTACATCAGGCCAGGAAGGGCACCAGGTACCAGCAGGCCCTTGGGCAATCAGCAACCAGACCTGGCCAGGGGGAGACCCTCCAGGGCCAGACTACCTGTCATGGCTGAAGGGCCTTAGTTTATTAGATAATTGTCAGGTGGCCTGGGTGGGACAGGTTACCCTCTGCTCTCACAGAGACTTCAGCTCCAGGCTGAGGTGCTTAGGTGAAGAGGAACGAAGTTTGGAGCCAAAACTGTCCGTTTCTTCTAGACAGGGCTGTTCCTAGAAGTGGTTCCCTAATACTGAAAACACCTCAATTAGCAATTAACACAGGACTGAGGGTACCCTTGAACCCCAACTGTTAAGGGTCTGCTCTAAATAGGGCCATGCATCTACCCAAACAAAGGCAAAGCAAGAAGTCCCTTCACGTGAAAGATTTCTAGAGAACCGGTGTCACTAGAGACAGTGATTCCCCAAAAAAATCGCCTGGGGGCTCCCCTGAGCTGGGGTGAGGATGCCCTGCCTGCACCCTCCTGTTCCTGCACTGCCTGTTCCTGGGAACTTCCTCACAACTGGACCAGGGGTGCCAACTGCGTCTCCATGGTGCCTGTGAGCGACGCACTCCTCTGGGCGCTCGCTGTGGGGCTCGGGGTCAGGCTTTCTGGGTGGGGTCACTGGTCTGATTAGTTCGAGACATGGACACCCTGAGACCCTGGGCAGAGGGAGAGGGTGCCACAGATTTCGGAGGAGAAGAGCAAGTCGCTGCTATCCAGCATCAGACAGCACGCATTAATTACCAAAAAAAAAAAAAAAAAAAAAACCACCCTGAAATGACAACCATAGCATACTGTATTTCCTAGGCAAGAGCCCCAAGACCCCCACAAACCTCCAATGACTGACCCTCAGGAACCAGGATACAGGAAGAGGGAAACTCTCAGGATGGGAACCACTTCCTATTCAAGGCCAAGGAGAGATTAAGGTCACAGGGAGGGAGCTGGGAGCTGCCAGCAGGGAGCAGGGGGAGAGCCCAGGGGAGGGTCAGTAAGAGACAGAATTGGGTAGACAGTGTTTTGCCTCATTTCACCTTCCTCAGAGCAGGAGGTCCCAGGGTCTGGGATGAACAGTCTTCAGCCTCCTCACCGGGCAGGCCTGCAAGGGCCGCCCCGGGCATGTGCACACGAGCCCTGCACCACCCTGTTCCAGAAAATTGCAAGTTTCCAATTCTGCTTTTCCCTCCTGAGTGTCTCTTTCTAGAGACCTGCACTTCAGTGCAGGGGCCAGAAGTGGGTTCCAGACCAGGCCCCTGTGCACAGATTAGCTTGTCTTTTCCCGCGTTCACCTCTCTTGGTCAGTTTATTTCCAGCCTGTGCACCTGCAGGGCAGGGGAGGAAGAGCCTCCTCCCAGCACCCTCATTCCAGGCACTGTGCTCCCTGTATGTCGTCGTTGCCCTCAGGACTCAGGGCCAGGACACAGAAATGCATTCCTAACATGCCCCGAGGCTGGGTTGTACAGGTGCTCAGAATCCCAGATGCCTTGAAGTTCAAACAGGGCCTGAGGTGCCAGCTTAGCCCTGATGACTCGGAGACTCTCAGCATCTGTTCCATGAGCAGCAGGTGCCAGAGAAGCAGCCTGACCTAGACCTGCCCCAAGGTGTTTCCAGCTCGCCCACCTCCCAGTGACCAGGGTGGGGAGAGGGGCACTCCAGAACCCCCAGCCTGCCCACTCTAAATAGGTTCTGCCATCCACCGCATCAAGGCAAAACATACTCTAGTGCACAGACTGTTCATGAAAAAGAGCTTAGTACAATCAGTGTGCAGTAAAGAGTAGATATGAAAAGACAAAGAATATGGTTTCCAAGTCAAGCACAGGTAGTTTATGAAACCTGCCCTGTGCCTCATCTTCACAGTTTCTTAAAGGGTTCCTAATGGGGTGTAGAATTGTGTTTTGGAGCAGTAGAGCCGGCCTCCTGGCCTGAGCGGGTGCAGGGGGAGGACAGTGAGGGGCTGCATGTCTGGCTCCTCCTCACAGTCCTGAGCTCAGGCCCTGGTGCCACTGGCCTCTCCCCTGTGCTGCAGGACTCGGCTCCCAGGACTGCGGATGCTGCCCACACAGTCCAGACCTTGGGAACCCTGGGTCCTCGGGGCTCCCCCAGAAACCACATATTGTACAGAGGCCACTGGACACAGAGATTTCAGACCAACCAAGGCAAACCCCTGAAAGCTGACTGCAGAAGCGAGGCTCCGGGGCCCAGGGGAAGAGTGAGGGGCACAGGGTCAGGAACAAATGGACGGTGATGGACGTTCACCGGGGCTCTGAGGGTGCACTGATGTGGTGACATCATCTCAGCAGGGCTGACCCTACAGCCCTAAAACCTATAGTGTAGCTGACTAATGTTACATCAGTGGAAATGATTTCTCGAAAAAACAAAAGCAAAGAAGGAAAACTTCCACCCTCACAGGCAGGGACGTAACATGGTGACGATGTCAGCACAACCCATGTGATCTCCACACTGAAAGCGATTCTGGTCAGAGTTCACTATGACACAAAAGCACAAGCAACAAAAGAAAAATAATTGTTACAAGTTATTAGTAATAAAAGGGAGGGAGTCATTGAGTGAGTTACCACATGTACAAACCCAACAAGAAGATGGTCCAGCCCTCAGGCATCCAAGTCTGTGATGTCACAGGAAAAGAAAGCAGCCCTGACCCCTCCGTGCAGAAGCCCAGCCCCTGCAGCCTGGCTGTGGGACTGACATGAGTTGGACCAAGTCTCAGCTTCAGCTGCCAACTCGAAGGAAAATAATGGGCACAGAGGGACCTGAGAGAACAGGGTGTCTGCCAGTTACCCAGAAAGGAAGCTTCCTGGCTGCTCAGTTCAGTGAGTGAGCAGGACCTGGGCAGAAGCAGGAAGGGTGGGGACTGCATGTGTGGTCTGGGGTGGGGGGTGCTGGGCGCTCAAGGCAGAGAAAGGTGCTGGAGCATGTGGGGAGGGACAAGCCTGCCTGGGTGCCCTCTTGGTCCCAGGGCCCACCCTGCTGGGAGAGGACTGCATGGCCTGGCCTGGAGCACTCCTGCCTTCCACAAAGCTCCTTGGGCCAACCCAGCTGCCAAAGGAGCAGAAACCAGGCTGAGAAATGAGGCTGCAGCAGGTGGTCCTGGACTCTACCCCAGCGGCCTCCTGAGCAGGGAGGCCCAGACCCAAAGGCCTCAGCTCCCTGAGAAACAGGGGCTGCTGGGGCTCTGCAGCCTGGAAAGGGAGGGTCACGCCGCCCCCTGGTGGGTGCCAGGGACACTGCAGCCACCGCCCCCAGGTCACAATCACATCAGGGCTTCTGTGCAGGGGATTTAATTCAAGGTAAAGTGGACAAACAGGAGGATCAGGGATCACTTGTGGCCATGGTTTCCCGAATCCACGGAATTTTTTTAGTGACCCTGGTGAACACCAGAGGTTTAAGGGTGGGGCAGGTTTCATTCATAAATGACATGACCCCCGCCAACTTCCACACTCTTTTCTTTCTGCAGACCAAAGGGGCTCCAGAATGGACCTATGGGAGGGAAAAAGACAGGTTGCAGTACAGACACGTGTGAGAGAACTCTGGATACCCGACCTGACCCAGCCCTGGGGCCAGTGGTCTCTGTATTCCTGCTGGTAAGGGCCACTTCCAATGGCAGCCCAGCTCTGCCTCCTGCTGGGGTGTGGACAGGGGAGCTGGACTGTGGGTTTAGATCAGCTGGAGAGGTGTAGCCCAGGATGAGGCCGTGAGAGTAACTCCACATGGAGCACCCCATGCCTGGAGGAGCAAGTCCTCTGCTGGCCTCTGTGAGTGCTGGTGCTGGCTGCCAGGGCAGGAATCAAGCCACGGGGTAGTGGGATCTGGGCCAAGGAGTGTTCCTGTCGCCTGACAGGGGACAGCAGTGAGGAGCTGGTTTAGAGCAACACGTACTTCCCAGCAGGAGGCATAGGAGTCCCCTGCACAGATATTGGCATCAGTGTTTATCCTGCCCCAGTGCTTCCTGCACGTAGTGTTGGTCAGGATGGACACCAGAGCCTGCTGCAGCGCCCCAGGGTGATTGCTGGCTGTACAGAGAGAGGAGACAAGGACAATCAGGTCCTCATATCTCCCAGCCCAAACTGTGGGCACAGGGCCACAATATAGCCTTCCTTGGTCCCCACCTTCCTATACAAGCATCAGGGTATAGGACAAGAGACTCTACCCCATGAGATCTGGAACCTCAAAGGGCCGTGGTCCCTGTGATTTTACTCCAGGCTGGGCTCACTTTTTTTCCAGCACAGTTGATGAAACAAGCCCTGCCTGCCCAGCCTGGTGTGGCCTGAGTCCTACTAGCCCAGGTGGGGGACACGGGGGCAGAGTCTTCCTCCCCAGGGAAGGGGACTGACATCCCCCTGACTGGAGACAACACTCGTGTGGTGATGGAGGTTTCCCTCCCCTGCAATGTCTTACTGGGATTGCTGTTCTGGGGAAGGACCAGCCAGGTAGCCCTGGCCCGGGCAGAAGGACTCAGGATGCTGAGTCGGTCCAGCCTCGGGGAGAGGACACCAGCTTGGAGACTCAGAGGCTCAGTGTTTCCTGGACCTGACCCCCAGGGAAATTTAGTAGGAAGCTAAAGCAAAAAACTTAGGCATGGAGGGCATCAGGACCAGCGCACAGGTGTGTCTGCAGTAACTACTAGGTTTTCATTAAGAGGGTGCACATTCATGGCCCTGCTCAAATTTGGACAAAGCCAAAGCTGAGCCCTATGGGTTGTTCCCACCCTTCAGTTGTCCAACACTAGACCCATGTCCTGAGCGCAAAGTCGAGTCACTCACCACTAGGGTGGGGGAGCCCCAAGCCCATGGTGAGACACAGGTGCCCAGGACGGAAGTGGTCGGAAGCTGTGGGCAGCGATGCTGGGGATACTGTCTTGGTAAAGCGGGCAGGGCTTGCCAGCTTCAGCAGAGTGACGTGATTGCCAGTAGCACTCTGATTCAGTTGGGGGTGTAGAAAAACCTGAGAGAGAACCAGCAGGAGATGAGACAAATGAAATCGGTGTGGCCTCTTCAGGGGATCTATATCAGGCCAATTTGGAGATCCAGTCTCTATAGCTGAAGGGTCTCCTCCTCTGATGCCGCCCCCAAAGCCTCTACAGAGGCTTCCGGGCATGCCCAGCGGGGTCTGGCGTACCTGGGCAATCCTCAGAATCTGGATGTCTTTCTTACGCGAGCGTGGGTGATACAGCCCAGTCACAACCAAGTCAGATGTCCTAGAGGAAGCAGTCTGGTAAAAATTAAGGAGACCACTCCCCCTCCCTTGTCCCGACTACCATCCTGGGCCTCACGGGACATAGCAGTGGGCAGTGGTGATCACCCAGTTCTTGTTGACCAGGACGCCCCAACAGTGCTGGATCTTAGTGGCAGTCTGTGGAGAGAAGGTCAGTAAAGGTGACCTGACAACAGTCACACCCATGGAGAAGAGCCCCACCACCTCAGGGGCAGGAATGTCCCACTCAGGGGCAGACTCCCCTCACCATCACAGCCACAAGCCATGGTGAGTAGACAGGAGGAGTGTCTGTCCCATTCATGATCCTGGGTACAATGCTCAGCTCCGGTTTGCTGGCAGGGGCTCCAAAGCCTGGGGGTGACAGCAGGAGGGTGAGATGTTTGTCTAATCAGTCTCCTGAAACTGAGTTGCCAGCAAAGCACCACGCCCACACTCCCCCCTCCTGGCACCCCTGCATCCGACTGGAACACACACACCCTCCCAGGCATGCAGAGGGCCAGGCAGCTCCATCTGGGTCACCCTGCCCAGAGGAGCAGAAACAGGCTGAGGAATCAGGGTCCTGTCCCCACTTTCTTCCTGGAGAACTCAGCCCCCTCTGACTCTCTCATGCTTATTTTCCTCAATAAATGAGGATTAAACACTCATAGTCAATGCTCCCCAGGAGACAGCGTGGGCCAGAGGTGGAGAAATGAAGACAGAGAACTCCAGTCATGGGCCCTCGGACACTTGCTTAGGGAAGTCACATGAACTCATTTCCAGGGCTAGACGCTACCAGACATTCTAAACCCTTCGTCTCTGACATCATTAATTATTTAAAAAGAAGGATTTCACTCCCAACCATGAAAGCTATGTCGAGGAAAGAGAAAACAGAAGACGAGATTGTCCAGAACAAGGAGGACACTCAGGGTCCCTGACAGATGCAGGACACGTTTCCTGTGTCAGGATCCTCAGCAGCTCCCAGGGGTGTGAGAACTTGGCCACAGGAAGAAAGGGGGGCATGCCCAGCCCCTCCCACCAGCCAGGCTGTCCCCAGGGTGCCCCAGGCCTTGTCCAGGCAGCTCCTGCCCCTGCCTCTGGGGACAGGGACATGGCCCGGCCACTCCCTCAGGCTGGTGTCTCCAAACATGTCGTCTCCTCATCTTTTCTTATCAGAACAGAAAAACCACTAGCAGGACCTGTGAGGGCCTCACCCTGCAGAGGCTTCATAGCAATGGAGTGGGGGGCTGGGTCCCCTGTGCTGGAGGAGCTGAAATCTTACAGGAGCGGGGCCAGCAGGTGTGACAGGGACGGGCAGGAAATACAGGGAGGAGCTTCCCCCACTGAGCCCTGGTTGTGGGTTATACACAGGGAGTGAGTGTGTGAAGCTGCACAGAAGTGACAGGCAGGGGTTCAGCAGAGGCCCCTTCCCAGGTAAGCGGGGGGAGCAGGGAGCTGCTGAGCCCAGTGTGGGTGTCAGAGAATCCCCAAAGCAAAAATGGCAAAGGTAACATTTCAAACTCCCGAGCACAGATACAGGACATGGTGCTAATTCTGTTTGTTTTGTAACCAACTATTTACTGAGGGCCCAGCAGCCCAGCACTAAATAGAATCCAGAGAGGAGGGCTTAGGATGTGTAGTGGCCACCCCCTTACTGACCCTCTGGGCCAAACCTGAGCCACTTCCTGGGCTCCATCCTCTGAGGCCCACAAGGTTCTGCCCGACCCCTGGCTCCACCGTGTGGGCTCAGAAAGCCCAGAAGGGCCGATCTCCTCCTGCAAAGTTAGGGTCACTCTCTGCACTGAGGCCAGGTGGGCAGGAGAGAGGCTCAAATCACCTCTTGGCTGAACTACAGGGCTCACCCCAAAAGACCCAATCTAAACTCTGGGGAGAAATTGATGTGGGGCCACTGGGGGCTCAGAGTCCTCCTTACTGTCTCCTCCCAGTCCAGACCCTAATACTCACCAGGGGAGGACGCAACAAGGATGAAGCAGGAGAGAAGCCAGAGCAAGGCCATGGTGCTGCAGTCAGGGAGGGTGGGGCTGCCTGCTCTGAGGCCCCTTTTACATGCCCTGGGAGCCCTAGTCCCACCCAAGCCCTCTAGGCCTTCCGCCCCCCTCACTACCCCCCCCTACCCCCCGCCAAGGTCAAACCTGTCCTGCACTGGCTCAGCACAGATCACCCAGCACCAGGGAAAAGGGCAACTGCCTGGCTGTCACCCATCAGCCTCAGCAACCCCTGGGGGAAGCACCCAGCTGTGGGCCCCGGAGGCCCTGGGTCTACCACAGTGGGTAGCAGGTGCACGTCAATGTTTCATCTACAGGGAACCTCACACAGGCATTTCGATGCACCAGAGCTCAGCACCCAGGAGTCAACATCATGTGTTCCGAGCACCCATGACTTCATGGTGCTTCTCCCTCTGTTCATGGAAACCGCCTGAGGCAAGCGAAACACCAGGATCAGCTCCCTTAGGAATGGGGCTGTTCCTGGAAGTGGTTCCCTAATATTGAAAACACCTTAATTAGCAATTAGCGCAGGACTGAGGGTACCCAGGAACCCCAACTGTTAAGGGTCTGCTCTAAATAGGGCCATGCCTCTGCCCAACCAAAGGCAAAGCAAGAAGTCCCTTCACGTGAAAGATTTCTAGAGAATCGGTGTCACTAGAGACAACGATTTCCAAAAATCGTGTTTCCCTAACACTCCAAAAATGACACATCCTCCCATGTGCAAATAAAGGGCAGAAGCAGAGACCCCAAGTCCCAAATCACCACCCACCCCTCCATGGGGTGCGGATGGTGCTGCCTGTGGGAGTCTCAGCAGAACCGCTCTGGGGTCTCGCTTCTGCGTCTCCCTCCACCGTCTCCCCCAAGTCTCCCCTTCAAGTGTCTCACCCCCTCCTCATTCCACTTCCAATACCTGTCACCCCACTGCCCCCACAGCCCCACGTTCAGGAGTGTGGGGCCCGGCTACTCCGGGCATCATCCTGGTGCCTGGCCCCTCCTGGATTTGGGGTTTGCTGTGAGTGTGGCTACTTGGGGAAATTTTGATTCAATTGCACAACTTCTGAAGTTAGAAAAATTCAAAGATCTCATCAAACTTTATTAAGAAAATAAATGTAATTCATGAAAAAATAATGAAAAACTGTAGAGAAATCTTGCCCGGCCAAGGGAGTTTTAAATGTATAAGTACAGAAACATACTTAAAATCACATGAGATGATGGCTTGGCTTTTGCAAATCCTCATCTATAAACTGCACCCATAAGCGCAAAGATTTTCTTGAGTCTTATTGTGGATGTGAGGAACTCTGGCGTTTCTGAGTTCTGGCTCCTTACATGCTAAAAGTAAAACCTCAGATTGAAAGAAAAATGGGTTTGTTTTTAAACATTTCCAAATGACAGGGTGAACAGGAAAGAAGAAAAGAGAGGCCCCTGCACAGTCACAGGCGGGCAGGAAAGTTGCACAAAAGGGGTTTTGAAAGAGCTGCCTGCGGTAAGCAAAGGGCAGACAAGAGCCTCCATCTGCCTCCCTTGACCCCCTCATGCCCCCTCCTGCCCATCTCCTGTGTTCTTCATACAAAAGCAACCTCACCTGCGCCCATGGCCCCGCTCCCAAGCGCCTCTGCATTCAGGGCCGCAGGGGGCAGCCACAGAGGCCAACAGCAGAAAAGCCCGACCATTCACTTACCCTAAGGCTGTCTCTGGGGGCTCCTGGGAAGTCCAGATGAGAACCCCAAAAGACACACACAACACAAGAAAACAGCAAACATGAAATATTCATCAGTTAAACATCATTTATTCATCTAAATAAATGATGGATAAAGGGAAAATGAGAAAACAGGCTGAAGTGAAGCTATGAAAACACCCCCGTCAAAATATTGGGGAAGACGTTTATTCAAGAAGGAAAACAACAAAAACAATGTTTCAATGAAAAGGCTTAAAATCAGTGCCATGATTTCACCGTTAAAAAGCAAGAAAGACAACAAGAGAGACCAGCAGGAGAAGATGAGTTATTAAAGATAGGAGCAAAAAGTCATGAAGAGAACTACGAAATAGTTACACAAAAAACACCTCAAATGTTTTGCACAGGGCCAAGAATGTAGGACTGACAGCAAATAGGTAAATTCCCAGCGATGACCTAAGTCCTAAACTAGCACTACCGTGCATTCCAGCATGTTCCATGGCAGGGCCCCTTGTCCTACCTGACAGCTCTTTCCAGAGCTGACTCAGAGGCTCCTGGGCTGGCTCCTTGGCCTTGGGTAACTGTCCAGGGATAACAACTGTCCCCTGGTGGCCACGGTTGAGAGGACACATCTCCCTTTAGTGGCCCTCAGGGGTCCCTACACCCTGGGGCAGGCCTGGCCTCCTCACCCTCAAGCAGGCAAGGAGTTCTGACTCTAGCTCAGGGACTTTCAATGTGATCACCCACAGGAATCACCTAGAAGGTTTGCAAAAACAACTCTGAGCTTCATCTTCATCGCTCCTTAATGGGTTCCTAATGGGCTATGGAATTGTACAGGTTTCTCCTCAGCTCCTATGCTTTGGGACAGTAGAGGCTGCCTTGCCCTCCCAGGACAGGTGACCTGGGTAACAGGAAAGTGCAGAAACTCTTTGCTGTTGCCCAGGAGGACAGGGAGACCCACCTGGCCCCTCACCCTTCCTTGGGACTCTGGATGGGGTACCCCGGGCTGAGCAGGTGCAGGGGGAGGACAGTGAGGAGCTGCAGGTCTGGCTACCCCTCACACTCCTGAGCTCAGGCCCTGGTGCCACTGGCCTCTCCCCTGTGCTGCAACGCGGCTCCCAGGACTGCGGATGCTGCACACACACCCAGCCCATGGGGACCCTGGGCCCTCAGAGCTCCTAGAAACCACACGTTGTACAGAGGCCACTGGACACAGAGATTTGAGGTCAACCACAGCAAACCCCTGAAAGCTGACTGCAGAAGTGAGGCTTCGGGGCCAGAGGAAGAGTGAGGGGCACGGGGTCAGGCACAAATGGACAGTGATGGACGGACACCAGGGCTCTGAGGGTGCACTGATGTGGTGACATCATCTCAGCAGGGCTGAACCTATAGCCTCAAACCTATAGTGTAGCTGACTAATGTTACATCAGTGGAAATAATTTCTTGAAAAAACAAAAGTAAGTAAAGCCTAAAGGAAGGAAAACTTCTACCCTCATGGGCAGGAACATAACATGGTGACGATGTCAGCACAACCCATGTGATCTCCACACTGAAAGCGATTCAATATGACACAAAAGCACAGGAAACAAAAGAAAAATAATTGTTACAAGTTACTGGTAATAAAACGAAAGGAGACATTGAGCGAGTTACCACATTTACAAGCCCAACTAGAATGACGGTCCAGCCCTCAGGCATCAAAGTCTGATGCTCACAGGGAGAGAAAGCAGCCCTGACCCCTCCATGCAGGAGCTCAGCCCCCTGCAGCCTGGCTGTGGGACTGACATGAGTCTGACCAAGTCTCAGTTTCAGCTGCCAACTCGAAGGAAAATAATGGGCACAGAGGGACCTGAGAGAACACAGTGTCTGCCAGTTATGCTGGGAGGAAGCTTTCCAGCTACTCAGTTGATAGTGAGTGAGCTGGACCTGGGCAGAGGCAGGGAGGGTGGAGACTGCATGGATGGTCTGGGGTGGGGTGTGCAGGGGGCTCCAGGCAGAGGAAGGTGCCTGGAGCATGTGGGGAGGGACAAGCCTGCCTGGGTGGCCCTCTTGGTCCCAGGGCCCACCCTGCTGGGAAGAGGACCGCATGGCCTGGCCTGGAGCACTCCTGCCCTCCACAATGCTCCCTGGGCCAACCCCACTTGCCCAAAAAGAAGAAACCAGGCTGAGATGTGAGGCTGTGGAAGGTGCTCCTGAACTCTACCCCAGGGGCCTCCTGAGCAGGGAGGACCAGACCCAAAGGCCTCAGCTCCCTGAGCAACAGGGGCTGCTGGGGCTCTGCAGCCTGGAAAAGTCAGGGTCACACCAACCCCTGGTGGTGACAGGGACACTCGCAGCCACCTCCCCCAGGTCACAATCACACAGTCAGGGCTTCTGTGCAGAGGCTTTTATTGGGGATAAAGAGCAAAGGAAGGGGAGGATCAGGGCTCAGTTGTTGGCCATGGTCTCCTGAATCCACAATACACTCTTAGTGACCCTGGTGAACACCAGAGGTTTAAGGGTGGGGCAGGTTTCACTCATAAATGACATGACCCCCATCAAGTACCAGACTTTTTTTCTTCCTGCAGACTAAGGGGGCTCCAGAGTCAACCTGTGAGAGGGAAAAAGACACGTTGCAGTACGGACACGTGTGCGACAACTCTTGGTACTGGAACTGACCCAGCCCTGGGTCCAGTGGGCTCTGTATCAGCTCGGAAGGGCCACTCAAATGGCAGCCCAGCTCAGCCTCCTGCTGGCGTGTGGACAGGGGAGCAGGACTGTGGGTTAAGGATCAGCTGGAGAGGTGTAGCCCAGGATGAGGCCGTGAGAGTAACTCCCATGGAGCACCCCATGCCTGGAGGAGCAAGTGCTCTGCTGGCCTCTGTGAGTGCTGGTCCTGGCTCCCAGGGCTGGAATCAAGCCACGGGGCAGTGGTATCTGAGGCAAGGCATGTTCCTGCCATCTGACTGGGGGCAGCAGTGAGGGGCTGGGTTAGAGCAACACGTCCTTCCCAGCAGGAGAAAAAATTGGCCCCAGCACAGATGTTGGCATCAGTGTTTATCGTGCCTCCTTATTTCCTGCAATCAGTGTTGGTCAGGACGGGCACCACAGCCTGCGGCAGTTCCTTGGGGTCCTTGCTGGCTGTGCAGAGAGAGGGGCCAAGGACAATCAGGACCTATTTCTCCCAGCCCATGCTGAGGGCACAGGCCAAGATACAGCCATTACTGGTACCCACCTTCTTATACAAGCATCAGGGTATAGGACACTCTACCCTGATGAGAAACTCTACCCCATGAGATCTGGAACCTCAAAGGGCCACAGTCCTTGTGATTCTACCCCAGCCTGGGCTGACTTTGATCCAGCACAGTTGATGAAACAAGCCCTGGCTGCCCAGCCTGGCGTGGTCTGGGTCCTGCCAGCCTAGGTAGGAGAACACATGGGGCAGCGCCTTCTTCCCCAGGGAAGGGACTGACATCCCTCTGACTGGAGACCCCACTCATGCGGTGATGGAGGGTTCCTATCCCTGCAACATCTTACAGGGATTACTGTTCTGGGGAAGGACCAGCCGGGTAGCCCTGGCCAGGGCAGAAAGACTTAGGATGCTGGAGGAGACCATCAGGCAGGGCCAGCCGGGAGATGGGACCCCAGGCTAGAGACTCAGAGGCCCAATGTGCCCTGGACCTGACCCCAGGGAAAATTAATAGGAGGCTGGAAGCAAAAACCTTAGGCATGAAGGGCACCAGGCATGGTGCACAGCTATGTCTGCAGAAAATCACAGTCCAAGGAATAATGGACCCCGTGTCCATGCACGTTTGCTAGGTTTTCTTTAAGAGGGTGGGATCAAGGAGCTGACACATTTATGGCCCTGCTCACATTTGGAGAAAACAAAAGCTGAGTCCTGTGGGTCCTTCCTACTCTTCTGATTGCCCGACATTAGACCATGTCCTGAGCTTAAGTCCAGACTCACTGTTAGAGTGCGTTACTGCAAAGCCCATGGTGATGCACAGGCGCCCAGAACAGAAGGGGTCAGAAGCTGTGGGCAGGGATGCTGGGTACACTGGCGTGGATAAGTGGGCAGGCCTTGCCAGCTTCAGCAGAGCGATGTCATTGCCAGTAGCACTCAGATTGAGTTGGGGATGTAGAAAAACCTGAGTGAAAACCAGCAGGAGAACATGAGAAATGAAATACGGGTGACCCTTCAGGGGATATTTATCTGTGGACCAAGTGAAGAAGTGAGACCAATTTGCCAGCTCTGTCTCTGCAGCTAAGGGTCTCGCCCTCTGATCCTGCCCCCCAAAGCCTCATCACAGCCTCCAGGGAGGTCCAGCAGGGTCTGGCTTACCTGAGCAACCTTCAGGATCTGGATGTCTTTCCTACCTGAGGAAGGGTCATACAGCCCAGCCCCAACCCAGTCAGATGTCCTAGAGGAAGCAGGTGGGTAAGGATTAAGGAGTTGACCACTCCCCTCCCGTGTCCCTACAACCATCCTGGGCCTCACGTGACATTGCAGTGGGCGGCGGTGATCACCCAGCTCTCGTTGACCAGGGCGCCCCAACATAACTGGATCCTACTGACAGTCTGGAGAGAGAAGGTCAGTAAAAGTCACATGACACCAGTCACACCCACAGAGAAGCAGCCCCACCACCTCAGGGGCAGGGATGCCCCACTCAGGGGCACACTCCCCTCACCATCACAGTCACTAGCCAGAGCAAGGATCCAGGAACAGTGTCTGTCCTATTGATGATTCTGGGAACAAAGCTCATCTCTGGTTCGCTGTCAGGGGCTCCAGCGCCCGGGGGTGACAAGGGGGGAGGGTCAGAGGGTGAAGGACTAGTCAGTCTGCAGAAACCTGGTTGAACTTTAGCAGCACAGCATCATGCCCACACTCCCCCTCCTGGCACCCCTGCATCTAGACTAGAGCAGGGTAAGCCCTGACATTGGGTATATTAATTCTCACCCAAGGGCCTGATTTCAGCTGATTGTCCAGGCATGTGCTTCACAGAAACAGATGGAGAATCATCACCCCCAGAGCCAGGACTTGGCGATCCCGGCCTCCATCACCCGTTACCTTCATAGTCTGGATCCTGGAGACAGGAAAACACAGTTTATGCAATTATGTTACACCCTTGCACATGGATCTGCCCCTATGTTTTAAATTCCTGAAAAAAGTGAGTCCCACCAATAGAGCCATGACTTTCACCAGGAAAAAAAAGCAAACTGTAGAGCACCTCGCTCTCTCCCCCAAAACATACCCCTCACTATGTGGTCCCAGGCCTGCCCTGTCCCCTTAGGACCTGTGAGGAATAAAATTTCTGTGCGTCTAGATTCCTGTCAACACGTCTCCTTGTGCTGGAGGCGACTTACAATCCTCACAAGAACCTCCAGGACTGATCTAGCAAAAGCACACGATCTGAAAGGGGGTGTGTTCTGCTACCATGCCAGGCCAGGTAGGGTCACCATTGCTTCAGACAGCTGTGAAGAGAACTGTGGACCCCTTGGCATCACCCCACAGGCTTATTAACAGTGCGCAGGGGAAACAAGCCAGCAGGGAGACAGCCCTTGGGCCCCCTGAGAATCTTCACACGCTCTTTGCTTTGGGCTTTCTCTGGCCTCTCCTGTAGCCTCTTTCACTACAGCCATCACGCCTCTATCAGAGCCCGTCACGGCTGAGGAACGTGCCCTTATAGCCCTGACCTCCAGCTTAGGTGCGCCCACTGGCACATGCCCACACCCCACTCCAGGTGTCCACCATCAGGCACGCGCGCCTGTGGCCCTGTGCCCAAGCGCCTCCGCGTTCAGGGCCGCAGGGGGCAGCCACAGAGGCCAAGGACAGAAAAGCCCGACCATTCACTTACCCTAACGATGTCTCTTGGGTCTCCTGGGGGGTCCCGATGAGAACCACAAAAGACACATGCAACACAAGAAAACAGCAAACATGGAATATTCATCAAACACACAAATAAATGATGGATAAAGGGGAAGTGAGAAAACAGGGTGAAAAAAAGAACAGAAAAAACCCCATCAAAATGCATGGGGGGCCTCCCCTGGTGGCACAGTGGTTGAGCGCGGGGCTGTGAGGCCCACAGACCTCTGCAGCGCCGGTTTGTTCCCCTGCCGCCGGCGAGGGTCCCACCAAAAAAAAAAAAAAAAAAAAAAAAAAAAAAGCATGGGAAGATGTTTATTCCAGAGGGAAATTATAGACACCAATGCTTTTATGAAAAAAGTTTAAAATCAGTGCCCTAAATTCTACCTTAAAAAACGAGAGAGACAGGGCCTCCCCAGTAGCCCAGCAGTTGAGTGCTGGGCTGTGAAGCTGCCCGCAGCCTCTGCAGCACGGGTTCAATCCCGGCCGCCAGGCGAGGGTCCCACATGATGTGCAGACCCCTCCTGCCGCCCGCTGCTCCCCTCAGCAGTGTACTTCGGTCCTTCTGCCTGTTCTGCTCCCCACTCTGGCTCTGGTGAATTCTCTCACCTTCCCACGCTTTGACTATACCCAGTGCTTGTATAAATAAATAAATAATTTTTAAAAAGAAAAAAAGTTTAAAAAAACAAAAACAAGAGCGACAAACAAAGAAAGATGAGCTATTAAAGATAGGAACAGAAAGTAATGAAGAAAAACTATGAAATATTTACGTAAAACACACCTCAAATGTGTTTGCACATGGGCAGAAATGTAGGATTGGCAGCAAAGGGTTAATTCCCTGTGATGACATAAATCCTAAGCTAACACTGCCATGCCTTCCAGAATGTTCCATGGCAGGGTCCCTTGTCCTACCTGACAGCTCTTTCCAGCCCCGACTCAGGCTCCTGGGCTGGCTCCTTGGCCTTGGGTAGCTGTCCAGAGATAGCACTGGCCCCTGATGGCCACAGTTGAGAGGACACATCTCCCTTTAGTGGCCCTCAGGGGTCCCTCCACCCAGGGGGAGGCCTGGCCTCCTCACCCTCAAGCAGGCAAGGAGTTCTGACTCCAGCTCAAGGACTTTCAACGTGATCACTCACAGGAATCACCTGAGGTTAATGGAAACAGCCCTGAGCCTCATCTTCATCGCTCCTTAACGGGCTCCTATCTGGCTGTGGATTTTGGCTGGGGTCTCCTCAGCTCCTGACCCTTGGGGCAGTAGAGACTGCCCTGCCCCCCCAGGACAGACAGGTGACCAAGGCCACAGGACAGGTGCAAAAACCGTGTGCCAGCAGAAGCCCGGGAGGACAGGGAGACCAACCAGGCTCCCTCCCGAGCCTCTCCAGGGCCTCTGGGTGGGGTCCCCTGGGCTGAGCAGGGGCAGGGGGAGGGCATTGAGGGGCTGCGGGTCTGGCTCCCCCTCACACTCCTGAGCTCATGCCCAGGTGCCTCTGGCCTCTCTCCTGTGCTGCAGGACTCGGCTCCCAGGACTGTGGATGCTGCACACACAGCCCAGACCATGGGGACCCTGGGCCCTCGGGGCTCCCCCAGAAACCACTGACTTCAGAAGTGAGGCTCCAGGGCCCAGAAGAAGAGTGAGGGGCACGGGATCAGGCACAAATGGATGGTGATGGACGGTCACCGGGGCTCTGAGGGTGCACTGATGTGGTGACATTCATATCAGCAGGGCTGACCCTATAGCCCTAAAACCTATAGTGTAGCTGACTAATGTTACATCAGTGGAAATGATTTCTTGAAAAAACAAAAGCAAAGAAGGAAAACTTCCACCCTCACGGGCAGGGACGTAACATGGTGACAATGTCAGCACAACCCATGTGATCTCCACACTGAAGCAATTCTGGTCAGAGTTCACTATGACACAAAAGCACAAGCAACAAAAGAAAAATAATTGTTACAAGTTACTGGTAATAAAAGGGAGGGAGTCACTGAGTGAGTTACCACATTATAAGCCCAACAAGGATGACGTTCCAGCCCGCAGACATCAGAGCCTGATGTCACATAAAGCAGCCCTGACCCCTCCATGCAGGAGCCCAGCCCCTGCAGCCCGGCTGTGGGACTACATGAGTCTGACCAAGTCTCAGATTCAGCTGCCAGATCAAAGAAAAATGGACAGAAAGGGACCTGAGAGAACAGGGTGCCCCCCAGTAACCCTGGAAGGAAGCTCCCAGTTGCACAGTTCAGAGTGAGTGAGCAGGACCTGGGCAGAAGCAGGAAGGGTGGGGACTGCATGGATGGTCTGGGGTGGGGTGTGCCGGAGGCTCAAGGCAGAGAAAGCTGCTGGGCAGAGAAAGAGCATGTGGGGAAGGACAGGCCTGCCTGGGTGGCCCTCTTGATCCCAGGGCCCACCCTGCTTGGAGGAGGACCGCATGGCCTGGCCTGGAGCACTCCTGCCTTCCACAAAACTTCTTGGGCCAAGTTCACTTGCCCAACAGGAAGAAACCAGGCTGAGAAATGAGGCTGCAGAAGCTGGTCCTGGACTCCACCCCAGGGGCCTCCTGAGCAGGGAGGACCAGACCCAAAGACCTCAGCTCCCTGAGCAACAGGGGCTGCTGGGGCTCTGCAGCCTGGAAAGGGAGGGTCATGCCGCCCCCTGGTGGGTGACAGGGACACTGCAGCCACCTCCCCAGGTCACAATCACACAGTCAGGGCTTCTGTACAGAGGCTTTTATTGGGGATAAAGAGCAAAGGAAGGGGAGGATCAGGGCTCAGTTGTTGGCCATGGTCTCCTGAATCCATGGTACAATCTTGGTGATCCGGGTGAACACCAGAGGTTTAAGGGTGGGGCAGGTTTCACTCATAAATGACTTGACCCCCGCCAGGGTCCAGACTTTCTTCTTCCTACAGACCAAGGGGGCTCCAAAGTCGACCTGTGGGAGGGAAAGAGACACGTTGCAGTATGGACAAGTGTGTGACAACTCTCGGTACTAGAACTGACCCAGCCCTGGGTCCAGTGGACTCTGTATTCAGCTGGAAGGGCCACTTCGAATGGCAGCCCAGCTCTGCCTCCTGCTGGGGTGCGGACAGGGGTGCGGGACTGTGGGTTAAGGATCAGCTGGAGAGGAGTAGCCCAGGATGAGGCCGTGAGAGTAACTCCATGAAAACACACCATGACTGGAGCACCCCATGCCTGGAGGAGCAAGTCCTCTGCAGGCCTTTGTGAGTGCTGGTCCTGACAGCCAGGGCAGGAATCAGACCACAGAGCAGTGGTTTCTGAGGCAAGGCATGTTGCTGCTGCCTGACTGGGACAACAGTGAGGGGCTGAGTTAGAGCAACACGTACTTCCCAGCAGGAGACGCCATTTGTCCCAGCACAGATGTTGGCATCGGTGTTTATTGTGCCCCCGTATTTCCTGCAATTGATGTTCGTCAGGATGGTCATCATAGCCTCCTGCAGTTCCTTGGGGTGCTTGCTGGCTGTGCAGAGAGAGGGGCCAAGGACAATCAGGACCTTATTTCCCCCAGCCCATGCTGAGGGCACAGGCCAAGATACAGCCATTGCAGGAGCCCACCTTCCTATTCTAACATCAGGGTATAGAACAAGATACTCTATCCCATGAGATCTGGAAATCTAGTGGCCACAGTCTTTGTGATTCTACCCCAGCCTGGGATGAATTTGATCCAGCACAGTTAATGAAACAAGCCCTGGCTGCCCAGCCTGGTGTGGCCTGAGTTCTACCAGCCCAGGTGGGGGAACACAGGGGCAGAGCCTTTCTCCCAGGGTAGGGACTGACATCCCTCTGACTGGAGACAACACTCGTGTAGTGATGGAGGGTTCCCTCCCCTGCAACATCTTTCTGGGATTGCTGTTCTGGGGAAGGACCAGCCGGGTAGCCCTGGCCTGGGGAGAAGGACTCAGGATGCTGGTGGAGACCATCAGGGGAGGGGACACCAGCCTGGAGACTCAGAGGCTCAATGTGCCTTGGACCTGACCCCCAGGAAAATTTAATAGGTAGCTGGAAGCAAAAACCTTAGGCATGGAGGGCACCAGGCATGGCACACAGCTGGGTCTGCAGAAACTCACACTCCAAGGAATCATGGACTCCGTGTTTTCATTAAGAGATCAAGGTTTTCATTAAGAGATCAAGGTTTTCATTAAGAGATCAAGGAGCTGCCACATTGATGGCCCTGCTCACATTTGGACAAAACGAAGCTGAGCCCTGAGGGTCCTTCCCACTCTTCAGTGGCCTGACACAAGACCATGTCCTGAGCGCTATGTCGAGTCTCACCATAAGGCTGGGGAAACATGAAGCCCAGTGTGAGGCACAGGTGCCCAGGGCGGAAGTGGTCAGAAGCTGTGGGCAGGGATGCTGGGTACACTGGCGTGGATAAGCGGGCAGGCCTTGCCAGCTTCAGCAGAGCGACGTCATTGTCAGTAGCACTCAGATTCAGTTGGGGGTGGAGAATAACCTGAGTGAGAACCAGCAGGAGAACATGAGAGAAGTGAAATCAGGGTAGCCTTTCAGCAAATAAGTATCAGTGGGTCACGTGAAGAAGTGAGACCAATTTGCCAGCTCCTGTCTCTGCAGCGAAGGGTCTCCCCCTCTCATCCTGCCCCCCAAAGCCTCATCACAGCCTCCAGGGAGGTCCAGCAGGGTCTGGCTTACCTGGGCAACCTTCAGGATCTGGATGTCTTTCCTACCTGAGGAAGGGTCATACAGCCCAGCCACAACCCAGTCAGATGTCCTAGAGGAAGCAGGTGGGTAAGGATTAAGGAGTTGACCACTCCCCTCCCGTGTCCCTACAACCATCCTGGGCCTCACGTGACATTGCAGTGGGCGGCGGTGATCACCCAGCTCTCGTTGACCAGGGCGCCCCAACATAACTGGATCCTACTGACAGTCTAGAGAGAGAAGGTCAGTAAAAGTCACATGACACCAGTCACACCCACAGAGAAGCAGCCCCACCACCTCAGGGGCAGGGATGCCCCGTTCAGGGGCACACTCCCCTCACCATCACAGTCACAAGCCAGGGCAAGGATCCAGGAAGAGTGTCTGTCCTATTGATGATCCTGGGAACAAAGCTCAGCTCTGGTTCGCTGGCAGGGGATCCAGAGCCTGGGGGTGACAGCGGGAGGGTGGGAAGGTGGAGGTCTAGTCAGTCAGCAGAAACTGGTTGGCCTTCAGCCAGAACAGTACCACACCACACTCCCCACTCCTGGCACCCCTGCATCCAGACTGGAAGACACACACCCTTGGCTGCTGCCCAACACCTGCCAGGGATGATGATGCTCCATCTGGGTCACTCTGCCCAAAGGCGCAGACACAGGCTGAGGGTTCAGCCTTCCCTGCCCCCCACATCCTGGCTGGAGACCTCAGCTACCTCTGACTCTCCCAGGCTCATTCATCTCAAGAAATGGGGAACTGGGCCTCCCCGGTGGCGCAGCGGTTGAGCGCTGGGTTGCGAAGCTGCCCGCAGCCTCTGCAGTGCTGGTTCGATCCCCGGCTGCTCCCCGGCCACTGGAGGAGGGTCCCACATGGCGCGCAGACCTCTCCTGCCGCCTGCTGCTCCCCTCAGCAGTGTACTTCGGTCCTTCTGCCTGCTCTGCTCCCCGCTCTGGCTCTGGTGAATTCTCTCACCCTCCCACGCTTCTGACTATACCCAGTGCTTGTATAGATAAATAAATAAATAAATCTTAAAGAAAAAAAAATTAAAAAAAAAAAAGAAATGGGGAACAAACACTGCTACCCTCATAGTCAATGCTCCCCAGGAGACGGCGTGGGCCAGAGGTGGAGAAATGAAGACAGAGAACTCCAGTCATGGGCCCTCGGACACTTGCTTAGGGAAGTCACATGAACTCATTTCCAGGGCTAGACGCTACCAGACATTCTAAACCCTTCGTCTCTGACATCATTAATTATTTAAAAAGAAGGATTTCACTCCCAACCATAAAAGCTATGTCGAGGAAAGAGAAAACAGAAGACGAGATTGTCCAGAACAAGGAGGACACTCAGGGTCCCTGACAGATGCAGGACACATTTCCTGTGTCAGGATCCTCAGCAGCTCCCAGGGGTGTGAGAACTTGGCCACAGGAAGAAAGGGGGGCAGGGTCAGTCCCTCCCACCAGCCAGGACACCCCAGAATCCCTCAGTCCTTGCTGTAGGCAGCTTCTGACCTGTCTGGGGACAGGGACATGGTCCGGCCACTCCCTCAAGCTGGTGTCTCAAAACATGTCGTTGCCTATGTCTTCTTATAACAGGAGCTGTGAGGCCCTCACCCTGCAGAGGCTTCATAGCAATGGAGTGGGGGGGCCGGGTCCCCTGTGCTGGAGAAGCCTGAAATCTCTCAGGCGTGGGGCCAGCAGGTTTGACAGGGACAGGCAGGAAATACAGGGAGGAGCTTCCCCCACTGAGCCCTGGTTCTGGTTATAAACAGGGAGTGAGGGTGTGAAGCTGCACAGAAGTGACAGGCAGGGGCTCAGCAGAGGCCCCTTCCCAGGAGAGAGGGGAGCAGGGAGCTGCTGAGCCCAGTGTGGGTGTCAGAGAAATCCCTAAAGGACAATCACAAAGGTAACATTTCAAACTCCCGAGCACAGATACAGGACATGGTGCTAATTCTGTTTTTGATTGTTCGTTTGTTTGTAGTTCCATTTTAACCAACCATTGATTGAGTTCCCAGCACTAAATGAAATCCACAGAGCCATCTTAAGGTATCTCATGATCTCCCCCTTGTTGATCAATGGGCCAAACTGAACCACTTTCTGGGCTCAATCCTCTGAGACCCAGAAGATTCTGTTCTACACCTGGCGCCTCCGTGAGGTCTCAGAGAGCCAGAATGGCCGCTCTCCTCCTGCAAAGTCAGGGTCACTGTCTGCTGAGGCCAAGGGGCAGGAGGGGGCTTAAAGCACCTCTTGGCTGAACCATAGGGCTCACTCCAATAAACACCTCAGTGCTCCAGAAAGAGACGGGGGGCTCAGAGTCCTCTCCAGCTTCCTCCCTGTCCAGGCAATTCCCTCGGATCCTAATACTCACCAGGTGAGGTCCCGACGAGGGTGAAGCAGAGGAGAAGCCAGTGCAAGGCCATGGTGCTGCAGTCCGGGAGGGTGGGACTGCCATGGAGCTCCTTTTACCTTGTCTGGGAAACTCAAGTCCCGCCCAGCCCCTCTGGGCCTTGCCTGACCAGAGGGTCCCCCTCGCCATGCTCAAACCTGTCCTGGACTCGCTCAGCCCTGGTCACCCAGCACCAGGGAAAAGGGCAACTGTCTGGCTCACTGTCACCCATCAGCCTCAGCAAACCCTGGGGGGAAAGCAACTAGCTGTGGACCCCTGAGGTCCTCGTCCATCGTGGGGGCGGCAGGTGCACATCAAAGACTCATCTGCAGGGAGCCTCACCCAGGTCTTCTGGGGCACCCAGAGCTCAGCACCCAGGACTCAGCATCATGCGCACCCAGAGCCCAGGACTTCAGGCTGCTGCTCTCCCTGCTCAAGAAACCCCCTGAGGCAAGTGAAACCCAGGAGGCTCACATGAGATTCTGTCCTGGCTTTTACACATCCTCATGTATAAACTGGACCCATAACCTCAAAAAGGCCTTCAGGTCTCCCTGTGGACACGAGGAACTCTGTGGCATTTCCAAGTCTGTCTCCTCACACAGTCAACGTAACACCTCAGAGTGAAAGGAAAAATGGGTTTGTTTTTTAACATTTCAGAACGAGAGGGTGAACAGGAAAGGAGAAAAGAGAGGCCCCTGCACAGTCACAGGCGGGCAGGAAAGTTGCACAAAAGGGTTTTGAAAGAGCTGCCTGCAGTGAGCAAAGGGCAGATAAGAGCCTCCATCTGGCTCCCTTGTCCCCCTCATGCCCCCTCCTGCCCATCTCCTGTGTTCTTCATACAAAAGCAACCTCACAGCGGTGCCCCGGGCCCTGGTCTCTTTGAAACTGGTCTTGCTCTAAATATGGCTGAGCAGACACCAGGACTTGACTCCCCGAGTCCCCCCATCCTCAGGGAAGTGCTGACTCTTCCTTGTTGCTTCAATGATTTCATTCCAGCTCCATAGAGCCTTAGCAGGAGTAGAGGACACTTGTCCAGCCTGCAGGAATCTTAGTTTCTGTCTGTGTAGGAAACTGCTCCTTGGTGTGTTAAAAGTATGTTGGAGAAGGTCAAGGGCAAGGAAACTCTCCCTCACACAAGCCACCCCCAAGTCCTGTGGGGTTCAGCTCTGTGTCTACACTGGGGTCCTCCCATCAGGTGGGGTTTCAGGAATCCCGCAAAGCCACACGTGACACATCCCCTCTAGGTCTTCACAGAAGAAGCGCTTGGCCTTAGGAAAACATCCATCCTGAACTATTCACACTTTCCAGAACCAAAAGTTTTCTTTGAAAAGCAAATTTAAGGAGTTGTACTTACCTGAAGGAGTAAACAGAAAATTAAGTTCCAAAACTGAACCAGATGATGTCACCATCATTGCAGCAAAGGGACGCTAGGATTAAATCCTCTCATAAAAACACCGCTAGGGTGAAGTAACAAAGTTCCTGGTGGGACCCAGACGTGTTGGACTTACAATCCTCAAGGAACCCCAAAGCTGGTTGGGCGACAGCACGGGATCTGAAAAGGGAGTGTGTTCTGCAACCATCCCACGCCAGGGAAGGTCACCATCGCTACAGGCAGCTTCACAGAGAAACTTGGGCCCTTGGCATCACCCCACAGGCTTATTAACAGTGCGCAGGGGAAACAAGCCAGCAGGGAGACAGCCCTTGGGTCCCCTGAGAATCTTCACATGCTCTTTCCTCTGGGCTTTCTCTGGCCTCTCCTGTAGCCTCTTCCTCTACAGCCGACGCATGTCTATCAGAGGCCGTCATGGCTGAGGAACGTGCCCTTATAGCCCTGACCTCTGGCTCAGGTGCGCCCACTTGCACGTGCCCACACCCCACTCCAGGTGCCACCATCAGGCACGCGCGCCTGTGGCCTCGCGCCCAAGCGCCTCCGCGTTCAGGGCCGCAGGGGGCAGCCACAGAGGCCAAGGACATAGAAGCCGGACCATTCTCTTACCCTAAGGATTTCTCTGGGAGGTCCAGATGAGAACCCCAAAGACACACACAACACAAGAAAACAGCAAACATGAAATATTCATCAGTTAAACACACTCTAAAGAAATGACGGATAAAGGGGAAATGAGAAATCAGGCTGAAGCGAAGCACAGGAAAAAGCCCTCGTCAAAATGCATATTTATTTGAGAGAGAAACTTATAGACACCAATGCTTTTATGAAAAAAGGTTAAAATCAGTGCCCTAAATTCTACCTTAAAAAGCAAGAAAGACAACAAGAGAGACAAACAAGGAAAGATGAGCTATTACAGATAGGAGCAGAAAGTCATGAAGTAAAACTATGAGATATTTACGTAAAACATACCTCAAATTTATGTGCACAGGGGCAGGAATGTAGGACTGGCAGCAAATAGGTAAATTCCCAGTGATGAGCTAAATCCTAAACTAACACTGCCGTGCATTCCAGCATGTTCCATGGCAGGGCCCCTTGTCCTACCTGACAGCTCTTTCCAGAGCTGGCTCAGAGGCTCCTGGGCTGGCTCCTTGGCCTTGGGTAGCTGTCCAGGGATAACAACTGTCCCCTGGTGGCCACGGTTGAGAGGACACATCTCCCTTTAGTGGCCCTCAGGGGTCCCTCCACCCAGGGGGAGGCCTGGCCTCCTCACCCTCAAGCAGGCAAGGAGTTCTGACTCTAGCTCAGGGACTTTCAACTTCATCACTCAGGAATCACCTGGAAGGTTTGTGAAAACAGCCCTGAGCCTCATCTTCATCACTCTTTATTTGGTTCCTAACAGGCTGTGAAATTGGGCCTGAGTCTCCCCAAGTCCTGTGCTTTGGGGCTGCAGAGGTTGCCCTGCCCACCCAGGACAGACAGGTGCCCTGAGCAAAAGGACAGGTGCAGAAACTCTGTGCTGGTAGGAGCCCAGGAGGACAGGGAGACCCACCAGGCACCCTCCCGGCATCCCCTGGGCTCTGGGTGGGGTCCCCTGGGCTAGCAGGTACAGCGGAAGGGCAGCGAGGAGATGCAGGTCTGGCTCCCCCTCACACTCCTGAGCTCAGGCCCCGGTGCCACTGCCCTCTCCCCTGTGCTGCAGGACTCGGCTCCCAGGACTGTGGACGCTGCACCACGGTCCCCAGACCATGGGGCCCCGGGCCCTCAGGGCTCCCCCAGAAACCACATATTGTACAGAGGCCACTGGAGATTTGAGTCCAACCACAGCAAACCCCTGAAAGCTGACTGCAGAAGTGAGGCTCCAGGGCCCAGAGGGAGAGTGAGGGGCACGGAGTCAGGCACAAAGGGATGGTGATGGACGTTCACCGGGGCTCTGAGGGTGCACTGATGTGGTGACATCATCTCAGCAGGGCTGACCCTATAGCCCTAAAACCTATAGTGTAGCTGACTAATGTTACATCAGTGGAAATGATTTCTTGAAAAAACAAAAGTAAGTAAAGCCTAAAGGAAGGAAAACTTCTACCCTCATGGGCAGGAACATAACATGGTGACGATGTCAGCACAACCCATGTGATCTCCACACTGAAAGCCATTCTGGTCAGAGTTCACTATGACACAAAAGCACAAGCAACAAAAGAAAAATAATTGTTACAAGTTACTATAATAAAAGGGAAAGAGTCATAGAGTGAGTTATCACATTTACAAGCCCGCGAGGATGACAGTGCAGACCACAGGCGTCCAATTCTATGATGATTACAGGGAGAGAAAGCAGCCCTGACCCCTCCATGCAGGAGCCCAGCCCCCCGCAGCCTGGCTGTCTGATGAGCCTGATCAAGTCTCAGTTTCAGCTGCCAACTCAAAGAAAAATATTGGGCACAGAAGGACCTGAGAGAACAGGGTGTCTGCCAGTTACCCAGGAAGGAAGCTTCCTGGCTACTCAGTTCAATGAGTGAGCAGGACCTGGGCAGAAGCAGAAAGGCTGGGGACTGCATGGATGGTCTGGGGTGGGGGGTGCAGGGGGCTCAAGGCAGAGAAAGGTGCTGGAGCATGTGGGGAGGGACAAGCCTGCCTGGGTGCCCTCTTGGTCCCAGGGCCCACCCTGCTGGGAAAGGACTGCATGGCCTGCCTGGAGCACTTCTGCCCCCCACAAAGCTCCTTGGGCCAAGCCCACTTGCCCAAACAAGAAGAGACCAGGCTGAGAAATGAGGCTGCAGCAGGTGGTCCTGGTCTCTACCCCAGGGGCCTCCTGAACAGGGAGGCCCAGACCCAAAGGCCTCAGCTCCCTGAGCAACAGGGGCTGCTGGGGCTCTGCAGCCTGGAAAGGGAGGGTCACGCCGTCCCCTGGTGGGTGCCAGGGACACTGCAGCCACCTCCCTGAGGTCAGACACACAAGCAGTCAGGGCTTCGGTGCACAGGTTTTTTGTTTGTTTGTTTGCTTGTTTGTTTCTCTTTTTTTTAAGATTTATTTATTTATTTGTTTGTTTGTTTGTTTGTTTATTTGCTTGCTTATTTATTTATTTATTTATTTATACAAGAGCTGGGGTACAGACCAGATTCGCCGGAGGGTGAGAGGATTCACCAGAGACAGAGTGGGGAACAGAACAGGCAGACTGACGAAATACACTACTGAGGGGAGTAGCCGGCATGACAGGAGATGTCAGCCGGGCTATGTGGGACACTCGCTGGCCGGCCGGGATAGAAACAGCACTGCAGAGGCTGTGGACAGCTTCAGCGCTGTCCTCAACCTCCTGCGCCACAAGGGGAGGCCCCAGTACACAGGTTTTATTGGGGATAAAGAGCAAAGGAAGGGGAGGATCAGGGCTCAGTTGTTGGCCATGGTCTCCTGAATCCACGGTATGATCTTAGTGACCCTGGTGAACACCAGGGGTTTAATGGTGGGGCAGGTTTCACTCATAAATGACATGACCCCCGCCAGGGTCCAGATTTTCTTCTTCCTACAGACCAAGGGGGCTCCAGAGTCAACCTGTGGGAGGGAAAAAGACACGTTGCAATACGGACATGCGTGAGAGAAATCTGGGTGACCTGACCTGACCCAGTCCTGGGGCCAATGGGCTCCGTATTCAGCTCAGAAGGGTCACTTCCAATGGCAGCCCAGCTCTGCCTCCTGCTGGGGTGTGGACAGGGGAGCTGGACTGGGGGTTAGAGATCAGCTGGAGAGCTGTAGCCCAGGATGAGGCCGTGAGAGTAACTCCACATGGAGCACCCCACGCCTGGAGGAGCAAGTCCTCAGCTGGCCCTTGTGAGTGCTGGTCCTGGCTGCCAGGGCAGAAATCAGACCACAGAGCAGTGGTTTCTGAGGCAAGGCATGTTCCTGCCACCTGACTGGGGACAGCAGTGAGGGGTTGGGTTAGAGCAACACATACTTCCCAGCAGGAGAAAAAACTGGCCTCGGCACAGATGTTGGCATCAGTTTTTATCCTGCCCCAGTGCTTCCTGCACTTAGTGTTCTCCACGATGGTCACCAGAGCCTCCTGCTGCTCATTGGGGTGCTTGTGGGCTATACAGAGAGAGGAGACAAGGACAATCAGGACCTCATGTCTCCCAGCCCTACTGAGGGCTCAAGCCACGATACAGCCTTCCCCGATCCCCACCTTCCCATACAAGCATGAGGGTATAGGACAAGAAACTCTATACCATGAGATCTGGAACCTCAAAGGGCCACAGTCTTTGTGATTCTACCCCAGCCTGGCCTGAATTTGATCCACCACAGTTGATGAAACAAGCCCTGCCTGCCCAGCCTGGCATGGCCTGAGTCCTACGAGCCCAGGTGGGGGGACAAGGAGGAAGAGTCTTTCTCCCAGGGAAGGGGCTGACATCCCTCTGACTGGAGACCCCTCTCGTGCAGTGACGGAGTGTTCCCTCCCCTGCATGGTCTTACTGGGGTTGCTGTTCTGGGGAAGGACCAGCCAGGTAGCCCTGGCCTGAGCAGAAGGACACAGGACACTGGTGGAGACCATCAGCAGGGCCAGAAGCAGGATTGAGGACACTAGCCTGGTTACCCAGAAGCCCAATGTGCCACCACCTGACCCCCAGGAAAATTTAATAGGAGCCTGGAAGCAAAAACCTTAGGCATGGAGGGCACCAGGCATGGCGCACAGCTGGGTCTGCAGAAACTCACAGTCAAGGAATCATGGACTCTGTGTTCACACACATTTTCTAGGTTTTCATTAAGAGGGTGCAGTCAAGGAGCTTCCACATTGATGGCCCTGCTCACATTTGGACAAAACAAAGCTGAGCCCTGAGGGTCCTTCCCACTCTTCAGTGGCCTGACACAAGACCATGTCCTGAGCGCTACGTCGAGTCTCACCATAAGGCTGGGGAAACATGAAGCCCAGTGTGAGGCACAGGTGCCCAGGGCGGAAGCGGTCAGAAGCTGTGGGCAGGGATGCTGGGTACACTGGCGTGGATAAGTGGGCAGGCCTTGCCAGCTTCAGCAGAGCGACGTCATTGTCAGTAGCACTCAGATTCAGTTGGGGGTGGAGAAAAACCTGAGTGAAAACCAGCAGGAGAACATGAGAGAAATGAAATCAGGGTAGCCTTTCAGCAAATAAGTATCAGTGGGTCACGTGAAGAAGTGAGACCAATTTGCCAGCTCCTGTCTCTGCAGCGAAGGGTCTCCCCCTCTCATCCTGCCCCCCAAAGCCTCATCACAGCCTCCAGGGAGGTCCAGCAGGGTCTGGCTTACCTGGGCAACCTTCAGGATCTGGATGTCTTTCCTACCTGAGGAAGGGTCATACAGCCCAGCCACAACCAAGTCAGATGTCCTAGAGGAAGCAGGTGGGTAAGGATTAAGGAGTTGACCACTCCCCTCCCGTGTCCCTACAACCATCCTGGGCCTCACGTGACATTGCAGTGGGCGGCGGTGATCACCCAGCTCTCGTTGACCAGGGCGCCCCAACATAACTGGATCCTACTGACAGTCTAGAGAGAGAAGGTCAGTAAAAGTCACATGACACCAGTCACACCCACAGAGAAGCAGCCCCACCACCTCAGGGGCAGGGATGCCCCACTCAGGGGCAGACTCCCCTCACCATCACATCCACAAGCCAGGGCAAGGATCCAGGAAACGTGTGTATTCCATCGATGATCCGGGGAACAAAGCTCGGCTCTGGTTCGCTGGCTGGAGCTCCAGCGCCTGGGAGTCACAAGGAGGGAGGGTGAGAGGGTGAGGTCTAGTCAGTCTGCAGAAACCTGGGTGACCCTCAGCCAGCACAGCACCAGGCCCACATTCCCCCTCCTGGCACCCCTGCATCTAGACTGGAAGACACACACCCCTGGCTGCTGCCCAGTCAACTGTCAGGGGTGTAGCGGGACAGGCGGCTTCATCCGGGTCACCCTGCCCAGAGGAGCAGAAACAGGCTGAGGAATCAGGCTTCCCTGCCCCCCACATCCTGGTTGGAGAACTTAGCTCTCTCTGACTCTCCCAGGCTCATTCATCTCAAGAAATGGGGAACAAACACTGCTACCCTCATAGTCAATGCTCCCCAGGAGACGGCGTGGGCCAGAGGTGGAGAAATGAAGACAGAGAACTCCAGTCATGGGCCCTCGGACACTTGCTTAGGGAAGTCACATGAACTCATTTCCAGGGCTAGACGCTACCAGACATTCTAAACCCTTCGTCTCTGACATCATTAATTATTTAAAAAGAAGGATTTCACTCCCAACCATGAAAGCTATGTCGAGGAAAGAGAAAACAGAAGACGAGATTGTCCAGAACAAGGAGGACACTCAGGGTCCCTGACAGATGCAGGACACGTTTCCTGTGTCAGGATCCTCAGCAGCTCCCAGGGGTGTGAGAACTTGGCCACAGGAAGAAAGGGGGGCAGGGTCAGTCCCTCCCATCAGCCAGGACACCCCAGAATCCCTCAGTCCTTTCTGTAGGCAGCTTCTGACCTGTCTGGGGACAGGGACATGGTCCGGCCACTCCCTCAAGCTGGTGTCTCAAAACATGTCGTTGCCTATGTCTTCTTATAACAGGAGCTGTGAGGCCCTCACCCTGCAGAGGCTTCATAGCAATGGAGTGGGGGGGCCGGGTCCCCTGTGCTGGAGAAGCCTGAAATCTCTCAGGAGTAGGGCCAGCAGGTGTGACAGGGACAGGCAGGAAATACAGGGAGGAGCTTCCCCCACTGAGCCCTGGTTCTGGTTATAAACAGGGAGTGAGGGTGTGAAGCTGCACAGAAGTGACAGGCAGGGGCTCAGCAGAGGCCCCTTCCCAGGGGAGTGGGGAGCAGGGCGCTGCTGAGCCCAGTGTGGGTGTCAGAGAAATCCCTGAAGGAAAAATCACAAAGTTAACATTCCAAACTCCTGACCACAGATACAGGACATGGTGCTTTTCTGTTTTTGTTTGTTTGTTTGTTTGTTTGTTTGTTTTTAACCAGCCATTGATTGAGTCCCCTGCACTAAATGAAATCCAGAGAGGAGGCTTGTGTCACATGACCTCCCCCTTGCTGTTCAATGGGCCAAACTGAGCACTTCCTGGGCTCAATCCTCTGAGACCCCGGGAGGGGGCTCAAAGGATCAATCACAGCTCTCACAGCAACAGAACACCTCAGAGCTCCAGAGAGAGACGGGGGGCTCAGAGTCCACCTCTCCAGCTTCCTCCCAGTCCAGGCAATTCCCTCAGAGCCTAATACTCACCAGGGGAGGTCCTGATGAGGGTGAAGCAGAGGAGAAGCCAGAGCAAGGCCATGGTTCTGTGTCCTGAGTGTGGGGCCGCCTGCCCTCACTTTATACCCCTTGGAGCTCTAGTTCCACCCAGGCCTGTGGGCCTTCCCTCACCTGATGCCTACTTCCCACCCCTCACCCCCAGCCCGCCATGGACAAACCTATCCTGGACTGTCTCAGCCCTGGTGACCCAGCACCAGGGAAAAGGGCAACTGCCTGGCTCACTGTCACCCATCAGCCTCAGCAAACCCTGGGGGAACGCACCCAGCTGTGGGCCCCGGAGGCCCCGGGTCCATCATGGGGGCGGCAGGTGCACATCAAAGACTCATCTGCAGGGAGCCTCACCCAGGTCTTCTGGGGCACCCAGAGCTCAGCACCCAGGACTCAGCATCATGCGCACCCAGAGCCCAGGACTTCAGGCTGCTGCTCTCCCTGCTCAGGGCAACCCCCTGAGGCAAGTGAAACACTCAAGGCTCACATGAGGTTCTGTCCTGGCTTTTACACATCCTCATGTATAAACTGGACCCATAACCTCAAAGACGTCTTCAGGTCTCACTGTGGACACGAGGAACTCTGTGGTATCTCCAAGTCTGTCTCCTCACACAGTCAACGTAACACCTCAGAGTGAAAGGAAAAATGGTTATGTTTTGTTTTTGTTTTTTTTTTTCATTTCAAAATGACAGGTTGAATAAGAAAGGAGAAAAGAGAGGCCCCTGCACAGTCACAGGCGGGCAGGAAAGTTGCACAAAAGGGTTTTGAAAGAGCTGCCTGCGGTGAGCAAAGGGCAGATAAGAGCCTCCATCTGGCTCCCTTGTCCCCCTCATGCCCCCTCCTGCCCATCTCCTGTGTTCTTCATACAAACGCAACCTCACAGCGGTGCTCTGGGCCCTTGAGTCTCTGAAACTGGTCTTGCTCTAAACATGGCTGAGCAGACACCAGGACGTGACTCCCCCCGAGTCTCCCCGTCCTCAGGGAAGCGCTGACTCTTATTTGTTGCTTCAGTGATTTCATTCCTGCCCCATAGAGCCTTAGCAGGAGTAGAGGACACTTGTCCAGCCTGAGGGAATCTTTGTTTCTGTCCATGTAGGAAACTGCTCCCTGATGTGTTAAAAGTATATTGGAGAAGAAGGTAAAGGGCAAGGAAACTCTCCCTCACACAGGCCACCCCCAAGTCCTGTGGGGTTCAGCTCTGTGTCTACACTGGGGTCCTCCCATCAGGAGGGGCTCCAGGAATCCCGCAAAGCCCAGACACACCTCTAGGTCTTCACAGAAGCAGCAGCAGGCCTGAGGAAAACATCCGTCCTTATCTGTTCGCACTTTCCTCAGAATCAAAAGTTTCTGTGAAAGGCAAATTTAAGGAGTTGTACTTACTGGAAGGCGTAAACAGAAAGTTTCATTAAATATTTGATTCAGAGATGATGTCACCAACATGGTGGGGAAGACCAGCAGGATTCAATTCTCTTGTACAAACAACTGATGGTGGAAATAACAACGCGTTCCTGGTGGGACCAGATGTGTTGGACTCTTCCCGAAGGGCCTGGCTGTCCTGTGGCTGGGGCCACGACACTGCCTGGGGCCTCCCCTGAGCTGGGGTGAGGACAACCTGCCCGCACCCTCCTGTCCCTGCACTGCCCACTCCTGGAAACTTCCTCACAACTGGACCAGGGGTGCCAGCTGCGTCTCCTCCACGTGCCCGTGAGAGTCACGGACTCATCTGGGCCCTCGCTGTGGGGCTCGGGGTCGGGCTTTCTGGGTGGGGTCACTGGTCTGATTACTTCTGTAACGTGGAGAGGGTGACCCAGAGCTCACCCAGATCTCTAAGAGGAGAAGAAAACATCGCTATTAATACAGCCTCGGTCAGCAGGCATTACTGACAAAAAAAAAAAATCTGAAATGACAACCATAACATACTGTGTTTCCTAACCAAGACCCGCAAGACTCCCACTACCTCCAACCACTGACCCTCAGGAACCAGGGTGCAGGAAACAGAAATCCTCTCCCTGGGGACCAGCCCGTGGCAGGCACAGGTGTCCAGAAGAGGGGAACTCTCAGCATGGGAACCACTTCCTATTCAAGGCCTAGGAGACATAAGGTCACAGGGAGGGAGCAGGGAGCTGCCAGCAGGGAGCAGGGGGAGAGCCCAGGGGAGGGTCAGTAAGAGACAGAATTGGGTAGACAGTGTTTTGCCTCATTTCACCTTCCTCAGAGCAGGAGGTCCCAGGGTCTGGGATGAACAGTCTTCAGCCTCCTCACCGGGCAGGCCTGCAAGGGCCGCCCCGGGCATGTGCACACGAGCCCTGCACCACCCTGTTCCAGAAAATTGCAAGTTTCCAATTTGGCTCTTCCCTCCTGAGTGTCTCTTTCTAGAGACCTGCACCTTCAGTGCAGGGGCCAGAAGTGGGTTCCAGACCAGGCCCCTGTGCACAGATTAGCTTGTCTTTTCCCGCGTTCACCTCTCTTGGTCAGTTTATTTCCAGCCTGTGCACCTGCAGGGCAGGGGAGGAAGAGCCTCCTCCCAGCACCTTCATTCCAGGCACTGTGCTCCCATGTATGTTGCTGCCCTCAGGACTCAGGGTCAGGACGCAGAAATGCATTCCTAACATGCCCCGAGGCTGGGTTGTACAGGTGCTCAGAATCCCAGATGCTCTGAAGTTGAAACAGGGCCTGAGGTGCCAGCTTAGCCCTGATGACTCGGAGACTCTCAGCATCTGTTCCATGAGCAGCAGGTGCCAGAGAAGCAGCCTGACCTAGACCTGCCCCAAGGTGTTTCCAGCTCGCCCACCTCCCAGTGACCAGGGCCCTGTCCAGGGCAGGAAGAGGGGCACTCCAGAATCCCCAGCCTGCCCACTCTAAATAGGTTCTGCCATCCACTGCATCAAGATAAAACATACTCTAGCACATAGACCTTTCATGGAAAGGAGCTTAATACAATTTGTGTGCAATCAAGAGAAGATAAGAAAAACATAAAGAATATAGAGTCCAAATCAAGCACCGGAAGTTACCCATCCCCCGTGGGTAAATGTCCAACAAAGCATGGTTGGCCAAAGCAGGGCGGCTGAGACCCAAAGGCCTTTGCGATCTAAGGCACCTCCTGGTGGGGACCCATAGGGAAGGTGCAGAAGAGGCCAGGCAAGTCTGGAAGGAAAAGAACAAAATCAAAACCAGATAAAAACTGCCATTGTTAACCTGCCAGCAGGTTCTCACCCACAACATTTTCAACCAGTCCAAGACCAAAAAGCAAGTGCAGCTTATTCACATGTCTCTCCTGTATGTGCCTCCTCCAGGTCTCCCCCTGGCTCTCATCCTTCTACCTTCCCACTCCAGTCTCCTGTCCAGCTTCTTATTCTCCTCCCTGCTCAGCATCACACTCCCTTGGGTGGGGAAGGTCACAGGGACTCTCTCTGTTACCATGCCAACTGAAGTGACACAGAGGACCCTCTTTTTAGAGTCCTCCTTGCTAGAGGCCATCACCCCAAAAGAGCCACCTCGTCTCTGGAGACCATGTCAGATGACCTCCACCTCACAGCCCCCCCAGGAGTTCACTGCTGGATGCCCAGGCCTCCTCCTCAAGAGAGCACACCCAGGACACGTACCCACACAACGCAGACTGAAGTGCTCAATATTTAGGGAAAATTTCCGACTTACGACCCACATCATTGAACACACTCGGTGGTCCTCAATCACTCACTGTTTCCAAGAAAGGAGACTTCAAGTTGGGGCAACACTTACAGCCTGGGTTGAGGCAGCTGATGTGTATTATTATGGGATGGGCTGCTCTCACCCTGCTAGATGGGCGCTGCTGGTCAGGATCTGCCCCTGATGGACCCAACTGCTCCCCAGGCTGTGGGGGCCCCACCATGACAGGTCCCTGTGTCACGGGTGGAACAGGGTAAGCCCTGACATTGGGTATATTAATTCTCACCCAAGGGCCTGATTTCAGCTGATTGTCCAGGCATGTGCTTCACAGAAACAGATGGAGAATCATCACCCCCAGAGCCAGGACTTGGCGATCCCGGCCTCCATCACCCGTTACCTTCATAGTCTGGATCTCAGAGACAGGAAAACACAGTCTCTGCAATTATGTTGCCTCCCTACAGCTGGATCAACCTTATGTTTTAAATTCCTGAAAAAGTGAGTCCCACCAATTGGGCCATGACTTTCACCAGAAAAAAAAGCAAACTGTAGATCACCTCGCTCTCTCCCCCAAAACATACCCCTCACTGTGTGGCCCCAGGCCTGCCATGCCCCCTCAGGACAGGTGAGGAATAAACTTGCTGTGCTTCTAGATTCCTGACAAGTAACCTTGTGCAGAGGGAGACTTAAACAACCCTCACAAGAACCTCCAGGACTGGAGGGGGTGTGTCCTGCTGCCATCCCAGGTCAGGTAGGGTCACCATTGCTTCAGGCAGCTTCAAAGAGAACGGTGAAGCCCTTGGCATCATCCCCCACAGGCTTATTAACAGAGCGCAGGGGAAACGAGCCAGCAGGGAGACGCCCCTTGGGCCCCCTGAGAATATTACAGGCTCTTTCCTCTGGGCTTTCTCTGGCCTCTCCTGTAGCCTCTTTCACTATGGCCATCGCTCATCTGTTGGAGCCCATCACGGCTGAGGAACGTGCCCTTATAGCCCTGACCTCCAGCTTAGGTGCGCCCACTTGCACGTGCCCACACCCCACTCCAGGTGCCACCTTCAGGCACACGCGCCCGTGGCCCCGAACCCAAGCGCCTCCGCATTCAGGGCCCAGGGGGCAGCCACAGGGTTGATTGGTGGAAAAACCTGACCATTCACTTACCCTAACAGGGTCTCTGGGGGGTTCCTGGGAGGTCCAGAGAAAACCCCAAAAGACACACAAGAAAACGGCAAACATGAAATATTCATCAGTTAAACACACTCTAAATAAATGACGGATAAAGAGGAAATGAGAAATCAGGCTGAAGCGAAGCACAGGAAAACGCCCTCGTCAAAATGCATGGGAGGACATTTATTTGAAAAGGAAACTTACAGACACCAACGCTTCCACGAAAAAGGTTAAAATCAGTGCCCTAAATTCTACCTTAAAAAGCAAGAAAGACAACAAGAGAGACAAGCAAGGAAAGATGAGCTATTACAGATAGGAGCAGAAAGTCATGAAGTAAAACTACGCAATATTTGCGTAAAACATACCTCAAATGTGTTTGCACAGGGGCTGGAATGTAGGACTGGCAGCAAATAGGTAAATTCCCAGTGATGAGCTAAATCCTAAACTAGCACTGCCGTGCATTCCAGCATGTTCCATGGCAGGGCCCCTTGTCCTACCTGACAGCTCTTTCCAGAGCTGGCTCAGAGGCTCCTGGGCTGGCTCCTTGGTCCTGGGTAGCTGTCCAGGGATAACACTGCCCCCTGATGGCCACGGTTGAGAGGACACATCTCCCTTTAGTGGCCTTCAAGGGTCCCTACACCCTGGGGGAGGCCTGGCCTCCTCACCCTCAAGCAGGCAAGGAGTTCTGACTCCAGCTCAGGGACTTTCAATGTGATCACTCACAGGAATCACCTGGAAGGTTTGTGAAAACAGAGCTGAGCCTCATCTTCACTGCTCCTTAATTGGTTCCTAACGGGCTGTGGAATTGGACCTGGGTCTCCCCAGCTCCTGTGCTTTGGGGCAGCAGAGGCCGCCCTGCCCTCCCAGGACAGACAGGTGACCTGGGCAACAGGACAGGTGCAGAAACTCTGTGTGGGCAGGAGCCCAGGAGGACAGGGAGACCCACCAGGCCCCCTCCCACCCTCCCTTGGGACTCTGGGTGGGGTACCTGGCCTGAAGAGGTGCTGGGGGAGGGCACTGAGGGGCTGCGGGTCTGGCTCCTCCTCACTCCTGAGCTCAGGCCCAGGCGCCACTGGCCTCTCCCCTGTGCTGCAGGACTCGGCTCCCAGGACTGCGGATGCTGCCCACACAGCCCAGACCATGGGAATCCTGGGCCCTCTGGGCTCCCCCACAAACCACACATTGTACTGAGGCCACTAGACACAGAGATTTCAGACCAACCACGGCAAACCCCTGAAAGCTGACGGCAGAACTGAGGCTCCGGGGCCCAGAAGAAGAGTGAAGGGCCTGGGGTCAGGCACAAACGGATGGTGATGGACGGTCACCAGGGCTCTGAGGGTGCACTGATGTGGTGACATCATCTCAGCAGGACTGACCCTATACCCTGAAAACTTAGAGTGTAGCTACTGTTACATCAGTGCAAATGATTGTTTAAAAAAAAAAAAAAAAAAAACACAAGCGTAAAGAAGGACTAAAGAAAGGAAAACTTCCACGCTCACGGGCAGGGATGTAACATGGTGACGATGTCAGCACAACCCATGTGATCTCCACACTGAAAGCCATTCTGGTCAGAGTTCACCATGACATAAAAGCACAAGCAACAAAAGAAAAATAATCGTTACAAGTTACTGGTAACAAAGGAAAGGAGACATTGAGTGAGTTATCAAATTTACAAGCCCAAAAAGGATGACGGTCCAGCCCGCAGGCATCAGAGTGTGATGTCACAGGAAGCAGCCCTGACCCCTCCATGCACGAGCCCAGCCCCCTGCAGCCTGGCTGTGGGACTGACCTGAGTCTGACCAAGTCTCAGATTCAGCTGCCAAATCGATGCAAAATAATGGATACAAAGAGATGAAAGAGCGGGGTGTCTGCATGTTGCCCTGTAAGGAGCTTCCCAGTTACTCAGTTCATGAGTTTGCAGGACCTGGGCAGAAGCAGGAAGAGTGGAGACTGCATGATGATCTGGGGTGGGGTGTGCAGGGGGCTCGAGGTAGAGAAAGTCCACTTGCCCAGCAAGGAGAAACCAGGCTGAGAAATGAGGCTGCAGCACATGGTCCTGGTCTCTACCCCAGGGGCCTCCTGAGCAGGGAGGCCCAGACCCAAAGGCCTCATCTCCCTGAGAAACAGGGGCTGCTGGGGCTCTGCAGCCTGGAAAGGGGGGGGTCACGCCGCCCCCCGGTGGGTGACAGGGACACTGCAGCCACCTCCCCCAGGTCACAGACACACAAGCAGTCAGGGCTCCTGTGCAGAGGCTTTTATTGGGGATAAAGAGCAAAGGACAGGGAGGATCAGGGCTCAGTTGTTGGCCATGGTCTCCTGAATCCACGATATGATCTTAGTGATTCGAGTGAACACCAGAGGTTTAAGGGTGGGGCAGGTTTCACTCATAAATGACATGACCCCCACCAAGTACAAGACTTTTTTCTTCCTACAGATTAAGGGGGCTCCAGAGTCGACCTGTGGGAGGGAAAAAACCCGTTGCAGTACGGACATGTGTGAGAGAAATCTGGGTACTCGATCTGACTCAGGCATTGAGCCATTAAGCTTTGTGTTCCTGCTATGAAGGGCCACATCAAATGCAAGCCCAGCTCTGCCTCCTGCTGGGGTGTGGACAGGGGAGCCTGACTGTGGGTTAGAGATCAGCTGGAGAGCTGTAGCCCAGGATGAGGCTGTGAGAGTAACTCCACACGGAGCACCCGCATGCCTGGAGGAGCAAGTCCTCTGCTGGCCTCTGTGAGTGCTGGTCCTGGCTGCCAGGGCAGGTACCAAGCCCCAGGGTAGTTGGATCTGGGCCAAGGAGTGTTCCTGCCACCTGACTGGGGACAGCAGTGAGGAGCTGGGTTAAAGCAACACATACTTCCCAGCAAGAGAAACTATTGGCCCCGGCACACATCTTGGCATCAGTGATTATCCAGTCCCAGTGCCTCCTACACTCGGTGTTGTTCAGGAGGGGCACCTTAGTCTTCTGCAGCTCCCTGGGGTGATCGCTGGCTGTGCAGAGAGAAGGGTCAAGGACAATCAGGACCTCATTTCTATGAGCCCAAGCTGTGGGCACAGGCCAAGATAAGATACATCCTTCCCAGGTCCCCACCTTCATATACAAGCATGAGGGTATAGAACAAGAGACTCCACACCATGAGATCTGGAAGCCTCAAAGGGCCACAGTCCTTGTGATTTTACTCCAAGTTCCAGCACAGTTGATGAAATAAGCCTGGTGAGGCCTGAGTCCTGCCAGCCCAGGTGGGGGGACACAGACAGTTCCTTCCTTCTCAAGGAAGGGGCTGACATCCCCCTGACTGGAGACCCCTCTCGTGTGGTGATGGAGGGTTCCCTCCCCTGCAGCTTCTTATTGGGATTGCTGTTCTGGGGAAGGACCAGCCTGGTAGCCCTGGCCCGGGCATGAGGACTCAGGACACTGGTGGAGACCATCAGGCAGGGCCAGCCCCGGGAGGGGACACCAGCCTGGAGACTCAGAGGCTCAATGTGCCCTGGACCTGACCCCCTGGAAAATTTAACAGGAAGCTGGAAGTAAAAACCTTAGGCATGGAGGGCACCCGGCGTGGCGCAAAGCTGTATCTGCAGAAACTCACAGTCAAGGAATCGTGGACCCCGTGTCCAGGCACGTTTGCTAGGTTTTCATCAAGAGGGTGCAGTCAAGGAGCTGCCACATTGATGGCACCGCTCACATTTGGACAAAAGCAAAGCTGAGCCCTGCGGGTCCTTCCCACATTTCTAGTTGCTGACATAGACTCATGTCCTGAGTGCCGAGTCCAGTCGCTCACCATTAGGGTGGGCGAGCCCCCAGCCCATGGTGACGCACAGACGCCCCGGACGGAAGCGGTCAGAAGCCGTGGGCAGCAATGCTGGGTACACTGTCCTGGAGAAGCGGGCAGCGCTTTCCAGCTTCAGCAGAGCGATGTCATTGTCAACAACACTCCAGTACACATGGGGGTATATAAAAACCTAAATGAGAACCAGCAGGAGAACATGAGAGAAATGAAATCGTGGTGACCCTTCAGGGGATAAATACCAGTGGATCAAGTAAAGAAGTGAGACCAATTTGCCAGCTTCTTTCTCTGCAGTTGAAGGGTCTCCCCCTCTGATCCCATCCCCCAAAGCCTCAACACAGCTGAGGAGGTCCTGCAGGGTCTGGCATACCTGAGCAATCTGCAGGATCTGGAGGTCTTTACCTGAGCGTGGGTCATACAGCCCAACCCCAACCAAGTCAGATGTCCTGGAGGAAACAGGTAGGTAAAATTAAGGAGGAGACCACCCCCCTTGTCCCTAGGACCCTTCCTGGCCTCACGTGACATTGCAGTGGGCGGCAGTGATCACCCAGTTCTCGTTGATGAGGGCACCCCAACAAAATGGGATCGTATTTGCAGTCTGTAGAGAGAAGGTCAGTAGAAGTGACAGGAACAAGTCACACCCATGGAGAGGCAGCCCCACCACCTCAGGGACAGGGATGACCCCACTCAGGGGCAGACTCCCCTCACCATCACAGCCACAAGCCAGGGTGCGGAGCCAGGAAGCGTGTCTGTCGTATTGATGATCTTGGGTACAATGCTCAGCTCCGGTTCACTGGCAGGGGCTCCAGAACCTGGAGGTAACAGGATGGAGGGTGACAAGGTGGAGATCCAGTCAGTCTGCAGAAACCTGGTTGACACCAGTCAGCACAGCTCCACACCCACACTCCCCCTCCTGGCACCCCTGGCACCCCTGCATCCAGACTGGAAGACACACGCCCCTGCCTGCTGCCACAGTCACCCTCCCAGGGATGCAGAGGGACAGGTGGCTCCATTCGGGTCAGTCACATGAACTCATTTCCAGTGCTAGCCTCTCTATCAGACAGTCTGAAACCCTTCATGTCTGACATCATTAATTATTTAGATATAAGCCTTTGACTTGCAACCATAAAAGCTACAGTAAGGAATGTGAAAACAGAGGACCAGATTGTCCAGAACAAGGACACGCAGGGCCCTTGACATGTGCAGACACATTTGCTGGGTCAGGACACAGGATCCTCAGCAGCTCCCAGGGGTGTGAGAACTTGGCCACAGGGAAAAAGCGGGGCAGGCCCAGCCCATCCAACCAGCCAGGCTGTCCCCAGGGTCCCCCAGGCCCTGTTCCAGGCAGCATCTGCTCCTGCCCCTGGGGACAGGGACATGGCCTGGCCACTCCCTCAGGCTGGTGTCTCCAAACATGTCATCTCCTCACATTTTCTTATCGTACAGAAAATTCACCAGCAGGAGCTGTGAGGGGCTCGCCCTCAGAGGCTTCATAGCAATGGAGTGGGGGGCCGGGTCCCCTGTGCTGGAGGAGCCTGAAATCTCTCAGGAGTGGGGCCAGCAGGTGTGACAGGGACGGGCAGGAAAAACAGGGAGGAGCTTCCCCCACTGAGCCCTGGTTCTAGGTTATAAACAGGGAGTGAGTGTGGCCCCTTCCCAGGCAAGGGGGGGGGAGCAGGGAGCTGCTGAGCCCAGTGTGGGTGTCAGAGAATCCCTAAAGCAAAAATGGCAAAGGTAACATTTCAAACTCCCGAGCACAGATACAGGACATGGTGCTAATTCTGTTTTTTTGTTTGTTTGTTTGTTTTTAACCAACTATTGATTGAGCTCCCAGCACTAAATGAAATCCAGAGAGGCCTGTCTCTGGGTGTCTCAGGACTACCCCCTTGCTGACCCAATGGGCCAAACTGAGTTAATTCCTGGGTGCTATCTTCTGAGACCCAGAAGGTTCTGCTCCATACCTGGCACCGCTTTGAGGGCTCAGAAAGCCCAGAAGGGCCTGCGAAGTCAGGGTCACTGTCTGCACTGAGGCCAACGGCCTGGGAGGAGGCTCTAAGCATCTCTTGGCTGAACCTCAGTGCTCCAGAGTGAGATGGGAGGTCAGAGTTCTCATTCCCAGTTACCTCCCAGTCCAGGCATGTCCCTCAGCCCCTAATACTCACCAGGGGAGGTCCTGATGAGGGTGAAGCAGAGGAGAAGCCAGAGCAAGGCCATGGTGTTATGGTCAGGGAGGGTGGGGCTGTCTGCCCTCAGGCTCCCTTATATCCCTCGGAACCCTAGTCCCACCCGCCCCTCTGGGCCTTCCCTGACCTGAGGGCCCCCCCCCTCCCCATGCTCAAACCTGTCCTGGACTGGCTCAGCCCTGTTCACCCAGCACCAGGGAAAAGGGCAACACCCTGGCTCACTGTCACCCATCAGCCTCGGCAACTCTTGGGGAAACCACCCAGTTGTGGGCCCCGGAGGCCCTGGGTCCATCATGGGGGCAGCAGGTGCTCAGCTGATTCAGCTATAGGGAGCTTCACACAGGTGTTCTGGGGCATCCAGAGCTGAGCACCCAGGACTCAACATCATGCACACCCAAATCCTAGGACTTCAGGCTGCTTCTTTTCCTGCTCAGGGAAACTCCTTGAGGCAAGAGAAAATAGAAGCCTCAGCTCCCTTAGGAATGGGCCTCAGAACCAGCCCAGACCTGCAGCCCTGGAGCACACGAAAGCGAGACAGTATCTCACTGGCTTAGCCCGCATACCCTTTTCTTGATAATTCACAATTTAAAAGACCTGTCTTACATAAATCTTTCATTTATTGTCATCAGTGTCTTTGAAAACTCATCATAAATGGCCCATTATGGACACGGAAAGCTCAGGGCAGGTTTCAGGAATACGGAGGTGAGCACAGGAAGGCCAGGAGGAGGGTGAGCCCCAGAGCCCCTGCCCTAGGTGGGGCCACAGGACCTCAGCCTGTCCAGACTCCTGTGTGTCTGCTGGTGTCTTCACAATGCATTGCTGCCGCCACAAAGACTGCATCCCAGTAAGATTATATCTTTTTTTAATTCTTTATTTTCTGTTGGCATCGTCTGCAGTTTTCATGCACTTTTCCTCCTGGGCTCCAGAGTGTTGCTTTTTCATTTAACTATTTTACATATGCCAACTAGAAGCTACACTTCCCCTCATATGTAAATCAGGAGCCAGCCTCTTTTGGTCAATTTCATGTGTGCAAAGTGGTGGTCAATTGTTTAAATTCCCTTTCTCTGATCTACCAAGGAAAAAATTTTTCAATTATTTCTTTTCATTCATTACCCATCAGAATACTGTTTCCTGACTAACCTGTAAATCGGCAGACTTTGCGATGTGCTCTGTGGTCCAGGCTCTGAGTGGAATAGAAAATGATTTGCAGGGGCTTCACTGCATCTGGAATCAATTGTTACTTTTCCATTCAGTAACTGTCCTTGTACAAATAAAAACCATTGATTTGAGCTACATATGGCCTCCAGGAACAGGTCACTGAATTTGGTTGGAAATTGCCCTTGTATTAGCTACAAACTCAGTCTAACTACGATGGAGACCTCATTTGCAGTTTAACAGTGGGGACCACATGAAGGGCCCAGAAACCCTGACCTCCTACATCAGGCCAGGAAGGGCACCAGGTACCAGCAGGCCCTTGGGTAATCAGCAACCAGTCTGGCCATGGGGAGACCCTCCAGGGCCAGACCACCTGTCATGGCTAATTAGTTTATTAGACAATTGTCAGGTGGTCTGGGCGGGACAGGTTAGGTCTGCTCTAGAGACTTCAGCTCCAGGCTGAGGCGCTCAGGTGAAGAAGAACAAAGTTTGGAGCCAAAACTGTCCATTTCCTCTAGACGGGGCTGTTCCTGGAAGTGGTTCCCTAATACTGAAAACACCTCAATTAGCAATTAACACAGGACTGAGGGTACCCAGGAACCCCAACTGTTAAGGGTCTGCTCTAAATAGGGCCATGCCTCTGCCCAACCAAAGGCAAAGCAAGAAGTCCCTTCACGTGAAAGATTTCTAGAGAATCGGTGTCACTAGAGACAGTGATTCCCAAAAATCGTGTTTCCCTAAAACTCCAAAAATGACACATCCTCCCATGTGCAAATAAAGGGCAGAAGCAGAGACCCCAAGTCCCAAACCACCACCCACCCCTCCAAGGGGTGCAGACAGTGCTGCCTGTGGGAGTCTCAGCAGAACCGCTCTGGGGTCTCGCTTCTGCGTCTCCCTCCACCGTCTCCCCCAAGTCTCCCCCTTCAAGTGTCTCACCCCCTCCTCGTTCCACTTCCAATACCTGTCACCCCACTGCCCCCACAGCCCCACGTTCAGGAGTGTGGGGCCCGGCTACTCCTGGCATCATCCTGGTGCCTGGCCCCTCCTGGATTTGGGGTTTGCTGTGAGTGTGGCTACTTGGGGAAATTTTGATCAATTGCACAACTTCTAAAGTGTATACCTGACCTTAGAAAAATTCAAAGATCTTATCAAACTTTATTACGGAAATAGATGTAAATCATGAAAAAATAATGGAAAACTGTAGAGAAATCTTGTCCAGCCTGAGAGAGTAAGCACAGGAACATACTTAAAATCACAGGAGATTATGGCCTGGCTTTTCAAATAAAATTCTCAGCTATAAACTGGACCCATAACCTCAAAGACATCTTTAAATCTTACTATGGACATGAGGAACTCTTGCATTTCCAAGTCTGTCTCCTTACATGCTGAATGTAAAGCCTCAGATCGAAAGGGAAAAAAGTTTTTTCTTTTTTAACATTTCAGAAGGGCAGGTTGAACAGGAAAGGAGAAAAGAGAGGCCCCTGCACAGTCACAGGCGGGCAGGAAAGTTGCACAAAAGGGTTTTGAAAGAGCTGCCTGCGGTGAGCAAAGGGCAGATAAGAGCCTCCATCTGCCTCCCTGGTGTCCCTCATGTCCCCTCCTGCCCATCTGCCCTGTGTTCTTCATACAAAAGCAACCTCACAGCGGTGCCCTGGGCCCTGGTCTTGCTCTAAACATGGCTGAGCAGACACCGGAACTTGAGTCTGGAGTCCTCTCCCCTGAGTCTCCCCCGTCCTCAGGGAAGCGCTGACTCTTCTTTGTTACTTCAATGGTTTTATTCCTGCTCCAAAAATACCTCAGCAGGAGTAGAGGACACTTGTCCAGCCTGCGGGAATCTTTGTTTCTGTCCACGTAGGAAACTGCTCCTTGGTGTGTTAAAAGTATGTTGGAGAAGAAGGTCATGGGCGAGGAAACTCTCCCTCACACAGGCCACCCCTGAGTCCTGTGAAGATCAGCTCGGTGTCTACACTGAGTCCTCACAGTCAGGAGGGGCTCCAGGAACCCCACACAGCCACACATGGCACATCCCCTCTAGGTCTTCACAGAAGAAGAAGTTACGAAAACATCCATCTTGACCTATTCACACTTTCTTCAGAATCAAATGTTTGCTTTAAAGGGCAAATTTAAGGAGCTCTACTTACCTGAAGGAATAAACAAAGTTTCATTTAAACATTCGAATCAGAGATGACATCACCAGCGTGGTGGTGAAGGGCCTGTTATAAAGACAACTGATAGGGAGAAACAGCGAGTTCCTGGTGGGACCCAGATGTGTTGGACCGAGTTGGTGCCCAGATGTGTTGGACCGAGTTGGTGACCCAACAGAAGCCGAGGGACAGCAGAGTGACAGGAAGGAGAGAGAAGCATCCATCAGGAATCCTCCCCACTCCCCCACTCACAGAGCTGGCCCACTTCACCCAGGAAAACAGGAGAAAAATTTGGAGGCCACAGGAGAACCTTGAGACATCTGAGAACTCTGGAAGGGGGTGGGTGAGCAGACGGGGCATCAGGGCAGGTACAGTGCTGGGGGCAAGTCCCTTTTTTTGTGGCGCTCCCCTCCCCCACTCTTTTCCTAGACACCTACAGGGGTAAAAAGCAGTTCTGAAAGTTAACTAGGAGACATCTCTGGCCCCACCTAGTGACCAGAACAAAATCACCAACCACCAAATCCAGACACCGGGAGAGTGTCGCTGTTATTCCAGGCAGGATATAGGATTTAACTGGCAGCACCTACCAGTGGGAGGGGAGCCAGGGGAGCTGCATAGGGCTGGTCCCTACATTGGGCGCCTCTAGATGTCCCAAGGCCTCAAGTGGAAGGAGGCCTCAGGAGTCCCCTCACTTGCCCAAACCTCAGGGAACCAGAAGAAGATCGATCCTCCCACACCCACATCTGCAGTGGAGACTGCAGAGATTTTGCACACGCCACAGTTTACACCCCACCTCTCACTGTGCGTTCTCTGTCCTCCCTCGGCTCGCAAGGGAGAGAGCACACCCTGGGAAGTCTGTCCTACCCGGCCCCACAGCCTCCCCAGCAGAACAGACTAAAACAGCAACAACTGGCTCACTGGGACCCATCAGAGGTCTGAGGAACGATTCACCCCCCGCATGTCTTTGTTTGTTTATTGGTCATTGGGCTGTCTGTTGGGCCTTTTCTCTGTTGCGACCTCTTCTTTCTTCTTTTCTCTTCTTTCACCCCTAATTCTCTCTTGATGCCGGCGTTTTTTCCAAGATACGCCTAGAGGCACCTAGCAGCTCAACAGAGAAGTGCTTCCCTCCCATCCTGCAGGCACCTTCCAGTGGACTTGGCCTCAGCGTGTGCCTGGAAGTGCAGCGCTCCACACGAGGCTCTTGACTACCACAGGCTGAGGCGTTAGGGCTCATCCTACATACTACCTCACACCGTGCCCAAGAAAGCAGGGGCTCCTGGAGCAAATCACAGCTCAAAACAACATCTACCACAATAGCAGACTGCCTGGATGCACACCCAAGTGGGAACTGCAGGCACCCCCAAGCTCCCAAGTCCAATAGCCCCCAACGCCCTGACAAGAGCATCAGGAAGTACCACCTGTCTAGATCAGGGGTACAACTGAAGACAGTATTGGGGGAAAATATACAAGCCCCCACCTACACCTCTACTCACCAGCCACAGTGGCTCAGACACCAGGCATATGTCTCAACACCAGACATATTCCTCAACAAGAGGAATCAGAAGTCATGTCCACCAGCACCAGCAGTAATGGGGCGCTATGAACACAGCAAAACCAAAGGCAAACAATAGGAAGAATGAAAAATACAAATGATCAAAATGGCCCCAAAAAAACAAACAAAAAAATGGAATTTCTGGGAACAATACACCACAGAAAGAATGTCAACCTCCAGAACCTGATAATATGAACATAGAACATAGAATAATATGAACATTATCAAAATGGCCATCCTAAGAAAGCAACTTACAGATTCAATGTTATTCCAATGAAAATTTCAATGACATTCTTTAAAGAAATGGAACAAATATTGATGAAATTCATATGGAACCACACACACACACACACACACACACACACACACACAAAGAAAAATCGCAAAGCTCTCCTGACTAAAAAGAAGGAGAATGAAGGTATCACACGCCCTGGTTTCAAACTATAGCTAAGCTATGGAAACAACCCAAATGCCCAAAACTAGATGACTGGATCAAGAAGATGTAGTACATATACACCATGGAATACTATTCAGCAATCAAAAAAGATAAACTCATGGCATTTGCAGCAACATGCTTGAAGGGATCACGCTCAGTGAAAGAGCCAGAAGGAAAAATAAAAATATCCGATAGTTTCACTTACTGAAAGAATACAGGGGAACCAAATAAGGGATCGGGGGGGGGGGAAATAAAAATAAAACAACCAAACTAGCAGACAACCATAAATTAGAGACATTCTGTGGTGGAGGGGGAGGGAAAGGGATGAAAACAGGACAGAGAAGAGCACAAGGTACTGTGGTGACGATTCACAGCTATGCTGGTGGTGGGGATTTTACGGGAATACACAAGACGTAAAAGATATAAATAAAAAAAACAATTATAGTGCCCCCTGGTGGTGCAGGGGTTAAAGACAGCGCTATCAAGCTATCGCCAGCCACTGTAACACGATTTCAAACCGCCCCAGATCATGACTGTGCCCAGGGCTTGGATTTGTCCCTCTCATCTCCTGACGATTGCAGCAGGGGTGACTGAATGATGGGTGTTTGCCCTGTCTCAATAAAATGGGGGGTCAACCCTGAGCAGGAACCCCCCCCTTGGGCCACGGCCCTGGTCACGACCCTATCTCGTGGACGCGGGTGGGGGTGGTCTGGAGCCCCAAGCACTGGGCAGAGGCTGTGCTGGAGCACCCAGCTGGTACCTACAAGAACTGATGTCGCCAACCACGTGGAGGCTGAGACAGGAGTCCCGGGCAATTAGTCTCTCAGCCGGTTGGTAACTTAAAATTTTACAAAAGTATGAATTAAAAAGGGTTAAATGCTGTCAATGGGGTCATTTAGGAAAATGATCATACCAGTGACACTCAAGAGTGACTGAATGGGGGATGCCCCTTTCCCCTCGTACCCCACCCTCCCCACCTCGAGAAGCTGACACGAGTCTCTTGGATGTTGATTCTTGATGACAGAGGAATGAGGGTCACTCAGGGCAGAGCTGCTCCTTTCATCCTTCCTGAGCAGTCTCCCATCTCTTCTGGAAAAACAAGGTGTGAAAGGGTAAGAATTCTAAGGAAATATGAAATAAAAACCCGCTCCTTAGAGTCCTCCTTGCTAGAGGCTGTCACCCCAAGAGAGGCACCTCATCACTGGAGACCATGTCAGATGACCTCCACCTCACAGTCCCCCCAGGAGTTCACTGCTGGATGCCCAGGCCTCCTTCTCAAGAGAGCACACCCAGGACAGGTACCCACACAACGTAGACCAAAGTTCTCAACATTTGGGGAAAATTTCCAACTTAAGGCCCACATCATTGAACACACTCAATGGTCCTCAGATCACTCACTGTTTCCCAGACCAGCCGTAACCACTGGGGCAACGGTTATGGCCTGGATGAGGCTGCTGCTGTGTATTATTACGGGATGGGCTGCTCTCACCCTGCTAGATGGGTGCTGCTGGTCAGGACCTGCCCCTGATGGACCCGACCTGCTCCCCAGGCTGTGGAGGCCCCACCATGATGGGGCCCTGTGTCTCAGAGGATGGCAGGGGAAGCCCCTGACATTGGGCATTTTAATTATCAGCCGAGGACCTGATTTCAGCTGATTGTCCAGGCATGAGCTGCACACACAGCTGTGGGGAATAATCACACTCCTGTCGCGGGACTAGATGGGACCTGCCCCTATCACCCATTACCTTCATAGTCCAGATCTCAGAGACATAGGAGAAGCACAGTCTTGCAATTATGTTGCCTCCCTACAGCTGGATCACCCTTATGTTTTAAATTCCTGAAAAAGTGAGTCCCACAAATTGGGCCATCACATCCCCAAAACAAAAAGCAAAACTGTTGGGGTACCTAGCTGGCTCCCCCAACATGTACCCCTCACATTGTGGCCCCAGGCCTGGCTTGCAGCATGTCTAGTTTCCCGTCAACAAGTCTCCTTGTGCTGGGGGCGACTTACAATCCTCACAAGAACCTCTAGGGCTAGTCCGGCAACAGCACAGGATCTGAAAGGGGGTGTGTTCTACAACCATGCCAGGCCAGGTAGGGTCACCAACGCTCAGGCAGCTTCACAGAGAACCTTGGGCCCTTGGCATCACCCCACAGGCTTATTAACAGTGTGCAGGGGAAATAAGCCAGCAGGGAGACAGCCTTGGGCCCCCTGAGAATCTTTACAGGCTCTTTCCTCTGGGCTTTCTCTGGCCTCTCCTGTAGCCTCTTTCACTATGGCCTTCGCTCATCTATTGGAGCCCATCACAGCTGGGGAATGTGCCCTTATAGCCCTGACCTCTGGCTCAGGTGCACCCACTTGCGTGTGCCCACACCCCACTCCAGGTGTCCACCATCGGGCACGCGCGCCCGTGGCCCCGCGCCCAAGCGCCTCCGCGTTCAGGGCTGCAGGGGGCAGCCACAGAGGCCAACGGCAGAAAAGCCCAACCATTCACTTACCCAAAGGCTGTGTCTGGGGGGCTCCTGGGAAGCCTAGATGAGAACCCCAAAAAACACACACAAAACAAGAAAATACCTTAGAAAGCAAGAAGACAAGAGAGACCAACAGGGTAAGATGAGCTATTAAAGAAAGGAGCAAAAAGTCATGAAGTAAAACTGTGAAATATTTACATAAAACACACTTCAAATTTGTGTGCACAGGGGCAGCAAGATGGGACTGGCAGCAAATAGGAAAATGCCCCATGATGACCTAAATTCAAAACACTGCCCAACCTTCCAGAATATTCCATGGCAGGGCCCCTTGTCCTACCTGACAGCTCTTTCCAGAGCTGGCTCAGAGGCTCCTGGGCTGGCTCCTTGGCCTTGGGTAGCTGTCCAGGGATAACACTGCCCCCTGGTGGCCACGGTTGAGAGGACACATCTCCCTTTAGTGGCCCTCAGGGGTCCCTCCACCCAGGGGGAGGCCTGGCCTCCTCACCCTCAAGCAGGCAAGGAGTTCTGACTCTAGCTCAGGGACTTTCAACTTCATCACTCAGGAATCACCTGGAAGGTTTGTGAAAACTGCTCTGAGCCTCATCTTGATCACTCCTTAATTGGTCCTAATGGGCTGTGGAATTTGGCCTGGGTCTCCCCGGCTCCTATGCTTTGGGGCAGCAGAAGCAAACAAGTGACCTGAGGATCAGGACAGGTGCAGAAACTGTGCGGGCCGGAGCCCAGGAGGACAGGGAGACCCACCCGACCCCCTCTGAACTTTCCATGGGCCTCTGAGTTGGGTCCTCTGGCCTGAGCAGGTGCAGGGGGAGGGCAGTGAGGGGCTGCGGGTCTGGCTCCCCCTCACACTCTTGAGTTCAGGCCCAGGCGCCACTGCCCTCTCCCATGTGCTGCAGGACTCGGCTCCCAGGACTGCGGATGCTGCACACACAGCCCAAACCATGGGGACCCTGGGCCCTCGGGGCTCCCCCAGAAACCACACATTGTACAGAGGCCACTGGACACAGAGATTTCAGACCAACCACGGCAAACCCCTGAAAGCTGACTGCAGAAGTGAGGCTCCGGGGCCCAGAGGAAGAGTGAAGGTCTTCACTCGGGGTCAGGCACAAATGGACAGTGATGGACGGACACTGGGGCTCTGAGGGTGCACTGAAGTGGTAACATTCATCTCAGCAGGGGTGACCCTATACCCCTAAAACTTATAGTGTGGCTGACTAATGTTACATCAATGCAAATGATTTATTAAAAAAAAAAAAACACAAGAATAAAGAAGGACTAACGGGCAGGGACGTAAAACAGTGACGATGTCAGCACAACCCATGTGATCTCCACACTGAAAGCCATTCTGGTCAGAGTTCACTATGACACAAAAGCACAAGCAACAAAAGAAAAATAATCGTTACAAGTTACTGGTAATAAAAGGGAAGGAGACATTGAGTGAGTTATCACATTTACAAGCCCGACAAGGATGATGTTCCAACCCGCAGGCATCAGAGTGTGATGTCACAGGAAGCAGCCCTGATCCCTCCATGCAGGATCCCAGCCCCCTGCAGCCTGGCTGTGGGACTGATATGAGCCTGATCAACTCTCAGATATAGCTGCCAACTCGAAGAAAAATAATGGGCACAGAGGGACCTGAGAGAACAGGGTGTCCCCCAGTTACCCTGGGAGGAAGCTTCCCAGCTACTCAGTTCAGTGAGTGAGCAGGACCTGGGCAGAAGCAGGAAGGGTGGGGACTGCATGTGTGGTCTGGGGTGGGGTGTGCAGGGGGCTCCAGGCAGATAAAGGTGCTGGAGCATGTGGGGAGGGACAAGCCTGCCTGGGTACCCCTATGGTCCCAGGGCCCACCCTGCTGGGAGGTGGACTGCATGGCCTGCCTGGAGCACTCCTGCCTTCCACAAAGCTCCTTGGGCCAAGCCCACTTGCCCAAACAAGAAGAAACCAGGCTGAGAAATGAGGCTGCAGCAGGTGGTCCTGGACTCTACTTCAGTTGCCTCCTAGGCAGGGAGGCCCAGACCCAAAGGCCTCAGCTCCCTGAGAAATAGGGGCTGCTGGGGCTCTGCAGCCTGGAAAGGGAGGGTCACGCCGCCCCCTGGTGGGTGCCAGGGACACTGCAGCCACCTCCCCCAGGTCACAGACACACAAGCAGTCAGGGCTTCTGGGCAGAGGCTTTTATTGGGGGTAAAGAACAAAGGAATGCGAGGATCAGGGCTCAGTTGTTGGCCATGGTCTCCTGAATCCACGGTACGATTTTAGTGACCCTGGTGAACACCAGAGGTCTCTGGGTGGGGCAGGTTTCACTCATAAATGAAATGACACCGACCAGGGACCAGACTTTCTTCTTCCTGCAGACCAAGGGTCCTCCAGAGTCGACCTGTGGAGGGAAAGAGACACATTGCAGTACGGACACGTGTGCAACAAATCTGGTTACCTGATCTGACCCAGCCCTGGGGCCAATGGGCTCCGTATTCAGCTCAGAAGGGCCACTTCAAATGGCAGCCCAGCTCTGCCTCCTGCTGGGGTGTGGACAGGGGAGCTGGACTGGGGGTTAGAGATCAGCTGGAGAGCTGTAGCCCAGGATGAGGCCGTGAGAGTAACTCCACACGGAGCACCCCATGCCTGGAGGAGCAAGTCCTCTGCTGGCCTCTGTGAGTGCTGGTCCTGGCTGCCAGGGCAGGAATCAAGCCACGGGGCAGTGGGATCTGGGCCAAGAATAGTTCCTGCAGCCTGACTAGGGACAGAGGTGAAGGGGATGGTTAGAGCCACACGTACTTCCAAGCAGGAAACACTTTTGCCCCTGGCACAGATCTTGGCATCAGTGATTATTCTGCCCCAGTGCTTCCTGCACTCGGTGTTGGTGAGGAGGGACATCATAGCTTGTTGCAGAATCTTGGCTTGATTGCTGGCTGCACAGAGAGAGGGGACAAGGAGAATCAGTTCCTTATTACTCCCAGCCCATGCTGAGGGCACAGGCCACGATACAGCCTTCCTGAGTCCCCACCTTCCTTACAAGCATCAGGATATAGGACAAGAGACTCTACCCCATGAGATCTTCAAATCAAAAAGGGCCACAGTCCTTGTGATTCTACCCCATCCTGGGCTCACTTTGATCCAGCACAGTTGATGAAACAAGCCCTCCCTGCCCAGCCTGGTGTGGCCTGAGTCCTATGAGCCCAGGTGGGGGACACAGGCGCAGAGTCTTCCTCCCCAGGGAAGGGGCTGACATCCCTCTGACTGGAGACCCCTCTCGTGTGGTGATGGAGGGTTCCCTCCCCTGCATATTCTTTCTGGGATTGCTGTTCTGGGGAAGGACCAGCTGGGTAGCCCTGGCCTGGGCAGAAGGACTCAGGACTCTGGAGGAGACCATCAGGCAGGGCCAGCCCCAGGGAGGATACCTGGGCTGGAGACTCAGAGGCCCAATGTGCCCTGGACCTGACACTCAGGAAAATTTAATAGGAAGCTGGAAGTAAAAACCTTAGGCATGGAGGGCACCAGGCATGGTGCACAGCTGTGTCTGCAGAAACTCATAGTATGAGGAGACATGGACCCCGTGTCCAGGCACATTTGCTAGGTTTTCACTAAGAGGGTGCAGTCAAGGAGCTGCCACATTCATGGCCCTGCTCACATTTGGACAAAGCCAAAGCTGAGCCCTACGGGTCCTTCCCACTCTTCAGTTGCCGGACACTAGACCATGTCCTGAGTGCCAAGTCCAGTCACTCACCATTAGGGTGCCTTGGCGCAAAGCCCAGGGTGAAGCATTGGCGCCCAGGGCGGAAGCGGTCGGAAGCTGTGGGCAGGGATGCAGGGGACACTGTGGTGGAGAAGCGGGCAGGGCTTTCCAGCTTCAGCAGAGCGACGTCGTTGTCAACAACACTCCAGTACACATGGGGGTATATAAAAACCTGAGTGAGAACCAGCAGGTGAACATGAGAGAAATGAATCGCGGTGACCCCATCAGGAGATAAATATTAGGAGAACAAATAAAGAAGTAAGACCAATTTGCGAGCTTCTGTCTCTGCACCTAAAGGTCTCTTCCTCTCATCCTGCCCCCCAAAGCCTGATCAGAGCCTCCAGGGCAGGTCCAGCAGGGTCTGGCTTACCTGAGCAATCTTCAGGATCTGGATGTCATTCCTACCTGAGGGTCTGTCATACATCCCAACCACAACCAAGTCAGATGTCCTAGAGGGAGCAGGTGGGTAAGGATTAAGGAGGAGACCACGCCCCTCCTTTGTCCCTAGGACCCTTCCTGAGCCTCACGTAATGTTGCAGTGGGCAGCAGTGATCACCCAGTTCTCGTTGACCAGGGAGCCCCAACATAACTGGACACTAGTAGCAGTCTGTAGAGAGAAGGTCGGTAAAAGTGACAGGAAGCAGTCACACCCGTGGAGTTGTGGCCCCACCATCTCGGGGGCAGGGATGACCATACTCAGGAGCAGACTCCCCTCACCATCAGAATCACATGCCAGGGTGAGGATCCAGGGGTGGTGTCTGTGCCATTGATGATCCTGGGTACAATGCTCAGCTCCGGTTCACTGGCAGAGGCCGCAGAACCTGGGGGTGACAGCGGGAGGGTGAGAGGGTGGAGGTCTAGTCAGTCTGCAGAAACCTGGTTGACCCTCAGCCAGCACAGCACCACGCCCACACTTCCCCATCCTGGCACCCCTGTATCCAGAGTGGAAGACACACACCCCTGCCTGCTGGCCCAGTCACGCTCCCAGGGATGCAGAGGGACAGGCGGCTCCATCCGGGTCTCCCTGCCCAGAGGAGCAGAAACCAACTGTCCCTGTTCCCCACCTCCCTGCTGAGACCTCAGTCCCCTCTGACTCTCCCAGGCTCACTTTCCCCAGATACGCTGCCCTCAGTCAATGCTCCCCAGGAGACGGCGTGGGCCAGAGGTGGAGAAATGAAGACAGAGAACTCCAGTCATGGGCCCTCGGACACTTGCTTAGGGAAGTCACATGAACTCATTTCCAGGGCTAGACGCTACCAGACATTCTAAACCCTTCATGTCTGACATCATTAATTATTTAAAAAGAAGGATTTCACTCCCAACCATGAAAGCTATGTCGAGGAAACAGAAAAAAGAGTATGAGTTTGTCCAGAAATGACGGCCATACAGGGTCCTTGACATGTGCAGACACATTTGCCTGATCAGGACACAGGATCGTCAGAAGTTCCCAGGGGTGTGAGAACTTGGCCACGGAAGAAAGGGGGGCAGGGCAAGTCCCTCCCACAAACCAGTAGACCCCAGGGTCCCCCAGGCCTTGCTCCAGGCAGCACCTGCCCCTGCCCCTGGGGACAGGGACATGGCCCGGCCACTCCCTCAGGCTGGTGTCTCCAAACATGTCGTCTCCTCATCTTTTCTTATCAGAACAGAAAACCACCAGCAGGAGCTGTGAGGGCCTCACCCTGCAGAGGCTTCATAGTAATGGAGTGGGGGGCCGGGTCCCCTGTGCTGGTGGAGCCTGAAATCTCACAGACGTGGGGACAGCAAGTGTGACAGGGACGGGCAGGAAATACAGGGAGGAGCGTCCCCCACTGAGCCCTGGTTCTGGTTATAAACACGGAGTGAGTGTGTGAAGCTGCACAGAAGCGACAGGCAGAGGCTCTGAGCCCTATTCTGAGGCAAGGGAAGGGAATAGGGAGCTGCTGAGCCCAGTGTGGGTGTCAGAGAATCCCTAAAGCAAAAATGGCAAAGGTAACATTTCAAACTCCCGAGCACAGTACAGGACATGGTGCTAATTCTGCTCGTTTGTTTTGTAAACAACCATTTTCTGAGGGCCCAGCAGCCCAGCACTAAATAAAGTCCAGAGAGGAGGCCTTAGCATGTCTAGTGGCCACCCCCTTACTGACCCTCTGGACCAAACCTGAGCCACTTCCTGGGCTCCATCCTCTGAGGTCCTGTTACACCCATGGCACTGCTGTGAGGTCTCAGAAAGCCCAGAAGGGCCGTTCTCTTCTGGCAAAGTCAGGGTCACTGTCTGCCCTGAGGCCAAGGGGCCTGGAGAGGGGCTCAAAGTACCTCTTGTCTGAACCACAGGGCTCACCCCAACAGAACTCCTCAGTGCTCCAGAGAGAGAGGGATGTGGGGCCACTGGGGGCTCAGAGTCCTCTTTCCCAGACTCCTCCCAGTCCAGGCAGTTCCATCAGACCATAATACTTACCAGGGGAGGCCCCGATGAGGGTGAAGCAGAGGAGAAGCCAGAACAATCCCATGGTGCTGCAGTCAGAGAGGGTGGGGCTGCCTACTCTGGCCCCTTTTACATCCCTTGGAAGAGTTAGTCCCACCCAGGCCCTCTGGGCCTTGCCTGACATAAGGTCCACCCTCCCCATGGTCAAACCTGTCCTGGACTGGCTCAGCCCAGGTCACCCAGCACCAGGGGAAAGGGCAACTGTCTGGCTCACTGTCACCCATCAGCCTCGGCAACCCCCAGGGGAACGCACCCAGCTGTGGGCCCCGGAGGCCCTGGGCCCATCTTGGGGGCAGCAGGTGCACATCAAAGACTCATCTACAGGGAGCCTCACTCAGGTGTTCAGGGGCACCCAGAGCTCAGCACCCAGGACTCAACATCATGCACACCCAGCGCCTAGGACTTCATTGTGCTTCTGTCCCTGCTCAGGGCAACCCCCTGAGGCAAGTGAAACACACGAGGCTCAGCTCCCTTAGGAATGGGCCTTGGAACCAGCCCAGACTCGCAGCCCTGGAGCACACGAGGGCAAGACAGTATCTCACTGGCTTAGTCCAATGCCCTCTCCTTGAGACTTCACCATTTATGACCTGTAGTTATAAAAACTCTTATTTTCAAATGAGGCTGAAAACTCACCATAAATGGCCACTGAGGACCCAGAAAGCTCAGGGCTGATGTCAGGAGCACGGAGGCGAGCACAGGAAGGCCAGGAGGAGGGTGAGCCCAGAGGCTCCTGCCCTAGGTGGGGCCACAGGATCAGCCTGTCCAGACTCCCCCTGCGTGTCTGCTGGTGTCTTCACGATGAATTGCTGCCGCCACAAAGACTGCATCCCAGTAAGATTATGTCTTTTTTCAATTCTTTATTTTCTATTGGAATATTCTGCAGGGTCATGCACCTTTCCATGGTCTCCAGAGTGTTTTTTTAATTATTTATTTAACCATTTTTACATATGCCAACTAGAAGTTACATTTCCCTTCATATATGAGGACCAGCTTTTTTTTTTTTTTTGTCAATTTCATGTGTGCAAAGTGGTGGTCAATTGTTTAAATTCCATTTTCCCTGCTCTACCAAGGAGAAAATATTTCAATTACTACTTATCATTTATTACTCACTAGCATACTCTCAACTTGCTGACTAACCTGTAAAGTGGTGATCCGCAGACTTTGTTATGTGGTCTGTGGTCCAGTCTCTGTGAGGATTGGAGAACCACCTTTATATGCCTTGCTTCGTCACGAATCAGTTGTATTACTTTTCCATTCAGTAACGGTCCTAGTAATAACAAACACCACTGATTTGAACTACCAGAAACAGGTGACAGGATTTGGTTAGCAATTACGCTTGTATTAGCTACAAGCTCTTAATCTAACTACCATGGAGACTTCATTTGAAGTTAACTGTTGGGATAACATGAAAGGTCCAGAAACCCCAAGGCCCCCCGGATCAGGACATGAAGGGTGCCTGGTACCAAGAGGCCCTAAAAGTAATCAAAAACTAGCCCTGGCCAGGGGCGACACTCCAGGGTCAGACACAAAAACACCTCAAACTTTTGTGCATAGGGATGTGGGATTTGGGATTGGCAACAAATAGGTAAATTCCCAGTAATAACCTAAATCCTAAGCTAACACTGCCCTGCCTTCCAGAATGTTCCATGGCAGGGCCCCTTGTCCTACCTGACAGCTGTTTCCAGAGCTGGCTCAGAGACTCCTGGACTGGCTCCTTGGCCTTGGGTGGCTGTCCAGGGATAACACTGTCCCCTGGTGGCCACAGTTGAGAGGACACATCTCCCTTTAGTGGCCCTCAGGGGTCCCTCCACCCAGGGGGAGGCCTGGCCCCCTCACCCTCAAGCAGGCAAGGAGCTCTGACTCCAGCTCAGGGACTTTCAACGTGATCACCCACAGGAATCACCTGGAAGGGTTTTGAAAACTGTCTTGAGCCTCATCTTATCGCTCCTTAATGGGTTCCTAACAGGCTGTGGAATTATGCTGTTGTCTCCCCAGTTTCTGTGCTTTGGGGCGGCAGAGGCTGCCAGGCCCACCCAGGACAGACAAGTGACCTGGGCAACAGGACAGGTGCAGAAACTCTGTGCGAGCAGGAGCCCAGGAGGACAGGGAGACCCACCCGGACACATCCCAGCCTCCTCTGGGGCTCTGGGTGGGGTCCCTTGGCCTGAAGAGGTGCCGGGGGAGGTCATTGAGGAGCTGTGGGTCTGCCTCCCCCTCACACTCCTGAGCTCAGGCCCTGGCGCCACTGGCCTCTCCCCTGTGCTGCAGGACTCGGCTCCCAGGACTGCGGATGCTGCACACACAGCCCAGACCATGGGGACCCTGGGCCCTTGGGGCTCCCCCAGAAACCACACATTGTACAGAGGCCACTGGACACAGATTTCAGACCAACCACGGCAAACCCCTGAGAGCTGACTGCAGAAGTGAGGCTCCATGGCCCAGAGGGAGAGTGAGGGGCACGGGGTCAGGCACAAATGGACGGTGATGGACGGACACCAGGGCTCTGAGGGCGCACTGATGTGGTAACGTGCATCTCAAGAGGTGTGACCCTATAGCTCTAAAATCTATAGTGTAGCTGACTAATGCTACAGCAATGCAAATGATTTGTTTATAAAAAAAGAAAAATAGAAGAGTAAAGGACTAAAGGATGGAAAACTTCCACCCTCATGGGCAGGGACATAACATGGTGACGATGTAGCACAACCCATGTGATCTCCACACTGAAAGAGATTCCTATCAGAGTTCACTATGACACAAAAGCACAAGCAACAAAAGAAAAATAATTCTCATAAGTTACCGGTAATAAAAGGGAAGGAGACATTGAGTGAGTCATCACATTTACAAGCCCCACAAGAATGATGGTCCAGCCCTCAGGCATCAAGGTCTGTGATGTCACAGGAAAAGAAAGCAGCCCTGACCTCTCCATGCAGGAGCCCAGCCCCTGCAGCCTGGCTGTGGGACTCATGAGCCTGACCAAGTATCAGACCCAGCCGGTGAATCACAGGAAAACAAGAAAAATAAGACCTGGAAGGACAGTTGTTTAGCCAATGGGCTGGAAGGAAGTTTTCCCAGCTCCTCAGTTCATAGTAAGTGTCTTCGGGGCCTGAGTAGAAGCAGGAAGGGTGGGGACTGCATGGATGGTCTGGGGAGGGGGTGCAGGGAGCTCAAGACAGACAAAGTTGCCTGGAGCTTCTGGGGAGGAAAAAGCCTGCCTCTTGTTCCTCTTGTTCCCAGGGCCCACCCTGCTGGGAAGAGGACTGCATGGCCTGGCTGGAGCACTCCTGCCTTCCACAAAGCTCCTTGGACCAAGGCTGCCAAAGGAGTAGAAGCCAGGCTGAGAAATGAGGCTGCAGCAGGTGGTCCTGGACTCCACCCCAGGGGCCTCCTGAGCAGGGAAGACCAGAAACAAAGGCCTCAGCTCCCTGAGAAACAGGGGCTGCTGGGGCTCTGCAGCCTGGAAAAGTGAAGGTCACACAGTGCCCTGGTGGGTGACAGGGACACTGCAGCCACCTCCCCCAGGTCACAGACACACAAGCAGTCAGGGCTTCTGGGCAGAGGCTTTTATTGGGGATAAAGAGCACAGGAATGGGAGTACAGGGCTCAGTTGTCGGCCATGGTCTCATGAATCCACCACATCATTGTAGTGACCCGGGTGAACACCACAGGTTTAAGGGTGGGGCAGGTTTCACTCAAAAACGACAATACTCCCACCACAGTGTAGACTTTTTCCTTCCTACAGACCAAGGAGGCTCCAGAGTCAAACTGTGGGAGGGAAAAAGACACGTTGCAGTATGGACACATGTGAGAGAAATCTGGGTGACCTGACCTGACCCAGTCCTGGGGCCAATGGGCTCCGTATTCAGCTCAGAAGAGCCACTTCAAATGGCAGCCCAGCTCTGCCTCCTGCTGGGGTGTGGACAGGGGAGCAGGACTGGGGGTTAGAGATCAGCTGGAGAGCTGTAGCCCAGGATGAGGCCGTGAGCACCCCATGCCTGGAGGAGCAAGTCCTCTGCTGGCCTCTGTGAGTGCTGGTCCTGGCTGCCAGGGCAGGAATCAAGCTACGGGGCAGTGGGATCTGGGCCAAGGAGTGTTCCTGCTGCCTGACGGGGGACAGCAGTGAGGGGCTGGGTTAGAGAAACACGTACATCCCAGCAGGAGGCATAGGACTCCGCTGCACAGATCTTGGCATCCATGTTTATCCTGCCCCAGTGCTTCCTGCACTCGGTGTTGTTCAGGATGGGCACTATTCTCCGCTCCACAATCCTGGTATACTTGCCGGCTGTGCAGAGAGAGGGGCCAAGGAGAATCAGGACCTCATTTCTCCCAGCCCATGTCGAGGGCACAGGGCCATGATACAGCCTTCCCGGGTCCCCACCTTCCTTACAAGCATCAGGGTATAGGACAAGAGCCTCTACCCCATGAGATCTTCAAGTCACAAAGAGCCACAGTCCTTGTGATTCTACCCCATCCTGGGCTCACTTTGATCCAGCACAGTTGATGAAACAAGCCCTGGCTGCCCAGCCTGGTGAGGCCTGAATCCTACAGGCCCAGATGGGGGGAAAATGGGACAGAGTCTTCCTCCCCAGGGAAGGGACTGACATCCCTCTGACTGGAGACCCCTCTCGTGTGATGATGGAGGTTTCCCTCCCCTGCTACTTCTTTCTGGGATTGCTGTTCTGGGGAAGGACCAGCCGGGTAGCCCTGGCCCGGGCAGAAGGACTCAGGACACTGGAGGACACTATGAGGCAGGGCCAGCCCCGGGGAGGGGACACCAGCCTGATGTGCCCTGGACCTGACCCCCTGGAAAATTAATAGGAAGCTGGAAGTAAAAACCTTAGGCATGGAGGGCACCAAGCATGGCGCACAGCTGTGTCTGCAGAAACTCACGGTCAAGGAATCATGGACCCCACGTCCATGCACGTTTGCTAGGTTTTCATCAAGAGGGTGCAGTCAAGGAGCTGCAATGTGGCCCTGATCACATTTGGTCAAAGCCAAACTTGAGCCCGGCGGGTCCTTCCCACTCTTCAGTTGCTGACATAGACCATGTGCTGAGTGCTCCAGTCTCTCACCATTAGGGTCAGTGAACCCCCAGCCCAGGATCATGCATAGCAGCCCGGGTGGGAAGCTGTCTGGAACTGTGGGCAGGAATGCTGGGAACACTTCGTTGGAAAAGTGGACGGCGCTTTCCAGCTTAAGCAGAGAGATGTCATAGTCGATAGGATTCCAGTGCAATCCGGGGTGTAGAAAAACCTGAGTGAGAACCAGCAGGAGAAGATGAGACACATGAAATCGGGGTGACCCCTTCAGGTCATGTATATCAGGGGCCAAGTAAAGAAGTGAGACGAAGTTGCGAGCTCTTGTCTCTAAGGCTGGAGGGTCTCCTCCTGTGATCCTACCCTCCCCCAACCCCAAACCTCAGCAGAGCCTCCAGGGCAGGTCCAGCGGGGTCTGGCTTACCTGGGCAATCTTCAGGATCTGAATCCCTCTCCTGCGTGATTGGGAATCATACATCCCAGTCACAACCAAGTCAGATGTCCTAGAGGAAGCAGGTGGGTAAGGATTAAGGAAGAGACCACGCCCCTCCCTTGTCCCTAGGACCACCCTGCGCCTCACGTGACATTGCAGTTTACGGAGGTGATCACCCAGTACTCATTGATCAGGGTGCCCCCACAGAACTGGATCCTATGGGCAGTCTGCAGAGAGAAGGTGGGTCAAAAGTGACACCAGTCTCACCCATGGAGGAGCAGCCCCACCACCTCGGGGGCAGGGATGACCCCACTCAGGGGCAGACTCCCCTCACCATAATAGTCAAAAGCCATGGCGCGGAGCCAGGAAGAGCATCCTTCCCATAGATGTTCCTGGGTTTATCGCTCAGCTCCGGTTCGCTGGCAGGGGCCGCAGAGCCTGGGGGTCAAAGGGAGGAGGGTGAGAGGGTGGAGGTCTAGTCAGTCTGCAGAAACCTGGTTGCACCCTCGGCCAGCACAGCACCACGCTCACACTCCCCCCTCCTGGCACCCCTGCATCCAGACTGGAAGACACACACCCCTGCCTGCTGCCCAGTCACCCTCCCAGGGATGGAGGGCCAGGCAGCTCCATCTTGCTTAGGGAAGTCACATGAACTCATTTCCAGTGCTAGACTCTCTATCAGACAGTCTGAAACCCTTCATGTCTGACATCATTAATTATTTAAAAAGATAAGGCTCTGACTCCCAGCTGTATAAACTATATCAAGGAAAGAGAAAACAGAGGTCATGATTATCCAGAGCAAGGAGGACACGCAGGGTCCTTGACATGTGCAGACACATTTGCTGGATCAGGACACAGGATCCTCAGCAGCTCCCAGGGGTGTGAGAACTTGGCCACAGGAAGAAATGGGGGGAGGGCAGGCCCAGCCCCTCCCACCAGCCAGCCCACCCCCAGGGTCCCCCAGGCCTTGCTCCAGGCAGCACCTGCCCCTGCCCCTGGGGACAGGGACATGGCCCGGCCACTCCCTCAGGCTGGTGTCTCCAAACATGTCGTCTCCTCATCTTTTCTTATCAGAACAGAAAAACCACCAGCAGGAGCTGTGAGGGCCTCACCCTGCAGAGGCTTCATAGCAATGGAGTGGGGGGCCGGGTCCCCTGTGCTGGTGGAGCCTGAAATCTCACAGACGTGGGGCCAGCAGGTGTGACAGGGACGGGCAGGAAATACAGGGAGGAGCTTCCCCCACTGAGCCCTGGTTCTGGTTATAAACACGGAGTGAGTGTGTGAAGCTGCACAGAAGTGACAGGCAGAGGCTCTGAGCCCTATTCTGAGGCAAGGGAAGGGAATAGGGAGCTGCTGAGCCCAGTGTGGGTGTCAGAGAATCCCTAAAGCAAAAATGGCAAAGGTAACATTTCAAACTCCCGAGCACAGTACAGGACATGGTGCTAATTCTGCTCGTTTGTTTTGTAAACAACCATTTTCTGAGGGCCCAGCAGCCCAGCACTAAATAAAGTCCAGAGAGGAGGCCTTAGCATGTCTAGTGGCCACCCCCTTACTGACCCTCTGGACCAAACCTGAGCCACTTCCTGGGCTCCATCCTCTGAGGTCCTGTTACACCCATGGCACTGCTGTGAGGTCTCAGAAAGCCCAGAAGGGCCGTTCTCTTCTGGCAAAGTCAGGGTCACTGTCTGCCCTGAGGCCAAGGGGCCTGGAGAGGGGCTCAAAGTACCTCTTGTCTGAACCACAGGGCTCACCCCAACCCATGCCTTCAGTGCTCCTGAGAGAGAGTGATGTGGAGCCACAGGGGGCTCAGAGTCCTCCTTACTGTCTCCTCCCAGTCATCCCCTAATACTCACCAGGGGAGGTCCTGATGAGGGTGAAGCTGAGGAGAAGCCAGAGCAAGGCCATGGTGCTGCGGTCAGGGAGGGTGGGGCTGCCTGCTCTGGGGTCCTTTTATATCCCTGGGAGCCCTAGTCCTGCCCAGATCCCTCTGGGTCTTCCCTGACCAGAGGGCCACCCTCCCCATGGTCAAACCCATCCTGGACTGACTCAGCCCTGGTCACCCAGCACCAGGGAAAAGGGCAACTGTCTGGCTCACTGTCACCCATCAGCCTCAGCAAACCCTGGGGGAACGCACCCAGCTGTGGGCCCCGGATGCCCTGGGTCCATCATGAGGGCAGCAGGTACACATCAAAGAATCATCTAGGAGGGAGCCTCACCCAGATATCTTGGGCACCCAGAGCTCAGCACCCAGGACTCAGTTTCAACACAGAGTCCAAGACTTCAGGCTGCTTCGCTCCATCCTCAGGGAAACTCCCTGAGGCAAGTGAAACACCCGAGGCTCAGCTCCCTTAGGAATGGGCCTTGGAACCAACCCAGGCACGCAGCCCTGGAGCATACGTGGCAAGACAGTATCTCACTGGCTTAGCCCACGTATGCTTTTCTTGATAATTCACAAATTAAATGACCTGTCTTATATAAACCTTTCATTTATTGTCATTTGAGGCTTTGAAGACTCACCATAAAAGGCCTAACGGGGACCCAGAAAGCTCAGGGCTGATTCAGGAGCACGGAGGCGAGCATGGAAGGCCAGGAGGAGGGATGAGCCCAGGAGGCCCCTTTCCCAGGTGGGGCCACAGGATCAGCCTGTCCAGAGGACCCTGGATATTTCTGCTTATATTTTTAGAATGAATTGCTGCAGCCAGATAGATGAGGGAAGCAGAAAAACATATGACAAGAAAGGCCAGTCTCCTGGCACTGGCCCTCAGAGATCAGAGCACCCCCACCAGGTGCCCCTGGGTGACCAAGGGACTTAGCCCAACTCCGGAGAAGGCCCAGACAGCCCCTTGCTGAGGATCAGTGTGTTTTTGTAGAGAAAGGGGACAGTGGAAGCACGCATGCCCCAATCACGGGAAACCCACAAGTCCTTCACCCACACCCTCCCAATATCAGCAGGAACCATGCGACGGTGATCTCCTTGGAGTGGTTGGAGACTCAGACTGACAGATTCTGGGCTCGCTCTCTCTAGCCCCCGTGAGCCCACACCCCACTCCAGGTGCCACCATCAGGCACACGTGCCCGTGGCCCCGCTCCCAAGCGCCTCCGCATTCAGGGCCCAGGGGGCAGCCACAGAGGCCAAGGACAGAAAAGCCCGACCATTCACTTACCCTAAGGATGTCTCTGGGGGCTCCTGGGAGGTCCAGATGAGACCCCAAAAGACACATACAACACAAGAAAACAGCAAACATGAAATATTCATCAGTTAAACACACTCTAAAGAAATGACGGATAAAGGGGAAATGAGAAATCAGGCTGAAGCGAAGCACAGGAAAACGCCCTCGTCAAAATGCATGGGAGGATGTGTATTTGAAAAGGAAACTTACAGACACCAACGCTTCCACGAAAAAGGTTAAAATCAGTGCCCTAAATTCTACCTTAAAAAGCAAGAAAGACAACAACAGAGACAAACAAGGAAAGGTGAGCTATTAAAGACAGGAGCAGAAAGTCATGATTAAAAATATGAAAAAAATTACACAAAACACACCTCAAACTTGTGTGCTCAGGAGCAGGTTGTGGGGTTGGCAGAAAATAGGCAAATACTCCATGACCTAAATCCTAATTAACGCTGCCCTGTCTTCCAGCATGTTCCGTGGCAGGGCCCCTTGTCCTACCTGACAGCTGTTTCCAGCCCAGACTCAGGCTCCTGGGCTGGCTCCTTGGCCTTGGGTAGCTGTCCAGAGATAGCACTGGCCCCTGATGGCCACAGTTGAGAGGACACATCTCCCTTTAGTGGCCCTCAGGGGTCCCTCCACCCAGGGGGAGGCCTGGCCTCCTCACCCTCAAGCAGGCAAGGAGTTCTGACTCCAGCTCAGGGACTTTCAATGTGATCACTCACAGGAATCACCTGGAAGGTTTGTGAAACCTGCCCTGAGCCTCATCTTCATTGCTCCTTAATTGGTTCCTAACGGGCTGTGGAATTGAGCTGGGGTCTCACCAGCTTCTGTACTTTGGGGCAGCAGAGGCCGCCCTGACCTCCCAGGACAGACAGGTGACCTGGGCAACAGGACAGGTGCAGAAACTCTGTGGGCAGGAGCCCAGGAGGACAGGGAGACCCACAAGTCCCCTTCCCAACCTCCCCTGGGCTCTGGGTAGGGTCCCCCGGGCTGAGCAGGTGCAGGGGGAGGGCAGTGAGGAGCTGCGGGTCTGGCTCCCTTCACACTCCTGAGCTCAGGCCCTGGCACCACTGGCCTCTCCCCTGTGCTGCAGGACTCGGCTCCCAGGACTGTGGACGCCCCACACACAGCCCAGACCATGGGGACCCTGGGCCCTCAGGACTCCCCCAGAAACCACACATTGGTACAGAGGCCACTGGACACAGAGATTTCAAACCAATCGCTGCAAACTCCTGAAAGCTGACTGCAGAAGTGAGGCTCTGGGGCCCAGAGGAAGAGTGAAGGACAGTGGGTCAGGCACAAATGGATGGTGATGAAGGGTCACCAAGCATCTGATGGTGGCGTGATGTGGTAACATTCATCTAAACAGGGGTGACCCTATACCCCTAAAACCGATAGTTTAGCTGACTAATGTTACATCAATGAAAATGATTTGTGTTAAAAAAAAAAACCCAAGGGCCTCCCTGGTGACACAAGGGGTAAGCACCGCACTATGAAGCAGTCCGCAGCCTCTGCAGCACGGGTTCCATCCCCGGCTGGCCAGGGAGAAAACCACATGGCGCAACAGACCTCTCCTGACTCACCCGCTGCTCCCCTCAGCAGTGTAATTTGGTCAATCTGCCTGTTCTGTTCCCCGCTCTGCCTCTGGTAAATCCTCTCACTGTGCCATACCCCAGGCCTACACCCCAGTTTTTGTATGCATAAATAAATAAATAAATCTTTAAAACTTAATAATGATGGTCCGCCCTCAGGCATCAAAGTCTGTGGTGTCTCAGAGAGAGACCAGCCCTGACACCTCAGTGCAGGAGCCCAGCCCCCTAGAGCTTGGCTGTGGGACTGAAATGAGCCTAACCAAGTCTCAGTTTCAGCTGCCAGCTCAAAGAAAAATAATGGACACAAAGAAACCTGAAAAGAAAGGGGTGTCAGCCTGTAGCCCTGGAAGGAAGATTGCCCACCTCCTTAGTTCAGTGATGTGCAGGACAGGGTAGAGGCAGGAAGGGTGGGGACTGCATGGATGGTCTGGGTGGAGGTGCAGGGAGCACAAGGCAGAGAAAGGTGCCTGGAGCATGTGGGGAGGGACAAGCCTGCTGGGTGGCCCTCTTGGTCGCAGAGGACTGCATGGCCTGGCCTGGAGCACTCCTGCCCTCCACAAAGCTCCTTGGGCCAACCCAGTTGTCAAAGGAGCAGAAACCAGGCTGAGCAACCAGGAAGCAGCATGTAGTCACGCACTCTACCCCAGGGGCCTCCTGAGCAGGGAGGACCAGAACCAAAGGCTTCAGCTCCCTGAGAAACAGGGGCTGCTGGGGCTCTGCAGCCTGGAAAGGGGGGTGGGGTAGAGGGTCCTGCCGCCCCCTAGCAGATGACAGGGACACTGCAGCCCCTCCCCCAGGTCACAGACACACAAGGAGTCAGGACTTTGTACAGAGGCTTTTATTGGGAATAAAGGACAATGGAAGGGGAGGATCAGGGATCACTTGTTGGCCATAGTCTCCTGAATCCACGGCATGATTTTAGTGACCCTGGTGAACACCAGAGGTTTAAGGGTGGGGCAGGTTTCACTCATAAATGACATGACCCCCACCAAGTTCCATACTTTTTTCTTCCTACAGACCAAGGAGGCTCCAGAGTCAACCTGTAGGTGGGAAAAAGACACGTTGTAGTACGGACACATGTGAGAAAACTCTGGGTACCTGACCTGATCCAGGCTGGGGCCAGTGGTCTCTGTATTCCTGCTGGTAAGGGCCACTTCCAATGGCAGCCCAGCTCTGCCTCCTGCTGGGGTGTGGACAGGGGAGCAGGACTGTGGGTTTAGATCAGCTGGAGAGCTGTAGCCCAGGATGAGGCCGTGAGAGTAACTCCACACGGAGCACCCCATGCCTGGAGGAGCAAGTCCTCTGCTGGCCTCTGTGAGTGCTGGTCCTGGCCCCCAGGGCAGGAATCAAGCCACAGGGTAGTGGGATCTGGGGCAAGGAATGTTCCTGCCACCTGACAGGGGACAGCAGTGAGGAGCTGGGTTAGAGCAACACATACATCCCAGCAGGAGGCACCGTTCACCCCAGCACAGATCTTGGCATCAGTGATTGTATTGCCCCAGTGCTTCCTGCACTCGGTGTTGGTCAGGATAGGCACCATAGCCTGCTGCCGCTGCTTGGGTTGCTTGCTGGCTGTACAGAGAGAGGGGACAAGGAGAATCAGCTCCTCCTGTCTCCCAGCCCATGCTGAGGGCACAGGCCACGGTACAGCCTTCCCCGGTCCCCACCCTCCTTAAAAGCATCAGGGTATAGGACAAGAGACTCTACCCCATGAGATCTGGAACCTCAAAGGGCCATGGTCCTTGTGATTCTACTCCAGGGCCAGGCTCACTTTTTTCCAGCACAGTTGATGAAACAAGCCCTGCCTGCCCAGCCTGGTGTGGCCTGAGTCCTACGAGCCCAGGTGGGGGGACACGGGGGCAGAGTCTTCCTCCCCAGGGAAGGAACTGACATCCCCCTGACTGGAGACAACTCTCGTGTGGTGATGGAGGGTTCCCTCCCCTGCTACTTCTTTCTGGGATTGCTGTTCTGGGGAAGGACCAGCCGGGTAGCCCTGGCCCGGGCAGAAGGACTCGGGACACTGGAGGACATTATGAGGCAGGGCCAGCCCCAGGGAGGGGACACCAGCCTGGAGACTCAGAGGCCCCATGTGCCCTGGACCTGACCCCATGGAAAATTAATAGGAGGCTAGAAGCAAAAACCTTAGGCATGGAGGGCACCAGGCATGGCGCACAGCTGGGTCTGCAGAAACTCACAGTCCAAGGAATCATGGACCCCGTGTCCAGGCACATTTGCTAGGTTTTCATTAAGAGGGTGCAGTCAAGGAGCTGCCACATTGATGGCCCTGCTCACATTTGGACAAAACCAAACTTGAGCCCGGCGGGTGCTTCCCACTCTTCAGTTGCTGACACAGACCCGTGTCCTGAGCGCTAAGTCCAGTCACTCACCATTAGGGTGCGTAAACCCCCAGCCCATGGTGAGGCACAGGCGCCCCGGACTGAATCGGTCGGAAGCTGTGGGCAGGAATACTGGGGACACTGTCTTGGAGAGGCGGACAGGCCTCGCCAGCTTTAGCAGAGCAACGTCATAGTCAACAACACTCCAGTTCAATCGGGGGTGTAGAAAAACCTGAGTGAGAACCAGCAGGAGATGAGACAAATTAAATCGGGGTGACCTCTTCAGGGCGTATATATCAAGGAATCAAGTAAAGAAGTGAGACCAATTTTCAGCTCTTGTCTCTGCAGTTGAAGGGTGTCTCCTCTGATCCCGGCCCCCAATGCCTCATCAGAGCCTCTAGGATAGGTCCAGCGGGGTCTGGCTTACCTGGGCAACCTGCAGGACCTGGATGTCTTTCTTACTTGAGTGTGGGTCTTGCAGCCCAGCCACAACCACGTCAGACGTCCTAAAGGAAGCAGTTTGGTCATGATTATGGAGGAGACCACGCCCCTCCCCTGTCCCTTGGACCATCCTGGGCCTCACGTGACATTGCAGTGGGCAGCGGTGATCACCCAGTTCCTGTGTATCAGGGAGCCCCCACAGAACTGGACCTTAATGGTAGTCTGTAGAAAAAACTTCGGTCAAAAGTGACACCAGTCACACCCATGGAATACAAGCCCCACCACCTCAGCGGCAGGGATGACCCACTCAGGGGCAGACTCCCCTCACCGTCACAGCCACAAGCCAGGACGAGGAGCCAGGAAGAGTGTCTGTCTTATTGACGATCCTGGGTTTAATGCTCAGCTCCGGTTTGCTGGCAGGGGCCTCAGAGCCTGAGGGTCAAAGGGGAGGGTGAAAGGGGTGAGGTCTACTCAGTCTGCAGTAATCTGGTTGCATCCTCAGCACCACGCTCACACTGCCCCCTCCTGGCACCCTGAATCTAGATTGGAAGACACACACCCCTGCCTGCTGCCCCAGCCACCCTCCCAGGGATGCAGAGGGACAGGTGGCTCCATTCGGGTCAGTCACATGAACTCATTTCCAGGGCTAGACTCTCTATCAGACGTTCTGAAACCCTTCATGTCTGACATCATTAATTATTTTAAAAGAAGGATTTCACTCCCAACCATAAAAGCTACAGCAGAAAAGAGGAAAGAGAGAAAAAGATTGTCCAGAACAAGGAAGACACGCAGGGCCCTTGATATGTGCAGACACATTTGCTGGGTCAGGACACAGGATCCTCAGCAGCTCCCAGGGGTGTGAGAACTTGGCCACAGGGAGAAAGCGGGGCAGGGCCAGCCCCTCCCACCAGCCAGGCTGTCCCCAGGGTCCCCCAGGCCTTGCTCCAGGCAGCACCTGCCCCTGCCCCTGGGGACAGGGACATGGCCCGGCCACTCCCTCAGGCTGGTGTCTCCAAACATGTGTCTCCTCATCTTTTCTTATCAGAACAGAAAAACCAGTAACAGGAGCTGTGAGGGGCTCCCCCTGCAGAGGCTTCATAGTAACGGAGTTGGGGTCCGGGTCCCCTGTGCTGGAGGAGCTGAAATCTCACAGGAGTGGGGACAGCAGGTGTGACAGGGATGGGCAGGAAATACAGGGAGGAGCTTCCCCCACTGAGCCCTGGTTCTGGTTATAAACAGGGAGTGAGTGTGTGAAGCTGCACAGAAGTGACAGGCTGGGGCTCAGCAGAGGGGGAGCAGGGAGCTGCTGAGCCCAGTGTGGGTGTCAGAGAAATCCCTAAAGCAACAATAGCAAAGGTAACATTTCAAACTCCCGAGCACAAATACAGGACATGGTGCTAATTCTGTTTTGTTTGTTTTGTAACCAACCATTTACTGAGGGCCCAGCAGCCCAGCACTAAATAAAATCCAGAGAAGAGGCTTAGGGTGTTATGTGACCACGCCCTTACTGACTCTGGGCCAAACCTGAACCACTTCCTGGGCTCCATCCTCCGAGGCCCAGATTTTTCTGCTCCACCCCTGGCATCGCTGTGCGGGCTCAGAAAGCCCAGAAGGGCGGCTCTCCTCCTGCAAAGTCAGGGTCACTGTCTGCAGTGAGTCATGGGGCAGGAGAGACCCTCAAAACACCTCTTGTCTGAACCACAGGGCTCACTCCAACCTACCCCCTCAGTACTCCAGAGAGAGAGTGATGTGTGGCCACAGCGGGCTCAGAGTCCTCCTTACTATCTCTTCCCAGCCCAGGCAGGTCCCTCAGACCCCTATACTCACCAGAAGAGGTCCCGATGAGGGTGAAGCAGGAGAGAAGCCAGAGCAAGGCCATGGTGCTGCAGTCAGGGAGGGTGGGGCGGCCTGCTCTGGGGCCCCTTTTACATCCCCTGGGAGCTCTAGTCCCACCCAGGCCCTCTGGGCCTTCCCTGACATGAGGGCCACCCTCCCCATGCTCAAACCTGTCCTGGACTGACTCCAGTTCGGGTCACCCCGCACCAGGGAAAAGGGCAACTGTCTGGCTACTGTCACCCATCAGCCTCAGCAACCCCCAGAGGAACGCACTCAGCTGCGGGCCCCAGAGGCCCTGGGTCTGTCATGGGGGTGGCAGGTGCACATCAAAGACTCATCTACAGGGAGCCTCATCCAGATGTCTTGGGCATCCAGGACTCAATTTCACTGGATCCTCAGAGTCCAGAACTTCAGGCTGCTTCTCTCCCTGTTCAGGGAAACTCTTTGAGGCAAGAGAAAATAGAAGGCTCAGCTCCCTTAGGAATGGGGCTAGGAACCAGCCCAGACACCCAGCCCTGGAGCACACGAGGGAGAAACAGTATCTCACTGGCTTACCCCACGTAACTTTTTTGATAATTCACAAATTAAATGACCTGTCTTATATAAATTTTCATTTATTGTCATTAGTGTCTTTGAAAACTCATCATAAATGGCCCATTACGGACATAGAAAGCTCAGGGCTGATGTCAGGAGCATGGAGGTGAGCACAGGAAGGCCAGGAGGAGGGGGTGAGCCCATGAGGCCCCTGCCCTAGGTGGGGCCACAGGATCAGCCTGTCCCAGACAACTCTGGATATTTCTGGTGATGTCTTTAGAATGAATTGCTGCAGCCAGATAGATGTGCACATGCACCTTAGTACTTTATTCTTTTAATCCTTTATTTTTGGCATTAGAATAATTTTGCAGCTTTTGTGACTACTTTTCAGAATCTGGACTGTGTTTTTTGCTTGTTTTCCCCCATCAATTTGGCATTTACCTACAAACCCAACTTCCTATCTTCTGTGAATAAAGAGCAAATAACTTCCTATTTTTGTCAACATGATTTGTTGAATCGTGTAAACAATTCAAATTGTCATTTTCTTTGATATACCAAGAGGAAACTTTTCCAGTGTTACTTAAACATATTTTTTGTGTGTATTTCTTTTTAAAATCCAGGGGATTTTAGAGATATGGGTGATTCTAGGTGTGGGTTATCTTCTAAAACCAGATAGCAGGGCCTCCCTGGTGGCACAAGGAGTTAAGCACCACACTATGAAGCACTCTAAAGCCTCTACAGCACAAGTTCAATCCCCGGCCGGCCAGGGAGCAACCCACATGACACAGCAGACCTCTCCTGTCTTGCCCGCTGCTCCCCTCAGCAGTGTATTTCATCAGTCTGCCTGTTCTGTTCCCCACTCTGTCTCTGGTGAATCCTCTAACCCCCCTCCCCCACCTCTGGCCTGTATCCCACTTCTTGTATGCACAAATAAATAAATAAATATTTAATAAATAAATAAATAAATAAAACCAGATAGCAAATAAGTTTGGAACCCACATGGCCATGTCAAATGTCCCAGGTACAGCAGGACAGCTCCCACTAGTCCATGGGATCCTTCAGCTTTATTAAGGGTAAAAATTACCATGGACTAAAACAACACTTTTGATCCATGAGTTGATAATGATTTTGAAAAACAAAATAAAGATTTATGGTTTGAGGATTAAAAGAAGCAAGTTCATTATCAAAACTATTTTAGGAGAGTGTGTGAACAGCAGTAAGATTTCCCTGCATGTTCTACACACTGTACCAGGGTCACTAGCGACAGGTGGGGAAAAATTCCCTAATAACAAATCATGTTGACAAAAATAGGAAGTTATTTGCTCTTCATTCACAGAAGACAGGAAGTCGGGCTTGTAGGTGAATGCCAAATTGATGGGGGAAAACAAACAAAAAACACAGTCCAGATTCTGAATAGTAGTCACAAAAGGTACAAAATTACTCTAATGCCAAAAATAAAATAAAATGAAAATGTGAGATTTAGCTTTTCCCATTAAAAGCCTAACAAGAATGATGGTCCAGACCTCAGGCACAAAGGTCTGTGATGTCACAGGACGAGAAAGCACCTCTGACCCCTCCATGCAGGAGCCCAGCCCCCTGCAGCCTGGCTGTGGGACTGACATGAGCCTGATCAAGTCTCAGTTTCAGCTGCCAACTCGAAGGAAAATAATGGACACAAAGGAAGCTGAAAAGAAAGGGGTGTCAGCCTGCAGCCCTGGAAGGAAGATTTCCCAGCTACTCAGTTCAGAGTGAGTGAGCAGGACCTGGGTAGAGGCAGGAAGGGTGGGGACTGCATGGATGGTCTGGGGTGGGGGGTGCAGGGGGCACAAGGCAGAGAGAGGTGCCTGGAGCATGTGGGGAGGGACAAGCCTGCCTGGGTGGCCCTCTTGGTCGCAGAGGACTGCATGGCCTGGCCTGGAGCACTCCTGCCCTCCACAAAGCTCCTTGGATCAAGTCCAGCTGCCAAAGGAGCAGAAACCAGGCTGAGAAATGAGGCTGCAGCAGGTGGTCCTGGGCTCCACCCCAGGGGCCTCCTGAGCAGGGAGGACCAGACCCAAAGGCCTCAGCTCCCTGAGAAACAGGGGCTGCTGGGGCTCTGCAGCCTGGAAAGGGAGGGTCACGCCGCCCCCTGGTGGGTGCCAGGGACACTGCAGTCACCTCCCCGCAGTTCTCTCTCACACTCGAGCAGTCAGGGCTTCTGTACAGAGGCTTTTATTGGGGATGAAGGGCGCTGGAATGGGAGGATCAGGGCTCATTTGTGAGCCAGAACATCCTCAATCCAGGGTCTGAATGAAGTCACACGGGTGTACACACTAGGCATCCTGCTGTTGCACTCTTTACTGGCATAGCATACGATGCCCACCAGTTTCCAGAATCCATCCTTCGGGCATATCAAGGGGCCACCAGAGTCACCCTGTGGGAGGAGAAAGGACAAGTGTGCAAGAAAGAAGGGGGTGGGGAAACCTGGGGTTCCCCAACCTGACCCAGTCATGTGGGCCAGTTGTCACTGATTCCAACACAGAAATGCCATTTCAGATGGCAGCCCAGCTCTGCCTCCTGCTATGGGGACTGAGGTTGTTGGAAAATGGACATGTGATCTGTAAATCAGCGAGGAATATTCTTTAGGCACAAAAAAGGAGACATCATTAAGGGGCTGATGGGAGCAAAACATACAAAGCAGCTGCTGGCGTTGTCGGCTGCGGCACAGATCATGGAGGAGCCAACATATTTGCCCCAGTGCGTCTTACACTTGGCCATGGATACGAGAGGCACCGTGACCTGCTGCAGCTTGAAAGGGGTCCTGCTGTCTGCAAGACAGAGGGGCAAACAGGGGTTCAGGACTCTCGTTCTCCCTGCCCATCCTGCGTGGAAGAGAGCAGGGCCCCAAAAGCTCTTTCTACAGCAGTACTAGGGCAGATCCAGAGCTTTGAACCCTTTTGATATTAGAAGAATCAATGAGGCCTGTTCCTCCTGATACCACTCCAGGGGGACTGACTTTGCTCCAAGCACAGTTTTCAACACATCTACTGCCCAGCCTGGTGTGGCCTGCGTGCTGCCAGCCTGGGTGTGGGGGGTAGCATTTTCCCCCCAGGGAAGGGCACTGACATCCTTCTGGCTGAAGACCCCACTCTGGGGGTGACAGGGCCCTCCCTATATACTGCTTCTTCCTGGCAGCTGCTGTCCTGTAGAAGAACCAGCCGGGTAGCCCTGGCCTGGGCAGAAGGACTCGGGATGATGCAGGAGACCATCAGGCAGAGCCACACCAGGGAGGGGACACCAGGCTGGCCTCAGGGCCCTGAACCCACTCTGGACTCCTGATCCCAGGACAGATCTGAAGGGCAGCTGCACCCCTGCCCAGGCTGGTCAGGGTGACAGGACTGGCTCAGGTCGGGAGTGAGGCAGGGACCCAAACTTCAAGGACTTCATGGATGTCGTGTCCCCGGAGATTAGTAGGTTTTGATCAAGCAGTTGTCAAAAAGCTGACGCATTTGTGACACCGATCAAATACGGTGAGCTGGTAAGTGAGAAACATAAAGGTCCTACCTGCTGTTCTTGCAACCCAACCCCAGATGCATGGTCTGAGCGACGAGGCCATGGCACTCACTATTAGGCTGGGTGAACCCCCAGCCCATAATGGTACACAAAGATCCTTCAAAGAACTGCTCATCAACGGTGGGCAAGAGAGCGGGGGACACTGTCTTGTGCAAGTGGGCAGGTGTGGACAGCCTCAGCAGGGCGATGTCAGCAAAGTGAGAGTTCACGTTGTACATGGGGTGCGGAATGATCTGTGGGTGAGGACCAGGAGGTAGAGCTGAGATAAATGAATGCGGATGTTCCTTCAGGTCACAAATATCAGGGCAGGCAGGAGAAGAACGGAGGCCCCGCTGCTGCCTCCTGTCTCTGCAGCTGAAGGGACTTCTCTGCTCCTGGCCCAGCCCTTCCGGCAGGTCCTGCGGGGGCTCGTGTATCTGGACAATCCTCAGTATCTGGATTCTATCAGACGGTGAGGTTCGGTCAATTACGAAGTAATTACGAAGTCTTGTTTCCTAGAGAAAGTAGGTGGATTAGATTAAGGAGGAGACCACTCCCCTGCCTTGTCCCTAGGACCTTCCTGGGCCTCACGTGACATTGCAGTGGGCGGCGGTGATGACCCAGAACCTGTTAATTAGGGACCCTCCGCAGAATATGCTTCCTCCGCGAGTCTGTAGGAAGAAGGGAACATCAACACCTGTCACAACAATCTGGGTAGCAGACACCCTCCTCTGTGGCCGGTAGCCCACTGTGACCCCATTTAGGTGCACTCCCCTCACCTGCAGAGACACGTGCCAGGGCCAGGCGCCAGGACGAGCGTCCACACCATTGATGATCCTCGGTTTAATGCTCAGCTCTGGTTCACTGGCAGCGGCCCCAGAGCCTGGAGGTCACGTGACGGGGGAGGGTGAGAGGGTGGAGGTCTAGTCAGTCTGCAGAAATCTGGTTGACCCTCAGCCAGCACAGCACCACCCACACTCCCCCTCCTGGCACCCCTGCATCCAGACTGGAAGACACACAGCCCTGACTGCTGCCCAGTCACCCTCCCAGGGATGCAGAGGGACAGGCAGCTCCATCTGGGTCTCCCTGCTCAGAGGAGCAGAAACAGGCTGAGGAGTCAGGGTCTCTGCTCCCCACTTCCCTGCCCCCACACTCATCCCAGCTCAGGGCTTCCTTGCTGGGACCTCAGCTACCTTTGACTCTCCCAGGCTCATTTTCCCCAGTGAAATGGGAGCAAACACCGCCCACCTCACAGGCACAGCTCACCAGGAGATGGGTTTGGGCAAATGTGGGATTAAAACATACAACCTGAAGTCCATGTAAATGCCCTTCTCATATTTTGCAGACTGGATGATACCGGACACTTTCATACTGCTGGATTCTCTATTCCAGGGACTTCAGTGAATTTTCATTGCATAAGCTTTAAGAATATTAACTATTTAATAAGATAGGAAATTCACTACCGATCATAAAAAGACATGTGGAGAAAACCAAAAACAAAGGAAGAGGTTGTCCAGAACAAGGAGGACACGCAGGGCCCTTGACATGTGCAGACACATTTGCTGGGTCAGGACACAGGATCCTCAGCAGCTCCCAGGGGTGTGAGAACTTGGCCACAGGAAGAAAGGGGGGCAGGGCCAGCCCCTCCCACCAGCCTAGCCGCCCCCAGGGTCCCCCAGGCCTTGCTCCAGGCAGCACCTACCCCTGCCCCTGGGGACAGGGACATGGCCCGGCCACTCCCTCAGGCTGGTGTCTCCAAACATGTCATCTCCTCTTCACCTTCTCTTATAAGAAAAGAAAACCACCAGCAGGAGCTGTGAGGGGCTCACCCTGCAGTGGCTTCATAGCAATGGGGGTGGGGGGCCGGGTCCCTTGTGCAGGGAGGAGCTGAAATCTCACAGGAGTGGGGCCAGCAGGTGTGACAGGGACAGGCAGGAAATACAGGGAGGAGCTTCCCCCACTGAGCCCTGGTTCTGGTTATAAACAGGGAGTGAGTGTGTGAAGCTGCACAGAAGTGACAGGCAGAGAGGAGGGGGATGAGGGGGGGAGCAAGGAGCTGCTGAGCCCAGTGCTGGTGTCTGAGAAATCCCCAGGGCAAATCTGGGGAAGGTAACATTTGCTACATCCTGAGCACAGATACATGATATCCTAAGTCTGTTTTTGTTTTTGTTTGGAAAATCAACCACTTACCTGTACCCGACATGAAATAAATCCTGGGAAGCAAGTTTGGGGAATTCTATAACCAAACCTTACTGACATCTGGGTCACACCTGAGTTGCATCCTGGGCTCTATCTTCTGAAGCCCAGAAACTTCTGCTCCACACTTGGCAGAGCCGTGAGGGCTCAGAAAGCCCACAGAGGTTGCTCTCCTCCTGAAAAGTCAGGCTCTCAGCCTGGGGGCAGGAAAGGTGCTCAAAGCTCCCCATAGACTGAACTCAAGGACTCACCCCCAACAGGACTGCCCACTCCTCCAAAGGATCTGATGTGGAGCCAGTGTGATCTCAGGGCCCTGCTCCCCAATGTCCTCCCAGTTCTAGCAGCTGCCCAGACCCTAACACTCACCAAAGGATGCTCCGAAGAGGGTGAAGCAGGGGAGAAGCCAAAGGAAGGCCATAGTGCTGCGGTCAGGGAGGGTAGGGCCACTTCCTCTGGGACCCCTTTTACATCCCCCAGGAGCCCTAGTCCCACCCAGGCCCTCTGGGCCTTCCCTGATTGAAGGGCTTCTCTCCCTTGGACAAACCTGTCCTGGACTGGATCCAGCCCGGGTCACCCAGCACCAGGTTGAAAAGGGCAACTGCCTGGCTCACTGTCACCCATCAGCCTCGGCAACCCCCGGGGGAAGCACCCAGCTGTGGGCCCCAGAGGCCCTGGGCCCATCATGGGGGTGGCAGGTGCACATCAAAGACTCATCTACAGGGAGCCTCACCCAGGTGTTCTGGGGCACCCAGAGCTCAGCACCCAAGACTCAATTTCAACACAGACTCCAGAGTGCAGGACTTGAGGCTGCTTCTCTCCCTGCTCAGGGAAACCCCCTGAGGCAAGTGAAACACCAGGCTCAGCTCCCTTAGGAATGGGCCTCGGAACCAGCCCAGACTCGCAGCCCCGGAACACACACGAGGGCAAGACAGTATCTCACTGGCTTAGCCCAATGCCCTCTCCTTGAGAATTCACCACTGATGACCTGTCATTATAAAAACTCTTAACTTATTCTCAAATGAGGCTTGAAAACTCATCCACTTTGGCCCACTGAGGACCCAGAAAGCTCAGGGCTGATGTCAGGAGCACGGAGGTGAGCACAGGAAGGCCAGGAGGAGGGTAAGCCCAGGAGGCCCCTGACCTAGGTGGGGCCACAGGACCTCAGCCTGTCCAGACTCCTCCTGCGTGTCTGCTGGTGTCTTTACAATGCATTGCTCCAGCCACAAAAACTGGACACAAGCATTTGGCTATTTTATTTCTTTTTTTAAATCTTCATTTTCTTATTTGAATTATTTGTAGGTTTGATGCATCATTCCATCTGAGTTCTAGAATATTCTTTTTTCTTTTCACCATTTTCTACACATATACCTACACATCCCCTCATCTGTAAGGACAGGGAAACAGCTTTCATAGTTTTGTCAAATTAATGTTTGGAAAAGGGCGATCAATTGTTTAAACTGCATTTTCTTTCATCTACCAAGGAAATAATTTTTCAAATGTAAATAGAAAATATTGATTTTCATGGTTATTTTTTGTTCACTTCCCATTTGAATACTCAGTTTTCTACTAACCTGTAAATCATGTCATTTGTCACTTTGTTATGTGGTTCTGTGGTCCAGGCTCTGTATGGAATAGAGAACCATCTGTGTGCTTTTCTGCATCAGGAATTCATTGTGTCACTGTTCCCTCAAATAATTGTCCTAACAAAAAACTACCACTACCAAATTGGTTTGAGCTATACACGGCCACCAGGAAAGTGCTGAACAAGGATTTAGGTTGGAATCCAACTGCATTAGCTGAAAACTCTTTGTCTGACTACCATGGAGACTTTCTTTGAGGTTAATAAGGGGACAACATGAAGGGCCCAAGAGGCCCCAAACCTCCTGGATCAGGAGAGGAAGGGCAGCTGGTCCCAGCAGGTCCTTGGAGCAATCAGGAACCAGGAGACCCTCCTGGGCCAGACCATTTGTCATGGGTGAAGGTCCTTAATTAGATAATTGTTTCAGGTGGTCTGGGTGGGACAGGTTACCTCTGCTCTCACAGAGTTCAGCTCCAGATTAAGGCACTCACGTAGAAAAGAGTAAATTTGTGGCCAAAGCTGGCATTTTGATCAGTTGGGCATTATCCCTACAAGTGGTTCCTAATTATAAATAGGTCTCATGTAAATAGCACATGACTGAGGATACCCAGGGACCCCCCAACAGTTAAGGAGTGCATAACCTATATAGGGTCTGGCTCCTGCACAACCAAAAGCAAAGAAAGAATTCCATTCATGTGAAGATTTTTAAGAATTGGCTTTCAGAGAGAGGGACGGACCCATATAAATGTCAAGATATAATGAATTAGTGCAAAACACTCTTCAAAAAAATCACAGTCCATGACTTTTTTACTAAATGAAAAATCAATTCATTAACATTTATTATTTTAATATAAAGATGCATGCCTTACAAATTAACATATTGCATGCTAATAGTTTCTATTCCATCTTGAAACGTGCTGAAGTCAGAAGCAGCTGATGAAATCCTACAGGGAAAAGAAACTAACTGGGTCTATTAGTGTTTCTGACTTGAAGAGAAGAATCAGGCCCGAAATGGCATCTTTGGTCTTAAACCCAAGTGAGAAATGTCAGCCTGAAGACTGACTTGGCTGAGAGGCAAAGTATAAACCGATGAAGTAGGAGTCACAGGCAAATTTCATTCTGTCAGGTAAGCTTCACTTTAGAATAAGGTTAAATGAAAGAGTTAAATATTTAAAATGGGATCATGTCAGGAAAGTGATTATACCAGTGAAATTCTAGAGTGATCGAATAGGGGACACTCCTGCCCCCAGGAGCTGAAACTAGTCTCTTGGATGTTGAGCCTCGATGACAGAGGAACAAGGGTCACTCCGGGCAGAGCGGCTCCTTTCATCCTCCCTGAGCAGTCTCCCATCTCTTCTGGAAAAACAAGGTATGAAAGAGTAAGAAGTCTAAGGAAACTATGAAATGAAAACCCTAAGGGGAACAGCTCTGTATGGGAAGAGGGGGTCGTGCATGTGGAAGCTCAGAAAGGGATTTAGACATGAACTTGAGGAGGTCAAGCTGGAAAATACCTGAGGACTCTCAGAAGGGTGCGGTTGCCCTAAGGTCTACCACCAGGAGGGCAGCAGAGACCCACACAAGGGGAAGCCACAGCTCACGTGCACTTACGTGACTCCACACAGACCCCCTCATCTGCTGAGGAAGGAAAGCCTTGGACACTGTGCACAGCCTGGTCAGAGCTTAAGGAAGCTCCCCCTCGGGTGCTCTTCTCCCCTCAGGCGTGAGCAGCTAGAGAGACACCCAGTCCTGTCAGCAAGTGCAGTTGTCAGAGGAATAGTTTACTCTTAAAAATCTCTCTCACATGGCCAACTAAGTATTGTTTTATTATAATCTGAATATGCAAAAGCTGATCAAAAACAAATTCATAAAATAACAGCTTTTAATAATTTAAAAGGAAAGATAATAGGAAACATCTTGGAGGACTCCTGAGATGCCCCCTCACATTGTCCTCATGTGCAGAGAATATTGAACATTTCAGACCCATCTGGAAATGATGAGCCTTCCGGGAAGCACTGTCATGTCAGGGGAAGTGTTAACCTGAGAGCACAGATGTGCATGTTAACATGTGTACTACATTCAGGGGCCCCAGAGTCTACTATGTTCTGATATAATGTTGCTGGTCAGTATCCTTAGGCTAAAGCACTGTATGTTATAAATTCCTTTTCTATTGTGTTGTAAGTAGATTTCAATTACAATCATGTTAAAGTCGTTGCCATTTACTGAGCTACTATTCACTCTGCTTGTATTCAGAAAAATACACAGAAGATGGATTCTGTCGGATCATCTAGAAAATCAGATTTTTCCTGGAGTTAAGAAATTATAGAGCTCTTGAAAAAAACTAGATGTATGAAGATTGCCAACAAGATTTTGTGATTTGCTGCATGGACTGAATGAACTGTGAAAAACTAATAAAAATTTTAAATACTTTTAGATTATTAATATATTCATGTTTTAATTTTTCCAGAAAACGTCCCTTTTTTGAGCTGAGCTATGATCTGCTCAAAGATAAATTGTATCTTTTTGAGCAGAATTATTTGCTTTCTCTCTCACCCACACACCCAAGAATTAACTGACAGCATCAGTATTTCTCATGACAATGTGTTTAGTTGCATTAATCCAATAAAGCTGTTCATGCCCCTCTATAAGAGACAATTGTTGGGCCTCCCCGGTGGTGCAGCAGTTGAGCACTGGGCTGCAAAGCTGCCCACAGCCTCTGCAGTGCTGGTTCGATCCCTGGCCGCCAGCGAGGGTCCCACATGGCGCGCAGACCTCTCCTGCCGCCCGCTGCTCCCCTCAGCAGTGTACTTCATCAGTCTGCCTGCTCTGCTCCCCGCTCTGACTCTGGTGAATTCTCTCACCCTCCCATGCTTCTGACTGTACCCAGTGCTTGTATAAATAAATAAATAAATCTTTTCTTTTTTTTTTTTTTTTTTAAAGAGACAATTGTAGACACAGCTGTATGAAGAGACCTTGTGTGTAGTGTCCTGTGGAGACCAAATTTCAGGCAGGACCCTCAGGCGTAAGAGCTTTCAAGGAAAGGCAGCCTGAACACCTTGCTTCTGAGGTTCCAGGTCTACCTGGAAAAGGGTAAGGATGCTTACCTCTTGGCACCCCAACCCACATGACATTTTCAGGCCTTCAATGGATGGAGCTTATTCACAGATACAGTACTTTGGTATGATGATAATGAGGCCCTGGCATGGTGGAATTGACTCTGATAGCTCGTTCTTTAATTTTTTTTTTTTTTTACTGTTCTTGCAGAAATGCCTCTTATTACTGATTGCACCCCCCTCCCCCCAACCTACGGCCTGCCCTCAGGAACTCAAATCAAGCATTTCATTGGACAGAACTGTCCTCACGACTAGGGGGCTGAGTGTGTGTCACATACCAGACTATTCTCCACATTCACATGGTTCAGGAGCTGCAGGTCCAGACTCAGGCACCAAGAGCTGTGCCACCACCTCTGGGAACTGGTTTGGGCCATGGGCGCTCGGAAGGGAACGTGAGGGCAACACTTGTTAATCACATGAACTCTAAATAATCATATCATTAGCCCCGCACCTGGGGACAGGCTTACGGTATTTTTTCTTTCCTTCCTGTTGCCTCTGTCATCTGTGCAGCTGCTTTCCAGTTTCCAGTACATGCGGCAAGACCACTACCGACTCAAACCCCCATTACATTAAACTCAAATAAGAGCCTACCTTGGTGGGTGATGTCACCCTTTTCAGTAGGAAAGTTAAGAGACAACACTCCAGCCCCATCACCTTAAATTTAAAAATAAAACTATATTTAATAAATCAGTGAATTTTTGGTTGGGCCTGAGTCCAGCACGTTGACCCCAACACTGCCCTAATCTGTAACCTCACAGATTAGGTGACGGGGGTCACATTCCTCAGGCCATGGTGATGGGTTGATTGATGCTGATCAAGGTACTTCTGTTCCCTCCCAGGATGCAGATAACTTCAGTGCCCGATGAACACCTCCAGGTGGTTTTAAGCTGATAACACAGAAGGATCAACACTTCCCAAAGGACCTGCTGTCCTGCAGCTGGAGACCACGACACCGCCTGGGTCCTCCCTTGAGCTGGGGTGAGGATGCCCTGCCCATACCCTCCTGTCCCTGCACTGCCCACTCCTGGGAACTTCCTCACAACTGGACCAGGGGTGCCAACTGCATCTCCTCCACGGTGCCTGTGAGAGTAACACACTCCTCTGGGCACTCGCTGTGGAGCTCAGGGTCAGGCTTTCTGGGTGGGGTCACTGGTCTGATTAGTTCAGTGACACGGACACCCTGAGACCCTGGGCAGAGGGAGAGGGTGCCCCAGAGTTCAAGCCAAATCTCTAGAGGGAAGAAGAGCAAATCACTATTATCCAGCATTGGTCAGCATGCGTTAATTACAAAAAGAAAAATCTGAAATGACTATCATAACATACTGTGTTTCCTAACCAAGACCCCCCATTCACCCACAAACCTCCAGCAACTGACCTTCAGGAACCAGGAAGCAGGAAACAGAGATCCTCTCCTTAGGGACCAGCCCATGGCAGGCACGGGTGTCCAGAAGAGAGAAACCCTCAGGATGGAAACCACTCCCTATTCAAGGCCTATTCAAAGACAAGATCACAGGGAGAGAAATGGCACCTGCCCAGCAGTGAGCAGGGCAAGAGCCTAAGAGGAGTTTCTAAGAGACAGAAGTTGCAAGATGGGCTATTACCTGATTACCACCTTCCTCAGAGCAGGAGGTCCGGGTGGTCTGGGATGAACAGTCTTCAGCCTCCTCACCAGGCAGGCCTGCAAGGGCCGTCCCGGGCATGTGCACACAAGCCCTGCACCATCCTGTTTCTGTAACTTGCAAGTTTTCAATCCTCTGCTCTCCTGAGAGTGCGGTTCCCTTTCTAGAGACCTGTGTCTTCACTGCTTGTACCAGAAGTGCGTTCCAGTCCAGGCCCCTGTGCACAGATAAGCTTGTCTTCTAAATTAAACAAGTTTCCCTTGTTGATCACGCTGTGTCAATTTATTGCCCTCATGTGCACCAGGAGTGCCGGGGAGAAAGCGCCTCCCCCAGGATCCCACAAACACACTCAGCACAGCACAGGGGAGCCTGCACCATGGGGGGAGCAGGGCGAGTTCCAAGGCTCTTGCTTGCCTAGGGGCAAAGGACTCAAATCCCTGTGTAGGCCTTAGGCCCTTGGTCAGACTTGCCAAAATGAGGACACCTTCCTTATCTTCTGTCCATCAATGTTGCTACCAGTTGGTGCTTTAACTATAGAGTTATCATGTTTGTCTTTTGCCCTAATTGATTGGATTAGGCCTGCTGAAGGCATCCCTAGCATGCCCATCAGCCTGGGCTCTACATGTGGACAGAACTCTTGGGGTTCTGGAAGAACTACAGGGGCTGAGTTCAGCTGAGCCCTGATGACCTACAATAGACACGCAAATTTTGTTCCATCAGCAGCAGAAAGCAGAGAAGAAGCCAGTCCTGGAGATGCCTCAGCTGTATCAGCCTGTACCCCTCAACTCTTATAGGACCCCAACTAGATTATGACTAGAAAAGACCAAACCAAAGACCCTTCAAAGAACCTCACCCCCAATTGAGACCCACTCTTCACTGGAGTGGAGACCATCTCAGACGACAGGAGTTCACTGCCCCGGCCTCCACTCCAGAGATGACCTTGGACAGACATATCCACACAACACGGACTTCCCCGCACCCCAGAGGGACGTGACCCACATCTCTGTACAGATCCACTGTTTACTCATGTACATCCGGGGCGGGACCTTTCCACTTGGGGCGATGGTTATGGCCTGGATGAGGCTGCTGCTGTGTATTATTACGGGATGGGCTGCTCTCACCCCACTAGATGGGCACTGCTGGTCAGGACCTGCCCCTGATGGACCCGACCTGCTCCCAGGCTGTGGAGGCCCCACCATGACGGGGCCTTGTGTCTCATGGGACGGCAGGGGACGCCCCTGACATTGGGTATTTTAATTCAGCCAAGGGCCTGGTTTCAGCTGATTGTCCAGGCATGTGCTGCACAGACAGCTGTGGGGAATAAACACACTCCTGTCGCGGGACTAGATGGGACCTGCCCCCATTATGCATTTCCCTTTATATTCCCAAGATGTAGGAAAGGTCATTTTCTCAATTTGTTTTTGCTTCCTACCTTTTTATTCCACCATATGTTTAAAAATCATGAAGAAAAAGTGAGCCCCACGAACTGGACTCTGATCCTAAACCCCAGTACAAGACAACTTCATGGCCCTCAACTGCCTCCCCCATTCCACACCCCATCACTGTGTGGCCCCAGCCCTGCCCTGTCCACTCAGCACCTATGAGGTGTAGACATGCTGTGTTTCTAGTTTCCTGAAGATTCTTGCTGTTGGCGACTTATAATCCTCACAAGAAGTTCAAGGGCTGGTCCAGACACCCCATGATTCTGAAAGGGGGTGTCTTGCAGGGCTCATGGGAGTCCCAGATGCGAACACCACAAACACATAAAGACTTAATACACTTCCAAATAAAACAAATAATAAATTATAGGAAAAGAGGAAATGAGAAGGTAAACTGGAAACCTTTGAAGTGAAGGAAATGATGTGACCTCTGTCCAATGTTTGAGAAGCTGGTAACTTGGAAAGGAAGTTCCAGACGACAGTGCTTTTTTGGACAAAGTAAAAATCAGTGGCGTATGTTCTGCCAAAAAAAAAAAAAAAGAAGCAGGAAAAACACAGCAAAGAAAGACCAACAAGGAAAGACAGACCTATGAAAGATAGGAGGAGAAAGTAGGAAATAAAAACCCTGACAAATTTACTCCAAAATCACCAGGAGCTTGTGTGCACAGGGGGCAAGAATGTGGGGTTGGCACCAAGCAGGTAAATGCCCCCTGCCCACCTCAATTCTAGCCTAACACTGCCCTGCCTTCCAGCATGTTCTAAGGCAGGGTCCGTTGTCCTACCTGACAGCTGTTTTCAGAGCTGGCTTAAAGGCTCCTGGAAAGTTCCTTTGCCTTGGGTAGCTGTCCAGGGATAATCTGGCCTCCTGGTGGCCACAGTTGAAAGGACACGTCTCCTTTAATGGCCCTCAGGGGTCCCTCCACCCAGGGGGAGGCCTGGCCTCCTCACCCTCAAGCAGGCAAGGAGTTCTGACTCCAGCTCAGGGACTTTCAACGTGATCACTCACAGGAATCACCTGAGGTTAATGGAAACAAACCTGCGCCTCATCTTCATCGCTCCTTAATTGGTTCCTAACAGGCTGTGGATTTGGGCCGGGGTCTCCCCAGCTCCTGTGCTTTGGAGCAGCAGAGGCCACCCTGACCTCCCAGGACAGACAGGTGACCTGGGCAACAGGTGCAGAAACTCTGTGCTGGCAGGAGCCCAGGAGGACAGGGAGACCCACCCAGTCCCTCCCCACCCTCCCCTGAGCCTCTGGGTGGGGTCCCCTGGCCTGAAGAGGTACAGGGGGGAGGGCATTGAGGGGCTGCGGGTCTGCCTCCCCCTCACACTCCTGAGCTCAGGCCCTGGCACCACTGGCCTCTCCCCTGTGCTGCAGGACTCGGCTCCCAGGACTGCGGACGCTGCACACACAGCCCAGACCATGGGTACCCTGGGCCCTCGGGGCTCCCCCAGAAACCACACATTGTACAGAGGCCACTCATGTTCTATACACTGTACCAGGGTCACTGAGTGACAAGTGAGGACACATCGCTATGAAAACTGTCCTCATAGCAAATGACAGAGACATTAAGTGAGTTACCCCCATTTACAAGCCCAACAAGAATGACGGTCCAGCCCTCAGGCATCCAAGTCTGTGATGTCACAGGGAGAGAAAGCAGCCCTGACCCCTCCATGCAGGAGCCCAGCCCCCTGCAGCCTGGCTGTGGGACTGACATGAGCCTGATCAAGTCTCTAGATCCAGCTGCCAATCACAGGAAAATGAATGAGCAGGGGGGAATTGAAAGGACCAGGGTAACAGCCTGTTGACCTGAAGGAAGACTTCACGTTCAGAGCGAGTGTGCACAGGACCAGTGTCCAATCACGGGAGGTGGAAACTGCATGGATGATCTGGGGTTGGGTGTGCAGGGGATTCAGGCAGAGCAAGTTGCCTGGAGCATGTGGGGAGGGACAAGCCTGCCTGGGTGACCTCTTGGTCCCAGTGACCACCCTACGCACAGACCACCCTCTTCATGGTCAGGCCTGGAAGATTCTACCCATTTATACAAAGCTACTTCCTTCAAGAGTAGGTCCCAAAGAAGACCAGGCTGAGAAATGAGGCTGCAGCAGGTGGTCCTGGACTCCACCCCAGGGGCCTCCTGAGCAGGGAGGACCAGACCCAAAGGCCTCAGCTCCCTGAGAAACAGGGGCTGCAGGGGCTCTGCAGCCTGGAAGGAGAGAGTCACACCAACCCCTGGCGGGGGACAGGGACACTGCAGCCACCTCCCCCAGGTCACAGTCACACAAGCAGTCAGGGCTTCTGTGCAGAGGCTTTAATTGGGGATAAAGGTGCAGAATGGGAGGATCAGGGCTCAGTTGTGAGCCTGGATCTTTACAACCCAGGGCATGAATTTTGTGACACGGGTGGCCATCACAGGATTGAGAGTAGGGCAGGTGCTACTCTGACTGGCCACGATGCCCACCAGGGTCCAGAGTCCATCCATCTTGCAGGCCAGAGGAGCACCAGCATCACCCTGTGGAATGAGAAAGGTCCTGTCTGCAAGACTGACTGTGGCGGCACACCCCTGGTTGCCCCGCCCTGACGCAGCCATGTGATGCCCAAAAATACCAGGTGGGTCTTGTATTCCAGCAACAAAAATGACACTTCAAAGGGCAGCCCAGCTCTGCCTCCTTCTATAGATGTTGGGGCTAGGGAGCTTGACCAGGGTTTATACATCAGCTGGAAATATCTAGTGAAGGGGGTGGGTGTGAGAGTAACTCCCCATGGACAGCACCCCAGTACCTGGTAGAGCAAGTCCTCAGCCGGGCCTCTGTAAGTGCAGGCCCCGGCTCCCTGGGCACCAATCGGGGAAAGAAGGTAATGGGTCCTGGGGCAAGGAGTATCCCCCCAGCCTGACTTGGGGGACAGTCAGTGAGGGGCTGGGTTAGAGCAACACGTACATAGTAAGAGCAGACACCATTGGCCCCAGCACAGAGAACAGCATCTTTGTACAACTTGCCCAGCAACATCTTGCACTCAGTTTTGGACAGAAGGGGCACAGTAGCTTCCTGCAGCTTTCCAGGGGTCTTCATGACTATAGAGACAGATGGGAAAATGTGGGGTCACATTCCTCTTTCTCATAACAAAACTTGGGTAGAAGATTCTAGGCCCCCAACAGCTGTTCTTCCTCGGTCCCCCTCTTTCTATACTAATAACAGGGTGCAGGGTCAAAGCCCATCACCCCTTTGGATCTTAGAGGCCTCAAAGGGATGGATTCCTTGTCATTCCACCCCAGGCCAGGCTGACTTTGCTCTGAGTACAGTTGGTGAAACTAGCCCTGCCTGCCCAGCCTGTTTGGGGGAAGCACCAGTCGAATAGCCCTGGCCTGGGCAGGACTCAGGACGCTGGAGGAAACCATACACAGGGCCAGCCCCGGGAGGGGGTGCCAGGCTGGACTCTTAGGGCCCTGAACCCATTCTGGATTCCTGCACACAAGGAAGGTCAGAAAGGCCTTCTCAGGCCACTCAGGCCTGGGGCAACGTCAGTCTGGACAGGGGGCCTGGACTGGCTGCAGGTTGGGCAGTAAGGCAGGGCCTGCTGGGACTGAGCTATGTTTATAGAAACTGATAGTTCAAGGACATCATGGGCCTCATGTCAACACATGTTGGTAGGTTTTCAAGAAGAGGTTTGACCAAAGAAGCTGATACCTTATTTATGACAGTTTGAATTTGGCCCAAATCATAAAGCCAAGCCATACAGTTTCCAACTGCTGTTCGAGCAGCCTCCCCTGGACCTACATGGCAAGGCCATGGTCACTCACTTCCGGGATGGGTGTCCCCCCAGCCCATAATGGTGCACAGGGTTCCGGAAAGAAATTTGTCGTCAGAACTGGGCAGCGCAATGGGAAACACTGTCTTGGAGAATCTGAAGGACGATGCCACCTTCAGCAGGGCGATGTCATTATAGAATTTTTTCCACTTGAACTTGGGGTGCCTAAAAATCTGTGGGTGAGGACCAGGAGGAGACGAACAAATAAATTTTGGGGAAAAAATCTTGAGGGACCAGGAGGTCCCTCTCTCTGCAGCTGAAGGGTATTATTCTCTTTGCTCCTCCCCCAAGCCCACATCCAAGACCAGAGAGCAGTTCCTGGGGGTGTGAAATACCTTGGTAATATTTAGGACCTGAATGTCATCCTGAAGTGAGCTTCGGTCATACAGCCCAGCCACAACCCAGTCAGATGTCCTAGAGGGAGCAGGTGGGTAAGGATTAAGGAGGAGACCACGCCCCTTCCCTTGTCCCTAGGACCTTCCTGGGCCTCACGTGACATTGCAGTGGGCGGCTGTGATCACCCAGTTCCGGCTGATCAGGGAGCCCCCACCGAGGAGGATTCCAGTAGGAGTCTGCAGGAAGAAGGGAGCGTTGAAACATCAGGAAAACAGTCACAACAACCTGGGTAAAGCCTCCTCACAGTACCGAGTACCCCAGTGTGATCCCAACACCTGCAGACTCCCCTCACCTGCAGAGTCACATGCCAGGGCCAGGAGCCAGGGACAGCGTCCTGCCCATTGATGATCCTGGGTACAATGCTCAGCTCCGGTTCGCTGGCAGGGGCCCCAGCGCCTGGGGGTGACGGGGGAGGGTGAGAGGGTGGAGGACTAGTCAGTCTGCAGAAACCTGGGTGACCCTCAGCCAGCACAGCACCACCCACACTACCCCTCCTGGCACCCCTGCATCCAGACTGGAAGACACACACCCCTGCCCGCTGCCCAGTCACCCTCCCAGGGATGCAGAGGGACAGGCGGCTCCTTCCGGGTATCTCCCTGCCCAGAGGAGCAGAAACAGGCTGAGGAATCAGGGATCACTGCCCCCGACACGCACACATATCCCTTCCTGAGATCTCAGCCCCCTCTGACTCTCCCAGGCTCATTTCCCGCTAGAATGAGGAGAAAATACTGCCGACTTCACAGGCAGAACTTGCCAAAGAAGATGGCTGTGGGCAGGAGGTGTGAGGCTAAAACCCAGGACCCCAAGTGAATGGGAAGTACCCCGCTCACACCTTCCTTATGTGATGTGACCTGGACCCACTTACACTGCTGGACTCTCTGTTCAGGGATCTCAGGAACTCTGCATTACATTAATTTAAAGTTATTAATATTTAATGAGATACGTCTGACTCCCCACCATAAAGACATTAAGCCATATCTCCTCCGTGCTTGGCTGTGAGTGTAAAATTATTCCTCATTTTCCCTTTCTCCTTGACCAATAAACCTGACCATTTAAAATTTAAAAAAAATGAAAAGTCACTTAATGAAAATGAAAACAGAGGGTGAGACTGTCCAGAGCAAGGAGGACACGCAGGGCCCTTGACATGTGCAGACACATCTGCTGGGTCAGGACTCAGGATCCTCAGCAGCTCCCAGGGGTGTGAGAACTTGGCCACAGGAAGAAAGGGGGGCAGGGCCTGCCCCTCCCACCAGCCAGGCTGTCCCCAGGGTCCCCCAGGCCTTGCTCCAGGCAGCACCTGCCCCTGCCCCTGGGGACAGGGACATGACCCGGCCACTCCCTCAGGCTGGTGTCTACAAACATGTTGTCTCCTCACCTTCTCTTATCAGAACAGAAAAACCACCAGCAGGAGCTGTGAGGGGCTCCCCCTGCAGAGGCTTCATAGCAATGGAGTTGGGGGCCGGGTCCCCTGTGCTGGGAGGAGCCTGAAATCTCACAGGAGTGGGGCCAGCAGGTGTGACAGGGACGGGCAGGAAATACAGGGAGGAGCTTCCCCCACTGAGCCCTGGTTCTGGTTATAAACAGGGAGTGAGTGGGCCTCCCCAGTGGCACAGCGGGTTGAGCGCCACGCTGTGAAGCTGTCCGCAGCATGGGTTCAATTCCTGGCCGGCCAGGGAGATACCCACACAGCACAGCAGACCTCTCCTGCCTCTCCCACTGCTCCCCTCAGCAGTGTCTTCGGTCCGTCTGCCTGTTCTGCTCCCCGCTCTCTCTGGTGAATCCTCTCACCCTCCTGTGCCTCTGACCTGTACCCCAGTTCTTGTATAAATAAATAAAATCTTTAAAAAAATAAACAGGAGTGAGTGTGTGAAGCTGCACAGAAGTGACAGGCAGGGGCTCAGCAGAGGCCCCTTCCCGGAGATGGGGGGGAGCAGGGAGCTGCTGAGCCTAAGTTTTGTGGCTGTCAAAGAAATCCCTAAAACAAACTTAGGGTAGTAGCATTTTCTAATTCTAAGCACAGATACATGATATTGTACTATTTTTCTTTTCTTTCTTTTTTTTTGTTGTTGTTTTTACAAATTCAAATACTAGCAGTTTATGGAACAAAATAAAATACATGGAAGGAGGCTTTGGGAGTCCCTCATGGCTACCCCCTTACTGAACCTCTTGGTCACACCTGATCCACTTCCTGGGCTCTATTCTCTAAGGCCCAGAAGGTTCTGTTCTACAACTGGCACAGCTGTGAGGCAGAAGGGCTCTCACCTCCTGCAAAGTCAGGCTAACTGTCTGCATTAAGGCCAACGGGGCAGGATAAGGACTCAAAGCACCCCTTGGTCTGGACACTAGGCCTCATACCCAATAGAGATCCTCAGTCCTCTAGAGAGGACCTGATGTGGAGCCACTGGGGTCCTAAGGCCCTGATCCCAAATCTACTTCCAGGCACTGCTAGTCCTTCAGACCTTAACACTCACCATAGGAGGCCCCGATGAGGGTGAAGCAGGAGAAAAGCCCTAGCAAGTCCATGGTGCAGCAGTCAGGGAGGGTGGGGCTGCCTGCTCTGGCCCCTTTTACATCCCCTGGGAGCTCTAGTCCCACCCAGGCCCTCTGGGCTTTGCCTGATCTGAGCGCCACCCTCCCCATGGTCAAACCTGTCCTGGACTGTGTCCAGTCCAGGTCACCCAGCACCAGGGAAAAGGGCAACTGCCTGGCTCACTGTCACCCATCAGCCTTGGCAACTCCTGGGGGAACACATCCAGCTGTGGGCCCCGGAGGCATCATGGAGGCGGCAGGTGCTCAGCATAGACTCTTCTGCAGGGAGCCTCACCCAGGTGTTCTGGGGCACCCGGAGCTGAGCACCCAGGACTCAACATCCTGCACACCCAGAGCCCAGGACTTCAAGCTGCTTCTCTCCCTTCTCAGGGAAACCCTGAGGCAAGTGAAACACACAAGGCTCAGCTCTCTTAGGAATGGGCCTTGGAACCAGCCCAGATAGGTTTTTCACAGCACATGAGGGCAAGAAATTATTTCACTGTCTTAACCCAATTCCCTTGCTCTTGATAAATCACAATTATATGACCTGTCATTGTGTAAACTGTTAGTTTCTTTTCAAACGAGGATTAAAAACTCACCATACAAGTCCCACTGAGGACCCAGAAATCTCAGGGCTGATGTCAGGAACACAGAAGACAGCACAGGAAGGCCAGGAGGAGGGTGAGCCCAGAGGCCCCTGCCCGAGGTGGGGCCACAGGACCTCAGCCTGTCCAGACCCCTCCTGTGTGTCTGCTGGTGCCTTCACAATGAGACAGGAAGACTGGACAGAGCATTCGAGCACGTTTTTAGCTTAAGGACTCACCACCCAGCTGGTTCTTGAGGGTATCTTTTCCTTTTTCACCATTTCGTGCAGCCAGCCACAAGCCTCACCTTCCCTCACATGTGACAACAGGGCATCAGCCTTCATATTCTTGAAAATGTGATGTGTCGAAAATGGTGTCCAATGGTTTAAAGTGGCACTTTTTTGATCTACCAAGAAGAACCTTTTTGAGATGACAATGTCCATTTTGAATTTCTTTGTTGTGTTTGCTCATTTTCCATTGGAATACTCATAATTTTCTTAGGAACCCATAAATTGTGTGATCTGTTCGACTTGGTTGTTGTCCTGTCTCTATATTAAATAAAGACCAAGCTACATTTACAACACGCCGTCTGGAATTGTGTTGCTTCTCACGGAAACAATTGTACTGGGGGAAAAAAAATACCACCCTTGATTTCGCCTCACTAGCTTTAAAAAATTGTGTTGGTCTTTGATTTGTAAATTCAGTTTTGTGCTGGAGTCCCCTCTTCTCAGTGGGGGACTGTCTCTGACCAGGAAAGAGTCTCCTGGGGCCCAGACCCCATCTGTAGGGAAGGCCAAGTCTGCCACATTTCAGGGGACAGAGAGGGTGGGGCCAGCAATGCTGCAACCTGGTTCTGTAGCTTTGACAAATATAGTTCCGAGACTATGAAAAGATGGGATTAAAGTCTGTCTAAAATGTGGCCCCCAGGGAACCCTGCTCCCAGAATTAGGGTTGGGATTCTGACTGGGATTAGCTGAAAACTCTTAGTGTAACTACCATGGAGACTTCCTTTGCAGTTAACAGCAGGGACCACATGAAGGGCCCAGAAGCCCCGAGACCTCCCGGATCAGGACAGGAAGGGCGCCTGGTACCAGCAGGCCCTTGGGCAATCAGGAACCAGCCCTGGCCAGGGGGAGACCCTCCTGGGCCCACGGTTGAAGGTCCTACACATTATTAGATAATTGTCAAGTGGTCTGGGCTGCACAGTTTACTCTGTTCTCACACAGACTTCAGCTCTGACTAAGCTCAGACTAAGGCGCTCAGGTGAAAAGGAGTAAGTTTATGCCCCAAACTGGCATTTTATTCAGGTGGGCACAGTCCTTGAAAGTGGTTCTTTAATACTGAAAACATCTCATCCAATTAGCACATGACCAAGGGACACCGGGGAACCCCAACTATTAAACAGTGCATGTTCTTAATGGGGTCTAGCAATGGGCAAAGAAAGTAGACCCTTAGAGTGAAATATTTTTAATAGAACTGGTCCCCAGGGAAAGAGAGGATTCCCCAAAACAGTTTCACAATAACCGCCCCCCAAAATACCCACTCTCTCACTGGCAAATGCACAGGCAGACAGCATGGCCCAAGAGAGGTGGATGAGGCTGAAAAGCTTGCCACAGACTAAGGTACTTCCCAGTGGAAACCACAAGGGGCAGACAGGTCCTAGAAAAATGGGACAAAAGCAGAGATCCAAAGTCCCAAACACACCACACACCCCTCCATGGAGTAAGGACATTGCCACCCATGTGAGACTCAGCAGAAGCACCCCCAGGTCTCACAGAGATGCTCCAGGCCCTTGTCTTTGGGAAACTGGTCTTGCTCTAAACATGGCTGAGCAGAGACCAGGACTTGACTCTCCCCGAGTCTCCCCATCCTCAGGGAAGCACTGACTCTTCCTTGTTACCTCAGTGGTTTCATTCCCACTACAAAATGCCTCAGCAGGAGTAGAGGACACTTGTCCAGCCTGCGGAAATCTTTGTTTCTGTCCATGCAGGAAACTGCTCCCTGATGTGTGAAAAGAATTTTGGAGAAGAAGGTCATGGGCAAGGAAACACTTCCTCACCCAGGCCACCCCTGAGTACCGTGAGGGTGAGCTCTGTGTCTACACTGGAGCCCTCACACTCAGGAGGGGCTCCAGGAACCCCACAAAGCCCATGCATTGCACATCCGCTGTAGGTCTTCACAGAAGAAGCACTTGGCCTTAGGAAGACATCCATCTTTTCCTGCCCCCACTTCCTTTAGACTCCAAAGAGCCTCAAAAACTGCAAATCTAAGGAGTTGAACCTTATTGAAGGAGTTACTAACGACTATTCATTTGAATCAAGAAAATTTGTGTATTAATATCTACTCTTAGATGTAGTCCACATGTGTCTGAAGTAGTAAATGAATTTTTTTGAGAGCAAAGCAGAAAACTGACATTAAATTTATTGAAGGTGGTAACACAACACATTGTTTTGTCAAAAAGATTAATATGACAAAAGCATACATTAGTGATTTTTAATCATATTTCAAAAGTGATTTTTTAAAAATTACAATGGAGCAATTTAAAAAATTCTTTTAGGAGATCTTAAAGCAAAATTTTAAGAATGAGTAAATTCATTTTGAATCTTGCTAATTGCAGTTCCAGCTATTCTGATTATGGAACAAATACATCTGAGATTTAAACAAACCTTTTACTCAATCAAATTAGAGACACAGATCACAAATTTCAGTAACAAGACTTTGATTTATGCATTTTGTTTATACCTTACTCTAAATTTACTTACTCTTAGATTATATAAAATACTGACTAGCAAAAACAATTATAAACCAGAGACATCCTACAGGGGAAGAGGAGGGAGAGGGATCAGAGGGAGGGAGCGAGGAGCCCAGGGGACCGTGGTGATGGTGCACGGTTGTCTTGGAGAAGGAAATTCTATGGTGACTCAATCTGAGGGGGTGGGGGAAGCAAATATTGTTTGAAAAAATAAAAATAAATAAATAAAAATAATAAAATGAAATACTGACTAGAAAATATAACATGTCTCTGAGTTTGAAAATTAGTAATAATATCCATCCATTTAAATTTGAATGCCAGATTTAGAGCTAGGTTAGCAATTGAAAAAACAATTAAAATTACTGGTTTAATAGAGAGAAGCCACACCATTCATGTTCTCTACTGGATGTTAGTGTTTTTCTTACAGGTAAAAGTATGCTCGAGTAAGAAGTAGCTGATGGAATCTATCAAGGAAAAGTAACTGACTTGGCCTAGCAATGTTCCGAGTGATATTAGGACAATCAGCTTAAAAATGGTACCATTGGCCGTAAGCCCAAGGCAGAAATGTCAGCCTGAAGAGAAACTTGGCTGAGAGGTAAAAGCTTAAGGCAATGAAATGGAAATCTCTACCAAATATCACTCTGTCAGGGTGGTGGTAACTTAAAACTTTAGAAGGTTAAATTAAACACAGACTTAAACTTATGGGAAAAGGAGGATGTGTGTGTTTTGAAGCTCAGAGAGGGATTTGGACATAAACTTGAGGAGGTCAAGCTGGAAAAATACCCGAGGCCTCTCAGAAGGGTTTGGTTCCCTTAAGCTCTACCATCAAGAGGGCAGCAGAGACCCACATGAGGTGAAGCCACAGCTCACGCGCACTTAGGTGACTCCACACAATAATATGCATATTAATATGCATTAATATGCTCCCTCATCTGCTAAAGAAGGAAAGTGTTGGACACTGTGCACGGCCTGGTCAGCACTTAAGGAACCACCCCTCGGGTGCTCTTCTCCCCTCAGGCATGAGCAGCTAGAGAGACACCCAGTCCTGTCAGCATGCACAGTCGTGAGAAGAAAATTTGGCTCTTAAAGAATTCCCACTCTCTGCAATTGAGTATTATTTTATAAAATCTGTAATTGTTAAAGCTGGCCAAAAACTAATTTGTAAAATAGCTCTGTAATTATTTCAAAGAAAAGAAAATATGGGACAACTTGTATGACTCCTGGGACAACCCATCACATTGTCCTTCATGTGCAAAGAATATTGAACATTTCAGAACCATCTGGAAATGATGAGCCTTCCCAGAAGCTCCATCACGTCAGGGGAAGTGTTAGCCTGAGAGCACGCATGTACAGGTTAACATGTGTACTAAACATCAGGGGCCCAGAGTCTACTATGTTCTGATATGTTACTGGTCAGTCTCCTTAGGCTAAAACACGGTACGTCATAAATTGAGCAACGTTCCTTGTGAATGTGTTGTATTAGATTTTAATTATGGTCACATTAAAGTACTTTGTCATCTATAGAAGCTACATAGCTACATATTTACTCATAGCAGAATAATTCACAGTGGAAGGATACTGACAGATAATCTAGAAAACTCGATTTTTCATGGAACTGAGGATAAGAAATTACAGAGTTTTTGAAAAAAAACTAGACTTACAAAATTGCTAACAAGATACGGAGATTTACTGCATGGAAAAGAATGAACTGTGAAAGACTAATAAAATGTTTAAAGACTTAACAGTATTAACATGTTAATGCTTGATTTTTCAAAAAAAATCTTCCCTTTTTTGAGCTGAACTATAATGATGAATTTTATTTTTTTGTGAGCAGAACTGAACCCTTTGCTCTCTCTCCCTGACACCCAAGAATCTGAACTGAATGCATTTGTGTATCTCATGGTAACGTATTGACACTTATTTGCAACGATGCAGAAAAATTCTTTGTGCCTCTCTAGAAAGGACAATTACAAACGTGGTTGTACTAAGACACATTGTCTGCAATGCTCTATTGAGACCAGCTTGTTTGCAGGAATCCTCAGTTTACAGCCTTCCAGAAAAGGCAGGCTGAATGCCTTGGTTTTATGGTCAAAGGTCAAGTCAAGAAAAGGGTAAGGAAGGTCATCCCTAGTAGACACTGAACCCCCTGACCTTTTGGAACCTCAAGAAGAACTTACCTGGAGTTGTAGGTGTTGCACGTGAGGTCTGATCTCATCTGAGATCCCTTATGAAAAGTTCCAGCAAAGCACATCTATGTGGTGGATGCAACCATCCCAGGCCGGTAGGTTCTATGTTGATCCAGGCTGACGGAAAGAGAATCTTAGAGCCCGCCATAGATTTTACAGGTCTCTAAAGCTGAACCAGGGGATGAACCTGCAGGCGTGGAGGCAGCAACTGAGCCCACTAATCTCGCAGCGAGGCTGTTGTGAATGCCAGAACTGAGAACCCTCTGTTGCTCCCCGCTTCTCAGCCAAGGTGTCTGTATTTACATTATTCATGTCCCGAGCTCTTGAAGCCCAGCTGCCCATAATCACAGGAGCACATGCCAAACACCAGCTTTTCAGCCCTGAGCACCCATGTGTGCCCTGTGCCCATGCTCCCAAGCTTTTTGCATTAGCACGATATCTCGAACAGGCAATGCAACCTTGGAGCAACGCCAGGCCGCAGGTGGTAGCCTGAGAGGCTAGGAGCGGGAGGGGAAAAGAGGCTGAGTAACTCCGTTTTCCCTATATGTGGCGAGAACACTCTGTATGCAAACACCCCTTACTTACACACTAAAGAGCCTTTACTTTAGTTGGTAATGTCCCCCCATTTTCAGCAGGATGCAAGTTAAGAAATAGATATCCCATCCCTGTCACGCTAAATTTTAAAACAAAATTCCCTTAAATAAAAAGAGGATTTTGTGGTTGGCCTGAGTCTAGGAGATTGACCCAGCTCTTCCCTGACCTTTAACCTCTCAGTTTAGACTACATGGGTCACATTCCTCAGGCCATGGTGATGGGCTGCTTAGTGCTTAACAAGATATTTCTGTTTCCTCCCGGATGCAGATACCTTTAGAGTTATCTCATGAACACCTGCAGTGATTTTTAACTGATAACACAGAAGTGAGCAGTGATTCCCAAAAAGCATTGGTTATCCTGTGACTGAAGGCCACCCACAGGCACCTGGCAGTCCCACCCTCAAGAAACAGGCTACAGGAACCAATGTCCATCTCCCTGGGGACCAACCCATGGCAGGCATGGGTGGCCAAAGAGGGAAACTCTCAGGATGGTAGAGCGTGCGCTATTCAGTCACATTCAGAGATAAGCTCCCAGGGGAGAGCTGTGGCCTGCCCACGGGGAGCCTGGGACAAGCCTAAGAGGAGCTTCCTTAAGAGACAGAAGTTGCAAGATGGGCTTTGCCTAATTTACTATCACCTTCCTCAAAGCAGGAGGTCCCGGTGATCTGAGAGGAACAGTCTTCAGCATCCTCACCAGGCAGGGCTGCAAGGGCTGTCCTGGGCATATGCACATGAGCCCTGCACCATCCTGTTCCTGAAAATTACAAGTTTTCAATTCTGATTTCCCTCCTTCTGAAGGGAAATTTCCCTTCTGATTTCCCTTTCTAGAGACCCACACCTTCACTGCAGGGGCCAAGAGTGGGCTCCACTCTAAGGCCCGTATATGTTGACCTCTCTTGTGTCAAATTATTTGCAACACGTGGACCTAGAAGGGAGAGGAAGCGCCTCCTCCCAACATCCCACAGACATGCTCTGGACAGCAAGGCACAACCAGCATCACCAGGGGGGAGCAAGGATAGTTCCAAAGCTCTTGTTTGCCTGGGGGCAGGAGACTTGAATCCCCATGCAGATAATAGGCCCTTGCTAAGATGTGTCAAAATGACAACACTCTCCTTATCTTCTGTCCATCAAATATTACCACCAGCGGGTGCTAAGGCCACAGGGTTACAGGGACTGTGCTGCGAAATTTGTCCTCTGCCCCCAGGGATGGACCAGAACTGCTGAAATGGGATCCTTAGAATGCCCCACACTGATCAGCTGAGCCCTGATCACCCAGAGAGCTCTCAACACTAACTTCCCCCAGCACCGGAAAGGAGAGGACCAGCCCATCAGGGGACGCCTCAGATCCATCGTCAGCCCACCTCACCCAAGAGAAGAAGCTCAACTGGATATGGACATGGCAGGGTTCACCCAAGGGAGGGGGACATTTCAAGAAGGCATCATCCCAGGCAAGCCCCACTCATCACAGGAGTGGAGACCACCTCTGACGTCATGGGCTCCCAGAAGTTCACTGCTGGATGTGCCCTGGTCTCCTCCCCAGAGATGACACCCAGGAGGAACAATCAAAGATGGGAGCAGAAGTCATGAAGTAAAAATGGTGACATATTTACACAAAAGACACCTCAGACCTTGTGTCGACAGGAGGCAGGAATGTGGGTTTGGCAGCAAGCAGGTAAATGCCCCATACCCACCTCAAGCCTAAACTAACACTGCCCTGCCTTCCAGGGCAATACAACCAGGGCCCATTGTCCTACCTGACAGCTCTTTCCAGAGCTGGCTCAGAGGCTCCTGGGCTGGCTCCTTGGCCTTGGGTAGCTGTCCAGGGATAACACTGCCCCCTGGTGGCCACGGTTGAGAGGACACATCTCCCTTTAGTGGCCCTCAGGGGTCCCTCCACCCAGGGGGAGGCCTGGCCTCCTCACCCTCAAGCAGGCAAGGAGTTCTGACTCCAGCTCAGGGACTTTCAACGTGATCACTCACAGGAATCACCTGGAAGGTTTGTGAAAACTGCCCTGAGCCTCATCTTCATCGCTCCTTAATTGGTTCCTAATGGGCTTGGAATTGGGCCAGGGTCTCACCAGCTCCTGTGCTTTGGGGCAGCAGAGGCCGCCCTGCCCTCCCAGGGCAGACAGGTGACCTGGGCAACAGGACAGGTGCAGAAACTCAGTGTGGGCAGGAGCCCAGGAGGACAGGGAGACCCACCAGGCCCCCTCCCAGCCACCCCTGGGGCTCTGGGTGGGGTCCTCTGGCCTGAGCAGGTGCAGGGGGAGGGCAGTGAGGAGCTGCGGGTCTGGCTCCCCCTCACACTCCTGAGCTCAGGCCCAGGTGCCACTGGCCTCTCCCCTGTGCTGCAGGACGCGGCTCCCAGGACTGTGGACGCTGCACACACAGCCCAGACCATGGGGACCCTGGGCCCTCGGGACTCCCCCAGAAACCACACATTGTACAGAGGCCACTGGACACAGAGATTTCAGACCAACCACGGCAAACCCTTGAAAGCTGAGGACAGAAGTGAAGCTAGAAGGTGATGCGGGGAGGAGAAGGGAAGGTGGAATCAGGGGCCAAGTAGACCATGGCAGTAGCTCCTGGAGCTCTGATAGTGGCAAAGAGTGTTACCATTCATCTAAAGATGGTGACCCTACAGCCCTAAAATGTATACAGTGTAGATAACCATTGCTACCTCCGTGCAAATAATTGTGTATGAAAAAAAAAAAAGAAAGAAGAAAAGAAAGGCTAAATGAACGGAAAGACTTCCACGTCCATGGACAGGAAGACTGACTATGGTTAAGATGTCGGTGCCACCCACACTGGTAACAATTCTGCTCAAAGGTCTTATGACATCAAAGCATAAGTAACAAAAGAAGAAGAATATGAATGGACAATTAATATTTAAAATTTCTGAGCATCTATACATATATCAATGCAGGACTCACACAGAAAACAAAAGGAAGAAATATATGCAAAAATTCTTTTTAAAATATTTTATTTATTTTTGCATAGAAGAACTGGGGTGTAGGCCAGAGGTGGGCGTGGGGGATGAGAGCATTCACCAGAGACAGTGTGGGGAGCAGAACAGGTGGATCTATTGAGATACTCTGCTGAGGGGAGCAAGGGGAGACAGGAGAGGTCTGCTGCGCCGTGTGGGTCAGCAGGGAACAAACTCAGGCCATCACCATGGGCCGCAGCTGTGGTAGTGCTGCGACTTATCCCCTAGGTCACCGTGGAGGCCCACATGCAAATATTCTGATAAGGATTAAGAATCCAGATGTAAAAAGAGCTTCTAAAACTCCACAAAAAAAGGGGAAAGATTCTAATTGACAATATTTGAAAATAGTTCTTGAATATTTTTCTTCAAAGAAATATTATAACAGATCAAAAAGACAGGATCCTGTGGCCTTTCCTGAGACACGCACAGAGGAGGAGCTTCAGGCTTCCACGGGCCACAGAGACAAGGACATGAGGACAGGTCTGACCTCAGAAACACAAAGGCTTGAGCCAGCGAGACACAGGAGGGAGCACAGACATGTCAGGGCGCTGTGCAGATGTGAGGGTGATACTTAAAAATAGGGAGATCAGCAAAAATTTTACCTGCTTTCATTAATGTTTCATGAATGTTGATATCAACGTCACCTCTCAAAGCAATACGGAACTATGGCATATTTTCAAACCATTAATCCTGTGTCTGTGACCATGAGAATTCTTGATGTAGAATTCAAGCTATGCCAGAGTACTCCAGTAGCAGGTACAACACCCTTCAATCCCCGGATGGAGGTGAAAAGTCACCCTGAACTCATGAGATGTTTAATCATAAAAATAATGTAAATTATTCTTGCCTTTAGCTACCGAAAAGGTTTAGACAATGACCAATATACCGTTAAAAGCAACCCCTAGACTCAGGCTTTGGGTTTGAAATACCTTTTCAATGCCAAGAATCCAGGGGTGTTTGGAGAAACAGCTGATTACGGATCTGGGAATCTTGTCAGACCAGATAGCAAGGAAGCTCGGAACCCACGTGGCCACATCAAATGTGCCAGAGCCAAAAAGGTCACAGGGGGGACTTACAGCTTCAAAGGATAAATACCATGGATTGAAAGAATGCTTTTAACCCAGAGTTTATAGCAATTCTAAAACACAAAATCAAAACAAATTGCATCTCCTTGAAGGATGAAAGAAAACAAGTTCATGATCTTAAAAATCGATAAGGGAAGTGCATGAACAGAAGTGGCTTCCCTGCATGTTCTATACACTGTGCAGGGTCACTAGGGGCCGATGGGGACACATCTATGAAAAGTCTCCTCATAGTAACTGAAAAAGAGCCATTGACTTGCCCCCATTTACAAGCCCAACTAGAATGACGGTCCAGCCCTCAGGCATCAAAGTCTGATGCTCACAGGGAGAGAAAGCAGCCCTGACCCCTCCATGCAGGAGCTCAGCCCCCTGCAGCCTGGCTGTGGGACTGACATGAGTCTGACCAAGTCTCAGTTTCAGCTGCCAACTTGAAGAAAAATAATGGATTCAAAGAAAAATTTTTGCTCACTCCCTGCGAGAACAGGGTGTCTGCCTGTTGCCCTGGAAGGAAACTCTCCCAGCTACTGAGTTCAGAGTGAGTGAGCAGGACCTGGGTAGAGGCAGGAAGGGTGGGGACTGCATGGATGGGCTGTGGTGGGGTTGCAGGGGGCTCAAGGCAGAAAAAGGTGCCTGGAGCATGTGGGGAGGGACAAGCCTGCCTGGGTGCCCTCTTGGTCCCAGGGCCCACCCTGCTGGGAGTAGGACCGCATGGCCTGGCCTGGAGCACCCCTGCCCTCCACAAAGCTCCCTGGGCCAACCCAGTTATCAAAGGAGCAGACCAGGCTGAGAAATGAGGCTGCAGCAGGTGGTCCTGGACTCTACCCCAGCGGCCTCCTGAGCAGGGAGGCCCAGACCCAAAGGCCTCAGCTCCCTGAGAAACAGGGGCTGCTGGGACTCTGCAGCCTGGAAAGGGAGGGTCACACCACCTGCTTGTGGGTGCCAGGGACACTGCAGCCACCTCCCCCAGGTCACAGACACACAAGCAGTAAGGGCAACTGTACAGAGGATTTTATTGGGGATAAAGGACAATGGAATGGGAGGTTCAGGGCTCAGTTGTGAGCCAGGATCTTCTGAACCCAGGGCATGAATTTAGAGACACGAGTGGCCACCACAGGATCCTTAGTGGGGCAGACATCACTGAGCAGGGACACGATGCCCACCAGGATCCAGCGTCCATTCATCTTGCAGGCCAAGGAGCCACCAGAGTCACCCTGTGGGAGGAGAAGGAACCTGCCTGCAAGACTGAAAGGGGGGCAGTGTGCCCCAACCTGACCCAGAGAAATACCAGGTGATCCCAGTATGAGAGCAGAAAAACTCCATTTCAAACGGCAGCCCAGCTCTGGCCCTTGCTATGGGTGTTTACAGAGGGGCGGTTGGACCGAGATCTGAAAATCTGGAAGTACCTAGCCCAGGGGCAGTGTGAGACCAAATAGACCCTGCAGGACACTCTGGTGCCTGCACATACATGTGGCAGGCGTGTGTAAGTGCTGGTCCTGGCTTCCCTGAGCACAATCAAGAAATAGTGTAATGGGACCTGGGGCAAGGAGAACTCCTCCAGCCCAGCTTGGGGGAACAATCATTAGTGACTGGGTTGGAGCAACACGTACTTCATAGTTGCAGACGCCATTGGCCCCAGCACAGATCATGGTGTCCTTGTAAAGCTCGCCCAAGTATTTCTTGCACTCGGCCGTAGACAGGAGGGGCATGCTGGCTTCCTGCAGCTTCTCAGGCACCTCGCTGACTGTGAAGACAGATAGACAAATGAGGACGCCCCCCCCTTCTTCATAACAGAACTTAGTTAGAAGATACTAGGCCCCTAAGAGCTGCCATTCCCTGGCCCCCCTCTTGCTACGCCAGCAACAGGGTGCAGGATCAAAGCCCATCACCTCTTTGGATCTTAGAAGTGTCAAAGGGGTGGATTCCTTCTCATTCCACCCCAGGCCGGGCTGACTTTGCTGCAAGCATAGTTGATGCCACAAGCCCTGGGCTCTGCCAGCCTAGGAGTGGGGGGCACAAGGGCAGCAGCTTCTTCCCGGAGGAGGGAACTGACATCCTTCTGACTAGAAACCCCACTCTGGGGCTGGTAGGGAGGGAGCTTCCCCTTCCTGGTGGTTGCTGTCTTATGGAAGGACCAGCCAGGTAGCCCTGGATGATGGAGGAGACCATGAGGCAGAGGCAGCCCCAGAGAGGGGACCCCGGGCTGGACTCTCAGGGTCCCCAATGTTGCCCTGGACTCCTGACCCCCAGTCAAGCATGGATGGTGGCTACACCTGCCCACCACGCATGGGGGTACCAAGGACTGACTGCAGGTGGTGAGCGGGGCAGGGCCTGCTGGGACTGAGCTGTGTCTACAGAAACTGACAGTTCAAGGACCTCATGGACCTTGTGTCCGTGCAGGTTTGCTAGGTTTTCACTAAGAGGGTGCAGTCAAGCAGCTGACACATTCATGACACTGCTCACATTTGGACAGATCCACAAAGCAGAGCCCTACGGGTCCTTCCTGCTGCTCTAGAAACCCAGCCTCAGACCCTTGTCCTGAGAGGCAACGCACGGTCACTCACCATTGGGGTTGGTGTCCCCCCAGCCCATGATGGTGCACAGGGTCCCAGCACTGAACTTGTCGTCAACACTGGGCAGAACAATGGGGGACACTGTCTTGGAGAAGTGGAAGGGTACAACCAGCTTCAGCAGGGCGATGTCATTGAACACTTTACTGTACTTGAACTTGGGGTACCTAAAAATCTGTGGCGAGGACCAGGACAAGGAGATGAGGCAGGGGCCCAGTCAGTGGACAAAGATCAAGAGAGGCCAGAAGAACAGCAGGGCCCCATCTGCTGACCCCTGTTTTTGCAGTTAAAGTGTCTTCTCCTCTGCCCCACCCCCGAAGACTCATCCACCTCCAGGGCTAGTCCACCAGGATCTAAAATACCTTGGAAATCTTTATTAGCTGGATATCATCCTTAAATGAGCGTCGGTCATACTGCCCAGCCATAACCAAGTTGGATGTCCTGGAAGTAGCAGGTGGGTAAGGGTCAGTAGGAAACCACAGCCCTCCCTCGTCCTAGGTCCCTTCCTGGGCCTCACGTGACTCTGCAGTGGGCGGCGGTGATCACCCAGCTCGAGTTGATCAGGGAGCCCCCACAGATGGGGAATCCAGTGGGAGACTGTAGGAAGAAGAAAAGGTCAACACTGGCAGGACACCAGTCACAACAATCTGGGTAGTAGCAGCCTCACATCAGGGGCTGGTACCCCAGTGTGACCCCCCCTCACCTGCAGACTCCCCTCACCTGAAGAGACACATGCCAGGGCCAGGAGCCAGGGACAGCGTCCTGCCCATTGATGATCCTGGGTACAATGCTCAGCTCCGGTTCGCTGGCAGGGGCCCCAGAGACTGGGGGTGACAGGGGGAGGGTGAAAGGGTGGAGGTCTAGTCAGTCTGCAGAAACCTGGTTGACCCTCAGCCAGCACAGCACCACCCACACTACCCCTCCTGGCACCCCTGCATCCAGACTGGAAGACACACCCCTGCCTGCTGCCCAGTCACCCTCCCAGGCATGCAGAGGGCCAGGCAGCTCCATCCGGGTCACCATGCCCAGAGGAGCAGAAACAGGCTGAGGAATCAGGCCTCCCTGCCACCCGCTACCTTCTGGAGACCTCAGCCCCCGCTGACTCTCCCAGGCTCATTTCACCCCAGAAATGGGAGCAAACACCGCCCACCTCACAGGTACAGCTCACCGGAAGATGGATGTGGGCAGGAGGAGTTGAACTAAAAACAGAGAACCCCAAGAGAACATGAAATCCCCTCTCTGGCACTTCCCTGATGTAGTGTGACCTGTACCAATTTAAACTGTTGGATTCTCTCTCTGGGGTTTCAGGACGCTTCATTGCACAACATTTAAATCTCTTAATTATTTATAAAATAGGATGTTGATTCCCCATCATGAAGACACATCAAGGCAGGTCACACCAAGGCTCTCCCTGCCTGCCTCGGATGATGTAGGGATCCCTCTTCCCTCCTTTTCCAATAATCTGTCCATTTAAAATGACACATCAAAGCACCAGAAAATAAATGACATGAATTGTCCAGAGCAAGGAGGACACGCAGGGCCCTTGACATGTGCAGACACACTTGCTGGGTCAGGACACAGGATCCTCAGCAGCTCCCAGGGGTGTGAGAACTTGGCCACAGGAAGAAAGGGGGGCAGGGCCTGCCCCTCCCACCAGCCAGGCTGTCCCCAGGGTCCCCCAGGCCTTGCTCCAGGCAGCACCTGCCCCTGCCCCTGGGGACAGGGACATGGCCCGGCCACTCCCTCAGGCTGGTGTCTCCAAACATGTCGTCTCCTCATCTTTTTTTATCAGAACAGAAAACCACTAGCAGGAGCTGTGAGGGGCTCACCCTGCAGAGGCTTCATAGCAATGGAGTGGGGGGCCGGGTCCCCTGTGCTGGAGGAGCCTGAAATCTCACAGGAGTGGGGCCAGCAGGTGTGACAGGGATGGGCAGGAAATACAGGGAGGAGTTTCCCCCACTGAGCCCTGGTTCTGGTTATAAACAGGGAGTGAGTGTGTGAAGCTGCACAGAAGTGACAGGCAGGGGCTCAGCAGAGGCCCCTTCCCAGGATGCGGGGGGTGCAGGGAGCTGCTGAGCTCATGTGGGTGTCAGAGAATCCCTACAGCAAATAGGAAAAATGTTAACATTGTTCAAATGAAAACAGAGACTTGGCTATTGTACTTTTTTTCTCAAGAAATTGCCGAGCACCAAAAAAGGAGTCCTAAGGGAGAGTCTCCTGGCCACCCCCTAGCTGACCCTCTGGGCCACAACTGAGGCACTTCCTGGCTCCATCCTTTGAGGCCCAGAAGGTTCTGCTCCACACCTAGCACAGACGTGAGGTCTCAGAAAGCCCAGAAAGGCCTCTTTCCTCCTGCAAAGTCAGGCTAACTATCTACACTGAGGCCAAGGGACCAGGAGAGGGACTCAAAGCACCCTTGGGCTGGACACAAGGCCTCACCCCCAAGGACCCTCCAGTTCTCCAGAGGGGGGCTGATATGGAGCCACTGGGACTCAGGGCCCTTCAGCCCCCTCCCAGACCTGGTTATTCCTCAGACACCAACACTCACCAAAGTTGGTCCCAATCAGGGTGAAGCAGGAGAGAAGCCAGAGCAAGGCCATGGTGCTGCGGTCAGGGAGGGCAGGTCTGCCTGCACTGGGGCCCCTTTTACATCCCCTGGGAGCCCTAGTCCCGCCCAGGCCCCTCTGGGCCTTCCCTGACATGAGGGCCTCTGTCCCCTTGGACAAACCTGTCCTGGACTGGCTCAGCCCGGGTCACCCAGCACCAGGGAAAAGGGCAACTGCCTGGCTCACTGTCACCCATCAGCCTCGGCAACCCCCAGGGGAACGCACCCAGCTGTGGGCCCCTGAGGCCCTGGGCCCATCATGGGGGCGGCAGATGCTCAAAGACTCTGCAGGGAGCCTCCCCCAGGTGTTCAGAGCTGTCACCCAGGAGCTCAATATTTCACTGCATACCCAGAGCCCAGTGTTCCTGGCCCCTCCTATATCTGTTCTGGAAATCTCCATGAAGCAAGTGAAACACATAGGGATGGGCCCCAGAACCAGACCAGACATGCTGTTCTTGAGCACATGAGGGCAAGAGAGTATCTCACTGGCTTAGCCCAATGCCCTCTCCTTGAGAATTCACCACTGATGACCTGTCATTATAAAAACTCTTATCTTCAAATGAGGCTGAAAACTCACCATAAATGGCCACTGAGGACCCAGAAACTCAGGGCTGATGTCAGGAACACGGAGGTGAGCACAGGAAGGCCAGGAGGAGGGTGAGCCCGGGAGGCTCCTGCCCGAGGTGGGGCCACAGGACCTCAGCCTGTCCAGACCCCTCCTGCGTGTCTGCTGGTGTCTTCACGATGCATTGCTCAGCCAGAAAGACGGGACAGAAGCATCTGACTATTTTTACAGTTTAATGACAACCTTCCACCTGACTTCTGGAGTGTTTTATCGTTTTGTTTTTTTTTTTCTTCTTTTCCACCATTTTTTTCTCCTCAGATGCACCTCCGCGCATCTGGGAGGACAGGGCACCAGCCATATTTTTGTCAACTTGAAAATCGGTTCAATAGTTTAAATTAGTATTTTCTTTGACCTACAATGGAGAAATTTTTCAAAATGTTAACATGCCCTTTTGGGCCTCCTGGGTGGCAAAGGAGTAAAGGTCTCAGTGCTATCAAGCCATCACCAGCCACTGCAGCACCAGTTCGATCCCCGGCCAGGGAGCTACCCACATGGCGCATCAGACCTCTCCTGCCTCGCCTGCTGCACCGCTCAGCAGTGTATTTCAGTCAGTCTGACTGTTCTGCTCCCTGCTCTGTCTCTAGTGAATCTTCTCACCCCCAGCACCTTTGGCCTGCACCCCAGCTCTTGTATGCATAAATAAATAAATCTTTGAAAAAAGAAAACTTATACAGTGTAATTAAGCTGTCACCACCAAGCTCCTTGCGTCAAAGCCACAGAAACCAGGCTGAGAAATGAGCTGCAGCAGGTGGTCCTGGACTCCACCCCAGGGGCCTCCTGAGCAGGGAGGCCCAGACCCAAAGGCCTCAGCTCCCTGAGAAACAGGGGCTGCTGGGGCTCTGCAACCTGGAAAGGGAGGGTCACGCCGCCCCCTGGTGGGTGACAAGGACACTGCAGCCACCTCCCCCCCTCCCCCGTCCCCCCTCCCCCCCTCCCCTGGTCACAGACACACAAGCAGCCAGGGCTTCTGTGCAGAGGATTTTATTGGGGATAAAGGGCGCTGCACTGGGGGGATCAGGGCTCAGTTGTGAGCCACAATATCCTCAATCCAGGGTATGAATTTAGGGATTCGAACAGCCACCACAGGAACGTCAGTGGGTCTGGTTTCATCAACACAGGTCAGGATGCCCACCAAGGTCCAGACTCCATACTTCATACAGACCAGTGAGCCACCAGAGTCACCCTGTGGGAGGAGAAAGGATTGGTCTGCAAGGTTGAAAGGTTGGCAGAACGCTGAGATGCCCCAACCTGACCCAGCCATGTGGTGGCAAGAAACACAGGTGGGCACAGAGTTCAAACAAGAAACTCCATACAGATGCTAACCTGGCTCTGCTTCCTGCAAACGGTGGGTGAGGGGAAGGTGGTGGTAGCACCCCTGCTCTGTGCATCAGCTGGAAATATCTAGCCTATGGGGTGGCTATGAGAGTAACTCCCCATGGACAGCACCCCGATGCCTGGCAGAGCAAGTACTCGGCTGGGCCTGTGTGAGGGCTGGGCCTGGCTTCCCTGGACAATGTGAAAGGAAACAGGGGCGGGGGTATCTGGTAAGGTGTGTTCCTGCAGCCTGATAAGGGAACAACCTGTGAGGGCTGGGTGAGAGCAACACCATACATACGTCGTAAGGGCTGATGCCCTTGGCCCCGACACAGATCATTTCTTGTGGGAGGTTAGGGCCCCAGTACTTCCTGCACACCTCATTGGTCTGGAGGTACACAGTGGCCTCCTGCAGCTTGATGGGCATGATGGTGCCTGTAGACACAGAAGGGCCAAGGAGCTGAGGTCTCTCATCCTCTTAGCCGCCGGAGTGGAAAACAGCAGGGCCCCCAGGCAGCCATCCCTGCCCCCCTCTACCTATACCAGCAACAGGGTGCAGAGCAGAAGCCTACAGCCTGTTAGAACTCAGTATCCTAAAAGGGACTTGTTGCTCCTGATTCCACCCCAGGCCGGGCTGACGTTGCTCCACGCACAGCAGATGACACAGGCCCTGCCTGCCCAGCCTGGTGTGGCCGGGGTCCTGCCAGCAGCCCGAGTGTGGGGTGTCAGGGGCAGGGTCTTCTCCCCAGGGAAGGGGATGGCATCCTTCTGACTGCAGACCCCACTCTGGGGGTGACAGGGAGCCATCCCAGCTGCCCCTTCCTGGCGGCTGCTGTCCTGGGGAAGGAGCAGCCAGCCGGGTAGCCCTGGGCTGGACAGCAGAACTCAGACCATCAGGCAGGCCCAGCCCTGGGGAGGGGACACCGGGCTGGACGCTCAGGGCCCAGAACTTGCACTAGTGCTTGACCCCCACCACACAGGTCTGGAAAGTGACTGCACCCCTGCCCACTCAGGCCTGGGGCAAGTCCAGTATGTTGGGGTTCCAGGACTGACTGCAGGTGGGTGAGGTGGGGCCTGCTGGGAAGGAGCTCTTTGTGCAGAAACTAACAGTTCAAGGACATCATGGGCCTCTCGGCCAGGCATGTTGGGGAGGTTTTCATAACATTTGTAGTAAACAATTTGAAAACATTTATGAGAATTTCAATTTTACTAAAACATAAACCAGAGACCTACAGCTCCCGCCTGCTGTTCTAGCAGCCGATCCCAGGTCCACACTGAAGGGCAAGGCCATGGCCACTCACGGTTAAAGCGGGTAACCCCCCAGCCCATGACTCTGCACGAGGACCGGACATGGAACTTGTCATCAACACTGGGCAGGAGAACAGGGGACACGACGGTGAGGTGGAAGTCAGCCTGGGACGTCAGCTTCAGCAGAGCGAGGTCGGCGTAGTTATTGAGCGGATTGTAGTGTGGGTGTATAAAAATCTGTGGGGGGAGGGACCAGGGGTACAAGATGACAGAAGTGAATTCAGGGTGGCCCCTCTGGACAAAGATCAGGCGAGACCAGAAACAAGGGAAGCCCCTCTCCTGCCTTATGTCTCTGCAGCTAAGGATTGTCTCATCTGCTCCTGCCCCCAAACTCTTAATCTTCCCCCAGGCCTAGGTCAGGGGGATCTGAAATACCTTGGCAATCTTCAGGATCTGGATGTTATCCTGAGACTGTCGGTCATACTGTCCAGCCACAACCAAGTCATGTTTCCTAGAAGGAGCACTGGGTAAGGATTGAGGAGGAGACCACTCCCCTCCCTTGTCCCTAGGGCATCCTGGGCCTCACAAGACATTGCAGTGGGCGGAGGTGATCACCCAGTTCCTGTAGATCAGGGAGCCCCCACAGTAGTGGATTCTAGAGGGACTCTGTTGGGAGAAGGTCGGTTAAAATTGACAGGCACCTGTCACACCCATTGGGGAAGCAGTTCCCATCATATTGCCAGCACCCCAGTTTGCTCCCCTCACCTGCAGAGACACATGCCAGGGCCAGGAGCCAGGACGAGCTTCCTCCCCATTGATGATCCTGGGTACAATGCTCAGCTCCGGTTCGCTGGCAGGGGCCGCAGAGCCTGGGGGTCAAAGGGAGGAGGGTGAGAGGGTGGAGGTCTAGTCAGTCTGCAGATACCTGGTTGCACCCTCAGCCAGCACAGCACCACGCCCACACTCCCCCCTCCTGGCACCTCTGCATCCAGACTAGAAGACACACCCCCCACCGCCTGCTGGCCCAGTCACCCAGGGATGCAGAGGGACAGGCAGATCCATCCGGGTCTCCTTGCCCAGAGGAGCAGAAACAGGCTGAGAAATCAGGGTCCCTACCCCCTGTTTCTCTGCTGGGACCTCAGTCCCCTCTGATTGTCCCAGGCTCATTTCCCCAGTAAAGGGGGAGCAAACACTGCCCACCTCCTTGGCAATGCCAAGGAGATGGGTATTGGCAGGGGGCATGGAATTAAAAGCAGAACAACCCCAACTCCAAGAGAAACGCCCTTTCTAATTCTTTGCTGACTTATAAGACATGGACACTTCACAAATTTGGATTTTTTATTCCAGGATTTCAAAATTTTTCTTTGCCTAAGTTTGGTTATTAAATATTTAATAAGGTGAGACTTGGACTCCCCACCTTAAAAGGAAACATAAGGAACAGGGCCTCCCTGGTGGCGCAAGGGGTTAAGCACCACACTGTGAAGCAATCCGCAGCCTCTGCAGCATGAGTTCGATCCCCGGCCGGCCAGGGAGCTGCCCACATGGCGCAGCAGACCTCTCCTGGCTCTCCCGCTGCTCCCCTCAGCAGTGTATTTCAGTCAGTCTGCCTGTTCTGTTCCCCACTCTGTCTCTGGTGAATCCTCTCACCCACTGCATCTCTGGCCTGTGCCCCAGCTCTTCTTTACATAAATAAATAAATCTTTAAAAAAAGAACAATAAGGAAAAGAAAACAGAGGATAAGGATGTCCAGAGCAAGGAGGACACGCAGGGCCCTTGACATGTGCAGACACATTTGCTGGGTCAGGACACAGGATCCTCAGCAGCTCCCAGGGGTGTGAGAACTTGGCCACAGGAAGAAAGGGGGGCAGGGCCAGCCCCTCCCACCAGCCTAGCCGCCCCCAGGGTCCCCCAGGCCTTGCTCCAGGCAGCACCTACCCCTGCCCCTGGGGACAGGGACATGGCCCGGCCACTCCCTCAGGCTGGTGTCTCCAAACATGTCATCTCCTCTTCACCTTCTCTTATAAGAAAAGAAAACCACCAGCAGGAGCTGTGAGGGGCTCACCCTGCAGAGGCTTCATAGCAAGAGTGGGGGGCCGGGTCCCCTGTGCTGGAGGAGCCTGAAATCTCACAGGAGTGGGGCCAGCAGGTGTGACAGGGACAGGCAGGAAATACAGGGAGGAGCTTCCCCCACTGAGCCCTGGTTCTGGTTATGAACAGGGAGTGAGTGTGTGAAGCTGCACAGAAGTGACAGGCAGATTGACCAAAGTACACTGCTGAGGGGAGCAGCAGGTGAGACAGGCTGCGCCATGTGGGCAGCTCCCTGGCTGGCCAGGGATCGAACTCATGCTGCAGAGGCTGCGGATTGCTTCACAGTGTGGTGCTTAACCCCTTGCACCACCAGAGAAGCCCTGTGCCTAATGGTTCTTTGTAAGGTGGGGAGTCCAAGTCCCACCTTATTAAATACTTAATAAGCAATCAGCAGAGGCCCCTTCCCAGGAGAGGGGGGGGGGCAGGGAGCTGCTGGACCCAGTGTGGGTGTCAGAGAATCCCTAAAGCAAATCTGTGAAAGTTATTTTCTCCTAAACTGGACCTAGGCATTGCCTGGCCACCACCCTAAATACCTGATCTCATACTGCTTTTGGATTTATTTTTGTTTTTATAAAACCAACTGCTAGCACTGCCGGCAAAACAATAAAATCCACGGGAGGAGGCCGTGGGTGTTTTCATGTGTCCATCCCGTATCTGAGCCTCTGGCCACACCTGAGCCACTTCCTGGGCTCCATCCTCTGAGGCCAGGATGGTTCTGCTCTGCATCTGGCCCACATGTGAGAGTTCAAAAAGCCCAGAAGGGCTACTCCCCTCCTGCAAAGTCAGGCTAACTGTCTGCGCTGAGGCCAACGGGGCAGGAGAAGGACTCAAAGCACCCCTGGGGCTGGACACGAGTACTCATTCCCAAAAACCCTCCAGTCTTCCGGGGGGACATGATATGGAGTCAATGGGCCTCAGGACACCTCTCCCCACTGACCTCTCAAGCCCAGCTTTTCCCTCAGACACCAACACTCACCAAAGTTGGTCCCGACGAGGGTGATGCAGGAGAGAAGCCAGAACAAGGCCATGGTGCTGCAGTCAGGGAGGGTGGGGCGGCCTGCTCTGGGGCCCCTTTTACATCCCCTGGGAGCCCTAGTCCCGCCCAGGACCCTCTGGGCCTTCCCTGACCTGAGGGCCTCTGTCCCTGTGGACAAACATGTCCTGGACTGGCTCAGCCCGGGTCACCCAGCACCAGGGAAAAGGGCAACACCCTGGCTCACTGTCACCCATCAGCCTCGGCAACCCCCAGGGGAAGCACCCAGCTGTGGGCCCCGGAGGCCCTGGGTCCATCATGGGGGCAGCAGGTGCACATCAAAGACTCATCTACAGGGAGCCTCACCCAGGTGTTCTGGGGCATCCGGAGTTCAGCACTCAGGACTCAATTTCACTGGATCCCCAGAGCCCAGGGCTTCAGGCTGCTTCTCTCCCTGCTCAGGGAAACCCCCTGAGGCAAGTGAAACACACGAGGCTCAGCTCCCTTAGGAATGGGCCTCGGATCCAGCCCAGACTCGCAGCCCCGGAGCACACGAGGGCAAGAGAGTATCTCACTGGCTTAGCCCAATGCCCTCTCCTTGAGAATTCACCACTGATGACCTGTCGTTATAAAAACTCATTTTCAAATGAGGCTAAAAACTCACCATAAATGGCCACTGAGGACCCAGAAAGCTCAGGGCTGATGTCAGGAGCACGGAGGCGAGCACAGGAAGGCCAGGAGGAGGGTGAGCCTCAGAGCCCCTGCCCTAGGTGGGGCCACAGGACCTCAGCCTGTCCAGACTCCCCCTGCGTGTCTGCTGGTGTCTTCACGATGCATTGCTCAGCCAGAAAGACTGGACAGAGGCATCTGTGTATTTTATTTCTTTTTTTATCCTTTAATTTCTGTATTTGAATTTTTTTTTAGTTTTATTTATTTTTATACAAAAGCTCGGGTACAGGCCAGAGGCACAGGAGGGTGAGAGGATTCACCAGAAACAGAGTGGGGAACAGAACAGGCAGACAGACCGAAATACACTGCTGAGGGGAGCAGCAGGTGAGTCAGGAGAGGTCTGCCGCGCCATGTGGATATCTCCTTGGCCAGCCAGGAATCGAACCAGCACTGCAGAGTCTGAGGACAGCTTCACAGCACTGCGCTCAACCCTCTGTGCCACCGGGGAGGCCCTGTATTTGAATATTTTTGCTGCTGATACCCACTTTCCACTTGGGATCTGGAGTTGTGTTGTTGTGGTTTTGTTTTGTTGTGGTTTTTTTTTTTTTTTTTCAGTTTTCACCATTTTGTTATTTACCAAGAAACCCCATCCCTTCATCTGTGAGAACAGGGTACCAGCCCTCATAGATTGTCAATTTGAAAATAGAGGTCAGTAGTTTCAATCAGTGATGACCTTGATACTAGGTAGGGGAAACTCTTTCAAATGTTAATGACTATTTTTATTTATTTATTTTTTTACTTCCTATTCATTTTCTTCTAGATTCTACTGAGCTTTCTATTAACCTGTGAGTTGTGTGATCTGTCACTTTGTTATGTGGTTCTCAGCTGAAAATAAGTTCAGTCAATGTTAAAAATAAATTTGGGCCTCCTGGGTGGCAAAGGAGTAAAGGTCTCAGTGCTATCAAGCCATCACCAGCCACTGCAGCACCAGTTCGATCCCCAGCCAGGGAGCTACCCACATGGCGCAGCAGACCTCTCCTGCCTCACCCGCTGCTCCCCTCAGCAATGTATCTCAGTAGATCCACTAGTTCTGCTCCCCACTCTGTCTCTGGTGAATCCTCTCATCCCCTGCACCTTTGGCCTGCACCTCAGTTCTTGTATGCATAAATAAATAAAAATAAATTCTGCTTAAAGAAATAAAGGGAATCTGTGTTGGGCCTGAGTCTAGGACATAGACATGAACTCTGCCCTATACTTTATCCTCGCAGATTAGGCGACTTGGGTCACAGTCCCCAGGCCATGGCAGTGGGTCGCTTAAGGTTTAACAAGATATTCTGTTTCCTCCCAGGATGCAGAAAACTCCAGTGCCTGATAAACACCTTCAGGTGATTTTAAGCTGATAACACAGAAGGACCAACTCTTCCCCAAGGGCCTGGCTGTCCTGCGGCAGGGGCCACTACACCGCCTGGACCCTCCCCTGAGCTGGGGTGAAGACGCCCTGCCCACACCCTCTGTCCCTGCACTGCCCACTCCTGGGAACCTCCTCACAACTGGACCAGGGGTGCCAGCTGCGTCTCCTCCACGTGCCCGTGAGAGTCACAGACTCCTCTGGGCGCTTGCTGTGGGGCTCGGGGTCTGGCTTTCTGGGTGGGGTCACTGGCCAAATTAGTTCGAGACACGGACACCCTGAGACCCTGGGCAGAGGGACGGGTGCCCCAGAGTTCAAACCAAATCTCTGAAGGGGAGAAGAGCAAATCCCTGTTATCTCCACTTGGACACCCTTACGTTAATTACAAAAAGCATCACAAATGAAAATGATAACATGGTGCTGTGCCCTCCAGGTCCCTTCTCCACCCCACAGGCCTCCAGCAGACTGACCCTCAGGTACCAGGACGCAGGAAACAGATCTTCTCCCTAGAGACCAGCCCTTGGCAGGCACAGGTGTCCAAAAGAGGGGAACTCTCAGGGTGGTGGAGCACGTCGATTCAGTCACAGTCAGAGATAAGATCCCAGGGAGAGAGCTGGGGCCTGTAGGGAGCCTGGCACAAGCCTAAGGAGAGGTTAAATAAGAGATACTGTGATAGGGCCTCCCCGGGTGGCGCAGTGGTTGAGCACCGGGTTGCGAGGCTGCCCACAGCCTCTGTAGCACCAGTTCGATCCCCGGCCACTGGCGAGGGTCCCACCAAAAAAAAAAATAAAATAAAGAGATAATGTGATAGACACGTTTTGCCTAATTTCACCTTCCTCAGAGCAGGAGGTCCCCATTGTCTGGGATGAACAGTCTTCAGCCTCCTCACCAGGCAGGCCTGCAAGGGCCGTCCCGGGCATGTGCACACGAGCCCTGCACCACCCTGTTCCTGAAAATTGCAAGTTTCCAATTCAGCTCTTCTTTCCTGAGGGTGCAGTTCCCTTTCTAGAGACCTGCACCTTCACTGCAGGGGCCAGAAGTGGGTTCCAGGCCAGGCCCCTGTGCACAAGATTAGCTTGTCTTTTACAACCTGTGCACCTGGAGATCCAGGGAGGGAGAGCCTCCTCCCAACATCCCACAGACACGCTGGCCAGCACAGCGCAGCCTGTACCACAGGGGAGCAGGGAAGCCTCCAGAGCTCTGTTCGAGTGCTCAGAGCAGCAACTCACCTATCTGGGGACAAATAATTTGAGTCCCTGTGCAGGTAATGGGCCCTGGGTAAGACATGTCTAAATGACCACAGGCGCCTTGTCTTCTGTTCGTCAAATATTGCTACTTGCTGCAGCTGGAGCCACAGGGTGACAGGAACTGTGCTTCCATGTTTATCTTCTGCCCTCACACATGGGCCCAGCACTGCTGAAATGGCATCCTAATATGCCCATCATCAGGGCTGTACAGGGGCCCAGGATCCTAGATGCTTTGCAAGGGCTGCTGGGTCCAAGGTGCCAGATGAGCCCTGATGACCCAGAGATTCTCAACACTTCTTCCATCAGAGCAGAAGCAGATATGTACCCATACTCAGGATGCCCGAGAAGCATCAACTAGGCCCACGTAAGCCGTGACCAAAGTCCAACTGGATAGTGAAAAGGGAGGGACACCCCAAGACAGAGGGCACCACTCAAGAGGACCTCACAATCAAGCGAACCCCACTCATCACTGGAGTGGACACCATCTCATTTGAGATGGCCCCAGCCCGGGACTTCACTGCTGGGCATTCTAGAGATGACAGCCGGGACAGATAACTTTGCACAATGTAGACCTGAGTGCTTCCCTGCCTGGCAATATTTCCACCATGAGACCCACATCTTTGAAAGATCCACTTTGCACTCATATTTCCTTCAGCTGGGGAGATGGCTGTGGGCTGGATGAGGCTGCTGTTGTGTATTATTACGGGATGGGCTGCTCTCACCCTGCTTGATGGGCGCTGCTGGTCAGGACCTGCCCCGATGGACCCGACCTGCTCCCCAGGCTGTGGAGGCCCCACCATGACGGGGCCCTGTGTCTCAGGGGACGGCAGGGGACGCCCCTGACATTGGGCATTTTAATTGTCAGCCGAGGGCCTGGTTTCAGCTGATTGTCCAGGCATGGGCTTAAAAGAAATGCACAGAATAACCACATCCCAACCTCAGGACTACATGAGACCCGGTCCCAATCACTCACTTCCCTTAACATTCCAGATCTCAGAGACTTAGGAAAGGGACCATCTATCTACTGGTTTTTCCTTCCTGCCCTTTTATTCCCACCTCATGTTTGAAATTCATCAGGAAGAAGAGAGACCCACCAAATGAGCCATGACCCTGTGACCCAGTAAGTACCCCCAGGGGCACTGAGCTCACCCAGCCCACACCCCCTCACTGTGTGCCCCAGGGCCCGCCCTGTCTCCTCAGGACCTGTGAGAAATAAACTTGCTGCATTTCTAGTTTCCTGATGGTTCCTGCTGGTGGCAACTTAAATCCTCAAGGGCTGGTCCAGCCACTGCACTGGCTCTGAAAGGGGGTGTCTGTGCGGTGGGTAGCGGGAGCCCCCGGTAAGAATCCCAGCCAAGAGAGACAAAATGCAAAAACACAGAAAAGGCTGAAATACTTAAGAATTGAAAACACTCTAAATAACCTCTGGATACAGAGGTAATGGAAGGGGAAATTAAGAAGGTGGTGGAAGCGAAGGACATGAAAATACCACCCATCAAATGTGTGGGAAGCTGCTCACTCGGGAAAGAAATAGATAGACATCAAAGCTTTTATTGAAAACTGTTTAAAATGAAAGGCCAGGGCCTCCCCGGTGGCGCAGCGGTTGAGCACTGGGTTGCGAAGCTGCCCGCGGCCTCTGCAGCGCCGGTTCGATCCCCGGCTTCTCCCCGGCCACCGGAGGAGGGTCCCACATGGCGCGCAGACCTCTCCTGCCGCCCGCTGCTCCCCTCAGCAGTGTACTTCGGTCCTTCTGCCTGCTCTGCTCCCCGCTCTGGCTCTGGTGGGTTCTCTCACCCTCCCGCACTTCTGACTGTACCCAGTGCATGTATAAACAAAACAAACAAACAAGCAAACAAACAAATAAAGAAAAACATGCCTCTATAAAAAAAATAAATAAATAAAAAAAAAAAAATAAAATGAAAGGCCTGTGGTCTGTCTTATAAAGCAAGAAAAATACCAACAAGCCAACATGCCTGTTACACACAGGAGCAGAAAGCCATGAATTTATTTATACCAAAGACACCCCAGACCTTGTGTGCACAGGGGGCAGGAATGTGGGGTTGGCAGCAAGCAGGTAAATGTCCCCATGCCCACCTCAAGCCTAAGATAACACTGCCGTGCCTTCCAGCATGTTCCATGGCAGGGCCCCTTGTCCTACCTGACAGTTGTTTCCAGAGCTGACTGAGAGGCTCCTGGGCTGGCTCCTTGGCCTTGGGTAGCTGTCCAGGGATAGCACTGCCCCTGGTGGCCACAGTTGAGAGGACACATCTCCCTTCAGTGCCCCTCAGGGGTCCCTACCCAGGGGAGGCCTGGCCTCCTCACCCTCAAGCAGGCAAGGAGTTCTGACTCCAGCGGGACTTTCAACGTGATCACTCACAGGAATCACCTGGAAGGGATGTGTGAACTGCCCTGAGCCTCATCTTCATTGCTCCTTAATTGGTTCCTAATGGGATATGGGATTGTCCGGGGTCTCCCCCAGCTCCTGTGCTTTGGGGCTGCAGAGGCCTCCCTGCCCTCCCAGGACAGACAGGTGACCTGGGCAACAGGAGAGGTACAAAATCTGTGCAGGCAGGAGCCCAGGAGGACAGGGAGACCCACCCGGACACATCCCAGCCTCCTCTGGGGCTCTGGGTGGGGTCCCTTGGCCTGAAGTGGTGCCGGGGGAGGGCATTGAGGAGCTATAGGTCCGGCTCCCCCTCACACTCCTGAGCTCAGGCCCTGGTGCCACTGGGCCTCTGGGTGGGGTCCCCAGGCCTCTGGGCCTCTCCCCTGTGCTGCAGGACTCGGCTCCCAGGACTGTGGATGCTGCTGCACACACAGCCCAAACCATGGGGACTTTGGGGTCCTTGATGCTCCCCCAGAAACCACATATTGTACAGAGGCCACTGGACACAGAGATTTCAGACTGACCACGGCACACCCTTGAAACCTGATCACAGTAGATAGGCTACAGGGTAATAGGGGATACGAGGAGTGAACAGTGAGACCAGGGGTCAAATAGAAGGTGATAGGACTGCTGGGCATCTGATGGTGGCTTGGAGAGGTATATGCATCTAAAGAGGTGTGACCCTACACCCCTAAATGTATAGAGTGTAGATAACCATTGCTACCTCAATGCAAATAATTATGCATGACAAAAAAAAATGAAAAAGAAAAGAAAGGCTAAATGATGGAAAGAATTCCATGTCCATGGACAGGAAACTGATTATGGTTAAGATGTTGGTACCACCCGGCATGATCTCCACTTTGAAAGTATTTCCTACTAATTTGAAGTGACACCAAAGCAGGAAAAAAAAAAAAGAAAAATAACATGTAAATACAAAAATTTAAACTTCTAAGCTTCAACAGTCTTTATGTCTTTATCAAGTGAGTACTCACTAGACAACAACAAAAGGAAGAATGCGTTGAAAATTATTCTGATGAGTGTTTAGAAGCCAGACTTTACAAAGCACTTATAAAATCATGAACAAAAAGAATGATTCTAACTGACAAATATTTGAGAATGGCTCTTGAACATTTTCCTGCACAGAAGTGTAATAACAGGTCCACAATGACAGGACCCCGTGGCCTTTCCTGAGACACACACAGAGGAGGAGCGTCGGGCTCCCATGGGCCACAGAGACATGGAAACAAGGACGGGTCTGACCTCAGACAGACAAGGGCCTGAGCCAGCGAGACGCAGGGAGGGAACTAGGGACACAGACATGTCAGGGTGCTACAGAGATGAGAGGACACTATTGAAAAATGGGGAGACAATTGGGTAGAAGCAGGAAGGGTGAGGCCTGCATGGATGGTCTGGGGTGGGGGTGCAGGGGACTCAAGGCAGAGACAGGTGCCTGGAGCATGTGGGGAGAGACAAGCCTGCCTGGGTGACTCTCTTGGTCGCAGAGGACTGCATGGCCTGGCCTGGAGCACTCCTGCCTTCCACATAGTCCCTTGGATCAAGTCCGGCTGCCAAAGGCGCAGAAACCAGGCTGAGAAATGAGGCTGCAGCAGGTGGTCCTGGACTCCACCCCAGGGGCCTCCTGAGCAGCGAGGCCCAGACCCAAAGGCCTCAGCTCCCTGAGAAACAGGGGCTGCTGGGGCTCTGCAGCCTGGAAAGGGAGGGTCACGCCGCCCCCTGGTGGGTGACAGGGACACTGCAGCCACCGCCCCCAGGTCACAGACACACAAGCAGTCAGGGCTTCTGTGCAGAGACTTTTATTGTGTTCGATGGGATGATCAGAGTTCAGTTATGCACCACAGTATTTTCAATCCATCCTTTGTACTTGGGCAAACTGATGGCCATCATAGGATGGTGGGTGGGACAGGAACGACTGACAACGACCATGATGCCCACCAGGGTCCACACTCCCTTCTTCTTGCAGACCAGGGAGCCACCGACATCACCCTGTGGGAGACGAAGGGACAATGAAACAAGACTTAGAGTGGAGGCAGAACCCGGCTGGGCCCCAACGTGGCCCAGTCGTATGGTTCCCACAAACAACAGCAGGGCCCTGTATTCAAACTGTCCCCTGCTATGGGGTGTGGGGAAAAGGTGAGAGTTGGACATGGGGCCTGTAAATCAGCTGGAAATATCTGGCCCAGAAGGGCTATGACAGTAACCCCTATGGACAGCACCCCCAGGCCTGGTAGAGCTGGCAGGTCCTGGCTTCTCAGGACATGATCAAGAAAGGAGGGTAACAGGATCTGGGAAAGGAATATTCCTCCAGTCTGAGTGGGGGACAATCTGAGGGCTAAGAACACATACTTTCAGGGGCCTCCCCTGGTGGCGCAGCGCTTGAGCGCTGGGCTGCGAGGCTGCTTGCAGCCTCTGCAGCGCAGGTTCGATCCCCGGCCACCAGCAAGTGTCCAAAAAAAAAATAAAATAAAGAACACATACTTTCCAGCAGGAGACACCGTTGGCCCCCACACAGATCATGTCGCTGCTCATCCTGTGGCCCCAGTACTCCTGGCATTCCACTTTATTCAGGATGGGCACAGTGGCCTCCTGCAGCTTGTCAGGTCTCTTCTTGCCTGTAGAGACAGAGGGGTGAGGGAGTGAAGACTGTCATCCTCTGAGCCCAACCTGGGTGAAGAAGACCAGGGACCCTGAATACAGTCATCCCTGTTCCCCCACCACAACCACCACCACTTCCGACAGCAGCACCAGGGTGCAGGACCTATACCCTGTTAGACCTTAGAAACCTCAAAGGGATATGTTCTCCTGATTCCACCCCAGGTGGGGCAACTTAGCTCCGAGCACTTTGATGACAGAAGCCCTACTGCCCAGCCTGGTGTGGCCTGGTCCTGCCAGCCCAGGTCTGGCGGTCTCAGGAGCAGCATCTTGTCCCCAGGGAGGAGGACTGACATCCTTTTGATGAGAAAACCCACTCTGGGGTGACAGGGAGCTCCCTCCCCGCTGCCCCTTCCTGGCAGCTGCTGTCCTGTGGAAGGACCAGCTGAGTAGCCCTGGCCTGGGCAGAAGGACTCAGGACTGGGAGGAGACCATCAGGCAGAGCCAGTCCAGGTTGGGGAGGATGGGCTGGTTATAAACAGGGGCCTAAACCAGCCTTGGTGGCCCCTGCTTAACCAGGTCTGGATGAAAGTTGCTCTCTGCCCACTCTGGCCTGGGGCAAGTCCTCTGGTTACGGTGCCACTGCTGCCTGCTGGGAGGTGAGTGAGCAGGGCCTGCTGGGACTGAGCTATGTCTGCAGAAACTGACAGCTCAAGGACACCGTGGAACTCATGCCCACCCGTGTTGGGTAGGTTTTCATAACAGTTTCTAGCAAAGAAACAGACACATATGAGAGTTTGAATTTGGACAAAGCAATAACCAGAGCCATACGAGTCCCACCTGCTGTTCTAGCCCTCCAACTCCAGGGAGTAGTAAGCAGTAAGGCCAAGTGAGTAGTAAGAGTGAGTAGTAAGACCAAGATCACTCACCATGGCGGCGGGTATGTCCCCAGCCCACAATTTTGCACTGGGAACCGGCAGAGAACCTGTCGTCCACACTGGGCAGGGCAATGGCAGACACTGTGCGCTGGAAGTTCACCTGGGTAATGAGCTTCAAGAGGGCGAAGTCACCATAGAAAGTGCTGATGTTGAACTCGGGGTACCTAAAAATCTGTGGGACCAGGAGGACGAGAGGAGACAGATGAATTCCAGATGGCCCCTTTAGGGAACAAAGATCAGGGGAGACCCAGAGAACAACAAAGCCCCTCTGCTGGCTTTTGTCTCTGCGGGCAAAGGGTTTTTTTTTCTGCTCCTGCCCCTAAACCCTCATGGAGCCCCCAAGGCAGACCCAGCAGGGTGGAGCGTACCTTGCCAATCTTTAAGAATTGGATTTTATTCCCATATGCGCGTCGGTCATGCAGCCCAGCCACAACCCAGTCATACACCCTAGAGGAACACATGGGTAAGGCTGATGCACCCGACCACAGCCCTCCCAGGCCCAAGGCCCTCCTGGCCTCACCTGACTCTGCAGTGGGCGGCGGTGATCACCCAGTTCCGGTTGATCAGGGAGCCCCCGCAGATGAGCTTTCCAGAGGAGTTCTGTTGGAAGAATGTCATAAAAGTGATACACACCAGCCACCAATCTCGGGAGCAGCCCCACCACCTCAAGGGCAGGTAAAACAGTGTCACCCAACTCAGGTGCAGACGGTCCTCACCTCCAGAGACACATGCCAGGGGGAGGAGCTAGAACCAGCGTCCTTCCCATTAATGATCCTGGGTACAATGCTCAGCTCCGGTTCGCTGGCAGGGTCCCTGGAGCCTGGAGGTTACAGGGGGAGGGTGAGTGGGTGGAGGTCTAGTCAGTCTGCACAAACCTGGTGGCACCCTCAGCCCGTACAGCACCCACACTGCCCCCTCCTGGCACCCCTGCATTCAGACTGGAAGACACAAACCCCTGACTTCTGACCAAGCCACCCTCCCAGGGATGCAGAGAGAAGGTGGCTCCATCCGGGTCACCCTACCCAGAGGAGCAGAAACAGGCTGAGGATTCAGGGTCCCTGCTCCTCGCTTCCCTGCTCAGACATCAGCCCCCTCTGTGTCTCCCAGCCTTATTTTCCCCACAAAATGGGGATCAGGGCCTCCCTGGTGGCACAAGGGGTTAAGCACCACACTTTGAAGCAATTCGCAGCCTCTGCAGCACAAGTTCGATCCCCAGCCGGCCAGGGAGCAACCCACATGGCACAGCAGACCTCTCCTGTCTCACCCGCTGCTCCCCTCAGCAGTGTATTTCAGTCAGTCTGCCTGTTCTGTTCCCCACTCTGTCTCCAGTGAATCTCTTAGGGGGAAAAGGCTGTCCCAAAGCAAATTCCATACAGGCTTTGTGGACTCCACCCCCACCCCAGACCAAAGCCAAAGACACTGGGAACTCCAAATCCCATCACGACCCAAGGGAAGGTGGCTGGGACCTGAGGGTGGGGTTAAGCAGCCAGGTGGATACAAAAGGCAGACACGTGGGCTTTGGGGACCCCCCATTTTGGGCTCTCCGCCAGCTCGCAGCGTCTGGCCAGCTCTGAGAGTGACTTTGGGTTCCCAGGTCGTCGGATCGGGTAGGACGCATTAAAGACTTTATTTCCCTATTTTCTCCCTGAGTTGTACATTTTCCTTATTTCCTTTTCTCTTGTAAATAAATCTTTTATGAACCTTTTGTGTGTGTCTGTAGTGGAGTATTCCTAAGTCCCTTTAAAGCGCGCGGGTGAGGACCCACAGCCAGGAACCCGTTCAATATCGGGGTTGCTCTATAACAAATCCTCTCACCCCCCCCCCAACACACACACACACCTCTGACCTATATCCCAGCTCTTGTAAGCATAAGTAAATAAATCTTAAAAAAAAATGGGGATCAAACACTGCCCACCTCACAGGGAATGCTCACCAAAGAGATGGGTGTGGACAGGAGGGGTTAATTTAAAACAGAGAAACCAGTTCAAGAGACATAATTCTTGACTAATGGGATATCAAGTGTATCCATTTAAAATTCTAGATTCTTTACTCCAGAATTTCAGAAAGTCCTTGTGCATAAGTTTCATTATTAATTATATAAAAACATTGGACATTGATCCTAACAACGAAGAGACACATCAGAGAAAAAGAAAACAAGTGACGTGAATTTTCCAGAATAACAGGGAGAGACAGGTGTCCTTGACATGTGCAGACACATTGGCTGGGTCAGGACACAGGATCCTCAGCAGCTCCCAGGGGTGTGAGAACTTGGCCACGGGAAGAAAGGGGGGAAGGCCCAACTCCTTCTACCAGCTAGCCACCCCTCCCCCCAGGGTCCCCCAGGCCTTGCTCCAGGCAGCACCTGCCCCTGCCTCTGAGGACAGGGACATGGCCCAGTCACTCCCTCAAGCTGGTGACTCCAAACATGCCGTCTCTTCATCTTTTTGGTAATGACAATTAAACCACTAGCAATAGCTGTGAAGCCCTCACCCTGCAGAGGCTTCATAGCAATGGAGTGGGGGGCCGGGTCCCCTGTGCAGGGAGAAGCCTGAAATCTCACAGGAGTGGGGCCAGCAGGTGTGACAGGGACAGGCAGGAAATACAGGAAGGAGCTTCCCCCGCTGAGCCCTGGTTCTGGTTATAAACAGGGAGTGAGTGTGAGAAGCTGCACAGAAGTGACAGGCAGGGGCTCAGCAGAGGCCCCTTCCCAGGGGAGGGGGGAGCAGGGAGCTGCTGAGCCCAGTGTGGGTGTCAGAGAATCCCTAAGGATAACTGGAGAATCGAATGTTTGTTAAATCCTGAGCAGAGATGCATGGATATTATATATTTTTCTTTGTGTCTTTGTTCTTATTAAAGCAACTACTAGAAGTGCTGGCAATAAAGAAAGTCAAGGGAAGAGTACTTGGGGTGTTTCTCGTGCCCACCCCCTTACTGACCCTCTGGGCCACACCTGAGCCACTTCCTGGGCTCCATCCTCTGAAGCCCACAAGTTTCTGCACCACACATGTCACCACTGTGAGGACTCAGAATGTCCCGAAGAGCCGCTCTCCTCCTGCAAATTCACGTGCACGGCCTACACTGAGGCCAAGGGGACAGGAAGGGTCTCAATGCACCCTAGGGTTGGACTCCAAATCACACCCCCAACAGAATGCCTCAGTTTTCCAGAGGAGGCCTGATGTGCAACCAACAGGGGCTTCAGGCTCCTACCAGGCCCAGCAGTTCCCAATGACCCTAAAACTCACCGTAGGAGGCCCCAATGAAGGCGAAGCAGGAGAGAAGCCAAAGGAAGGCCATGGTGCTGCAGTCAGGGAGGTATGAGACCACTTGCTCTAGGGGCCCTTTTACATCCCCCGGGAGCCTTAGTCCCGCCCAGACCCCTTGGGCCTTACCTGACCTGAGGGTCAAATTCCCATGCTTCAACCTGTCCCGGACTGGCTCAGCCCTGGTCACCCCACCACCAGGGAAAAGGGCAGCTGCCTGGCTCCCTGTCACCCATCAGCCTCGGCAACCCCCGGGGGAAGCACCCAGCTGTGGGCCCCGGAGGCCCTGGGCCCATCATGGGGGTGGCAGGTGCACATCAAAGACTCATCTACAGGGAGCCTCACCCAGGTGTTCTGGGGCACCCAGAGCTCAGCACCCAGGACTCAACATCATGCACACCCAGAGCCCAGGATTTCAGGCTGCTTCTCTCCCTGCTCAGGGCAACCCCTGAGGCAAGTGACATACCAGGCTCAGCTCCCTTAGGAATGGGCCTCGAAACCAGCCCAGACTCGCAGCCCCAGAGCACACGAGGGCAAGACAGTATCTCACTGGCTTAGCCCAATGCCCTCTCCTTGAGAATTCACCACTGATCACACGTTGCTATAAAAACTCTCAACTTATTCTCAAATGAGGCTTGAAAACTCATCATGAAAAGCCCACTGAGGACCCAGAAAGCTCAGGGCTGATGTCAGGAGCACGGAGGCGAGCACAGGAAGGCCAGGAGGAGGGTGAGCCCGGGAGGCTCCTGCCCTAGGTGGGGCCACAGGATCAGCCTGTCCAGACCCCTCCTGCGTGTCTCCACAATGGGGTCTTCACGATGCATTGCTGCAGCCAGAAAGACTGGACAGAGCACTTGAGTAGCTTATTTCTTTTTTAACCCCCATTTTCTCTATTTGAATATTTTTGCAGCTCTGATTCCTAGTTCCTGCTGGGTAATGGAGTTGTTTATTTTCAGTTTTCACTCATTTATTTTACCTCCTGCTCATTTTCCATTAGGATAGTTTTCTACTGACCTGTGACTTGTGTGATCTCTCAGAGTTTGTTATGTGGCTCCGTGGCCCCGTCTCTGTATGGACTAGGGAACCACCTGTGTGTGCTTTGCTGCTTCTGGAATAACCACGTCACTTTTAGCTCAAAAACTTGTCCTAGTGAAAATATGACAGCCTTGACTTGAACTCCATTTCTTCAGTTGTTGTTCTGTCCTTTGTAAATTCAGTTTTGTGCTGGAGTCCCCTCTTTTCAGTGGGGAAAGTCTCTGACCAGGAAAGAGTCTCCTGGGGCTCAGACCCCATCTGTGGGGAAGGCCAACTCTGCCACATTTCAGGGGACAGAGAGGGTGGGGCCCGTTGTGTGTGCGACCTTAGGGGAACTAAGGTTCTGCTCCTGGTTCTGTAGCTTTGACAAATAAAGTCATGAGACTGTGAAAAGATGGAGTTAAAATCCTCTGTCTTAAAACATGGCCCCCAGGGAACCGCTCTCCCAGCATGAGGGTTGGAATCCTCACTTGGATTAGCTGAAAGCTCTCAGTCTCACTACCATGGAGACTTCATTTGCAGTTCACAGCAGGGACCACATGATGGGCCCAGAAACCCCAAGCCCTCCTGGATCAGGACAGGAAGGGCAGCTGCTCCCAGCAGGCCCTTGGGCAATCAGGAACCAGGAGACCCTCCTGGGCTACACCACCTGTCATGGCTGAAGGTCCTTAGTTTATTAGGTAATTGTCAGGTGGTCTGGGAGGGACAGGTTACCCTCTGCTCTCACAGAGACTTCAGCTCCAGGCTGAGGCGCTCAGGTGGCGAGTGACTGAAATGGGGGCACTTCCTCCCCGCCCCCCAGGAGAAGCTGAAACTAGTCTCTTAGATGTTGAGTCTTGATGACAGAGGAACAAAGGTCACTCCAGGCAGAGCTGCTCCTTTCATCCTCCCTGAGCAGTCTCCCATCTCTTCTGGAAAAACAAGGTGTGAAGGGGTACGAAGTCTAAGGAAACTATGAAATGAAAACCCTAAGGGGAACAGCGCTGTATGGGAAGAGGGGGTCGTGCGTGTGGAAGCTCAGAAAGGGATTTAGACATGAGCTTGAGGAGGTCAAGCTGGAAAATCCCCGAGGACTCTCAGAAGGGTGTGGTTCCCCTAAGGTCTACCACCAGGAGGGCAGCAGAGACCCACACAGGGGAAGCCACAGCTCACGTGCACTTACGTGACTCCACACAGACCCCCTCATCTGCCGAGGAAGGAAAGCCTTGGACACTGTGCACAGCCTGGTCAGAGCTTAAGGAAGCTCCCCCTCGGGTGCTCTTCTCCCCTCAGGTGTGAGCAGCTAGAGAGACACCCAGTCCTGTCAGCAAGCGCAGTTGTCAGAGGAAAATTTGGCTCTTAGAGTCTTTCTTCCTCTGGGCAATAAAGTATTATTTGACAAGCTTCTGTTTGTGTTAAAGCTGGCCAAAAACATTCATAAAATAATAGCGTTGAATTATTTCAAAAGAAAAGAAGCGACAACTTGGAGCATTCCTGGGACCTTCCTCGTCACAAATAACGCCCCATTCCCATCCAACAAACATTTTTTTTAATTTCCTTATATAGAAGGAGGAACTTTGGGAGCCTCAGCAGATGATTGGATATAAACTCTGCCCTAATCTTCCAGCAGGCAGCTTCGCTTACGTGCAGCACGTTCTGTCAAGGCCATGGTAAAAGGCTACTAATGATTAACACGGTATTTCTGTTCCCTACCAGGACAGGCAGAAAGGCTCAGAGCCAGAGGAACTTATCTGATAAGACCCTGCAGGTGGTTTTAAGCTGCTAACAGAGAAGAGGGCAACTCTTCCCCAAGGGCCTGGCTGTCCTGCGGCTGGAGGCCACGACACTGCCTGGGGCCTTCCCTGAGCTGGGGTGAGGACGCCCTGCCCACACCCTCCTGTCCCTGCACTGCCCACTCCTGGGAACTTCCTCACAACTGGACCAGGGGTGCCAGCTGCGTCTCCTCCACGTGCCCGTGAGAGTGACAGACTCCTCTGGGCGCTCTCTGTGGGGCTTGGGGTCGGGCTTTCTGGGTGGGGTCACTGGTCTGATCAGTTCAGTGTCACTGACACCCTGAGTCCCTGGGCAGAGGGAGAAGGTGCCCCAGAGTTCAAGCCACATCTCTGAAGGGGAGAAGAGCAAATCCCTACTATCTCCTCTCTGACAGGTCAGTATTTATTACAAAAAGCACAACCCTGGAGGGTGCTTTCCCCACAGGTCCCTTCTGAACCCCACAGGTCTCCAGCAGTGTGACCCTCAAGTCCAGGTTGCAGGAAACAGAGATCCTCTCCCTGGGGACCGGCTAGGGCCAAGGCATGTGTGGCCAGAGGGAAGCACTCAAGATGGTAGAGCATGTCCTATTCCAGTCAGTCACTGGGAGAAAGCTAAGGCCTTCCAGAAACCACACATTGGTACAGAGGCCACTCATGTTCTATACACTGTGCCAGGGTCACTGAGTGACAGGTGAGGACACTTCTCTATGAAAACTGTCCTTACAGCAAATGACAGGGACATTGAGTGAGTTACCCCCATTTACAAGCCCGACAATGACAGTCCAGGCCTCAGGCATCAAAGCCTGTGATACCAACAGTTAGAGAAAGCAGGCCTCACCCCTCCAGGCAGGAGGCCAGCCCCTGCAGCCTGGCTGCGGGACATGAGCCTGATCAAGTCTCTACTAGCAGCTACCAAATCAAAGGAAAAAATAGTGGACACATGGGGTCTTGCAGTACAGTGGTTCAGACCCTGGGACTGGAAGGAAGCTTCCCCAGCTCCTCAGTTCAGAGTGAGTGAGCAGGACCTGGGTAGAAGCAGGAAGGGTGGAGACTGCATGTGTGGTCTGGGGTAAGGGGGGCAGGGAGGACAAGGCGGAGAAAGGTGCCTGGAGCTGTGCGGGGTGCTGAGAGGGACAAGTCTGCCTGGGTGGCCCTCATCAGGGTGTCCATCCTGCAGGGAAGAGGACTGCGTGGCCGGGCCTGGAGCACTCCTGGTTTCCTCAAAGCTCCCTGGGCCAATCCAGCTGCCAAGGAGCAAAAACCAGGCTGAGAAATGAGGCTGCAGCTGGTGGTCCTGGACTCTACACCAAGGGCCTCCTGAGCAGGGAGGACCACATGCAAAGGCCTCAGCCCTAAGAAACAAGGGCAGTTGGGGCTCTGCAGCCTGGAAAGGGAAGGGTTGTGCTGCCCCTTGGTGGGTGACAGGGACACTGCAGCCACCTCCCCCAGGTCATAGACACACAAGCAGTCAGGGCTTCTGTACAGAGGCTTTTATTGGGGTCAAAGGGCGCCGGGATGGGAGGATGAGGGCTCAGTGGTGAGCCACCATACTTTTAATCCACGGCTGGAAATTACGCACACTGAGGGCCACCATAGGACGTCCAGTGGGGCAGGATTTGCTGCCATAAAGTATGATGCCTACAAGAGTCCAGACTCCATTCTTCTTGCAGGCCAGGGAGCCACCAACATCACCCTGTGGAGGAGAAGGGACCAGAATGCAAGACTGGAAGTGCTGGTCAACCCCAGATGTGTCCCAACCTGCCCCGCGCATGAGGATCCCAGAAATACCAGGAGGTCCTGTTTTTGAACAGAGAAATTCTATTTCAAACATCACCCCAGCTCTGCCTCCAGCTGGGGGGGCGGGAAGAGGAGAAGGTGGGAGCTGGCAATATGGCCTTTAAATCAGTTAAGATAGAGATATCTCAACAGGAGGTGCCTATGAGAGTAAACCCCCCAAAAGTAACGGGTTGTAGGAAAAAAGCTGACACGTTGATGAGACTTGGAATTTGGACACACCAGAAGGTGAGCTATGCAGTCCCACTTGATGTTCTAGAGCCAACCCCAGACCCACGTCCTGAGTGGCAAGACCGTGGTCACTCACCATTAGGGTGGGTGATCCCCCAGCCCATTCTGCATTGGGACCCAGGAAGGAACTTTTCGTCAACACTGGGCAGAACAACGGGGGACACTCTCTCATCGATAAGTGTGGGTGTGGCCAGCTTCACAAGGGCAATGTCATTGCGCAAGGTATTAACCCAGAACTGGGGGTGTCTAAAAATCTGTGTGTGAGGACCAAGAGGAAGAGAGGGAAAATGAATCCCGGGTGCCCCCTGAGAGCACATATATTGGTGATGACAGCAGAACAGCGAGGCCCATCTTCTGGCTCCTGTCTCTGAGCAGAAGGGTTGTCTCCTCTGCTCCTGCCCCTAAACCCTCATCCGAGCCTCCAGGGCAGGCCAGCAGGGTCTGGGTACCTTGGCAATCCTCAGGATTTGAATGTCATTCTGAAAATAGTGTCGATCATAGAGCCCAGCAATAACCAAAAAGATGTCCTAGAGGGAGCAGGTGGATAAGGATTGAGGAGGAGACCACGCCCCGCCCTTGTCCCTAGGACCTTCCTGGGCCTGGCGTGACATTGCAGTGGGCAGCGGTGATCACCCAGTTCCTGTGTATCAGGGAGCCCCCGCAGAAGTAGAAGCCAGTGGAATTCTGCAGGGAGAAGGGAGCGTCAACACTGGCAGGACACAGACACATCCATCTGGGTAGTCACACCCCACATTTACCATTACCCCCGTGTGACCCCACTCAGGTGCAGACTCCCCTCACCTGCAGAGACACATGTCAGGGCCAAGAGCCAGGATGAGCATCCTCCCCATCGATGATCCTGGGTTGAATGTTCAGCTCCAGTTCACTGGCAGGGGCCCCAGAGCCTGGTGTCCCGGGACAGGGCGTGGGGAGGGTGAGAGGGTGGAGGTCTACTGAGTCTACAGAAACCTGGGTGACCCTCAGCCAGCACAGCACTACGCCCACATTCCTCCCTTCTGGCACCCCTGCATTGAGACTGGAGGACACACACCCCTGCCTGCTGGCCCGTCACCCTCCCAGGGATGCAGAGGGACAGGCGGCTCCATCCGGGTCACCCTGCCCTGAGGAGCAGAAACAGGCCGAGGAATCAGGGTCCTGCTCCCCGCTTCCCTGCTGGGACCTCAGCCCCCTCTGACTCCCCAGGCATTTTGCCAAGAATGGGGAGCAAACTCTGCCCACCTCACATTCAAAGCAGGCTAAGGAGATGGGGCAAGTGTGGAATTAAAAACAAAACAAACCCAAGCCCACAAAAAATATCCCTATAAAACTTTGTTCAGAGGATGTGACCTCAACCCATTTACACTCTGGATTCACTATTTCAGAATTTTGTCTTCGTCACATGAACTATGTCATTAACTATTTAAGAAGATAGGACGTTGATTCCCGCACAGAGACACGTCAGGGAAAGGGAAAACAGGACGAGACTGTCCAGAGCAAGGAGGACACGCAGGGCCCTTGACATGTGCAGACACATTTGCTGGGTCAGGACACAGGATCCTCAGCAGCTCCCAGGGGTGTGAGAACTTGGCCACAGGGAGAAAGGGGGCAGGGCCAGCCCCTCCCACCAGCCAGGCTGTCCCCAGGGTCCCCCAGGCCTTGCTCCAGGCAGCACCTGCCCCTGGGGACAGGGACATGACCCGGCCACTCCCTCAGGCTGGTGTCTCCAAACATGTCGTCTCCTCATCTTGTCTTACCAGAACAGAAAAACCAGTAACAGGAGCTGTGAGGGGCTCACCCTGCAGAGGCTTCTTAGCAATGGAGTGGGGGGCCGGGTCTCTACCCCAGGACCTGAGCAGAGAAGACCAGACCCAAAGGCCTCAGCTCCCTGAGAAACAGGGGCTGCTGGGGCTCTGCAGCCTGGAAAGGGAGGGTCACGCCGCCCCCTGGTGGGTGCCAGGGACACTGCAGCCACCTCCCCAGGTCACACACACACAAGCAGTCAGGGCTTCTGTGCAGAGGATTTTATTGTGTTCGATGGGATGATCAGAGTTCAGTTATGCACCACAGTATTTTCAATCCATCCTTTGTACTTGGGCAAACTGATGGCCAGCATAGGATGGTGGGTGGGACAGGAAAGACTGACATCGACAATGATGCCCACCAGGGTCCACACTCCCTTCTTCTTGCAGACCAGGGAGCCACCGATATCACCCTGTGGGAGACGAAGGGACAATGAAACAAGACTTAGGGTGGAGGCAGAACCCGGCTGGGCCCCAACGTGGCCCAGTCGTATGGTTCCCACAAACAACAGCAGGGCCCTGTATTCAAACTGTCCCCTGCTATGGGGTGTGGGGAAAAGGTGAGAGTTGGACATGGGGCCTGTAAATCAGCTGGAAATATCTGGCCCAGAAGGGCTATGACAGTAACCCCTATGGACAGCACCCCCAGGCCTGGTAGAGCTGGCAGGTCCTGGCTTCTCAGGACATGATCAAGAAAGGAGGGTAACAGGATCTGGGAAAGGAATATTCCTCCAGTCTGAGTGGGGGACAATCTGAGGGCTAAGAACACATACTTTCAGGGGCCTCCCCTGGTGGCGCAGCGCTTGAGCGCTGGGCTGCGAGGCTGCTTGCAGCCTCTGCAGCGCAGGTTCGATCCCCGGCCACCAGCAAGTGTCCAAAAAAAAAATAAAATAAAGAACACATACTTTCCAGCAGGAGACACCGTTGGCCCCCACACAGATCATGTCGCTGCTCATCCTGTGGCCCCAGTACTCCTGGCATTCCACTTTATTCAGGATGGGCACAGTGGCCTCCTGCAGCTTGTCAGGTCTCTTCTTGCCTGTAGAGACAGAGGGGTGAGGGAGTGAAGACTGTCATCCTCTGAGCCCAACCTGGGTGAAGAAGACCAGGGACCCTGAATACAGTCATCCCTGTTCCCCCACCACAACCACCACCACTTCCGACAGCAGCACCAGGGTGCAGGACCTATACCCTGTTAGACCTTAGAAACCTCAAAGGGATACGTTCTCCTGATTCCACCCCAGGTGGGGCAACTTAGCTCCGAGCACTTTGATGACAGAAGCCCTACTGCCCAGCCTGGTGTGGCCTGGTCCTGCCAGCCCAGGTCTGGCGGTCTCAGGAGCAGCATCTTGTCCCCAGGGAGGGGGACTGACATCCTTTTGATGAGAAAACCCACTCTGGGGTGACAGGGAGCTCCCTCCCCGCTGCCCCTTCCTGGCAGCTGCTGTCCTGTGGAAGGACCAGCTGAGTAGCCCTGGCCTGGGCAGAAGGACTCAGGACTGGGAGGAGACCATCAGGCAGAGCCAGTCCAGGTTGGGGAGGATGGGCTGGTTATAAACAGGGGCCTAAACCAGCCTTGGTGGCCCCTGCTTAACCAGGTCTGGATGAAAGTTGCTCTCTGCCCACTCTGGCCTGGGGCAAGTCCTCTGGTTAGGGTGCCACTGCTGCCTGCTGGGAGGTGAGTGAGCAGGGCCTGCTGGGACTGAGCTGTGTCTGCAGAAACTGACAGCTCAAGGACACCGTGGAACTCATGCCCACCCGTGTTGGGTAGGTTTTCATAACAGTTTCTAGCAAAGAAACAGACACATATGAGAGTTTGAATTTGGACAAAGCAATAACCAGAGCCATACGAGTCCCACCTGCTGTTCTAGCCCTCCAACTCCAGGGAGTAGTAAGCAGTAAGGCCAAGTGAGTAGTAAGAGTGAGTAGTAAGACCAAGATCACTCACCATGGCGGCGGGTATGTCCCCAGCCCACAATTTTGCACTGGGAACCGGCAGAGAACCTGTCGTCCACACTGGGCAGGGCAATGGCAGACACTGTGCGCTGGAAGTTCACCTGGGTAATGAGCTTCAAGAGGGCGAAGTCACCATAGAAAGTGCTGATGTTGAACTCGGGGTACCTAAAAATCTGTGGGACCAGGAGGATGAGAGGAGACAGATGAATTCCAGATGGCCCCTTTAGGGAACAAAGATCAGGGGAGACCCAGAGAACAACAAAGCCCCTCTGCTGGCTTCTGTGTCTGCGGGCAAAGGGTCTTTTTTTCTGCTCCTGCCCCTAAACCCTCATGGAGCCCCCAAGGCAGACCCAGCAGGGTGGAGCGTACCTTGCCAATCTTTAAGAATTGGATTTTATTCCCATATGCGCGTCGGTCATGCAGCCCAGCCACAACCCAGTCATACACCCTAGAGGAACACATGGGTAAGGCTGATGCACCCGACCACAGCCCTCCCAGGCCCAAGGCCCTCCTGGCCTCACCTGACTCTGCAGCGGGCGGCGGTGATCACCCAGTTCCGGTTGATCAGGGAGCCCCCGCAGATGAGCTTTCCAGAGGAGTTCTGTTGGAAGAATGTCATCAAAAGTGATACACACCAGCCACCAATCTCGGGAGCAGCCCCACCACCTCAAGGGCAGGTAAAACAGTGTCACCCAACTCAGGTGCAGACGGTCCTCACCTCCAGAGACACATGCCAGGGGGAGGAGCTAGAACCAGCGTCCTTCCCATTAATGATCCTGGGTACAATGCTCAGCTCCGGTTCGCTGGCAGGGTCCCTGGAGCCTGGAGGTTACAGGGGGAGGGTGAGTGGGTGGAGGTCTAGTCAGTCTGCACAAACCTGGTGGCACCCTCAGCCCGTACAGCACCCACACTGCCCCCTCCTGGCACCCCTGCATTCAGACTGGAAGACACAAACCCCTGACTTCTGACCCAGCCACCCTCCCAGGGATGCAGAGAGAAGGTGGCTCCATCCGGGTCACCCTACCCAGAGGAGCAGAAACAGGCTGAGGATTCAGGGTCCCTGCTCCTCGCTTCCCTGCTCAGACATCAGCCCCCTCTGTGTCTCCCAGCCTTATTTTCCCCACAAAATGGGGATCAAGGCCTCCCTGGTGGCACAAGGGGTTAAGCACCACACTATGAAGCAATTCGCAGCCTCTGCAGCACAAGTTCGATCCCCAGCCGGCCAGGGAGCAACCCACATGGCACAGCAGACCTCTCCTGTCTCGCCCGCTGCTCCCCTCAGCAGTGGATTTCAGTCAGTCTGCCTGTTCTGTTCCCCACTCTGTCTCTGGTGAATCTTAGGGGGAAAAGGATGTCCCAAAGCAAATTCCATACAGGCTTTGTGGACTCCACCCCCACCCCAGACCAAAGCCAAAGACACTGGGAACTCCAAATCCCATCACCACCCAAGGGAAGGTGGCTGGGACCTGAGGGTGGGGTTAAGCAGCCAGGTGGATATAAAAGGCAGACACGTGGGCTTTGGGGGTCCCCCATTTTGGCTCTCCACCAGCTCACAGCGTCCGGCCAGCTCTGAGAGTGACTTTGGGTTTCCAGGTCGGCGGATCGGGTAGGACGCATTAAAGACTTTATTTCCCTATTTTCTCCCTGAGTTGTACATTTTCCTTATTTCCTTTTCTCTTGTAAATAAACCTTTTATTAACCTTTGTGTGTGTCTGTAGTGGAGTATTCCTAATTCCCTTTAAAGCGCGCGGGTGAGGACCCACAGCCAGGAACCCGTTCAATATCGGGGTTGCTCTATAACAAATCCTCTCACCCCCCCCCCAACACACACACACACCTCTGACCTATATCCCAGCTCTTGTAAGCATAAGTAAATAAATCTTAAAAAAAAATGGGATCAAACACTGCCCACCTCACAGGGAATGCTCACCAAAGAGATGGGTGTGGACAGGAGGGGTTAATTTAAAACAGAGAAACCAGTTCAAGAGACATACCCTACATAATTCTTGACTAATGGAATATCAGGTGTATCCATTTAAAATTCTAGATTCTTTACTCCAGAATTTCAGAAAGTCCTTGTGCATAAGTTTCCTTATTAATTATATAAAAACATTGGACATTGATCCTAACAACGAAGAGACACATCAGAGAAAAAGAAAACAAGTGACGTGAATTTTCCAGAATAACAGGGAGAGACAGGTGTCCTTGACATGTGCAGACACATTGGCTGGGTCAGGACACAGGATCCTCAGCAGCTCCCAGGGGTGTGAGAACTTGGCCACAGGAAGAAAGGGGGGAAGGCCCAACTCCTTCTACCAGCCAGCCACCCCTCCCCCCAGGGTCCCCCAGGCCTTGCTCCAGGCAGCACCTGCCCCTGCCTCTGAGGACAGGGACATGGCCCAGTCACTCCCTCAAGCTGGTGTCTCCAAACATGCCGTCTCTTCATCTTTTTTGTAATGACAATTAAACCATTAGCAATAGCTGTGAAGCCCTCACCCTGCAGAGGCTTCATAGCAATGGAGTGGGGGGCCGGGTCCCCTGTGCAGGGAGAAGCCTGAAATCTCACAGGAGTGGGGCCAGCAGGTGTGACAGGGACAGGCAGGAAATACAGGAAGGAGCTTCCCCCGCTGAGCCCTGGTTCTGGTTATAAACAGGGAGTGAGTGTGTGAAGCTGCACAGAAGTGACAGGCAGGGGCTCAGCAGAGGCCCCTTCCCAGGGGAGGGGGGAGCAGGGAGCTGCTGAGCCCAGTGTGGGTGTCAGAGAATCCCTAAGAATAACTGGAGAATCGAATGTTTGTTAAATCCTGAGCAGAGATGCATGGATATTATATATTTTTCTTTGTGTCTTTGTTCTTATTAAAGCAACTACTAGAAGTGCTGGCAATAAAGAAAGTCAAGGGAAGAGTACTTGGGGTGTTTCTCGTGCCCACCCCCTTACTGACCCTCTGGGCCACACCTGAGCCACTTCCTGGGCTCCATCCTCTGAAGCCCACAAGTTTCTGCACCACACATGTCACCACTGTGAGGACTCAGAATGTCCCGAAGAGCCGCTCTCCTCCTGCAAATTCACGTGCACGGCCTACACTGAGGCCAAGGGGACAGGAAGGGTCTCAATGCACCCTAGGGTTGGACTCCAAATCACACCCCCAACAGAATGCCTCAGTTTTCCAGAGGAGGCCTGATGTGCAACCAACAGGGGCTTCAGGCTCCTACCAGGCCCAGCAGTTCCCAATGACCCTAAAACTCACCGTAGGAGGCCCCAATGAAGGCGAAGCAGGAGAGAAGCCAAAGGAAGGCCATGGTGCTGCAGTCAGGGAGGTATGAGACCACTTGCTCTAGGGGCCCTTTTACATCCCCCGGGAGCCTTAGTCCCGCCCAGACCCCTTGGGCCTTACTGACCTGAGGGTCAAATTCCCATGCTTCAACCTGTCCCGGACTGGCTCAGCCCCGGTCACCCCACCACCAGGGAAAAGGGCAGCTGCCTGGCTCCCTGTCACCCATCAGCCTCGGCAACCCCCGGGGGAAGCACCCAGCTGTGGGCCCCGGAGGCCCTGGGCCCATCATGGGGGTGGCAGGTGCACATCAAAGACTCATCTACAGGGAGCCTCACCCAGGTGTTCTGGGGCACCCAGAGCTCAGCACCCAGGACTCAACATCATGCACACCCAGAGCCCAGGATTTCAGGCTGCTTCTCTCCCTGCTCAGGGCAACCCCTGAGGCAAGTGACACACGAGGCTCAGCTCCCTTAGGAATGGGCCTCGGAACCAGCCCAGACTCGCAGCCCCGGAGCACACGAGGGCAAGAGAGTATCTCACTGGCTTAGCCCAATGCCCTCTCCTTGAGAATTCACCACTGATCACACGTTGCTATAAAAACTCTCAACTTATTCTCAAATGAGGCTTGAAAACTCATCATGAAAAGCCCACTGAGGACCCAGAAAGCTCAGGGCTGATGTCAGGAGCACGGAGGCGAGCACAGGAAGGCCAGGAGGAGGGTGAGCCCGGGAGGCTCCTGCCCTAGGTGGGGCCACAGGATCAGCCTGTCCAGACCCCTCCTGCGTGTCTTCACAATGGGGTCTTCACGATGCATTGCTGCAGCCAGAAAGACTGGACAGAGCACTTGAGTAGCTTATTTCTTTTTTAACCCCCATTTTCTCTATTTGAATATTTTTGCAGCTCTGATTCCTAGTTCCTGCTGGGTAATGGAGTTGTTTATTTTCAGTTTTCACTCATTTATTTTACCTCCTGCTCATTTTCCATTAGGATAGTTTTCTACTAACCTGTGACTTGTGTGATCTCTCAGAGTTTGTTATGTGGCTCCGTGGCCCCGTCTCTGTATGGACTAGGGAACCACCTGTGTGTGCTTTGCTGCTTCTGGAATAACCACGTCACTTTTAGCTCAAAAACTTGTCCTAGTGAAAATATGACAGCCTTGACTTGAACTCCATTTCTTCAGTTGTTGTTCTGTCCTTTGTAAATTCAGTTTTGTGCTGGAGTCCCCTCTTTTCAGTGGGGAAAGTCTCTGACCAGGAAAGAGTCTCCTGGGGCTCAGACCCCATCTGTGGGGAAGGCCAACTCTGCCACATTTCAGGGGACAGAGAGGCTGGGGCCCGTTGTGTGTGCGACCTGGTTCTGTAGCTTTGACAAATAAAGTCATCATGAGACTGTGAAAAGATGGAGTTAAAATCCTCTGTCTTAAAACATGGCCCCCAGGGAACTGCTCTCCCAGCATGAGGGTTGGAATCCTCACTTGGATTAGCTGAAAGCTCTCAGTCTAACTACCATGGAGACTTCACTTGCAGTTCACAGCAGGGACCACATGATGGGCCCAGAAACCCCAAGCCCTCCTGGATCAGGACAGGAAGGGCAGCTGCTCCCAGCAGGCCCTTGGGCAATCAGGAACCAGGAGACCCTCCTGGGCTGCACCACCTGTCATGGCTGAAGGTCCTTAGTTTATTAGGTAATTGTCAGGTGGTCTGGGAGGGACAGGTTACCCTCTGCTCTCACAGAGACTTCAGCTCCAGGCTGAGGCGCTCAGGTGGCGAGTGACTGAAATGGGGGCACTTCCTCCCCGCCCCCCAGGAGAAGCTGAAACTAGTCTCTTGGATGTTGAGTCTTGATGACAGAGGAACAAAGGTCACTCCAGGCAGAGCGGCTCCTTTCATCCTCCCTGAGCAGTCTCCCATCTCTTCTGGAAAAACAAGGTGTGAAGGGGTACGAAGTCTAAGGAAACTATGAAATGAAAACCCTAAGGGGAACAGCGCTGTATGGGAAGAGGGGGTGGTGCGTGTGGAAGCTCAGAAAGGGATTCAGACATGAGCTTGAGGAGGTCAAGCTGGAAAATCCCCGAGGACTCTCAGAAGGGTGTGGTTCCCCTAAGGTCTACCACCAGGAGGGCAGCAGAGACCCACACAGGGGAAGCCACAGCTCACGTGCACTTACGTGACTCCACACAGACCCCCTCATCTGCCGAGGAAGGAAAGCCTTGGACACTGTGCACAGCCTGGTCAGAGCTTAAGGAAGCTCCCCCTCGGGTGCTCTTCTCCCCTCAGGCGTGAGCAGCTAGAGAGACACCCAGTCCTGTCAGCAAGCGCAGTTGTCAGAGGAAAATTTGGCTCTTAGAGTCTTTCTTCCTCTGGGCAATAAAGTATTATTTGACAAGCTTCTGTTTGTGTTAAAGCTGGCCAAAAACATTCATAAAATAATAGCGTTGAATTATTTCAAAAGAAAAGAAGGGACAACTTGGAGCATTCCTGGGACCTTCCTCGTCACAAATAACGCCCCATTCCCATCCAACAAACATTTTTTTAATTTCCTTATATAGAAGGAGGAACTTTGGGAGCCTCAGCAGATGATTGGATATAAACTCTGCCCTAACCTTCCAGCAGGCAGCTTCGCTTACGTGCAGCACGTTCTGTCAAGGCCATGGTAAAAGGCTACTAATGATTAACATGGTATTTCTGTTCCCTACCAGGACAGGCAGAAAGGCTCAGAGCCAGAGGAACTTATCTGATAAGACCCTGCAGGTGGTTTTAAGCTGCTAACAGAGAAGAGGGCAACTCTTCCCCAAAGGCCTGGCTGTCCTGCGGCTGGAGGCCACGACACTGCCTGGGGCCTTCCCTGAGCTGGGGTGAGGACGCCCTGCCCACACCCTCCTGTCCCTGCACTGCCCACTCCTGGGAACTTCCTCACAACTGGACCAGGGGTGCCAGCTGCGTCTCCTCCACGTGCCCGTGAGAGTGACAGACTCCTCTGGGCGCTCTCTGTGGGGCTTGGGGTCCGGCTTTCTGGGTGGGGTCACTGGTCTGATCAGTTCAGTGTCACAGACACCCTGAGTCCCTGGGCAGAGGGAGAAGGTGCCCCAGAGTTCAAGCCACATCTCTGAAGGGGAGAAGAGCAAATCCCTACTATCTCCTCTCTGACAGGTCAGTATTTATTACAAAAAGCACAACCCTGGAGGGTGCTTTCCCCACAGGTCCCTTCTGAACCCCACAGGTCTCCAGCAGTGTGACCCTCAAGTCCAGGTTGCAGGAAACAGAGATCCTCTCCCTGGGGACCAGCTAGGGCCAAGGCATGTGTGGCCAGAGGGAAGCACTCAAGATGGTAGAGCATGTCCTATTCCAGTCAGTCACTGGGAGAAAGCTAAGGCCTTCCAGAAACCACACATTGGTACAGAGGCCACTCATGTTCTATACACTGTGCCAGGGTCACTGAGTGACAGGTGAGGACACTTCTCTATGAAAACTGTCCTTACAGCAAATGACAGGGACATTGAGTGAGTTACCCCCATTTACAAGCCCGACAATGACAGTCCAGGCCTCAGGCATCAAAGCCTGTGATACCAACAGATAGAGAAAGCAGGCCTCACCCCTCCAGGCAGGAGGCCAGCCCCTGCAGCCTGGCTGCGGGACATGAGCCTGATCAAGTCTCTACTAGCAGCTACCAAATCAAAGGAAAAAATAGTGGACACATGGGGTCTTGCAGTACAGTGGTTCAGACCCTGGGACAGGAAGGAAGCTTCCCCAGCTCCTCAGTTCAGAGTGAGTGAGCAGGACCTGGGTAGAGGCAGGAAGGGTGGAGACTGCATGTGTGGTCTGGGGTAAGGGGGGCAGGGAGGACAAGGCAGAGAAAGGTTCCTGGAGCTGTGCGGGGTGCTGAGAGGGACAAGTCTGCCTGGGTGGCCCTCATCAGGGCGTCCATCCTGCAGGGAAGAGGACTGCGTGGCCGGGCCTGGAGCACTCCTGGTTTCCTCAAAGCTCCCTGGGCCAATCCAGCTGCCAAGGAGCAAAAACCAGGCTGAGAAATGAGGCTGCAGCTGGTGGTCCTGGACTCTACACCAAGGGCCTCCTGAGCAGGGAGGACCACATGCAAAGGCCTCAGCCCTAAGAAACAAGGGCAGTTGGGGCTCTGCAGCCTGGAAAGGGAAGGGTTGTGCTGCCCCTTGGTGGGTGACAGGGACACTGCAGCCACCTCCCCCAGGTCATAGACACACAAGCAGTCAGGGCTTCTGTACAGAGGCTTTTATTGGGGTCAAAGGGCGCCGGGATGGGAGGATGAGGGCTCAGTGGTGAGCCACCATACTTTTAATCCACGGCTGGAAATTACGCACACTGAGGGCCACCATAGGACGTCCAGTGGGGCAGGATTTGCTGCCATAAAGTATGATGCCTACAAGAGTCCAGACTCCATTCTTCTTGCAGGCCAGGGAGCCACCAACATCACCCTGTGGAGGAGAAGGGACCAGAATGCAAGACTGGAAGTGCTGGTCAACCCCAGATGTGTCCCAACCTGCCCCGCGCATGAGGATCCCAGAAATACCGGGAGGGTCCTGTTTTTGAACAGAGAAATTCTATTTCAAACATCACCCCAGCTCTGCCTCCAGCTGGGGGGGCGGGAAGAGGAGAAGGTGGGAGCTGGCAATATGGCCTTTAAATCAGTTAAGATAGAGATATCTCAACAGGAGGTGCCTATGAGAGTAAACCCCCCAAAACAGCACCCCGATGCCTGGGGAGCAGGTCATCTGCAGGCGACTGTGAACTGGTCCCGGATTCCCAGGGCACAAATCAAGGAAAGCAGGTGATGGGGCTGAGGAAAGGACTCCTCCATTGCCTGGGGGACAGTCAGTGAGGGGAGAGGGAAGAGCAAACATACAAGGTAGGAGCAGACGCCGTTGCCCCCGACACAGATCATGTCATAGGTGATCTGAGGGCCCCAGTGCTTCTTGCACTCCTCAAAAGTCAGGAGGGGCACGGTGGCCTCCTGCAGCTTGTCAGGTTTCTTGGTTTCTGTAGAGGCAGAGGATCAAGGCGAGTCAGGCCCCTCACCCTCAAGCCAACCTGGGTGATATAGACCAGGAACCCCAAGTACAATCATCCCTTGTTCCCCTCTTCCTACAGCAAGAACAGGGTGCAGGACCAAAGGCCTATACCCCAAGAGAACTTAGAAATCTCAAAGGGACATGTCCCTCCTGATTCCACCCCAGGCCCAGCTGACTTTCCTCCTAGCACAGTGGATAACACAAGCCCTGCCTGCCCAGCCTGGTGTGGCCTGTGTCTTGCCAGCCCGGGTGTGGGGGGTTCAGGGGCAGCACCCTCTTCCCCAGGAAAGGGTACTGACATCCTTCTGACTGGAGACCCCACTGTGGGGTGACAGGGTTCTCCCTTCTGACTGCCCCTTCCTGGCAGCTGCTCCCTGGCCTGGCAGAAGGACTCAGGATGCTGGAGGAGACCATCAGGCTGGACCGACCATGGGGAGGGGATGCCAGGCTGGAACTCAGGACCTTTACCAGGAAACCCCTCCACCAGCAAGAAATCGATGTGGCTACATCCCGCCCACTCATGGTTGCAGCAAGTCCAGGCTGATCAGGGAGCCAAAGACTGATGGTGTGAGTGAGCGGGGCAGGGCCGGCTGGGGCTAAGCTGTGTCTGCAGGAACTGACCATTCAAGGCCATCGTGGACCTCGTGTCCATGCACATTGGGAAGGTTTTCATAGCAGGTTGTAGTAAAGAATCTGACACATTTATGAGAGTTTGGATTTGGACAAAACCACAAAGCACAGCCATATGAGTCCCACCTGCTGTTCTAGCGGCCCAACCTCACACCCACGTCCTGGGTAGTAAGGCCATGGTCACTTACCATTAGGGTGGGTAAGCCCCCAGCCCATAATTTTGCACTGGGAACTGACAGAGAACCTGTCATCAACATTGGGCAGGGCAATAGGGGACACTAAGCGGTGGAAGTCAGCGGGGGTTGCGAGCTTCAACAGGGAGATGTCACCGTAGAAAGTGCTGTGGTGGTACTCAGGGTGCTTAAAAATCTGTGGGTGAAGATCAGGAGCATGAGGTGAGACAAATGAATTCCTGGTGGGAACAATTCCCTTCAGAGACAAAGATTATGGGAGAGCAGAACTGAGGCCCATCTGCTGCTCCTGTCCCTGCAGCTGAAGGGTCTTCCTCTCAGCATCTGCCCCCAACCTCACCCCAGCCTCCAATTCCCCTGGGCCTGCTTACCTGGGCAATCCTTAGGTATTGGATTTTATTCCCATATGCACGTCTGTCAAACATCCCAGCCACGACCCAGTCAGAGGTCCTAGGGGGAGCAGGTGGGTAAGGATTCAGGAGGAGACCACCTCCCTTGTCCCCTCCCGTGTCCCTAGGACCTTCCTGGGCCTCACATGACAGGGCAGTGGGCGGCGGTGATCACCCAGTTCCGGCTGATCAGGGAGCCCCCGCAGAGGAGTCCTCCAGAGGGAGACTGTTGGAAGAAAATCAGTCAATAGTCACAACAATCTTGTAGCAGCCCCACCCTCTCAGGAGCCGGTAAACCAGTGAGACACAACTCAGGTGCAGATGGTCCTCACCTCCAGAGACACATGCCAGGGGGAGGAGCCAGGACGAGCCCCCACACCATTGATGATCCTTGGTTTAATGCTCAGCTCTGGTTCGCTGGCAGGGGCCTCAGAGCCTGGGGGTCACAGCGGGGAGGGTGAGAGGGTGGAGGTCTAGTCAGTCTGCACAAAACTGGTTGACCCTCAGCCAGCACAGCACCACATCCACACTCCCCCCTCCTGGCACCCCTGCATCCAGACTGGAAGACACACACCCCTGCCTGCTGGCCAGTCACCCTCCCAGGGATGCTCCCGTGGGCTGGACACCAGACACCATGCCGTACAGATCTCCAGAGTCCTCCAGAGAGCGCCTTGGTGCAGCCAATGGGGACTGAGGTCTCTCTTCCCCAGTCTCCTCTCAAGCCCAACTGGTCCCTCAGATACTCACCATAGGAGGCCCCGATGAGGATGAAGCAGGAGAGAAACCAGAGGAAGGCCATAGTGCTGCAGTCAGGGAGGTGTGAGTCCACTTCCTCTGGGGCCCCTTTTACATCCCCTGGGAGCCCGTCCCACCCAGGCCCTCCGGGCCTTCCCTGACCTGAGGGCCTCAGTCCCCATGGTCAAACCTGTCCTGGACTGGCTCAGCCCGGGTCACCCCACCACCAGGGAAAAGGGCAGCTGCCTGGCTCACTGTCACCCATCAGCCTCAGCAACCCCTGGGGGAAGCACCCAACTGTGGGCCCCGGAGGCCCTGGGCCCATCATGGGGGTGGCAGGTACACAGCAAAGACTCATCTACAGGGAGCCTCACTCAGGTGTTCTGGGACACCCAGCACTGAGCACCCAGGACTCAACATCATGCACACCCAGAGCCCAGGGCTTCAGGCTGCTTCTCTCCTTGCTCAGGAAACCCCCTGAGGCAAGTGACACACCAGGCTCAGCTCCCTTAGGAATGGGCCTCGGAACCAGCCCAGACTCGCAGCCCCGGAGCACACGAGGGCCAGACAGTATCTCACTGGCTTAGCCCAATGCCCTCTCCTTGAGACTTCACCACTGATGACCTGTCGTTATAAAAACTCTCAACTTACTTTCAAATGAGGCTTGAAAACTCATCATGAAAAGCCCACTGAGGACCCAGAAAGCTCAGGGCTGATGTCAGGAACACGGAGGCGAGCACAGGAAGGCCAGGAGGAGGGTGAACCCGGAGGCCCTGCCCTAGGTGGGGCCACAGGACCTCAGCCTGTCCAGACTCCTTCTGCGTCTCTGCTGGTCTCTTCCCGATGCGTTGCTGCCGCCAGAAAGAATGGACAGAAGTGTCTGAGTATTTTTACAGCTTAACAACTACTCTCCCCCTGGCTTCTGGAGTGGATTTTTATTTCTTTTTCACCATTTTTTTCTTTACCAACAAGACCTACCTCCCCTCATCTGGGAGAACAGGGCACCAGCCATATTTTTGTCAATTTGAAAATCAAGTTCAATAGTTCAAATTGGTGTTTTCTTTGATTTACAGTGGAGAAACTTTTTCAAATGTTAATATACCATTTTTATTTTTTTCCTTACTTTTTCTTCATTTTCCAGGAGAGTACTAATAGTTTTCTACCAACCTGTAAAAAATTGGTGAACTGCAGACTTTGTATGTGGTTCCGTGGCCCAGTCTCTGTAGGGGAATAGGGAACCACCTGTGTGTGCTTTGCTGCAACAGGAATTGTGTCTCTTTTCCCCCAAATAATCATGCTAGTTTTTAAAAAAAAAAAAAAAAATTGTTCTGAAGCTTTGACAAATGCGAGACAATGAAAAGGTAGATATAAAGTCCTCTGTCTTAACACATGGCTGCTCCCCCAGGATATGGGTTGGAATCTTCATTTTGGTTGGTTACAAAGAGACCTCCCGGATTAGGCCAGGAAGGGTGCCTGGTACCAGCAGGCCCTTGGAGATAATCAGGAAGCAGTCCTAGCCAGGGGGACACCCTTCCTTATTATTTCAATGGTTACTTTCCCACTCCAAAAAGCCTTAGCAGGAGTAGAGGGCACGGGTACAGCCTGCAGGAACCTTTGTTTCTGACCATGCAGGAAACTGCTCCTTGGTGTGTTAAAAGTACATTGGAGCAGAAGTTCATGGACATAGTACCTTTCCCTCAAACAGGCCACCCACCAAGTTCTTTGTGGACTTACATGGCCAAAAACCAAGTTATAAAATAAAGCTTTTAATTATTAAAAAGAAAAGAAAATAGGGGTCATCTTGGAGGGACTCCTGGATGCCCCCTCACGTTGTTCTCACATGCAAAGAATACTGAACAATTTCAAACCCATCTGGAAAGGATGAGCCTTTGCAGAAGCACTGTCACGTCAGGGGAAGTGCTAAACTGAGAACATGGATATGGGCCTCCCCTGGTGGCGCAGTGGTTGAGCACTGGACTGCAAAGCTGCCCGCAGCCTCTGCAGCGCCGGTTCGATCCCCGGCTGCCAGTGAGGGTCCCACATGGCGCACAGACCTCTCCTGCCGCGCCCGCTGCTCCCTTCAGCGGTGTACTTCGTCAGTCTGGCTGTTCTGTTTCCCACTCTGGCTCTGGTGAATTCTCTCACCCTCCCGCGCTTCTGACTATACCCAGTGCTTGTATAAATAAATAAATAAATCTTTAAAAAAAAAAAAAAGAAAGAAAGAAAGAACATGGATATGCATGTTAACGCATATGCTACACATCAGGGGCCCGGAGTCTATGTTCTGATATAATGTTACTCGTCAGTCTCCTTAGGCTAAAGCACTGTATGTTATAAACTGAGCAATCTTCCTTCTCAATTGGGTTGTAATCAAATTTTAATTATGTTAAAGTCCTGTGCCACTTACAGAAGTCACTATTCACTCTGCTTGTAGCAGAGCGATTCACAGGAGAAGAAAGACTCTGACAGATAATCTAGAAAAACAGGTTCTTCAAGGAAACGAGGATGAATAATTACAAAGTTTTTGAGAAAAACTAGGCTTACAAAACAACTAACAAGGTATTGAAATTTACTATATGGTGCTGAATGAACTGTGGAAGACTAATAAAATGTTTTCTAAACTTTAACAATATTAATATGTTAGTGTTTAATTTTTCCAGAAAACTTTTTTTCTTAGCTATGATCTGTTCAATGATAAATGTATCTTTGGATGTCAGAACTGAACCCTTTGCTTTATCTCCCTGCATCCAAGAAAGCGAACTGACAGGAACTCTGCGCTAACCCTTCACCTCACATTTTGTGACACATGGGTCACATTCCTCAGGCCATGGTGATTTCTCATGGCAATGTGTTTAGTTGCATTAATCCAGTAAAGCTGTTCATTCCCCTCCATAAGAAACAATTGTAGACATGGTTGTATGAAGGTCTACAATTGTAGACCTTGTCTGCAGCATCCTGTGGAGACCAGACTGCAGGCAGGATCCCCAGATTTCAGAGCCTTCAAAGAAGACAGCTTGAATGCCCTGCTTTCTAGGTTTCAGTTATATCAGGAAAAGGGTAAAGGTGGTCACCTCTTGGCACCCCCTAAGGCCCCATAACATTTTGGGACCTCAAGGAGAGGAAATACATAAACCCACAGGCCCTGTGGGAAATTCTGGAGGTGAGGCCCTGGCATGGTGGATGTGATGCCGACAGCTCATTCTGATAAATGAAAATTTATGAGAACCCCCAGCAAAGCACATGTTAAGTAGTATGTGTTTATAGTCTTTCTAATTGTGCTTGTGCAAAAATTTCTGTCCAACTAATTGGAACTAATTTTATTTGCAAATTAGTTCTACTTTAATTATGTGATAGAAATGGAGTGAAGCTTCAGAAAGAAAATATTGCAATAATACCTCATGCACACCAGATTCTGATCCTCTTAAATTTTTGGGGTTTCTGCTTTTACCTGTAAATTGTAATTTATGGCTCCTGAATTTTCCCAACATCTGACTATGACTTTCCCAACTAATCTTTCCAGAGTTCCCCCAATGTTTTGATTGATTGAAACAAAACTATCTTTTACTAAAACCACAAATATGGGGAGCGTGGGATGTCAGCTAGAGATCTCCAGGAGGGTACCACTAGCCGCACTGTTTGCTAAACACATGATGGCATCAAGCTACACACAGGAGAGAAAAAAACTTCCCTCACCCCAGCACACGTTTCTCAGTGTTAATCTAGAAACATTCTGCGCTGGCTTCCCTCGGGAATTATGAAAGCACTCGTGGTTTGCTCCAATCTTTTTATTTTTATTGTTCTTGCAGAAATGCCTCGTTACTGATGGCACCCACCACCAAAGGCCTGACCCCACGAACTGGATCCAAGCATTTCATTGGACAGAACTGTTCTCACGACTAAGGGGCTGAATGTGTGTCCACATCCCAGACTGTTTTCCACATTCACATGGTTCAGGAGCTGCAGGTCCAGGCTCAGGCATGGAGAGCTGTGCCACTGTCTCTAGGGGCTGGCTTGGGCCTCGGGCAGTTGGAAGGGAACATGAGGGCAACGTGTAATAATCCTATTAAAGCTAATTAATCATGTTATAAATCTTATCCTTGGGATTAGCTTATGATTTTGTTTATTTCCTGCTACCCTGTAATCTATGCACAGCCGCTCACAGTTTTATTTCCACATTTCCAATATATGTGGCGAGACCACAGCTTCCTGAAACACATTTTACATGAAACTAAAACAAGGGTCTTTCTTTAGTTTTAATGTCACCCCTTTTCAGAAGGGAGCAAGTTAACAAGATAACATCCCATTCCAGTCACCTCAATTTTAAAATAAAATGTCCTTAAATAGATGGAGGGAATTTGTGGTGGGCTGATTCTAGGATTTGACATGAACTCTGCCCTAACCCTTCACCTCACATTTTATGATACAGGGGTCACATTCCTCAGGCCATGGTGATGGGTAACGTAATGCTTAACAAGGTATTTCTGTTCCCTCCCGGGATGCAGATAACTTCAGTGCCTGACAGCTCTCCCCAGGTGATTTTAAGCTGATAACACAGAAGGACCAACTCTTCCCCAAGGGCCTGGCTGTTCTGCGGCTGGAGGCCACTACACTACCTGGGGCCTCCCCTGAGCTGGGGTGAGGACGCCCTGCCCACACCCTCCGGTCCCTGCACTGTCCACTCCTGGGAACTTCCTCACAACTGGACCAGGGGTGCCAGCTGCGTCTCCTCCACAGTGCCTGTGAGAATGACGGATTCCTCTGGGTACTCGCTGTGGGGCTGGGGGTCGGGCTTTCTGGGTGGGGTCACTGGTCTGATCAGTTCAATGACACAGACACCCTGAGTCCCTGGGCAGAGGGAGAGGGTGCCCCAGAGTTCAACCCAAATTTCTGAGGGGAGAAGAGTGCAAATCCGTATTATTTTGCCTCTGTCAGGGCTGCATTTTATTTAAAAGGCTCTTAAAATGACAACCAAGACATTATGTTTTTCCCTCTAGGCTGAGTTCTGCACCCACAGGCCACCAGAACTGACTATAGGAACTAACAGAGATCGTGTCCCAGAGTTCAATCCAAATCTCTACTGGGGAGAGCCTGATATTCCTGCATTTTACTATAAAAAGCACCTCCAATGATAACAATATCGTGGTGCTTTCTCTCCAGGTCCCTACTGAACCCCACAGGCCACCAGCAGTGTGACCCCCAGGAACCAGGATGCAGGAAACAGATCCTCTCCCTGGGGACCAGCCCGTGGCAGGCACAGGTATCCAAGAGGGAAGCACTCAGGATGGCAGAACAGGTGCTATTCAATCATATTCAGAGATAAGATCAGAGGAAGAGAGCTGGACATGCCCAGCAGGGAGCCGAGGTGCACCTAAGGGGAAGTTAATAGAGACACAGTTTGATAGACAGTGTTTTGCCTATTGATCACCTTCCTCAAAGCAGGAGTTTCCCAGGGTCTGGGATGAACAGTCTTCAGCCTCCTCACCAGGCAGGGCTGCAAGAGCCATCCCGGGCATGTGCACACGAGCCCTGCACCATCCTGTTTCTGAAAATTGCAAGTTTCCAATCCTGCAGCTCCCTTTCTAGAGACCTGCACCTTCACTGAACAGGCCAGAGTGGGTTCCAGTGTAGGGTCCTTTGTACATAAGATTAAACTGTATTTTCCCTGTTGATCACTCTTGTGTCAAGTTATTTGCAGCCTGTGCAATTGAAGGGGCAGGGGAGTAAGTGCCTCCCGCTAATGTCCCACGCACACCTGCTGGACAGCACAGTGCAGTCTCACCACAGGGGGAGCAGGGAATATTCCAGAGCTCTGTTGGTGGGCCAGACCAGCAAGACACCAAGCCTGGGGGCAAAGGACTTGAATTTCCCTACAGGTAATGGGCCCTTGGTAAACATGTCTCAATGACCACAGCACCTTACCTTTTGTCCATCAGATATTTCTCCCAGTTGGTGCTGTAATCTCATGGTTAAGAGACTTCCTCCCTTATATGTCCTTTGCCTCATGGATGGACCAGAACTGCTGAAATGGCATCCATTGGACGCTCTTCAGCCTGGGTTCTGTAGGTGACCATAAATCTAGGTGCTTTGCAGGGCCTCCTGGGGCCTGAGGTGCCACCTGAGCCCTGATGTCTCAGAGACTCTTAACACTTTGTTCCACCAGCAACAGAAAGGAGAAGGGATGCCTCAAATCTATCAAATCAGCCCAACTCACCTAAAACGAGGAGCCCACTGGATAGTGACATGGGAAAGCCCACCCATGGGAGGGAGCAATATTCACAAAGTCCTCACCCCAAGCAAGCTCCATTCATCACTGCAGTGGAGGCCTTCTGTAGGGTAAATGAATTTATCAGGCTTTTTAAACCACTAGCTCTGTGGGCATCACCTGTTAACATGGTGGCCTTGACCACATGAATGTGGAAAGACTCTTGGCAATGTGGACCGGGGCACGTGTGCCTGGTTGTGGACACCGGGAGTGTGAGTGTGCACACCTGAGCCTAGAGGTAGGGATAAAAGCAGCAGTGAGAGAAAGGGCAGTGTGACTATAGAAGAAGCAAGAGCATGAAACAACAAAAGAGAAAATGCCAGAGAGAGCCCAGAGAAAGAGCTTTAAGATTCGTGGGGGGCTGGGAGACTTGGCTGCCTGAGGCTTATGCTTGCATGCCAGCCTCCCTGCCTGGTGTGACTGTGAACCTGATTCCCTGAGAGCTAAAGTCTGCAAAATCCACCGAGGGCTCCAGGACTCTATCCGTCTGCCTGAATCAATAGTGACCCTGCCCTGCACATGCTGGTTCTACACCATCTCAGATGACATGGCCCCAGGAGTTCATGGCTGGACATGTCAAGGCCTCCTCCCCAGAGATGACACCCAGGACAGACATATCTCACAACGCAGACCTCCCTGCTCACCCAGAAGGAGAAGCATCCACCATGTGACCCAAATCTTTGACCACATTCCTGGGCCCTGAGATCACTCACTTATTTCCAGAGCCGGACACTTCCAGTTGGGGCGATGCCTCTGGACTGGATCAAGGCTGCTGTACACATTATGGATGGGCTGCTGTTGTGCAACCATCCCATCAGGCAGGTTCCCTGTTGATTCAGCCAGACGAAAAGAGAACTTGGGGGCCTTGGGTATCTCTAATATGCCTTTAATGCCGAGCCAGGGGAACCAAACACACAGTCAGACCAGCAGGCAGGGAGGCAACAACTGAGCTCCCTAGTCCCTGAGAATCTACCCTTTTATTCCTCACTTCCACCCCAGGTGTCTGTAATCATAGGTGCAAACACTCTGTGCTCATGCTCCCAAGCACTTTTTGCATTAACACAACATCGCATGTGGGTAATGCAACCTGGGAGGAAATCAAGGCTGTAGATGGTGGCTGTAGAGGCTCGTGGTGGGAGGCACAAAAGAACCTGAATACCCCATGTTCCTTCCAACTACTTTCACCCTACTGAGATGGGCGCTGCTGGTCAGGACTTGCCCCTGATGGACCCAATCTGCTCCCCAGGCTGTGGAGGCCCCACCGTGATGGGGCCCTGTGTCAAAGGGATGGCAGGGGAAGCCCCTGACATGGGCATTTTAATTGTCAGCCATGGGCCTGGTTTCAGCTTCATTTCCTAGTCATGTGCTTCATAGACAGCTGTGGAGAATAAACACCCCCCAGACTCAGGACTGGATGACACCTGGCCCTATCTCCCCCTTCCCTTTCTATTTTATATCTCAGAGAAGTGGGAAAAGGAACTTCTGTCACTTATCTTGCCTTCCTACAATTTTATTCCAACCCTTGTTTTAAATTCATCAATAAAAACCAACCCCACCAACTTGGCCCTGACCCTCAACCTGGAAAAGCAGAACCCCAGGATACTGAGCTGTCTTCCCCAAACTAAACGCCCTTACTATGTGGCCTCAGGGCTGCCCTGTCCCCTCAGGACCTGTGAGGAATAAACTTGCCGTGTTTCTAGATTCCTGATGGTTGTTGCTGGTGGCGACTTAAATCACCACAAGAAGCTCAAGGGCTGGTTCAGCCACAGCACGGGTTCTGAATGGGGGTGCCTGTGTGTGAGGGGAGGTCTGGGCGGGTAATGGAAGGCCCGGTTAATAATCCCAGTCAAGACTGACACAATGGAGAGCACAGAAAAAGATGAAATATTTACAAACTAGACACACTCCAAATAAATGATGGATAAAAAAATGAGAAGGCCAATTAGAAAACAGGTTGAAGAGAAGAACATGAAAATACTGCCCGTCAAAATGTGTGCAAAGCTGCCAACTAGGGAAGGAAATGATAGACCACAGAGTTTTATTGGAAAAGGTTAAAGTCAATGGCCTAAGTTCTGCTTAAAAATCAAGAAAAAGAGCAAAGAAAGACCGAAAAGGTCAGATGAGCTATTATAGATGGGAGCAGAAACCATGAAGTAAAAACCATGACGTATTAACACCAAAGACACCCCAGACCTTGTGTGCAGGAAAGTGGGGTTGGCAGCAAGCAAGTAAACACCTCTGCCCACCTAAAGCCTGAGCTGACACTACCCTGACTTCCAGTATGTTCCATGGAGGGGCTCTTGTCTTACCTGACAGTTGGCTCAGAGGCTCCTGGGCTGGCTCCTTGGCCTTGGGTAGCCATACAGGGATAACACTGCTGCCTGGTGGCCACAGTTGAGAGGACACATCTCCCTTTAGTGGCCTTCAGGGGTCCCTCCACCCAGGGGGAGGCCTGGCCTCCTCACCCTCAAGCAGGCAAGGAATTCTGACTCCAGCTCAGGGACTTTCAACGTGATCACCCACAGGAATCACCTGGAAGGTTTGTGAAAACAGCCCCGAGCCTCATCTTCATCGCTCCTTAATTGGTTCCTAATGGACTTGGAATTATGCTGGGGTCTCCCCAGCTCCTGTGCTTTGGGGCAGCAGAGGCCGCCCTGCCCTCCCAGGACAGACAGGTGACCTGGGCAACAGGACAGGTGCAGAAACTCTGTGCTGGCAGGAGCTCAGGAGGACAGGGAGACCCACAGGGCCCCTCCCACCCTCCCCTGGGCCTCTGGTTGGGGTCCCCTGGGCTGAGCAGGTGCAGGGGGAGGGCAGTGAGGAGCTTCAGGTCTAGCTGCCCCTCACACTCCTGAGCTCAGGCCCAGGCGCCACTGGCCTCTCCCCTGTGCTGCAGGACTCAGCTCCCAGGACTGTGGATGCTGCACACACAGCCCAGACCATGGGGACCCTGGGCCCTTGGGGCTCCCCCAGAAACCACACATTGTACAGAGGCCACTGGACACAGAGATTTCAGACCAACCACAGCAAACCCTTGAAACCTGAGGACAGAAGTGAAGCTACAGGGAGGCAGGGGGTGGAGTGGCCAGGGGCTCAATGGATGGTGATAGAGGGATACTGGGCTTCTATGGTGACATGGAAGGTGACGTTCACCCAAAGAGTCGTGGCCTTATACCCCTAAAACACATACAGTGTAGTTAACCAAGGTCACCACAATGCAAAAGATTTTGTATGAGGAAACAAAAGGAAATGAAGTATTAAAGGAAAGGAAAGCCTGCCTTTTCCTGCATTGGAAGACTTCATAAGGTTAAGGCGTTAGCACCACCCTGAAGGCTCTCCACATTGAAAACAATTCCTAACAGAGTTCGATACACCAAAAGCATGAGCAAAAGAAGAAAAATGACATGGAAATATAAAATGATGCCTCTGAGCTGGCACAGATATTATCAATGGAGTGCTAAGACGGACAACTAATGGAGAAAATCAAAAAAAATTTTTCAAAAAAATTTTTTTGAAAAAAATTTACAAATCATTCATCTGTTAAGACTTTAGAAACCCGACTATAAAAAGCATCCTAAAGTCAATAACAAAAATAGAGGTGCGGGCCTCCCCGGTGGAGCAGTGGTTGAGTGCTGGGTTGCAAAGCTGCCCGCAGCCTCTGCAGCGCCGGTTCGATCCCCGGCTGCTCCCCGGCCACCGGAGGAGGGTCCCACATGGCGCGCAGACCTCTCCTGCCATGCCCGCTGCTCCCCTCAGCAGTGTACTTCGGTCCTTCTGCCTGCTCTGCTCCCCGCTCTGGCTCTGGTGAATTCTCTCACCCTCCCGCGCTTCTGACTGTACCCAGTGCGTGTGTAAACAAACAAACAAACAAACAAACAAACAAACAAACAAATAAATAAATAAATAAATCTTTAAAAAAAAAATAGAGGTGCTACTTGAGAAATGAACAAAGGATATAAATAGACATTTCTTCAAAAAAGATCAACAAAATGTCAACAATGACAGGACCCTGTGGCCTTTCCTGAGACACGCACAGAGGAAGAGCTTTAGGCTCCCACAGGCCACAGAGACACGGACACGAGGACGGGTCTGACCTCAGACACCCAAGGGCCAGGGAGACGCAGGAGGGAGCACAGACATGTCAGGGCTGTGCAGATGTTAAAAGGTTATTTTAAAATGGGAACAGCATGGATCACCATACAAATATCCTGTGTGGTGGAATGAAGTCAGATTTTTACAGGGAAATACAATTTTCTATTCACCATTGTCTGCACAAGTCCTTGAATATAAAATTTCTTTCCCTATTAAAATAAATAAATAAAAATGAAAATGGAAAGAGCAAAAAATTTAACAACTTTCATTAGTTATGATGGTAATGCTAATATTAATGTTAACCTGCATCTGTCGTGTATAGCAAGGCGTAAAGCAAATACATAATTATGGGCTATCTAGTGCCATCATTCCCTCTGCATTAAAGAATGTGGATTCTTGGTATAGAAGTAAAAAATTCCAGTGTACTCTATTTACAGTTAAGTAAAAAAAACTGTTCGGTCTTGAATTTGAATGGAAAATGTCACCAGAATTCATGAAATAGTTTGAGCTTAAAAATTGTCATTCTATAGTTCCAGGCTTTGTCTACTGGAAAGGTCTAGAAACAAAGACCAAAACACCAATCATGAGCGTCCCCTACACCCAGACTGGGGGCTTTAAATTCCTTTCCCAAATCAAGGAGGTCAGGGAATTTTTGAGAAATAGCTGATTCAGGGTCTGGGGCATCTTGGTGAGTGGGGTACAACCGCCCCAAGTCCACGTGTCCCAGACCAACTGGTCAAGTCCCCACTGGTCAAGAGCAGGGAAAATATGAGCTTTATAAAGGACACTAATGACAATGCATCAGAAACCTTTGTTTCAATTAATGAATTAGTAATGACTCTAAAAAGCAAAGGCCAATCAGGTCACCATGGAGGATGACAGGAATTTAGCTCATCACCTTCAACTATGTAAGAAAAATGTGCAAACAAAACGTGTGTATAGCACATTCCCCTGCATGCTCTAGACACACAAGACGCTGGGTCACAGATGATGGGTGGGCGACAGCTCCACGAAACGAATCCAGGTAATAAATGAAAGAAGTTGAAATTAAGTCACCACTGGATCACGTTCCCCAAGGATTAATGGTTGGGAAATTTGGCATCAAATTTTGTGATGCTAAGACAGGGTAGAGTCCTGACGCCTTCTGATGCAGGAACCCCGCCCACCTAAGGGACTTGAGTCTGATCAAGCCTCCCTATGCAAATGCAAAATCCCAGAAAGAAACAGCACAGGAGGGAACTGAAAGGACAGTGGTGCCAGCCTGTTGCCCTGGAAGGAAGCTTCCCAGCTGCACAGTTCAGAGTGAGTGAGCAGGACCTGGGCAGAAGCAGGAAGGGTGGGGACTGCATGGATGGTCTGGGGTGGGGGGTGCAGGGGGCTCAAGGCAGAGAAAGGTGCCTGGAGCATGTGGGGAGGGACAAGCCTGCCTGGGTGGCCCTCTTGGTCGCAGAGGACTGCATGGCCTGGCCTGGAGCACTCCTGCCCTCCACAAAGCTCCTTGGGACAAGCCCAGTTGTCAAAGGAGCCGACCAGGCTAAGCAACCGGGAAGCAGCAAGTGGTCACACACTCTACCACAGGGGCCTCCTGAGCAGGGAGGCCCAGACCCAAAGACCTCAGCTCCCTGAGCAACAGGGGCTGCTGGGGCTCTGCAGCCTGGAAAGGGAGGACCACACCAACCCCTGGTGGGTGACAGGGACACTGCAGCCACCGCCCCAGGTCACAGACACACGAGCAGTCAGGGCTTCTGTACAGAGGATTTTATTGGGACACCAGGGAGTAGAATGGGAGGAGGGATGGCTTAGTTGTTGGCAGCCAGGATCTCCTGCACCCAGGGCATGAGCTCAGTGACGCGGGTGTACACAGCGGGGGTGGAGGTGGAGCACACGGCGCTGCCGAAGGAGACGATGCCCACCAGGTTCCAGGCTCCATCCTTCTGGCAGACCAGGGGGCCGCCAGAGTCGCCCTGCGGGAGGAGAGAGGATCTGTTTGCAAGTCTCAAAACGGTGCTGGCACACGAGTGTGTCCCCCCTGGCTGAACACAGGTGTTGCTCCCAAATGATGGGGGGCAGAGTGGCACCAGAAATTTCCTTCTGGTCAGTTGGCAGCCAACTCTGCCTCCGACTCCTGAGGGACCTAGGAGTGTCATCTGCAGAGGGGCTGGAAGCATCCAACTGGGTGCACCTGGATGACAGCAAACACCCCTTGGGGAGGAAGCCCCGTGACTGAGCAGAACAAGCCGTCTGCTGCGCAGCTATCAGTGCTGGTCCTGGCAGCCCCGAGCGCCGGGCACGGGGTGAGGGGAGATGGGCCGCGGAGCAAGCAGGGGCCCTCCAGCCTGCCGAGGCGGGGCGCACCAGGGAGGAGCCGGCGAGCGGGAAGCCGTACCATGCAGGAGGAGACGCCGCTGGCACCAGCGCACACCATCCCGTTGGTGATCCTGTTGCCCCAGAACTTCTTGCACTCCTCGTTGGACAGGAGGGGCAGGGCGGCCTGCTGCAGCTTCTCGGGGGTCTTGTTGGCTGAAGGGACAGGGGAGCCATGTGGAGATCACGCCTCTCCTCCTCCCGGCCACCCCGAGGGAGGAGACAGGGCCCTGGAGGCCGCCCCCGCCTGGAGCGCCTCTTCCTCCACGCCGCCAGGGCCTTGAGCCCCACGTCTCCTGAGGCCTGAGAAGCCTCAGGGGAAAGTCGTCCTTCGGATGCCCCCACAGGCCGGGCTGACTTGGCTCCAAGGGCAGGACCAGCCGGGTCGCCCTGGCCTGGGCGGAAGGACTCGGGGTGACGGAGGAGACCGTCGGGCAGGGCCAGCCCCGGGGAGGGGTTCCCGGCTGGACTCTCAGGGCCCTGAACCCACTCTGGACGCCTGACCCCAGTCAAGTCCGGAGGGCGGCCGCACCCCCCACTCGGGACGGGGACAATCCAGGCTGGCGGGGGCCCTGGGCACAGCCCGCAGGGGGTGCGTGGAGACCTGAGCTGCGTCTTCAGCAAAGGGCAATTCGAGGAGAGGACCTCAACGCCCTCGTGTCCACGCGTGTGGCATGAAGGGGGTTGCCCATGAAGATGGGGACGCGTTGACGACACCGCTCGACAAAACCCCAAAGCAGAGAGAGCCCGAAGGGTCCTGGGGCTGTTGCGGCCGCCTGCCCCCTGCCACCTGCCACCTGCCGCCTGCCGCCTGCCGCCTGCCCCCTGCCCCCTGCCCCCTGCCACCTGCCGCCCACCGCGGCCGGGGCCGCTCACCATTGTACTGGGTCTTGCCCCAGCCGGTGGTGGCGCACAGGGAGCCGGCGGGGAAGTCATCCTGGGCGCTGGGCAGGCACACGGGGGACACGGTCTGGGAGAAGCGCGCGGGGGTGGCCAGCTTCACCAGGGTGATGTCGTTGCGGATGGTCAGCATGTTGAACTTGGGGTTCTTGAAAACCTGTGGGGACGGCCGGGACGCGGAGGACAGGCGGGGGCGCGTCAGGAACGGGCAGGGGTCGAGGGAACACGCGTCTCCCCGCGCCCGTCCTGGGCAGAGACCAGGCCAGGCACTCTCGGAGGCCCAGAGCCCGCACTGCCGTCCCTCAGGACCCCCAGCGCCTTCCCCCTTCTCCCGCCTCGCTTCCCCGCCCCGGCCCGGGGCCGGTCTGGCCGGGTCTGGCGTACCTGGGCGATCTCCAGGACCTGCACGTTCTCCGCGTCGGAGCCCTGGTCAAACTCCCCGGCCACAACGCGGTGGGCGGTGCTGGAAGAGGCAGGAGGGTCAGGAAGGAAGGAAGGAAGACGGTCACTGCCTCCTCCCACCCGGACCCTTCCTGTTGCTCACCTGACACTGCAGTGGGCAGCGGTGACCACCCAGTTCTCGCTGATCAGGGAGCCCCCGCAGAAGTGGAAGCCGTTGGTGTACTGGGGAAGACCGCAGGGTCAGCGCTGGCCGGGCCGGCCACCCCCGCCCGGGCCGCGGCCCCTACCCAGTGAGGCTGCACCCCCCGGGACCCCACTCAGGCTCAGATCCCCCCTTACCTGCAGGGACACCTGCCAGGGCCAGGAGCCAGGGACGGCGTCCTCGCCATTGACGATCCTGGACAGGCCGCTCAGCACGGGGTGGATGGCGGGGACCCCGCAGCCTGGGGGGCGAGGACAGCGAGAGGACGGAGGTCCGGTCACTCGCCAGAGACCTGGTTTCTACCTCATGCAACCTCCCCACTGCCACCCCCTCCTGCCCAGCAAACCTTTCTTGCACCCCAACCTGTGGGCCCGAGGACCCCACACCCCCAGCAGCTGTTCCTGTCACCCTCCCAGGGATGCAGAGGGACAGGCGGCTCCATGCGGGTCTCCCTCCCCAGAGGAGCAGACACAGGCTGAGGAATCAGGCCTCCCTGCCCCTTCTTCCCTGCTGGGGACCTCAGGCCCCTCTGGCGCTCCAGGCTCCTGTCCCCGAGCAGAGGGGAACAGACACGGCTGCCCTCACAGGCAATGCCCGCCAGGCAGACTGGTGGGGCCAGTGAGTGTGGAGTTAAAACCAGAGAAGCCGAGTCCATGGGGAGTTGTCCCGCGGACGCTTTCCTGAGCAAAGTGTGACGTGGACCTGTGGGCACTGCTGGGCTGTCTATTCTGGATTCCAGGACTCTTCTGCTTCAAGTTTTACTTCCTACATCACTCAATGGAAATCACACTTTGAGGGCCTCCCTGGTGGCACAGTGGTTGAGCGCTGGGCTGGGAAGCTGCCCGCAGCCTCTGCAGCGCCAGTTCAATCCCCGGCCACTGGGAGAGGGTCCCACATGGCGCGCAGACCTCTCCTGCCGCCCGCTGCTCCCCTCAGCAGTGTACTTCGTCAATCTGCCTGTTCTGCTCCCCGCTCTGGCTCTGGTGAATTCTCTCACCCTCCCGCGCTTCTGACTGTACCCAGTGCTTGCATAAATAAATAAATCTTAAAAAAAAAAAGAAAGAACACTTTGACTCCACACCATAAAAAGGCACATGAGGAAAGAGAAAACCAAGGCGAGGATTTGTCCAGAACCAGGAGGACACGCAGGGCCCTTGACGTGTGTGCAGGACAGTTTGCTGGGTCAGGACACGGGACCCTCAGCAGCTCCCAGGGGTGTGAGAACGTGGAAACACTCAGTGGGTTTTCTAAGTACGTAGTAAATGTGTAAAATTTGCCCAGAGATGCCATGCGGGGAGCGCAGAATACTTCCGAGGAAAGGAACAAAGAAAAGGGGAATGGCTGGACCCATTTTCGGTTTTTAAAAGAAATCCTCACAGCACGTCTGCAGACAGGTCACATTTGCCGCATCCTGTGGTAGACACGTGGATGTGGTCTTCTTCGTCTTATGTTTTTAATCGGAACCTGAATGCACAGCAAGTGCCCGGCACTAACTAGACTTCCCGGGGGAGGTCACGGACGCCTCTGGCCCGCACACCCTCTCTGGACCCACTGCCCACCTGGGCCACGGCGGGGGCCTCAGACCTCAGCGGGCCCAGGTGATTCTTTCCCACACACTGGTCTGAGGGCTCAGGAAGCCCCAGAAGGGCCCACTTGCTCTTTGCCAATCAGGTTGCCTGTGTGGGTCTGAGGCCCAAGGGTGCAGGGAAAGGGCGCTCAGAGTCCCCCGCCTAGGGATACCAGCCTCCCTGGGGCTCACCCCACACAGAACCCCTGAGGTCCTTCTGAAAGCACCTGGGTGCTGAGCCCCTAGGAGCTCAGGAACTTTCTCCCAGGTGCTGGCTCAGATGCCCACACTCACCGAAGGAGGCGCCGATGAGGGCGAAGCAGGAGACAAGCCAGAGGAAGGCCATGGTGCTGCTGTCAGGACAGTGTGGTGCTGCCTGCTCTGGGGCCCCTTTTAAGGCCCTTGGGAGCCCCAGGCCCCTCCCGGCTCTTTGGGACCTCCCCTGACCTGAAGGTGAGCCCCCTTGTTGTCACTGAGGGACCTTGGGTGATTAGGGGCTGCCAAGCCCTGCCCGGCCTGGCTCTCAGCCTAGGACACCCCAACCCTTGGGAAAAGGGCAGCTGCCAGGCCCGCCATCACCCATCAGCCTTGGCAGCCCCTAGGGGAAAGCACCCAGCTGTGGGCCCCGGAGGCCCTTGGACCATCATGGGGGTGGCAGGTGCTCAGCACAGACTCCTCTACAGGGAGCCTCACCCAGGTGTTCTGGGGCACCCAGAGCTCAGCACCCAGTAAAACACAGGGCAAGCTAGAAATTAGGCAGTTTTAGGGACAGTGCAGGAGGGGACCTCTGAAGAATTTAGGGAGGCTTCAGAGATAAGGACAAGCAAGGGAAAGTAACCCATTCCACTAGGAAAAACAAACATGCCAGGACCAAGGACAACATTGTTAATGCTGGTCCTGGTTTCCTTCAGGTGGTAAAGGGGGGCGGAGATTGTGTTACAGGGCAACCCCGATATTGAACGGGTTCCTGGCTGTGGGTCCTCACCCGCGCGCTTTAAAGGGACTTATGAATACTCCACTACAGACACACGCAAAAGGTTAATAAAAGGTTTATTTACAAGAGAAAAGGAAATAAGGAAAATGTACAACTCAGGGAGAAAATAGGGAAATAAAGTCTTTAATGCGTCCTACCCGATCCGACGACCTGGAAACCCAAAGTCACTCTCAGAGCTGGCCGGACCCTGCGAGCTGGCGGAGAGCCCAAAATGGGGGGTCCCCAAAGCCCACGTGTCTGCCTTTTGTATCCACCTGGCTGCTTAACCCCACCCTCAGGTCCCAGCCACCTTCCCTTGGGTGGTGATGGGATTTGGAGTTCCCAGTGTCTTTGGCTTTGACCTGGGATGGGGGTGGAGTCCACAAAGCCTGTATGGAATTTGCTTTGGGACAGCCTTTTCCCCCTAACAATTGGAGAAATGGAGAGTGGTTTAATGTATGGACACATTACAAGGGCAGCTGTTTAACTTCAATGCAGGGATGCCCATCCAGAAGACTGGGCCATAAATTTAAAGATGCAACAAACGGGGAAAGAGAAAGCTGTTGGATAAGGAATGTGAAGATCCCCACTCAGTAGCAAATTGAGTGAGACAGCCGAGAACTGACCAATCACAAAGAGACTGGGGCAGCTTTAGAATAATGAGGGCAAAAAGGTCTATATTCCCTGAGACAGACTCTACTTTGGCTTCCTTGCCCCTCCCAGGCCTGGTTCCCTGGCCTGTGAGTCCCACTTTATTTCTGCTCTTTTTCTCCTCAATAAACTTTTTCTTTCTATAAACGAACCTGCCTCTTCTCGCTTGCTTGCCTGAGCGTCTGTGAAGTTCCTGCTGTGGCTTCCTGAGACACCAACCCGTGGGGGGGTCTAGCGGCCGGGGCTCAGCGCTGCCCCTGCAGCCTGGGATCTATTCCCGGCTGGGAGACTAGGCCTGACAATTCCGGTATCACCAGGACTCAATTTCAACACAGACCCCAGAGCCCAGGACTTCAGGCTGCTTCTAATCTGCTCAGGGAAACTCCCTTCAGCAAGGGGGATCCAGGAAACAAGGAAAAGGTTCTGCACCCTCTTGGGATGGGCCTCATCACCTTGGGCTCAACCAAATTTGCTTCTAGCCTGTGTCATCCATGGAGCCCCAGAGCAGCCCCAGTCGAGGGCCGGCCTCAGGGACACAGAGATGAGCACCCCCAGGGGGGATTCAAACAGGGGGAGCTGTCAGCTGAGGGAGGGTGAAGCCACAGCAGAGATAGGCGCCAGAGCAGAGGAGGAGCGGAGCCTGCCAATGGGCAATCATGGATCAAAATCAGTTGTCGCTCAGGCAAAATACGTTAGCTGTAAGAGCAAGTTCAACAAGGAAGGCCAGGGTGTTGGTGAAGTCAACAGAGGGATCCTTTTCTAAACATCCCCAAAGCTCCTCAAAAATGCTGCCCTCGGGCCTCCTGCTGGCCTACGGGTTATGTCTCAGGGCTGTCCTAGCTGAGGCCTGGTGAGAGGGAAACTGCAGGTTTTCAGGCCGGGTCTCCCAGACAGGGATGGATCCCAGGCTGCAGGGGCAGCCTCCAGCCCCGGCCACTAGACCAGCCCGGGCTGGGGTCTCACGCAGACGCTGCGGGAACTTCGCTGACGCTCAGGCAAGCAAGCGCAGAGGCGGAATGTTTAGAGAAAGAAAAAGTTTATTGAGGAGAAAAAGAACAGAAATAAAGTGTGGCTCCCAGGCCATTGGAACCAGGCCAGGGAGGGGCAAGGGAGCGGAAGCGGAGTCTTGCCTCGGGGAATACAGAGGTTCTTTCGCTTATTATTGTGAAGCCTCACCAGGCCCCTTGTGATTGCTTAGTTCCCAGTGGTCACTCACTGCCTCAGTGTCTCTGTGCCCAGAACCAAGTCTCTGTGTCCCAGCCCTGATCTGAGCATCCTTTTCTTTATTACCCTTGTCCAGGGACATCCGCTGTCCCTGGTCCTCAGGGTTTGTTTTTTTTTGTTTTTGTTTTTTTATAGAGGCATGTTTATTTATTTGTTTGTTTGTTTGTTTGTTTGATGGTTTGTTTATACAAGCACTGGGTACAGTCAGAAGCGCGGGAGGGTGAGAGAATTCACCAGAGCCAGAGCGGGGAGCAGAGCAGGCAGAAGGACCGAAGTACACTGCTGAGGGGAGCAGCGGGCGGCAGGAGAGGTCTGCACGCCATGTGGGACCCTCCTCCGGTGGACGGGGAGCAGCCGGGGATCGAACCAGCGCCGCAGAGGCCGCGGGCAGCTTCGCAACCCAGCGCTCAACCGCTGCGCCACCGGGGAGGCCCCTGGTCCTCAGGTTTGATTAACCCCCTTTGGAAGTTGTTGCCCTTATCTCTGGAGCCTTCCTTAGTCCTTAGGTTTCCCTTATCTCAGAAGCCTCTTTAATGCTCCCCAAGCCCCTGCCTACTCTGACCCTGAAGCTGCCTAATTACCCTAACTTGCCCTAGAACTTACTGGGTTCAATCCCTGGCTAGGGAGCTACCCACATGGCGCAGCAGGTAGGTAAACTTTTTCTTTCTCTAAACATTCCGCCTCTGCGCTTGCTTGCCTGAGCGTCAGCGAAGTTCCCGCAGCGTCTGCGTGAGACCCCAGCCCGGGCTGGTCTAGTGGCCGGGGCTGGAGGCTGCCCCTGCAGCCTGGGATCCATCCCTGTCTGGGAGACCCGGCCTGAAAACCTGCAGTTTCCCTCTCACCAGGCCTCAGCTAGGACAGCCCTGAGACATAACCCGTAGGCCAGCAGGAGGCCCGAGGGCAGCATTTTTGAGGAGCTTTGGGGATGTTTAGAAAAGGATCCCTCTGTTGACTTCACCAACACCCTGGCCTTCCTTGTTGAACTTGCTCTTACAGCTAACGTATTTTGCCTGAGCAATAACTGATTTTGATCCATGATTGCCCATTGGCAGGCTCTGCCTCTCCTCTGCTCTGGCGCCTATCTCTGCTGTGACTTCACCCTCCCTCAGCTGACAGCTCCCCCTGTTTGAATCCCCCCTGGGGGTGCTCATCTCTGTGTCCCTGAGGCCGGCCCTCAACTGGGGCTGCTCTGGGGCTCCGTGGATGACACAGGCTAGAAGCAAATTTGGTTGAGCCCAAGGTGATGAGGCCCATCCCAAGAGGGAGCAGAGCCTTTTCCTTGTTTCCTGGATCCCCCTTGCTGAAGGGAGTTTCCCTGAGCAGATTAGAAGAAGCCTGAAGCCCTGGGCTCTGGGGTCTGTGGTGAAATTGAGCCCTGGGTGCTGAGCTCTGGGTGCCCAGAACACCTGGGTGAGGCTCCCTGTAGAGGAGTCTGTGCTGAGCACCTGCCACCCCCATGATGGTCCAAGGGCCTCCGGGGCCCACAGCTGGGTGCTTTCCCCTAGGGGTTGCCAAGGCTGATGGGTGATGGCGGGCCTGGCAGCTGCCCTTTTCCCAAGGGTTGGGGTGTCCTAGGCTGAGAGCCAGGCCGGGCAGGGCTTGGCAGCCCCTAATCACCCAAGGTCCCTCAGTGACAACAAGGGGGCTCACCTTCAGGTCAGGGGAGGTCCCAAAGAGCCGGGAGGGGCCTGGGGCTCCCAAGGGCCTTAAAAGGGGCCCCAGAGCAGGCAGCACCACACTGTCCTGACAGCAGCACCATGGCCTTCCTCTGGCTTGTCTCCTGCTTCGCCCTCATCGGCGCCTCCTTCGGTGAGTGTGGGCATCTGAGCCAGCACCCGGGAGAAAGTTCCTGAGCTCCTAGGGGCTCAGCACCCAGGTGCTTTCAGAAGGACCTCAGGGGTTCTGTGTGGGGTGAGCCCCAGGGAGGCTGGTATCCCTAGGCGGGGGGCTCTGAGCGCCCTTTCCCTGCACCCTTGGGCCTCAGACCCACACAGGCAACCTGATTGGCAAAGAGCAAGTGGGCCCTTCTGGGGCTTCCTGAGCCCTCAGACCAGTGTGTGGGAAAGAATCACCTGGGCCCGCTGAGGTCTGAGGCCCCCGCCGTGGCCCAGGTGGGCAGTGGGTCCAGAGAGGGTGTGCGGGCCAGAGGCATCCGTGACCTCCCCCGGGAAGTCTAGTTAGTGCCGGGCACTTGCTGTGCATTCAGGTTCCGATTAAAAACATAAGACGAAGAAGACCACATCCACGTGTCTACCACAGGATGCGGCAAATGTGACCTGTCTGCAGACGTGCTGTGAGGATTTCTTTTAAAAACCGAAAATGGGTCCAGCCATTCCCCTTTTCTTTGTTCCTTTCCTCGGAAGTATTCTGCGCTCCCCGCATGGCATCTCTGGGCAAATTTTACACATTTACTACGTACTTAGAAAACCCACTGAGTGTTTCCACGTTCTCACACCCCTGGGAGCTGCTGAGGGTCCCGTGTCCTGACCCAGCAAACTGTCCTGCACACACGTCAAGGGCCCTGCGTGTCCTCCTTGTTCTGGACAAATCCTCGCCTTGGTTTTCTCTTTCCTCATGTGCCTTTTTATGGTGTGGAGTCAAAGTGTTCTTTCTTTTTTTTTTTAAGATTTATTTATTTATTTATACAAGCACTGGATACAGTCAGAAGCGCGGGAGGGTGAGAGAATTCACCAGAGCCAGAGCGGGGAGCAGAGCAGGCAGATTGACGAGTTACACTGCTGAGGGGAGCATCGGGCGGCAGGAGAGGTCTGCGCGCCATGTGGGACCCTCTCCCAGTGGCCGGGGATTGAACTGGCGCTGCAGAGGCTGCAGGCAGCTTCCCAGCCCAGCGCTCAACCGCTGTGCCACCAGGGAGGCCCTCAAAGTGTTATTTCCATTGAGTGATGTAGGAAGTAAAACTTGAAGCAGAAGAGTCCTGGAATCCAGAATAGACAGCCCAGCAGTGCCCACAGGTCCACGTCACACTTTGCTCAGGAAAGCGTCCGCGGGACAACTCCCCATGGACTCGGCTTCTCTGGTTTTAACTCCACACCCACTGGCCCCACCAGTCTGCCTGGCGGGCATTGCCTGTGAGGGCAGCCGTGTCTGTTCCCCTCTGCTTGGGGACCGGAGCCTGGAGCGCCAGAGGGGCCTGAGGTCCCCAGCAGGGAAGAAGGGGCAGGGAGGCCTGATTCCTCAGCCTGTGTCTGCTCCTCTGGGGAGGGAGACCCGCATGGAGCCGCCTGTCCCTCTGCATCCCTGGGAGGGTGACAGGAACAGCTGCTGGGGGTGTGGGGTCCTCGGGCCCACAGGTTGGGGTGCAAGAAAGGTTTGCTGGGCAGGAGGGGTGGCAGTGGGGAGGTTGCATGAGGTAGAAACCAGGTCTCTGGCGAGTGACCGGACCTCCGTCCTCTCGTTGTCCTCGCCCCCCAGGCTGCGGGGTCCCCGCCATCCACCCCGTGCTGAGCGGCCTGTCCAGGATCGTCAATGGCGAGGACGCCGTCCCTGGCTCCTGGCCCTGGCAGGTGTCCCTGCAGGTAAGGGGGGATCTGAGCCTGAGTGGGGTCCCGGGGGGTGCAGCCTCACTGGGTAGGGGCCGCGGCCCGGGCGGGGGTGGCCGGCCCGGCCAGCGCTGACCCTGCGGTCTTCCCCAGTACACCAACGGCTTCCACTTCTGCGGGGGCTCCCTGATCAGCGAGAACTGGGTGGTCACCGCTGCCCACTGCAGTGTCAGGTGAGCAACAGGAAGGGTCCGGGTGGGAGGAGGCAGTGACCGTCTTCCTTCCTTCCTTCCTGACCCTCCTGCCTCTTCCAGCACCGCCCACCGCGTTGTGGCCGGGGAGTTTGACCAGGGCTCCGACGCGGAGAACGTGCAGGTCCTGGAGATCGCCCAGGTACGCCAGACCCGGCCAGACCGGCCCCGGGCCGGGGCGGGGAAGCGAGGCGGGAGAAGGGGGAAGGCGCTGGGGGTCCTGAGGGACGGCAGTGCGGGCTCTGGGCCTCCGAGAGTGCCTGGCCTGGTCTCTGCCCAGGACGGGCGCGGGGAGACGCGTGTTCCCTCGACCCCTGCCCGTTCCTGACGCGCCCCCGCCTGTCCTCCGCGTCCCGGCCGTCCCCACAGGTTTTCAAGAACCCCAAGTTCAACATGCTGACCATCCGCAACGACATCACCCTGGTGAAGCTGGCCACCCCCGCGCGCTTCTCCCAGACCGTGTCCCCCGTGTGCCTGCCCAGCGCCCAGGATGACTTCCCCGCCGGCTCCCTGTGCGCCACCACCGGCTGGGGCAAGACCCAGTACAATGGTGAGCGGCCCCGGCCGCGGCGGGCGGCAGGTGGCAGGGGGCAGGGGGCAGGGGGCAGGCGGCAGGCGGCAGGCGGCAGGTGGCAGGTGGCAGGGGGCAGGCGGCTGCAACAGCCCCAGGACCCTTCGGGCTCTCTCTGCTTTGGGGTTTTGTCGAGCGGTGTCGTCAACGCGTCCCCATCTTCATGGGCAACCCCCTTCATGCCACACGCGTGGACACGAGGGCGTTGAGGTCCTCTCCTCGAATTGCCCTTTGCTGAAGACGCAGCTCAGGTCTCCACGCACCCCCTGCGGGCTGTGCCCAGGGCCCCCGCCAGCCTGGATTGTCCCCGTCCCGAGTGGGGGGTGCGGCCGCCCTCCGGACTTGACTGGGGTCAGGCGTCCAGAGTGGGTTCAGGGCCCTGAGAGTCCAGCCGGGAGCCCCTCCCCGGGGCTGGCCCTGCCCGACGGTCTCCTCCGTCACCCCGAGTCCTTCCGCCCAGGCCAGGGCGACCCGGCTGGTCCTGCCCTTGGAGCCAAGTCAGCCCGGCCTGTGGGGGCATCCGAAGGACGACTTTCCCCTGAGGCTTCTCAGGCCTCAGGAGACGTGGGGCTCAAGGCCCTGGCGGCGTGGAGGAAGAGGCGCTCCAGGCGGGGGCGGCCTCCAGGGCCCTGTCTCCTCCCTCGGGGTGGCCGGGAGGAGGAGAGGCGTGATCTCCACATGGCTCCCCTGTCCCTTCAGCCAACAAGACCCCCGAGAAGCTGCAGCAGGCCGCCCTGCCCCTCCTGTCCAACGAGGAGTGCAAGAAGTTCTGGGGCAACAGGATCACCAACGGGATGGTGTGCGCTGGTGCCAGCGGCGTCTCCTCCTGCATGGTACGGCTTCCCGCTCGCCGGCTCCTCCCTGGTGCGCCCCGCCTCGGCAGGCTGGAGGGCCCCTGCTTGCTCTGCGGCCCATCTCCCCTCACCCCGTGCCCGGCGCTCGGGGCTGCCAGGACCAGCACTGATAGCTGCGCAGCAGACGGCTTGTTCTGCTCAGTCACGGGGCTTCCTCCCCAAGGGGTGTTTGCTGTCATCCAGGTGCACCCAGTTGGATGCTTCCAGCCCCTCTGCAGATGACACTCCTAGGTCCCTCAGGAGTCGGAGGCAGAGTTGGCTGCCAACTGACCAGAAGGAAATTTCTGGTGCCACTCTGCCCCCCATCATTTGGGAGCAACACCTGTGATCAGCCAGGGGGGACACACTCGTGTGCCAGCACCGTTTTGAGACTTGCAAACAGATCCTCTCTCCTCCCGCAGGGCGACTCTGGCGGCCCCCTGGTCTGCCAGAAGGATGGAGCCTGGAACCTGGTGGGCATCGTCTCCTTCGGCAGCGCCGTGTGCTCCACCTCCACCCCCGCTGTGTACACCCGCGTCACTGAGCTCATGCCCTGGGTGCAGGAGATCCTGGCTGCCAACAACTAAGCCATCCCTCCTCCCATTCTACTCCCTGGTGTCCCAATAAAATCCTCTGTACAGAAGCCCTGACTGCTCGTGTGTCTGTGACCTGGGGCGGTGGCTGCAGTGTCCCTGTGACCCACCAGGGGTTGGCGTGGTCCTCCCTTTCCAGGCTGCAGAGCCCCAGCAGCCCCTGTTTCTCAGGGAGCTGAGGCCTTTGGGTCTGGTCCTCCCTGCTCAGGAGGCCCCTGGGGTGGAGTCCAGGACCACCTGCTGCAGCTCATTTCTCAGCCTGGTTTCTGCTTCTTTGGCAGCTGGCTTGGCCCAAGGAGCTTTGTGGAGGGCAGGAGTGCTCCAGGCCAGGCCATGCAGTCCTCCGCCCTGCAGGGTGGGCCCTAGGACCAAGAGGGCCACCCAGGTAGGCTTGTCCCTCCCCACATGCTCCAGCACCTTTCTCTGCCTTGAGCCCCCTGCACCCCCCACCCCAGACCATCCATGCAGTCCCCACCCTTCCTGCCTCTGCCCAGGTCCTGCTCACTCACTCTGAACTGTGCAGCTGGGAAGCTTCCTTCCAGGGCAACAGGCTGGCACCACTGTCCTTTCAGTTCCCTCCTGTGCTGTTTCTTTCTGGGATTTTGCATTTGCATAGGGAGGCTTGATCAGTCTCAAGTCCCTTAGGTGGGCGGGGTTCCTGCATCAGAAGGCGTCAGGACTGGTTACCCTGTCTTAGCATCACAGAATTTGATGCCTGATTCCCCAACCATTAATTCTTGGGAACTTGTAAACCAGTTGTGACTTAATTTCAACTTTTTTTTTCAGAGGAAGGCCATGGTGCTGCTGTCAGGACAGTGTGGTGCTGCCTGCTCTGGGGCCCCTTTTAAGGCCCTTGGGGCCCTAGGCCCCTCCCAGCTCTTTGGGACCTTCCCTGACCTGAAGGTGAGCCCCCTTGTTGTCATTGAGGGACATTAGGTGATTAGGGGCTGCCAAGTCCTGCCTGGCTTGGCTCTCAGCCTAGGACACCCCAACCCTTGGGAAAAAGGCAGCTGCCAGGCCCGCCATCACCCATCGGCCTCGGCAACAAGGAAAACACCCAGCTGTGGGCCCCGTAGGCCCTGGGTCCATCATGGGGGCAGCAGGTGCTCAGCAATGACTCATCTACAAGGGAGCCTCACCTAGGTATTCTGGGGCACCCAAAGCTTAGCACCCAGGACTGAATTTTACTGCATACCCAGAGCGCAGGAATTCAGGCTGCTTCTCTACCTGCTCAGAGGAACTCCCTTAAGCAAGGGAAATCCAGGAATCAAGGAAAAGGCTCTGCTCCCTCTTGGGATGGGCCTCAGAACTGGCCTATTCAAGCAGCCTCAGGGCACCCGAGGTCCATACTCATCACCTTGGGCTCAACCAAATTCTTTTTTCTGTGATGATTCACACTTTTTAAGGAAGTTACCTTTGCTTAAACTTAGTTTTTTTGTTTGTTTGTTAAATGAGGTTTGGTCCACCACATAAGTGGCCCACTGAGGACACAGAACGCTAAGGGCTGATGTCAGGAGCACGGAGGAGAGCACAGGAAGGCCAGGTATAGGCATATGTGCAGGGGATGCGGGGGACACCTGCCCTAAGCGGGGCCACAGGACCTCACCCTCCCGGGCAGGACACTCTCTCCCCGGGTCAGGCCCCTTCTAGAACGCAGACACCCACATCCCTGCCCTCGGGATCCACATCCATGATAGAGACACTAACCAAGTAAGAATATCACGTGACAGGTCCCCAAAAGTGGGAGGGGCTGCTGCAGTGATATCTGGGGCCTGGAGGGAGACCCCTTGGGAGAAATGAATCTCCTTCCAAGGCCTCAGCCTGTGCTCACCTGGGGAGAAGCAGGTCAGAGTGAGCAGGCGACTTCTGAGCTCAATAAGAACACAGCTGATTTGAACTCCATTAGCGTTAAAGTTGTGCTGCCCTTTGATTTGTAAATTTAGTTTTGTTTTAAAGTTACCTTTTCTCAGCCTAGAGGATATTTTCTATAGAGGGAAGAGGCTCCCGGGGCCCTCACCCCATCTGTGGGAAAAAGCCCAGGCTGCCACATTTCAGGGGACAGAGAGGGCTGGACCGCAGCTGGGCGCCACCAGCCTCTGAAGCTTTGGGACATTTTCACAGCCTCAATGGGCGCGCAGGGGTGTTTGGCTGAGTATAGCTGGACTTGGAGCATTAGGGACCCCTACTCCCGGCAACGGAAGTTATTGAAATAGTAACATTTCCATGCCTTCTCCTTTGCCCATTCCAAGCAGGGAACCAAGCCTTTAGTGTTCCCTTGACTCAGGGGCTTTTGCAGAGCAGGATCAGCAGCCTGAGAGCCCTGGCTCTGGGACTGCTGTGAAAGCGCCTCCCTGGGATGGAGTCTGGAGGCCTGTGGTCTGGAGCCTGCAGGGAGTGGAGCGGGGCCCGGGGATGTGATGATAGCAGCTCCACCACCACCGCCTTGTTCAGTGCATCACAATTACTCACATGGACACTAGGCACATGAGCAGAAGGGCAGCTACAAACAGGCCTTGGAGCTGAGGCACGAAACCCCTAGGGCATCAGCAGTGATCACAAACATTGGGGCGTCAGACGAGTGGTCAAGAAGTACATGAGAAGATAACCAAAAGTGCCATTCTTTAGGGAAATGCAAATCAAAACACTTGGAAAACAACCTCAAGCCCATTAGGTGGCTAATATAAATCAGAAACAGCAAGCGGAAAGGGAATTGAGGTGTCCCAAACAGACCACCCCAAGATTCTCAGAACTGAGCTCAAGACGCCCCACTCTGGCTGCAGGATATCGTGAGCTAAGAGCAATGAACCTCTTCCCTTCTTGCCCAAGTCCTCTGCCCCTCACTAATGAGAGAGGAGATCAGGTCCTCTGCCCTTCCCCTAACTAAAGAAACAATCACCGCTCCCCCTTTTATGACCTAGAAGAAAGTAGATTGGGAGATCTCATCCAGTTGCAGGTTTATCGGTGAACATGTTCTCTCTGAGAATCTCATCTCTACCTTCAGAGTAAGGAAGAGCTCACCCCCTCCTTGTCTGTCATGTGAAGACTCCAGATTTCTCTCTTTGACACCCCAGGTCCCTAAACACAAGACCAACATCCCCAGTTTGCTATAAATTTTCCCTACATGTATTATTTAATTTTGACCTTCTTTCCTACTAATCTGTGTGATTTTGTATCTGTTTAGTCTTATAAAAACAAAAACCAAGGTTGGGAAATTTCCCTGTGCCACATGCACTATTGTTGGCAACACTGAGCATTAGGGACCCCTAATGCAAACATCTGCAGAGCAGTTGCTCAAGAAATTAAAGAGATGGCCACATAATTCAGTATTCTACTTCTGGGTATACACCCCAAAGAATTGAACGCAGGGTTTTTCATGAAGATGGTGCAGAAAGTAAAGAAGGAAGTACTTGCCTGTTCCAAAGCCAAAGTCAAAGCCAAAGCTTTAGAGACCAAGAAAGCTGTGCTGAGAGGCATCCACAGCCACAAGAAAAAGAAGATCCATGTGTCTCCCACCTTCCAGAAGCCCAAGACACTGTGACTCTGACAGCAACTCAAATATCCTTAGAAGAGCACCCCGGGAGAAAGAAGCTTGACCCCCAGGCCATCATCAAGAGCCTGCTGACCACCGAGTCAGCCATGAGGAGGATGGAAGACACCACACTTCTATACATGGTGGACGTCAAGGCAACAAGCTTCAGCTCCAACAGCCTGTGAAGAAGCTCTATGACACCGACGGGGCCAAGGTCAACACCCCATCAGACCTGATGGAAGAAGTCAGGGGTGTGACTGGTTCCTGACTGTGATGCTCTGGGTGTTGCCAACAAAATTGGGATTCTCTCAATTGAGACCAACTGGCTAATTCTTTTTTCACCATAAAAGAAATGAAAACAGAGCCTCCCTGGTGACGCAAGTGGTTAAGATGCAACCTATGAAGCTTGCCGCAACCATGCAGCACGAGTTCCATCCCCAGGCCAAGGAGGTACCCACATGGCACAGCAGGCCTCTCCTGTCTCACCCGCTGCTTCTCTCAGCAGTGTATTTCAGTCAGTCTGCCTGTTCTGTTCCCCACTCTGTCTCTGATGGATCCTCTCACCCCCCCACCAACAACTCTGGCCTGTACCCCAGTTCTTGTATGCATAAATAAATCTTTTGAAAAACAATTGAACGCAAGAACTCAAAGAAATATGTGTAAACCCACGTCCATAACAACATTATTCCCAGTAGCTAAAACATGGAAGCAGCACAAGTGTCCACTGACAGACGAATGGATATGCAGCATGTGGTCTCTCCAGACCACGGAATTAACTCAGCTGTAAAAAAAAGGATGTGCTGATGGTGTGACGATACGATCGGTACAAATAACCACAGAGCATACAGCAACTTTTATAGGAAAGAGCCATAATAGGTAAATAGAGATGGGGATTGGATTAGGGCTTAGCAGGGGTTGGAGGAGTAGGAAATGTGGAGTGATGGGTACAGAGTTTCTGTCTGGAATGATGAGAATGTTTTGGAAATAGTGGTGATGTTTGCACAACAGCATGACTGCAATGAATGCCACTGACTTGACACACTTGAAAGCAGTTAAAACGTCAAATGTGATGGCGTAAATATTTTCCACAGTTTTTAAAAGGAATGTGATTTACCAATACCAGGAATTCCAGAGGCTGCCACCACAAACGGCATGGGGTCGAGTCTTCCAAGGCCCTACAGAGCAGGCACAGAGGGAGGAAGAGCTCAAGGGGGCGGACGCCACGAAGGCCTCGAGGGCCACTTCGAAGCACCAGTCCTGGAGAGCTGTGGCGTCTGCTGGCTACTCAGACCCACCTTGCCCCTATTGTAAGTAGCCATCTTGGATTGGCAGCCCAGGCTGATTGTCAGAGACAGGAAGAAAATGTGAGAACAATTTGGCCTCGAATTGATAAGATGTCTCAATAGGCAGGCACATGTTGGGGGAGCCCAAATAGGTGATAAGCTATTTTACCATGCTCTCCAGTCCCCCACCGTGAGGCCTCTGGCTATGTTTGGGGGGGTTCCCAGCTTGGAGGTTCTGAACTTGGTGTGGTGTTTGTGCCTCGCTGCTGACGCCCACATCAGCTTTTCCAGGTCACTGCTCCAACACAGTGCAGGCTGCCCCACAGCTTTGTAAGAAATTATTTCTCCCCTTAAGTCCAAGCAAGTTTTCTGTCTAGCTGGTAAGTGGGGATCCTGATTTGTACCAGAAAGCAATGCTTTTGAATAGGAGAGGTACCAGGCTGTCCATTTCAAATGCCTAAATCCTAAAGGAGTTGAAATACAAGACTTATGCCATTAAAATAATTTTTTAAATTGAAAAAGATGTCAGATTCCTTTTTTCCAGTCCCAAATGAAATAAAGATTCCATGGTGTAGCAATCAGTGCTGGTGGCCTACTGCTACCTACCCCTCTTCCTTCCTGATTCTGTCTGGGGTGGAGAAGACCTCACAAAGTGCTTCCTTTGCTGACCGCCTTGAGGAGTGGCCTTGAGACGCAGTTCTGTCTAAAGAGATAGAAGCAGGGGTCTCCCTGGTGGCACAAGGGGTTGAGACGCAACCTATGAAGCTGTCCGCAGTCACTGCAGCAGGAGTTCGAGCCCCAGCCAGGGAGCTACCCTCATGGCGTGGCAGACCTCTCCTGACTTGCCCACTGCTCCCCTCAGCAGTGTATTTCAGTCAATCTGCCTGTTCTGCTCCCCACTCTGTCTCTGGTGAATCCTCTCACCCCCTACACCTCTGGCCTGTACCCCAGTTCTTGTATGCATAAATAAATAAATCTTAAAAAAAATAAAGAGATAGAAGCAGGAGTCACAGGATGGGGCTACCAGGAAGATTTTTAAAAATGGGACAGACTCCGTTGGTGTTGCCTTTCCTTTTCGCTCCCCTTTCCTGTCCCACCTGAATGCAGATGTGATGCTTAGAGGTTCAGCAGCTATCTTGGGGCCATGAGGAAGATGCCACAGATTGTGAGATGGCACTTCAGCCATCGACTGTCCCCTTCTAGAGTTCTTGTTAAATGAGAAAAACAAATGTTTGATTTGCTTAAGATGTACATTTTAGGTCTCTTTCTCACAACTGAACGCACCACCAATAAACAACCAGGCAGTTTGAAAACTTGATATTCTCCCCTAGATAATATTAAGAGTCCCTGACCTGAGCTAGGGCCTCCCTGGTGGCACAGGGGTTAAGTCTCAACACTATGAAGCTGTCCGCAGCCACTGCAGCACGAGTTCAATTCCCAACCAGAGAGCTACCCACATGGCGCAGCAGACCTCTCCTGACTCGCCTGCTGCTCCCCTCAGCAGTGTATTTCAGTAGATCTGCCTCTTTTGCTCCCCACCCTGTCTCTGGTGAATTCCCTCACCCACCCCTGCACCTCTGGCCTATACCCCAGTTCTTGTATGCATAGATAAATAAAATAAATCTTTTTTTAAAAAAAAAAGATTCCCTGATCTAAAGGAGAAAGGAGACTAATGACAGATTTGATTGAGATCCTCCCTGTGGCCATCTGTCCCCTACTCTACCAGGCTTGGGCAGCAGGGCAACAATAACAACAACCACAAAAACAAAACAAAACAAAACAAAACAGAAAAACAAGCAGGTTTGGGGGAGGGCCATTGTTTTACTGCCTCTGACCAACCTTGAAACTGCGCCTCCCTTCCCTGCTTGCTGGGGAGTCCAGCAGCAGAGAGGGCCTATGAAGACAAGGAGGCTGGAACTTCCAGAGTCTCCCTCAGTCTGGCATAGCAGAGGGAACAGCCAGATGTTCCCCAGATGCCTGCAAGGATGCAGAAGTGACTGTGAAAGGGGCCTGGACCTGGGGAGGCCTCAGGACAGGGAACAGAATGGCCAGCTGCAGCAGGGGGCTCGGGGCCTCAGCCAGCAAGGCAGACACCTGAGGAGGCCCAAAGGCCGGCTCCCCCGCCCACTTGTGAGCTCGTTGCCAGCAGAGGATGGCCAGGGATATGCTGCATCCTGGCAGAACAAAGGCTCAAAGTCAAAATGAAATTCTGTAATCGAAAAATAGAGAAACCCACCTGTCCTGTGTGCCTGTGTTTAGGGCTGAGTCACCTCGTTGCTGGAGAAAAAGGTGAGGACTGAGAAGAGGCAGAATGCGAGGAGGGGTGGCTGACGCCAGGGGCGCTTAGGAAAGGAAACCCCACTCTGCAACAAAAAGAAGCACACGGCTAAGACGGGAACGTGAGTGGGAAGCCATTTGGGCAGGTGGAAGGATCCAGACACAGAGACAACACAGCACGGCTCAGCCATGTGTCCAGACCGGGCAACGCTCATCTATGGTGAAAGAATCCAGAACAGTGGGAGGCGGTGGCCTCAGCGGAGGCGGAGCTGGGCAGAGGCGTGAGGGCACTCTCTGGGCTGGTCGAGGAGTGAACTGCATCTAGGTTGGGGGTGTAGTCGTTACACTGTACATGTCAAATTCATCCCATCTCTTCATTTAAGATCATTTCACCATATATAGAGTGTACCAATCTCTCTCTCTCTCTCTCTCTCTCTCTCTCTCTCTCTCTCTCTCCTTCCTTCCTCCCTTCCTTTCTTTTTAAAGGTTGGGATTTGGGGGCCTCCCGGGTGGCGCAGCAGTTGAGCGCTGGGTTGTGAAGCTGCCCGCGGCCTCTGCAGCGCCGGTTCGATCCCCGGCTGCTCCCCGGCCACCAGAGGAGGGTCCCACATGGCGCGCAGACCTCTCCTGCCGCCCGCTATTCCCCTCAGCAGTGTACTTCGGTCCTTCTGCCTGCTCTGCTCCCCGCTCTGGCTCTGGTGAATTCTCTCACCCTCCCGTGCTTCTGACTGTACCCAGTGCATGTATAAATAAATAAATAAATCTTTAAAAAAAAAAACAAAACATATTTCAAAAAAAAAAAAAGGTTGGGATTTGACGGGAGAGGACAGGACTTTGAAGGGAGCAGCCCCTTCAACTGAGGAGGCTGAGTCCTTCTAGCTGGAGAAAGAGCCTGAGATGCGTGCTGTGGAGGGACGCACGCACGCACAACGCCCCTCCAAGGCCTGCATCCTGGACAGCGCCTCAACCCCAACAACCCCCACCTAGGCCAAATGTCAGGAGGTAACTGGGCAGGGAGGGATCGGGTCGGGGGCCTCCTGTGCCCAGCAGAGCCCTGGCCCCACATCCAAGCTGCCCGGGGGACAGCGGCCATAGACAGCCTTCCCGCGCACGCCGGGAGGGCTGCAGCTCCAGAGTCTACTTCATGGAGGCCAGCTTGTCCTGGGCTGGCTTCAGCATGTGAGGTGCCAGTTGGTCCTGCTTCATGTGAGGTGCCACCCCCATGCCGCGAGGTGCCGTGCGGAGTGACGACCTTCTGCAAAGGCAGACGACGGGCAGCCGCGGACCTTCTCCCTGGGAGTCCGCTGGAGCCGAGGGCGGGCCCCAGGGTCTAGGAGAAGAGCCAGGGTTTCCGAACGTGAGGGTAGGAGATTAGAAAGATTAGCAGAAAGGGGGAAGCCAGGAAAATCCTCTTTCATGTACATTTTTTTAATAATTTATTGATGTGTATTTTGCATCATTGCTCATTTTTGTACAATGTTTGCGTTCCCCTCTCGGGTGCGGTCCCCGTAGGGCTCCCACCACCAATCCCCCGTGCGCCATCCCCACGGGGAGGTCCCTGAAGCATGGGACCCCGGCCCCAGCAGGGTCCCTTCCCCTTTTGGGGGGAGGGAGGTTCCCGGGAGCACACAGTCCCGCCCCACAGGACCCGCCCCTCTGCCCACTCTCGCAGCTGCCGGCTTCCCAGGCCTCAAGGGCGGGGGCAGCCGGGGCCAGGGCCAGCAGCCGCTCCCAAGGCCATGCCAGCCTGGCTCAGGCCGTCCCGTGACCTTCCCACCCGGCCTCCCCACCAATCCCGTCCCAGCAGCACCGCAGCCTGGGGCGGTCACGGCTGCTCCGGGAGTGGTCACCCCCAGCTGCGCCCGACTGCCCTGTGTCCTGGGGTCTCCTGCTTGGTCCCTCTGCATCCTGCACTCTAGGTGCCTCACTCCCCTCTGACCCCGAGGTTCTCCAATGCCCCCCAGGCATAGTCCCAGGCCTTGGCTTTCGCTGTTGCCCTGGGATACAGTTCCCTCCAGGCCGGGCTGGCACACTTCGGCCAACTCTTAGGTTGGGCTTACTGGCCCCTCAGCGAGGCCCTCTTCATCCATGGTGGGGGTGGGGGGTGCTACCACTGATAACAATCACAATAACCTTAGTAACGTAGTTTACTTGTTTTTTAAACTGTTCCTTAAACTCCTTTTCCCATGAGCTCTGCTCAGTCCTCTGCTCCTAGGAGGCTGGTAAGCATTGGTTGGTAGGATAAAGGAACTCGCACACAGTAGGGCCTCACAGATGGGGCTGCTCTTGGCACACTGTTTTGTGCCCTGCTCGCCCACCAAAAGCTGTGGTCACCCCTCCCTTTCATTAGACAGTCTTCTAGAATGTGCAAAGGGCACCGACACGCAATCCAAGAAGCACAAGGGCCAACCAGGTGGATGGCGTTAGGCTTGGTCCTACATGCTCAGCAGGGGTCACACCCTTGGGTAATGTGGGACCCCTTCCTTAGGCAGCCCCTCTCTACCCACTTACAAGCAGACCAGAGAAGAGAAGTAACTTGCCCAAGGGCCCACAACGGCTTGGTGCTGTGAGCTACATTACAGTCATCCGTGCAACAGGAATTCAGAAGCGGGGATATTCTCTTCCTCCTGGATTCTGGAGCTCTTGTTTGCATCTGGCAGCCTCAACCTCAAAATTCTCCCTCCTCAGTTTCCAGCTGCTGGGAAAAGGCCTCTCTGCCCACCCAAGTCAGAAACAGGTCTCCCTGGGCCCTGCTTCCTGCTTGATGGAAGGGTCTAGTCCTCCAGTGGCTCATGGGAGGCAGTAGCAGGTGGTAGGAGCCCCCTGGTCTGACCATGGGCCCAGTCTTGCCCCAGATGCCACATGTTCAATCCCAGGGGCCGTGACCCCTGGGGAAGGGGCTGGGCCCTCATCTCTCCCTTCCTGCACCACACTGCCCAGGGGGGTTGAACCATCAACAAACCAACTATTGTCCAGTGTGCTCCAAATGCGAGACCAGGCTGTGCCTGAAACCCTGCCCAGACCTAGCTGCGACCCACCGGGCTTGGAAGAGGAAGCCCCAGTGTGCCAATCCCTTCCCCTTGGCTGTGAATCAAGGGCCACCTTGATTGCTCCCCACCATTGCCCTTGACCCTGACTCCAAGTTCAGCCATGGTGACAGCTGCTGCTGTCCCAGCCCTGTGCTGGACACCCTGGCCAGTTGGGCACACTCCCAGGAAAGGGACTGTCACCTCAAGGTCTCCAGATAACAGCCTGGAGTACAGGAATATAAGGGGGTGCCCCCAGGTAGGCAACACACACCTCCCTGACTGCAGCACCATGGCCTTCCTGTGGTTCCTCTCCTGCTTCGCCCTCCTGGGCTCAGCTTTCGGTGAGTACCTGGCCGGGGAGGCTGGGAAGGCAGGCTCCCCTTCTCTCTTGGCCGAGGCCAGCAGGGCAGCAAGGGGTCCCAGCCCCCTGCTCAGCTGTGCATGTGTGTGAGCCGACGCGAGTCTCTCCCTCCTGTGCTTCACGGAGCCCATCTCAGCAAGAGGGGCACCGCGGGGACTGGACCAGACCAGCAGTGAGGCTCCCTGGGAGGAGGTGGACTTCCCTGGGACTGTCCAGAGGCCTCACACCCTCTGCAGAGCACAGAGGAGACGTGTCCAGGAAGTTTTCTGAGCGGTCAGTGGCTCCCCGGCAGGCTCAGACGGCGAGCGTGTGGGCAGCATTTTTCAAATGGTGCTCGCTGAAAGCTCGGGAGAGGCCAGGGACTGACCGGGTGCCTGCTTAGCCTGCTAACTCGTCTGGCATCCTTGCAGCAACTCTGTGAGGCTAGCGGCTGGACGGTCCCCATTTTGCTGATGGGGAAACTGAGACTCAGGGTGGTTACTCTAGGCAGTGATGGGGGGGGTTCAAATCCACAGACTTCAGCCTCCAGACCACTCTCTGGACCCGATCCTGCCTTGACTGCAGTGTTCTGGGATTGTCTGGGCTGAAGCACACGTCACACTGAACTCTGGGGGGGGGGGTCATGTAGGGGGGCACCAGAGCCAGCTTTGACCTCCACCTCTGACCCCATACGCCCACCCCCAGGCTGCGGGGTCCCCGCCATCCACCCCGTGCTGAGCGGCCTGTCCAGGATCGTCAATGGCGAGGACGCCGTCCCTGGCTCCTGGCCCTGGCAGGTGTCCCTGCAGGTAAGGGGGGATCTGAGCCGGAGTGGGGTCACACTGGGGTACAGGCTCGCTGGGAAGGGGCTGCTCTCCAGGTGGCCAGCACTGACCCTCCCGTCTTCCTCCAGGACAGCACCGGCTTCCACTTCTGCGGGGGCTCCCTGATCAGCGAGAACTGGGTGGTCACCGCTGCCCACTGCAGTGTCAGGTGAGACCTGGGGGTCCCTAGGAAACCCTTGGGGATGGGAGAGACGCTCAACACTGAGGACTAGTCCTTTAACTCTTTTGCTCCTCAGTTTTCTTATTTGGAAAGTGTAGAAAACGCCACCCACCGCCCTCCTGGGTGATGGGGAGGAAACACCCAGCAGGTGATGACCCCTCACCCCAGGTGCCATTCTGAGGGCCCATCCCCCACAGGCGTGCTCACATGCACGAGGGCCATGTGCAAGCCTGCACACCCACACGCACACCTCAGCAGCCCGCAGTCCCGCGTGCCCCAGCCCCACCTCACAGCAGGAACCTGTCCTTTCTCTGGCTTCTAGAACCTCCCACCTCGTGGTCGCCGGAGAGTTTGACCAGGGCTCCAATGCTGAGAACATCCAGGTGCTGAAGATCGCCCAGGTACGATGGCCCCGGGATCCAGGTACAGACCCCCGCAAGGCGGCTCTGGGGAGAGTGCAGCCCTAATAGGCTGGACCAAGAGGCCTGGGGACCCCAGCTCTTCCCCAACACCCCATGATAAGGCAAAGCAGAAGGTGGGGTGTACAAAGTTCCAGATAGGGGAAAAGGGCTACCTCAGCCTTTGGGCCTCAGTTCCTGCAGCCAGTGAAAGAGCTTTGAGCCCAACAGCCATTGGCCAAGGAGGCAGCGGGGGCCAGCCCCGGTCCTGGTCCTGCCCGCGGCCTGTTGCCTCCCAGACCCCAACTGAAGCTGTCCGACCTTTCCCCCCAGGTTTTCAAGAACCCCAAGTTCAACATGTTCACCGTCAGCAACGACATCACCCTGCTGAAGCTGGCCACCCCCGCCCGCTTCTCCCAGACCGTGTCCCCCGTGTGCCTGCCCAACGACGCTGATGACTTCCCCGCCGGCTCCCTGTGCGCCACCACCGGCTGGGGCCTGACCAAGCACACCAGTGAGTGGCCAGCAGGCGGGTGGGCACGTGCCAGGGATGGCCAGGTAGGCGGGGCTGTGGTTGCTGACACCACCCATCTGCCCTTCCAGATGCCAACACCCCCGAGAAGCTGCAGCAGGCCGCCCTGCCCCTCCTGTCCAACCCTGAGTGCCAGAAGTACTGGGGCAGCAAGATCACCGACACCATGGTGTGCGCCGGTGCCAGCGGTGTCTCCTCCTGCATGGTATGGCCCCTTGGGCTCTGCTGGTGCCCCTTCCCTCCCAGCAAGGTGTGGGTTCAGGCAGAAGCCCAGGGTCTTGGGCAAAAGAGGAAAGAGACGAACTAGCAGGCAGGGCTCTTTTTAGGGCCTGCCCCTCTCTCCTTAGGCAACCCTGCCAGAGTAGTGAGGAGGATACGGCCCTGGAGATCACCCACGTCCTCAGCGGACAGGTGCCAGGAGAGACTCTGGTGTCAGTTCCCAGATGGCAAAATTTCACTGCTAACACCATCTGAGCAAAATGCACCTCCTGGAGTTGTACAGTGCTCAGCCTGGGCAGCAGGACAGGGGTTGCAGATGGGCTCCAGAGGACCCTTCTCCCTCAGCGTGGCCCCTTCACTTACCACCATGCTTTGCTCCTATTTTTCAAACTAGCTTTATGGAAGCTTTACCATAGGACCCCACTTCAGGGGTGACCCTGATTTCCAGGGCACAGACCACAGTAATTGCTAATATTTTTTTCCTAATCCCCCCAATGGCCCCGCGCTGAGCTTCTACTGAAGGCTGTCAAGTCCTAGACTGGGCTCTGGGATGGCATCCAGGGCCACGTGAGCTGCCAGATCCAAGCACTCTTATCCCTCTCCCACAGGGTGACTCTGGTGGCCCCCTGGTCTGCCAGAAGGATGGAGCCTGGACCCTGGTGGGCATCGTGTCCTGGGGCAGCGGCACCTGCTCCACCTCCAGCCCTGGCGTGTACGCCCGCGTCACTAAGCTCATGCCCTGGGTGCGGCAGATCCTGGCTGCCAACTGAACCCACGGCCCCCCACAGCCTTCCTGCTGACCCTATTTCTCTAAAGCCCCAATAAACAGATTAAAGACATGTCAGTGGTGTGCGTGCCTGTGTCAGGGCCTCCAAGGCCTCATTCTACTCACGAGCTTGGTCTTCAGCGGGCTAGGCTGGGGGGCAGGGGTGGTCTCTGAGGGACCTCCTCATTCCTCCCCAGGGAGTGGCCAGGAAGGTCACAGGCACATGAAGTGGGGTGCAAAGAGAATGGCGACGCCTGGATAGGCCTGGGATAGGCAGTCAACTAGGCCTCCCCCAAACCCCTGCCCCCTAGGCTGTGGGGGCCTCACCGTCCACCCCACAGTGTGCTAGAGGGTGAGCCCGCGGTGGGCTCCACACCCCTGTGGTTCCCGGGAAGCTTCTGATCTCCCAGGTCATGCTGGAACCAGGAGCTTCTCAGTCTAAGAACTCTGATAGGGAAGGGATGGCAAGGCAGCGTGGTAGGCAAGGGGAATTTAACAGGGGCCCCCCAGGATAGACCCCACCCCACCTTCTGAACCTCACCGTGGCGTTTCTGAAGGTGGTCTTCCGCTTCCTCCTCTCTGGCAGTAGCTTTCGCAAGTGCGAGACTCAGGCAGCCCAAGTGAAGCCTCGCCCGCCTGCCGCTGGAAGCAGGGCACACGAGGCTCCAAGGCCTCCTTCTGCTGACTCCCCTCAACCAACGGCACCTCACGGGGCCAAATCCCCTTCCTTCTCATACCTGTCCCCAGCCCACAGCTGCCCCCTCTGGGCCACCCTGGACACCTCTGCCAGGCTTCCCCCGTCCCCCAGGAAGTCCCGCAGGCACCTCACATGCTCCCTTGTCTTGGGGTCTCCGCCATCCATGCAGAAGCAGGGGTTGAAGGATGGGAGGTCAGGATTCCTCCAACCTCTGGACCCAGGCAGCCTCCTGGCCCCAGCTGTCCCTGCTGCAAACTCAGGGCTCAGAGGATGGACACTGCCCTTTGGAAACACAGCAGGCTGGGGAGCTACCGATATGAGGGTCCCCTAGAACCAGCTTCCCAGTCCCAGGCTCCTCCCCAAGGGCACCTAAGGGTGCTACTGAACTGGGTGATGGTACAGCAGCCAGAGTTCTCATTCCAGGGGACGAGGCCTGGAGGTGCCAGCTCGTCACCCTGGCCCCCCGGGACATCCACTTATGTATGCCCTGTCCCATGCTCCAGCCACCGTGTCCCAGGCTGCAGGGTCTCTGCCACCCACCCCAAGCTAAGCAGCCTGTCCAAGGTTGCCAATGGGGAGGATGCGGTCCCGGGCTCCTGGCCCTGCATATGTCCCTGCAAGTGAGGGGGAGTCTGAGGCGAGCTGGCTAGGCCAGAAGGGATGAGGCAGCAGAGGCGAGGCTGCACACGCCCCCCTCCCCAGGCCTGCTCCAGCCCCTTCTTCCACGGGACTCCCTGTTAGTACTGAGTGGTCACCGCTGCCCACTGTGGGGTCAGGTGAGGCTGACTGGCAATAGGGTGTCAGGGGACATCTCTTATTCCCTCCCAACCTTAACCTCGATTTATCACTCCTGCCTGGCAGCACTACAGGAGAGGACACAACAGGCTTCCCAGAGACGGTCCTGTTGCCCACCACACCGCAGTAGACCGCTTTTCATTTTTCAAATTTTATTTAAATGTAGACTATTAGTCAAGTGATTGGAAAATCAATAATGAAAAATAGTTCTTTAGGGTTTTCTCCAGGTGCAGAGAAGGAACACACCACAGCTGCGTTTGCCCTACTGGAGGGGACACAGCACCCTAGTGGGTCAGCCCAAGGTCGAGGTACCTGGGCACCCCTGACCTAGCCCCATGCTGGGGCCCTCCCCGGCCAGCTGAGGGCGGACCACCAGCCCGTCCCGTGGCCTCAGCTCCAGGACCCAGCCCTGCTTCCTGGTCCATCATAAATATATACAAATCCCTGGTCAGTCTTGGGCACTGGGCCCGGGTGGAGCTGTAGGCTGCCTGTGCCCACAGCCACATGTAGTGACTTTCTTGGGACAGCTCGGACCATCACTGCCCTGCTCCCTCTGCCCTCCATCCCTGTGGTCGTCTGCTCTCAGGCAGCTGCCAGCTGGCCCAGGACACGGCGGAACTGCTGGGTGCTGTGGCCCAGCTCCTTGACCCTGTCCATCATGTCCTGGGCGGCAGTGGCCGAAGGGTACTGTAGGGCGGCAGCCTTGGTGGTGGCCACAATGCCACGCAGGAGGTCACAGAGCAGGTTGCTGTAGTGGGTCACCTGGTTGCGCACGTCAGCCGCCTTGGCCTGACGCGACAGTGTGTCCCCGATGAACACCAGCTTGTGGGCACTGAGGATGACGAACTTGCTGTGAGCCACGAAGATCTTGGGCGGCTGGTTGGTGGACACGGCAGTGAAGAAGGCCTCCACTGCGTTGGTCAGCGTGGTCAGGTTGGCCTCGCACTGCTCCAGGTAGAAGAGCAGCAGCTGCCGGTCAGAGGGCCCCAGCCCTCCCGTCCGCCCTGGGGCCAGCGGCTGGGCCTGTGTCCAGTTGGCCAGGTCGTGGTCTATGGGCCGTGACACTTCCTGCTCCAGCCGCTCAAACTGCTTCAGCTGAGGTGGAGGGAAAGCAGAGTAAACACCACAGCCACAGAGTTAAGGGAAAGAGGGGGCCCTTCAGAAAGAGGGGCCACCTCCACCCTCTTGTGTGAACAGACAGATGCCCTGACCAGTCTCCTGGAGACTGAGAACAACAGTAGGATTCCATGCACATTTTTGTCACATTTTTGAGATGACAAAATCAAAGAAATGAACAAGTAAGCAGCTGCAGGGTGAAGGAGGTCAGTCTCAGTTTGGGGGTACTCGCCAGTGGATGGAAGTTTGGGGAAAATGGGGTGAAGGGTAACCAGGACTTCTCTGTACTCTGAAGAGTTTTTTTTAAAAACAAAAGAGTTTTTTTAAAAACGAAAACAAACAAACAAAAAAACTTCTCCTTAACACGTATTCTTGTAAAAAAAGATCAAAATACCCCAAAGGAAAAAAAGATAACCCTCACCAGGAACCCCAGGTGTCCAGAAACAACCACTGCTAAAATTCTGCAAACTAGTCTTAAGAAAACTGTACACTGGGGACCTCCCTGGTGGCACAAGGGGTTAAGACACAATCTATGAAGCTATCTGCAGCCACTGCAGCACAAGTTCGATTCCTGGCCAGGGAGCTACCCACATGGAGCAGCAGACCTCTCCTAACTTGCCGCTGCTCCCCTCAGCAGTGTATTTCAGTCAGTCTGCCTGTTCTGTTTCCCGCTCTGTCTCTGATGTATCTTCTCACCCCCACACCTCTGGCCTGTACCCCAGTTCTTGTATGCATAAATAAATCTTTAAAAAAAAAAAAGAAAAGGAAAAAAGAAAAACTGCACATTGACAGATCTGCAGATGAGAGAAACTTTATGGCTGATATTTCTGTATTGTGTGCTAGTTTAAATTTTTATTTTTAAATTATTTTTAATCAGAATAAAACTTCCTTGTCTTTTTTTCTACACAGCCTATTCCTCTCAGGAAATGATCCAAAAATATGAAGAAAACCGTATGTCTGCACAGCAGTATTATTTAAAATATGGAAAACAGGGTTTCCCTGGTGGCGCAGGGATTAAAGTCTCAGCGCTATCAAGCTACTACCAGCCACTGTGGCATGAGTTCCATCCCCGGCCAGCTAGGGAGGTACCCACATGGTGCAGCAGACCTCTCCTGTCTCGCCCACTGCTCCCCACAGCAGTGGATTTCAATCAGTCTGTGTGTTCTGCTCCCTACTATGTCTCTGATGAATCCTCTCACACCCCACCTCTGGCCTACACCCCAGGTCTTGTATGCATAAATAAATAAATAAATAAATAATAAAATAAAATATGCAAAACAACAAACATTCAAAGACATTATATGGCGTTAAAGACAACTTCTGAAGAATGTTAAATGCCATGGGAAGTGCTTGCGACACAAGCCATCATGACCTCACAGGCATCACTGCAAACACAAGAGGGCGCTCCAGAGGCAGGAGCGGGGCTGGAGAGCCGCCCAGCTCACAGTGCCTATGCCTCTGTGGTGGCTTCTTTTCTGCTTTATTACACCTCTGTATGTGCTCTATAAATGTCTAGCATGGGGCCTCCCTGGTGGCGCAGGCGGTTGAGCACAGTGCTGTGAAGCTGTCTGCAGTCTCTGCAGTGCCGGTATGATCCCCGCCGGCCTCGGAGCAACCCACATGGCGCGCAGACCTCTCCTGCCTCACCCACTGCTGCCCTCAGCAGTGTATTTCGTCAGTCTGCCTGTTCTACTCCCCACTCTGTCTCTGGTGAATCCTCTCACCCTCCTGTGCATCTGGCCTGTACCCCGGCTCTATGTATAAATAAAATAAAACCTTTAAAAAAAATTAAAAAAAATAAGTAAATGCCCATCATGATTGCTCTGGTAACCATTTAAACACAGACCCAACACATACATGGAGATATCACAAGACAGAGCAAGAAAGGACCTGGGCGGCTCAGCTCTGGGACAGGTTCTGAGATGACTGGCTCTCACGCAGCCTGTGAACCTGAGCATCCTCACCTGCTGCAGTTCCAGCTGGCCCTTCCCCTGCCGCATGATGTTGCCCTTTTCCAGCAGCTCCTTCTGGGTTTTCTCAAACTCTTCCTTCCCCTGGAGGATACAAGGACAGGGCTAAGCTGGAGCTCCAAGGCCCGGTGGGTGCAGTGCAAAGTGACTGGCCACCAGGTGGCACTGCACACCACACACCAGGCCACCATGTGGCCAGCAGGACCAGGGTGGGAGCAGGAAGCTGTTTTCCCCACCTCTTTCACCTCCTGCCACCCCAGGAAGGGGCAGGGCACACTCATGTGGCCATGGCCATCCTGCCCAGCCTCCCATGCCAGGAATCACATCCGAGCACCTCCCCTCAGTATACAGGGCCTGGCCACCAATGCCTGCCCCAGTGGGCGCCTCCCTGGTGCAGTCACTGGGCTTTGGCACCTGTGGCCCTGGCCCCACCCCACCTTCCCCTAACTTTGCTTTCTTTCTTCCCCCAAGTCTGACACCATGTCTCTGTAGCTCAGAATCTATCTCCCCCAACAGAACAGCGCCACCCGCCGAGGGCCTGAGGAGAGTGAGGACTGGGCTTCGCCATCAGGCCCGAAAGATCAAAGTGAGAGGAGAGGAGAGCAAGAGCCCACTGGGGGCCAAGTCCTCCTTTAGCCACAGGAGCCCCCTGTGGGGGGGTCTATCAGGGTGCCCACAATAGGAGTGACAGCCAAAGCCCAGAGACGACTGGAGGGTTGCCCGAAGGGCCCAAAATCTGGCAAGGCAGGCACCCACCTGCAAATGGACGTAGTCGTAATCCTCCATCCAGCCCCCCTCACTGTTCTCGTACTGCCCATCTGGTGAGTCCTGGGAGGTGAACTTGGGGGGTGAGGGCAGGGGCCGGGACTGGATGCTGCTGGCCTTGTCGGCGGGGTTGGGGTACAGTGGGCCACCCCCCTCAGGCCCCGGGACAGGGGCCTTGGTCCGTCTGAAGAGCAACGAGGCATTGCCATGCAAGAAAGAGCCTAGCTGCTTTGCATCCTCGGGCACAGCCCGTGAGCAGGCCACCAGGCGGTCCAGGTCTTCTGCAGTGGCCCCTGGGCCTCTACTGTCAAGAGCCTGACCATGGGCCACCAGAGTCTGGTACACGTCCTCCATCTTCTGCAGCTGCCAGCTGAGCTTGGCATGTAGTGTACGGTCAGAAGTGTGGGCGGCATTGCCCACAGCGCTGCGGGCAAACTCCAGCAGCTCATGTACAGCCCCCTGGACGGCAGCCACCGCAGTCCGCAGGTCCTGTGCCGGAGGCTCCTGAGGCTCGGGGTTGCTGCGCCAGGCCCCACTCGTGGTGGCACTGCCCACCAGGTCCAGGAGGTGGGCAACAGTGGCGCTCACACCTTGCTGCAGCCGTGACAGGGCCTCCATGGCCACCTCCATATCCAGGGGCTCCCGGCCTGGTACTGCAGCCTCCAGCGAGGATGCCGACTGGCTGCTGCGCGTGCTACCCGTGCTAGAGGCAGACAGGCGCTTGGCATCAGCAGGGGCCTCTCGCTCAGCTGGGGGGGGCACCGAATACACACCGTCGTCAGCTATGCTGCCATCAGCCACCTCGGGAGGAAGAGCCCGCTCCCGGGGCACGTCGTAGAGGGTGCTGGGGCCAGGCCGCCGCAAGCCAGGGGGCACATCATAGAGGTCAGGGGCAGGGGGCGGCACGTCATACACATCCTCAGTTGGTGGGGAGTCTGGAGGGGGTGCAGCAAGGACCAGTGGGTGGCGGGTTGGGTCAAAGGGCTTGGCTTTGGCGAAGGCTGGGGGCACGTCATATGTCTCCTCACGCATCAGTGGACCATCAGGCACATCCTTGCTCACCGATGGAGGAATATCGTACACCTGGGGGGCCAAGGGATAGGTAAGGCTGCCTGCCCATCTGCCCGGCTAGGAGGGAGCCTAGGGACAGAACCATATGCATGCGCGCTCACTCACTCTCTCTCTCTCTCTCTCTCTCTCTCTCTCTCTCTCTCTCTCTCCCCCTCCCCCTCAATCCCTCCTACACACACACACACACACACACACACACACACACCCCCAGGTGCACACATCCCTCACAGCTCTTATCCATGCAGGTTATGGTTATGAGTTCAACTCTGGACCCAGATGATCCAACCACAAAATCCTGGCCCTACAGCTTACTAGCTGTGGCCTAGGCAGGTGACTCAACTTCTCTGTCCCTTTCTGCTCATCTGTAAAACAGAACTCACTCATGACAGGTTTGTTGTGAGGATTACAAGTGAGTTCGCCTAACTGCATAACCACAAACACTCAGTGAGAGATTAGTTCTGGAACCACCACCACCACCCCGTGTTCCCTACTACGTGGCGGGTACGTGGCTAGGCCATCTTCACGACACGTTCAGGGTGATGATGTCCCAGCTCACCCAGGACAGTCCGGTATGTGCATGACACTCCCATATTACGGGTTGTCCCCCTTTTGCTTTCAAAGTGTTCTGGTTTGAATGACAAATTCTGCGGTCACCTTGCTGATATTCTGTGAATCTGTTAGGGGCCATTTTACCAATGAGGACGCTGAGGCTTAAGAGAAAGGTGGGTTTCGAGATCAGAGAGTGGGGTCCAGCCCTGCAGAGATGGACCCACCCCAGTGCACAAACTCGGCCCCTCCCAGAACCTGTACACAGATCAGCTCCCGAGGCCCAGCATTCCTGACAGCTCACCGCATGGTGGTTGGATGGCGGCAGGCCCTTCTCCACACTGGGAGGCACGTCATACACGTCCAGTGATGGGTCCCGGCCGTTGGGGCCTTTGACAGCCATAGGGGGTGTATCATATACCTGAAGGTAGGAACAGTGCAGTGACACAGGTGCCAGGGCCACCTGGGAAGATGGACAGAACAGAAACCACACCGCGCCCACCCAGAACTGCTCTGGCCAGGGCCAAGAAAGGTCATCTCCCTGAGCCAGGGTGGGATAGAGGCTCCCCACTACCCCTTTATTGCCCCAATACTTACCTCCTGGCCATACTGGCTGGGAAGCAGCCCCCGAACAGGGGGCACATCATAGATGTCCTGGGGCCCAGAGGCCAGCAGGTGGCGTGGGATGTCATACTCGTCCTGTTCTGGCTGGGAGGCCTCAAACACATAGCCTTGCCCCACGCGGGTGGGCACCACCACCTGGGGACAGACAGCTGTCGGTCACCACCGGCTCAGGAAGCCAGCCTCCAGGACACATCCTCAGGCCTAGGGAGACCCCCCACCATGAGGAGGGGGAGGCACACAAAGGGGGGCCTCCCCAGGGTGGGGTTCAGAGGCATCAGTCCTCATCCCTTTGGATTCTCTGCCCTTTCCTCCAGGATAGGCAGCGCACAGGGAACCAGGTGCCCAGGCCTGTTTATCTATTCTCACGCAGAAACAGAAGCGGTCTCTACTTCAGGATGACCTGGAGGGTTCTAGGCAAGGGAGACAAGCAGGGAAAGCAGCCACCCTTGACTGGAGGACGGCTATCTGATGACACCTCCCAGCTACGCTCTCTGCAGAAGGGCCTGCCAAGCCAGGGGCTGCAGGAACCAGCAGCCACCCTCAGGGTCTAGGACAGATGGAAGTGCTAGTGCCAGGCCGTGTTGGCTTCAGGCCAGACACAGAGGAGACATGCAGGAGATTCCCTCATTCAGGACCCAGGGCCTCGAAGGAGGTGGTGGCCTGGCAGAGCAGCAAGCGATACCCCTTTCCTCCTCATCCCCCAGGCACATTTTGAGGAGACCCCAGAGGACAGAGCGAACAAGGACTCCCAAAACTCAGGATCAGTTCTGGGGCAGCTGGAGGAACTGGATTGGTTTGGAAAGTCAAATGTAGGTACGGGGAGCGGGGGGGGGGGGAAGGCTGGAAAAGACTAGAACCAAGAACCCTTCTCCCCACTGTATTACACCCACAGGGACTCTGAGACCACCATTCCCACAAAAGTATAAGGCCTGAGTGGGGGGACTTCTGTCCAGAAAGGAGGCCAGTCCCTTTCTCTCCCCTGGCAAGGCTCCAGGGCTCAGAGCTGCAGTGGCAGAGCCTCACCACGCAGAGAAAGGGCTGGCGTCTGCTGGGGCCTGCTCACAGCCTTCACTCCAGTACCAGAGAGCCAGCACCTGGCCTGTGAGAAGGGGCATGCCTTGCAAGAGGATATGGTCCAGGGCAGGAGAGGAGGTCATGTGGGGGCGTGTCCTCTGGGAGGGGCAGTCCTTGGGGAGGGGCGTGGGGGGGCGAGCAGGAACTAGCCAGGGCACGCCTCCTCCACAAGGCTCCAGGCTCAGTTCTTCTCCTGACAGAAAGGCCTTTGTTCCTTAATCAAAGGGGACATCTGGGGCAGGGTTGACTCAGACCCTCCCCACACACATCCATGCAGGCACCGCTCCCCCCAGAACCAGAGTCCAGCGCCCATGTCCAGCCCCCGCCAAGCACAGCTCAGCTAGCTCTGTTCCTTCTGTACCACAGAGGGCGGCTGCGGGCGCAGCGCTGGCACGGCAGAGGCAGCAGAGTCCACCCCCCGAAGAAGGACGCCAGCAGCACTTTTCTGACCAGCCCAGAGCTTGGCAGAGCCTCCTGCTAATGTATCCCTGGGGCAGCCTTCTGGGGCAGCGTGGCAGATGAACCCGTGACACCAGGCCTCTTGGGGCACCCCTGGCAGGAGGGGTTTACTGACAAGCAATCTCAAAGAGGGGCTGGCCAGAGGCTCCACGGGGTGTTCCCCGCCCCTCCCCACACCGGCCCCGCGTGTCTGGAGTGGAGTTGGCGGCCCTCTCCAGACTCATCTCCCTATGCAGCCCCAGACTTGAGTCTCCTCCAGAGCTATTTTTAGACACTGGAACCTGCCAAGAGCAGGGCAGGCGGGGCTGAGGGGGTGCAGGGGGGACGTGGCAGGTTGGCGGGCCTGGGGAACAGGCATGAGGCTTCTCCAGGCCCGGGATTCTGGAGGAAGGAGGGGACCGGCCCAATGAAGAGGAGTGTGCACTGGCCTCCGCAGTGCCCATCCTACCCTCATGCACAGGAGAGGAGCGGGCAGGAAGATGGGAGGAAGGGCCCTGGGGCTGGACCTCCGGCCAGGCTAAGGGCAGTCTGGCGTTGCTGCCGCTCCTGCAGCTGAGGCTGACACTAAGCAGTCACACTGGCGAGTCAATGTTTTTGTTAGGAAAAAAGGCAAGGCATCCACCAGCCAATTCTCCAGAGAGTTGCTGAGCTGCTAATCACAGGCCGCCCTGCCCTGCTCTACACCTGAGGCCCCATGAGGAGGGTCCGGAAGCCCTGGTGCTGGGGGACACAGTCCGTGTGCAGAGGGGGCGGCAGACAGAGGCAGAGGAAACACACCCAAACCCCTCTGCCCACCTGACAGACACACAGTGCCAGGGAGCGCGGGGTCCCATCAGGGCATCGACATACAGCCTCCTAAGATCCATGAGAAGGCAGAGAGTGGGGGCCTCCCGCGCCCCAGTTCTGGCTCCAGCATTCTGTCCACACCTGACCACCTCCAAGCAGCTCTCCAGCTGGCTGGCCTCCCGCTGACGCAAAAGGGACGTGGCCACAGGCTGGGTGGGGAGGCCTCTGGCAATTTCCTCCTCTGAGAAGTGGACTGATGCAGGAGTGCTGTGGGACAGCGTACATGACCATCTAAGCTCTCACGGACCCATTTAAAAACTCCTGGGCTCCCCCCCAGGAGCCTAGGGAGGAGATGAAGCTCCTGGGTACCTCCCTGTGGGGGGTGGAATTCAGAAGGAAGACCTAGTTCAGCTGTGTCTCCTCAGGCGCCTGAGCAAGCGCCAGTTGTCCCCTTAGGCACAGCTGCAGCCCCTGACCCAGAGGCGCTCCTCAAAGAGTGACCTCATGAAACACCACCCCCTCTGATGGCCCCACCTCCCTCTGCCCTCAGCTTCTTAAAGCACCCCAAGGGTCATGGTGCCAGGGTGTGGCCTGGACCACTATCCCAGCGATGCAGGCCACTTTGCACCAGATGTCGGATGCCTCCTGGCCAGCTGCCTCATGACTTCCCCTCCCCAAGTTCTGGTGGGGCCTCCTCTACCCTTGGACCAGGAGGCTCAGTTTCCCAGACTTCCAAAGGGGAGGAGGAGACTTAGGAAAGCACAGCCTCAAAATGTGGGCACAGATGCATGCACCCAGATGGTCAATGCCAGGCTGTTTGTATTCAGAACGAGCAATCAGAAACCACCTAGAACCCATCCCCCTGGGAGGGGGTAACGCAGCAAACTGGGGCAGCCTTCAGTAGGACTGAGGGAGAACTTTTACTAGCCCAAGAAAATTCTTTTGATAAGTAATGCTGGATTTACAACCTCAAAAAGCAAACGTATGTATATAAATCTGTGCAAGACAAACAGAGAAAATGCTAGACAAAATATGCAAAAATTTCCTGGCAATTACCTCCTGACTGGGGAATTTCATCTCTAGGCCTTTCCATACGTTACGCATTTGCGCTAACAAACAAGCATGCGGTCAGGATTGTGAAACAAAAGCATGTGCAATCAAGCCTGCCCCGGACAGAGACAGGACAGCTGAACCCCGGGGCCGAGGGCTCTCCTTCCTGGCCTGCCAGCCACAGGGCTCTCAGGGACACAGGCCCTGGGCAGCGCCAGGGTAGGCCCGGGCAAAGAGGGCCAGCCAGGTGAGTCCAGAGCAGTCTGGGAGCAAGGCCTTGGCACTTGAGGGAAGCAGAATCCACAGCCAAAACACAGGCTCGAGTCTGAGGACCTCAAGGCTGCTTCCTGGTGCTCTGCCTGCCCCAGCCTCCCAGATGCACCAGGACGGGCATGACTGCCCAGGCTCAGCACAGGAGTGGACGGAAAAGGGAAGGGCACAGCACCCAGGGTGTGCACAGAGCGTGGACTCTGAGGGTGTACCTGGACGGGGAGTGCGTGTCTGTAAGCTGTGTCTCGCTGTAACTCACTGGGAGCTGTAAGCAAGAGTCTGTGTGAGTGTCTGCACATGGGTGTGTATGTATGCATCGGGAGGAATGGGCGATGGCCTGTCCTGGGGCTCACTAGCCAGGCCCTGGACAGATGCACCCCGAGCAGGGCTCTGTTCCTCCTACAAGCCATCTTGGGAGTGGCCCCAGTCTGGGCTCTCTCGCATCTAGCAATGGCATGCTTCTGCCACCACTCTGCCACTGGCCACACAGCTGAAGGGGCAGGGAGAGCAGAAAGGGGGACCCCAATGACCCAGGGTACCTTGGTGGCCAAGCTCTGGGATCAGTGTCCATAAGGCCTCACCAATGAACTCCGGCCAGGTCTTCTGGGTGCCACGGTCTGCCCAGTGGGGCGGGACAGGGTGACACTACACTCTGCCCCACTGCCCAGCTGGACGTCTAGATCCAGGGAGCTCTGGACTAGATGTGACAAAAACATGAAGTGGGCCTAGGCCCCAGGGAGCTGATCCCAGCAGAGCCAGTGGCTTCTCCTAAAGGACAGCTACTGGGCTCACTGGTCTCTCCCACCAGGACCTCCAGGGCACAGTGCCCTGCGGAGGGCACTGTCATATGGCTGGGTTTCTCTGGGTCTTTCTGGGGGTTCTGCAAGGGAAGAGCAGACATACAGGATGCAGGAGAACTGGAGGACAATTCTGTCTCCCAGGTCCGTGGATACCTCCTTCACTTCTGGGACCCACAAAACCCCCAACTCCTGAAGGGACCTGGGCATGGGGAAGCACAGGCGAAAAGTGAACAAGGTATGCTTCTCACTCAGGCCAAGGCAGCAAGCAGAGCCTGGTCTCCATCTTCTGTCCTTCCTTCTTGCCACCAGCAGAGTGATTTGGAGGGACATACAGGTAGGCGTCGCTTCCCCGCCCCAGAGAGGAGAAAGGCAGGGTACCCAGGGAGTCAGGGTGGCAAGAAGATGTGCTCCAGCCCCAACCCAGAGGACCTGGCGAGCCCCTCAGCTCAAAGCAACTGGCCTCTGCCTGTCCCTTCTCCTCCCAAGTGCCAGAGCTCACATGGCCCAAAAGACACGATCCCAGAGCTGAGGAGGGAGGAGCGGCAAGAAAGGAGGAGCTGGGGGCCCACCGTGGGCAGTCCTGCAAACCAGAGTGAGAAAGAAACATCGCACCGCTCCCCCATTGCCTCCACCCTTGCGCAGAATTTACCAGGTCGCTCCTATTAAAAATCCTCCATCCTGGGGAGAGCATCCAGGCCCCTGTGGACACCAGACCCTGAGGGGCTGTCCCCAGCCTGCTGCTCAGGCCCTGCAGCCCACCTGGCATGCAGATACTCTGCCACACCTCTGGGAGCTGGACAGGGTGCATCCTCTGCCCCCAGGCCACCTCCTTGTACACAGTCAGCTCAGAGAGCAGCCCTCTGGGTGGCTCCAGCCTCCTCACTTCTCTAGGTACACCAACAGCTTCCCCAAATGCTCACCTCCCACGTTGGCCCCAGACCAAGCTCGGAGCCACTGCAGGAGCCCCAGAGAACCCAGAATGCTGGGCTGGGCCCTCTTGGGCCCCAAAACCCAGGCTGGGTGAGACCTATGATGGGCTTCCCAGCCCTGCCTGGGCAGTCTTACCTTTGCTGGTGGCTTCGTCCCCTCCCAGCTGCGTGCATCCATGGACGGGGGGACCTGGTAGATGTCGTGCCCTATCCCAGCAGAAGGTGGCACCTGATAAATGTCCTGGGCGGGGCTGCCAGGCCCTGGGGGCACCTGGTAAAGGTCTGGGGATGAGTTGGGAAACGAATGATGGGGCATCTGCTTGGAGAACGTGGATGCCTGCTTGGCAGGGGGAGACTGGAACTGTGGGTTGGACCCGGGGGCCTGGTAGTGGCCTTGCTGAGTCTTGCTGGGGGTAGGCACCAGGTAGACGCTGTCGGGCTGGGGCTGGTAAGTAGTGGGCAGCATGGGTGTGTACTGGGCAGCCGGGGTATGGAGGCCAGGTGAGGGCTGGGCCGAGGTGGTGGGTGGGCCGGGGCCAGGTCCTGCTGGCTTCTTGTCGTACATGCCCACCAGGATCTTGAGGCGGTTCCCAGGCACGATGCCTTGGCGCCCATGCAGCGAGCAGAGCCACCAGCCATCCAGGCCCTGTGTGTCCCGCTCCAGCACTGTCATGATGTCGCCCTTGCGGAAGGAGAGCTCATCCGGGGACTCGGCCACGTTGTCATAGAGGGCCTTAGCCAGCACGTTCTGGGGAGAAAGGAAACAGGTGGACATGAGGGCATGTGCTAGGGGCTCAAAGGGCCCCCCAGGACTGGGTAGGCATCTGGCCCTGGCGCTGAGAAAGGAACTCAGCAGGGTTTAAAGTGATCCTGGCGCCTGGCGCCTCTGCTACCACTGCCCCCGCAGAAAGACCCAGCTGATCCTTTCCTCAAATGAGTCTGGAGAGCAACTTAAAAACCTCTTGACCACAGCCACCACCAAGCCTGCAGGGATGGCACTCAAGATGCTCTTAAAAGCCACTCCCCACTTACCCACAATGCAGGCGGACAGCGGGAGAGGGGTGCTGACGACAAGGGCCATGCATGCTGGGAGGGAAGCACGCCCCCCCCCCCAACTGCCAGGCCGGCAGCCAAGAGGAAAAACCGGAAAGGAGAGGAGAGGGGACACACGAGGATGAGAGGGTCATCTTCTGCAGACCACATGGTCATCCACGGAAAAATCCCCACAAACTGGAAGAATCAGCGGCGGCCGAAAGAGCACACACTAACAGAGGCTACAGGTTTCTCTGGGTGAATCAAGCAAAGAGGAGACGAGACTCAGAAGAGAAAACGTTCACCTTCTGTCAAAAGCTCAAGGGAAAATCCAAAGAAAGGGGGAAATGGACCAAGTCTGTGGAGGGTGACTAAGCACTGTAAAAAGCCAACCCACCCAAACTTACTTAATAAATTACAGTGTATAATAAAAACACCAGCCTTTTTTGTTCTGGAGGAATTTGACCAAAGAAGAAGAATCCTTCTAGAACCCAGCGGAGAAATAAAGGTCCCCCGACAGGCAGGACAGTTCTGAAATGAAAGGGCACCCACCTTTCCGCCCCACCCCTCCAAATCTGAGAGTGGGCACCAGCCCCCAGGGACGGGCCAGGGCCCCTCTCGGAGCCTCTCAATGCAGGCCACGGGGGTGCCAAGTGGCAATGGGAAGGGGTAAGACCATCTCAAACACGATACCAGGGCAACTCCTCGCTGGAGGAAGAACAATCAGTTCGGATACTTGCCTCATGTTGTAAACAAAGGGCAATTAAAGACCTACAGGGGAAACGAGGAGTCTAGAGCCAATAAGTGAAGAAAACTGTCTTTGGGCCCGGGGGTGGGGAAAAAAATTATGAAAATAAAACCCCAAACACAAACTCCCCCCCTGCCCTGGAAGCACAAAACAAAAGGTAACAACAAACAGTTGGATTCGACCTCACCAAAGTGACAGGCTGGACAACACATGGCTGACACGAGGTGACAAGTCACCAAATGATGAGAGACACTGATCTGGAATCTAGAGAAGCAAGAAAGGACAAGAACACCAACAGAAAAGCGACACAGAAGGAAAAGGAGGGATACTTCCGGGGAGGGATGTGAGTGAACCAGGCATCAAGAATAACTGGAGTAAATAAGCCAAAGAAGAAAGGGGTCTCACACAGACTGAGGACGGTGCATCCCAGCAGAGCACCCCGCCCTGCTCTCCACTGCAGCTCCTGTGAGTCCGCCTAGAAGCAGGTGCTGCTGAGGCTCCGACAGTCAGTAACCCTCCCAGGGCGAGACTTGAGCCATATGGCCCTGACACACAGAAGCCCTGCAGCCAAGCAGCCTGTGTGTGCAAGGGTGGGCCGGGGCCGTGGAGGGGTCACGAACAGGACAGCACAGGCAGACACCAGTCCAGAGGGCCCAGAACCTCACTGGGCCAGATTTTCAGTCTGGCCCAGGCTGCTGCTGCTATCCACTTGTGCAGGGGTCTCCAGGCCTGGTCAATTCAACACAGGGCAAGAATGAGAGGGCCTGGCCGAGGAGGGCAGCTTGTGGGGATTCAGACCACACCTCATGCTTCGGGGGCCGGGAGCCAGGTGTGGGTAAAGGGCCATGTCAGGTCAGCCAGGCTCCGGTCCACCAACCAAGCGTCAGTTCTCGTTTCTGCCTTGAGTGTCCCACGGTCTGAGGATATAGCCTGGTCTGCGTCCTGAGTTGGAAATGGAACCTGGGATCTGGCCACCCACTAGCTGTGTGGCCTTCCCCAGCTGGGCCCGAGTATGGTCTCCATCTCTAGAAGTCCAACAGGAGCTGGGATACAGACAGAAGGCAGGAGCACTCCCCCTCAGGCAGAAGCAGGAAGTGGGAGCCTGGGTTCTGGGGCAGAGACATGGGGGTGAGCCTCATTAAAGTCCAGGAGGGCCCACTGTCCTCCTCACACCAGTGTCTGAGGCAAGAAGTGCCCCTCTGAGCTCTAGCTCCTGGACTGCTGTAGTAAGGGTGAAGAGGACGACTCAGGGCCCCCCCATAGGAAGGTGGTGGAGGTCAGGCTTCCAGCAGGGGCTCCAGGCCACAGGACTGGCACTCCAAGGCAGGGGAGAAGCAGCATAGAGCTGCTCAGAGCCTCCAGTGGCGGGGAAGTTGGGGACAGGAATGGGGTAGAAGGTCCTGGTTCAGTCCAGCCCAGGCCTACAGCTGACCCCAGAACCCAGGGGAGCAGCCAGCCGGTGGAGCACACTCCATGACTATGGCTGTAAACCACTGAGGGAAAATGAGGCCTCCATAAAATGGTCCTTGAACTTGAAAAATGGGGAGGGGTAAGAATAATAGTGCTGACATTCAAGACAACGAAGGATGCCTCCTGTGTGTTCGGAATTCTTCAGTTTTCTTGGCTCTGGGGTTGAAAAATTAGGTAGCTTGAAAAAAGACAACGGTGGACCGTCTCCCAGGCTCCAGGTGGGCCAGCACCGAGGACGCTGGAGCCCCAGGAGGAGCAGGCAGGGGCGAGAGCAGCCCTGTTGCCCACCAGGGCTCAAGCCCCCCATCCCCAAGCTGCCCAGGAGAAAAGCAAGTTTCCCAAATATGGTCTGCAGCCCGTCTCAGGGAATCACATCCCGTCAGGGGGCGGGACACCCGCCCCCAGTGACCCCGGATCACCAAACCATCCTGCTGGGTCCCCCCAGCCCTTGCCCTGGTGGCCACAGGAAGTGCCAGCAGAGTGAGTCACAGGAAAATTCCCCTCCAGCCCAGTCAGAGGGGGCGGGGACCAGACGGAGTGGGGGATTGCCTCTCAGAGGCCCCTGCCTCCTAGGAGGAGGGCAGTCCAGGAAAGGCTAAGAGAGGGGTTCAACCAGGCAGGACTGGGCACTCAGGATGGCTGGGAGGCTGCAGGACTCTGCTGAGAGCAAGGTCTGCTGAGGAAGAGGGATTAGCAGGGGAGGGTCCTCGAGGGGCCAGAGGAGCTACTGCGGCCTCCAACGCCCAGGGTGGCCAGCCCCCGCACCCTCTGAGTAAGCTATCTGCCCAGCAGTCAAGGCCAACTAGGCCTGCAACTGTATAGTCTGGGGCGGCCGGAGCCAGGCCAGGAAGCACCTCTCAGGCTGGGCACGTGGCCCTGGGCGCCTGGCACCAGGAGCTCCTTGCCTGCGTCAGCCGGTGCTCCGCCCAGAACCCTGGAGGCAGCCTCCCCCAGCCAGTCCCTACGTCCTGGGCACTGCTGGCGCCGGAATGCTCCAGCTGGCCGAGTACCCATCCCGCCGAGCCTCCAAGTCTCCCCAGCTGTTCTGGATAAGCTCTTCTTTCCTTGTCTCTAAGATCCAACCTTGGCCCAGCTCCCCCTCCCACTGCTGGGTGACCTTGGACAAGTCCCTGCACCACCTGGAACACCCAGATGGCTTGTGCTAAGGTGACAGTCCTGAGTATGACAGCACCCTCTAGGGCCACTCCACACCCCTTCCAGATTACCCGCCACCCGCACCTCGGGGTGTTAACTAACATGTCTGGCTACTGGTCACTTCTTGCCCCCCAGCCCCGGTACCAGGACAACTGGGCACTTGAACCACACCTGGCACAGAATGTGCATTGAGCATGCACTGCTGAATGTGTGGCCTCTGGTAGAAGCCCTAGGAGCAGGATGACCACATCAGAGCATGTCAGGAAGACCCTTCGGGGCTTCCTTGCCCCAGAGAGACTGGGGAAGGGGAGAACCCCCAGTCTGATGCTAACACTCTGCAGGCAGTAGCCTGCCTGCCAAGCCAGCTCGGAACAACACTTTGGTTGTTGCACATGGGAGCTGATGAGGCTGCGCCACAAGCCCTGCCTGGCTCTGAGACTGTCCCTCATTGTGTCCTGGAGCCTCAGGGTGCCCGGTCCCCCCAGCCCAGGCAGGACCTCAGACATGGAGCAGCTGGACCGCCCCGCTCCATAGTTACCCTGGAGAGCCCTGGAGGTGCTCTGGGCATCCCCAAACCCTGACTCTGGGGGGAGGATGCTTCCTGGGGTTGGGCAGGAGAGTGACACACTATCCTGTGTGCGCCATCACAGTGATGGCAACAACAGCAATGAGCACAGACCTTGTCTTTAACACATATCAATCATCTCTTTTAACCAATAACCTTATGCGACCACAGGAAACAGGCTCAGAACAGTTACTTGACTTGCCAGGGCCACAGCCGGGCAGCTGCAGAAGCAGATGTGAGATAGATGATAAAATGAGCTGGGTGACTTCTGGCCTCAGGTCCATGGAGGTTTTCCCTCCCTGCACCCTCCAGTCCCACATACACCCATCCCCAGAACAGATCCTCACACCCAGCAGGCACTCAGGAAACACTGGTTCCCTTCATACCCAGAACCATCTCAAACATGGGTCAAGTTTATTTCTGGGGTATTCTGCTTGTCCCAAAGAACCCTCAGTGGTGGATGCAGGCTCAACTGTGTCTGGCAGTCTGCACCCACAACCTGCTCGCTCCTGCGCCAAGAACACCGCTGGAGGGACAGCGACCACAGATCCCCTGGCAGGGTCCTGGCCATCCCCTCGCCCTACCTCCCAGGCAGTGAGGGGCTGTGAAGGACAGCACCTCTTCCCTTTCCTGCCCAGACATCTCCACAACCTCACCCTGGGTGGAACTCTGGAACCAGCCCACCTGGCATGCATCTCCCCCAAGGCTCCCAAGGTCGACAGAATGGTCAGGTTCAAGTCCTCAGTGCTGGGCTAACAGTGAGCAGGAGCCTGGAGAACCCCTAATCCAGAGACATCCCAAGGGGAGCATGGCTCCAGCCTGTTGACTGCAAGGAGACTTGAGGCTCAGAGAACAGAGCAGGGGCTGTGTGGGTCCCTAGATCCTGGTCTGACATCCACAGCCAGAGAAAAGATCTGCAAAACTAAAGACCAAAAGCCCACCTATTGTGGCCTTTGCCAGGGATTACCACACACAGGCACCTGCCACAGCCTGGTCTTGGCTGTAGCAGAGACAGCAGATGCCTTTGTGGCCGCAGCTAGCTTGGGGTGGCAGCACACCCTTGCCCCCACCTCTGCCAGGGTGTCCCAGGTACTGTTCCTGAGGTTGGGCAGAGGAGGAGAGGTGGCATGGGGAGTACCTCCCGCCACCGGCACCTGCAGCTCCAACACACCCTGGGCAATGAGAACAGGCAGGAGTGGGGCCAGAGCACGAAGGCGCTGGCACGGGACGGGTGAGGGCAGAGCCCTCCAGCCTCCAGCCCATGCAGCTGCTAGCAGCTCAGGAATGGGCTCCACTGCACAGAACCTCTGAGTTGCACCCTGACCACACACTGTTCTCCCTGCCCCAGGGCCCTGCTGGGAGGACTCACAGGATTCTCCAAAGTACTCAGAAGAAGGCTCAGCACGAGGCTGACCTGCACTGCAGGGACAGCACCCCAGGCCCAGAACAGAGATCAAGACTCTCCTCAGTCCCAGATCTGGCATCAGGGAGGGGCAGAGGCAGAAGGAACGGTGCAGGTGACAGCAGGAACTGCACTCCTTACAAGGGTGGGCTTCTCCACTCAGACAGGAGCTTCTCCCCTGCAGTCGCTCTCCAGTGCTACATAATTGTTGGTGGCCCTTTCAGCGGCACCACCCACTTGTGCAGCGATAGAGGGGGACACTGTGGTATAAAAAGTGGGGTTCCTCAGCTCAAACAAGTACCAAATCCCTGATTTCTGGATTCACAGCGATAGGGCCTGAAGTAGAGTCTGACTCCCAACCCCTGAACCCCATCCACTCCAAGACGGGACCCGCCACCCAACTCCTCACCTTGACGTGGGAAGGAGTTAAGGCAGCTAGACCGTCCAGTGCTGGAGGGTCAGCAAGGGGTGCCGACAGAGGGCTAGGAAGACCCCCTTGGAGAAAGATCACCCTAAGAATCCAGAGAAGCTGGCCCAAGGCCCTGACCCAGCATGATTTCATCAGCCCCAGCTCACTCCCACCTACAGCCTGCTGACCCCACACTGCCCCTCGCCCCACACTGCCCCTCGCCCCACACTGCCCCTCCGCGCTGAGAAGCCTCCTTGAGAATGCACCTCCCTGCCTGCTGGCTGCCCCAACTGCATGGCTCCTACGTGAGGGCGGGAGGGGAGTGCCGCAGAAGAGGGAAGGCTCCAGGCCTTGGAAAAAAGGGAGGTGGGGCCGCCTCAATGGATGCCACGAGTGGACACAAAGGCAGAGCCCTGGAGTCAGAGGGACCTCACCAGGTGAGCGGCCCCAGCAGCACTTTGGCCCCCCAAGGACCAAAGTGCCACCAATCCCGGGGAGAGGCGCACGTGTGAAGCACAGCATGAGGCCACACCAGCTCTGGGTCCTGGTCTCTCCATCGGCGCCATGTCTATGACTGTCCGGGAGAGCAGCTGTCTCGGGGCCTTTCCAGCTCACACAGGATGCCCCAGTGTCACCACCCTTACTTCAATCCCTTGCCCAGCCTTAGGAAGGTGGTGCCAGTTCACAGGCTCACGTCCCCACTAGCACACAGTCACGGCTGGAGGCTCCAGTCCTCCTCCCAGAGCCAAAGGTGCCTGTCCTGCCAGGAGCTGGGCTGCCCTTACTCTGCCTCCATCCGGTTCCCACTGATCTCCCTCGCCCAAGGGAGTGCTGGGTGCTGGTATCCAGAGGCCCTGCCAACAGCTCCTCCCCAGACCTCCAGGCTCCACCCGCACCCGGGAGACCTGCACATGCCACCTGCACCTGAGGGGACCTGCTACCGTTCCCCGGGGCATGGGACACACACCTGTTTTCTAGGCCTGCCAGTCCTGCCATCCCTGGCTCCCCACTATCCAGCTCTCCACCAGGGAAAGGACATGCGCACGGGGAAGCGTATCCCCCACCTCAAGGGGATGGGAACATCTCCTGGCTTGGCTGAAATTTCCAGGGAAGACGCAGCCAAGCCAAGGAGTGCCTCCCCATCTAGACCCTTCCTTGGGGTAGCGGTGCTGAGAACCGACATCTCATGTTTTCATGACCCGAAAGGGAGCTCCTGGCCCCAGTCTGGAATTTGAGAAGCCCACATGCCCGCAGCCCGCAGCCCTAAGGCCCAACAACCCCCACCCCTCAGCAGATCTCAGCTTCTCGGAGATCACAGCAGCAACAGCGCCGGGGAGCCCGGGCTGCGGGGACCAGCGCGCAGCCCCGCCCCCCCTCCAGCCCCGCGCTGCCCGCCGAGGAGGGACCCCGGGAGCCCACTCCGCCAGGTCAAGGGGCAGGTGACTCCCCCAACCGTGAATCCCAAGGCCCCCGCCCCATCTAAGCTGCCTGTCACGCGGCAGGGCCCCCAAACCGCCCTGGCCTCCCGCCGCAGGACCCGGCGCCCACCGCCCCTGCAGGGCCAGGGCAGGTAAAGGGCCGGCGCGAGGGCGGAGGCGAATTAACCAGCACCGAGCCCGGCGCCCCGGCCGCGCCGACTGGGGGGTCCGGGCACCACCCCAGCTCCCAGACACGCGGGAGCCACGACGGAGCCGCCGGGGGTCGGGCTCTGCGGGAAGTTCACCCCGGGACCCGCGCGATCCCGCGCGGTCGAGGAACCGGGGCCGGGGTTGGGGGGCCGGGCGAAAGCGGGGCGCAGGCCCAAGGTCACCCGGCGGCGGCGGCCAGAGGGGAGGGGCGGGCCTCCCGCCAACAACTTTCCCGGATCCAGGAACTTTCCTGCCGGCCAGCGGCCCCGAGCTCGGCCTTCCCGAGGCCCGGCCGCGGAGGGTCCGGCTCGTCCCCAGGGCCGCCCGCGAGCGCGGGGCCGGGGGCGGAGGGGGCGGCCCCGGCACCCCGGACCCCGGCCCGGGCGCCCCCGCAGGGCTCCCCCGGCCGGCGGGCGCAGACCTGCCCGCGCCCCGCACGGCCGCCGGCTCACGGCTCCCGCGCGGGGCAGCGCCCGGGGCGAGCACCGGACCCGCCCGCGCCCCGCGCCCCCGCGCCGCGCTCACCAGGTAGCAGCTCATCCCGCCGGCTCCGCCCGGGGCGCCCGCCCGGCTGCCCGCGCCGCGCGTCCTCAGGGTCCCGACCCGGTCGCAGCCGCCCGGGCCCGGCCGCCTCCGTCCCCGCCGGCCCCCGCCCGCTCCGCCCGCCGCCGCGGCCCGGCCGGCCCAGCCCGGCTCCCGGCATGCCCGACCTCCGCGCCCATTGGCCGCCGCGGCCCTGCGAATCAGCCGGCGGGGCGGCCGCGGGAGCGCGCGGGCACGCGCCGCCCACCGGGGCCGCCCCTCCGCCCCTCACCCCCCACCCCCCACCCCAGCTCCGGCCCAGGCTCGGGGCTTCCAGCCCGGCGCGCGGGATGCCGCCCCGTCTCCAGAGGCTCGCCCGCCCCCCGCCCCGGCAGGGCCCGCGGGTGTAACCTGCTCCGGAGCTGACAGTCCAGCTGCTCCCCGGGATCTGCGGGCAGATCACACCCTGCACTATCCGGCAGCTCGCCCTGCCAGGTGGGCAGTGCCGTAAGCCCGGCTTCGCCAACAGAACCGGCATGGTCTATAAAAGACACACCAGCACGGCCCAAGGTGGACTCACAGACTCCCTCCACCAGAAACACACACCTGGGGGCCTCCCCGGTGGCGCAGCGGTTGAGCGCGGGGCTGCGAAGCTGCCCGCAGCCTCTGCAACGCCGGTTCGATCCCCGGCCGCCGGCGAGGGTCCCACATGGCGCGCAGACCTCTCCTGCCGCCCGCTGCTCCCCTCAGCAGTGTGCTTCGTCAGTCTGCCTGCTCTGCTCCCCGGCTCTGGCTCTGGTGAATTCTCTCACCCAGGTCTCCGCTCCCCTGCCGAGTGTGTCCCCTCGGGTAGGCCCGCCCTCATCTGTAAAATAAAGGAGCTGGCATAGGGGAGCCCACTTCTGGCTGTCCTAGTGAGCTTGTTAAACAAAGCCTGATGCCTGGGTCCCTCTCCTCCAGAAAAACTGGGTATGGGGCACCTGAACATCAAGCGGATCCACTGAGCAGAACTCAAAGCATAGGGGGTGGGTAAGGAACAGTGGGATCTGGACACAGAGTAACCCAAAGACCCAAAAAGGAATGGGAGGGCCTCCCTGGTGGCGCAAGGGGTTAGGCACCGCACTATGAAGCAATGAGTAGCCTCTGCAGCACGAGTTCAATCCCCAGCAGGCCAGGGAGCTACCCACATGGCGCAGCAGACCTCTCCTGTCTCGCCCGCTGCTCCCCTCAGCAGTGTATTTCAGTCCGTCTGCCTGTTCTGCTCCCCACTCTGTCTCTGGTGAATTCTCTCACCCCCACAACTCTGGCCTGTACCCCAGCTCTTGTATGTACAAATAAATAAATCTTAAAAAAAAAAAACCAATGATGTGTCTGTCTTTAGTACGCAAACATTTGAAAAAAAAAAAAAGGAATGGGACAAATAGCTACCACCCTATGCCCTCCCAGTCCACTTCCGCACAGGAGGAGCCAGCTCTCAGGGAAAAGCTCCCCTGCTCCTTCCCAATAGCCAGCGTCCCCAAGTCAGACCGGAGGCTGTGGACAAGGCCCCTCCAGATCCTGGACCTTGCCCTCAATCTGATGGCACCCAGGTCGTGGGGGAGCAGATGGAACCCATGGGCCATGCACGAGCACGGGGTCAGCTATGCTGGTTTCCCAGGCTCCACTGCTATGCAAGGGGGAGAGGGCCCTGGGCCAGGCAGGCCTCACAGCCAGAAAGGATCCGGCTAGCAAGCAGGAGATTTCTGCAGGGGTGGGCGGGGACCCAAAAGGACTGGCTCTCAGTGGGTTGGCTCTGTTTTATCCTGGCTAGCCTTAGGACAGGCCCTAGCTGGCCTTGGGGCAGAGGAGGCAGCAGGCTGGGACCAAAGGAAGGGGGCAGGATTAAAGCAGCACTGGGGCGGGGCTGCTGGTGTGCACAGGCATGCGGAGGAGGGGCGCCCAGTTCAGTCACAGGCATTTCAAAAATTTGCTCCTTTTCCACTTAAACTGCACACCCCCCCCCCCTCAGCCTGTGCCTCCCAGAATGGCATTTCCGCTTTGGAATCCAGGCCCCAGGATCTGTGCCCCACTGTGCTGGAAGTGAAGTGGGGGGGAGGGGGGGGCACGCGGAGTGTTGCCCCTCCCAGGCCTATGTGCCAGTAGGTGGTTGGGTGGAGGAGGGGCATCCACTGAGCAGGCTCCAGCTAGGTGTATGGGGGAAGCATACACCTGGGCACCCCCAACCCCTCTGACTGCCAAGGAGCTCTGATGATGACCCAGACCCCAGCACAGCCTCTGCCAGCCTGGGCTCTGCGATCACGTGCTCATTTCATACCCACAGCATCCTGCACAACAGCCCTCACCATAAATCCCACTTGCCAGAAGAGGAGGCTTGGGACTCCGTCTCCTGGCCCTGGCCCCGTCCCACAAACTCCCAGGCAAAGAAGGGAAGGTGAGGCAGCAAGACCGCACCCTCACTGCTCTGCAGCGACTTCAGCACAGGACAGGGAGGGCGTCAAGGGCAGGGACACTTGAACTTGGAAAGCCAAGGCCTCTGTCCCACTCACAGATCCCAAAGGATGGGCAGCTGAGACCCTAACAACCCCTCCCCTCAACACATAATTGAGTTCAGACCTCAGCGCCACCTCTACCCTATTGAGGTTCCCGGGGTACAAGGCAAAATGATGTGGAGCCTGGGGGTGTTACTGGATGGAGATGGCTGGAACTCAGACCCAGCACCTGTCCAGAAGGTAGCCAGTCACCCCACAGCGTCCTGGCCCCTCCTGCCAGGCTGAGGATAAGCTCACAGGCAAGGGGGCAGTCACCCACCCCTCCTTTGGGCCTGGAGAGCTGTCAGGGCAGGCAACATGGTGGGTCCAGCACACAGGACATGGTTCTCGTTCACTCCTTAACTGTCTGCTGGGGTGAGGGCTGCTGCTACACTGAGACCCAAGAGGGGAGAAGCACCTGGAACCTTCCCATTCTCTGGGCTTTCTTGGGTCTCACTGCACAAAGAATGTTCTCTTTGTAGGCCCAGCAGTGCTTGAGCCGCTTTTCCAACATTGAACAAAGGTGTACATAACCTTCAGGGACCTTAGGCCACTGTCTCTCAATGGAATGCTGTACAATGAAGATGGCCACTCTCAAAGACAAAAATCACACAAGGAAATTCTCATGGCAATGTCAAGTGAGGAGAGCAGACTAAAATGGCTTGCTCCACATGACCCTCCTAAAGCCTTGGTTTCCCAGCAGCACGAGAGGGTGGCTGGATGGGTCAGCTGATGGCCGGCTCTGGGAGCAGCAGCAGGAAAGGATTTCCTGAGGCCGGAGGTGAGTGCTGCCAGCCCCAGGGACAGGAAGAAATGATGTATCTGGAGGGCCACAGGGAGTTGTCGCCTCCCCGCCCCCCCCCCCAGGCTGGCCGCTAGTGTTGGCAAGCTCAAAACCAGCTTGTGAGCTGGGGCCAGCCCTGTCTGTGTAAGAGTCCAGGGCCCCTGTGGGTGGCCTTCCATCACACACACATCTGGGTCCCTGCTGCCACCCTGGGGAGCAGAGCAGAACTACCACTACCCAGGGATGCAGTACCTTGCCCAGGTCGCAAAGCCAGGAAGTGGCAGAATCATAACTGTGACCTACCCACTGGCTACGAAGGCATGTCCTGGGAGGAAAGCACTCCAGGTGACCCAGGCAGAGCACAGCATGCCCTCCCAGGGTGGGGGTTGGGGCTGTCAGCCATAAAGAGCTTTCTCATCCTCCCCTGCGCTCCCAGCTCTGACCAACCAGGGAGTTTCTTTGTCATTATGGTAGTGACTGGCTGGGGAGTAGGACAGCCCCACCATCTACAACCAAATCCAGGGTGCGGGCACGGTTGCAGGGTGCAGCAGAAGGCAGGTCAGCCTTCCCAGATCCAGGCCTGGATCCCAGCAAACCCAGTGCCACCACCCTCCTGCAGCTCCCCCTCCTCTTCTCTCCTCTGACTCTTTCACAGACCAGGAGCTGGGAGGAGCAGCACACTCCTAATTCCATTCCTGCTTTAAACAGCAGCAGAGGCACCTAGAGGGAGGTACCTCTTTGGAGAGAGTCTCTGCGCACAGAATCCCCAGGGGTGCTGAGTCCTTCTTTCTCGTCTGCGCCCCCTCTTTCCACTTTCCCAACTCCTGATGAGCACCAGCAGTCTCTAGGCTGGGGCAGAGGGGTGATCTCGACCCACAACCAGCTCCCCAATGTGTGTAATGAGAAGGCTGGAGCCTAAGTACACTGACTTCCCCCCACCCCCGCTGGACGGAGGCCCCTCTTCTGCATGGTGAACACTGCCTGGGGAGGAAAGGGGCTGGCAGAAGAAATGGGGATAGGGGATCTGTTAGGCTAGAGAAGAGAGGAAGGAGGAGGCAGAGCACAGGGACAAGTCCCTGCCCCTAGTGTGTTAAGCTGCGGGTGGCAGCCCAGCTCCACCGTGGCCTGGGCCAGTAGGGAGGAGCTTGTGGTCAAGAAGCTACTCCAGTGGCCATCTGCTGTCGCCTCTCCCCAGCCCCTGGCAACCAGCCCCAGCAGATCTGGGCCATGGGGTGGAGGGTGACCTCACATGCCATCTGCCACCCCCCATGCTTGTTTCTGCTAGAGACCAGGTGTCCACACCCACAGAGACACGGAGACGTCCAGAGACCCAGAGACCCACAGAGGGGCAGAACAGCACTGCCCAGCCAGGCCACGAGGAGTGGCAACTCAGGGAGCCAGTGGCATCACAGGAGGGAACTCTGAGACCAGTGGAGTGAGAGGACAGGAGGGAGTGGACACAGAGAAGGCAGAGCAGGGCAGCCCCCGGAGAAGCACTGTTTTGTCCCCCTCCTTTGACCACACCAGGCGGCACCCCACTGAACCTCTCCAACCTACAGAGAAAGGCCCCATTAGCCCCAGGAGAGCCAGCGCCCTGTTTAACCTATAAGAGCAGAGAACATTCATTCAGCTGATGTGGACCCTCAGCCTGTGCGTGCGTGACACATGACCACTGCCAGCTTCCCTGCCATCACCAGGGCACCTGTGGGCACCAAAAGCGCCCCCAGCCTGCCAGGCATCTAGGCACTAAGGCACCAGGCACCAGGCATTTATGTTCCCTCTGCTCTCAGACTTCCCAGACTGCTCAGACTCAGGGACAAGAATCTTTCTGAAGAGATCTGTTGCTCCCAGATCTACCAGTTGATGCTGGAAGGTGGGTAGCATCTCCCCCCTCAGCCAGCAGTGGTCGGAGAGGGAGGCACAAATAGATAACCACATGAAGATCTGTGGTGATGAGGTCTGAGGAGAATAAAGCAGACAACAGAGGGATGGAAATGGCGATTTTATGCAAGGTGCTTAGGGGCCCACTCTGAGGAGGTGGCATTTGAGCAGATGTGTGGATCTTTTGCTAAGGCTCATTATGCAGAAAAAAATAACAGTAAAGGTTTATAAAAATAGCACAGGCGTGTCAACTGCACTGGTGGGTGCAGAGCAGCACACAGAGGTGTCAGGGATGAAGGGCGTGGCTCTCAAACGACTCCCCCCCAGCCACAGCATGGTGTCTGCGGGGTGGGGGGCTCCCAGAATTGAAGTGGGTACATCAAGAGTATCTTCCAGGTGGAGTGGACAGAGACCCCCGGAGAAATACAGGGATCCCAAAAACCTAAGGCGATGAACCTCACAAGCAATGTAGGAAGAGCTAATTCAAACCCTAAGGTCCCTGCCGAGGACTGTGTGAACAGAGGGGCTTTGGCTCCATAGCACGTTTGGAACAAGCACGTAACTTGAGGGGATCCAGGATTTGGAGGCACAGACAATTCTCTGGGTATGCTTCAAGACGGGATATCAGGCTTCAGAAAATACTGAAACAACGCCAGTGTCCCAGGACTTAAAAAATACATCGCACACAAGAACTAGAGACAGCCGGCCATCAGCAGGACGGGATGAGTGCGTCAGTTCTTTTTCATGACTGGAGCACTCAGCGCAGTAACAAACCCGAACGACGGATACCCATCACGTGGATGAACATCTCAAAACCGTTACGCCAAGTGGGAAGAAGCCAGGCCCCAAAGAGCACCACCACGGGCTTCCCCGCACATCAGGCTGATGCACAGGCACCACTGAGCCATGGTGACAGATGAGGCTGATGAGCACCCAGTGGGCAGGGGACACTGACGACGGCGGCGCCCTTGCCAGCTTTCTGAGACGATGATGTTCCTGTCTTGAGGGATGGGACGTGGATCTACATTAGGAAAACTCATCGCACTACACCTAACATCGGCACATGTCACTGCGTGTGACATTTAGCTCAATAAAAGGGTCTCAGCTGATAAAAATAAAATAAAACCAAGCACGGAGGCAAAATTCATGGCACTGGGAATACCAACAACAGATACTGCGATCCTAAAACCTGCATGTTACCCCTTTTGCCCTGGCTCTCAGGGAGCTTAAAAGTTAAATTTGTATGCGACACAGCTTAGCCTTTCTGGAATCAATTTCCCCCCTGCTCCATACATTACATACTTCTGGATTTTTTGATGATTCCAAACTATTTGTGTCTTTCACTATAATCTGCTTCAAATCCTTCCTGGAACTTGGAGGAGTTTAAACAGTAAATTAAAATGACTAAAAGGGCCCCTCCGCCTCTAATCCCTCTCAAAGAAGGGATTAACTGCAGAGCCACAACTTGTGACCACCTCTCTTGCCAGAGCGGGCATCCATCGCCATCCATCGCCACCTCAGCAGAGGTCCCCACCCCCACCCCACCCCCACCCAGTACCAGCAACCGGGGAGCGAAAGTGGGCTGAAGAAGTGGGCTGAAGAAGCGCCTTGCTCTGCCTGGGATGCAGCGAGAGCGAGCACTGCAATGAAGCCCAGCCACAGGCTGGGGAGGCGAAGGCAGCACACACGGGAAGGAGCCTGGAAGCAGGCACACAGTCCTGTGCCCAGGGAAGGAAATGGGCGGGGTGGGGGAGTCAGTGTTCACAGCTTTGAGGCACACCTGCCTTACCCACGAGCTTGACCCCCCTCAGGGTGCTGGGACCCATCTCAAGGGGGCTGTCTTTCCCACCCAGGGTCCTTGCCAATCAGGCTGCTGCAGACCGCACCTGACCACGGGCCTGCACTGCCCGCATGCCCTCACGTCCTGCAGCTCTGGACCTGGGATACTCAGGGAGGGTGCGCCAGCTGGTGACCCCACTCTAAATCACTCCCTCGTGATTCAGACCTATCGCCTAAGGTACATCCAAGGCTCAAGAGGCAGGGGTTCCGCAGGCGTCCTAGCAGGGGAGGGACCCAGTCATTCCACCACTAAGGTCTTGGCAGGTACCACACCAACCATAAACAAAAGGCCACTGGGGACAGACTGGCAGGCCAAAGAGACCTGAGGGGCGGGGGGCCATCGCCCCTTCCCAAGGCGCCTGTGCAGGAGCCAGGAGTGGGTGTTGGACCCCCACGCCAGCCAGCATGGTAGGATAAAGATAATGACCTCAACCACAGTGGCTGCTGTGACTTACCAGTTTCTTACTAAGAGTTCTATGTGTCCCACCAAATCCTCATAAAACCCCAAGTGCTGCTGACATGCCTGTGACATGGGTGAGAAATGGAGGCTGAGAGGGTACAGTATCTAGCTGGAGCTGCAGACCAGTCAGCTCCCGCCACTCACCCTAGAACCTTGCTTCGACCCACCAAGCAGCCCTTCTGGGACCCTCTCTCAACCCACAGCAAGGCTTTGGGACAGCGGCCAAGACACCAGGCCCTCTGCACAGGGACAGAGCCACCTGTCTGTGGGGGCTCCATGAGGCTCCCCGCAGGCAGCCACGGCAAGCTGGGGCAGTGAGGCAGGGAGAGGAGCCAGCGGGCCTGGTTCTACCCTGCCGCTTGATGAGGGAGCCTGAGAGTAACCAAATAACCCCACCGATAAATGCATGATCACAAACGGGCTTCCCAGGGCAGCTTGCCCCGCCTGAGCGATGGAGGGTGAGCAGGAGGTACCTGGTGAGCCAGGCCGTGGCAGATCACTTCCTGCAGAGAAGGACAGTTTGAGGCAAGGCTGGGCAGGAGGCGGGGATGTGGCAGGAAAGGGCGCGCTGGGTGCCTTGGAGACAGAACTGCGGACTTTGGACTTGGCCAGTGCCTCGCCCCCTGACCCGACATGAGCCCGTTCCAGCAGGCCCCAGTGGGGCCCAGGGCAGAGTCCCAGGTTCCTGACCAGCTCTATCATCACAGCTCTGGCTGGTAGAGCCAGGCACAAAGGGGGCTCCAAGGATCACTGTTGGAGGTTCACCAAGAGTATCTACCCACAAAGCTGGGGTGGCACAGGGCTGTACCCACAGGGCTCTACACAGCCCTGGGTGAGCTGCCTGGCCCCTCTGAGTACGGCTGCCTCATCTCTCAGGGGTGCCCAAAGGGTTGCACAATCTCATGCTTAGAAAGCCACAAGCAGAGGGTCAGTTTCTCAGCAGCTGCAGCTTCTGTGGACAGCTGAACAGGCCGCAGCCCGCACAGTTCGAGAGGCCACGCAGGCTGACGCTACTTTCTGACAGGGGGTCCTGCCAAACTCGGTTCCCACTCTGGCTCCAGCTCTCAGTGGCCCTGGCAAGACTCAGGGCCTCCGGAACTTGTGAAGCCCTGAGCCCAGGACTTGGCCAAGGACACACTCCACACATGACAGCACCCTGATTCCTAAAGGCGAGGAATCAGTGAAGGAACAGGGGCTCGAACGACTGCACCCACTTCACACAGGAAACAAGAGGCAGAGAGAGACAGCTGGGGACTTCTCTACCAGCTGGACAGTGATCTCTCACTGATGGTGCCAGGGTGCAGCCCACCGCTTGCCACTCCTCAACGTAGATCCTCTGACAAGGTCGGTTCGGATCTGAGGTGGGTGACACAGCCATTTCCTTTCAAATACTTCCTGCCTGCCCAGGGGGAAGAGATAGGCCCTGGAGGTGGCCGGCCACACCTCCAGGGAAGACCGATGTCAGAGGGCAGTCAGGAAATGGGCCTCTGGTTGCTCAGTGAGCTTGGTTCAGGGAGGGGGAAGGCGCCCTAGCAGGGAGTCTGGAAAACCCTGTGTGCCATGCCCTCCCTGGGGCCCTGCCCTTCATGTGGGTCAAATGACAGGGGACGATCAGTCATTCCCTAGAGGGCCCCCCTTCCTAGCCCTCGGGACATCACTCAGCTCATCACTCAGCCCAACCTGCACAGTGCGGACCTCCTCTCTTCCCCACCCCCAACACCTCCCATTCCGTGCTGAAGCATCCTATAATTTCTGCGGGCCAAAGTGCCTGCGTCAGCTCCATCCAGGAAAATATGGCCCAAATGAAAGGGTGTGCTTAAAACCCAGCCGTGACCGGGAGCACCACAGGGCAGTTACCATTCTGGGCTCCAAGAGCGGGGCTTGAGCAGGCGGCTCAGCGTGAAAGCCTCCAAGGGGCCACCCCGGCACAGGAAAGCAAGTTTCTAAGCCTTTCACCATTGCTCCAAAGGTGAATTTCCCCTCTCAGTCACCCCACCTCACACACGGCCCAAGGTCTCAGGAGAGAGCAGGTGGTCTGACAGCCCAGTCCTGTGGAGACCTCCCATCCCCACCCTGCAGCATCCCTGAGGGCAGTGGCTGCAGAGGGTCTGCACAAGTCTCACCCAACCCTGGCCTTCCCCTCATCCCTGTCTTGTTACAAATGGGACTACTGCAGCACAGAGCCCAGGAAGGCCGCCCAAAGGCCTCCAAGGCAAGGGACCCAGGTGCCATGCCAGGTTCTGTGTCCAAAACTCTGCTGCAACGGGGACAACCAAATGAAATGCAACAGACTCTGTCCCGGCTCTGATGTGGTCGCAGTCACATTCCCTGTTCACTCCTGGCCTGGAGACCCAGGCTTTCAAGCAGGCTCAGGCAGTCCACCCTGTCCCAGTGCCCACAAAGGCCGGGCAGGTCCTCTGCTGTCCCAGGCCAAAAGAGATTCAGAGCTGTGCAGAAAGGCAGAGCAGGAGAGAAGAAGGGCTTGGCAGGCATTCCCTGTCTTTTTTCTTTCTTTCTAAAGATGAGGCAATTATGCTGCGAACCAGAACAGATCAGGGCTTGGGGGGGGGGGGGTAAGGAGAGGGGGAAGAAGAGGGCGGGGGTTCACATCAGCACAGTCTGGAAGCCCTAATTTTTTCATCTGTAGCTCTGTATTACTGCTTCTGGAGGCGGGCAGGAGCTGGGATCTTTAATTCCATAATAACAATGCTGTGCACTTACACAGCATCTCTCCTCCAGTAATCTCCTCACACTCTATGGTGGTTAATTAAGAGTCCACTGCCCTGCCAGGAAGCCCCAACTGTCTGCTTTGTCATGAGGATGAGGTTCCCCAGGTGAGGAGCAATCCCAAAAACAAGGACAGGTGCACAGACCCTGGCCCACTGTCTCTTCCTGCCAGAGGAAAAAGTCCCTCACTCAGCAGAGAAACAATGGCTACAGGCCATGGTTCTCCAGCCTGCAGATGGCGCCCGCTCCAGGCAGGAGGCAGTGTGCCCGCCTCCCACCTCAGTGTGTCCATCTGTAAAGTGGGTTGGGGACTGGCCCTGAGGCCTGGTCACCCAGAGGGAAGCCAGGATCGCCCGTCTGCTTTAGGAGACAGGGCCTGGATGCTTCCAGAGTGGGGCCCAAGTGTGGAGCTACGGCGCGGGGGCTGCCCAAGTTGGCCTGCTGGACCAAGAAGAGGGGCTATCAGGCCAAAAGAACACCCCTACTGTGAAGAGGGAGGAAGGGGGTTCAGCTGCAGAGGAAAACTTCCCAGGAAAGTGAGCGCATCAGCCCTTCTGGAGGGAGAGGCACACATCCAAGCCATCCTGGGGATGGGGTGTCTCCGGACAGAGGTACTGACCGCTCTCCAGACCTGGCCATCCTGGTTGGAAACCTGGAGCACAGCAGGGCAGCTATCTGTGGTGGTTTCCTGGGGCTAGCCCAGACCTCCCCACGGACACCCCACCCCGTGGCCCTGCGGGGAGTTCAGGGGGAGCAGTGACAGACTTCTGACCGCTAGGCCTGGTCGACCGGGTAGGGAGTCCTGGGGGCCAGAATGGCCTCCTGGTGGCCCAGCTGTCCCATCGGGGAGGCCACCAAAAACCCCTACCAATACAGCCCTCCTGGGACTTGGGGGTGGGGGGCGCCCCCCCCACCCCGAGGAGACAGCAGGATCCCAGCCCCCCAGCCTTTCCTGGAAAAGGATGAAAAGAAAGGCAGGGCAGAGAGGCCGCCTGGCAAGGACCCCCGGCCTCCCCCCACCCCCGCTCCGAGGACACCAGGTGGGGAGACCCCGCCCGGGGGCCCCGGCGCATCAGGCCTGCAGCGCGGCGGGAGGTCGCAGGCCGGACGACGGCACAGCCCGGCCCGGCCAGCGGGCGCTACTCACCGGCACGGACATCTTGGCCGCCGCTCCCGGGGCCCGGCGGGCAGCGGCGCTGGCAGGCTGCGGGCTCCGCTCCGCCGCGCCCTCAGAGCCCCCCTGGCGGGGTCGGGCGCTCTCGGGGTCCCGAGGGCTCCTGCGCGCTCCCGGCTGCCGGACGGTCCGGCCGCTCCAGACTGCACCGCGCATGCGCCCCCGCGCCGCCCCTCCCCCGCGCGGCTTCTCCGCAGGGGGCCGCGTTAAAGGCGAGGACCCCGGACCCCGGCATTTTTTTGTCGGCCCAACGCGGCGAGGCGCCTGGGTTTCCATGCTTCGGCCGGCCCTCGGGGGTCACTTCGAGTCTCACCATCGTCTGTGTGGAGGCCAGAGCCCCCAGCGCGCGCAGCCCTCCGGCCGCGGCCAGGCGGCCAGGCCCGGTGTCTGGAGGCCTCGGCAGGTCAGCGGAGCAGCTGTCCAGCCCCTTCCCGCTGCCCCCAGCTGGAAGTCCAGACCTCACACTCGGCACTGACCAGACGCCTCCGCCTAGTCTGCCTTCCCCACACTGCCTTCCAAGGGATTGGGGAGCCCCCGACTCCTGGGGAACAATCACCAGCTCATCCTCTCAGATCACCCTGACAGAGCTGGGCTGACTTTTAGGGAGGATCCTGGCTCCCGGTCACCCCCACTCTCACTCATGAACCAGCCCCCAGACACTAGAAGACAGATGCTCACAGTGCAGCCGGCCTTTATCTCCTCCCTCTTTCCCCCATCCCGTAAACACCCCCAATTTCTTCAGTGTTCCACATCTGGCCTGATGTCCAAACATGGAACCTCCAGGCTGTGGGCCCATGCAGGCGTCCTAACCCCCCAGCTCCTGCCCCTGGACATTGTTGTTTTCATGTCACATTGAACACAGCTTCTGAGATCCCACTGCTCCCAGAAGGCTGAACCAGGGACTGACCACTCTGTTCTGCCAACCACCACTGTCCCTGCTCCCTGGGGAGTCCTTCCTGGGCAAAGCCAGAGGACAGGGGAGAGGGCTGCCATTGTGGGGGAGGATGAGCAAGCACCTAGACCAAGTTCTGGGGGTGGGTGGGGTGAGTGGGAAATGTCCAGGGAGGAAAGACACCTGTTTCAGGAGGATGGCAGGCAGCAGCCAGCTCATGCCATATCCTGGGGGTCAGAGAGAGAGCTCCAGCCCCCTAGCAATCTGTAGGGGCAGATGCCCAGCAGGACAGGCTCTTTTGTCTGCCAGGTGTGCAGCACCAGGAGCCCCCAGGTGATTGAAGAAAACAGTACAGATGGCAGGAGGATGGGCTTTCCCAGAGACACAGCTCTGCCCCCAGACCCCAAAGCCCCCTGTTAGCAGGTCACCTCTTGGGGTTTAGGAGGCTAGCCTTTCCCCCGAGGCATAGGGATACCTCTGCAGGAAGGTCCACCCCCAACAAGCTGAGATGTACAAGAAAGGGGGAAATGGAGTCCTGCCACCACTTCTGGGGCCGAAGAGCCAGGGTTCCTCCCTGCTCCAAATGAGCAGGGTTGCCCCCACACTTTAGTCCTTGAGCTGGGGTTCCACTTGTGCACCTCAGTTTTCCCAGCACAGTGCTTGCAAGGCCTTCTTGGAGGGGAGCAGGCGGGGCCACAGCAAGGAGAGGGGTGTCTGGGCCGACAGCTGCCACCTCCTCAAAGGGTGTTCTGTGTGTGTCTGGCAGGCAGCCCTGCCCGTGCCCACCCGCCAGCATCCAGCTGGCAACAGGACTCCTGAGCTGAGAGCAGCAGCTCAGCCTGGTGCCCGGGCTCTGGGCCACACGTGCCCACCCGCTGCCGACTCAGTCTCAGAGGCTGCTCCCTTGTTGGGCCTTCCTCCCCGAGTCCATCAGCCCTATTTCTGGGTGCCCAGGGCCAACTGGTGCACCGTGGGGGACAGATTCCTTTTACACCCTTGGGCACAAGAAATGGGAACCTGGGGGAGGGATGCAGCCCAAACCACAACAGTCCAGTGCCTGCCCCCAGACTGCTTCCCCTGGGAACGGTATTACTAGCACATCCTTGGGGGGTGGGGGGAGCTCTCACTTATCCTGAGGCAGGGGTCCACGGCCTTGGGGTGTGGAGTTGAGGAGAGGCAGAGGAACCCCATCAGGGGATTGAGCACCCTCCATACACACTAGCAGGTGTCTGTGACAGCTGAGGATGCTCCTCCCTTCCCCACACACACCCCCACCCCTACCCTGCTCTCCCTGGTGTACAGATGATGGCAGGATGACTCTATCAGCCCTGTGGAAAACACTCTGCGGCCTCATCGGGATCACTTCAGAGCTGGCTCCAGCACATGGAGAGGGCCCTTGAGGCCTGGCCAGGGAGACAGGAGTTACTATTCCTGGTACTAGACACGGGCAAGAATAAATCTGGGCTGAGACAAACTTCATATATAGCTCTCAGGACACCCATGCCCAGTCTCCATCCCCCTGGTCTTGTCATGTCTAGAGGGAGGGGCCAAGGCCTGGGAGATGACTCCTTCTCCCCCCACACCTCCAGATAACCTGGGACCTCTCTGATAGAGGAACCCTTGACCCAGCAGCGTGTGGTGAGGCTCTGGAGGCACCTCAGGTGTGTGGTAACACTTTTCTGTAGCACGGAGCATTTGTCACCACTGGTGAACCTACACTGACACATCCAAATTCCGTTCTATTCCAATATCCACGCTACTCAGATCGCCTAGTGTTCCCCCTCTGTGCTTCTCCTGTTCGAGGGTCCCAACCAGGATCCCACATCAGTAGTCACATCTCCTGATGCTCCTCTGGGCTGTGACTGTATCCCAGACTTCCCTAGTTTTTGATGACCTGGACAGTTTCGAGCTGTCCTGGTCAGGGATTTTTTAGACTGACCCTTGGTGCAAATTTGATGTTTTTCTCAAGATTAAACTGGGGTTTATGTTTTTTTTTTTTTTTAAAGATTTATTTATTTATGCACACAAGAGCTGGGGTACAGGCCAGAGATGTGGGGGGGGGGGGTGAGAGGATCCACCAGAGACAGAGTGGGGAGCAGAACATGCAGACTGACTGAAATACACTGCTGAGGGGAGCAACGGGTGAGACAAGAGAGGTCTGCTGTGCCATGTGGGTTTCTTCCTGGCTGGCTGGGGATCAAACTCGCGCTGCAGAGGCTGTGGATTGCTTCATAGTGCGTTGCTTAACCCCTTGTGCCAACAGGGAGGCCCGGTTTATGGGTTTTTAGGAGAAAGACCCCAGAGATGAAATACCATTTTCACCACATCATATCAAGAACACAGACCATCAACCCACTTATTGGAGACAATGTCAGATTTCTCCAGTACAATTTTACTCCTTTTTCTACTGCTTTCCATGCTGACTCTTTGGAAGGTGATAACTGTGCTTAGCCCACACACAGGAGTGAGGAGTTAAGTCCCTCCTACTGATGAGGACAGTGCCTGCATAAATTATTTGGAATTCTGTGTGGAAACTGACTCTCCTCCATTTATTTACTTATTCAATCATTTATATCAGTAGGTAATAGTGGTAGATATTTATTTGATACTTTGGATTATAATCCAATGTTACTTTTTTTTGTTGTTCAAATTGGCCATTGGGAGTTCCTTCAGCTGGAGAATAGAATTTTTCAAGAGAATTTAGAAATCCAGATGGTTTTGCAAAATCTTTGGATTTTTGCATGAAAAATTGACTGAATGTGTCAAAAGGAATGCCTCCCCAGGCCAACCCCAGGCATCTCTGGGCTCTTGACTCAGATCACCTGGTTTGAATCCTGCCCTGCTATTTGAAGCTGAATGTCCTGTGCACTTTGGGCCCAGTTTCCAAATCTGTGAAATGGGAGAATACCACTCCCTGGGTGGTTGGTCGGATTCAGTTGAATGACTCAGGTAAAGTGTGAGGAACTGGAACTGGTACAGAATTTTTCTTAATTAAATGCCCAGGACCACCGGTGCCCTGCACTTTATCCAGGCATGGTTTAGCAACTCCTCATAGAGTACGGAAACTGATACTGTTTTGGGGAAGCCTTGAGGGAGACTTCAAGAGTTAGAGGGGTCTATGGGGCCCTGTGGACTCTGGAGTGGAAGAGAAAAGGATCTCCCTATTCCGTAAGCCTGGTTTCCACATGAGAGTCAAGCTCCACTACTCTATAATATCACATTGATAGGTACAGGAGTACCCAGAGCCAGATGTCCTGTCTTACTCACTCTAAAATGTGAATGATTACCTCTCTGCATGAAGGCAAGTATAGAAAGAGGCTCAGCTTAATGGAGTAGATGGGGAACTCATGGCTTGCCAGATTAGATCTTCAAGTTCAGACCTGGCACCACTTCACATTTACCCTATGACTGTAAGCAAGCTCAGTTCCCAACATCCTTGATGGTAATTCTGGGCAGCAGAACTCCTTGTTTGTCCCCCATGCACCGAACCTTGGGTGAGCTCCTCCTAGGAGACACCTGTTTAGGGGAGGGGAAGGTTGTTCATGTCTCAGGCTATTGGGTGCAGAGAGAGACCACGGTCCTTTAGTTAGTGGGACGTTAGGATCTGGTGGTAGAGTCAGGGGAGAAGTATTAGTTTCTTATCGCTGCTGTAATATTACTATACTCCTAGTGACTTAAGACAGAACAATTTTTTTTTCTACAATTTTGTTAGAAGTCTACAATGGATTGGTAGGGTTGCTTTCCTTCTGGAGGCTTTGGAGAAGAATCCCTTTCCTTGCATTTTCTTGCTTTTCTGGAAGCCCCCTGCATTTCTTGGCCATGGCCCCACATCATTCCAACCTGTTTCCATCATTGCATCTCCTCACACTCTGACCCTCCTGCCTCCTTCTCTTAAGAACTTTGTGATTACATTGTGGCCACATGGAAAATCTCCCCACCTCAAGAACTTTAATCACAACTGCAAAGCACCTTTTGCCTTGTAAGGTAGCCTTGTCATAGATTCCGGGGATGAGGACATGAATGGGGCAACCCTTGACCCCCAAGCTGTTCCCTCTCTGAGCACTGTGTTCCCCTACCTGGCCTTCCGTCGCTGCTGAGTTTGGCTGGCAGAGGAATCCATCTCTTGGTTCGAGCAGCAGCTTGCTGTTTGTAGGAATCGATACAAATGATGTGTAGCATCAGTGCCAAAAATCCCCAACAGGCATAGACCTTTGACCCAGAAATTCCAGGAATTTATCCTAAAAAATGCTCACAAGCAGCCAAAGATATATGTGCAAGGATCTTACTTGCAGTTTTTTTTTTTAATTTTAGTTTTTATTTATTTATGCATACAAGAACTGGGGTGTAGGCCAAAGGTGTGGGGGATGAGAGGACTCACCAGACACAGAGTGGGGAGCGGAACAGGCGGATCTACTGAAACACGCTGCTGAGGGGAGCAGCAGGCGAGACAGGAGAGGTCTGCTGCGCCATGTGGGTCAGCTCCCTGGCCAGGGATAGAACTCATGCTGCAGTGGCTGGTGATAGCTTGTTAGTGCTGAGATTTTAGTCCCTGTGCCACCAGGGAGGCCCTTATTTGCAGCTTTTGTTACAGTCAGAAAATGTGGGAACAGAACAGGCACCAGTGAAAGGGGTCACAGCACACTCACACAACAGAACCCAATAATGGAGGTTACCATACATGATGCATAATGAAGTGGAAACGCATTTACATACACAGAGAAGTGAGGCCAAAGTGCTTCCAAGCAGTGGGTACAGTAGGGTCCTAGTTATAAAATTTCACATATTTCTATTTATGTCATATATTTGCATTGGGGAAAAGTGTGGCAGGAATGTTGAACTGGGGGGTAGGATTTTTTTTTCCAATTTGTAATATTTAGGGAGTCATATTAGCTGCTTACTACTGTGTTGGTTATAAGTAGGGCTTTTTCTGTCTGTGGATTAGAAAGGCATAGGAGACATGTTTGTTGAAGTGCAGCAGGGCGTGGGTGTTACTAAAATTATTTTCTCTATTTTCTTTTTCTTTTTTAAAATTTTTTTTTTTAATTTCTTTATGCATACAAGAGCGGGGGTATATTCTTGCATACAAGAATGGGGGGGTGAGAGGACTCACCAGAGACAGTGGGGAGCAGAACAGGCAGATCTACTGAAATACACTGCTGAGGGGAGCAGTGGGCCAGTCAGGAGAGGTCTGCTGCGCCATGTGGGTCAGCTCCCTAGCCAGGATCGAACTCATGCTGCAGAGTTTGCGGATAGCTTCATAGTGCTGAGACTTAACCCCCTGTGCCACCAGGAAGGCCCTATTTTCTAATGTTTCTCAAATGAACATTCATTACTTGTGCAATTTTTTAACAGTGCACATTCCATAAGTGCGCTGAAACACACATAATATAAAATTTACCATTTAAACTATTTTTAGGTGTACAATTCAGTGGCACAAGGACATTTACACTGTTGTGCAACCATCACCACCCTACATTTCCAGAACTTTCTCATCATCTCCAGCAGAAATTGCATCCCGTTTTAAACAATAGCTCTGGGTTCCCCTCCCCCATCTCCCGGCAAGCATCATTCTGCTTTCTGCCTATTCAAGGTACCCTTAAGCGCTGTTGTAGGATGTCTGTCCTATTGTGTCTGGCTTACTGCACTTAGCAAACGTTTTCAACTGCAATTTCTTAAAGAACATTTTTTGAGGGGAAAATACAATGACCGAATTCTAGGAAATACAAGTTACTTTGAGCAGGTTCCCAAGAACCCTCTGGGGCCTGGTGCCCAGGTCTTTCCCAGGGTTGAGGGTAGGGGAGGCTGAGTGGGGCACCACCCTGCAGGAAGCAGAGAAAGATCCTGGCTCACCCACACGCAGGCAGACAGCGGGGAAGGACTTCTCAGGGGCCCAGAGCATAGGACAGCTGAGCTGGGCCAGAATGTGAGCTTCCACCTCTGATCCCAGGACCCGGCCCCTGCCTCCTGGTCTTCCAGGATGTTTGTAAGCACCCAGAGTCCCTTCCAGGAACAGGCTGTGCTCCTGGTGGAGGTGACAAGTGGAATTTTACTCTCCACTGGAAACAATCCCCAGGGCATTGTGTTTCTGAATGCAGAGATGAAACCACCTAACTGAATAGTATACAGTCTCTAAATTATTAAATAACCCGCCCACAAGAGCAGCTGCCACATTGGGGTCACCAGTATAAGTCCCCAGAGCAGCAGTTTGTGTTCTCAGGGAGGCAGGAACCTAGTCCCCAGCCCCTGTCAGCTTCTCTGTTGCCTGGAGGCCAAGGGTCTGTCCTGGGCGCTGGGAAACTGCCTGGCAGCCCAAGAGAACACTGGCCCTTGTGAAAACAGGAAGGAAGTCACTGTCGGAGCGAGGTCAGCACTTTGGCAGGAACACAGACTCCCCGACACCTCTGCTGAGCAGGGGCAGGCGAGTGGTGGTCTACGAGCTGCCGTGGGAACTGCAGCTGGGTAACTGTACTCCGAGCATGTTTCCAGCATAGATGAGATGGGGATTAATAAATTTAGCAGCAAAGCATCCGCAGCTCCAGGAGGTCCTAACCCTATTTTACTAAATGTGAAAGGCTCAGAGAGTTGGGCAGTATGGAGGCCCTCTTCCAAATTCCTGGGAGGGCTGGGATAGGCGGTATATAAGGGCTGGTATGGCACTTGACGTGGGGGGTTAGGGGAAAGTGGGGACACTAGCTAAATGCTGCTGCTGTCAGAATTGCTGATTCCAGTCTCTAGCCACCACCCATCAGCCTGTACTACCACACAGAAGCATTCTTCTTCTTGTGCTCCCTGGAGGCAGGAGACCATTCTGCTGCTCCCCTCCCCTGCTCCCCTCCTGAGGGATGCCCTTGGGCAGACTAAGGCAGATGCTGGAGGCTGGCCCAGATTCTTGCCTCCAGAATAACCCCAGGCAAGTTTCTTACACAAGGCCCATGGGCTCAATGTTTGACAGAAGGAATGCTTAGCCAGAAGGTTCCAGAAAAACAAGACATCATCTGGATGACAGATCAGAGAGGAATGGAGTGATACTCACTGAGGGACATTTCTTGAATGCCAGGCTAAGACCCAGAGACTCCTTAAGAGGCCTCGGTGGAGATGCTAGACCTGTGGGCTCCGAACTCATGGCCACCTGGGGTGGCAAAGACTTCTGGAGGAGGTGGTGCAGGTGTTGGAACTGGAACTTCAAAGATAAGCCAGAATTCCAAGGGCCTGGGCCTCCCTGGTGGCATAAGGGGTTAAGCACAGCACTGTGAAGCTATCCGCAGCCTCTGCAACACAAGTGCAATTCCTGGCTGGCCAGGGAGCTATCCACATGGCACAGCAGACCTCTCCTGTCTCGTCCTCTGCTCCCCTCAGCAGTGTACTTCAGTCATTTGGCCTGTTCTGCTCCCCACCCTGTCTCTGGTGAATCCTTTCACTCCCCACACCTCTGGCCTGTACCCCAGTTCTTTCCGATCTCGGTTTCCTCTTCTGTGCAGGAGGGCAGCTGTGTCAGGTGCTCAGAGAGGTGTTGAGGGACCTGGCGCCAGCTGGGTCTTCAAACCTGGGATCCACCACTATTTCCTTAGAAACCACGTTTAATAAATCCCTCAGGGTATTTTAAGGCATCAGGATCCAGCTCCTCTGGGAACCTGTATCGTAGGGGAAGTCTGAACCTGGGGGACCAGGGTGCCAGGTGAGCTGGTGTCTACACAGAAGTCTTGATCATGCACCTAGAAAGTGCAAGACATTGCAGGGTTGTCATTTCCTAGAAGCCAAACATGAGCTGGGATTCTCTGAAAGCAGCTTCTGAGAGGCGTGGGGGGGATCTAAGCAGGGATGGGGTGCTCCCTGCTGGAAGCCTGCTCTAGCCTGCTGTGTGACTGCACCACAGAATGAGCCCCACCCAGGGGCTGGGCTGGAGGACTGGCCTTTGGTTCCTGTCTCCTGCCCGGCATGAGGCAGGTGCAGCCTCTGGCCAGGCATAGTCCATGCTGCCAAGGGCAATTTTCCAGAGGAGGGGCAACTGTAAACAGCAGCCAACTGCCAGCAGCTGGGTGATAGTATGTCTGAGAAAGGCTGGGCAGGTAACCACCAGCATCCTCCACAGACGTGCAGAGTTTACAGGTTGCTTTTGCCCTGAATGAGTCAATGGCTATTGACTTCCTTGTCCTGGGGGCCCTTGTGCCTATCTAGGAGTCGCTTGCAGGACCTCCCTCTGGAAGGAGCTTGGGGGAGAGGAGAGGAGCTCTGCTCACTGACAGGCAGACAGAGCTTCCTTGCTGAATCTTCTCAGAGGGTTTATATAAGAGGCACAACTGTACTGCTGGAGAAAGGGAAATTTTTTCTAAAGATTTACTTATTTTTTAAGATTTATTTATGTATGCACACAAGAACTGGTGTACAGGCCCGAGGTACCAGGGGTGAGAGGATTCACCAGAGAGAGAGTGGGGAGCAGAACAGGCAGATCTACTGAAATATACTGCTGAGGGGAGCAGTGGGCAAGACATGAGAGGTCTGCTGCGCATGTGGGTCAGCAACCTGGCTGGGCTCAAACTGGTGCTGCAGTGGCTGTAGATAGCTTCATAGTGCTGTGCTTAGCCCCTTGTGCCACCAGGGAGGCCCAAAAGGGAAACTTTTTGAGAAAGTGGGCATTATATTTATAAGGTAGTCAAAACGAAGACCTTCCTTGACACAACTCACTTGTAGAAGTAATCTGGAAAGAACCAGAGACGCATATGTTTCATCAATTTATCGCAGCATTAGCTATAATAACCTCAATGGCCAGTGGTGGAAGATGAGTAAAACAAATTATAGTACAATCACATAATGGCCTATTATGCAGCTGTCAAAAATCATGCCTTCAAGGAATGTTTGAATAAATGGGGGAAAATTCTCTGTACACCAGCGCAGCCCAGGAGGATTCTCTGATGATAAAAATGTGCACATCTTGTACCACCCAGTGTTGTGGCCACTAGTCACTATTGAGCTCTTGAAATCTTTGGCTAGTGTGATGAGGACCTGAATTTTTAATTTTAAGGAATTTAAAACTTAGATTGTCTCACATGGTAGTAGCTTCTATATTAGCTACACAAGCACAGTGTCATTCCAATTGTGTTAAGAAAAGGCACATTAAAAGACTGCAAGCAACCCATATGCCTATAGCAGTTTTCTGTTAGATTATAGGGGGCTCCCTGGTGGCATAGGGGAGTCTTAGCACTATCATTGTTAAGGCCTGAGTTTGATCCCTGGCCAGGGAGCAACCCACATGGTGCAATAGACCTCTCCTGTCTCGCCCCCTTCTCCCCTCAGTAGCTCTCCCTGTTCTGCAACACTCTGTCTCTGATGAATCCTCTCACCCCGTCCCAGCACCTCTGGCCTACACCCCAGTTCTCGTATGCATAAATAAATAAATAAATCTTTAAAAAAGATTATAGCAGATTAAAATTTTTCTGCTTTCAAATTTTCCAACAATGAAGAGTTTACTTCTACTATCAGAACAATAAGTGTATCATAAGTGGAAGAAGGAGGCACGTAAACCTCACGCAACAGGAGCTCAGGTTGGCACGACAGTGGTGATGGTGGTCGAGCTGGCCTGGACGCTGGGTAATGTGCCCCGCAGGGCTTGTTTTGACAGGAGTGCTATGCTCTGCTGGCTTGGGTGTTCTCCAAGCTGTAGAGCAACCTAGCTGACATGCCACAAACTCAGTTTAACTGGTGGGAACATGTGTGTGTCCTGCCATCTGTTGCCAACCCAGCAGCATAGTGTCGTCTCTTCAACTGTGTTTGCTGGAACTTAGGTTTTTGTTCTTTGAATTTTTCACTTGTTTCCCAGGCCTTACTACAGCTGCGAGGTAAGCACTCTGCTGGGTCTTCCAAGACCATGGCGAGTAGGAGAAATTCCCAGCAGGGCCGTCTAAGTTGAAGATAGGGAGGAAACTGTCCTGGCTTACTTGTGTGGCAGGAACTTAGGGGCTTGATTATCTGAAATGGAAAGAAAATGAATGTCCCTAAATATGTAGCTGGTGGCTTTGAAATTTTTAAAAATTTTCTATTTGTCTCAAATATTTCAGGTAATTTAAAAAAAAATTTTTTTTAAAGATTTATTTATTATACAAGAACCGGGGTATAGGCCAGATGCGCGGGAGGGTGAAAGAATTCACCAGAGCCAGAGCAGTGAACAGAACAGGCAGACTGACGAAATACACTGCTAAGGGGAGCAGTGGACGTGGAAGGAGAGGTCTGTCACGCCATGTGGGACCCTTGCCAGTGGCCGGGGATAGAACCGGTGCTGCAGAGGCTGTGGGCAGCTTCGCAGCCCAGCGCTCAACCGCTGTGCCACCAGGGGAGGCCCTCAAGGTAATTTTTTAAAGGAGATGATTCATCTCCTTTACTTTACAGATGCAGAAATGGGGCCAGGGAGGCAGGAGGCCATGCCATGCACGCAAGGACTGGGATTTAGCATGTCCTGACTGTGTTCTGATGTGGGGGTCCACTCTGTGATGCTACCTCTTAGTTGCCTGTGGGGGATGTTTGGTGTTAAGGGAAGAACTACACTAAAGTGGGGCCAATCACTTTTCTGAAGCTACCCAATGCACCCCCTGGAGTCATCTCATTAGCATACAAGGCAATAAACTCCAAGGGTTTTAGGAACTCTGTGCCAGGATAACACTAACACCAAATATTTTTATTATACTACATGGGTACTTGCAAGTGTTGGTCAACACTTCTCCTATTGCAGAGACAAAATTGGCCTCTGCAATGATCTTATTCTCATCATTTCTAGCCCCAGTTATCTGGTGTAGGAGGGGCTGGGGGAGAGCAGTGATTGGGTGATGGGCAGGCTCTCCTCCCTGTCTCTGAACTCCAACCTCAGACGACTCCAACTCCCATAATGGAGCTCAAGGGCAGAGCTGAAACACAGCTGGAGGGTCAGAGACCACAGTGAAGACGAGGCAGTTTGACGGGGCATCCAGGGCGGAGAAGGCTCACCCAAATGTGCCTTCCATTCCAGTCAGGGTCCTCTAACATAGGCACATTTAGGTTATGGTGCAAAGGCAATAAATCATTAACAGAGATTAGTGGGGCTAGTGTAGGAGGAGAGCTACCTGGCCCCTCTGCAGAGGCCTTGGGAGAGGGGAGCAGCTGGGCCCAGTGACACTCTTGCACACCTTCAGGTCACCCATAGCAGCCTCCCTCACGGCTCTAGAACAAGGGCCTAAAGACTGGACAGTCTGAGATGGATGATTCCACAGTGTCCACAAAAAACCCAGATGTTGAGTGTGATACATTTTGGTGTCTTCAAATTTCAAGCTCATTTACCTACATTAGGAACTATTTACTTGCATCTAGCAAGTTGAGGCTTGCTGTGGCTTCTTTCCCGCATATGGCCCATTCACATCCTGTCCCTGCATCTGCCAAGGTCTTGTGCATGAGGGGAAGGCAGGCCTCGCACCACTGGGAGGGGGCACCTGGCAGATCTCCTGAGTTACTCATCTCCCAGGTAATGTTTCAGGAGTCACTTGGGGGTATCATTCTGGAATGTCTGCTGGCCTGGAAGGGGATGCAGAGAAATCTCTTTGACACCAGCAAGCTCATCACCATGGCAACCCTTCCATGCCTGAACTGCCCTTCCCTTGGACCTCTTTTCTTTTAAGGAGACCAGCTGGGGTGATGTGAGTTTAAATGATGTGTGATGTGGGCTTGTCACTCCTTAAAAAAAAATTACCCGGGCCTCCCCGGTGGCGCAGCGGTTGAGCGCTGGGTTGCGAAGCTGCCCGCGGCCTCTGCGGCGCCAGTTCGATCCCCGGCTGCTCCCCGGCCACCAGAGGAGGGTCCCACATGGCGCGCAGACCTCTCCTGCCGCCCGCTGCTCCCCTCAGCAGTGTACTTTGGTCCTTCTGCCTGCTCTGCTCCCCACTCTGGCTCTGGTGAATTCTCTCACCCTCCCACACTTCTGACTGTACCCAGTGCATGTATAGACAGAACAAACAAATAAATAAAATAAAACATGCCTCTATAAAAAAAAAAAAAAATTACCCGTAAGTAGGTCAGAGAAATAGAAAGGTATAATGAATACTACTGTATCTGCAACCTAACCTCCCAATTTAAGATACAAAACCACATGTAAATGCTTTTTTATCTTTCTCTGACGATATAACCTTTCCTTTCCCACAAGAGGTAACTACTATGCTGAGTCTAGTACTGATCCCTCATTCCTTTATATAATTTTCATATATATTTTTATACGTTATAAATTTATGTGTTTCTGGATAATATGTAACTTCTGCATGTTAAAAATTTCTTTTTGGGCCTCCCTGGTGACGCAAGGGGTTCCGCACTAGGAAGCGGTCTGCAGCCTCTGCAGCACGAGTTTGATCCCTGGTCAGCCAGGGAGCACCACACATTGCACAGTGGACCTCTCCTGTCTCGCCTACTGCTCCCCTCAACAGTGTATGTCGTCAGTCTGCCTGTTCTGTTCCCCACACTGTGTCTGGTGAATCCTCTCACCCCCTGCATCTCTGCCCTGTACCCCAGCTCTTCTTTGCATAAATAAATAAATCTTAAAAAATTTTTTTTTATTGAGGTGAGATTCATGTAACATGTATTAACCACTTCAAAGCATATAGTACAAGGTGTATTCACAGTGTTGGGCAACACTCACCTCTATATTTGCATTTCTGACCTTATGTAAGTGGGATCAGGCTTTAGGTTTTCACAAGTTGCGTTTTTCATCAGTGCTGCTCTGAGGTCCGTCTGAGTGGATGCATGCTTTCATCGAAGTCTATGGTGTGCCCACTTCTCATTGGACGCTTTCTCCTGATGGGCACTGGGTGGTCTCCAGATTCTCTTCTCTAGAATGCAACCCAGGGGTGCAGTTGCTGCACCTTAGGCCAAGCGCAGATTTAGACTTATTAGACATTAATTGCCAGTGTTCTTCAAAGTGATACTAATTTAGCCTCCCATAAGCTTGGCAGTCTCGGGGCACTGGGAGTCAGGTATACAATTTAATTAAAGTAACAATACTTGATAGTATATTTCACTATTAAAATGCTGTGAGGTAGGCAGAGAAGGATTAACAACTATTCTCAGTAACCTTGTGAAGACAAGCAAGGAATCTGGAACTCGACCTGGATCAGAGAGCTAGGAGGCAAGACACTAACCTGAGTGTTTGACCAGAAACAGTGCTCGCCTTAGATTGTTTATTTCTCCTTCCTCCAGCATAGCCTTATACCCTACATGAGCACAGATCACACAACCCTTAGGAACTTTCTGAGACCACAGCAAGGAGAGCTTGCTGGTCCACCACAGAGGAGACCCTGAAGGAGGATTTTGCAGTCTGGGCCATTCCAGACTGTAGGGAACCAGGGAGCAATGTCCCAGGCTGCATCCCACCTCCTAGTTGGGATCAGCTTGCCTCCTAGTTGGGATCAGCTGCATCTAATATTTTGGGGTCTAAGTCACTCTAGGAAGGAAAAGGAAAAGAGCAGCAGCAGAAAAAAGAAAACTGCAAAAAAGTATGAGGCAAGAACTATGGGCACACCTGAAAGGAGGCACAGTGGGAGGGGCACTAACATTCCTCCACTTGCAAGGTGCAGTCCTCTGGGCCCCCAGTTCCTCCTCCCTCCCTCCCTCTCCCCAAACCAGGCAGCATCCCAAAGAGAGGGTGCCTCTACTTACACTGCTGAGCAGAAACTCCCTTTCTGAGCAGAGCCTAGAGTGAGCGCCACCTCAGCAGCAGGCCTGTCTGAACAAGGCCTAAGGGTGTCTAGGTGAGGCCGCATACTCCTCCCCAGCACAAGGGTTCAGAGGCTGCTCCAGGGCGTAGACTGGACAGGGAGGCTGAAGCTGCAGTGCCTGTGCTGTGGGTGTACGTCTGACACAAACTTTTGGCACCGGGTGTGGCAGCTGCTGTTCTCAACTGCAAGCATCTCCTCGTCTTTGATTCTTCTGCCCCTTGCACTCAAGGCCTTCCAATGTGAAACCTCTAGCCCAGAATTGGGATCCAGAAGGCGGTGAGAGGTGATTTTGTCATGCCATGCCACCCCCCACCCCCACATCCTGCCCCCCAGTCATACAATGTGGGTGTGATCATTGGCTGCTTTGCTCTGTGACCTCAGGCAAGTTTCCTCTTCTGCAAAACTGGAAAGGATCTGATAACATATGAGGAAGCACCTGGCACCAAGGGCCATTCCAACATTTGTTGATGAAGCTAAGTGCTTCTGAAACTGCCCCCAGGAGTCTGCAATTTCATATCAATTTCTATTAGTTCACTTTTGGATTTTGGTAGTTAAGAAAAAAAAAAAGAAGAAGTCATGGATTCTTACCCAACCTGGTTGAGCAATTCCAGTTCTGGCTAAGCACTGATACAGAATGCCAGTCAGTTCTAGATCCTTCCCATCCTACCTGCCACATCAGGCAGTCAACACACCACACCTGTGAGGCCACAAGGCAGCAGAGGCCTTCCTGGTCCTGGCTTGGATACACCCCTTTGCCCCCCAGGGTCTCTTGTCCCTCTGTGGTGTTAGCCTCAGCTCGTCTGCTGTACCTGTACAGCCCTCAGGAACTCAGGCACCAAGCTAAGTGTCTGCCAGTGCCCTCAGGTTAGTTCCTCTGATAGTGTACAGCTCACTCAAGATGTAGGGATTTTCTTTGGATTTTTCCATTCCTCAAAAAAGCTTTATTTTTTACTTGGCTTTCCAACTCTGTACCTTTAATACTCTATAAACATTTTCTGCTCAATAAGGAAAGCATACTTGATCCTATCAGACACATTTAGCCCACAGGTGCCACCTGAGGCCCTGGGGACATGTTCTTCTTTTTGGAAAGTCACATAACTTCGGGTATCATGGCACCAGCTCCTCGAGTGGACCTGAGCACATACCACACGCAGAGGCGTGTGTTTCCCAACCTTCTCGGTGTAGAGGTAAGCAATGCTGCCAGCAGGGATGGGACAGCCTCACTTTGTTAAGAGGCTGTAGTGCAGGCAGCCTCCTACGACACGAAGTCCAATGCTGCACCATTCTGGATGCCCCTGCCAGCCCCAAGACTGCTTCAGAGCTCCAGTTTCCTCAATTCACGGAGGACTGTAAGATTTAGTGCCTAATGCAGTGCCCTTCTTCCCTAGAGGCCTTATGCCAAGTTCCTAATTAGAACACTGTGTTCCTCAGGAAATAGGTGAACACAGCATATCAAGAAGCTGGTTTTATTCTTTGAACTTAAGCTGTCTTAGGGCAGCTTTTTCAGTCAGAGGGGAGGTACCAGATGCCCTGGAGATGTGACACAACCATCTGGGACAAGTAGGAGAAAAAAATGGATGATGAGGGCAAAGTCAGGACACTCAAATCCCAGGGATTCTCTGGACTCCGCAGACAAGCCAGGAAGAGTGCCTGGCGCTCCTCTGGCACTCATGCCAAAGCAAGGGAGGTACCGGCCCAGCAGGGGCAGCCAATCTGCCTCTTAGCACTGACTCAGTATTTCCCCTTCCCGCAAACATTTTCCTTGACAATTCCTGACTCCTGGATGAAAGGGCATCACTTCCTTTGGGAGTTATGCAGAGTAACGTGGAAGTGAGGAATTTCACATGTGCTCTGAGAAACTGTGGGCTAGATGGTATCTGCCATGGTTCAAACAAGACTCTGGTGAAAAGGGAATTCCTGATTGAAGATGAACATACTTCAAGCAGCTCCACCACCCAGCCCAGCCCCAGTGGACCCAATGAGAAAGACCCATCATTCCTTGAGGCAGCTCACAGGCCTCTGAGAGAGGTAGGAAGAGGGCAGGACAGATACCAGGGCTGGCTGATAAGGTCGGTCCCACCAAGGGTACTTATGGGACTCGGTAAGCGGCACAGACAACCGACAGGCCCAAAGGGGTCTGCAGCTGCCTCAAGCCCCCCTCCTCCGGGATTGGATAGATGCCTACCTTGCCTTCTCCATATTTCACCACTTGCTGAATCCTGTGAGCCTGCTCCTCAGTGGCCGCATGCCCTGCATATCCTCTGACAGCACAGCCCCTGGCTGGTGTCAGAGCACAATCCATTCTGAAGCCACAGTGCTCAGTCCCCTGCAGATGGTCGGGCAGGGCTGGGAAGACTCCTGTCTCCCAGGGTTTCATTTACACCACTTTTTGGGAGAACAGCTGCTGATGCCCAAGGACCTGTCTCGCTGGCCAAGTCCACTGTGCCGTGGAGTGGGTCCACAATAGTAAGGAGTAAACACAGAGGTCAGAGGAGGTGCTTCAAAGTATGGGAGATGAGACCACACTGAATCTACAGCAATTGATTTCTAAGTTGTTTAAACAAACATAGCATCTTGGGAGGTGGGGTGCACTCCTCCCAGACCAAGGTCCCCTCTGCTACGTTCCTGGCCACTGTCAGATCTGAGGGTGGGAAGTGGAGATCCTGAAAGTGGCGCACTTTCCCAGAACTGCTGAAGCACTTCAAAGTCCTTCCCTCCACATAGCTCCATTGTGCCTCTCTGGGAAAATTTATAAGAAGGTTTTGAAAACCTCTTCCATACTTATTATGAAAAATTCAAATGTGTATCAAAGCAGAGAGACCAGAGTGAAGGGACTTGACGTGTTCCTCACACAGCTCAACAATGACCAACACAGGCCCTTTCTGTTTCCTCTCTAACCCCAAGCTCCCCTGAGATAATTTTAAAGACCAAAAGGAGAAAAGTCTTTTGGTTTAGTACAAAGACTGAGCGTGCCGAGGCCATTGGTTGGCTGACATAGTCCCTATTCCTACTGCCCTTCCCCCTACTTGTGATCAATGAAAGGGGCTTTTCCAGCCTCCCCTACAGCGAGGGTCAGATAACCCAGCGATGGCCAATAAGACAGATGAAAGCCTGCTTTGAAGCTACTTTTAAAAGTCTCATTGTAAGACGATATCCGTGTGTGCACAGAAACACCTGCACACGGATCAGGCCGAAGCAGCCGCCTCATCAGGAAGATGAAGACTTCAAATACAGGTGGCTTTTAAAGAGGTTACATGTGGATCAAGAGGGGGGGCAGCTGAAGGCAAGGCAAATGAAATAGTGTTACAGATGAAAATCTGGGAATACCGAAGGCTCAAAAAAGTGGGAGGGAGGGCATCTGTAAGGATGGTGCCAACAGCTCCACATTCCTTGACAAGCTGCCAGATTGGTCAGAGGGAACTAGGCTAGAGGGCTTTTCAAAAGACCAATGGGTGTGTAAAAAGTCACCAAGTGGAGTTCAGATGTGTGCAACAAACCAACTTGCTGGGAAAAGACTCACCAAATTAAAAGTCGGCAGAAAAGAATAAACCTATCCCCAGAGTTGAAGTTTAACCTAATGCCAAGTATAGGGGAAGCCTCCGAGGGCCTGTGCCTGAGCAAAAGACAGGGCCAAGCCAGCGACTGTGACTGTCAGCAACATCCTAGTCCTCTCTCCATGCCTTCAAGCAAAGCGAGAATAGCAAACCCACCTGTGGGAAAAACCCAGCCTATTCTTGCAGCCTTTGTATTCATCATTCAAAGGTGTAAAGATTTGCTGAAAATAAAACCCTTAACTTATAAGGAGCTCAGTGCCACTTATTCTAGATGGTCTTCAAATTGGGAGAGAAGTCAGCTCGTGCACTGCTGAGATGCGTGGCAGCTGAGGGAATGCTGGAGGCTTTCAGCAAAGGAACCAGCCATGCCAGAGCAGTGAGCAAGACAAGGCACCGAGGCCACGGAATCACAGAACTTGCATTTTTCCTGCAATGGATGGCCTACCTTACTCAGAACACTGGCAAGTCATAGGTGAAAGTACTTACTGTTATTCCTGTGTCCCACAGCAGAACTATAAAAGGCCTTGCAGCCACCTGCTCTGATACTGGACTGCAATGCTCTATTACCACTTCTAGAATCCTTTATCAGAGTGGATGTGAACGATACATTCAAATGTACCTTGTAAAAGTACCTTTCCGAGTCACAAGTCCCACAACCCATAACCAGGTAGGGTGATAATCAGGTCTTGGCTGCCGTGAGTTTCTAACCACTACTAGACTGGGTGCATGACCTACTGCTTTTACCCCTCAGGCCTGTCATCAGCTCATCTCAAGCCCATGAAATACTGGGGTTACTCATGCCATTTACAGACCAGAAAGTGGAGGCATAGAGAGTGGAGCTGTGGTCAAGGTGACATGGTGACGTGGCTGGTAGATGTCTGGGATTCCCGTCTTTGGAGCCCTAATTTCCTGAAATCTGCCCGCAACACTCAGAACACACATGCATACACACCCCAGGAACAGGCCAATTTACTGCTCTTTTAATTTGGAATTTAAGTTTTCTTTTTTTTTTTTAAGATTTTATTTTTGTGTAGATCTGGGGTGTAGACAAGAGCTGAGAGGGAAGGCGGGGAGGATTTAGCAGAAGCAGAGTGGGGAGCAGAACAGGTGGATCTACCGAAACATACTGCTGAGGGGAACAGCGGGCGAGACAGGAGAGGTCTGCTGCACCATGTGGGTTAGTTCCCTGGCTGTGGACTGAACCCAGGCCGCAAATGTGATAGCGCTGAGCCTTAACCCCTAGGCCACCTAGGAGGCCCCTGGAATTTAAGTTTTCTTAGGAGTATAAAAAAGTATCTTTCAGGGCCTCCCTGGTGGTGCAAGGGGTTGAGATGCAACCTATGAAGCTATCCGCAGCCACTGCAGCATCAGTTCTATCCCCAGCCAGGGAACTACCCACATTGCGCAGTAGTCCTCTCCTGACTCGTCCACTGCTCCCTTCAGTGGTGATTTCAGTCAATCAGCCTGTTCTGTTCCCCACTCTGTCTCTGATGAATCCTCTCACCCCCCACACTTCTGGCCTGTGCCCCAGTTCTTATATGCATAAATAAATAAATCTTTAAAAAAAAAAGTATCTTTTAGAGTCATCTTTGACAAAGCAAAAATGTAAAGAATTAGAGGTGGGGGCATTTCTGAAATCAACTTTAACTTTGGGGAGAGGCAAAGAATCCCTATTTCATACACATAATCTATAATAATATATTCTTCAGCTTTACTTTCTTCCAATAGGAATCCCATGAGGAGAGAGAAGGCAATCAGGAGGGTAGCACAAATGGAACAAGAACACAACTGCTCAGACTTGGCGTTCCACCACCGCTAGTGCACCTCCAGCTCTTGGTTATCCTGGGCAAGGTTGACTTCAGAAGGAGCCCTGCAGCCTCGCACTTCACTTCCAGGCTGGTCAGCCCCCCACTGTGGCCTGCCTGGACAGGCCTGAAGGTACTGGCATGGCTGGCATGCTTTGCCGCAGAATAAAGGTGACCAACGTCATCGTCTTCACCAGCCTCTCATAGGATCAACTTTAATTTTTTAATTTTTATTTTTTTCAAGGACAAACTTTCAAAAGTAAAGTGAATAAAACCACGTGAGATCAAGATACAAAGACAGAAATTCAATGTAGAAAAAAAGACCTTACTGGGAGACACCAGAATATTCCACAGACGCACAAGAAGCTCACATTGTAAACAGGACCAAGCTATTGATTTTCCTCATACATCAGGGTTTCATTTTGCTCAGCCTGAGATCTCGCTCAATTTCAAACTGCCTGTGATCCACTCGGTCCAGAAAAGCTTTCCGTTCAATGTACCTAGAAGAAAACAGGAAAAAAAAAATCTGTAAGCAGTGTCTAGCAAGAGAAAATACCCGGCTGCAGTGGCCTAAACCCAGGGGTAAACGGCTCCTCTTGGTCCCTGGGATCACCAGGTTACAACAAATGCAAACAAATCACCAAGCTGATGGCTCGCCTGACCACCCACGACTCAACAATATCCAAACCACTCACATTTGGTCTACATAAGGTTGTTTCTGGTTTGCATATGAAGGAAAATGAGAAGAAGGCAAAAACTTATCAAAAGGAAAGAACATTAGAGGCTTGGTGACAGGGAAATGTCACAGTTCTGTAACAAGGCTTGAGGGAAAAGAGGAAGATGTGGTGCTGGTCAAGCACAGGTCTCGATCCCAGCTCGCTTACAGGTTAGCTGGACCATGCTGGTCAAAGGACCAGCACCTCTGAGATTTTTCTCCATAGAAAAACAGTGAGGGGCCTCCCTGTGCTGCAAGGGGTTAAGATGCAGCATTAAGAAGCTATCCGCAGCCACTGCAGCACGAGTTCGATTCCCAGTCAAGGGGTGACCTACATGGCGCTGCAAGATGTCTCCTGTCTCTCCTGCTGCTCCCCTCAATAGCGTATCTGCCTGTTCTTCTCCCCACCCTGTCTCTGGTGAATCCGTCACTCCCTGAAACTCTGGCCTATACCCCAGTTCTTGTATGCATAAATAAATACATCTTTTTAAAAACAAAAAAAAAGGGGGCATCCCTTGGTGGCACAGCGGTTAAGCGCTGGGCTGCGAAGCTGTCCGCAGCCTCTGCAGGGCCGGTTTGCTCCCTGGCCGCCGGGCGAGGGTCCCACGTGGCGCGCAGACCTCCCCTGCCGCCCACTGCTCCTCTCAGCAGTGTACTTCGTCAATCTGCCTGCTCTGCTCTCCCCTCTGGCTCTGGTGAATTCTCTCACCCTCCTGCGCTTCTGACTGTACCCAGTGCTGGTATAAATAAACAAATAAATAAATCTTTTAAAAAAACAAAAAACAAGAAAAAGAAAACAGTGAGGCTTATTTCCTGGCTTTAGGGGTGGACTGAGTTGGCTGGAGGTGGGATTGTGAGGGGAAAGTGGGGAACTGTGGTGTGAAAAAAGGAAAGGGAATAAGGTAGTAAAAGCCCCCTCGGAGGGCTGCAGGGACAGTGAAGTGGGTGGAAGGCCATAAAGCACACACCTTAGTACTCAACTGTCCTGAGCTCTTTGCTTTCCTGCACCCTCCTCCTTGTCTTGGTGTCCTCCACCCATGTGGTGGAGGCTTCAGTGAGGATGACACAAGATTATCCCTCAATCCTTTCAGGGAAAGAGATCAAAAGTTTCTGTTACCCAGGGCCTCCCTGGTGGCGCAAGGGTTAAGACGCAACCTATGATGCAATCGGCAGCTAATGCAGCACGAGTTTGATTCCTGGCCAGGGAGCTAGCCACATGGCTCAGCAGACCTCTCCTGACATGCCCGCTGCTCCCCTCAGCAGTGTACTTCAATCTGCCTGTTCTGTTCCCCACTCTGTCTCTGGTGAATCCTCTCCCAGCCCCCCAGCACCTCTGGCCTGTACCCCAGCTCTTGTATGCATAAATAAATCTTAAAAAAAAAAATTAGTTTCTGCTACCCAAAGTCCCCTTAAAAGGTGGGTGCTCTACTCCCTAATGTGGAGCTAGGCTCAGCACAAAAGGCTTTCCCCAATCCTCCCAGGCAGGATGGGAAGGAAGCTCGGGACTGAGGCAGGCAGGCACTTGGGGGAGTACCCTGCTTAATGAGACACAGCTGCATTTTAATGCCCCCTTCTTGCCAGAAAGTGTGCTGAGATCTGCCTGGAGGAGGGGAGCTCTGCTGCTAATTAGTCTATTGAGAGAGAAAAATTGCCACTGAAAATGAGAGACATAATTGAATCTCTGCACTAATTTTTCTTTTGTTGCACTGTGGAAAATGTGCATCTGTCATTATAAGGTCGTTACATTTACAGTGAGAACGTCACCATGTTCAGTAACCTGCAGTCCTTCGCTGAGTGCAAGCCTCGCTTTCCTCCCAAGAGCATCCTGGGCAATGCAGTCCATCCTACTTGCTTTCATGCTAGGCCTGTGACCGCTGACCTTACAACAAGAGCCAATAAGAACATATGGGCTCCCGTTCAGAAGCCTCACTCCCTGGCATTCAGAAGCCTGACTCCCTGCGTGGCGGGGTAAGCCACATAATCTTAACAATTCTCAGTTTCCTAATGTGCAAGAAAACAGGAGACAAGGATGACCAACCCAAGTCTTGCGGAGAAGACTGAGTCAAACGGTGCCTATATAATGCCTAGCACAGAGCAGGTGCTCCATAAAATGGCAGCTACTGCCGTCACCATCACTTTAGGAAGCGGAGAGGACTTGTGGAGAAGACTGAGTCAAATGGTGCCTATATAATGCCTAGCACAGAGCAGGTGCCCCATAAAATGGCAGCTACTGCCATCATCATCACTTTAGGAAGCCAGTTGCTGCCAGGATCCTGAGGATAACTGATGGTCCATGCGACACAGCCACTTTTTTCTCTCTTTTTTAAAAAAGATTTACTTTTATTTATGTATGCATACAAGAATTGAGGTGTAGGCCAGAGGTGTGGGGAGTGAGAGGATTTACCAGAGACAGAGTGGGGAGCAGAACAGGCAGATCTAATGAAATACACTGCTGAGTGGAGTAGCAGGAGAAACAGGAGAGGTCTGCTGCACCATGTGCGTTAGCTTCCTGGCCAGGGATTGACCTCATGCGACAGTGGCTGGCGATAGATTGATAACGCTGAGACTTTAACCCCTTTGCCACCAGGAAGGCAGGGGACCTCCCTGGTGATTAGACGTTGATAAGGTGCGTCTAGTCGGGTCGGGTGGGGTGGGGTCAGGGTCCACAGCTGTGTCAAGCCTGCTAACACGAGGCCAGGATGGCTGGAAACTCAGCAGCAGGGCCTGCTAAAAGGTTTGACACAAGCCCCCAGGGCGAGAGTTCTCAGATTTAGCAAGTGAAAATATAGGATGTCAAGTTCATTTTGGATTTCAGAATCCCTCGCAGACAGGGAAGCCACACACGGTGGATACTGATAGAAAACAGGGGGGATGGTGGTGGGGAAGCAGATACATGACAGAATGCACTCACCTCCCACCAGAAACCCGATTCCCGAGGAGGAATTTAGGGCACCCCAGTGCTACCTGAGAGTGGGCCGGGACATGGAAGCCGAAGCCTGTGGCTCTGAGCATTTGTGGCCTTGAATTTCCTTTAAAGAGGAGGAGGTAGCACTTGAATTAGGATGCTCACTGAAGTTGCAGATTCCCGAAATTTGTGCTGTGTCTAGAGACCTCAAGACTATCAAGAATCAAGAGGTGAGGCTGGGTGTTAAACAGGCAGCTGCAAGCAGAGTTCAGGGTTAGGGAAAGCCCCTGGGCAGCAAAAAGGGGCACATGTGCAAAATGCAGCTAAATTCTCAAGGGACTCCAGACAAAGGCTATCAAAGCAGGTCTGGTGACTTCATGCCCCATTCACAGCCATCTGCAGCTGCTACCAGGATCCTTGTGATGCCTCTGGTTCTCTGCCAAGAGCTGGCCAGGAACAAAACTTCCATTGGACAGGGTTCCCCCACCATCAAGAGATAGAAAAGGCACCAAGGATGAGAGTGGCCCTTACATTTACTATTTCTGTGACTTTGGGTAAGACATGTTCTGTGTCTTTTATTTTTTCTCTGTAAAACAGGAATAAGAATTACAATACCCTCTGATGATAAAATAAAACTCAAAAGAAGTGCTTTGTAAACAATAAAAGTAAAAACAGCAGTGAGCGTTGTTACAGGGTTTTTGCTTCCCATTTCTGACTTGATTATCACCCCAAACTTCAGACAGCTGAAACAGACATCAGGAGACCGAATGTTGCAGAGAGAGGAAAGGTGCCTTGGGAAGGCATTCTCCTCCAAGGTGGGCCAAGTGGCCGGCCTACTTAAACCCAGCCTCAGGAAGTTTTCAGGCGCTCTAAGTGGTTACAGACCCGAACAGAACAGGCAATAGCCAAGTGCAATGGTACTTTCCTGCCTGTGTCCAGCCCCCTGAGGTCCCAGCCTGATTTAGCCTGGTCCACAGGGAAGGGGTGCGGGGTAGGGGCATCATCCCTCCCTGCTGCCACTGCTTTAAGTGGCCCACTTAAGAGATGGCTTTCTACTTTCATTAATGAAATATGCTAATAGCATCAAAACCTAAGGGACTTTCTAGCTTGTCCTTTCAGAACCAGGTTAGACACAACAGGCTTTGACACCTTTTTGATCTCAACCCAAATAACTGCCACCAATTTTCTTGAGATCCGGGCCAAGGGTAAGGGAGGGGAAAACGTAGGAAGAGAACAAGAAAGGGGTAGAAAAAATGTCAGTATCTGCTTCTGGAAATCTACACCGCAAGTGCAAAAACTGCCATCACCCTCTCAAGAAGTCAGAGGTCTCTGAATGCGGGAAGGCCCAGTGGGTGTGCTTATCTCCCAAAGCTCCATCACATGGTCATTCTGTGGCTGATGGCCCACAAGGGGCCTCCTGCCCACTAGCCAGAAAGAGGAAAAGCAGAGGGAGGTGCAGGGTTTGCACATGCACACAGCTGAGATGTCTCAGTGTTCTCGCTGCTCAGCTCCCTGAGTCGGTGCTCAGCACAGCACAGACACGAGAAGGAAAGCAAGTGAACTCCGGACACCAAAGCAACAGGCACTGAAGCACTTCGTGGAAGAAGGAGGCCCTGTGGTTGGTGTAAGGAGAGATGCATGGTTTGCCCTGAAATATGGCCCTAAAAAGAAGCTGTGCACACAGCACAGGCCTGTGCCCTCATTTTGCGGAAGATGATCTGACTTGCCAACATCTCCAGGCCCACGGGGAAAGGAGGAGATTTTAATTTTCTTCATCACTGGTTTCTTCTCATCTTACCTCAAGGTGTGCAGGTTCTGAAAGAACGATTCTTGGGGGTCACAGAGACAGATTCTTTAAAGAAAATGATTCTCTCCAGCCTCTCCGCCATGCCCCTCCAATGTGACTTCCAATCACTGAGCATCATAAGCTTCAGTATAATTGGCAGCTGCAGCCCTAGACAAGTCTGTCTCTCATTTCCTATGCATCAATCGCTTCCCCTAAGCCCGCAGGCCTCCTCTTCAGCAGTGCTTGAGAGGTACTGCTGATGCAAGTGGCTTACAGGACTGGGGAGGAAAGCAATGCTGAACACCCTGTCCTGACGCAGAATGCAGACGATGACCCTGAAAGGCTGGACCACGCCCAAGAAGTCCGGGGCTCAAGGGAAAAGCAGCAACTCTTTGCTTCTTTGCTGTGCAGATGATGTCACACAAAACAGTTGCTATGTGATTCTGCAGTTGACACGTGAATGGGAACTACAGGGATAGCTTGTTTGGGAGTTATTAGCAGAAAACTGGCATTTATGCTGTGAAACTAGTGACTTTTCTAGGAGGAAAGGAAAATGTGAAGAAAACTGGCCACCCAGACTTCAGTCCAGGGATTTCCCCAGTTTAAAACTCCAGAGAAGGAAGACACACCAGCGAGAGAGACTGGGAGAAGAGGTCCCCCAGCTGTATTTGGCCACCATTCCCGAAGAGTTGGCAGGAACACACCAGAATGGGATTTATTAATTTATTTTTAAAGATTTACTTTTATTTATTTATGCCTACAAGAGCAGGGGTGTCGGCCAGAGGTGGAAGGGGTGAGAGAATTCACCAGAGTCAGAGTGGGGAGCAGAACACGCAGATCCACTGAAATACACTGCTGAGTGGAGCAGTGGGTGAGACAGGAGAGGCCTGCTGTGCCATGTGGGTAGCTCTGCTCCCTGGCCAGGGATCGAACTCATGTTGCAGTGGCTGCCTATAGCTTCACAGTGCTTACACTTAACCCCCTGCACCACCAGGGAGGCCCCCAGAAAGGGATTTAAGGGTCCAGTGTACCCCTTGATTTAAAAATAAGATTCTTTGTGATTCTTGATACAGCAGCTCTGTACAGGGGTGGTCCTATGACTTAGGAAAATTCCCCACAGAATTTTCAAGCTTAGATTGGTGGAAACCAAAGCTATCGTCCCTTCCTGGGAGTAGGGGTTGGCTGGATAAAGCTGCAGGAGTTAGGAAAGGCAGCAGAGAGGAGCTTGGGGGTGGGCGCTGGAGAGGGCAGGTGAGAACAGCCAGAGACAGAGCGCAGAAGTCATCATATTTGCATTGGAAAATCAGATGTGTGGAATTATGGGGGCAGGGGGAGTCTCAGACGGAGGAGGGAAAAGCAGAGTGTAGAAGTTGCAAGTCAGTTATGTGATTTTCCTTTGCCTGAAAAGTTCTCACTGGGGAGATGTGTGCTTAAATCTTGTTTTCTCTTCCAGTCTGCATTTTATTAACTCTCCCTATTGTCAACACCGCCACTCCTTACTTTTATCTATTGACTCAAGCGGAGTGAACATTGTAAACCTCACATAATACTAACAGGAGCAATAAACACACACACTGGCTGTTCCTCTGCTGCCTTAGAGTATGAGGCAAACATGGAGAAGAGGAGGGCGACGTGCATGACTAGGGCTGAGTCAGAGTGGGCGGTCTGGGGCAAGCGTCAGAGGCCTTCTCTAGAAAACAATGACTCTGGCCTGCACTTTATCCTGGGCCCTCCCAGATGGCTGCGGTGCTTCCGACCATGACATTCCATCTTTGACAGACTGACCGAGAGGTCTGGGAGTTAAATAAGCTCATCAAGTCATTAAATTTTTTTTTAATATATTGGTCAAATTTCAGGTTCATTCAAATAACCTTGAAGCCTAATTTACAAACATGACCTGTTGACTCCCCAAATAAATCCCTCATCTGTCTTTATCATAACTTAGCTTAAAAACAACCTGAATGATTACCACTTAATTCAGGCCTTTATGTGACAGGCACTCTACAAAGTGCTTTTCTGCATGTTATATGTATGTATTAATATATATCACACACATTACCTCACGAGGTCCTCACATCCACTCTGTGGGGGTATCATTATTCCAAGGTGACAAAGCTGAGCCTCCCAAGTGGCCAGCGTGCTGGAGGGAGAACCCTTACTGGTGAGGGGTAGGCGATGAGCACCCCAGGGCATTCCGATGGGTCACGTACTTCCTTTCACTGCCAGGGGCGAGGAACACTAACCTTGAGTCAAGGACCTATTTGTGTAGTAACTTTCTGTTCCTTAGCTCCATCCGAGGTTCCTAAGGACTCAATGAACACTGCTTCCTTCTTGATTTCACTGACTACATAGCTTGTGGATCTCCTCTCTGAATTCTAAAGTGAAGAAGAGGTGGTGCGAGTAAGGGCCTGTGTGCTGAGAGCTGGTGTGTCATACAGGTTGAAGCCAAGAGTGAAGCTCCACTTTGGGTCATAATGACATAAGACAGAAAAATCCCAAGATAAAGCACACCACCTAGGCGCTCTGCTGGCAAAGCAGTCTGGCTTCTCAGAGGCCAAATAATTCAGGCCAAGAGTGACACAGTGAGCTAGATGAGACCACAAGAATAAAGGTGACTTTGAGTTCACGGGAGCGGTAAATCAGCTTGGCAGACGTGACTGTCACCCCAGAGAAATGCTCACACGTCCTTCTTTCCCTTACCCTCTGTGGCTTTCTCACCCACAGGACCTGTCCTACATTAGAACCGAGTTTCACTGACAAACTGAAGTACTCACAGTCTTTATTCACCATGAAATGCTCCTGTGGTTTAAACTCAGGTGTCTGTCTGTTCTCAAGTTCTTAGGAGGGTCACAGGAATACAATCTACTCCTACTTACCCTTCTTTCCCTCGATTATGGATGGCCAGTTCTTCACCAATGCCTTCTTCCTCCTTGAAGCTCTCCCAATCCAATTTAGACTTCTCCAGGGTGCTCATCTTCTGCTTCTTAGCTCCAATTTTCCCCAGAAGGTTGCTCATGCCACTTGATCTTTTTAACCTAGGAAAGCGAAAACAGGAGACATGTCGCATGTAAAAACTATGATCTCTTGATCAATGGTTTTTCTGATTGGCAGGATTACAGATATTTATCTTAATGGGAGCTAATGTTCCTATCTGGGGCACTTCCTGTCTGGTGTGGTATACACTGTGAGCAGATCAGAATTCTACTGCTTAACATCTCTGCCCGCTCTAAGGACCCGGGGTTAGGAAATCCTGAAGGTGTCTGTATGCCCAGTATGGCAGGTCTTGGCTTGCAAGAAGTGAGAAGAGCAGCATGATTCAGACACAGCTTTGGGATCACATGCCTACGTTCAAATTCCAGCTCTATATGAGTGACTTCAGGCTAGTTATTTAACTACACATGCCTCAGTTTCCTAGCCTACAAAGTGAATACCTACTCACAGGGCTTCTATGTATATCTTCTATGTCAAATGCTTAAAAGAGCACACTGTCATCATTTGTGCACTAATGCCCCAGGGAATTCTTTTAAGAGAAAGAGAAGATTCTAGGACTGATGAGTAAGAAGTCACAGTATCTTAAAAGGATTTCAAAATCAGTTTCCTTTCAACTCCTGTGAGTCAGGACCCTGGTTTTTCCCAGGAGGTGGTGAATATCCCTCAGCCCGAAACCAGGGATATATATACCGCTTGTGTTCTATCTGCTGGTGATGCTATCAAGAACTGTGGGAAAAACCCCATATACCCAAGTTCACAAGTCTTGGCAGGTCAAATGTTTCCAGTCAATGTTAAATAGTAGAGACAAATAAGAAAAGGAGAGCACAACTAGTTGGTAAGAAGTGGGTACTAGGGGAAGGAACATGGCTTTAAGACTCTTTATGTCTAGTAACTAGCACATGGGAACTGGAGGTTATTTTATGTTTACTAAGATATGCAGGAGAGTGAAACCATTCAAAAACAGTGAATATCACAGGCCTGCTGATAATATCAATAATAATACCTTTCACTTGCACAGATGCTGGTTTTCCAACTGTTCTCAGAGCCATTTGCTCATCTTATTATTGCCTGTCAGAGAGCACCCATCAGTCTGAGTTGGAGGGAGAGGCTTCCAGAAGATCTGGTGTCACAGGCCCCACTCTGAAACACCATGCCCCTGCAGCACAGTGTCAATGGAAGATGGCCCACCACCTCTACTCTGGATTGGCTGAGGCGGGTGGCTACAATGAACACCAGACTCCTGGGCTGAACAATCACTCTCCTTACTCTCATTCTATTCATGTTGGTCGGGAGGATGTGAGCTTCCCTCTAGCAGTTGTATCCTACTACATGCTGAGCTTAAGATTTACTTGGAATAAGCTGGGCAGGCGCCATCCTTCTCATTTTGAGTTGAATAAACAAACACAGTCCAGAGGGTTAAATGATACAACAAAGGTCAAACTAATAGAAAATTCCGATCAAGGGCAAAAGGAGGTCTCTTTGAATGCCAGTGCAGTGCCTTGTGCTGTCTCACCTCTGAAATAAGATATTTGAGCTATTTTTCTGACAGCTATTTTACTTCCCAATTTGTTGAAGAAGACTCCAAATGGTTCTTAGGAGCTTTCAATTACATCTTCTAAAAATTCTTTCCCGGATAACTGAATCCCCACTACAATTTCTCCATCAGTGCGTATGTGCGTGCACATGCACACACAATTGTACTAGGAGCAGAGTATGGGAGGGACGTGGAAACCTAAGATGTCTCAAATCTTTTCACCTCTTACCTCCTGCACTGCCACTGCTCTGGTTCTCATATTATCTCTCTCACTTGAATAACACAGCAGCCTCTTGCCAGCCTCCATGACTGTTGTGTTCCACCCTTAGTCACCTGTCCCACTCTGGCATCAAGCCTACAAGCTGTCATTGAAGTGAGTTTTCAGAAACATGTGTCTTTCTGCTTAAGTGTGTTTCCCTGATGCCAACTGCTCTTTTACAATAATGTCTAAATTCTTTAACTGGCAACATTCTTCCTGAGATTATTTTCCCACACTGACCCTTACATTCTATGCTCTAACCACACAGTACCAAATCTGCAGTTCACCTCAACCTGCTCTCTTCTTGTCTCTGGATTAGATGCCTTCTGATGGCACCCCTACTGTACCTCAGTTCTTTTCCTATCAAAGCAGCAATCCTTGGCCTCCCTGGTGGCGCAAGAGGTGAAGCACAGCACTACGAAGTTATTCGCAGCCATTGCAGCACGAGTTCGATCCCTGGCTGACCAGAAAGCTGACCCACATGGCAGAGCAGAACTCTGTCTCGCCCACTGCTCCCACTCAGCAGTGTATTTCAGTAGATCTGCCTGTTCTGCTCCCCACTTTTTCTGGTAAATCCTCTCATCCCCCACCCCCGCACCTCTGGCCTATACACCAGTTCTTGTATGCATAAATAAATAAATCTTTGGGGAAAAAAAAGCAGCAATCGATTTTTGGGCATTTGGGTTGTTTCCAAAGCTTAGCTATTGTAAATAGTGCTGCTATAAACATAGGGGTGGCAGGTGCTCTTTTGAATTAATGTTTCTGTGTCATTTGGGTCAATACCTAGGAGTGGAATTGCTGGATCATATGGAAGCTCTATCTTTAGTAGGTTGAGGATCTCCACACAGCTTTCCATAGTGGTTGGACCAGTTTGCACTCCCACCAGCAGTGCAGGAGAGTTCCTCTTTCTCCACATCCTTGCCAACATTTGTTGTTGCTAGTTTTTTTAATACGTGCCATTCTCACTGGTATGAGATAGTATCTCTGACTGGATCAAGAAGATGTGGTATATATGCACAATGGAATATTACTCAGCAATCAAAAAAGATAAACTCATGCCATTTGTAGCAACATGGATGGAGCTGGAAGGGATCATGCTCAGCAAAATAAGCCAGAAAGAAAAAGAAAAATACCAGATGGTCTCACTCATAGCAGGAATTTAGAAAATATAAATAAATGACCAGGAAAAAGACCATCTATGACAAAGAAAAAATCAAAATCAACAAGCAACTATAAATTAGAGACAAACTACAGAGGAGGGGGCAGGGAGAGGAATGATTAGGGTCAAAATAAGGGGGGGGCAATTATATGGGGAATATAACCAAAATGAAAATGCATACATTGTGCAAAAATGAAAAATGATGTAAGAATTATATAAAATATATTTTTTTAAAAAAGCAGCAATCCTTTCAGATGCTTAAGGACTATAATTTCAGCTGCCACCGCCCTAGTCAGTTCTGAGCAAGATCAGAGTCACTGCTGACGTCCCACCAAAATCATAAACCTGCAGGCTTTCCATTTCTGGCTGCAGGGCCTACTTTGGCCCTGCCTGCATGTCTCATGGTAGAGCTTACACACCCTCATGGGTGGCAGGTCAGTGGCCCAGCCTCCTGTCTTCACTAAGGCAATTCTGGGAGGTTATCTGATTGCTCCTTAGAAGTTCTGGTGGCGGGCCTCCCCTCGTGGCGCAGCGGTTGAGCGCTGGGCTGTGAGGCTGCCCGCAGCCTCTGCAGCGCAGGTTCATTCCCTGGCCACCAGCGAGGGTCCCCCCCCCCCCCACACACACACACAAAAGTTCTGGTGGCATCGAGCCCTTGTGGCCTTGGAGACGCACTCTTGTTTGGCCGCTCCCCCACTCCCTGTGTTACTGTTCCTATCCCTCATTCCTGGTTCCTGGAATGACCTCCCAAATAAACTGTATCTGTATTCAAAACCTTATCCCAGGGTCTGCTCTGAGTGGAATCTACCACTTTTAGGAGAAAATATATTTCCCTTGTGCATGCTTTCTCTCTCTGCAGTTATTTAAATCCCTGGGGTCTCCAAATCTCTCTTCAGCACAACAATGTCCCCTAGGCCACAGGACCAACAGTGGGAGAGAAGTGGATGTTTAGAAGATAAAAGGTGCTCGGAACATGTTTCAATTGGGGATTTATTAGTGGAAACATTTCTAGTTGTGTTCGCCTCAATATCACAATATTGCAGGGTTTCCTATTTTGCCTGGGTGGCACCAGAGGCTGTGCCCGCCATCTCTCCCCACCGCTGCTCTGATGCTAGTCCCTGACTGACCTGTCTTTAACAAATCACTTTGTTAAGTCTATGAGAAAATGACATTTTGCTGCACAGCAGTGAAGAGGGTTCCATAAAAGAAAAAAAAACCCACAATCCTCCTTTGATTTGTTCACCATTAAACATCAGCAAAGTGTCACCTGCTTTTAGGCTTTTGAGGGAAAGCTTCCAGTTCTGCCCTTACTACATCATTAATATGGTGTATGATTTCCTAATCTCATAGTTTCTATAGAAAAATTACATTTTATTTGAGGCTAAATCAAGGTGAATGACACATTTATAGTAGTAGCCAAAACATGCAGAAACTCATCATATTCGAAAGACTGGCAGTTTCTTCCTGGAAGCTGGCATGTGGGTCCCTGCAGGCTTTGCAGCTCTCATATCCAATTCCTGCCTTGACATGGAGCTTTAGTGGCATAATCCTGGTGTCATTCCATCCCTGCTTTTAGGAAAGCAGATATAGTATGACCCTGGCCTGCTTTTTGCTGTTATGGTTCACCCATCAGACTCTCAAGAAAGTTGAGTTGGGAAGGAATGAGCTCTGGACAGGGGCTGCTGAGTATGCTGTGAGGCTAGCCTCTCCAAGTGCTGGGAATGGCTAGAAGGGGGTAAATGAGCAGTGGTATTCTGCAGGCATTTGGCAGCTGGGTATACTGGAAAGCTGTGGAAAGGGGGAGGTCAGAATGCCCTTGGAGAGCTCTCTGCTGTCAGCAGGAACCAGGGAAGTTTCAGGTACCACATCAACAGAACCACTAATTTTTCTTTGTTCTGGAACCTAAGCCATAAGGGCATGGCCTGCCAGGAAGTGGACTTTGAGAGACTCCCTTGCCCCCGCTGTGAATTTTCTGGTGTTGGTGCTAAAGTGTGCTGATCTGTGTCACAGCAGACTACAGTACTTCATTTGGGTGAATCCTTATCTACCTGCTACAAGTCCATGTTCAAAAAAAAGCACTGCACACTTCTCAGTGATGGATTACATCCAGTATATTATACTCAGAAGTGGCCACAACATTGCTGTCAAGATATTTTCAATATAATAACGATGCTTCGGTCATATCCTCCTGAATGTCACACTACTGCACTGACCTCACAGATGTAATTCCATGCAGATACTAACCCTGTCTGAGGAGCAGGCCTTCGCGCTCTTCAGCCAGCTTCCAAGCCACAGGAGCACGGCTGGATGCAGTAGGCATGCTGGCAAAGGAGACTCTTACCAAGCATTTCTTTCTTGCGTGCTCTGTATGGTTATCCATCAACAGCAATTACCTTCAATTCCCTTCCCATCACACTGGGCCCAATGACTCATCCCAACACCAGACATCAGCCAAGACCGCACACAAAAAAGACAGAGAAACTCAAAAACGTAGAAAGAACAAAAAAGTTAAAATGGCAAGTCATCTTTTCCTCCTTTCTGAATTCAAAGTTTACAATGATATTTACTAATTCTTATTCTGCTAGTCTCTTTAGACCAAGAGATGTAGTATTTTTTAAAAGAGGCTTGTTTTATTTATTTATTTATTTTAAGATTTGTTTTTATTTATGCAAGAAGTGGGGTACAGGTCAGAGGCGCAGGAAGGTGAGGGAATTCACCAGAGAGTAGGGAGCAGAACAGGCAGACGGATCAAAGACACTGCTGAGGGGAGCAGCGGGCGAGGCAGGAGAGGTCTGCCATGCATGTGGGTTTCTCCGTGGCTGGCTGGGGATCGAACCCACACTGCAGAGGCTGCGGACAGCTTCACAGCACAGCGTTCAAACTGCTGCACCACCGGGGAAGCCCAAGAAATGTAATTTTAACAAATGTCACCGCAATTAAATGATAAACTCCAGGGACTCCCCAGTGGCAGAGGCGGTTGAGCGCCATACTGTGAAGCTATCTGCAGCCTCTACTGCGTGGGTTCGATCCCAGTCAGCTGGCGAGGGTCCCACATGATGCAGCAGACCTCTCCTGTCTCGCCCGCTACTCCCCTCAGCAGTGTATTTCATCAGTCTGCCTGTTCTGTTCCCTGCTCTGTCTCTGGTAAATCTTCTCACCCTCCCATGCATCTGGCCTGTACCCCAGTTCTTGTATAAATAAATAAATCTTTTTTTTTTTTAAAGATAAACTCCATCCTGTTGAGTCTGTGATAAGATACAGAGTAACTTGTTTACTCTGCTGCATTGCCATGCAGGCACTGATTCACCCAACAGATTTTCTAATGAATGCACTGCTCTGACTCCCCCACTCCCCTCTCAGTAACACTCTGGATTCTGCTGTTTACTGAGAAGTGGTCCTGGAAGGGAGCTGTGAAAGGAAACTCTGCAGCAGAAATAGGAAGGTTGGTAGGACACACTAGTTGGTTGTGAAGGAAAGTGGGAACATCTTTCCTCATGATCTTTAAAATCAGTCTCAGGCACCCAGCAGTTACCAAGCTGTTGAATTTTAGGTATAGGAATGAATTTGGAGGATTCACCCAACAGAAATTACTGAGAGCTCACTGAGTATCCAACACTGCTTGGAAGTGGGGACATAAAAACATATAAAATGTAATCTTATGTAACTACACACAATGAGAGCACTAAAGAGGGAAGAGCTGGGAAGCTGTTTATGCAACCTTCTTATTTTATAGATGACTCAACTGAAGTTCAAGAAAGTTAACAAAACTGCCTGGGTTCATACTGGGAGACTCAGGACTGGTGCTAGGTGATTTTGATAGCCCATCTGCTCCACCTTGCTGATGCCAGAATTAGGGGATGGATACCCCTTGGGGATCCTTGCCATACTCTAATTTCTATCATCATTCACTTGGAGGAAGGGGATACTCTTAATTTCCCCATTGCCCTGGAGCTCACCATACACAGGGCCCATGTCTTACTCATTCCTGACTCACTTAGAGTGTAGCACAAAGCCTTGCCCATGGTACGTGATCACTGCAAGTTTAATGAACTAAGAATCCTTGGGCTTCGACAACGGCATTATCCAAATGAATTTTTCCTCTTCACAAAAAGATTCAATACTACATTTGAGATACCAGACCAGAAATGGTAGATTCAAAAGTGGAACAGAAAAAAAAAAAAAAAAAAAAGTGGAACAGCAAGGATAATGCTGACACACACACGGAAGCGCTAATAACCTTTACTTAGAACTTCAACACACAGGGTCTGGCTCAAGTCTATGCCTTCCGTCTCATAACCTGGTAACCACTAAAATGCATATTATTTGGAACAAAGATTCTTTGGCAGAGATAAACAGTTTCCTTAGTATTTGTCATGTGCTTACAAGTCAGGAGTTGACTTTTTTTAAAAAAATTATTTATTTATACAAGAACTGGGGTACAGGTCAGAGGCGCGACAGGGTGAGAGAATCCACCAGAGACAGAGCGGGGAGCAGAACAGGCAGACGGACCAAAGACATTGCTGAGGGGATCAGTGGGCGAGGCAGGAGAAGTCTGCTGTGCCTTGTGGGATTCTCGCCGGCCAGCCGGGAATCAAACCCATGCTGCAGAGGCTGCGGACAGCTTCACAGCGCGGCGCTCAACCCGCTGCGCCACCGGGGAGGCTCAGGAGTTGACTTTCTGAAGCTTCCATATGGACTATTTTCCAGAGCCATACAAAGGTCTGGAACTGGCATGATATTCTGAGAAACACAAAGGATGTTTATGATAATTCTTCAGTGAGTCCTGTCTGCTTGGACTCACTGTTCCTTTTCAGATCTTCTTTGGTTTTAGCTTAGCTGACATCTTTATTTTGTTTGTTTTTAAAGATTTATTTGTTTATGCATACAAGAACTGGGGTATAGGCCAGAGGTGTGTGTGTGTGGGGGGGGTGAAAGTGGGGAACAGAACAGGCAGACTGAATGAAATCCACTGCTGATGGGAGCAGTGGGCAAAACAGGAGAGGTCTGCTGTGCCATGTGGGTAGCTCCCTGGCTGGGGATGAAACTCTTGCTGCAGTGGCTGAGGATAGCTTCATAGGTTGTGTCTTAACTCCTTGAGCCACCAGGGAGGCCCCTTAGCTGACGTGTTTAAGAATGAAGAACAAAGTCCAAATCCCTTGATGAAGTTTCTAAGTTTCTAAGAAATGTGCCCAAAGGCCAGGCCATGCAGGGAAATGGACTAGCAGTCAGGATTATATTAAGAAGAGAGTTTAAAGCCCATTTACTTCCCAAGATTGTGCTGACAGTATTCTATGGGACCTCAGGCTCAGAAATGTGAAGAGCCGGAAGATAAGAAGTTCCAAATGATCTTAAACACTTTGTGGCCTGAAAAATTGTCAGTTCTCTTCAATCTATTATTGATGTTGATAAAGTGCCAGCAAAAAAAGGTGGGCTCAATGCTGGCAAACAGCAGCAGCTTCACAGTTGTGATACAAATAGAAAATGATCAGCTAGTTGGTTCTACTGCTCTTATGCTAATCTGAGAATGAAGGGCACTTACATTTGCCTGATTTGACTTCAGCTGCTTTACATCTTTTTTTTTTTTTTTTTAAAGATTTATTTATTTATTTATACAAGCACTGGGTACAGTCAGAAGCGCGGGAGGGTGAGAGAATTCACCAGAGCCGGAGTGGGGAGCAGAGCAGGCAGAAGGACCGAAGTATACTGCTGAGGGGAGCAGCGGGTGGCAGGAGAGGTCTGCGCGCCATGTGGGACCCTCCTCTGGTGGCAGGGGAGCAGCCAGGGATTGAACCAGCACTGCAGAGGCTGTGGGCAGCTTCACAGCCCAGCGTTCAACCACTGCGCCACCAGGGGAGGCCCTGCTTTACATCTTTATAACAAATCTAGGAAACATACTTGAGAATTCTTTTGGCAAAGCCCTGAAACACAATACATTGAAACAGTATATTTCCTGGAGCCCTTTCCAACCCTTCCTTCCATATCTGTTAGGCATAGAGGTCTGATTTAGCGTGCTCCACCCCTTCAACTGACGCAGGATGGAATCACTATTCTAGCTGATTTGGTTCTATTTAAATGAGAGCTTTTCCTAGAGGAGACACATTATCCATTCATAGTCAATAAGACGTGAACTGTTCTCCCCCAAAGCAGAGCTTCTCTAAATGCAGACTCCTGGCCTCTGCTGGGATCATTCATTTTGAGACAAGTAGCTGGGGTGAAGGGCTTACAAATGATACTGAAATGGACTTCTTATTTGGGACAAGCTAATTGTTCTGCTGGGCAGTATGTTACTAGCATTATACTCCAAGAGAAAGTTAATGTCCTTTTTCTCTGTGAAGAATAGTCTTCTACTGGTCTATTGTTCTGCTAAAACCAGGCAGCTCAGTGGGCTTGGGTCCCTTGCCACAAAGGGTAATTGTTGTTTTTTATTGTTGTTTGTTTTATTAATCTGAGTAGTTCAGACCTTTCAGAGAGGGTGTTAAGTTAGACAGGCATTAGGAAAGAATAGGGCCTTTTCCATGCCCTACTGTGGTGCAAACAAGGCATCTGTAATGCCTGGTTCACATATATAATGCAGAGAGAAATGCTGCTTGAAGATGCAAGGGCTTCTATTACCATTTGGCCATGTAAATTTTTTTTTGAAGATTTATTTATTTCTGCGTAGAACTGTGTAAGCCAGAAGTGTGTGCATGAGAAAGAGAGCAAGCGAGAAAGAGGGAAGGAGAGAGAGCGAGCGAGCGAGCGAGAGAGGATTCAACAGAGACAGAGTGAGGGGTGCAGAATGGGCAGATTTACTACTGAGAGGAGCCTCCCAGCTGGTGAGACAGGAGAGGTCTGATGCACCACATGTGGGTTAGTTCCCTGGGCAGGGACTGAACTCAGCCATGGTGGTGACAGCACTAAGACTTAACCCCCAGGCCACCAGGGAGGCCCTGGACATGTACATTTTAAGGTATCTGAACGTGCCTTCCACTCCTGCTTCTGAGGGGTAGAACATGATGGCATGCAGCAGTGCAACGCCAATATCTGGTGGGAAATTTCCCCAACTTTCTGGTGTGAAAAATGTCAAACTGGCAGAAAAGCTGAAAGCAGAGAACCACCATCATCTGAGTATTTTTCACTTACATCTATTGACTGTTAACATTTTGCTACATTTGCTTCTACATTTGCTTTCTCTCTGTGTAAATCTTCTTTCTTGAGGGGTAGGGAACTATTTTTAAATTAGTTGTAGTTATGCCACTTTACCTCTAGATACTTTAGCATGCATCTCCCAAGGACACTCTCCTACATAAATACAACACACATTATACCCAAGAAACCTAACATTGACATAATAATGCAGCCGAATAAAAACTCCACATTCAAACTTCCCTCAAAGCCTCCCCAAATGTCCTTGACCACTGTGCTCTACTCCCTGACATCCGGCACTAAATTCCTTTCGTCTCCTCTAATCTTGTCATTAGCAGTCTCCCACTTTGTGTTTTGTTTTACTTTTGGTCTTTGATGTCACTCCCAAGTTTTCCACAGATCAGATTGGTTGTATTATAGAATACTGCCACTTGGGAATGTCTTTTTCTTCTACCAAGCATATGCTACATAGACGAGGTTGGTACTTCTCACTATACATTTATTGGGGGCACAGAGTGTCAGGTCAGGACCCCTGATTCTAAGAGTGGACCCTTGGGCTAGATGGTGACTGCCAGAGTTCTCATCTGTAAAGGTATATTCTCCTCTCTTTGACTGTAATTAATGGGTAGTATGTACTTTCAGGAAATTCAGGATATTCTGCTGTTTATTTTTGGTGCCTTACTGTGCCTTTGCTGTGGCCAAGGCATTGAATGACAATTATTCAGAAGCCCTCTCCCCACCTCCTCAGGATCATATAAAGCTGTGGCTGTATGATAATCTCTAAAAATGAAAGAGCAGCAACTAGAGAAAAGGCAGATGGCCATGGGAGGATCAGCAGAATGCTAGTGGACAGGCGGGAAGGGGCAGGGGTCTGCTATGTGGGAAGGGGTAAGTGACATGAAATCAGCAGCAAGAAAGACCTTTTTGGCCTGCCCACCAGTCCTCTAGGAAATGATACTTCTGAATTTCCTTCTCCTTTATCCCATTCCCATGTGGTTTCATCTCATTCCCTGGGAAAAAGATAATGCCACATCCTTTCCGGCCTCTGCTGCAGCCATTTCCTTCCTCGCACCATTCCCATGGTGGGGGTTCACAGCGAAGCAGGAAAGGGCGCTCCACCACTTTATAGCAGTGGGGGAATGAAGAAGGCCTGCGGCTTTCAAAGGAGGAAATGCTTAGTTTAATGGGAATAGGGTGGGGGATGCTTTCCCCTGAGGTGCAAACTGTTGTTGCTTTAATTTGTATGATCAGGCACAGCTGGGAGAATAATTTATCAACCAACACAAACAGACCATTTACATTTCTGAGACAGAATTTTAAAGGGATTAATATAAATACAGCTTCTAACAAAGTCTGTAATGATGTTTTCCATACTGCAGAACTCTGGGCGTTCAAATGAGAAGGGTGCAGCTTCTTTTCCAGATACTGGTCCATGTGGGCTCCCAACCACGCACAGCCACGGGCAAAGTAGACAAAAAGCGAATCTGGCATCTAACTTGCCAGTGACTTTCTAGAGGAGAGCTCAGTGGGCCTCCTGCTGTGGCCGTGCTAGGCCAGTCTACAGACTGCCTGCCAGTTCTGAGGGCAGGAGTCCTGCTCACACAGCTGGCTCCCCTAGGAAACCATGGTGGGCAAACAGCCCCTCTCCTGGGCCAGCCTACACAAAAAGCAAAGCATAGAGCACAGAAGATACACATGCCTGGTTTATGGGTTGTTTGGCAAATTGCTAATTAGAGAGTTGGCATGTTTTCTTAAAGCTCAGCATTCTACTTCTCCTTTGCCTTCCAGCCTTTTCTCCCAGGCAGGTCTCTATCTCATGAAAATGAGAGTGTCAACATAAAATAAATATTAAATTCTTGGGCACCTTCCAGGTCATGGTCAAGTTAATTTCAGGATGTGGGGGTGTCCTCAGATCAGAAATATTCCGTTAGTCTTGCACCACAGAGATCTCATTGAAAACAAGTCAAGCCTTTGCTCCTTCCTAGAAATGGGTAGATACATTAACCAGCTTTAAATGAAACTCATATGAGCTGGCTAGTGTACATTTTGCAAACTTACTACCCATTCCTCGCAAACTTATTACTAAATAAGCAGGCTAAATTCCAAAGGAGAAGGTTCTGGCCATTGGACACAGCTGTGATTCCTGACACTCCAAAGTTCTGTCTGGAGAAGTGTGTGCCTTATGATCCTTGCATTTAGACCAAGAAGTAATAAGAAAGGAACTTGGTTAGCAGGGGGCCTAACTCCAAATTTGTCTTACTGTGGCACCTGTAATGTTTCAGGTCTGCTCTGCTGCCAGGGTATCTTTTCTGGCCCCTTAGAAGCCACAATTCTTTGAACTTCAACATGCAACTCAGTGGAGTCTCAGACTTCAATATTCTCCTCGCATCTCATCCCTGCCAAGGGCAGTTCCCCCTTCTCCTCAAAAAGACAAGACACACCACAATCAGCAGCAGCAGTTTCCCCCTTACCACGTCTCGCAACCCAGGACTCAAAGGGCCTTGGGGAAGCAACTGCATGCACAAGGGTGAGCAAAATGAGGGGAGGAGGGGAGTTTTTCAGCCTGCACCCAAGATGCCACTTGGCTAAGGCAATGCAATGGATCTCAATAAAGAGAAATATCTACTTCCATGTAGTCTGCTATAGAAAGCAGACAACTTTCCTTTTATTGCATGCAGGAAATGGTTCTCATAGATGCTAACCGCAGCCAGGCAATCTGTATAACCACAACATAGTTTCTCTTTAATAAATGGAAGATTTTTACTCAGTGCCTCACTGACCACTAAAAAAATTCCCATCCTCCATTTCAGAAGCAAGAGAAAATAATGAGTATCTTTCCTTAATCTGCCAGCCAGGGGTTGCTAAAGCTGCTTTTTTTATTCAGAAAGGCAGACTGTTCTACAAGGTTCCTGTCACCCAACCTGAATATTGAATGGCAGACAAAACTCCTCCACATGCTGGGATCCCCGTAAATATGAGTCTTTATAACCACGCTCCACCATGGATCATAATGAAGAATGTATGATTGTGGATCTGGTTAAAGTTTGAGAAAGGTGTTTTAACAATGGCTGGACGACAGAGGAAGGTCTACTGAAACAAAACTGGCTGACCCGCTCTGCAGAAATGGTATGAGGGAATTAAGAAAAAATGCCATTAACTAAATATATGAAGGGCAGGCTCTTCAGTTCTTTGACTCCTCCCATGTATTAACCATTTGCTCTAGGAAACTTTTTTTTTTTTTTTAAAGATTTAGTCATTTATTTACACAAGTACTGGGTATAGTCAGAAGTGCGGGAGGGTGAGAGAATTCACCAGAGCCAGAGCGGGGAGCAGAACAGGCAGACTGACAAAGTACACTGCTGAGGGGAGCAGTGGGCGGCAGGAGAGGTCTGTTGCATCATGTGGGACCCTCGCCAGTGGCTGGGGATTGAACCAACGCTGCAGAGGCTGCGGGCAGCTTCGCAGCCCAGCGCTCAACCACTGTGCCACCAAGGAGGCACTGCTCTAGGAAACTTGATGTCACTCGCTCCCTGCTGTGAGGATTCAGAGAAAATCTGAGGCATAATACCTCCTTGCTGGAAATTAGCAGAGCCATAGACACTCTGCGACCCTCTCCTGGGGGGCCAGTGATTTCATAATCGACTTCCTCCACTTTGAGGCTCAGCAAGTAATTCAGCAAAGGAGTGAGCTTGTTCATCATTCTCACCACCCAGAGGAAGGAAGGGGCTCAGTCCTGGGACTCAGATAGTCTCATCTGACTGATACAACTAAATAGAGGGCCAGTCATGACAGAGACAAAAACCAAAGCAAAAACCAACCCTCAAACTACCTGTTCATATTGAGGAAGAGGTTTTCTCTAAGAGTGAAGATGATGGAGACAATAACCCAAACATATAGCTACTGAATTTAGTGTATTCTGGAAGAATGCTGGAAAAGCTGCTATCTGGTAATTTCTTATTTTCAGTTAATACTTTTAAATACAACTTTACTGAGATGGCAATCACATACTAAAGAATTCAACACAGTTCAATGGGTTTTGCACATATTTAGTTGTGCAGCCATTACCACGCGCGAATATTCTATGTTCTGCCACCTCCACAAATAAACCCCTCATTTTGATTAGCAGTCACCCCTCTTCCCAGCTCTGGGCAACTGCTAACCTACTTTCTGTCTCTACAGATTTGCCTGTTTTCTCAGCTAATATGTTTAAATCATAAGTTTACAACTATATTAAAGCATTTAGAAATAACACATCTCTCAGCTGATATCTATGACAATTTCCCATAGGAAACTTCCAATTTGTAAAAAAGAAAAACGAAACTTCTATTTTATGTTGACGATCATATACAAATGTTAGAAGGGCCAGGAAGATTTAAAAAATGTGGATTTCAGATAAGTATAGACTATCTAAGCACTGCTTGTGTGACCCAGTCCCAGATACCACAATACTATTTTGGAGCAGTTATTAAATCAGTGGGGAACAGAGGCTTTGCCCTCAGTGTGGAAATCTGCCCCTGCCACTTAATCTTTTACTTAAAACCCTGAGAGACTTAATTTCTATGAGCCTTGAGTAACCAATTAGCAAAATGAGGAGAAATACTAACTTGAAGGATGATGATTAAATGAGATATTCATCAAGTCATGCTCTTATTTATTGAGTGCCTTCACCGTGTCACTCTTTGCTTGCGACTGGAGATAGAGACAAATTTCTTATTCTCATTTAATTCATTCTCAAGAGACAGATATGCAAAAAAGTAATTATGTTATAAGAAAAGGCTACACAGCAAGAATATCTGGAGCATAACAGAGTGAGGTTCGGAAGCTGCAGAGGGAGGGGAAGGTGTCTGACATTTGAAGAATGAAAAGAAATTTGCCAAGGGGACAAGTTGAACAGAGGTTAGAAAGAGGTAATGGCATTTACAATGTGTTCGTGAAAGCACTGAACACAAAGCCTGCACATAGTAGGTAATATTTCCTCTCATTTCTACTCTTATCCTCTTGTGTCCTTGAAAAGATTCTCTCTGAGGGCCTCCCTGGTGGCACAAGGGGTTGGGCACAGCACTGCAAAGCTATCCACAGCCACTGAAGCATGAGTTCGATCCCCAGCCAGCCAGAGAGCTACCCACATGACGCAGTGAGACCTCTCCTGTCTCGCCTGCTGCTCCCCTCAGCAGTGTATTTCAGTCAGTCTGCCTGTTCTGTTCCCCACTCTGTCTCTGGTGAATCCTCTCCCAGCCCCCCAGCACCTCTGGCCTGTATCCCAGTTCTTGTATGCATAAATAAATAAATCTTAAAAAAAAGATTCTCTCTGAAATCCAAAAAGAAATTTAAATCTTGTTGCTGCTAGAGAAAAATTAGTCAATCTAGAAGGTTAGGAGTTGCTTGTTCTGCTTCCTGAGGCTGATTCATCATTAGCAGCAAAGTACATCTTTTTTTATTTGGGAGAGGGCAGAAAAAAGCAAGAACTTTATTTATAGTCAGATAAGGAGGACAGGGGTAAAGCTCTCTGAACAGAGTGCGGTCCTGAGCAGCAAAGTATATTTTATCTCTTGATGTTCTGTCCCCCTCTACAAACTTCATTTTGAAAAATTTCAAACCAATAATAGTTGCTCCCCTTTAATCTGAAAGAGTCCTACTGCTTGTACAATGGCCCACAGTTTAGACTTGTCTGACTGTTCATGTCAGCTTCTTTGAGGACACCTTTCAGCATATGCTTCCTGGGACTGCTTTTCTCCATCGACACTCACATTCAGAGCAAATCCACCCAGTCCAAGGCTTACATGCCAGTTACAGGCCTATGACGATGCCCAAATGCCTTTTCACCTGCAGCAGCCTTCACTGCTTGGTAGACGGCGACATCGCACTGGCGTTACCTCTTAGACCTCCTCTCCTGCACCACCACCTCATTCATTCCATCTCATGCCCACTTTTCAGGGCTTGCCTCAAGCCATTCTTTCTGCCCTGAATACTCTCTTCCCAGATACCATCCCAATTAACTTCCCTCAATTCTATGCCCATATCTCAATTTCTCAGTAAGGCTTGCCCTGACTATCCTGTTTAATAATGTAACTTTCACCTTCGCCCCTAACTCCTGATCCTCCTGTCCTCAGGTTTTCTCTTCTCCTTAACAGTGACTGCTTTCTAACACACCATGTAACTTATTACTTGTATTGTCTATCGGCCTGCTGAAATGTAAATTCCACAAAGACTGGAACCAACCTCTGCAGTGTTCTCTGATCGTAACTGAGTGCCTGGCATATGGTGGGCACCCAGTAAATATTTGCTGAAATAATGTATAAATACTGGAAAGCCATGATCAACTTTGTATATTTTATAAGTTCCAGAAAATTATACCTCTAACAATTCTGTGTCAGCTTATCTTATAGCTAGTTGCTCATCCTTAGCTAGGATTTTTAGAAGAAACTACTTCAGAGCAAGCACAGGACAAGAATTTGTTCATTGCAACAGAGTCAAGACATTGAATGGCTGTCAGTCCCTTGAATTTGACCTAGGCACTTGCCATGAGAGCCTGCCGAACGCTGATTGCCACAAAGTATAATTTTGGGTACAGAGACTAATATGTCTTAATGGAAATATAAGAGACAGAATTAATGGGAATCCTTGCTCTTTTTTTTTTTTTTTGAATCAATTTTGGGGGAAAAAAGTGATATTTGGATTCAGTTTATGTAAAAACAAAGCTCTGGGACAACCAGGTCAGGAAACCTAGTGAAAGCTGTGTGTGGCAAATGAGTTTTCCCCCTTGCCTTGGCTACTGCTACCTCACAGTCAGGCTGCTTTTGTTTGTTTAGTTTGAGGGACTAGTTTAAAGTCACACACACTGCAATCGTATAAGCTAGAAACATTTGGGTCCAGCTTTAAGGCTAAACCAATACCAGGTGAATGTAACTGGAGCAATCACCAAATAGTCAATGGAACAGGTTTTTTTGGTCAGAATCTGCCAGATTTACTCCAGTGTATAGATTTGCTACAGGCAACAAGATGCAGTGAAGATGACCTCTCCTTCCAGTTGTTACCACCAGCAAGGCAAGGTAGCAGAATTATTTAGACAACTTTCTCTCGGTCGGTGGGAATCTGAGCTGGTGTATACTGTGGATAAGAGGATGAAGAGGAGGTGGGAAAAGACAAGGAAATCATGCTGTTCCCTGCTAGGGATCTCTGTGCCTGGTGAGAAACCCAGAGATTAAAAAACAAAAACAACAACAAAAAAAAACCCACGAAAACCTAAAAACTTCCAGAGGGAGAGGGGAGAAAATTAGGTCATACACAAATATTCAAGACTTGCAAATGGATTCAGACTTTTAGAAGCCTGTCTCTGGTGCAATGTCCTCACCATTCTAAAGAAAAACCATTTTCCACTTCTAATGCAATACCCAGAAAAACCACTAATAAGATGCGAAAGTAGAACGTTATTTTCAGACATGCAAAGTTTCAAAAATTTATCTTTCCATAAACCATTTCCTCAGGACATTCCTGGAGGATGTGCTCTACCAAAATCAGGGAATAAATCTAGAAAGAGAAAGACAAAGGACCAAGAAACTGGGGAGTGACACTAAGAGGGATAAAAGGTAGGCAGGCTCTGAACAACAACTGCACAGAAGACCAAAGAACAAAGAGCCCTGGATTCAGCAGGAGGATGGAAGGCTCCAGAAGGGACGGGGGAGGGAAAAAGAAGGGGTGGAAATGACAGATTATCTGACATAATTGAAACAGCACTGACAGGGATTTTATAGCCCTGTTAGAGAGCTTGGAAAATATATGAGACACATAGAAAACCAAACAAAGCAGCACACACACACACACACACACACACACACATACACTCACAGAGAGAGAGAGAGAGAGAGAGAAAGAGAGAGAGAGACAGAGAGAGAGAGAGAGAGAGAGAGAGAGAGAGAGAGAGAAAGAGAGAGAGAGAGAGAAAGAGAGAGAGAGAATGGGGGAAGAAAATGTAAGCCTACATCTTGCCTCAACAGTGAACGATAGTAACAGTACCAGTAAGCTCAGGACTGAGACAGTCTCATTAAATTGGGAGAATGGAAGAACTGTGATGCTAGGGAAGAGGGTTATGGGTGTGTGGTGCTACAAGGGTGTTAAATCTTGCGAAACAGGGGGCCTCCCAGGTGGCCTAGGGGTTAAGCCTCAGCGTTATCACCTCTAAGGCCTGAGTTCGATCCCTGGCAGGGGAGGTGACCCGCATGTGGCACAGCAGACCTCTCCAGTCTCAAGCGCTGCTCCCCTCAGCAGTGTACTTCAGTAGATCCGCCTATTCTGCTCCCCACTCTGTCTCTGGTGAATCCTCTCACCCCCCACACCTCTGGCCTACACCCTAGCTCTTCTATTCAAAAACAAACCAAAAAACCCCCAAACTTCTAAAACAAGTTAATGAAGGTCTAAAATTTACAAATCAAGAAACAACAGTGTGCATATGGACAAAAAATATCAGAACTAGTTAAAAATCTGCATTGGTTGCTTCTACAAAGCAGGGCCTGGCACTGGGTCAGGTGCCAACACATTACATTTCAAATGATGCATTTGTATGACTTTGATTAAAAATCCACTGATAACTGATACTGCACGTGTCCTCATTGACCAGTGCTGCTGCTGTCACTTGGCATGTTTGTTTTTCCCCAATAAAGATTTTCTATCTGTATAATCCTTTCCATACATCAACATAACTAACTTAAGCTGTATTCGATAGTGTTCTGTGTGTAGATGACTTGTTCATTTGTTTGAATTCATTTGCTCATTCAAAATGTCACACATTCCTACTATGTGCCAGCAAGCAGGCTGAGGCCGGGATATAAAGAATAAGTCTCATTATTGGTCTTAAAAAGTTGTAATGTCAAAGAATGCCTAACAAATAGCAAGAGCAAAATGTCTTTCCTTTTTCTGTTTTAATACCTTTTAGTATTGTTCAGAGCTGCACAAGAACCACCTGCTTCAAAGTTCCCAAGGTTATTAAAAATGCAAACTCCAGGAGCATACCAAGATAAACAAGGACCACTGTTTTAGAGAAAGTTCCTGAAGTCTGCCACTGAAACACATTACCACTGAAATAATTATCCAAACATTATAGAGTTTGAAGACAAACTGAAGGGCTGTCTGAACACTAGGGCAAGGCTGCGAACTCAATTGGGAATGAGTTGGACTAAATTGCTAAGCAGTCAGGAGGCTAGACGTAAATAAAGGTTTAGGATGAAGGTGAGGCCAGGATAGGATGGCTCTGCCTTCTATAACTGGTTCTGAACTACTCATTAGGCAGCTCCATTTACTGCTATTTCAACATCAGAAGAGTTGGTGAAATGATCTGATACCTAGAGAGTACACTGCCAAAGTGACAAGATAAAAGCTAGAACATTCTCCCAGCTTCTAATATGAAAGGTTTTGAAGAATGGTATTTACTTCTCAGTAGGTTTTGTATGCTGTAAAGTAGACAATACAGAGCACAAAACTGCTTATAACTCATCAGCGGAGACTTTCCTTCAGTTTAGTAACAATTCTATATCCACCCCTAAGTACACTGAGTCCAAATAGCACAACTTTGCTACTGTTTTGTAGGCTGCTTCACTAGCAGACAGATAAGCCACTATGGTGACAAAATGAAGCAAATTTCAGTTATTAAATGTTGGAAAAAACACAAGTAGGTCTTATTCACCATGGCTACTTCAAGGGGCAACAGAACTTATTTTACAGCCATTCAGGATGGGCTTTCTCTTCTATCAGGCACTGCTCCACCAGCTATATGAAGGCATCAAGCACTGACAGTCACAACTTGAGGAAAAACCCAAGGCAGCATCAGAGTCTTTAACTTGCCCCCTTCCAAAATGGTGGCAAAATGCTCTTTGCCCTACAACCCCTTTCTGTGCTCTGACAGTGGAGACTGAGGGGCCTCTAGTGCCATCACTTCTATCTTTCCCAGCTGGTCACCCCATTTTTTGGGCACTGAAATTTACATACAGTGAAAGGGTACAGTTTATCTTTGACCTACTTGAGCAAACGCATGTGCTGTGTAACACGGGCCTCTAGTCAAATACAAAGCATTTCTAACATCCTGGACAGTTCCCCTCCCATTCAGTTGCACCCCACCCACCCTCCATTTTCACTTCTATCATCATAGATTATGTCGTTTTTGCACTAATGGTATATATGTATCCTTTTGAGTCTGGCTCTTTCACGTGGCTCAGTGTTTCTGAGGTTCATCCACACTGGGGGTACCAGTGGTTGTTCCTTGTTATTGTCACACTTTGCTTATCCTCTCCCTTATGGATGGGCAACTGGGCTATTTCTAGTTTTATCCTATTGTGAATACAACATGCTTGTAGGGGTATTTTTTTTTTTTTTTTTTTTTTTGGTATACGTTTTAATTTCTTTTGGATGAAAACCTGGAAGTAAAACTGCTGGGTCACAGAGTAAGTAATGTTTAAATTAACCAAAAAAATGTGAAAACAGTTCTCCAAAGTTACAAACTCTCATTATTTACACTCCCACCAGCAATGCATTAAGAGATGCAGCTGCTCCAGATCCTCACCTACAGTTGGTGTTATCAGTCCTTTTCATCCACTTTAGCCACTTTAGAAATAGTGAACTCAGACCTACTGTGGCCTTTATTTGCATTTACTAGATGACTAATGAGGAGGAACACTTTTTTTTCATGTGCTTATTTGTATTCTTTTGTGAAGTCTGTCCCTATTTTTGCCATTTAAAAATTGTCTATTACTGAATGATGTTCTTCATATATATATGCATTTATCAGATAGACATTTTGTAAATATTTTCTTCCAGCCTATGGCTTGCCCATTCATTTTCTTAATGTTATCTTGGTAAGCAACAGGCATATCTATGTAATGCTAGAAAATTAAAAAACAAATTGGCACTTCTTCCTGAAACTCTGCTATTAGAAGTCAATTCCACATCGCAGCAAATGCACAGCATTAGTCATTCCATTGTGTAAAAGCAAGGTCAATTTTATGAAGATGAAAATCTTTGATGGCTGCTCCTTATAGACGCTGTGTTGCAAAGTCAAAGTAAATCACGGGAAATGGCTAAAAAAAGACACGATTCTGTCAAGTGAGAATTAGAAAGGGAAGTCCTGAAATGCCACTGAAATTGTCACCAAATCAGAAAGGTTTTGTTTTGTGTTAAATAGGGGAAGGGAAGTAGAGAAGCCATGCAAGGAAGTCTTTAAAGTCTTTCACACCACATTCTGGTTATTAATATACATTATTCCTTCTTTTGCTCTTTCTACAACTGGTTAAAAAATAAAGAAGGTAGTTATGGTGGTGAATGCAAGGTGTTAAGGTGTAAGTAGAACCTTTTAGGTTGCATTGCTTCATTTGCTGTATAAACCGCCCCCACCCTGGATAATTAATCATTCCTTCATATTTTCTACTTCAGTAACTGAGACACAAAGAGACCAAGTGAACTCTGTGAGGCCATGAGCTTTATGAATCATTAATGCTCAGGAAGAATCTCTGTAGAACAGGGGTATTGCAAGATTTTCTTTTGATCATCTGGAAAAATTACCTCCTCCCCTCCCAATGATCCATGACTTGCTTTTTCCTCATAGCACCTTACTCACTACTGCTATGGAAGGTTTGCATTTTGTTCTTCTATAATTAGTCCAAATAAAGCCTTTAAAAACAACAGAAACAGGCTGAAAGGAAAAGAAAAGAGGATGATGACAAGGACAAATTTTGGTAGCAAGCACACCTTTCCAGACTCTCCTGCCAGACTGAAATGCTCCAAGGCACATCTACACTCCTGGTACAAGGCCCCAGAACAGAGCCACCCGCCAGCCTGCTGCTATAAAGCAGAAGCCATCAGCTCCATCAGCTGGAGGCCAGGCTGTGGGTAGAGGAGGAGTTTTCCATCAGAGGAAAGGAGAGAGAAGGGAGAAAAGGTCATAAGACAGTTCTCTTGCCCCACCTTTCACTACTGTCAAAACAAGATTAAAAGAGAAAACAAAAGATGGACACTCCCAGCACAAAGTCAACTTTACCAAAATGAAAAAGACAGAAAAATGCGTATTCAGCAGGTCAATTGATGGGCTCAAAGAAAGTGTATGTAGGTTGAAAATGGCTCAGGAGCCTCTAAAATTGGTCTCCAAATGGGTATGAGTCCAGGGACTCCACCAATCCCGTGATGCTTCCAGATTTGGTCATCTATCTTGGGGTAAAGGGTAGGGAGGTGGTAGAGTTGGGGGAGGGGAGGGAAAAGTGGAGAGGGCAGGGTTTCCAGGGGACCATAGGGTCCAGTTTCAGTGCAGGCAAGAAAGCAAAGGGATCGTTCATCTCTGGGTCCCTAAGCACATGCGGTCATGGGAGGACAGGGTGAGGATGAGCATCTTAATGATGAGCGTAATCTGGGGATTTAAGGTGACAGTCATGACGGATGTCAGAGCACACCTTGATCGAGCCCTTCTAGGTGGCTGTTTTTGCCTGTGTCTACAAATGACACTGTTGTCAAGAGCACACAGCTGCTCAAGTTTCAGATTATTAACCTAAATACATTTTCTGGTGTGTGTTTTTCCTTTTCTAATAAATAAATGTTTTTCTTTTTCATAATAAATACTTCTTTTCTCTTTTCATTTTTTTCTGAACAGCTTTCTGTGGTCATTCCCTAATACAAGGGACATGTATTTTTTTTGCCTACCTGAAAAATATCTTCACTTGTCCTTAATATCGAGGGCATAGTTTCCCTGGGTATAGTCTCTGGGATTCCACATTATTTCTCACAGAAATACAAAAACATAATTTTCTTTCATTCAGTGGTGCCAATAAGACTGTAATGACAACTGAGCATTTCTTACAGGCTAGCCTGTTTTCTCTCCGGAAGCTTTTAGGATTTTTTCTTATTCTTAGTTTTCTGAGACTTCCATTATATGTGTAAAATGTAAATTTTCTTAAATTGATAAATTTGTGGTAGGTTCTTTCATCCTAAAGGTTCCTGATTTTCTTAGGTTTGGGGAAAATTTATTCCATTACTCTTTTGGGTATTATCTCCCCCTTCACTTTCTCTATCTTATTCTCCAAGAACTCATGCTGGATAAACAGAACTTCTGAAATGATCTCTTTACTGTACTTACTTTCCTGTCATCCTCTCTTTTACAATCATTTTATATTCTAGGAAAATTCTTTGGCTCTTTCCTTCTGCTTACTAATTCCCCATAGTTGCAGTCATGCTACCCAGGTCCTTTGAAGGGGCTCTAGCTAAGCAATCATGTTTTATTTCCAAGATCCAGAAAATAAAATTCATTCTTTCTCTTAACAGTCTATTCTTGCTTTCTGAATGCAACAGTCTCTTTCTCTCTCTCTCTCTCTTTTTATTTAAAGATTTATTTATTTATTTATACAAGCACCGGGTACAGTCAGAAGCACGGGAGGGTGAGAGAATTCACCAGAGCCAGAGAGGGGAACAGAACAGGCCGACTGATGAAATATACTGCTGAGTGGAGCAGCGGGCGTGGCAGGAGAGGTCTGTTGTCGCCTCTTTTTCTCTTTATACTCTCCCCTTTTCACCACATTCTATTTACTTAAATCCTCCAATGATAACTTTCAATCTCTTGAGTTTGGAGCTTTTCTTTTATGACATTGGATTTTGCCTACTATTTGACGACTCTTAGTTATGTGCTTGCCCATGTTGTGTTTTAGATCCCCAGTGTTAAAAGCTCTACCTGCATACCTTGGGGATATTATGGGATCAGTTCCAGGTCACTGGAACAAAGAGAATATTGCAACAAACTGAGTCACACACATAAATTTTTTTATTTCCCAGTGCACATAAAAGTTTTGTTTATACTATGGTGTAGTTTATTATGCCCCCAAAAAATGTACATACAAATATCTTAATAAATGTAGCAGAGAGCCATGAAATGAGCATGTTATTGGAAAAATAGTGCTTACAGACTTGCTTAAATCAGGACTCAAGTTGCAAAACAAAAAGGGTTTCCATGAGGTACAATAAAACTAGGTATTCCTGTATTCACGACAACCAGCATCCTGTAATTACAGGGGAGGGGCAGGACATGCAGGGCTTTTGGACTCTGACTTTCTACCTTTAATATGACTCTGTTTTCTATCCTTTAGGAATTCCTCAAATTTCTAGGCTACCTTGGACATTCTTTGTATTTTTCAGCATTGTTTAAGACGTATCTTTCTGTTATAGTTGGGGATTTGGGTCACATGTGGCATATGAGATCACTTTACCATCTTGAGCCATGCTAGCAATGGTCATTTAGAAGTGACCAGGTATTAATGGTCCATACCATTAATACCCAGTACCCGATAGATGCCTTATAGAAGACAAAGCTTCCTTGAAAGCCTTTAAGATGATGGATTCATTTCCCCTTCTTTGCTAACCAAACAAAGCCTCTTATCATTTTAATGATTCCAGATACTGGTTTTGGGATGCCCCAACAGGACAAACTCTTCTGGTTATTGAAATAGTAATTACAAGTTAAATACTAGCAGTGTTTAACCAGTACTAGACTTCTGAATGATTATCAGTCAGTACTAGACTTACTGAATGATTCATTAATATCATGAATCAGTTCATTAAAATCTGATCAACTGATAAAAATCACTTTTCTAGAACTGCAAAGCTAAGAAATGATCCCTAACAGAAGTATTTGTAATAACCCAAGAGACCCCTTCAAATCATGAACATCACTAATAACCAATCTCTAAAAGAGATTGGGGAAAGAAATGATTTCTGGTTGATTTAAAGGAGACTGTTTAGTAAGCTAGAGCAGAGCAACCTCTTTTAAAAGATGCTCAGTTAATAACGATTACTTAGTAAAACTTTCATTTTCCTACATTGAATTTTTACATAAAACTCAAAATACCTAAGGTGCTCAATTCAAAGCAGTTTCTTGTCAGAGTAATGGGTGAGGAGATTCTTCAATAAAATATTATTGCATTGCAGTAAAAGGCAATGTAATGAATACAAAACCAGTTTTATTAAGATTCAGCAACAAAAATTTTTTAAATAATATTTGTCCGCAAGTGAAGTTACTGTTCAAATAAAAAATCAAGAAACAGAAGTTTCCACTTCTCTGCCATGCAGATTCTTTACTCACTTTCTGGTTCTCATTTGCTAAGAAAGAAAGAGTTAACTCATAAATTAGAGGAATGTTGTTTTAGCTCCACAGAAAGCTTTTAAGGATAGGGTCAATGCAAGGACCAGATTCTACATTAACTCCTTAACAGGACAGGTCATCGTGGCCTCAGTGTTCATTTATCAGCAGGAAAACCTTAGCTGGTAATGGCTGTTGTTTCCTGCCCATCTTATAATTCAGAATGGAGAAATAGACTCCATTGTAAGTCTGCTTCCTGACTTGGAAGAAGAGAGAATATTTTCATGCTGACTATTCTTTTCTCAGGAGAGTGTTACATTTGGCCTAAAGGCACAATGGGCAAACATGAGGCTTCTACTCCAGAACACTTACTCAGACATTTTTGTTCTCTATAGTTAATTATGTTATAATGAAGCTATGTGTACCTTATTGGGTTTCACTGACAAGGAACTAGTTAATAAATTAATTTTTATGGAAATGTTAATAGCTATCAATTAGGGAATTTGCAGTAGTAATTGCCTACCCATCCACCTGCACCATGTAACATCAGCTACAATTCTCCTGATAACTGCTCTTCTTGACTGTGACGTACTGTTCATAGTCCATACTGTGAGTCAAAGCTATTAATAACCCAAAGAAAACCCCACCGGTTTTTCTATAATGTTCAGTGAGGCTTTCTTTGGTAGTGTTAAACCTGGCACATACTTCGAGAAGGACAACCAAGAAAGACTGAGCAATCACAAGCGTATCGAAAGACTGGTAGTTCTCTCCAAAATAAGTGATAAGTTGGATAAACAGAGTGTAAAGTAAAACTCCCAAGTAAAAGTTCTCAAAGAGGGAGTCCTTAGTAGATCTCCCATGTGTTTGGCAAAGTCCTGACCAGTAAGCCTTTTGTGCCCTTCGTGCAAAGGATATATGAAAACAAAACAAAACAAAACAAAACAAATTTCTTACTCTCCCCTCCCAGTCCTGAACCAGCAACTGACACACTTTCCACAGCAGCAGGAAAAGTAAAAGCAGCCACAGCATTTCTGGAGGAGGCAAAGCTCTTGTGCTCCCTTTCCATGCCACCATTTCTTTCCAAGACTCCTTTCCGTGCTCACCTTATTGTTCTCAAGCAGCCAGTTCAGTTCAGGAGGCAGTGTTATACAAATGAAAAGCACTGACTAGGGCCTCCCTGGTGGCGCAGCGGTTGAGCGCTGGGTTGCGAAGCTGCCCGCGGCCTCTTGCAGCGCCGGTTCGATTCCCGGCTGCTCCCCGGCCACTGGAGGAGGGTCCCACATGGCGCGCAGACCTCTCCTGCCGCCCGCTGCTCCCCTCAGCAGTGTACTTCGGTCCTTCTGCCTGCTCTGCTCCCCTCTCTGGCTCTGGTGAATTCTCTCACCCTCCCGCGCTTCTGACTGTACCCAGTGCTTGTATAAATAAATAAATAAATCTTTAAAAAAAAAAAAAGAAAAGCACTGACTGGAAGGAATTAAAAGGCCACGATATGTTGACTCTTTCCTTCTGCGCTGTAGTCTCTCTGAACGTTCCTTTCCTTTACTTCTAAACTCCAGTAGCATTTTCCTAATTCCCCATACTTGGACAGTACACACATTCCAGTTAAGCAATTCAAATATGCACCTTGTATGCATGAACATCACAGGCCACATGAGGAATGTTTCCAGCTGTTAGCACACCGCCACAAAATCCACTGCCAGGGCCAACCTGTGGAGTCTGCTATGCTAAGGGTTTTATAATCTCCTGTTGATATGCGTTTACTTTTCACTCTAAGATACAGAAAATATCAGTACTTTTTCATTATTACTGTTGGGAAAAATCTGGGATTTACTGTTTTCAAAAACTGGCACTATAGCATAAAACCTTGCTGGCACTTCTATTTTCACTGGTATCTACTCTCCAGGAAGAAAAAGGTCAGTACAACAGGAACTGATGTGTAAAAACTCTATGTCTTTGCTTTACCATAGCTTTGACAAAGGAAGACTGTTTACAGAAAGACTGTAAATATTTAATTGGACCCAGAGGAGTAGGTAAGGAGATAACTGTTAGCTCATAATTCACCATCCCCAGTGATTGCCAAAGTCAAATCCAAATCTGACCAATTCCTATCTGTCAGCTTACCCACATTCTACCTGCAAACAAAAGCAGAAAAAGCATCCCTCCTTGAGTCTCTTACTTGGGAGAAGAGGTGAAGGTTAGGTGACTGGGCTAAAAGTCAGGAACCTTCATCTTTGTCTTTGGGAAGAAACCTGTGATTGATTCTCAACCCTGGGGCAACTGTGCCCCCTGAGGCACACATGGCAATGTATGGAGACATATTTGGTTGCCATTATTTGGGCAGAGGGAAGAGATATGATTGGCATCTAGTGGGTAGGAGCCAGGAATGCTGATAAACATCCTGTAACGCAGAGGATAGACCTGCACAACAATGAACTATGCAGCCCAAATGTGAAGGGAGGCCAGCTGTCTCCCTGAGCTCCTTAGAAGACAACAACTAGACCTAAGGTCAGGTTCATCAGTGCACACACCCTGAGTCCCAAATTACAGCTGTTCACTGGGAAGATGGAAATTGGCTTGGTCCTCAGGAAAAAGGAAAAACCTGTGGACTAAATTTAAAGACTCCAGGCATGACACTAAACACTTCTAGATACCATTCATCAAATGGTATTTCACATTTTGGCTGAATGGGGAACAAAATGCAGGTGGTATTAGATAGCTTGTTTTCTCTATATGAACCTCTGAGCAACCATCAAGTGATTCTCTCATACTAATATGTTGAATCCATTTTTCTCCAGCAATAAACATACTGGCTCACATCGTGAAGATGAGAAAGGAACACTAATGGAACTATTTCAAGATGAAAAGGAATTTTAGAGAAAAAAATATATTACTCAAACAGCTGGGGCATTCCCATAGTCTTTAGGAGACCATGAGGCCTCAGAGCACATGAGGGAAGTCTGAGAGGGAGGTCACGAATTCACCATTAGTTCAATTATTTTAAAAGCTTCTTAACAGAAACTAAGCAATAAACCTTGGAAGTACCTTAGGTAGTAAACTCTCCAAGTATGCAGGACTCTCAAAGGCAGTCTGATGAACTAAAAATGATCAGTATCTTAATGTTGACTAACCCTACTCTTTTTGCTGCCATACCACTATACATTAGTTAATCAATGCAAGATCAGCTTATGCAAGGCCAATTTCCTAAGAAGACAAAGAAAAGGGAATCACTCGTGGAATGATCTGATGATGAACAGACTGGGCAACAGATCAGTAGGCAAAGTTCTATGCAGAATTTTAAAGAGGCATCTGTTCAATTGTGAGAACATTTTAAAGAATCTCTAGTAAGAAACTGTTTTCCCTCTTACCCTCATCTTAAAGCTGCATAAACAACTTTATAGAGTTCTTATTTAGTGGAATTATGGTAGGACAATGGGATTTCTAAACCCTATTTACTTAAAACCCAATGGACCAATCACTTGGCTGCTGGATGAAACTAACCCCCAGCACTAGAGCACACATTCTGAAGCCATGAAAAGCTTGCCCTGTCAGCAAATACAAGGCATTGGGGGCCTATACGTCTTCTTCATCATGTACAATTCATGACCAAAAGACTATATTACCGTCATGTGCAGATGTTTTAGAGTAGAAGTAATTCACGTGAGAAGCAAAAAATAAGGAAAGATTAATTAGAGACAACTTAAATTTTTAGAAAGAAAACAATAGAAGAGCCCAGAAGCAACATTGGATGACAATCTGTTGTTGTTGCTGCTGCTAACTTATTACAAAGGATACAACTTCTTACAACTAATTTATTACAAAGGCTACAACTTAGGAAAAGCCAAATGGAAGAGATACAACAGTGCGAGTTAGTGGGAGGAGGGTAGAAGCTTGAAAGTTACACTCTCCATTCACTTGGCTTTTCAGGTAACCAGCTCCAACCCAAGGCCATCTATGGGCCTCACCCTGAGACATGGCATTAGCATAAACTCTGATGCACTAAAAGAAGCCATAGCTTCTTGCTATGAATAACAAAGACTTAGAAGGTTTTAGGAGCTCTGTCCCAATAAGTAGGGACAAAGACCAAATATTTTTTCCATTATACCACATTCATAGAATATTAATCAATTGTTAAGAAAACAAACAAAAAAAGCAATGAAGTATACGCAACAAACTAGGAATAGAAGAGAACTTCCTCGAATTGCGAAAGGGTAGCCATGGTAAAAACAATCCATATCATACTTCATACTTAATTGTGCAATACTGAATAGTGAAAAATTAGATGCTTTCCCAGAGGATAGAAATAAGATAAGGCTGCCCCCTTGTGTCATTTCTATCCAGCATTGTGCTAGAGGTTCCAGCCAGGGCAATTAGACATGAAAATGGAATAAGCAGCATCCAAATTGGAAAGAAGTTAAACCATACTTAAAAAATGACATGATATTATATATTAAAAAATCCTAAGCAGTCTTATAAAAACTAAGAAATAATAAACAAGGTCAAGCAAGGTTGCAGGATATAAGACCAATATACAAAAATCAATTACATTTTGAACTAGCAATAAATAATCTGAAAAATGAAATTAAGAACACAATTTCATTTGCAAAAGCATTAGCAAGAATAAAATACTTAGGAGTAAATGTACAAAAGATGTTTCTGACTTGTTGCTGAAATCTATAAATTAAAGCTGAAAGACATCAAAGACCTAGATAAATGGAAATACATTCATGTTCATTGATTGGAAGACTTAATATTGTTAAGATGACAATACTCCCAAATTGGATTTACACACTAATTGTATTCCCTATCAGAGTTCCAGTTGGCTTCTTTGTAGAAATTGATGAGCTGATTCTAAAAAATCATGAAAACTTGAGAATAGCCAAAACAATTTTAAAAAATAACAGATTTGGGGGGGGGGGGTTCACATTTCCCAACTTCAAAATTTACTAGTTACAATAATCAAGATAGTATGGCACTGACATAACAGACATAAACAGATCAGCAGAATTGAATTGAGAGTTCAGAAATACACCCTTATGTTTATAGCCATTTGATTTTTGACCAATATGCCAAGACAATTACATGGGAAAGGTATATAGTCTTTTCATCAACTGGTAGGTACTATGACAAGTGAGTATCTCTTGTACACATAAACACATGTTCATATAGCAATGTTATTCGTAACAGTCAAAGGGTATAAAAACAATGGTAACAACTTAAGTGCCTATGAACTGATAAATAAAATGTGTGGTGTAAAATTCATACAATGGACTATTACCTGGCCAAGAAAACTGGGCATTCTGTTGATATGCAAATTATATCACAATTCTGTGTGTACAAGTTTTTGTGTAGACATGTTTCCAGGATATATATCCCAAACTGGAGTTGTTGAGTCATGTGTAAATTTATGTCTAATTTTATTTATTTATTTATTTATTTATTTATTTATTTATTTATTTATTTATTTATTTAAGGTTTATTTATTCATTTACACAAGAACCGGGGTATAGGTCAGATGCGCGGCAGGGTGAAAGGATTCACCAGAGACAGAGTGGGGAACAGAACAAGCAGACTGACGAAATACACTGCTGAGGGGAGCAGCTGGCACGACAGGACAGGTCTGCCATGCCATGTGGGACCCTCACCAGCTGGCTGGGATCGAACCAGCACTGCAGAGGCTGCGGACAGCTTCACAGCACAGTGCTCAACCGCCTGCGCCACCAGGGAAGGCCCTATTTTGTTTTTTTTAAAGATTTAATTACTTATACAAGAACTGGGGCACAGGCCAAAGATGCAGGAGGGTGAGAGAATTCACCAGAGACAGAGCGGGGAACAGAACAGGCAGAAGGACCGAAAACACTGCTGAGGGGAGCAGCTGGCGAGTCAGGAGAGGTCTGCACCATGTGGTCATCTCTCTGGCCGGCCGGGAATCGAACCCACGTTGCAGAGGCTACGGACAGCTTCACAGCGCTGCGCTCAACCTGCTGCACCACCAGGGAGGCCTGTCTAATTGTTAAAGGAACTATCAAATTTGTTTTCAAAACAGCTATACTATTCTACATCCCACCAAAAGATGAGTTTTGCTTTCTCCACATCCTCACCAACACTTGCTATTTCCAATTTTTAATTATAGTAATCCTAGTGGGTATGAAGGATTATCACATTGTGGTTTGATTTTTCATTTCTCTAATGAATAACTATATACTGCAAGTTCCTTTTAATTACTGTTGTTATTTTAAAATCATCAATGACATTTAACCTGGGCGCAACTTAAATAAGGATAGCCTTAAATCACACTGAAATCCATGCCAGAAACCATAAAATTAGGTACAAGCTAACTTACTGCAGGACTCTATAATAACAGAAGACTTTAGAAACAACCCAGATATTTACCAAAGAAAACTAACTGAATTAGCTCTGGTACACTCAGACAATACTTTGCATCTGGAAAGAAGAAAAAAGAAAAAAATCTCTCTATAATCATCATGACCTCCATATATATAACTAAGTGGAAAAAGGCAAGACAAAGAAAACTGTGCATAGAATATTACTATTAGTCTAACTAAGGGGAGGTAAATGAATCACTTTTTTAAAAAGGATAAACCAGGGCCTCCCCTGTGGCGCAGCGGTTGAGCGCTGGGTTGCAAAGCTGCCTGCAGCCTCTGCAGCGCCGGTTCGATCCCCGGCTGCTCCCCGGCCACCGGAGGAGGGTCCCACATGGCGCGCAGACCTCTCCTGCTGCCCGCTGCTCCCCTCAGCAGTGTACTTCGGTCCTTCTGCCTGCTCTGCTCCCCACTCTGGCTCTGGTGAGTTCTCTCGCCCTCCTGCACTTCTGACTGTACCCAGTGCATGTATAAACAAAACAAACAAACAAACAAATAAATAAAAAACATACCTCTATAAAAAAAAAAAGAAAAAAAAGAAAAAGGATAAACCATTAAAAAAGGATGACTTTTGTTAGAGACAGAAAATAGGTGGAGGGGATAGAATTAAATACTAAACTAATCTGAAAGTTCTATTGTCTTTATAGTGTTGCCTTTAGAGTAAGAAAATGAAAACAAAATTCTTTGCTCTGTGTACAGAATAGTCCTTGGAATAAAGACCAGTTCAGTAACAAATAACATTCATTTGTCCCTAGCGTCTTGAAATAATGTTGCCCATTAAAGGCACCAGAGGTCCTACTTAGATAACTAATACAGTTCTGGGACAAGAAATGCACAAAATGAGTCTGGGATTCTATTTTATTTTTTAAAATCCTACCAGACAACAGTGAGGCTATCAAATACTGCTAGGGTCACTATCAAAGGTTTTGTGAATTTACTTAAAAGGTACTTACTGGCCAGAGGAAACAATATGACAATAAGAATAATGACTGCAATGAACTAAAACAACAATAAATACTTCAATTCATGAATTCATAATAAAACAAATACTAATCAGCTGCTAATAGAGGATGTTAGTCAACCAATTCACTTGAAAACAGGCACATAAAAAGAAGCACTTATTCCGTCTTTCCTATATGAATTGGAAACCAAATAGATGAGAAGTTGATATTTGTATCAACATTATAGCTAGCAAATGAAGGAATGAGAAAATTAGGCTGCCACTGCTACAGACTGAAATGTGTTCTCCACCCTGCCAATTCATCTTGAAGTCTAATCCCAATGTAATGTTATTTGGAGGAGAGGTTTTGGGAAATGATTGAATTATAAGGGATGAATGCCCATGCATGGCATTAATGAGGACGGATTAGTAAACCTAAAAAAGAGCTGCTACAGAACTTTTTGCTCTTCCCACCATGTGAGAAGATGAGAGATGAGAGCACGCCATGCACCAGGAAATGAGCTTTAAAGACAGAATCTGCCTGGGCCTTCATCTTAGACATTTCAGCTTCCACAACTGTGAAATAAATTTCTGTTGTTTCTAAATCCCACAGTTAATGGGAATCTGTTATGGCAGACCCAGTAGACTGAGAACAGCCACCATTTTTCAACTAAGAATGAATTTAGGATCATCAATAGCTACTAACACCACAAAAAGGAAAACCAGACATTACACGTCAACAAACAGAACATCACTCTGACACAACCATGAAATTAACACACACTTATATAAAACTGGAATCTGATCAAATTTTTAGATCTAACTACCAATTTATGGGAAACACTGTAACCAGTGGAACATGTCAAACTCAACCATGGGGATATTACCAGTAAAATAGCAAAATCAAGGACGTGGGAAAATCTAGGACAAATGACCTAATTTCTTTTTTTTAATCTAGCTTTTTAAACAACTATGTTTCAAGAAAAACAACATATACAACATAACAGAAGGTAAATATAACAACAGAACAGAACATATAACATGGACAGGACATACCAACCAATTGCCATGCCCAGACCTATTTCATCATGATTTAAACCATCTGTAAAACAACTAAACATAGGAGACATGCTAGATATTTAAATGATGAATGGATATTTGGTAACATTATGAAGAAATTTTTTTCAGGTGTGATAGGTATTGTGCTTATGTTTAAAAAGAAGAGATTTACACTAAAACATTTAGAGGTAAACATTATTCTTTTAGAGATACATGTAATACTTCTATGTAAAATCATGCATCTGGGATTTGTTTTGAAATAATATGAGGTGCTAGGTATAAGCATACATAAAATAAGAATGGGCACTAATGGTCATTATTGAAGCTGGGTAAAAAAAGCTAAGTATATGAACATGTTATTAGAGAAATAATGAAAATTAAAGATTCCTTACAAAGTTCTTCAATCCCTTTTCACTTTTAAAGCTCTTTATCACTTTATTGAATTTGTTTTGCTCTTTCTGAGGACAGAAGAGACTTTATAATTGAAGTAGAATGTTTATATCCTTTCTTATAATTTTTTTTTATGTTTAAAAGAATTTCCATAAAAGTGATAATTAAAACCCTTTCTAAAGAATCTTTACCAATCATGTTGCCAATGAAACAGGTTCTTACCTGATAACATTTAAAATTTTTTTTATTGTAACAGTTAAAAAAAGGCTAACTTAGAATATATACACATTAAATGTGAATTAAATCTTCATGTAATTCCTATTTCTCAAAGAATCTTCAAGGTTTAGAAAGACTGAAAGCCCCTCATTTAGAAACCAACAAGGCAAATGTCCAAAGGGGAAACTACTGCTCAGAGTGGGAATAAAAGACATCTTCCAAAGGTCCCCTCTCCCACAACCATAGCAGACATCAGCAATCAATCACCAAACCTTTTTCCTCTTGAGTCCTATAGCTTTCAGAGACCTTCTTCTTATGGAAATTATAACCTTGATCAGTTTTATTATGTGGCAGGAAACCTATAAGCTTCCTTGCTTATGCCATTGCTTCCCAGCTTCCATCTCCTTGGAAAACCATCAAGATATAGAGAAAACTCTATTGTCATGGAGTCAAACAAATCTGGCTGTGACTCTGGGTTGACTCATTACTCTGAGCAAATTAACAAACCTCTCTAGAGCAGCTTCTTTATCTGTAAGTTGGAGATAAAACTATTCCCTAGGATTAGAGATGATGCACATTAATCAGTCATAGTTGGTGTTCACTAAATAATAATTATCATCTTTCTTTCCTGAGGCTTGTTGAAGGACTAGAACATCAAGTCAAGCTGCTACCATTACCCGAGAGGGCACAGAACATCTTGGGAGAGTTGGGGACAGGAGATACTGGCCCACAAAGATAAAGTAAACTGCTTGCCTTTAAGATCCACTCCTATGTAGCAGCCCTGCAGTGAACTATGCTTATCTGTAAAGAGTGACAGGGATACATACAAGTTAAATGATTCTTTCTAAAAGAATCATTTTCTCTAGAAAGGCTAGAGAGGACATCTTCAGGTCAACATTTGAGGATAACTTGTTTTAGAGTCAGTTGTTGGGATACTTATCTTCTTCATTAGGATTTGAGGGAGGGAGAAAGGAAGCTAGTTTCACTGACGAACAAAGCAGCAATTTGTAGAGTGCCAGTTCAAGCACTGCATTCACCCATTTGTAGAGGACCAAGCTGAGATTCAAGGAGGGAGTCTCCACAGGACATGGCAAAGTAGAACGTGTAGTTTCACAGCCTGACACCAAGTTTGAAGTCATGTGAGTGGGAGGCTCACCATGTGAAGGTCCCCCAAAATCCAAGACATATCTTCAGGGAGGTGTCCTTGTGATGGTTCAAAAACGTGATAGCCCCCACTGATCTATTAGTTTGGACAAATCACTGTGTTTATGCAAGATGTTCATATTAGGTATAGCCTGGCACAGGGTACACAGCAATCTCTTCTATCTTTGCAACTCTTCTGTAAATCTAAAATTTATATAGTTTTTTAAATGAGGTACGGAAAGTCCTGTGTTAAAAACTGTTGCCTTTATAAATGCAACTGGGCATTCTGGATTGAATTCTGGAACAGAAAAAGAGAAAACTGGGGAAATTCAAATAAAGTCTAGAGTTTAGTTAGTCTTGTTCTAATATTAATCTCTCAATATCAATGAAAGTCCCATTGCCATGTCAGACGCTAATATTAGAGGAAACTGGGTGAAGGTATATGGGGATTCTCTGCCATTTAGCAACTTCTCTGAAACAAAAATCTATTCAGACTCTTCAATATAAAATTATTCTAAAATAACTTTTTATTAAAAAAATGAACAAACTGAGCCTCCCTGGTGGCGCAAGGGGTTAAGACGCAATCTATGAAGCTATCTGCAGCCTCTGTAGCATGAGTTCGATCCTTGGCTGGCCAGGGAGCAACCCACATGGTGCAGCAGACCTCTTCTGACTGGCCTGCTGCTCCCTGCAGCAGTGTACTTCGGTCAATCTGCCTGTTTTGCTCCCCACTCTGGTGAATCCTCTCACCCCCCACACTTCTGACCTGTATCCCAGCTCTTGTATGCATAAATAAATAAATCTTTAAAAAAAATAGAGCTTTCTTTAAAAAAAAAAAAAAAAAACTGTATTTTATAAAAACGATTCATAGTTGTATTTATATGAAATAAATATAACTTTATTCAATGAGGTTACTAATTTATTAAATCTTGATACTTAGAGATATAGTTTTATTATTCTATTTTATGAAATGGGAAGTATAAAGTACCTCTGCCAAGAACAGTGGTCTCCAGGAAAAGCACTTGTGTAGCAGAGCTGCAAGCTAAATTATCTACTTTTTCCAGATAAACCATGGTTATTCATACTTAGGGACTTGGCAGACATTTTCTCATTTCTCAAAAATGAACGAAGTAAGTCTGTCACTTCAAGGAGAACAACCAACAGTATTTGCTGCCAATGATAAATTTTGAGCTTTAGAATTTTGGAAAACTTGTATCTACCACCATGAGCTGGACAGCTTCCCGGTACTTACAGACTTTCTGATGAGAGTGATGTTGGTATTAATGAATGTGACTTTCTTGATACCATATAATGAAACTAGGCAACCTTAGAAGGTCCATATAACTCAATGAAGTAGTTTTCCAAATGACTAACACATGGTGTTATAAATCATATGTATCGCCAAAAAAATTATTCAAAGTGCAAATGGAAGGGATAAGTGTAAAGATTTTAATGTAAAAAGTCTACTGACAAGCTTGCAGACGCCACACTGCAATGAAACTTTGAGACACTGACACCATTTATATTTCTGTACAGTATCACAGAATGATACTCAACATTACCAGAACATGTTTCCTATGCTACCTAATGAAGGGTGGAGGTGAGCTGCAAGAAGAGAACTTGGAGAAGGCGACTTAGAGGAGGGGTCATGTGAAGGAGGGGGCACTTGTTTTTCGGTTTTGGACTTGCACCAGGGACTTGGGGGACAAGGGAGTAGACATGAAGACACTTGGAAGAGATGTGGATGAGACCTGTGGAGAAGCTGACAGTGGCAGCTGTTACCTTGATTCGTACTCTGATTTTGCTCCTTTTGTCCCAAATTTGCTAATCCCCTTCTGTCTCTTTTCCATGGTTCCCTACCAGAAGATGCCTAAGACTTGTGGCAAGTTTTCAGGTCTTAGCATTCTCCATTTGGGCCAATCCTGTTTGGCTATTTACCCATGAGGATATGGGTAACTGGGTGTATCACTGGGAAACCATTACTCTTTCTTTTCTCTCTATGCGGATTACCCTATTAAAAGTTATTGTTTCCCCCCACACACACTAAGTATATGCTTTGTCTATATGCAGTGGATGGTAGAACCTCTGCCCACTGTGCAGGTTTAGGGGTCTGGGGGTGTCCCTCAGTATACACACTAACACTTGTTCCAAAAACATATCTGTATGAGGCTTGATTTCTTTATATAATTCCACCAGAACAATACATCAAAACAAGCTGAATAAAGAAGCAGAGTTGAGATCCAGCTATCTGTTATGAGGACACTTTAAAGAGACAAAAATCACTACAGTGGGGGACGGGGGGAGGAGAAGAGGGATTAGGATCAGAAAAAGGGGGTGGGAATTGTATGGGGAATATAACCAAAATGAAAATGCATACATTATGCAAAAAAGAAAAATGATATAAGAATTATATAAAATAAAATAATTCATAATAAAAAAAAGAGGCAAAAATCACAATGTTACTCTCTTCACTAATTTTCTTTGGAAAACATTTTTGTATTATGTTAATATATAATACAGATAAAATCACAAAGCTACTCGCCTAAATATTGTAATTTATATTGCTTAAATAATGGGCTTATGAAAACAAATTAATATATTTAATTATTCTCAGTTTTAATATTTTATACTACAAATTACAGCTGTAACGCAATAATTTTAAAGTGTGGAAAGAGGTCCTGAGAACAAACATTTTGAGAATTGCTGATGGTGGATAATGTGCACACAACCCTCTTTTCTCCAATAAGAAAAGAAGAGAAGAGAAAAAGAAAAGAAAAGCAGATTCTTATTGACAGGGAATAATTCACACTACTGGCTCCAAAATAGCAAAGCTCTGGAGAGGCTTATTTGCTGTGAAGTGGAGTAAGTGTTGAATTTTGAGTCTGTGCTTACTTTTTCCCCCAAGACTCTTGAGTTAAAAAAAAAAAAAAAAAGACAAAAGCATCAAATATCATGCCTTGCCAACCCATCTTAGCTGATCCTTCCTGAGACTCCAGCATGTTAAGTTCCCCGGACCATTACCGCCTCCACCCAGCACTAACATAACCTATCAGATTCTCTTGGGATTTTCTCCAGGGATTATAACCCTAAACACATTTGGGGTGAGATTCAGGGCCCTCAAAAAGAATTGGTTTATAACAAAAGGATAGCATATCCCTCTAGCCCAGTAGGGATATGTTCACTGTCATACTTGACCCAACAGAGGCAGTGCTTCCTACATACCATCAGAAACTGTTTACAGTGCCACCAAACCTCACATATTCATTGCTAATACTTTCCCAGGAAAGTGGAGACTGGCTAAGAAACAATTATTTTTCTATATGGCTAATCTTGTTTGCTTTCTGTATTTTCAAACAATGATCTCCCAACAGAGCTTGGTGACTTACCCACACATACCCCTTAACACATGAAATAAGATGATTCTGGAAGGTCATTTCAGAAGGTGTCTTTATACTATAGTACAATTTTATTTCACAGCCATGGCAACACTGAGGTGGAAGTTAGGAAAAAGCTGTAGATGTCTCTAAAGACAGGTATCACATCTAGTATGAACCCTTACTGGGTAATGAGTCAGATGGTTGAATAAAGCTCCCTGGAGCCAGAGTAGTGGTATAGATTCTAAATCACAGCATTTGATGAATAAAAGAAACTCTATAGGGAAATATCTGAAAAATGTCCATGGTACTGGTAAAGAAACCATAAACAATTTTTCCTTTAAGATGAATTTATACATGTAGAAATATATCTACCTATTAAGTGTATTAGTGATATGAACAAATTATGCCCATGTAACTCGTCAGTTACAAAAAGTGTCATCCAAGCCTCAAGGTTACTAGATTATCCTCTCTATTAAGATTCAAATAAAATTGGTTTAATATATCCCATACATAGGGAATGGATGTATTCCACCCACTGTCTTCTGCATATTGAGAGTCTTTATTAGTTGCTTTTGGATTCATTTTTGGGGGATTCTGTTGGAATACATATCCTCTGTTGTGTCACTTTAACATATGCTGTCTACACATTCAATATTCTGTGTGTTGGGGATCCATGATGGACACCAACTCAGACCTGCCACCAACACAAAACTGTCATACCAAACTTTTACTAGTTTTAAGAAGCGGAGAGAGGGTTTGATGTGGAAGAGGGAGGAAGTCTCGAGCCAGCACAGTAAATGTCTCAGAGTGGAATAAGAGATTAGCTGTCTCTTCTTTCTGGAAGTCCCTGAGCACTTTTCCTTGGCTATCCCTTCCCCTGAAGGCCTAGGATGATCAAGAATACTCTGAAAGTGGATGTCCATTTTATGTACATGCTTATATATACTTTTCCTAGAATGTAGGTCAATAATTTTCAAAGAAAGACCTCAAGATGTGAGAAAAGTTAGGACCTATTTTATATTTAGATGAACACAAACTGCACTCTAATAGCTGGCAAAATTAGTGCCTGTCCCTAGATAATATGATCAGTAATGGGGAACTGCAAATTAAAACTATAGACAACACCATTTCATACTCAGGAGATAGCAATACTGAAGTCTGCCAAAACAAAGGATTGGAGCAAAAGGTCTCACTTGCTACTAGACTGGTTCTACCACTCTGGAAAACAAACGGACATAATCGTAGAATAACATTTAAACATATTGTAGACCCAGCAAATACATTCTTAGAGAAGTTTTTCAAACTGCTAATTGTAATCCAATGCATCATGAACCAATTTAGCAGGTGATAACCACTTTTCTTTTAATGAAACAATGTTACATTTTTACTTTATTACAGCAAGTATTGCATTTTACATTACTGTATGTTAATAAAAATTCTTGTTTCAGTGTATGTACTGATGTGTATGCTGAGTCATGTAGTAGTATGTATGTGCATACCGTGGTCATGATGAAAACATATTTCTTACTGTGGGATTATGATTAAAAGCACTTCTCTAAACAGTGACCTGGAGAAATCTTATATACAAGGACAAGGAAATATGCAATATTGCACAAGCAGTATTTTTTTCCAATAGAAAAAACTGGATACAGGAAAAGACAAAAATTGTGGCATACTCACACAATGATATTTAATAAAGCTGACTAAAACTGTATCAATGAGCTAAATCATCAACAGGGAACAGCAAACAGAAATGTTCCAGGTAAGCTGTTAAAAAGCTGCATGCAAGACAGTGTGGGTAAGCAATAGCAAGAACTAGCAGTCGACTGTCTACAAGCTCTCCAGTATATCACTCAACTTCCTGAATGTTTTTCTTTTCTTTTTTTTTTTAAAGATTTATTTTTGCATACAAGAACTGGGGTATAGTCCAGAGATGCAGGGGGGTGGGGGTGAGAGGATTCACCAGAGACAGAGTAGGGAAAAGAAGAGGCAGATTGACTGAAATACACTGCTGAGGGGAGCAGCGGGTGAGTCAGGAGAGGTCTGCTGCACCATGTGGGTTGCTGCCTGGCCAGGGATAGAACTCTTGCTGCAGTGGCTGTTGTTAGCTTCATAGGTTGCGTCTTAACCCCTTATGCCACCAGGGAGGCCCTTGAATGTTTTTCTATCCTTTCAAACAAACCATCCGGTCCCCAAATTTCTTCTTATAATTATTCATTAATTCAATATTTATTGAGCACCGTTTATTAACATAAAGTGTTCTAGGTGCTGCTCACATGGAGGTCAGTAAACAAAGCAAAGTGGTTCCCACTGTCCTGCAGGTGATGACCGCCTTATGTAAACAGGACCCGGTACACACTGACCCAACCGTTACTCAGTAAGTGAACTTTCATAGGTAAAATTCTGGGCTTAAGTCACAGATTCAGGTCCCTATAAATAACCTCTCCAAATGATACTGCTATCAGTGTTACAGAGTTTGCTACTTATGCACAAGAAGAAGTCTAAGCAGGAACTATAAATCTCATCTCAAGAGAGAAAGTTTGGTCAGACGCTACAAAAACTTAGAAAGGGACAATGATTTGAAGAGCTCAGAGAATGGAAAAACTTTACAATACACAATAGAATCGCCAAGGCACCTGTACTATCTATAAATACACTGGAGAAAATAACTCTAAACACAGGAACATGTTCTCTCCTTGTCTGGCTTTCTGACATTCTCAATGTCTGTTTCCTTTTTGGTTCCCCTAGTTTCCTTGTTTTTGTTTTCAGAACTTTTATTACTTCTTTGCTCCCTTCCTTCTCCTACTCCACAGTGTGCAGGTATGGCAAGGGCTGAAAGTGTGGTCTAAGAAAAACAATCACAAGAGCCTCTCTTGACCAGTAATTCCCATACCTACAGGAAGCTATTTGTATAAGACGAAAAACCTCAGAAAAAGGCAAGCATTCAAGGAGGACATTCTTTCCCAGAGGTGCTACTGCCACCATCAAACACTGCTACCTCCTACAGCATATGATCCACACAAATTAGGTGATGACAGTCATGTGGGGACAATCTAGGTCACTCCTACATTGTGTTTCTATGTGTTTGCCCTGCAAGCTTCAAGGGAGAATGTTCTTCATACCAGAAATCAATGATGATTTTGCCTCTAGTCTATGGTGTAGCATCAGACTTTGTTTTGGAGGGAGAGGAGGAGCAAGGCTCAGCTTACAAGTATTGATATCATCACCAATGTGCTGAAAGACCAGTAAAGTAGAAATTTATAGATAGTACACTGCTCTTCTGAAAAGTCAACCTACTATTTTCTTTCTAGGCAAGGCAACCCTATGTGCTGGATTTTCTTGGACCGTCCCAATCTTTTTATTGTACTCCTAAATATACAACCGCATGTATTTACTACTTTCTGGTAAATATATCATCGTCAACAAAAAAGTCTAAATAGGTGTGCTGAGTTTGGGTATGGAATATATGCTCAATTTAGCTAGAAAAACAACAAAATGAAAACATGTGGCACGATAATGAAGCCCATCTCAATGTACAACACAAGCTGTGCACTGAGTTACCTTCCAGAACAGTACCTGCCTTTTCGTTCCTCACACATGAGCAAACCTACATTAAAGTTTTGTTTATAAGAAGAAAACATATTACTTCACTATGAAACTATAGTTCTCTGTGAGTCCTCCTACAAGTGACTACGTAAGGTCTGTTCTTGCAGTTGTTTTATATAGAACAGCTGCTAATTCTTTCTTTAATCAAAGATATTAGTACAACCAAGGCAAGGGCAGAGGCCTCTGGGTGGACCTCAATGGCTGCAGCAAGAGCTCCAGCTGCAGTCAGCTATTATGGCAGTTGCAAGTCTTGTGGCAGCGAGGGTCTTACAGCTGTATAAGCAAACTGCTGGCTCTGAAATCCAGCCACTTGCCTCTGACCACTCAGTGGTGAGTTGAGAAAACCGAAAACAACACTGTAAGAAAACAGATGTGCGTGTTAGACTAACTTCACTTAGGCACAAGGAAGTGTTTGGTGTAATGCCCTTTATTCTGGCACTGCAGTCAGCTTTGGCACAACTCCTAATGAGGGGCTTTTTTAAACTTTTACCTTATTTAGAGAAAAACATAACAAATCAAAAAATGAGAAAGAAATCTTTATAGCAAAAAGACTTCATGTATGAAAGACTGAGCAAAATGAAATGTTTTGCAGCCCCCTCTTGTGACACCTCCTAAAATTGCTTATGAACACTTCCTGCTCACCTAGTACTCTATGGGAAACTAGAATAAATGCAGGAAGCTTTTAACTCATGCAAAAATGGTGTTTGGGCAGGATATCTGTCTTCTGGCAATTGTCCAGAACTGCTCAGCACTGACAAATGGGAAATTAATGTGAGTTTCCCAAAGAGCCTCATTCGTTCACTTAATAAATATTTAGGTAAGACGATTATGAACAAAGCAGCAAGCTGAGAAAAGTGAACAGACTGCCCTCAAGGAGGTGACAGTCTAATTGGGGAAAAGAGAAGTGAACAAAAACAAATATACACAAAAAACCAAGTAATTATAATCAAGGTAAGTGCTACAAAAGAAAGGAACAAGGCAAGGAGAGGTGTTGGCAGCGGGACTGGAATTCAGACTGGAGAGCTGTCTCGTGAGGTTCCTGTCCCCCTCTGAATATATAAAACCAACATGACACTAGGTGATATGGACAAAGGGATTCATTATACTCCTCTCTTTCCTATTAACTGAAATTTCCCATAATTAAAAAAATTAAAAGAGAATAATAATATCTACCTCACAGGTTTATTCTTGAGTATTCAACTTGATAATATATACAAAAGGCTTAACATAAAACCAGGTTGGCAAGATATTGATGAGCTGTGGAAGATGGGTACAGAAACTCATTGTATCTCCCTGCTTTACTTCTATATATGTTTGAAGTTTTAAAAAAGGGAGTCTAGGGCCTCCCCGGTGGCGCAGCGGTTGAGCGCTGGGTTGCGAAGCTGCCCGCAGCCTCTGCAGCGCCGGTTCGATCCCCGGCTGCTCCCCGGCCACCGGAGGAGGGTCCCACATGGCGCGCAGACCTCTCCTGCCGCCCGCTGCTCCCCTCAGCAGTGTACTTCGGTCCTTCTGCCTGTTCTGCTCCCCGCTCTGGCTCTGGTGAATTCTCTCATCCTCCCACGCTTCTGACTGTACCCAGTGCATGTATAAACAAAAAACAAAAAACAAACAAAGAAAGAAAGAAAACATGCCTCTATAAAAAAAAAAAATCATAAAAAAGGGAGTCTAATACCTACATATTTTATTACTAGCATCAGCACTTTTCTGTTGCCTAATAATTTAAGAAAGTAAGAGTAAAATGCAATAAAATATTCGAATATTTGCATTATTATGTTTTGCTTTAAAACAACCAATTACGTGGTAAATTGGTTAATGTATTACATGAAAGTTTTGGTTATCTTGGTAAGTTAGAAATGTATCTATTATATATATAGGCATGAACTGCTCAAAAGTCAAAAGTAAACAGTATTTTCCTTTGTATAGTTCTTAAAGGTAAATGAGACTAATTTCATTAACACAATTTTTAATTTAGGGAATATTAATGACAATAATAACACCTAATATTCAAGGGGGGAACTTCCATTTCTGATTATTTTCTTTTAGATGTATCTTTAAGAATGAGCACTGAACAAAGGAAAGTAGTAAATGAAATTTCAGCCAGGGAATATTCAAAGGTTTTCATCTAGCAGGAAGAGGATAAAAAATACTCATTAGACCCATTACAGGGTTTTAATTAGTTTTAGGTTTAATTTGTTAATTCTGCTTCCTATTCTTCCTGATCATTTTATAATTTCCTAGTCCAAACAGTAACTAGTCAGCAAAGATCATTAGCCTTGTTATTTAAGAAAGCTATTTAAGAAAAGAGAACAAGAACTAAATTCTATTGAGCTTTTCTGTGCCAGGAACTGTATTAAGACACTTCATCTTGTTTTAGTCTCAGAACAGTTCTATGAGGTAGGAATTATGATCCCCATTTTATAGCTGAAAGAACTATGCAAAACCAGGGCTTGAACCAGGTAGGACTATGCAAGTCAAAAGCACATATAACTATACTCTAGTTTCAAAGAAGAAGAAATCAGCAAAAAAAATTGTGACGGTAATGTTTCTTTCTTTTTTCTTTTTTGTGACAGTATTCTTTTCCCTCTACTATAAAATACAGAAAGCCCAAAACAATAGCTATAAAAAGGGTATTAATCTGAAGAGTTTGCTAAAAGAGCTAAGAATCGCCAAATAGTAATGAAATTTAAATGTATGGTTTTCCTAACTATTCATAAATAATTCAAAATCAAACAGCGGGAACACACCTAGTCCTGACACCCAGGAGGGCTGATGAGCCTCAATAAAACATCAACTTAATGCCAAAGTATACGGATCAGTTGGAAACAGGCTCTGTTTCATGGAAGAAAATAAAACCATCATCCTCCCCCCGCTTTTTTTAACTTGCCACAGGCAAATTTTATTTTTTTCAAGTTATAAAAATATATACATATCAAAAATACAGTCTAGTCCATACGAGAGTAGTTTATTTAAGAGTTTTAAAAAATGCAATTCATATATGCAAGACTTAAAAAAAATCACAAACAGTAAATAATGGCTCAATTCAGTTATTGCAACTTATATGAAGCTTCTACTTGAGACTGTTTTCCTTTAGGGAGCAGTGAGTGAAACCATCCTTTAACACAGGGAAGTGTTAACTTTTTCTCTTTGGACCATTCACCCATATTTAAAAGAAATACACATCATCCCTTCTGAATGCCTGTTTGAATCCTCCATCAACCAGAACACATGTGTTAGGGAAGGGAAAATAAAAGCCTCAGCAAGGAAACATTTTAGTTCCAAAGTTCTAAAGGCAAAATGGTAACTGGAAAGGGAAATTAATTTTACCAACCATAAGATAAAGACAAAAAAAAAAAAAGGTAATGACCTAGTTGTTTTAAAGAACTACCCAGGCATGGAATCAGATCAGACTTAATTCTGGTTTAGGAACCAGAAACAACTCTGGCAAGGAGATAAAATGGTGATTTGCTTGACACACCTCTGCAGGAGCAGCTGCTCCCATCTGTTCAAGTCCCTCCCTTTCTCTAAATGCTACTTCTAGAGCTGGATTTATCACTTACATGTGCTAATTGAAAAGAAGGCACATTTCCCAGGCCACATTTATGGAAATAACATGACCCACTTCAACACTCACAAACAGATGCTAAATTAACCAAAGTATATTTAAATCTTCTTATCTCATTCATTCTTGTTAATGCTTACAGAGTCATTCTCTTGTGAAACTTATTTACCATAAAATGACTGGTGATATACCACGTTTTATAAACATTAGGAAGGTTGTTTTCCTCTTAAAAAAGGGAAAATTATTTAGCAAAGTTTTTCAAAGAATTTTCAAGTAGTGAGCATTATAAATACCCCTAAGCTAAGACACAGAATACTGGGATCTTTTACTTTGTGTCTCTATCCTGCTTAAACTCACAGTGTAACTGATGTGAACAAAAGAGAGAAACTGTTCCAACACTAACAGGAGAAATAGAGTACTTGCAAACTGTTCCCTCCCCTGTTCAGGTTCAAATTAATAAGTCCTTTTGTCCTTTACAAATAAAACTTGACTTTTTCTACACGATTCACCCGTGTAGTCAGTCTCCCCCAAGAGTCAGACAAGCCCAGAGCAGGCCTTTTGTCATCATGGTATGGGAACTAGGAGACAGTCAAGGCCCTGTGAGCATTGGGAGGTCTATTACTTACAGTGCAGATTACATGGGATGGAGAGTACTGGGCACCCCCAAAGGTTAGGAGAAGCTTCTGTTCTTCCCTAAGCCCTTCTTTACTATTCTTTAACAAAGAAATCATTATGTCCTAAGTGTCTGGCCCTTCAATCTAACTAAAGAAACAATCATTTTGCCTCCCCCTTTTTTTTGCTCCCCCTTTTATGACTTAGAAGAATGTAGTGGGGAGGCGGGTTACACTCATTCAGTTTATCAGTAAACATGTTCTCACTATCTACGAATCTCATCTTCAGTTTCGGTAAGGATGAAGTCTCTCCATCTCAGTGCTTGATACCCCAAGACCCAAAAAACAGGATAGATAAAAATTCCTGGTCTCGTCCATTATTTCTTAGAATTTACAAATTCTCCATTTGTATGCTGCTAAACTGGTTTTTTTCCCTCTTTGTTAACCTTTCTGATGTTGTTCTGTATTTATCCGAGAAGAACCCAGAGTGGTACTATATGATTTCTTTTAAGTCTAGACACATTCACTCTAGATGTGATAACCATTTCTATTTGAAAAGTCTAATTGGTTTTATCCCCTTTCAATATATGAAGGAGTTTCTACAATTATATTATTTATCAAAAAGCAGAAGGGTAAATAATCTAAATGTCACTACAGAAAAATGGCTTTATAAATCTTTCAAAACAAAACATTCAAAATAGAGTATTAAGCAGTCATTTAACAAGAATATCAAATACTTTACACACACTAAGCATAAAAGCTAGAACCATATTTTAAAAAAAAAATCACATGAGAATTCTTTTTAACACTAGTAATAGAAAAAAAAAAAGATAGTAATAGAAAAGCACTAGTAATAGAAAAAAAAAAGATAAACTGGGTTTTTTATTTTTTATTTATTTTTTTTAAATATTTATTTATTTATTTATTCATACAAGCACTGGGTACAGTCAGAAGCGTGGGAGGGTGAGAGAATTCACCAGAGCCAGAGCGGGGAGCAGAGCAGGCAGAAGGACCGAAGGACACTGCTGAGGGGAGCAGCGGGCGGCAGGAGAGGTCTGCGCGCCATGTGGGACCCTGGGACCCTCCTCCGGTGGCCGGGGAGCAGCCGGGGATCGAACCGGCGCCGTGGAGGCTGCGGGCAGCTTCGCAACCCAGCGCTCAACCGCTGCGCCACCAGGGAGGCTAAACTGGGTTTTTTATTTTTTAATTTTCTAGAGGCATGTCTTATTTATTTATTTATTTGTTTGTTTGTTTTGGTTTATACATGCACTGGGTACAGTCAGAAGCGCGGGAGGGTGAGAGAATTCACCAGAGTCAGAGCAGGGAGCAGAGCAGGCAGAAGGACCGAAGTACACTGCTGAGGGGAGCAGCGGGCGGCAGGAGAGGTCTGCTCGCCATGTGGGACCCTCCTCCGGTGGCCGGGGAGCAGCCGGGGATCGAACCGGCACCGCAGTGGCCGCGGGCAGCTTCGCAACCCAGCGCTCAACCGCTGCGCCACCGGGGAGGCCCTTAAACTGGGTTTTTTAAATAAAAAAATTAAAATTCTGCTCATCACAAAAAAGTGAGTAGGCGAGACAGACTGGGAAAAACTCTCAATAATATTTATATGTGACAAAGTACCAATATTCAGGATTTCAAGTGCTCTATAAATCAACAAAACACTGATGATGATTCCAACAGAAAAATGAAACTTCACGAAAGAAATACAAATGACCAATAAGTACACAAAAAGATGTCATCATCATTAGTCCTTACAGGGATACAAATTAAAACCACAAGAGATACCATTTCACACCCCCTAAAATAAGAAAAGACAAGACCAAAGGTGGGTAAGGATATGGACCAAATGGAACCCTCACACATTCTGGCAGAAATATAAAATGGTATAATCATTTTATACTGTTTCCCAGCTTGTTATTAACATTAAACACATCTACCCTGTGACCTAGCAACCCTATTTCTATGTATTGATTTATCCAAGAGAAAAAAGCATCTGTTTTAAAAGATTTGGAAACAAACAAATGTCCATCAACAGGGTGCATAAACTGGTATATGCTGATACAAGGAAATGACAAAGAAGAAACTACACTGGCAGACATAGCAATACAGATGAATCTAAAAGTCATTATGCTGGGCCCCCCTGGTGGCGCAGGGGGTTAAGCACAGCACTGTGAAGCTATCCACAGTCTTTGCAGCATGAGTTTGATTCCCGCCCAGACAGGGAGCTATCCACATGGTGCAGCAGACCTCTCCTGACTTGCCCGCTGCTTCCCTCAGCATTGTATTTCCGTCAGTCTGCCTGTTCTGCTCCCCACTCTGTTTCTGGGTAAATCTTCTCATCCCCCACACCTCTGGCCTATACCCCAGTTCTCGTATGCATAAATAAATAAATAAATAAATAAATAAATAAATCTTTTTTTTTAAAGGTCATTATGCTAAGTGAAAGAAGTAAGGCACAAAAGAGTTACACAAAATATGACTTCATTCTTATGAGGTTCTGGAATAGGCAGAACCAATCTATCATAATAATAATGAATGAGTGACTGGGGCAGACAGTGTAAGGGGACAGAGGAAGAGAACTTGACACTGGAAAGGGAATTTTCTAAGATTATGGAATCATAGTACACCTTCTTCTGAGTGGTGGTTAAACAGATGTAATGCAATTGTCAAAACTCACTGAACACTACAGGCTCCTGTGGTCGCTAATTTACTTCCTGTCTTGAAGGTTAAACACAGTGGAAAACTAAAAGGCAGTACTTAATGGACGCTGTGATACATCTTTGAAATAGATGAAGGTTGAGAAAAATAATAAAACTTGGAATATGGAAAATTATTACTAAAATGCTCTCCATTATTCTCCTATAATGATGAGTCTACATGAAGCTCTTCAGCAAATTTTCCTCCAGTTTTTCCCCCCACTCTAGTCATTTAAAATGAGATGAAGCAATATTCATCACAACTCAAAGTATAACCTTATCTCTCTGAAATCTTGCTTTATTTTTATTTCACTTCTTTCTTATTTTCAGTGACTGTCCGACGAATAAGACATCTAGCTTAAATAACAAAACAACAAAAAAGAAAAACTAAATTTGAGATAATATAGAAAAAATTTCCCATTTTCAAGCACAATCTAGTCAATAGTTGCAAAGGGGAGAAAAAAGGCATTAAATATGCTCATAAATGAAACTCAAGAAAATTACTCAAAAAGCCCAAGAGTTTATTTTGTTCACTGCCTCTCCCTATATGTTTACTTAGTACTATTTTTTTTTTGCAATAAAAGCCTCAAGAAAATCCCCCAAAGCAATAATAAAAAGGCACTCACCCCAAATTGCCTTAGCAATAGGGAAGTTATTAGGCCAAGAGAGAACGTTTAGCTCATGTCCCTGTAATGTTTCCTATATATCTATTCCTTCTATTGACCACAGCAACTTTGTCAGTGGTCACCAGTCTCAGCCAGACACTTTGGTAATGATGCATGTCAGGTACATTTTTAACCCAACACTGATGCTAGGCAGGAGAAAACAACCAAAAGGTTTATTCACAAGGAAACCCAAATTTAAGTTCAGGAAAGGCTGAAGGAATACCATGTGCTTCCTTGACTAGGAAACAAGGCTTTTGCTCACTCTGACAAGGATGTGTATTATGAAATGTACTGCAGGGGAAACAATACTTTTACAAGAAGACAAGTCAACCTGAAATAAAGGAAACAGCAGGAATTGTGAAATAAGTCTTGTGGAATGAGTAAGTAATTTCCCACATGTCTATACTTGAACCATGATATGATTAAACTGAAATAAAATGTCATTGCAGTCATATAATAGACTTCACAGTCTGTTATCTGGGTCAGTTACTTACTGAACACAAGCTATGAAATAAAAAACACTACTTTAAAGAGTAAAATTGATAGGGCCCTCCCTGGTGGTGCAAGGGGTTGAGTGTAACTAATGGGTAATGGAGTGCTTTGCACCAGTGATGAAAATGATCTGAAATTAATTATGGTGATAATTACAAAATTCTGAATATATTAAAAACCACTGAATTGTATATTTAAGTGAGTGAATTGTATGGTTTTTAATTACATATCAACAAAACTTTAAAAAAATAATGTAATCCATCATATTAACAGGCTAAAGGGGAAAAAAAAAATCACATGATTAAGACAATCTAACATTTAACAAGATTTAACACCCATTTTATGATAAAAATTGAAAAAAAAAATAGAAACGGAGATAGACTTAATCAACTTGATTAAATGTGCATCTACAAAAAACCCACAGCTAACCTTACACATCATGAAAGATGTTTCTAGGACTGAGAACAAGGAAAGCTTTCCAATCTGACTGCTTTTATACAACAAAGAGTTGGAAGTTTGTACCAATATAATAATGCAAGAAAAGGAAAAAGCATACATACTGGAAAGGAAAAAAACTCTCTTTTGCAATAATGATTACCTATGTTGAAAATTCCAAGGAGCCCATTAAAAACTTGTAGATTATGTGAGCTCAGCAAGGCTTCAAGATATAAGACTAATAAACAAATATCCATTCTATTTCTATATACTAGTCGTGAACACGTGGACAGTGAAATTAATAGTAAAATATCCTTTATAATCACTCAAAAGAAAATGAAATATTAAATAGAAATCTAACATAATATCTATAGGACTTACATGCTAAAAACCATAAAAATGATCAAAGAAATCAAAGATCTAAATAAGTGGAGAGCCACACCTGTTCATGCATTGGAAGAGCCAACATAGTAAAGAAAACAATTCTCCTCACATAATATACAGGTTTGTATTAGTCTACTTGGGCAGCCAGAACAGAATACCATTAACCAGGTAGGAAATTTACTTTCTCACAGTTCTGTAGGTTGGAAGTCCAAGATTAAAATGTCTGGTGAGACCGCAGTTTCATTAACAGCACAAAAAAGCACATAAAAATATGTTGAAAACCACAAGTCGTCAGGGAAATGTCTTCCGGGTTTGCAGATAGCTGCCTTCTTGCTGTGTCTTCACATGGCCTAGTCATGCAAATGTTGAAAGAGAGATCTCTGGCATCTCTTACTCTTCTTCTAAGGATACCAATCTTACTATATTAGGCCCCCGTCTGACCTCTTTTAACATTAACCACCACCTAAAGACCCTATCTTGAGACAAAGTCACATTAGGGACTAAGTCTGCATCATATAAATTGAAGGGGACACAATTCAGTCCATCCAAACTTTAATACAATCCCTATTAAATCCCACAGTTTCTCCAGATACAGAAAAGAGTACTCTTAAATTTATATGAAAAGGTAAAGGAACTGTAATACTTAATTTGAAAAGAATAAAGTAGGAGGAATCAGTCTACCAAGACTTACTATAAAGGTCAGAAATCAAGGTTCTATGGTTCTGGCAGAAGGATAGACATGTCATTGGACAGTAACTGACCCTCACAAATATGTCCAACTGATTTTTGACAAAAATTAAGAAGTAATTCAGTGACAAAAGTGCAAAAGCAATTGAAAGACAAAGCCTTTCAGCAAATAGTCCTAGAAATTGAAACACAAAGACAAAAAAATTACCCTTGACCTAATTCATACCTTATAAAAAATTTAAGTATAAACAGATCATTGACTTAAATATAAAGCATAAAACTACAAAACTTGAGGTGGCATAGGGATTAAATTTAATGCTATCACTGCTACAGCCTGAGTTTAATACCCAGTCAGACACAGGAGACCTCTCCTGTCTCGCCTGCCGGTCCCTTTAGCAGTGTATTTCAGTAGATCCTCCTGTTCTGCTCCCCACTCTGTCTCCTTGCACCTCTGGCCTACACCCTAGTTCTTCTATGCATAAATAAACCTTTAAAAAAAAAAAACTAAGAAACTTTCAGGAAAAAAAGCAAAGGAGAAAACCTGTGTGATTTAGAACTAGACAAAGAAGTTTTAGACTGACATCAAAAGTATAAAAATAGATGACTGGATCAAGAAGATGTGGCACATATACACCATGGAATATTACTCAGCATTCAAAAAAGATAAACACATGCAATTTGCAGCAACATGGATGGAGCTGGAAGGGATCATGCTCAGCGAAATAAGCCAGAAAGAAAAAGAAAAATACTGGATGGTCTCACTCACAACAGGAATCTAGAAAACTTAAATAAGGGACCAGGAAAATGAATAACTATAAGAAAGTGAAAATCAAAATCAACAAAAAACTATGAACCAGAGACACTCTATGGGGGGTAGGGGGCAGGGAGGGAGGGATTGGGGTCAAAATAAGGGGGTTGCAATTGTATGGGGAATATAAAAATAACATTTATTTTAAAAAAAAAAGTACAATCCGTAAAACGAAAAATTGATCAACTGAAAGCTTAAATAAAATTTCATCAAAATTAAAACTGTTCTGCAAAAGATCCTCTTAAAAGGATGAGAAGACAAACTACACATTGGGAGAAACAATTTGCAAACCACACATCTAATAAAGGACAAGGATCTAGAAGACTTAAACAACTATGAAAACTCAACAATAAAAAGCCCAAACAATTCAGTTAGAAAATGGGCAGGTGACATAAAGAGATATTTCACCAAAGGAAATACAAAGATAGCAAAAAAGCACATGAAAAGATGTTTAAAACCACAAGTCATCAGGGGAATATAAATTAAAACCATAATTATCATTACACATCTTCTATAATGGCTAAAATAAAAAAGTGACAACACCCAAATGTTGATGAGGATGTAGAAGAAAATGGATCCCTTACATATTGTTGGTGGAAATGTAAAATGGTATCATCCCTCTGCAAAACTTTGGAGGTTTCTTACAGAAACTATATACACAACTACAATATGACCCAGCATGTATACGCCTCTCAGACCATATACCTCTCACAAATGAAATTTTAATTGTGGTAGGCGCATACCCTCTCCCCGAGGAAGCTGCAAATTTGTTACCCAACATAGCAATAGGTACTTTACAGATGTATGGGCTTATGCGAGAGAGTATCCTAGATTATCTGTGTAGGCCCACTTAACCATAGGAATCCTCGAAAGCGGAGAATCTTTTCCAGCTGTATTAGAGAGATGAGAGAGAAGGAGTAGAGAATCACAGCTTGAGAGGGAATGAACTAGCTGTTGCTGGCTTTTAAAATGAAGTGGTCTATAAACAAAGGAATGTGGGTGGTCCCAAGAAGCTGAGAATAGTCCTCAGCTGACAGAGACCAAGAAAACAAGGACGTTAGTCCTACAGTCAGAAAGAACACAGAACCTGTTTTGATTTTAGTACAATTGGACCCATGTTCCAACAACTTCTGATCTACAAAATTGTAAGACACTTTGTGCTGTGTAGGCACCTTAGTGGTACTTCATCACAGTGGCAATAGAAAACTTATGCTTGGGCCTCCCCTGGTGGCGCAGGGGTTGAGCGCTGGGTTGCGAGGCCGCCTGCAGCCTCTATAGCGCCAGTTCAATCCCCAGCCACCAGCGAGGGTCCCACAAAAAAAAAAAAAAAAAAAAAAAGCCAAAAAAAATAAAACAACTTATGCTCATACAAAAATAATATACTACGCTCATAAAAACCTGTGCACAAATATTTATAGCATTTTATTTATAACAACTTTAAACTAGAAACAGCCCAAATGTCCTTAAATAGGTGAATGGTAAAATGAGCTGTGGTACGTCCATACCATGGAATACTGATCAGCAAGATACTGTATGCTTCCATTTATATGAACATTCTTAAAATGACAAACCTTAAAAAATGGAAAACAAATTAGTGATTTCAGAGGTTGAATATGGCTATAAAAGCAACAGCAGGGAGGTAATGAATAAGAAGTGTTCTGTCTTGACTATCAATACCATTATCCTGGTTGAGATACTGTATGATACTGTAATATCATACAGTAAACTGGGTCAAGGAATCTTACTACATTGTTTTATGTAACTGCATGTGAGTCTACAATCTCTCAAAATTTTATTACCAAAAAGAGTACTGAGTCACTCACAAAATCTAGGAGGACTCAAGAACCAATTTAGGGACTCCCCTGGTGGCGCAGTGGTAGAGCGCTGGGCTGCGAAGCTGCCTGCAGCCTCTGCAGCACCGGTTTGATCCCCGGCTGCCTGCAAAAGTCCCACATGGCACGACAGACCTCTCCTGCTGTGCCCGCTGCTGCCCTCAGCAGTGTATTTCGTCAGTCTGCCTGTTCCGTTCCCCGCTCTGGCTCTGGTGAATTCTCTCACCCTCCCGTGCTTCTGACTGTACCCAGTGCTTGTATAAATAAATAAATAAATCTAAAAAAAAGGGGGGGGAACCAATTTCAGAAGCCACAGACCTAGGCTGGCAAGGAAGCAACTTTCACAACTGTAGTACACAGGCTACAGCTGGAACCAACAAGTGGGCCCAGGAAGATTTTTAGTGTTCCTTGTCTATGCTTCACTAACCCTGGACTCAAAATATCAGACAGAGTCTGATTCATGAAGTTGAAGTTCATGACTGAAAAAACAGTTGCAAAGGAGGCTGAGAGATCCATGATTTGAATTTTTGGCAACTTGACCCTTATGATAGATGGCATCTATGAGGTTCCTTAAAGGTGTCTGAGGGGATCAGACACTAGATGGACGAAAAGGAGGCCCACAATATTGGGTAGTAAAGATTTTCAAAACTGACATTAAGGTGGAGCTGAAAAGGGGGTTATAAACACAATAGGGAAACCAACAAAAAGAACAATGTAAAAAGGTCAAAAGAGAGAAGAAAACATTTGACGTTTCAGGTAATGCAGTATTTTAATAATGAAAATCAGTAAGTCTTAGGTGGGAGAAGCAGCAGCTTATATCTTATATGAAAAAGAAGTCATGAAATATATTTTGAAGGGGTATTAGGTAGGGCTTCCCTGGGGATGCAGAGGTTAAAGACACAGGGCTATCAAGCTATCGCCAGCCACTGCAGAATGAGTTCCATCCCCAGTCAAGGAGATAACCCACATGGTGCAGCAGGCCTCTCCTGTCTCACCTGGTGCTCGCTCCCCTCAGCAGTGTATTTTAGTACATCTCCCTGTTCTGCTCCCTGCTGTCTCTGGCGAATCACCCCCCACACCTCTGACCTACACCCCACCTCTTGTATACATAAATAAATAAATCTGGAAAAGAAAAGGGGGGGGGTATTAGGTATTCCGTCCTATTCTAAAAGTGGTCAGAAATATGTTTAAATCACTTCAAATTCATCAATATAACAAGCAACTCTGTACTAGTCTAGGGAAACAGAAAATAAAGCAAATAAAGTACCTGCCTTTTCAGAGCTTAACAATTACCTTCCATCTCAGGAAAGATGTTTAATATAACCTCAACAATTTCCTGATGAAGACCTAAAATGCTAGATGAAATATACCACAAATTACTTTCAATGCAAAACTAAACTCACAAGGAGGAACAGGAAACCCCGAGTACCAGGATCAAAGAAGGAACTGAAAACCACAGGAGCAGCACTTCAGCTGACAGTGGCTACAGAGGGTGACTGGAATGGTGAAGGAGTTTCAACAGCTTCTGGCCTGAGTTTTATTATCTACATTAACAGATCTGGTTTTGGGCTTATAGAAGTTGGAAAACTAGAAGTAAAACCTCATATAAAGTGAAAACTACGCAGCCTTGGGGAAAGGGCAGACAGGAAAAATTCACCTAATAGCTTAGGGAGCAGACATAAAAGCTTCTTTCTGCGTGGGCAGGAGATTGAGACCCTGGGCCACAATCATAGGGGTTTAGGGCTCCCAATTATAATTTCAATTGTAATACCTGAATGTTCTGGGAATGCCAACACAAGAAATTAGCCTAAAAATTAGGCCAAGCTAGGGCATCTAGAAGAAGCAAATTCACCCCCACTTTTGAGAAATACTACTTCATTCCAAGTCACATGTGATCACCTCAGAGATAAAACCTTGATAAAGATGAGTAAAGATTACTAAACATTAAGGGAAATAATCTATAATAAGAGAGCCAACAAAGAAAATACATTATTAGAATTCAAGAACTTCTGATAAAAGAGCAATCTGACAGAAACTATAAAGGAAGTAAACTTTAAATGATTAAGAATATAAAAGGAAACTTCAAAACATATAAATCAGAACCTGTGCAAAAAGAACAAGCAGATTTGGAAACAAATTAAATAGAATTTCTCAAAAGAAAAACACTGAGTCACTGAAATTAAACTTAATGGACAGTGTAAAACAGATTAGACACAGCTGCATAAAAACGCAAAGTATTGGGATACAATCAGTAACAGGAAGGCCACTCAGAAAAGAATGAAATGGAAATACCAGTGAGAATAAAGTGATATGGAAGACAAAATGAGAAGATCTGATATATACCTAACAGTTCTAGAAGGAGATAAAAGATTGCAAGAGAAGCAACATTCAAATGGATAGTGCCTGAGATTTTTTCAAAACTTTCAAAAGTCATGAATCCTCGGATTCAAGAAATAAAACTCTATCTGCACCATCCACACTGTATTCAAACTGCAGGAATCCAAAGTTAGAGAAATTTTGAAAGCGCCTTTTTTCTTTGTAGGGCATGAATTAGAAAGAATAACTGTACTTTATGCTCAAATATGTAAACGATCATTAGGAAAACAGGAGTGCCAAGAGAAATGGCATGTAACAGTGACGACTGTGGGAGGGCAGAACTGGGGTTTGAAAGATGGGCAGGATTCCCACAGATGGTGAAAGAGATGAGTGTAAGGGATGGGGGGGAAGGAGAACAGCTTGAACAAAGCTAAGGAAGGAGAGTATGGGGGACAAAGGGAAGGAGTCCTTTCTGGCTGTCGAACAAAGTAACTCAGAAAAAGATGTGGATAGTTGGAGCTAAAGTATAGCATTCACTAATATCAGGCAAAAAAATCTGAACTTAATAGTAGATGGTGGGATCAAATTTTTCAACATGTGACATGATCAAAACTGAATCTCTATCAAATTATTCAGTAATAGCAGGTAGGATGGATAGAGGGTATAGGCAAAGTGATTGTAGCCTTTAAGTAAACTTAGGAAATGGTTACAATACAAGCCTGTCAAGACTAGAACATATTCCAAAAGGACAGACCCAGAAAAATAGCAATGGGAATGGAGATGAAATACAGTGAGCAGAGGGGAGGGAAAGAAAATAAATGATATGGGGCCTCCCCTGGTGGTGCAGGCGGTTGAGTGCCACTCTGTGAAAGTGTCCGCAGCCTCTGCAGCGCTGGTTCGATCCTGGCTGGCCGGCAAGGGTCCCACATGGCGCGGCAGACCTCTCCTGTCATGCCTGCTGTTCCCCTCAGCAGTGTATTTCATCAGTCTGCCTGTTCTGCTCCCTGCTCTGTCTCTGGTGAATCCTCTCACCCTCCCGCACATCTGGCCTGTACTCTGGTTCTTGTATTAAAAATAAATAAATAAAATCTTAAAAAAAAAAAAAAAGAAAATAAATGATATGTACAGGTATTGTGAAGGTAGAATTAAAAGGGCTTAGTAGATGGGGCAGTTGGGAGAGGGGTAGCAGGGTAAAAGAACAGGAAGACCTCAAGGTGGCACTGAGCTAGCCTGAGTGATTGAGGGAATAAAGGTGGCACTCTTCCCCAGAGACAGACAGGCAATCTTGCATAGCATATGGAAACAATGGATTGGAAAGAAATTTCAGGTTCTAGTCTAGGCTCTCTCTCCAGGACAGCTGAAATTCACAGCTCAGTTTCTATCGTTCTGTAAAATGGGACGATGCAGAGACAATTAGTTGAATGTTGGACAAGTGTAATGCCAATGGGATTCAGAATAAATGTAGAGCACAGGTGACAAAGATAGGGCTGGAGCTCAGGAGAGAGGCAGTACTGGAAGAACAAAGCAGCAAACCACCAACATACTAGAGATTGTTAATACTACTGGTGTAGATGAGTGTTATTAAATGCATGAAGAGGCTTGTGAACCTTGCAAAAACCCTAAACAAACACAGAAGAAGTGGTAGGAGTAAGTTCAGAGGCATACTTGTTTTATCAGGAGGGGTTTGGCCTGAAATAGTGTACCATGATTAGAAGACATATACTGGGAGAAAGGAAGGGAACTGCTCTGTTTTCTCAGACACTGCCAGATGCAGGAAAATAAAAGCCTTTCCCGACTATGCTGGGAAACACTGACCCTTTCATTATGTTATTAACCAAAGTCCTATTTCAAAGAAGTTAAAGACAGACAAATACTTCATATTCTAAGTCTTCACTGAGCTGAGATTCTGCTTGGCTCATTCTTTTTTTTTTTTTTTTTTTAGTGTTTTTTTTTTTTTTATTTTTTATAGAGGCATGTTTATTTGTTTTATTTGTTTGTTTGTTTTGTTTACACATGCACTGGGTACAGCCAGAAGCACGGGAGGGTGAGAGAATTCACCAGATGCTTGGCTCATTCTTTATGACACTATAAAACACACAGCAGACCCGAGTTAGCCCAACAGGAAAGCTGGCTTCACCATATAAAGACTGAGAAATTGGGTCTGACTGTCCAATGTAAGCTAAATCAGAATGAATTTCTGAAATGATGTCAAAAACTTGGATAGCGCAACACAAAAACTCACAGTACAACAAAGAATCACATCTAGGAAGCACAGCCAATGATTGTGGTTACTGTTCTAAAGGAAACTTCTCAAATCTTTGAAGCTAGTTACACTAGACTAGTCAGCAAAATCAAGAGTGCTTGTACATGGTATTCCTTGGATTGTTCTAATTCTCACTTCTGCTCCGAACAAGTCATGGCAGGTTCTATCTGACGGTACAGAGCATTCCTGATCTTTGCTTTCTACACCCTACAGCTTACCATCTCACAAACAGTCGGGGGAAAGGATCCCAGGTTAAAGAAAAAAACCAATGCCAAGCCTGGTTTTCCTTTTTCACTCTCAAGTCAGCAGCTATTAAAATTATACATTTCAAATTCAAAGGAAAGGCTAATAATCATTAAAAAAAAAAACCTAATGTTTTACAATCTTATGTATTCAGAATTCCTAGATCTAAAAATTAATGCCTGTTGAGAATCCACCATTTTCTCAATGACACAGATGTATTAGCCTAGTTTAGAAGTTTAAATTATTTCGACCTACATTTATCATAGGCTCCCTTGGCTAACAATGTTTTGGCAAGAATTTAGGACTAAGTAACGTTTAAGTGTAGGACACAGGTTAGCCTGATTTTCCAATCCCTGACCCAAATAATTACAAGACAGTTGCTTGGTTTCTCCCATATTAAAAACCCACAACCCAAATTAAAACTTATCTAACATGAGTCTTTCTGTAGAGTCATAACCTTCCATGAAATGACAGCAAGACACCTGTTTCCGAACTGGATCAGGATATAAGAATTACGAACTGATATGCTTTAGAAAAATGACTGTTATTTTTCATCACTGCTCTTAAAACATTTAGAAACAGCAACCTCTAACTCCAAGGACCCAGAGAGAAGTAGCTCACAGCACACTAAAGGACTATAACACACAGCCCCGAAACTGGCTCTCAACTTCTCTAGGTATTTATAAAACTGAGATTTTTACCTGAATTCTAAATGACTGAGAATTAACTAACTTTGGTGATTTGGTTCACTATAAAGACTAAAGGTGATGTACTCAAACCTTAATTTATTCTTTTTTGTGAAATCTGGCAAATATACATTAGTTTAATTCTTGGGAGAAAAAAAGAATCTGTTTTTGATAAAGGTTGTCAAAGGAGAAGCTATTTTAAGCCACAAGTCAAGCCAGCAGGTTATAAGGATTCAGTTAACCTAATGATTGTGGAGAAAATCCCAATGAGTATCGATGAGGGCATCCAGGTAATACTGGAGACATTTCAAATTGGGATTGCCTACTTGGCAGCATCTATTAGGGTTAAGGTACACATATCTGATGACCCAGCTACATTTCCAAAAATCTGTCCTTCATAATTAACAGCATGAAAATATAAAAAATATATGCACCAGGTCATTACAGAACTATAAACGTGAAATTTGGAAAAATAAACATTCATTAATAAGAGAATGGCCACTGAAATTACAGACAACCCACACAATGGAATATATCATGTTGGCATTAAAAACTATACATGTTTACACTGGAGCTGGGAAGAGCCCAAGATAGAGTGTCAGGTAAAAATACAAGTCACAGACTAAAAGATAGTCAGTTTTTCTCTTTTTTTTTTTTTTTTAAAGATTTATTTTATTTTATTTATTTATTATTTATTTATTTATTTATTCATATAAGCACTGGGTACAGTCAGAAGCGCGGGAGGGTGAGAGCATTCACCAGAGCCAGAGCAGGGAGCAGAGCAGGCAGAAGGACTGAAGTACACTGCTGAGGGGAGCAGCGGGCGGCAGGAGAGGTCTGCGTGCCATGTGGGACCCTCCTCTGGTGGCCGGGGAGCAGCCGGGGATCGAACCGGCGCTGCAGAGGCTGCGGGCAGCTTCGCAACCCAGCGCTCAACCGCTGCGCCACCGGGGAGGCCCAGTTTTTCTCTTAATGTATATAAGATTACAATATGTCAGCACAGCATAGGAAGGACCTACACAAAACTGATCACCATTTAACAACTATTAGCCAATGGGACTGAAAATGGAGGAATAAGCAAATAGCAAGGAAGTTTTACTGACTTATTTCTGAACAAGATTTAAGTGGTGGGAACTACAGGTCATTTTTATTTTCTTATTTGCAATAAAAAAAATAATAAGGGATATTGGATCTAAGGGGAAAAATTAGAAGAAAAACCTCACTAAAATGAGAGTTGAAAACAAATCTCAATAAAAGAAAAAATACAGAAATTGAATAATGCACACATAAACTTAACCTCAGTGACTAATCCAATAATGCAAAGAATAGTATACAGCACCCATGCACCAAGCCTTAGGAATGCTTCATGTTCCTGGGGTTTAGCCAGACATGTGATATATCTTCTCAGGGGTTACTATGCCCTCTAGTGTACACTAAAAGAAGTTAAAACAAAAAAAAAAAAAAACAAATTAATAAATTAGTGCTATAAAGTTAACCAAAATATTTTCACCTTATTCTTAGAACATCACAACGTGTTCCTTAATTGAAGGCCTCTATAGCCCCACTGCCAAACAAACCTCCTAGTATCATACTGAGTAAACTATGAATGTCATAACTGCAGCTACCTATTCTTTCTAGTCACACTAAAAGAAATTTGGAAAAATAGAAGTTTCAGAAATACAGCAAAAAATATTTTTAAGTTTACAATACAGATAGGCATGCAGTTCTTAAATTCGTAATTTTTAAAACTTATTGGCACTATAATTCAAGGCTAAGGGCAAAGGAAAAAGACTGCTCTGTATAATCAAGTCTTGTTCAACTCTAGGCATTGAAAATCACTGACATTTCCTAAGTTCATAGTGTTTGGTGTAGGTATGCAACCCAAACTGACAGATTTTTAACCCATCTGGTGACCACACATGAAAAAAGTTCTTATTCTGAAAGCTTTTCTACATTTGGGGTTTCACTTGGATTGACAGGCACTAGACTTGTTGATCCAAATGTCCATAGTTCCTCCTACCGCTCCTCTTGAAATAACAGCACCAGTCTCCCCATTCATAATTCTTCTAATTACTAGCTTGCCTGGTATAATTCTTTGCATTAAGAATGTGAATGCTATCATTTCAAAATGTCCCAACTATTCAGGGGAAATCGTTAAATAATTGTTTAATTTCAATTTCAAATCCACTAATTCTGTACCTGCAACAACTGGTATACAGAGTATACCTCTGTAGAGGTATACTCAAAAAAAAAAAAAAAAAGTTAAAAATAAGTTAAAACAGGGTGCCTCCCTGGTAGCGCAGAGGTTAAAGACACAGCACTATCAAGGTATTGGCAGCCACAGCAGCACCAGTTCTATCCCTGGCTGGCCAGGGAGCTAACCCACATGGCACAGCAGACCTTCCTGTCTTGCCCGCTACTCCCTTCAGCAGTGTATTTCAGTAGATCTGCCTGTTCTGCTCCCCCACTCTTTCTGGTGAATCTCTCACGCCCTGCACCTCTGGCCTATACCCCAGTTCTTCTATGCATAAATAAATCTTTAAAGAAAAAAGTTAAAACCAAGTAAAGAAGAGTAAGCATCTATTCAATGGGAAGGTGTAAGTTGGGAACAGGGCTTTCTAATTCCCAACAGAGTACACATATGTGGAGCTGATAAGTTAACAAGCAGTACCATGAGAGCTGCCAGAATCAATCATTTCCATTGTTACCACTAGTTCCTGAAGTATCCTCTTAAATGCTATTTCTAGCTAGTGCTAGCCTGTATCAAATGGCTGTAGAAGAAGTGCACTTAATACAAGCTGGGCAAGACACCTCTTTTTTTTTTTTTTTTTTTTTTTGGTGGGACCCTCGCTGGTGGCCGGGGAAAGAACGGGTGCTGCAGAGGCTGCGGGCAGCCTCACAGCCCAGTGCTCAACCGCTGTGCCACCAGGGGAAGCCCGCAAGACACCTTTTATTGGCTCCCCAGCCAAGTCTCCCATAAGCTGCCTACAATGCAGGATTCAGACCTCTGGAGGCGTCAACTGCCACACATGAACAGCACCGGTCATTATTCCACAGTTGACTGATCACCTCTTGTTCACTGCTTCATTGTTGACTTTGAAAGACTGTCAATGTACAAACACACCAGGAACTCATTTCTAAAAACTATGCTAGCCCCTTTTTATGAAATAGGAATGAGGCTGAAATATAGTATGGAAAACCTGGATTAATCATAGTTAATGGGGTAAAAAGGCTTACATACCAAGGAGAGTAGAGAAAATAGTTGTCTCACCTCTTTCAGGAAGAACAAAATAGCTTTCAGAAGGTCATTTATCCCTCATAATGCTGAGCAGGGATACTTTTAACAAAAAAGGTCTACGAGGAGGGTAAGAGTGAGAGGTATGACACAATGGCTGACAGTCCATGCTCGGGCCTCATACACATCAGGAGTGGAATCCAGGCTGCACCATTCACCAACTATGTAACTCCAAAAGGCTAATGGCACCTCTCTGAGACTCAGTTTCATGGTCTATAAAATGGACACAAAGTGCCTACCTCTTAAAGTGTTTATGGGGTTAAGTGAAATTAAACACTTAGCATTGCGCCTCAAGTCAAAAACAGGAGCTATTTGTTCTTTTATGAACAGTAAAGAAATATTTAACCTGTAGCCTAAGAAGATGTCTGGTATTTAAACTAGAGAAAAAATTCATCTCCAAAGGAAACTGACATGATCACTGAAAGGAAACATGTCTCTCTAGAGCAGGTAACATAAAGAAGTGATGAAATTAAGTAGGGAAGAGGAAAGGGCCGACACCATGTGTTCCACAGCAGCTCATCCCTGCCCCCAAGAAATGCCAGTAATCCAGATTTTTATGTACACACTCCTGATTTTTGAATACTGGCTAAATAAAAACATCAAAGTTCTACAAACTAACAGCTTATGAATGCTAACTTGGGGTAGAGTCTCAAATTGGTAACTGCGGTGAGGCTTAGTGGTTATGTAGCTGAGAAGCCCCTTCCCTTTCTCCCCTCCAACTCCCTAAAACAGTATGTCTCAAAGGGGACAATTCCAGCATTTTAGAGAATTCTCTGAACAAACTATCCTAAGTGATACAGGACATTTAGTATCCTTGAAACTCACCTACTAAATAGCAGGGGCCTCCTCAAGTCATATGAGAAGCAAAAAACTCACCACACATTTAAGAATACCTTCTAATGGCAATACTTAGTGGGAAGGTCAAGAACACATATTTTCAAACAGAAAATAAGGACAGGATGACCATGACCAGTCCTGAATCAAGTGAACTAAAGTGTTTAATTATCATTTAACAGGAAATTTCCCTGAATAGAAAGCTTACAGTTGCTGTGGGAACAATTCAAAAAGCTAATCCCTCTCCTTAATTCTAGAATTAATTATGAAGAAAGAAAACTATTTTTTCCTGGCTATGACTTTTACAGTGTTACTGGACATTATAGTTTTTCACTGACCTCCCCCACTCCGGACAGCAGGAGTTAACATACAACTGTACATGCTTCACAAAATACATAATGGAATAAATCTAGGCACTCAAGTCATACACCCCCTGGTAAGACTCCTAGATTTTTCTCTTATTGCTCAATCTGCTGTCCAAGAGCATATCCAAGCTACCAGCATTTCCATAGCCAGGTATACACTAAGTGTAAAAAAAAATGTACCCATACAAAAACACGTACACAAATGTTCACAGAAGTATTATTCATAATAGTCAAGATGAGGAAACAATTTTATGCCCATCAACTACTGAATACATATAAGTAAGGTGTGATATATTCATACAATTTAGTATTATTTGGCCAAAACAAAAGAGGGGAGACATGAAGTACAGCTAAATGGATGAACTAAAATCATGCTAAGTCAAAGAAGTCAGACACAAAAGGATTATGATTCACTTTACATGAAAAGTTCAAACAGACCTATCTAGACACCAAACACAGATTAGTGATAGTGGTACCTGGGGATGGTGGAGACCAATAGGGACTGACTAAATTTCTTTTTTGAGGTGCCGGAAATGATGGTGGCTACATAGTTCTGTGAATACACAACTCTGTAAATATGCTAGAAGCCAATGAACCGTATAACTGACACTGGTAAATAAATAAAACAGCTCAATAAAGTTGTTTTTAAAAAGAGAAAAAAGCACAACTAAGTTTAAATGGTTAAATCGATAAAATATCATTTGTTCTCTTAAAAAATACCCTTTCCAGTCGAATTCCAAAAGATCACACATCATGCTTGCTGGAATCCCCCCCTTTCTTCTAATTATCTTAATTATTATAGTAAGTATCAATGATCCCTTACTCTTAACATAGCAGATTTTCCTCCTCCATGAGTGGCCATTCTTTGGGCATGAAGCAAGCTCACAAGACACATGTATTCAGTAGACATATGGGTACAGGCTGATGAGTCAGGCATTTCATCAGGGCATCGAACCAGATGAAATCAAATTTCTAAGGGAGTCTTTTTTTGTTGTTGATGTAAACGCATTTGCTGTGAATAATTTTGGAATCCTTTATTCCCTCTTAGTAGAAACTCTTGAAATTTAATTAGACAGTTTTGAAATGCTCCTCTCACTCATGAAGAGAATAACTCCTTTAAAGGTAAAAGAGCATTGAAACAACAATAGGCCAGGGCCTCCTCTGGTGGTGCAGTGGTTAAGCGCTGGGCTGAGAGGCTGCCTGCAGCCTCTGCAGCGCAGGTTCCCCGCCGCTGGTGAGGGTCCCACAAAAAAAACCAACAACAACAACAACAAAAAAAACCAACAATAGGCCAGAAGTTCTACTGGTCGTGCATAACAAAAGATTCACATTAAAAAATTAGAAACATTTTCTCCCAATATTGTGGCTAGGTCTGACTTTTGTTAAAGCGAAATACTCACTGTTTTCTATCAAAGAACTATGTATGGAAAATTTTAAAGCTTAAAAGGCAACAAAAGTGAGGTCACCTTAACTGTTCTAACAGAAAATCTTGCTGCACAAATTAAAGGTTGCCGGGGACTGACTGATCAGATACGTCGACACAAACAAGTCACAAAAACAGTGAAGCACAGCCAGCCTCCTGGGCCTGTAGTCTGTGCCTTCTGTCTTCAGTACGGCACATGAGGAATCCTATCTCCTCCTTGGAGCAAGCACTGCTATACCGACACCATCCACGATGCTTTTGAGACACAACAATACGATCTTTTTCTTTTGGATCAACAGAAGACAAAACTCCATAGGAAAATGTTTTTCATTCTTGTTTTATTGCTTTAGGTCATTCCCTATCTCTAAGGAGGGAACTAATAATAGTAAGCCATTAATCAAATGTGGTAATGTCCGCAAAGAGGATTATAAACTTCAATGACATCAATGGTAACCCACTGCCAGAATAAAGTAATATATGTTGGGGGAAACAGGTAGTAATGTGGGGTGAAAGCTGACCAGCCAGATACCCATAAATGCTGGCAGAAGCTGGCTTCCAGTGGCCAACAGTACTGGTAGTGAACTGGAGGGAGTGGGGAATAAAAAGAGAAACAAGAGCTTAGGACAACAAAACTGGAGGAATTTAGACACACTAAGAGCTGTGCTTTCCACCACCGAGACTAGAGAATGTTTCTTGTCCTTGCTGATTCCTGCCTCTCCTTTAAACTGGGTGTTTGCTTTACTCCATTCCCAAAGTATAAACTTTGACTTTTTATAGCTAAGCAGTGTGCTATTTTAAACATGTAGAGGAAATGCATTTTCAGTTACAAACATTTGCTCCCGTGAATCTGTTCTTATTTGCTAGCCAAGGATGTGGGGACAGGATGTTTTATTCTCCTGCTCTGGTTTTCCTGTATTGCTTAAATTTGTTTAGAAAGAAGAAAATAAAGTGCTTCTGCTAGATAATTTCTATAAACTGAAGTAGATCCAAAATTACAAATGATAAGTGTGTAGCAAAAGATTTTACTACACTGATAATGTTCTTATAATAAATTGAATGATTTCTGTAGATTCTTCCTTTCCTTGAAAAGATTTTCCATACCCTGGACACGCAGTCTGCAGTAGATACTAAAGTTTGTATGATAAAATATACCTACTTATGGCACCTAAATCCGAATCCCCTTCGTCCCGTCTTTCCCCAAGCACAGTTACAACTGCAGCAGCTGAGAGGCACTTCAGAAAAATTACCTACCAGGGCCGCCCCTGGTGGCGCAGGTGGTTGAGCACAGCGCTGTGAAGCTGTCTGCAGCCTTTGCAGTGCCGGTTCAATCGCGGCCAGCCGGCGAGGGTCCCATATGGCGCGGCAGACCTCTCCTGTCGCGCCTGCTATTCCCCTCAGCAGTGTATTTCGTCAGTCTGCCTGTTCTGTTCCCCGCTCTGTCTGGTGAATCCTCTCACCTTCCCGCACATCTGGCCTGTACCCCGGCTCTTGTATAAATAAATAAATAAATAAATCTTAAAAAAAAAAAAAAAAAAATTACCATACCAAACTTGAAGGTCATCTCAGTCTATTAAAAAAAATCAAGGCCCAGGGCCTCCCCGGTGGCACAGCAGTTGAGCGCTGGGCTACGAAGCTGACCGCAGCCTCTGCAGCGCGGTTCGATCCCCGGCTGCAGGGTGAGGGTCCCACATGGTGCGCAGACCTCTCCTGCCCCCTGCTACTCCCCTCAGCAGTGTACTTCCTCAGTCTGCCTGCTCTGCTCTCCACTCTGACTCTGGTGAATTCTCTCGCCCTCCTGTGCTTCTGACTGTGCCCAGTGCTTGTATAAATAAATAAATCTTAAAAAAAAAGAAAGAAAGAAAAAAAAAAATCAAGGCCCATATTATTACAGTTCAACGTGTCCCTATTTTCATGTACAACTTCAAGGACTTTTATACAGGTACCAGGCAGATATAGCTTTGTAATCTGTTACATTCTATTACAGTTTTCAAAGAAACTGACTCTGATCAAATTTCACTTTACCCCTTTATAAGGGATAAATCCCCTGAAAGATATTTCACCCAAACAGTTTCCTGTTGGCCCTCCAGACTTGTTCCTCATGCTGCTTTGGGCCACAAATGAGGTCTTGTATGGAATGTCTGACAGACTTCTTTCTTCACCAAATTTTAGTCAGGTTTCTTTGAAACTTCTTTAGACCTTGGTCCTGACCCCCATCTTTGCTGGGCCTGCCTCATTTAGTTTTAGGAAGAATTCTGCTCAATCAATTTGGAGGAAATCCTCTACCCATGATGTTTGATCACTCTCTTCCTCATTTTCTATCTTTGATGTGGAAGCCCCCGGCCTGCTTTCAGCAAGAATCCTGCTAAATTAGGTTTAGGAAGAATTCTGTTAGCTTTAATATCTCCTCTTAGTAGTGCTCCACCTGCTGATACCCCCTCATTCTGCTGCTTAACTGGGTTCGAAGTTGGTCCTCATCTCTCTCTTCCATTGTCAATCTTGACGCCTGTTACAACAGTTCTGCATAAAATGTTCCTTATCCTTGTATCAAGCACTCAGTAATTTTTTCTCTCACAAGCCTCAGTGGTCAATGGAATGCCTGATGAGATGGGAAAGAGGGAGGAAGGGAGAGCTGATCACTTACTCCCCTGGTTTCCCCCTGGAGGATCAGTCCCTCAAGTGATGTCTCAGTGACAGAGGAGGCTCTCTCCACATAGCCCTCCCTGCTTCCAGGGTCTCTTGCCCATTCAAGATTAGGATTAGATATGGAGTCTCATTATTACTAGCCCTGTGGAACACCACACTATTCCTATTCCTGTGTTTTTCCATCACTTAGTGAGTTATTAAACTCTCCTCAAAGTATCCTAATTTGAGGATACCTTCTGTTTTCTGCTGGGTCTCCCTATTACAGGTATCATCTCAGCAGATTTCTTATCATGCAGAGGCTATGAGTTCTAAGAAAGGAAGGCATGGATATAGACTACAGTGAGTGTTTTATGAGTGACACAGTGACTTAACCTGACCTTGTAGGATGCCACTTCACCCTCTTCTATTTACCTTCATAATTACAGTAATAGAAGACATTTGTTTTCAAGTGAAATCTCTAATCATCAGTAGGGACTTCTTTAAGAAATACCCAAAAAGGCTAGAAGTAAAAACTGTGCTAGTTGAAAATGACCATGCTAGAAACCTAAGGTAAAAGAAAGTTTAACTTTTTTTTTAAAAAAAAATTATTTATTTATTTATTCATAAAAGAAATGCGGTACAAGACAGAGGTGCGGGAGGTGAGAGGATTCACCAGAAACAGAGTGGGGAGCAAAACAGGAAGATCTACTGATATACACTGATAAAAAGGGAGGAGCAGGTGAGACAGGAGGTCTGCTGTGCCATGTGGGTCAGCTCCCTGGCCAGGGATTGAACTTGTGCTGCAGTGGCTGCAGATAGTTTCATAGTGCTGCGACTTATCCCCTTGTGCCACCAGGGAGGCCCTGGCTTTATTTCTGTCTGGTAATTAATATAGTTTAGTGTCATAGTAATACTTTTAATAAATGCATCAAATAAATATTTAATAGCAGATGCTCAGGTGGAAACCCAAGTAAAATCCTGCAGAAGATAATCCACATATTGCCAAATTCAATTTGTAGGTTTTGAAATCAATTAAGTGACATTTTTTCAATGACATACTACACACAGTAATGTAAAAACAAAATCAGTTTATCATTTGTAATAACAATAAATGCCATTTCACCAAATTTTTATTTCTCTTTTTTACATCTATGTCTGCATCAGTACATACTGTAAACTGTATTCCTTACTTTAAGTGGCCATCAATAAAGTTTAGAAGCGAGTGGTCTGAAGACTTTCAAAACAATATAATGATTAAAAGACTGCAAACATGTTGCTTCACCCTATAGACCTGCCTTTTTAAAAAAAATCTCAACCTTTACAGAACTGTACAAGCATATCAATGACTGAAATATAAAACTTAATGAAACAATATTTACTTTTACCATATACGATGACCTTTTTAGTATATTTCATTTATTTTAAACACTTGAAAAATGCTGGCTTAGAGTATTAACAGACTAGGATCTGGAGAACTCTGTTCACATTACAGTCTCATTCATGGACTGCCTTCATCAGTATTTACATCACTTCTACTGTGGTAGCAAGCACTCAAATCTCTTTCCTTCTTGAGTTTCTGTGTAACTACTACAGAGTAGCTCCACTGGGAGAGAAAATATTTGGATCAAGAAGCAGATGCAGAGCATGGAGCAGATGCAGAAACAGCTATGTGTTCTTGTACTCACTGCCAGGGAACCCTGCGCATAGCTCTGACTCCAAGCACCTGCAGCTCACAGCCCAAGGGCTGGTGGAAGCAGCTGTGCCAATGAGGACAGATGGGAGTTGGAGGATAAAAAGCCCAGCCTCCGTGTCCGCACTGTATTCTTCGCCATCTCCCTGTGTTCCCCGGCAGGACTGAGCACCAGCTACCACCAACAGCAAGCTGGGCAGCAACAACTTGCACTGGCTTCCTCTCTTCCCTACCGCCCCACAACTTCATGGAGTCACCTCCCACCAAAAGGACCTACATTCAAACTTTTGTCTCCAGGTCTGCTTCTGGTCAACAGTTCAGAGTCAGAGTTGCAAAGATGAGAAAGGCCTATCCTAGAAAAGCTTATTTGATAAGAAAATCAGTATTTTTTTAAATATAAGAAGTCAAAACTTTACTGTTTGTAGCAATGACACAGGTTTTTATAAGGAGAGACGGAAGAAGTGACACACTGTGACAGAAGAGTCGGAGAAGCCCCTTGAATTACATGTACTAATTCCAACACCTTAAAGATGCAGAGCTCTCCCGGGAGTCAGTCAATGATCCAGGGTGCTCATGACGCGAGTACCCAGGCTTTTTGTATTGGCTGTGAAGCTTCACTCCTAACATATAGGTTAAGAAGAAAGGAATTTTTATTTCCTCCAGAGAGAAAGAATTCTAATCTTCACCTAAAAATAACTCAAGTAATATGGAAAATATGGAAGGAAGAAAAATGAACAAGTGTCTGACAATGTGTTAAACAGAATTACTGTACATCAGTTCTGACCTTTTTGTTCCTCTGAGGTCACTGGGGGGTGGGAGTGAATATTCAACCCAAAGTTGAATTAGAAGTTCTGATGAACTGCTGATATTTTCATTCAGAAATTAATTTTTAAAATGTAAAGGCTACTGTAAATGAGGACTTTTTTCAGAATGGAATCAAAATAGAAAGCTATGTTTAATTTTCCTTTGCACCTGCCATTCTGGCAAATATTTCTGGAAAGGCAGAGCAGCAGCATAATCCCCTCTCAGGCAAGGAGTCATGAGAGCTCAAGTGAAGCTGGGGGTCCTTAAACTGGAAACAGGCCGGCCAGCGTTCCAGGCACAACTGGCCTGAGCTGCAAACACTCACCCTGACCCGGCAGGCAGTGGCGGCAGAGTTGAAGGGACATTAGTTGATGGTTTTTCTTTCTCATTTTGCTTGAAGAAAGATTTGGCTTCTTTAGATGTAGCATCCACTTCCTTAGTCACCCTGTACAACAAGGAAAGAGATACTAAGTTTACAAGGCAAATAAAAAAAGAGGGAAAAAAATCTAAGAAAAGGAAATAAATGACAGGGGAAATAGCTACTGGGCTTGTAATAAACTCTGGCTACTGAACTTTAAGATTCGAGTTTATTGGAACAGTTCTAGAAAACATTTTCCCTCTAAATGAGACAACATGTATGTAGATTTGATCTCTCATTAGATCCCCTCCCTGACTTCTGTCAGCATAAAACACTCCAGTAGTCACTACTGAATCACAGTCCACTGGCGGTTACTGATGTGGAGGCTGAAAAAGGCCCCTCACAGTAGCTCCCACACAGAATAGAACTCATACTTTAAGACCCAGTAAAAGCTGGTATGGGGAGAAAGAATATTTGGGAGAAAAACACTGGCATTATTTCAAGGAGAAAAGCCACACTATAAACAATGGGAAATACTCTGCAGTATTTCCTAATACACCTAAAACAAGCCAGAGTGGAAACAAAGTTACTTAAAACTAACTAAACTGGCACTAATTCAGCAGTGAAAGAAAGCTGTGTGACTGAGAATCCTGTCCAATTTCCAATGTGGAAAAACTGCCCTCAATAACACAGAGTCCTAAAGGATCAAATAAGAATATTTACAGTGCCTGAAATTTCAGATAAAGAGAGACGTCCCAATGCGTGACTAGACTTGCCAAGTCAACAAAAACATCTGAGGAACTCTGTTTAAATTCCAGCCTCTGTGTAGGAGGGCTCATAGTTATGGTCCTACTGTATTATGAAACATTCAATTAGGTTGTCCAGAATAATACTGCCAAGAATATTAACAGGCGAATCCTACACATTCCGTTTTCTCAAGAATGTAAGTCCGTACAGACTTAAATCTTTGTGTCCCTCTAGTCTCCCAAATGAACCACTCAATAATCACTATCAAAAGTGGAAGAGGAGGAATTTAAATGACAGATTAGACCATCATTCAGCAAATAGTCATTCTTTCCCTGGTGACCAAGAAAATAATCTTCCACCGCACTGATAATGAACTTGGGCACATGTATTGCTTTAATGGCCAGTGAGAAGTGAAGTGACGTGACAAGGATAGAAGCTATAAATATGTCTATGTTCTCTACTTGTGCCCAGAGTCCCTCCCTTTCACCATAGAAGAACATGCCTCAAGAAGGTGCTGGTCCAAGAGGCTGAAAGACCTAAGAGCCAGATCTGAACCTAGCAAGCAGCCTGGAGTCAAGCTGAGACAAACTGAATCCCAGACACCCAGAAGCCCATAAGCAATAATAAACACTTTGGGATGGTTTATTACAGAGCATTTCTCTAGCAAGAGCAGACACATCAGTAAATTCAAGAGTGAGAAAATGGAAATCCAAGGGGTTAAGTTACTTTTCCAAGATTATCCAGAAATCAAGTGTTGATAGCAATGTTAGAGAACCCTCTAGTAGACTGTATTTCCCAACTATCACAACTATCCTATCTTATCTGTTCTTCCACAACCTAACTATCCCAAAGCAGGGGTGTGTGTGTTTATTTGTGTGTGGGTGAGACCACACCTTGAAAGTAGTGTGTCTTTGTGGCTTCCAGTTCTTAGAATTCAGTGGAAGTGGCAGTGCATGACCTCTGAGGCTAGCTAATAAAAGGTGATATAGCTTCCAACTGTTTCTCCCTCTTGAGAATGCACCTTTGAGACCCAAAGTTACCATACAAGAAGTCTGGCCCCTTTCCTATTTTTTTTCTTTTTCTCCCCCCCGAAAGCCTCCCTTTTCTTCACTGGACTCAAACACAAGTTTATTGAGACTTGTAGTAAGAGACAAATTTGTGAACCAGACACAATGCTGTGTAGTATGGCCCCCTGAAGTCACCATGCTGGATAGAACACATGGGAAGACCACGCAGAGGCAAATGCCAGAGTAGTCTGATCCTGGCCCTGGGTGACTAAGTCTGCCTAGCCCTGGCACCAGACATGGGAGTAAGGAAACCTTTGGGATGGCTCCACTAACCACAGCAGCAGTAGTGACACTGAGCAAAAACAGCCTCGCTGAGCTCAGCCACCCCCAGAACTATGAGAAATTACAATAATACAACTGTTTTAAAGTCACTAAATTTGGCAGTGACTTTATACTGCTATATAGACAACTGAAATAAACCCACATCCAAATCTAAGACTTAATGCAGAGTCCGAGAAGCAGGAATAGAGAGAGTACTTTAAATTTCTGTGCCCCGGGCAGAATCTGGGGCAGACCTGAGATGGCTCATGAACAACAAGTGTGAAGATCACTGAGAAATGGTGGCTAAATACAAGTTTTATTTGCCTGTCTCTACCAAAACCCTATTAAACAGCGGGGGGAATTTAAATAGCAAAACCACACACAAAAAACAAGAAGTCTATCAAAAAAAGGATGTTAACCAAACTCTCTGAAGACAGAAAGCAAATAGACAAGGAGTATAACTGCCTTAGGTTTTTGTTTTCTCTGACCTCCTAAGCCTACAGCAATGTGGAATGGTTAATAACAAGGAAACCAAACTATACTAGCTTTTAGAAAGGCTCAGTAAATGAGATACCAGGAACCTCTGAAAGTGGAGGGGCAGGGTAGTGCTAAAACCACAGGAGACTCTCCAGTCCAACTTAGTAGTAGAACCCATTACTCTTAGGAGAAATGAAAACCACAGAAGTTCTGGACTATAAAGACAGGGCTGAAGTCTCAATCTGAAAAGAGGGGAATAAATGGAAAGCTATTTGTCTTCCATTGACACAGCAATCCCAGAGATGACATGTTCCAGAGAGCTGAATTACTAGATGGAATGCTACTGAACCTGTATTAGAATTTGCTACAGTAAGAAATAAGTATATACTGTGTTATGTAGTTTCTGGGTCTTTTACCCCAGCATATTGTAGACTAGCCTAACTACTCTGTCATCATTTAACTAATAAAGTTTCAGAAAAAGTGAAAATAGGGGAGAGGTTATCAACAAAAAGGAAAATTTCCGAGGAGGAGGAATTTCCACAAGAGGAGTCACAGAGCATTCAACATAGCAAATTTTAAAAGATCAACATTAAGGAACATCACTACAAAATTTTTTTTAATTGTGGAATTTCAGAATATTGTTATTTTTTTTTTTTTTTTTTTAATTTTCTAGAGGCATGTCTTATTTATTTATTTATTATTTGTTTGTTTGTTTGTTTTATACATGCACTGGGTACAGTCAGAAGCGCGGGAGGGTGAGAGAATTCACCAGAGCCAGAGCGGGGAGCAGAGCAGGCAGAGGGACCGAAGGACACTGCTGAGGGGAGCAGCGGGCGGCAGGAGAGGTCTGCCCGCCATGTGGGACCCTCCTCTGGTGGCCGGGGAGCAGCCGGGGATTGAACCGGCTGCAGAGGTTGCAGGCAGCTTCGCAACCCAGCGCTCAACCGCTGCGCCACCGGGGAGGCCCTCAGAATATTGTTATTAAGAGAAAAAGAAGATCAAGCTGATCTAGTTACAGGAAAAGTAAAAGATGCCTGTACACAAATCAGTTTTGTTTTGTTTTACCAGAGGACTGACAAAACCTTTTTAGCAGCCACCTAAGACAACTTAGTGAACATTTTCTGGAAAGCAACCTAGATCAAGGCACTGTTAGGGATGGGAGGCAGGAAAAGATTCATGGTCTGTGCACTTACAGGACTCTCCGTCCATGAGGACAGGTAACCATGAAAACAAGCCATGATAACGCACAGTCTATAGTAAGGGTCACAAATAAAGCAGGGAAAAGTATAAGCTGTGGGAGTATCTCTGTCATTCTTGGAATCAAAGTCCTTTCCACATTCATCAGGAAAAAAGTTCTATAAGCTGGTATATTTCCCTCAGGGACTTTGGTAATTGACACAAAGTAATGCCAGGCGATTAGTCTTCCTTGACAGCAGGCCTAGAACTCTGCTTTTAACAAACAATAAAAAGAAATTCAGCTGTCTGAATCTTCCAGTAGAACATTAAGTTACAGACCACTTCTAATATATCAAAAGGAAAACCTGACAGGAAAAGGACCACTATTAGCAAGTTAATTCAAGTGTTATCAAGAGAAATTCCACTTTAACTTCATTTTCACTTACTTAGAACTTCCTGAAAAGTCTTTATTTAGCCAGAAACTTTCCATGACTGGCCTTTTCCAAAAAGTGACTCATTAGGAAAGTCTGAGCTAACTGACTCAGCTGATTATGTGTCAGGGAAGGACAAAAAAATACTATTTTTCCTCATTCCACAAGGTTAATAAGCTGTACATTTTTTTCAACTGGGGAAATATAAAGCAGAAGGAAAAATCCAAAATTTAACAATTAAAATATTATTAGGAAAAAACTAAAAGACTAACTTTGTGCTAACACTACCTTATGCTTATACTTACAAATTCTTCCCAGTCATCACTAGCTCTTTCTCATATTTCTTAAAGATGTAGTAATGCTCTTAAACTTGATACAAAGACAAAAAAGAAAAAGCAGAATAATGATATGAAGAGTTAAAAAAGATATGCTCACATCCATATACCACATTAACAACTGGCAGTCAATTAAAATTCAAGTCCCAACTTCCTATGAGGATTCACTTATAATACCTAAATTTAAGTATAAACAATATAAGTTTAAAAAAAACACACTACACCAACTATTATCAGGGTTTTCATTTTCTGCAGGACAGAGTCACAGACAACTTGTCATGTGATACATGTCTGCAATGTAGTTTAAAGTTAAAAGCATTCATAACCTCTGGATATAAATTACATGTGTATGTTGACAGGGGAAAAAAGCTTCCCTTTTTACAGCTCTTTGTTTTTGAGACATGGTGCTGCCCTCTTCTGACAAATCACAGAAATAGTAGGCTCCCTGAATACAATATTTAAAATTACCATCCATTTGCTTAAAAAATGAAGTGGGAAGTATGTCTAGTTATTCAGACAACTATATTTATAAATATCAATAAGACCACAAAATTTAATTTTGTTAGGAAATTTAACGATTCCCCACAACAATTATTTACTAGTTTAATACTTTTTCTACTGAAGTTTTAATAAATCTTCCTTCGATTTCCATTTTGACATTTGGGAAATAATGCAAGCCAAGAAAGACTTCTAAAAAAGTTAAAACCTATGTTCCTAATGGTAAATATTTTCTGTATTATTTTTGCAGGACTTCCAAACCACTAAAGGTTTCTCCTCAGTGGTCTGCTACCCCCTACTGGATAACTCATTCGTTTCCAGTGTGATTTACCACAGCAAAATACATTACAAATGCACATGGTCAAAAATTCTTTAATGGATCCCCCTAAATGACTGATCAAAGGAAAGCATGTCTTTACAATGGAGAATACTCACAGATATTGCCTTAAGTGGTCTAACTTATCACCACTAAAACTGAGGGTAAGTTACTGATGTGATGCACTGAGGTAGACAAAACATCATCAATCTGAAGCCTATCATGAGGAAACAATGCAACAATTCAAACAGGGATATTCTGCAATACAAATGAACTAAAAATATACATATATAAATGCCATGAAATAAAAATCTTAAAAACAGTTCTAATTTCAAAGAGGATAAACTAAATGCATAGTATAAACTTGGATTAGATCTTGGACTCAACAAAAAATAATGTTATAAAGACTATTACTGGGATAACTAGGAGAAAATCTGAGCAGACTCCTAGGAAAGCACTTTAAAATATGAGTTGCAAAACAACCCTGTTATTGGTCCGAGAAGAGATGAGGATGGAAATTCGAAGTATTCAGAAACCTAGCTAGCAATTTGACATTGTCTTAATACTCAAGACATGATCAGTGGACTCACTGCATTAAGCAGATTCTGGACCAATTCTGGTACTGTCAAATTCAGAAGGTGGACATGTGCAATATTAGTACATCAGTCATGCACAGTATGACCACATTACAATTTGTATGTCACTTTAGGGTTCTGTCAACTAAAACCCTAAAGTGTAAGAAGATTTAAGCATTTATTTTTATAAGTTGTTATTTTTACATTCATTTTAATAGTTAACGAAGTGGGACTTTTTTTTTTTTTTTTTTTGTGGGACCCTCGCTGGGCGGCTGGGAAATAAACCGGCGCTGCAGAGGCTGTGGGCATCCTCGCAGCCCAGCACTCAACCGCTGTGTCACCAGGGGAGGCAACCAAGTGGGACTTCTAAAATTTATAGACTAAAGGGCCTCCCTTGGTGACGCAGCGGTTGAGCGCTGGGCTACAAAGCTGCCCGCAGCCTCTGCAGCACCGGTTCAATCCCCAGCTGCTCCCTGGCGCACAGACCTCTCCTGCTGCGCCCGCTGCTCCCCTCAGCAGTGTATTTCGTCAGTCTGCCTGTTCTGTTCCCCGCTCTGGTGAATTCTGTCACCCTCCCGCACTTCTGACTGTACCCATTGCTTGTACAAATAAAATAAATCTTTAAAAAAATTTATAGATTAAAATTAGTAACTAAGTGAATAAAGTGAAACTGGCATATTTTTTAATCCAATCACTGGCAGCAAAACAAGCATCATTGTACTTTTCTATAAAGAAAACACAACCTTCTGAATGCAGCATCAGTAGTAAACTACATGATGATAATGGAGATGATGCCAAAGAAATGAAGGTCAACTGTCTTTAGTCTATGAGACCTCATGTACAGAGTTTGGTCATGCAGTGCTAAAATCATATTGAGTTTTTTGCAGAGATGTTTTGGCTAATGAAGCAATGGATCCATCAAAACTTCAGTGGCATTTACATATAAAACAAACAATCAAAAAAAAATTTTGGAAGAAAGAATACTAAGCTAACAGGCCAGTAGAAGTGGATGCAAAATTCCACACATTAACATCAGTGCACTGTAATCTTCTCAGAAAGGAGCACTTTCAGTTGATAACTTAAAAACAAATACTGCTGCCAAAACCTTCAAACTGTTTGTCTGAAAATCTTGGTAACCGAGACAAAGAAAATGTTTCAAGTACAACTTTTTAATGACACCAAACTTTGACATATTCAGGATCTGGCTTAAATTAAGACAGTGAAAACTATAATAAAGTTAGCAGGGAATTTTCTTGATGCAATTTGAAGAAGGCCATGTTACTGCTAATGTGATATTTAGTATTTGTGTGGTTTAAACACGAGGATGATATAAAGGATTGATTTCAGTTTCTTTATAACTAACAAAACCGACACTGATGTATATATCTAACATCACATTGTCAACAAATGTGATTGGAAATTTAAGTGTTTAGAAGAGTATTCCCAATGATGCAGCTGCAAAATAAGAAAACAGTTTAGATTAAGAAGCTTGTACTAGAACATAAATTAACATTCTCTGTTGTTTTCTCAACATTTTCCTCATTGAAAAAATCCTGCTGCCAAAAAATATAATTTTTCTTAGTAGTAAAAATTGTAAATTATGCGAAGTTAATGCATTAAATTTTTAGAGGACTCTATTTATTTATTTGTTTTTAATAGATGAATTTCTTTTCTTTTTCTTTTTAATTTTACACAAGAACCGGGGTACAGGCCAAATGCGTGGGAGGGTGAGAGGAGTCACCAGAGGCAGAGCAGGTAACAAAACAGGCAGACTAACGAAATACACTGCTGAGGGGAGCAGCAGGTGAGACGGAGAGGTCTGCTGCGCCACGTGGGACCCTCACCAGCCGGCTGGGATCGAACCCGCACTGCAGAGGCTGCGGACAGCCTCACAGTGCGGTACTCAACCACCTGCGCCACCAGGGAGGCCCTGAGGACTCTTTTAAATGTGATAAATGAAGGATGATCTTAAATGTGCATGTTATAGTGCATGCTCAGAGCACAATGATTACAAAAAATAAAAATGTTGAGAATGATAAACTGAAGAATAATGCATTGTTTCTAAAAGAAAAAAAAGTAACCAGATGGCTCCAATTTTAAAGCTCTCAATTGGTAAAATGTCCTTATTTGTCTGATAACTCTGGTATCTATAATAATCTCTCTATTTCCATGCAAGAAAGGAATCAACACATTTTCAATAGCAAATAAATTACAAGAGTAAAATAAAATTTAGAAGCTTGAAAGAACAATTTTTTTTCCTGAAAGACTAGAATTTCAACAGATTAATGTTTCACAGAATATCCTGAATTATATTTTCCATGAAAAGACTATCCACAAATAGGAAATTTATGCATCCAGAGTTTCTTTTTTCACTGAATTAAAACAAATTTAATTATAACTTGTCAGGAACTGGCACTAATAGAATTCCGAAGATGAACTTTGAAAATGGCTTTATATTGGATAAAAGTAAAATGGAAATAGAGCACATAATGATACTGCTTTAAAATCTGTACCTCCATCCTCATGAAAATATCTTTGTGAGGTAGGTTTCCTTGTAAGTATTATTAGGACAAAAATGAAAACCAACACAGAAGAAGATATGTATATATTATACATATATAAATGACCCTTGAACAATATGGGTTTGAACTGTGTAGATGCACGTATACACGGATTATTTTCAACAGATGTATAGTTGGCCCTCAAACCTCACAGTCAAAAGTATTGTAAATAAATTTTCTTTTCCTTATGATTTTACAACATGTTCTTTCCTCTAGCTTACTTCATTCTAAGAATACAATATATAAAATACAAAATATGTGTAATCAACCACATTAGGCTTATGGTTAACAGCAGGTTGTTAGTAGTTAAGTTTTTGGGGAGTGAAAAATTATTCAGATTTCAAAGTGTGTGGGGCCTGCACTCTTAGCCCCTCCCTACATTGCTCAAAGGTCAACTGTACATTATCCTCTAAGAGGAGTGGTATTATCAATCCAACTTATATTAGATAAATTTTTTTTTAAAGATTTATTTATTTATGCATACAAGAGCTGGGGTACAGGCCAGAGGTGTGGGGGGAGTGGTGGTGAGAAGATTCACCAGAAACAAAGTGGGGAACAGAACAGGCAGATTGACTGAAATACACTGCTGAAGGGAGCAGTGGGTGAGACAGGAAAGGTCTGCTGTGCCATGTGGGTGGCTCCCTGGCCGGGGATCGAACTTGTGCTGCACTGGCTATGGACAGCTTCATAGGTTGCGTCTCAACCCCTTGCACCACCAGAGAAGCCCACATAAGATAAATTAACAAGAAAGAAGTAAGTTATTTTGTCATATTAAAAACTTTAAAAATTAATATAAGCAGCATTTATTCAATGTATGTCTATATATTAAGTTTTGAGAACTGATAATATTCAGTTTTTTTGTTTCAATTACAGAATAATAAAGTGTAACAGTGATCCACTGTATCAACTGCTCATATTTCAATACTTAATTATGTAAATTAAGTATTTACATAATTTTTTTTCCTGTCTTATGTTCATTTTAACTACATTCAATGAAATGTAATTCTTGTCTATAGGATCTTACTGTTAAAAAGTTGGGCTTGTATATTTTATCTTTCTAATTTATTTTTCTAGTAATCTTTCATTTTACAAAAGTACCGGTCATCAAGAAGTTGAAAATAATTGCATTAATGTGAAGTTGACTAGAAGTGAGGGTCATACTGCCACAAAGGAGAATGCCCTGTTGGTGAGGAACAAAGCTGAGGTATTTAAGAGTGAGATATCAGGATAAATAGAAGTAATTCTCATATGGTTCTTTGAAGACAAAAAGAGAGAAATACAGATGTAAGCGGCAGAGAGGCAAAATGTTAGCAAATCTGTATGATGTTGGCCTCCCTGGTGGTGCAGCGGTTGAGCGCTGGGTTGCGAAGCTGCCCGCGGCCTCTGCGGCATCGGTTCGATCCCCGGCTGCTCCCCAGCCACCGGAGGAGGGTCCCACATGGCGCGCAGACCTCTCCTGCCGCTCGCTGCTCTCCTCAGCAGTGTACTTCAGTCCTTCTGCCTGCTCTGCTCCCCGCTCTGGCTCTGGTGAATTCTCTCACCCTCCCGCGCGCTTCTGACTATACCCAGTGCATGTATAAACAAAGCAAACAAACAAATAATAAATAAAATAAATTAAAAAACATGCCTCTATTTAAAAAAAAAATCTGTATGATGGGTACATGGGTATTTATTATAATATCATTCTGGCAACATTTCTTTCTTTTCTTTTAAGATTTATTTTTATTCATTTATGCATAAAAGAACTGGGGTGCAGGCCAGAGGTGCGAGGGGTGAATGGATTCACAAGACAGAGTAGGGAGCAGAAAGATGGACTTACTGAAATACACTGCTGAGAGGAGCAGAGGGAGAGAGAAGAGAGGTCTGCTGCACCATATATGGATTAGCTCCTTGGCCAGGGATCGAATTCAGGCCTTCACAGTGATAGTGCTGAGACTTAACCTCTGTATCACCAGGGATGCCCTCTGGCAACATCCTTTTTTTTTTAAGATTTATTTATTTTATTTATATAAGCACTGGGTACAGTCAGAAGCGCGGGTGGGTGAGAGAATTCACCAGAGACAGAGTGGGGAACAGAGCAGGCAGAAGGACCGAAGTACACTGCTGAGGGGAGCAGCAGGCGGCAGGAGAGGTCTGCGTGCCATGTGGGACTCTCCTCCGCTGGCCGGGGAGCAGCCAGGGATTGAACCGGCGCTGCAGAGGCTGCGGGCAGCTTCACAACCCAGCACTCAACCGTTACGCCACCGGGGAGGCCCTGGCAACATCTCTTTAAGTGAAAATTTTCAGAAGAAAAAGTTGGGGGGCCTCCCTGATGGCGCAAAGAGTTAAGCACAGCAATATGAAGCCATCCGTAGCCTCTGCAGCACGAGTTTGATCCCTGGCCAGGCAAGGTGCTACCCACATGGCCCAGCAAACCTCTCCTGTCTCACCCGCTGCTCCCCTCAGCAGTGTATTTCAGTCCATCTGCCTGTTCTGTTCCCCACTCTGTCTCTGGTGAATCCTCTCACCCCCAGCACCTTTGGCCTATATCCCAGTTCTTGTATGCATAAATAAATCAATCTTTAAAAAAATTTTTTTTTAAATAATAAAAAATTTTGTTTCACACCATTTATAATACTATAATGCCAAATGCTAATTTCCAAGATGTACTGCCAATTGTTGGAAATGGTATTTTTTTTTTTTAATTTTTTTTTTTTTTAAGATTTATTTATTTATCTTATACAAGCACTGGATACAGTCAGAAGCGCAGGAGGGTGAGAGAATTCACCAGAGCCAGAGCTGGGAGCAGAGCAGGCAGAAGGACCGAAGTACACTGCTGAGGGGAGCAGCGAGCGGCAGGAGAGGTCTGCGCGCCATGTGGGACCCTCCTCGGTAGCCGGGGAGCAGCCGGGGATTGAACTGGTGCTGCAGAGGCTGCGGGCAGCTTCGCAACCCAGCGCTCAACCGCTGCGCCACCGGGGAGGCCTGGAAATGGTATTTTTTTTAAAGACTTATTTATTTATACAAGAACTGGGGTACAATCAGAGGTGCGGGAGGGGAAAGAATTCACTAGAGACAGAGCGGGGAACAGAACAGGCAGACGGACTGAAATACACTGATGAGGGCAGCAGCGGGCAAGAGAGGAGAGGTCTGCTGTGCCATGTGGGTTTCCCTCTTGCCAGTCAGGAATCGAACCCATGCTGCACAGGGTGCAGACAGCTTCACAGCGCAGCGCTCAACCCCGCTGCACCACTGGGGAGAAACTGGGTATTTTTAAGAGTATCAATTTTAGGGATATTTAGAATTTGAGAGCATACAAGCCTAATTAATTATTGCCAAGGAAAATAAATGACCACCTAGGTAAGATTATTGATTGGAACTTCTCTGTTCTCATTCATTTCCAAATTATAGACCTGTTGTTTTCAGGCAATAAAATTTAAATAAATGGGGAAAGGAATATTTTAGGCATATATGGTTCTTACCTAGAACAACCAGGTTTCAAGGCCCTACTACTTTTCTACACTGGTAATAAACCTCGTGAATCAATTTAAAAACTAATGTTAAGATGAAGAAATAATACTGGAATCAAATATCTCTCCTAAGTGCTTTCAATTCTTATCTGATTTCAGAGGCTTCACTGGGGCTCATGCTTCACAACTAAAAAGTAATAAAAGGAGAAATGATTGAGGCAAAGCAGAAAACATGGCAATGGATAAATGGAAGCACAAACTTATTTCATGAAGAGGTATCATCCTATATTGCTGAATCACATAGTGTTACCTCAATTTAAAGGTTCTTGTTTCTGTTCCGCTATCCATTTTGTAATACCCAAAAACTAATTACCACTTCACCTAACCACTTCATAATAACCAAAAATCACACTGCCATATATGAAAGCACTTTTCTCATTGTTTGTTCCCTCAAATTCCAAGTTCATGGAGCCACCTGTATGCCTTGAGCTCAAATAAAATTCTTGTAAACAATCATAATAGGCTGGAATGAGGACAGATGTCTTAACACCATTTAGAAAGATACTCACTCTTAAAGAACTAATTTTTATGTCTGTGAAAGTCATCTTACCTGACTTCTTCACCAGCAAAATCAAAGACCTTGGTGATTTTAACTTTTTCTGTTTCTTTAGGTTTCTCTAGTTCTTCTGCTTTGACCAACAATTTACTTGAACTTGTCTCTTCACTCTCCTCTTCTCTCTTTAAAAAAGTAAAAAATATAATTAGTTTCATGTAAGGAAGAAAGCTGAAAGAAGTATCCAAACTGTATTTAAGGCTATTCTTCAACATTCCATCTTAAACAGCTAAAGATCTATTGGAAATTTACCTGATTACAAAGACTTATTTTTCCTACTACAGGGAATGCTTTGTTTTTCACTCAGTAGTTACTATCAAAAGGCATCTGATCTGATTTCTGTTTTAGGTTTCAAATCTGTTTGTTAAAAAATAACCAAAAACCTTTCCAGGAACTTAGCGTATTTCTGGAAGAACATTCATCTCGTTCACCTATCAAACTCACTTTAGTGTGCATGCTTGGGGGCACCTTTGTTTTTGGTCCAACATCATTGAGGAAGCTGGCCCATAATTCATCCTCCTTCTTTTTCCTTGCATCCTCTGTCCCAATGCCTTTTTCCTGCTCTTCAGCAGGGTCATCCTCCTCGCCGCTACTTCCTCCAGAGTCCTCATTGGAACCGTCCTCTTCCTCGTCTTCTAACAAGAGGCCACTTTGTTTTCTCTTCCTAAGCGCCAACAATCACACAGAAACAAAAGACAAGAGAGACAATGCACAATGATTTCAGTTATCCCCTCAATTCCAAACATGATACTGCAAACCGTAGAAAACTTTCAAATCTGGGACTACTGATTAACCTCACAGTGGGGGAAGTTGGGGAGGTAAACTATTGATAAAATTTTGTGGAAGTAAGAAAGAATTCAGTTCTTACGGATACACTCCCTTCCAAACAGAATGAAAATACAGTGCTTTACTTCTAAGCCAGGATCAGCTATTTTCACCAAGAAAACACCCAAAATCACCACATGGAATCAATCTGCCCAGAAAGAGTGTTTTTAAGAACATCAAAAAGCCAGATAATTTTTTTACTTCTTAAAGTCACTCCATTTGGAGAACACATCCTATTGAGGAGAGTTCCAAATTTATTCTAGAGTTTATTTCTAGAGTTCTCAGGGGAGGGAAAATCCATATACCTTCCCTCTTTCTAAAGACATGGAAAGCAAGAATACAGAAAAATTCAAAGATTAAAGAACCGGACCTGAGACAAGAGAAAATAGCTTCTTAAGCCATTCTGACTCAAGTCAATAATTTAATAACTAAAATTCTTTTTTTCCCCTTTTATAAACTACAATCTACTTTTTGCTTCAACATCCATGAAGACAGAACACCAATCAAAGAGAATAAAAGACTTCCATGGAAGTTTCCCTATGTGAGTACATCTGTCAGAATTTTCATAATTTTTGGAGGGAGTATAATTTAGTGCCAACTCCTATGGAAGGCCTAATCCAGGATTAAACATTCTACAGATCTGATTTACAGACATACATATAATACAAAGAATATTCACTTCAATCTTGTTTGTTGTTGTGCTAAGGCAAGTTGTAATCTAAATGTCTCTCATTGAAAAATATTTAAATAAAGTGAGGCTTACACATATACTGTAATTCTATGCTGTTACTGAAAACAGTAAGACACAGCTATGTAAAATGCCATGATAGCATCTCCAAGACGTGAAACAGGAAAGTGAGAAATGATCGGCAGAGTATGCTAGTATTTGTGGGTTTTTAAACAGAGTAGGATTTTTTAGCCTACTTGTTTCTGAGTGAGCATCTTCTTTCCTTTGTCCTAATAAAGCTGTTTCAAATGTAATGACAAAACAAAACAGAGTAGAAAACATACATATGTGAGTACATGCATTGAGATCTCTGGTAACACAGTTCTGAGGCAAAGCAATAAGGGCTAGGGGCAGCGGACACATTTTTGTAGTAAACGAATTTTTCATTCTAACCAGATGTACATATCATCTGTTAACTTTCTTTTTAAATCTCAAAAATTTTTTTAAAGCTTGCTAGAGACCAAGAATTTAATCCTTAAACGATATCAAATGTTTCTCTTAATGAGTAAAAGGCAAGAAATCCTACCAGTAAGAAATCAACAGATCAATCTCAATAGCCAGAATGGCTGTGACAAGAGCCCTGACTTCTACGGGCCTGGAGGGCAGCATCACCTGGCTGGAATGCTCTGAGCCTTTCTTTTTTTCCCTTTGGTTTTCTGTGTCTGCTCTTCACCATCCACTTCATCTTCCTTCACTAATTCATTTACATCATCTTCACTATACTCTCCACCTGAAATCACATAATAGGGTGGTCAGACAGATAGGAATAAAGGTTTTCACATCAAGATGAGACATTTTCATTAAGAATAAAGACTTCCACATCAAGGTATTTTCATTAAGAAAAAAATCCAGTATTTTCTCTATTCTTCACGTAACAAAAATATCATTTCCTTAAGGAAATCTGTCCCTAAGGACAAGACCGTTACCCTATTCTAGGCTTCCATCGAGTCCTACTTCCCTCCATAACTTATCCCACTTACAGGGAGTGTTTAAGATTTCAGCTATGCTCTACACACAAAGACATTAATTCCATTTGTATTTTTTTAAGTATTTCTTGAATGAATAAATACATGGAAACACCAATTATACTACAGTACTTTTCAAAGAACAAACTGATGGTCCCATGTCATCTTGGGTATCTTTCAAAAGTAATCAAAAGATATCTTGTCTTGTCAATTAAAGAGACTTAGAGAGAGGCCTGAGGACTTCCATTAGACATAGCAGAAAGAACACACACATCTATTTCCCACCTTCATACACCAACATGCAGAAATCCCCAACAAAAGAGGGTTGCCTGGATGCCTATTTTGATCACTCTCTGGGCACCAGTCAATAAATCCTGCCCAATGGAGATTCAACTAGCCTTTTTCTTTTTCACTTCATCTAAACTTATATTTGCATTGTATCATATATTGAAAAGCACATAAATCTAAAGTACAGTTCAATGAAATGCCAAATGAACACATGTGGAGAAGCAGGAACCAGGGCAAGAACAACATGAAAATCAGTATCCCAGAAGGCCTCTTATGTCTCCTTCCAGTAACAAGTCACCACACCCATCCTAAAGGTAACCACTATGCTGACGTCTAACACCACAGAATAGTTTTGCCTGTTTTTGAGCCTTAACCCGACCGAAGGATATCTATCTATCTATACATATATACTCTTGAGTCTGGCTTCTTTCACTTAATATTCTGTTTGAGAGAATCACTCATTTTGTTAGATGTACCTATAGTTTAATCATCATGCCTAAAAAGTATTTCATCATATGGCAATACCATTATTTATTCATTCTTTATTGATGGGCATTTAGGTTGTTTCCAGTTTGTGGGGGGGGTTATTACAAATTGTGCTTTTTGAATATTCCTATACAACCAGTGAACCAAGGATAACCAAACACTGAGGGAAGTGGCCAAATACTTGCTAATATTTGAAAGGCAAGACTGAAAACAAACAGAAAGGAATTCAGAGGAAACAGGGAAAAAACTATACTTTTTTTATAACTAGTATCCTCAAAAAGATAAAAAACCTTTACAATTATTATCCTCAGAGATAAGAAAAACCATGACATTCATAAAATATTACGATGACTAAAAATTTTTTGCATAAATCTAAATTTTTTAACTTTTGAACAATACAAATATGACAGCAGAGATTAATAAAAAAGAAAATACTGGGCCTCCCAGGTGGCGCAAGGGGTTAAGCACCGCACTATGGAGCAATCTGCAGCCTCTAGCATGAGTTAGATCCCTGGCCCACCAGAGAGAATCCCACATGGCGCAGCAGACCTCTCCTGTCTCACTCGCTGCTCCCCTCAGCAGTGTATTTCAGTCAGTCTGCCTGTTCTGCTCCCCACTGTCTCTGGTGAATCCTCTCACCTGTCCCCCGCGCCCCTCACCCCCGCGTCTCTGGCCTGTACCCCAGCTCTTGTATGCATAAATAAATCTTTAAAAAAAAAAATACTGAGACAGCACTAGTCACGTGAAACACTGAAGAGGAAGCATTTCAAGGCTGATGGAACAGTAAATATAAGGACTCTAAAATGGAAACAAGTTTGGTATCTCAGACACTAAGTGATAAGTGTTTCCTGAAGAGAGGAATGAATTCCAAGCTAAGAATTCACCAATGTAATTTTGCTTCCTTTTGATTTAAAATCAATATAGCAAAAGAACTTTAAAAGACATAAAACCACAAAAGTGGGCATCTAAATGCACTCTACTGTTATACTTGCAAAAAGCAATTCTGGAAGGACAAACAAAAAATAATGAAAATAGCTATCTATAAGGATGAGGGTGGAATAGGCAGTAATAGAAGTAAGAATTCTTTGTGTTTATCATTCTACAGAATTTTGAAAATCCCTTAAATCAAGATTTGCTTGAATAAACAAACGAACATAACTTCATACCCAAACAATAACATAAACCACAAAGAAAAGATTAATAGTTAGGGCTTTAGAAACAACCATACAGCCTTAGCAAGATTCATTCCTATGGCAAAAAAAGTTCTGTTCCTCGTAGTAACATCAATGTTGGTATTTTGAAATTATTTCCTTTATATCATAGGCTAAAGCAAGTACATAGTTATGTTAATCATACAGGGAATCCAGATATTCAGAATAAAAAAAATTCACACACAATCATAAAGTCAAAGAAATCAGGTGAAAACACAAATATTAAAACTGAATTTACAGTATAAATGAGTGAGGTATATATACATATGGAAGTGGAAAGTTGTACTCCAAAATTATAGCTATGTAAACAAGTAACAAATCCAAAAATCTGAGCAAGGGAAAAAAAAAAATCAACACGAACTCTAAGTATTTTCTAGATCTGTTCACTGAGATGGCACAGGAACAATGAATTCTAGTAGCAATTCACAGTTCAGGGCCCCCTGAAAACAAACAAACAAAAAACACCAGCCAATTTTAGATCTGAGAGAAAGCAAGCACAAAGTTAAAATGGGGCACCTTGCAATGCTTGAAAGTAAGGAAGTTATTTAAAAAAATGGGTCACATTAAAAGTATGTAAAATTCTGGGGCCTCCCGGGTGGCGCAGCGGTTGAGCGCTGGGTTGCGAAGCTGCCCGCGGCCTCTGCAGCGCCGGTTCGATCCCCGGCTGCTCCCCGGCCACCAGGGAGGATCCCACATGGCGCGCAGACCTCTCCTGCCGCCCGCTGCTCCCCTCAGCAGTGTACTTCAGTCCCTCTGCCTGCTCTGCTCCCCGAGGGTGGTCCCACATGGTGCGCAGACCTCTCCTGCCGCCCGCTGCTCCCCTCAGCAGTGTACTTCGGTCCTTCTGCCTTCTCTGCTCCCCGCTCTGGCTCTGGTGAATTCTCTCACCCTCCCGCGCTTCTGACTGTACCCAGTGCATGTATAAACAAAACAAACAAACAAACAAAATAAATAAATAAAACATGCCTCTATTTAAAAAAAAAAAAAAAAGTATGTAAAATTCTGTTTGAAAGAACTCATAGAGGCCAAAAGTGCTATCTTGAGCATAAAAAGGAATAACACAACTTAGGAGACTAAAACACATCACATTGATAAAAATCCGTGAACAATTTATTATATTAAAAAAAAAAAACAAAAAATAATTTGTACATTTTAGACTCCTTAATCTAACAGATAACTATTTTGAAAATTGGTAATTAAGAGAGATGAATTAAACATTTAACTTGCCCCAAATTGATGCAGGAAAGCTGTACTTTACAGAACATCAACCAGATAAGTGTTTAAGTGTGTAATTTCTACAAATTTAGAAAGACACTCCTTTTACCTCTAATGACGAAGTAATTAAGGCAAGGATTATCACGAAAAAATTTAAGTTTTATCCATTAAGTACACTGCATACAGAATTTTTTAAAAATATTTTTATTTGTTTTTTTTTTAATTTTTAAAATTTATTTATGCAAGCACTGGGCACATTCAGAAGTGTGGGAGAGTGAGAAGATTCACCAGAGCCAGAGTGAGTAGCAGAACAGACAGACTGATGAAATACACTGCTGAGGGGAGCAGTGGGCATGGCAGGAGAGGTCTGAGCGGCAAGAGGGACACTCGCTGGTGACAGGGGATTGAACCAGCATTGCAGAGGCTGCGGGCAGCTTCGCAGCCCAGTGCTCAACCGCTGCACCACCGGGGAGGCCCAGCATACAGAACATTTTCACACAGAATGCTTACACAACAGAGGCATCAGACTCATCATCCTGAGCCAAGTGTCAAAAGTGGGAATCACTGGTATTATGTGTCTTCTGACATTAAACATTTTGAAGCACATAAGTCACTAATAAAGTGCTCTAGCCAAAAATATTGCATTTGAATGCATAAAGTTTTAAATGTATCTTCCAATTTATAGAAAAAGTCAAGGGACAAAGGACCAACCTAAAACTCCCAGGAGGGCACAATTAGACAAATTCAGGTCCTCTCTTAAGCAAATCAATGTCATTACAGAAAGGGAAATTAGCTAGATTAATACAGATTTAAGGGATGGGACATCTAGTTATGTGTTATCTTGAACTCAATTATGATTTGGACAAACAAGCAATAGCCATTTTGGGATCAACTTTTCATAGTAAGTTTTTTTTGGTCATAATAATGAGCAAACAGTTCGGAGAAGGAGCTACACATAGTTTTCAAAAATATGCTCATCTCATTAATAGGAGATAAGCAAATTTTAAATTACATAAATGAACAAAGCCAAAAAGACTATTATAAAAAAAAGTAATAAATGTGGTGTCTATCTAGACAACTAAGCACAAAATAAACAAATCTCTAAAGTCAGAACTTCCAATCACCTTTTTAGTTCCCCATGCTTAAATGCGAGCCAAACAATTACTAATTGCTGAAAATCTGAGAAATCATCTAACATAATAAAGCCAAAAACAAATACATGGTGAAAACTATTTACCTTGGAGGAAACAGTTACCTCATCTTAAGAAGCTAGCATTAGCAGATACTAAAATGAGAAATTAAAAGAAAACTACAAACCAACATCCTTGTAAACACAAATGCAAAAATTTTTGACAAAATAGGAACCAAAAGCAATATATAAAAATATCAAAACCAAGTGAGGTTTTTTTTTTTTTAAGATTTATTTATGCATTCAGTACTGGGGTGCAAGCCAGACATGTGGGGTGGGGGAAAGGTGGTGAAAGGACCCACCAGAGAGAGTGGGGAGCAGAGCAGGTAAATCTACTGCAATACACTGCTGAGGGAAGGAGCAGGTGAGACAGGAGAGGTCTGCTGAGCCATGTGGGTCAGCTCCCTGGCCAGAGATCGAACTTCAACTCCAACTCATGCTGCAGTGGCTGGCGAAAGCTTGATAGCTCTGCCTTAATCTGTGCGCCACCAGGAAGGCCCAAAATCAAGTGAGTTTTATGTGAGAAATAAAAGGCTGTTGAAACTTTTAAAATCAATCACTCTAATTCACCACATTAACAAAAAACAAAAAAAAAAACCACTTAATCATTAGAAAGACAAGTAACATTTGACAAAATTCACCTCTCAGCAAATTAGTAATAGAGGTAAATTCTTTAACCTGATGATAGGCATCTGGTAAGGGGCAGGATATGAAAACTGCCAGGATCAAATCCCAGCTCAACCTCAGACTACCTGAATGACACTGAGTGTCTTACTTTCTTCTTCTTAAGATGGAGAGCACAATAGCACAGACATGGTAGCATTACGTGATTTAGTAATGAGTTAGTTAAAATACACATATACAAGCGTCTGTGAAAAAGCTATAGCTAACACTGTATTAAAAAGTGAAACACTGATGCTTTCCCCTTACAATCGGGAATAAGACAAGGATGATGGCGAAAGTCACATCAGAAATTCCACTCCTAGGTATTTACCCAAAGGACACAGAAACATCAATTCCAAAGAGCACCTGCACCCCTATGTTTATAGCAGCACTGTTTACAATAGCTAAGCTTTGGAAACAACCCAAATGCCCAAAAATAGATGACTGGATCAAGAAGATGTGGTACATATACACCATGGAATATTACTCAGCATTCAAAAAAGATAAACACATGCAATTTGCAGCAACATGGATGGCGCTGGAAGGGATCATGCTCAGCGAAATAAGCCAAAAAGAAAAAGAAAAATACCGGATGGTCTCACTCATAGCAGGAATCTAGAAACTTAAATAAGGGACCAGGAAAATGAATAACTATAAGAAAGTGAAAATCAGAATCAACAAAAAACTATGAAACAGAGACACTTTTTGGGGGGTGGGGGGCGGGAGGGGAGGGATTGGGATCAGAATGGGGGGTTGCAATTGTATGGGGAATATAAAAAAAAATTTATTATTTAAAAAAAAAAAGAAATGGAGCTATAATTACATAAAAAAAATAAAATATTGTATTATGCTTTGTAAAAAAAAAAGAAATGGAGCTATAATTACATAAAAAAATAAAATATTGTATTATGCTTTGTAAAAAAAAAAAAAAAAAAGAAATAAGGCAATCCAAAGAAATAAAAGGTATACCTATTGAAAAGGAAGAAATCAAATGGTTTCTATTCAAACAAGATTATCTGTTTTTTTTCCTTGGGGGAGGGCGTGCTTCCTTAGAGCTGTTAATTTTGGTGACTCTCAGCATTTGTCAAAACTTACAGAGCACTGAAATTTACTGTTAAGTTTAAAACTAACCTTAAAGTACTGTTAATTTCTTAGCAATCACATACTGCACTTATGAAACAATAAAATGTTGCTATAAAAGGATATCCTCAAGGAACAAAAAGCTATTCAAAATCAAAACTATAAAAGGAAAAAAGTCAATATAGGAATTAAAAGATAAAATATTGAAAACTCTACTGCCAAGGTTTCCACTTTCTGTCTTTGGCAGTCAAGATGGAATGCGGGAATAGGAGAAAAAACAAGGAATTGTTATAATTCAAAAACAATCTTGCAAACAGTACAGAGAACTTTTGCTCCAGAGTCAAATCTAAAATTTGAATTAAAAGAAAATATTGAAAACTTGCCATATACTGGGAAAAAGCCAAAGGATTAGAAAACAGGAGAGAATAAAAGTAAGATTCCAGTCTAGGTCTAACATAAAGTTCAATATATAAATGATGAATTCAGAATAAAACAAAGAAAATGGAAGGAAGAAAATGTCCTAAAATAAATAACTCCCAGGAGGTCCAGCACAACGGATGAAAACATTCTTACCAAAGTAAATTATTGTGAAATATCAGAAAACATCAGGAACAAAGATTCTATCATTTTATATAAATGAGGAGAAACCAACAACAAAACAGGCTTAACAGAACATGACAAACTAGATAGTAACAAAAATCTTTAAATTCTGATTTAAACTACTATCTATGCCAAATTATCAATCATGCCTGAGGCTCTCAATTATTTTCAGACAAACTCTCAAAAAAAGTTTCTACCATGCATCCTTCTTCAGGAAATGTGAAGACTTATTTTACTTTCATTTGGGTGGAACCCACCAAAAAAGACAAGGAACCCAAAAAAGAGGGAGTCCAAGAGAGAAGGGAGATACAGGAAACACCCACAGTGGTGAGAAGGACAGAAAATCCAGATTTAAAAGGGTTGTAAAGCCAAGCCAAATCGGAAGAGGTCAGAAGACAAATGGACTTCAAGATAAAGAACCCTACCTAAAAAAACTAAGGATCTTGGAAGATGGTTTCAGACAATGCTTAGCTTAGGTTCAAATTAGACAAGTAAAAAGAAAATAGCCATTGTAACTCCAGGGAAAATAAGTGGTGCAGGAAAAGCAACCACAGTATGTACCAAATGGTCCCCCTGTGAGCAGAGGCCGGCACAGTTCCAGGTAAACCCTCAATGAATACTGAGCTAAGCAAAATTGGTCACAGGAACCCTAACAGGCAGGAGAGTGTGGAATGGCCTACAGGAGGGTGTTAGGAATTAGGGGTGAATTGAATGGGGTAAAGCAGGAGACAAGACAGGCATGGGTTGAGTCAACACTGGAAATACTAAATTGAGAAAGTGAAAAGCAGTTTCTTCTGGGAAGATGGAAGAAGGATGGAAGGTGATGGGAAGCACTCTTTCTTTTCTTCCAAACTAAGCCTTTTAGCTAGAGTGGACAATTTCTGGCACGTGCATGCATGACGTCGATGAAAATCCCAAGTGGCTTTCCAGTGACCACGATCAAGCCAGTCGGGCAGTTCTGGTGCGTCCTAGCGGCACTTCACTAGCAGTGAGACAGGTGAGGAGGCAGAAACGAATTTTCCACAGGCTCAGAGAAAACCCATGGATTGCTTCGCCCAATAAAGAGAAGAGAAAGAGAAGATAAAGAAAAGGAAAAGGATGACTCCCAGCTTTGGGTGTTGCTGTTTGTTTTCGCCCTGAGCGACCTCAGGTGCGTGTGGGGAAGGCGCTGGGTGGCAGAAAGGGTAGGTTTGGGCCACGAGCTTGATGGCTTCAGATGCCTGTGCTAAAACACAAAACAAAACCGTCTGCAGAAACAAACTGCAGAGAGGCAAAGTGCACCATCCTGAGGTGAACTTTCTGGGCCCCGGCGAGGGCAGAGCGCGGGGCGCATCCACGTCGGGTGTGGCGCTGGCGAGCGAGCCCCCCGGGCCGGAGGGCCGACGAGAGCGTCCACGCCCGCTCGCGCTTCTCGCGGGCTCGGCCGTCGGTGGGGTCCGGCGACGACGCTGCAGCCGGCCGCGGCCCCCCGGGCTCCGCGGGGTTCCCGTGCGCTCCCGCGCTGCGGCCAAGGGCGCGGCCGACGCCAGCCCACAGGGGGCCGTCGGGCGAATCCCCCCGCGCCCCCGCGCCGGCCGGGGGGCGAGGCGGCGCAGCACGAGGGCCGAGGGTGCCGGGCCTGGCCGGCGGGGACTCGCGAGACCCGGCCGCGGGCTCCCCGGGTCCCCGGTCCACGCACGCCCGGCCGAGCGCGCCTCACGTGAGGCGCGGGGCGGGGCAAGCGGCCTCTCGCCTCAGGCCGAGTCGCTCACCCGACGGCACGTAGTCCTCATCCTCCTCCGAGGTAGAGAAGTCTTCGGAATCGAATTCCTCCATGTCGCCGCCCCGCGCGGTGGGCCGAGCCACAGGACCGCAGCAGCTGCCGGCAACGGCCGAGCACTAGGGAGACACCATAGAGTTATGGTGCTGGGGGCGGCGGCGCCAGCCGGGGCGACCCCTAGAGCGTGTGCACATGCGCAGAGAGTTCTACGTGTGGCAACGCGACATGTCCGGGCCAAGGCCTGGGGCCTGACGCCGCGGCGGCGGCGGTTGACGGAGCACGGGCCGTGTGCGGGAGCGGTGCATGCTGGGGCTTGTAGTCCGCTGGAGCGCTGCCCCAGGGCTACGGCTTAGGAAAGTTGCTTAAACAGAATGACATGTCCGTGGGGATACAGCAGGCCCTCATTATTCACGGGCTAGTGTTTTCGAATCCGCTCGTTTGCTAAAAGGTATTTTTGTCGCCCTCTAATCAATAATCGCGTGTTTGCTGGGGTTATTCACGGTCGTGTGCAGAGGGTGAACATTTTGAGACCCCAGCTGGTGTGTGGACCAGCTGAGGTTGAACAAGGCGGGCTGTTCAGCGCTCCAACTGTCAGTAAGTGTCTTTTTTGTAGTCTATCTAGTGCCACGCTTTTGGGGCACTACTACTTTTTGTTGGTATTTTCACTGTTTAAAATGACCCTGCAGGGCCTCCCTGGTGGTGCAAGGGGTTAAGCACCGCACTATGAAGCAATCCGCAGCCACTGCAGCAGGAGGTCTATCCCCGGTTGGCCAGAGAGCTACCCACATGGTGCGGCAGACCCCTCCTGTCGCACCTGCTGCTCACCTCAGCAGTGTATTTCGTCAGTCAGCCTATTCTGCTCCCCACTCTGTCTCTGGTGAATCCTCTCACCCCCTCCATCTCTGGCCTGTACCCCAGTTCTTGTATGCATAAATAAATCTTTAATAAAATAAAACAAAATGACCCCGCAGCACGGTGAAGGGCTGGCTGGTGGTCGTAAGTGCAAGAAGGCTGTGATAGATGTGCTTTATGGCGAAGACCGGCGTGTTAGATAAGCTTTGGTCAGGCGTGAGTTGTACTGCTGTTGGCCGTGAGTTCAACGTTAACGAATCAACCATCCATCCGGTACATCATGAAAAAGGAAAGATACTCGCTGATCTGTTCTTGAGGCTGCTCCCGGAGTGCCAGAGCAACGTCTATCGTGTGTGAGGAAACTATGGAAAAGCGCCTAAATCTGTGGATTCATGAGATGACGACCGATAAAAAGGCCTGATGGACGGCGTCGTTGTGAGGCTGAAAGCCGAAGAAATTTACAGTCACGTTTCCCAGGGTCAGAAAAATGTTAAAAACTCCTCGGCTAGTGCTGGCTGGCATGTGCTGGTTGGCACGTTTCAAAAGGCGATGTGGCATGAAAAATGTTAAACTTGCAAATGAGGCAAGTTCTGCAGATCAGAAGGCTGCGAAAGAATTTAAAAGACATTTGCTAAGTGTTATACAGGAAAAGGGATACGGGGAAGGGCAGGTTTTCAGTGCTGGTGAGACAGGGTTATTTCACAAGGATGCTGGTAAACGAACCTACATAACGCAAATGGCCTCCAACGCCTCCGTCATGCCAAGAATATGCAACCTTGCTATTGTGCACCAATGCCAAGGGCGGCTTTAAGTGCAAACCACTAATGGTGTGTAGATCCCCAAATTCACAAGCACCGAGAGTGAAAATTGTGAACCATATGCCCATATATTGGCTGTGGAATAAAAAAGCATCAATGACGTCTGATTGGTTCCACAATTGATTCATCCCAGAAGTTCAATGTTATCTCCAGGGCAGAAATCTTGCCTTTATTAATTTTGGATAATGACCCAGTCTATTGTTGTGAAGAACTCAGAAATGCCCATTGCAATGTAGAAGTCCTTTTTTTGCCCCCAAAGAAAGTGATTACCTTAAGGCTAAGTAGGGTAGGACCTATTGTCTCTTGTGTCATATAGTTTGGTAGAAATCAGGATTGGTTAGCATTGTGCTAACAAAGACTTGTGTACTATGTTATACTTACAAAAAAAGTGAATGGATGGCTGGTCTCCTTCCAGACCCAATGTTTGGTTTTCTTGTAACCACAAGGTAAGCTACTTAAATAGGTCACTCCAATTTACTGCAAATGGCAGAGCACAACTTATAATGTCACTGAGAGTAGTAAACCAACCTTGGAAGCCTCTCTTCTTGGGGAATTAGTACTGAAATATTATTTTTCACATACTGTATCAGCCTTCAGCCACTCCAGTATGGAACTATAATAGTCCTTAATGGCAACATAGAGCCCAATGAGTGGAGTTAATAAGACTCAAGTTCACATTTAAGTGAAGTTTTAATTACATCTTTGAACAAGGATTTCACCATAAATCAGTAAGAAGGGGAACATAAGAGAAATACAGTTAAACCTGTATGTTAATTATGGTCATCAAAACAAAACTTAAGTTGGAAAACTGTTTACAAAAGATTGAAGTCACTGGCCACTGAAATCAAAATAACAGTTCCAGTTCAGAGAATTGAATGTCATTCTTTATTGATAAACATTTATAGCAGAATTAGAAATGTCAGTAGAAAAATAAAATTTAAATAATTTTCTATTGTACAAAGATTTGATCATTTGACTGTAGCAGTTAGTGAAATTATCTAATACAAAAAGTTAAACTGATTTTACTCACAACCAGCCTCACAGAAAGCATGGAAAGGAAATGCACATACACAGAACTTTCTATGTGTGGACAGTTGATGGCACCAGGACTTCACATTCCAGGAAATGGTTTCTTAGGGAAGGTTCATACGCACTGCAGTTGTGCATACAACTTAAGTGAGAGCTTAATTCAAACCAGAACTCTCAGAAAAGATAACAGAATCAGAAGACAACATACTATTTAAAAACTTTAAAAACATAAGGGTGGGTTCAAGGGTAATTCTTTGCATGAACTTTCACTAGTTTAAATACTTCCTAGGGGTAATGTTTTGCTGCAAAAAAAAAAAAAATTAGAAGCATAAAGAGACACATTTCTCTTGGAATATTTATTACACATGTGTACATGGACTTACATTTTCATGTGCTGCCTTTGCCTCCAAAACCCCCCATCTTAAAAATCCCAGAAGATTGTTTCTATGGTTAGAGGTTGCCTCCCACTCTTGCAAAATTGAAAAAAAAAAGGGGGGGGAGGAGGTGATGCACAGCTGCTGGGGAAGGGGTGATTGCTTATGTCTCTAATAAAGCAAGTTGTTGGCAAAAAGTCTCAAAAACCTACATCCCCCTTGTTCGCTCTGTTCTGAAGAGGCACTGTGACAACTGTCATCTCCCCTGTGACAACTGCCATTCAGAGAGCTCTTCTTTGTGTTATGGAAGAAAAGCTCCAGATTCTGATTTGGTGGCAAAATACTCTACAGAAGTAGGAGCTGGTGTCATAGATGAAGCTAACAGAGGAAATGGTAGTGTTGTACTGTTTGATTTTGGCAAAGGAAAGTTCAAAGTCACAAAGGGTGATGGAATTGCACAGCTCCCTTGTGAATGGATTTTTGACCCAGACAGAAATAGAAGTTCACATTTTGGAGGACATTAAGAGGGCTTCACTGGAAAGAATTAAATTTATGCCAAGAATGGAAAAAAGAGAAAATTATTTGTTAAAAAGTTTTTGCTTTAAAAAAAAAAAAGATACAAGGTAAAACAATGCCAATATTTTTTCATCTCAGCCAACTATCCCCAAATTGTGTATTTTCAGATGAGAAATTTTAAAAAAAAAAACCCACATACTTAGGGGGAACAGACATACTGTATCATTCCAATAGCTTTTCCCTGAAAACACTTCAAGCTACAAAGGTTGAACTGTATAAAATCTATATACATTTATTCACAGAATAAAGTTCACATACTGGGATAGATGAAACATTCAATAATTTGAAGGTACATTTAATATTTGAAGCTTTTAAAAAGAATGGATAATATAAATAGATAAAACAAGGAGCAGACACCTTTCAAAATACATTAATGCTTTGGCTCTAAAAGAAAAATAACCAAATATTGAAACCATGGATCATATGTTTAAAAATTAGTAGTTGGGGGAGAGAGGCCCACCAAATATTGGTCCACATGTTCAATTTGTAAAGTTCTTTCCAAAAGAATGTTGTAAGAGGGATCCTTCAGTAAAGATGACTAAAGTAATTTTGTGGAAGAAAGGATACAACATCCCCAAATTGTTTAAACTGAAGGGATACTTTTCAGAATCATAATTCCTTGAACTGAAAAATGGATTCTTATTTAAAGACTAAAATTTTACTTGAAAGAGTTGAGCATTGAAGAGTAATCTTGTTGGGGCATTTGCTTGGATTCCAATTCTATTTGTATTTTCCATCTGGTCTGAATATTGATATCATTATAATTTCAATAAATGGTCTAATCATTTATTAGTCAGAAGAAAAAAGCCCGGTTAATTTCTGTGAACTCTTTGTAATTTTTCTCTATGACTTTGCCTGGAAAATTAGCCCTCCTGAGTGCACACTGCTTTAATTAGAAGTCAGAATGCATACAACTTTAATTGGGATTGGTATTTTCATTTGCATATAACCTATTAGTTGTATGCAAACGTGTTTGCATGTAAACTAATAGGTTATGTGCAAAACTAATGGACTATTAGTCTTACTCTCACAATGAAAACTTTCCTTTAAAAGTGCCAGATTTAATGAACAGAAACTATTTTGAAAACAACAAATTCAATACCATACAAAACAGTTTAGGTGGTAGGATCAAGTTAGATACTTCAGTTTTGTGATTCTTTCTCTTTTGTAAGTCACAGTTTTCAGGCCTTTTAGTGAAAAAGAAAGCTAGGCAGTAGAAGAAAAATAAAAATAGCTAAAATTGGAAAAACTCTTGATAGTTCATTTTCTTTAAAGATATAAATTCTCTTGAAAGAAAACATAAAGGGCACAGTGGAGACATAATTGAAAGTGACACTTCAGTTCAGGCACTTTCTGCAAGTGATACCCAATAATGTAAAAGTGGGCTGAAGACCCACCTCCAGGTAATTACATGAAGTCTAAGAAATCAATAACCATTACCTCTAGTTTAAGCTACACTGCTACAATTTTTCAAGTTATGAGTAAACCAAAGTCATTAAGAAAGACTCTTAACACAATGTTTAAAGTATCTTTTCTATGTGCCCAATGTCCAAAGAGCATCCAAACAAATCTGATCTGAAATTTTCAACCAAAGCTATTTAATAGGGTATGTTTTCATAAATAAAATTAATAGAATAAAAGCAATAGGAAAAAGTAGTACAAGTATTCTTCAAAAAGGCCTCAATTCCGCTAGCTTATTTTGGTAGTGTACAAAACAACAAATTCACATCTCTTAGAATACATTAAATAATTCAGAGGTCAAAAAAGTTATCCATCAAGTCACATCATTCAGTGGTTATCTTTGTTTTATTTGAACGGTGTAATCAAAGCCACTACTTACGTTGTAGATTTTTATTCTTGTTAGATTTCACTAAATTTGTTCTCAAAGCTACATTCAACCAACACCTACTTGGCACTTATTGTCATGATGTAGCGAAAGAAGATTGCCAAATTTTAATCGAGATCAGTTCAAATAGATTTCAGTACAGTCTATTCTGCTCAGAAATAAACCAATATTTTCCACTGTTTCTCTGAAATAACCAACATTCAGCATTTTCTTACTGAATATTATGAATTTCAGTGCAAAAAATGCCATCCCAGAAGCACTGACCTGGCTTGTATAAAGGTGTACCCGTAAAACAGCTTAAATTAAATATCTACCCCCCAAAGACTTGATTTGTTTTGGCTGAGAACAATAGAAGTCCAAAAAGATCTTCCATTCCTAGGGCTTCAAACTGAAGAAAGGGCTAAGATGTTGTTCTTCATATACTTTTCATCTGACTTGCTTCCATCTGAAGAACTAAGAAAACATGACATCCCGCTGTGTTTTCAAGAGTTTTATAAAACTTAAGTCTGACATCATAGCAAAAGGGTTTATGCTATAGAGTAGCTAAAACCCGTAAAAAGGAGACCACCACCACACAGAATGTCTGTCCAGTGCCCAAGGTGATAGCTTCAAATGATATCATTTCTTTTCCTGCTGCTCGGTAAACTCCAGCAATTGCTACACCTGTTCAAAAGGTCAAGTGTTTAAAAAAAAAAAAAAGAAAGAAAGAAAAGAAAAAAAGAAAAGAATCAAGGTTAATACCATTAGAAAAATACAGCATTTAGACTTTAAATAGAATGTTCCAGATTTTTTAACATTAAAATTTAAATATTATAGAAGTGTTTGCTCTGTTGTTTTTGCTGACGACTGTAGGTCTTAAGTATTCCTTTCGTGGTATGCAGATCACTAATGTGTTTTTTAATGTTGAAAAGTGACTCCTTGAAAGTGAGAGTTACTCCTACTTTTACTGTGTAAAATCATCTGGAAGTCATAATCCAAATCACAAAAACTGCAATTTCCAAGTGACCTCTTGCCCAACTCAAAAACATCTCTCTATTCCCTATGCATTAAACCAATACATTCTGAGCAAATGGCAAAAAATGTGTGTGACACTGAGCAAGAAATATGTCAGGGGAAGCCACAGGGAATCTCTGCTCTACCTTTTATTACCATCAGAATTGCCTTCAGAAATGAATGGAGGAGGGAGTAAAGGGGAAAGAAAAGCAAGAGAATATCTATGTTTATAAAGCTGTAGTTAATTCAAAGGGCATGGAGGGAGAGATACTGGGGGATTCTTTCCTGTTCTCTACATCATTTATTGTGCTTATTATGTTAGTCACTATAATGTCCTAGAAATTGAGTAAATACAAACAAAACAAACATCTGTATGTCCCCAGATACCATCTGAATTGCTGCAGGAACTCAGCATTGTATCAAGATTCATTATATCATGAGTCTATTCATTAGTTTGAAAAGAACAAATCCAAAGTTCTCAGAAGATACTCCCCATCAGAAATGCTTCAAATAAAATTCACCTTGGTCACAGTATGTTCGTTTCATAAAATATTTATTTACTTCTATGTTTTATGAGGTACGATTCCTATGGTTATAGTATCTAGAATCTAGCTGGGGACACAAGAGAGAAAGCACAAGCGTGAATCAGACTAATTTTGAATAATGCAAGCCTAAAGTATCCCCATTAAATGCCTATGATGTTCTAAATGTGAGGTGAAAGTTTAACAACACATTTTAAAAACAAGAAAGAATATTATTAACTATGACCCTTATTGGCTGCTTGAGACGTGGGCTTCGAAAGGCTCCACTGGCAATGGTAACACACAGACACAAAAGACACGTACTGGGTCTCCCCGGTGGCGCAGCAGTTGAGCGCTGGGCTGCGAAGCTGCCCGCAGCCTCGGTAGCGCTGGTTCTATCCCCGGCCACAGGTGAGGGGCCCACATGGCGCGCAGACCTCTCCTGCTGCACCTGCTGCTCCCCTCAGCAGTGTATTTCATCGGTCTGCCTGTTCTGTTCCCTGCTCTGGCTCTGGTGAATTCTCTTACCCTTCCGTGCTTCTGACTGTACCCAGTGCTTGTATAAATAAATAAATAAATCTTTAAAAAAAACAATGAAAAGACATGTGCTTCATGGACCCCTTTGTAATTTAGCTCCCTCAAAAGTGGGTTGAGTAGAAAGAAGTGTAAGAAATTTGAAGTAGGTTTGGATGATGAAGAAAGTTAAAGGAAAAAGCATAGCAGAGCAGCACAGTGAAAAGGAAGCCAACTCTGCACTGGAGTCTTGAAGGTAGAGATGATCACAGCCCTGACTGCACAGTTACCATGTGTCAGGTACTCTGTTAATATACAATTAATTCATTTACGTGTCATAACGTGAGCAGAGTAGGTAGAACCCCTATTTTACTGATGAGAAATCTGAAACAGGCCCTAGGGGCCAGTCACCCAGTGAGGACACTGGAGCAGAGGCTCTCTAAGACAACAGCAGGTGATACAGTTAAAAATATTGTACAGACAGCAAAAGAGACAGTAACCAAAATAAAGAGACACCCCACTGATTGGGAGAAAATTTTTGCACACAACACTAATGATAAAGGACTGATCACAAAAATCTACAAAGAGCTGATGTGACTCAACAACAAAAAAAATAAACAACCCAGTCAAAAAATGGGCAGAGGAGCTAAAAAGAAACTTCTCTGAAGAGGAAGTGCAAACGGCCAACAGGCATATGAAAAAATGTTCAACATCACTTGTAATCAGGGAAATGCAAATCAAAACTACCATGAGATACCATCTTACACCAGTGAGATGGCACATATTAAAAAAACTAGCAACAACAAATGTTGGTGAGGATGTGGAGAAAAAGGAACTCTCCTGCACTGCTGGTAGGAGTGCAAACTGGTCCAACCACTATGGAGAGCTTTGTGGAGATTCTTCAATCTGCTAAAGATGGAGCTTCCATATGATCCAGCAATTTCACTCCTAGGTATTTACCCAAAGGACACAGAAACATCAATTCCAAAGAACACCTGCACCCCTATGTTTATAGCAGCACTGTTTACAATAGCTAAGCTATTACAAACCCAAACGCCCAAAAATAGATGACTGGATCAAGAAGATGTGGTACATATACACAATGGAATATTACTCAGCAATCAAAAAAGATAAACTCATGCAATTTGCAGCAACATGGATAGAGCTGGAAGTCATGCTCAGTGAAATAAGCCAGAAAGAAAAAGAAAAATACCAGATGGTGTCACTCATAGCAGGAATTTAGAAAACCTAAATAAGGGACCAGGAAAAAGACTAATTATAATAAAGTAAAAATCAAAATCAACAAGCAACTGTAAACCAGAGACATACTACAGAGGTGGAGGGGGAAAAGGGAATAGGAACAAAACAAGGGTGATGGGAATTGTATGGGGACTATAACCAAGATGAAAATGCATACATTGTACAAAAATGAAAAATGATGTAAAAATATATATAAGATTAAAAAAATTAAATTGAAAAAATTATATTGTACAAAGCCAGTTATGGAAACTCCTTAAAATACAGATAGGAGAAAGCTGGCTTCTCTCAGTGTTATCACAGAGGTTTCATCATCTACAAAATATAGAGAAATGAGGTCACTTTGTCCCCAAAAATCCTCAAGTCAAGCAGACAGATATCTGCTTGAGGGTCAAGGTTTAAATCCACAGTGAAAATAATAAAAGTTACAAATTAATAGGAATATGTTATTTATGTTTACACGTATACCCAGAAGAAAGTCTGAAAGCACACACCAAAATGCAAGCTGTGGTTATCACTCAGGGATGCCAGAATGGAAGGTTTATTTTCCCTTTCTCCTAAGTCTTATATAAATTGTATAAGTTATATTTAATTATGAGTTTAAAAACAATTTAAATTTATCATTCTCATCCCTATGACATGAGCTAAAGCCAAAAAAAAAAGGTACAAATATGAATGTTACTTCAATTCTTACTCAGAAAGTCCCGAGAGGAAAAAGTAACCTGGTACTTTTTCTAAACAAGATTTTTTGTCATTAGAATGAGTCTTCCATCCTTAATGTAACCACATTTGACTTGCAATGCCAAAGTCAAGTGGCAGCTTGAAAGAAGCAGGAAGGAGCTTCCAAAGAGACAAATATCTTTCTCTTGCTAGTGATTTATCACACAAGATGTATGGCATAAAGCTTCATATGGATTCCTGGAAGCCCATGAGGGAAAAATCTTGCACAGGAAGTCAAAGATGTTTACTAGTGGGGGGCTTGGGAGTTGAAGGAAAACAAAACAAAACAAAACACATATTAGAAAACAGGATTTGTGGATAAAACCCACTCTTAATTTCATCTCACTCAGACATGTTTCTAAAATGGACCCTGACATTGACTAGTTATATGAAACGTTTTGACTGGTATTTTAATGTCTAACATACTTGTCAAGATGCCAGCAGTAATTGGTCCCACGATGCCCATCAACAGGATGCTTACAGACATGAACCTACCATATTTGTGATGTCTGAGGGTGAAGAGGGCCAGTAGTCCAGCGGGGACATGAAAGAAGAGAGAAGACACCAGTGCCCACAGGAACACACCATACCACATCTCTACAAGGGAAAACAAAGAGAGGTCACACATCACCAGCCTTCCCAGAAAAATCATTACTCTGGATTCTTTCATTTTCAAAACCATTCAGTGGCAATGTAAATTCATCCATCCAATATCCAAATATTGATGGTTTCAGAGGCTCAGCCAACGATGACCTGCAGGCCACCACTTGTTTTTGGACGTAAAATCCACAGCTGGAACAGTCATGTCCATTCATTTAAATCTCTTCAGAGCAGAGCTGAAACAGTGACAGAGACCACATGGCCCCCAAAGATGAAAGTACTCATTGTCTGATCCTTTACAGAAAAAGTTTGAGACCCTGACACTGGGGGTAGAGCTATCTTCACCCCCAAACCCTGAAATAAGAGTCACCCAGACTTGAAAATGGCCTCAATCATGCCCTTCTATGTGAAGTACAAGCATAAGCACCAAACAAAAGGGCGTAATGCAGTTATTTCCTGGAGCTCCCGAATTGCTGATTGTCTGATCCTATAAAATGGAAAAGCTGTACAGTTAGTCAGTTGACAACCACTTTTAAGACAATGCAGAAAATATCAAGCCAGCACCTCCTCTTAAGATAGCAAAGATCTTTAAGATATGAAATAAATGCCAGGAAACATAAACATTGGGCTTTAAGACAAATGGCAAGTGAGTAAGGTTTTCCTCCAAGACAAATGGCAGGTTAGAGGAGGAGCTGGCGGCTGCAAGAGCTTCCAATCACTCTTAAGATGCCGGCTGTTCAGGCAACAGTAGGGTAATTGATGACAGCTACACATACACAACTAGGCATGTGTCTTGGAAAATGAAAAAAATAATTAAAAAAGGGTAATACCATGCCATTGATATTACAATTTGGTGAAATAGTTTTTTTCTCCCAGTTAGTCCAGGCAAGGCTTTAGAATTCTCAAGATAGTCTCCAGCTACCCAAAGAACTGATAAATCATTTGTCCACCGGGGGGCAAGAGGCAGGTAAGCAACAGTCAATCTAGAGATGTCAACAGCTTAACTCAGTTTCTCTACCACAGCACAACTGATATGTAGATAAGAGAATTCTCTTGTGGGGGGGGGGCTGCCTTGTGCACTACAGGATGTGAAGCAGCACCTCCAGTCCAGGCTCTACCCATACAGATCTAGTACTCTGCCCCGCAAGATGTGGCAAACCCAAATTCCTGCAGACATTGCCAAATGTCCACTGGGGGCAAAATTGCCCCAATTAAAACTACAGAGCGTTGATATAGTAATAGCAGGTACGGATACAGACAGATGGGGTCACGTTAGGGAAAATTAAAAAGACAAGGTCACATTATGGTGGCCTTCAAAGGCCAGATCGTTTGAGCACGAACACCCTGGCAGGACCATGAAAGACTCTGGGCAGGAAAGGTTTGTAAAGACATGATTCTGCAGGTCCTACTGACACTCCCAGCGGGAATACAGACTAGGAAACCCTTCGGGAGAGTCATTCACAAGTGCATATCCAAAGCAGTTAAATGTGCACCCGCTGCACTCCAGGAATGCATACAACCAGGATGCACAGGAGGCAAGGACAAGGGGTCCAGAGGCTCCCAGCTGCCCTGTCAAACCAAAGACTAGACGCCAACGGCATGTTACCAACGCAGGTCTTGAGAAACACATTTTGGTGCATCCATAACACACATTACACAATCACATAAAAACATGAGGAATCATTTATGTATTTAAAGCCACATCCGAAAAGTAATACCCTAGTCAACATACCACTACATAGAACTTTACAAACTGATGGGGGAAGATGCCCCAACCATCCTGGGAAGGAAAAAAATTAAGTTACAGAATAGTATGTAGTGTGAGATCAGGTTTTTGTACAAACAAAAACAATAAAATAAACACAAGTAAATATGTGTGTGTAAATGCTTCTGTGTACTCAGGAAAGTCTGGACATATGTTTATTTAACAAATATTTGCAATGCACACAGGCGTTGTTCTGGGTGCTTTGCAAATATTAGCTTATGTATTGCTCCAAACAGCTCGATGAGGCACACATTATTAATATCCCCAGCTCTCGGATGCTGGAAAGGGCAGGAACTTGCCTGAGGCCACACTGCCAGCCAGAGGCAGAGCCCGGGTCCACCTGGATCTGCAAGACATGTCCTCATCCTCTAGGTTGCCTCTTAATGGCTATGAAGCTAAGAAATTTGTTATTTCTGGGTAGTGGGAGAGGTTGGGGGGAGGGCTGATGACAATTCAGCATTTACTTTAAGTAAAAAAAAAAATTTGCTTTAAAAAGAACTGTTGAGGAAGGCTGGTTGGATTGGGGCAAACAATTTAAGAGAGACCAAAGAGGAATGTCTATCAACTTGGGGAGAGTGGACAGTGGGGAAAGGGTGGAAATGCGGGGAGGAGGAAATTGATTTGAGTTGTAAGCATACAGTTGTGTGTTGCCCCCCCCCACCTGCCCACCACCCCGCCACGTCAAATTCTTATTCTTGTTGGTAAAAGGTTTAAGAGGCTAACAGAGGTTGGAGGTGGGGACAATATCCTCCCAAGTCACCCTTGGCATTGTCACTGAGGACTGTGCTAATTCTTTGTGTATTTTGAGTGGGGAGAAAAAAGAAAGCTCCGGGCCTCCCTGGTGGCATAGGAGTTAAAGTCTTAGTGCCATCAAACTATCACCAACCACTTCAGCATGAGTTCAATCCCCAGCACGAGTTCAGTGCCCAGCCAGGGAGCTACCCACATGGCACAGCAGACCTCTCCTGTCAAGCCTGCTGCTCCTCTCAGCAGTGATTTCAGTAGGTCTGCCTGTCTTGCTCCTTACTCTGTCTCTGGTGAATTCTCTCACCACCCACACCCCAGGCCTACACCCCAGTTCTTGTATACATAAATAAATAATAAATCTTAAAAAAAAAAATCTCCATCATCTATATACAACTCCCTGAGGTTGAGAAGGGAAGCATAACACCCCCTTCTTACCTCTCTCCATCCATTAGCTACCTCAGTGCTCACATATTTTATAGAATGTACTTAAGTCACTTTAAGTAGGAAGAAAGAGGCTTTATTATATTAGATGTGTAGTGCAGTTTATAAAATACTTTTCAGATGGAAGGATTATTACAGGACTATAATAGTGAAGGAAAACCCTGATCAATAAAACACTTAAGAAACTAAGTGATTTTCCTTTAATCTCCTTCCTTTTTAAAAATTGAGGTATTGCTGACATGACATTATGTTAGTTTCAGGTATACAACATTATGATTTGATATTTGTACATACTGCAAAATGGTCACATCATAAGTCACCAAAGTTATGACTTTTTTTGCTAGTAATAAGAACTTTTACTTTCTTAGCAACCTTCAAATATGCAATACAACATTATTGACTATAGTCACCACACTGTACATTAAATACCCATGATTTATTTATTTTATAACTGGAAGTTTATTGCACTTTAATTTGTCATCCATTTAATAGCTGTTTATTGATCATGTTATGTTACTTTTCATTTCCCTGGCTCTATACATTCAAAAATCTTTGTCTAAACATCTTCCAGTATTTCCTTGTTCCCTGTTTCAAATCAAATGCGTTATTTTCCACTTTGTTTACTTTGGCAACTTGAGTCACACCACTTTCTGATGCTGAAGTATAAATCAGATAATTAGTTTATAATAAAAGATTATAAAGAGAAATTAGCTTTCAGTACTGGCAGCAGAAAAGGCCCCAGAATAACCACATTCTTGTCCCCACAGCCTTTGAACACATAATATTTTATAGCCAAAGGGAGTTTGCAGATGTGATTAGATTAAGAATCTCAAAATGGGTCCTCCCTGGTGGTGCAAGGGGTTAAGATGAAACCTATGAAGATATCCGAAGCCACTGTGGCACAGTTCAATCCCCGGCCAGGGAGCTACCCACATGGCGCAGCAGACCTCTCCTGCCTCGCCCGTTGCTCCCCTCAGCAGTGTATTTCACTTAGTCTGCCTGTTCTGTTCCCCACTTTGTCTCTGGTGACCCCCCATCTCTGGCCTGTATCCCATTTCTTATATGTATAAATAAATCTTAAAAAAAAAATTTCAAAATGGAAGATTATCCAGATTTCCAGTAAAGCTAATGTAATCATAGGGGTCATTATGAGAGGGAGGCAAGACGGTTGCAGTCAGAGAGATCTGAAGATACCACACTGTTGATGCTGAAGATGGTGGAAGGGGTCACAAACCAAGGAATGCAAGTGACCTTAGACTCTGTAAAAAGGTAAGGAAACCAATCCTTTGCAGAGCCTTCAGTACTACCACTTTGCTTACTCATTTTTGACTCTTTATCTCCAAAACTGTAAGATGAATCTGTATTGTTATTTTTTTAAAGATTTATTTAGGGCCTCCCCTGGTGGTGCCGGCGGTTGAGCGCAGCACTGTGAAGCTATCCGCAGCCTCTGCAGTGCCAGTTCGATCCCAGCCGACCAGCTGGCGAGGGTCCCACATGGCGTGGCAGACCTCTCCTGTCATGCCTGCTACTCCCCTCAGCAGTGTCTTTCGTCAGTCTACCTGTTCTGTTCCCTGCTCTGCCTCTGGTGAATCCTCTCACCCTCCCACGCATCTGGCCTGTACCCCAGTTCTTGCATAAATAAATAAATCTTTAAAAAAAAAAAAGGTTTATTTATTTATCCATACAAGAACTGGGGTACAGGCCAGAGTTGTAGGGGGTAAGAAGAGTCACCAGAGACAGAGTGGGGAACAGAACAGGCAGAATGACCAAAAGACACTGCTGAGGGGAGCAGCGGTGAGTCAGGAGAGGCTGCTGCGCCAAGTGCATAGCTCCCTGGCCGGGGATCAAACTCCTACTTCAATGGCTGTGGAGAGCTTCATACCTTGAACCCCTTGCACCACCAGGAAGGCGGGAGTCTGTATTAAGTCACTAAACTTGTGGCAAATTGTTACAGTGGCAATAGTAAACAAATATAAGCACTAACAGTTAGTTTATTCACAAAGAAATATTTATTACCTTAGTCCACATGCTAGACGTGTCAGTGAAAAACAAAAGACAAAGATTTCTGTCCACAAAGAGCTTACTATCTTTAAGAATCTGTTTCAGGCAGACATTGGAGTTAAAGAAAAGCACCACAGACTGCAGTCTTCTAGGTGAGCTCTGTATTCAGAGGGGTTTTGCTGTACTGGCTGGCTCCCTGACCCTTTCACCTCCACAGTGGAGTCACTTTCTATGCAAGTAAAGCTCCAGATCACCCTGGCCCCCATCAGCAGGATGGAAGGCGCCTAAGCCAAGCGAGCAGGGCGAGGCTCAGCTCTCAGCCTTCCCCCACTGTGGGCCCTATTCTGCCCTGTGTTCTCAGTCAAACACCTGGATGAACATGGCCAGTTCCTGTGCAATTGGGGTTCTAGGCAGACACACCAGTCTTCCTGGGAACTGTAGTCCTGCCAGTGCTGCCACTAGATGCTGGTCTACTTCTGTTCACAGTGCCCACTGGGAGAACCCTCTGTTACCAAATTCCATCTACATACTAGAGGACCCATCTGTTCCCTTGTGAAATAATGACACACACACACACACACACACACACACACACCACCCACAATTCCTCACACAGAGCTTCTAAAACCCTTGCAATTTCCAGGAGTGCCTTTTGGAATTGGAGCTTGGTCTCCCCACAGGGGTCAGATAGGCTTTTCTCAATGTGCCCAGTGTAGGCCTCTTGTCATTTTGACGTCAGCATTTCTCTCTTCCTCTATTTATTTGTATCCTTTAATATCCTTTGTAAAGAGTTTTTGTAAAGAACTTTTCCTGAGTTCTACAAACTGCTCTAGTAAGTTAATTGAACCCAAGGAGGGATCCAGGGAACCTCGAATATATAGCAGAAACAGGTAACAACCTGGATTTTTGACTGGTGTCAAAAAGTGGGAAGGGGGGGGGGCAGCCCTGTGGAATCTGTTAATTGCAAGTAGACAGTGTCAGAATTGAACTCAATTGGGGCCTCCCTAGTGGCACAAGGGGTTGAGCACAGCATATGCGGCAGTCCTCAGCCTCTGCAGCACGAGTTCGATCCCCAGCCAGCCAGGGAGCAACCCATATGGCACAGCAGACCTCTCCTGACACACCCGCTGCTCCCCTCAGCAGTGTGTTTCAATCTGCCTGTTCTGTTCCCCACTCTGTCTCTGGTGAATCCTCTCACCCCCCGCACCTCTGGCCTGTACCCCAGCTGTTGTATGCATACATAAATTTTTTTTAAAAAAAAATGGATCTACCATATGACCCAGCAATTCCACTCCTAGATATCTACCTGAAGAACACAAATACACTAATTTGAAGGGAACACTGCATTCCCTTGTTCATTACAGCACTATTTACTATAACTAAACTAGGAAACAACCTAGGTGCCCGGGGACCACCACCCTGGGCTGATTTCTGCCGACACGACTGCCTACTCCTAGTTTCCAAGTGTGCTTCCCTGCACCCCTCAGCCTGCCTCACCCCAGGGCTCTTGGTTCTACCCTGGTAGCTCGGGAATGTCCTGACCTGGCCATCTATCTAATCTCTTCTAACTGCCAGAAAGGCAGTCAATGCTAGCGGGTATGAGTTGCTAGTAGCAGTGACAAAAATATTCTGGAGCTGACTGTGATGATGGCTGTGAACTTCAAATACACTAAAGGCCCATGCATTGTACACTTAAAAGAGAAGCTCATCCCTCCTTTGCTTGAAATCCTCCAACACAGCCCTGCAGGTTCTTATCACTCCCGCCCTCCTTCAACATACAGGTCCATCCACTACCTGGACTCTTTTTTCTTTTTTTCCCTATTACTTAAAAAAGCTTCATTTTTTTTAGCTTCTAACTTTTCTTGTACCTTCAACACACAATAAGGAAAGCACTTGATCCTGTCAGACACTTTCCCCCCACATGGAGCTACCAGAAGTCATGTTTTTCCTTTTGGACTGTCTCACAAGAACTCCAAGTGGATCTGGGCACATACCACGTGTGGATGTGGGTGTTTCCCCAAGCTCCTTGGTGTAGAGGTAAGCAATGCTACTAGCTGGGGTAGTCTGTTTTCGTTAGAGGCTGTAGTGCAGGGTAATGATGTCAAACACTGGACCATTTTGGTCTCCAGACACCATCCCCAGAAGAGGAAAAAGCTTCTTAAGAAAGCTACTATTCCAGGGTCTCAACCTGCTGTCCCTGGGCCAGAACATTCTTCTCCCAATGACATGGCTCATTCCCATTCCTCACACCCTTCGCTGCTCACGTGGCGGCATCAGAACGGATTCCTCAAGATCTCCAGTAAAACAGCAGCACCCCCCTGACATACTAGAGTCACCACTTACTATCCCCCTACCCTGTTTCACTCCCTGGCCTGTTCCTTTCTATACTTTTTAATTTCGTTTGCTTATTTTCTCCCTTCCCTTGAAAGCGCCTTTGTTTTTATTCACTACCGAATCTACACTTGGTGCCTAGAAAACAAAAGGTCTCCAACAGACATGGAGTAAATATTTGTTTAGATGAATGAGTAATTACCTGGTCTAAACATGACCCAGTCTTGATTCCAGCATTGACACAACCAAAATATGGATTTTAATTTAAGTATTACAAGATCCACTCTGATGTTGATTTGAATGAAATTCATATCTTCAGAAAGTTAATACCTCTGCTGATACAAAGAAAAGATCTGCTCTTCTTGACATTCAGATTTGTTAAAAATGATGACAAGAGCAGCAAAAGACATTTGAACAATTTGGAAAAAGGAGAGTGAGGCAGAAATCTAAGTGACTAACTTGCAAATGCAGGTTGAAAAAAATCAATTCAAAGCTTCCTGATAGTGATAAACCACAGACTATTTTAGAGCAATAATTCTGCCAGACTGTATTGGCATAAAGTGCCAGTAACCTTTTCTGTGGGGACAAAAGTTAAACTATTCCAGATTCAAGACAATGAATGAGATTCACTGTCAGCAGACTTTAGTGTCTCAAAAAAGGATCAAAGTTCATGTACTTATTATATCAATCATTCCAGTTCAAAGTGAGTCACAAAGTAGGTTATATGTTTAATTATTACATTTTGCTCAACTTGAGGTAAAGGGCTTTATCTCACAGATAATTTTTTAAAGCAATTTCTCTGGATAATAGGTAGGGACAGCAAGTTTTTTGTTTTTTGTTTTTTGTTTTTTATCTCAGACATTTATATCCCCAGACCAGAGCCAGCACTTCAAATGTGTATTTGCTGAATGAATGATTCCTGGCTATCAACACCCCCAAGTTATAAATCCATAGAAGTGCCCATCAAATCAAATACATATTGTAGTTTAATATGTTCAGAACATCTGAAAGCAAAACAATTCCCATAGCTACAGTCTCTCCTATAGTGTTAAAACAATCATCTCAAATCCCCTTATCACAATCTTTTCTTAAAGGCAACTAAAAGCCAGACAGACAGAATAGAATATTCAGAGTTTAAAGTATCACCCCACAAATGACTTATTACTAAAGGATTAAGACATCCTTACAGTGTTGAGATCTCACACACACCATCTTCAAATGATCAAACACAGCATTACCAACAAGGCACTCACTGATGTTAAATGTCTCCTGACACATGCACCGGGAAGTGAACATCACTTATGTAGGTAGCATGCTCACCAAAAACATTTAATCTGAATCTAATCATGAAGGAACAATCAGATAAACTTAGATTGTGGAATATTCTATGAAATAATTAACCTGGCTCCTTAAAAAATGTCAGTATCATGAGGGCCTCCCTGGTGGCACAAGGGGTTAAGCACCGCACTGTGAAGCAATCCGCAGTCTTTGCAGCACAAGTTCGATCCCTGGCTGGCCAGGGAGCAACCCACATAGCGTAGCAGATCTCTCCTGACTCGCCCGCTGCTCCCCGCAGCATTGTGCTTTGGTCAATCTGCCTGTTCTGTTCTCCACTGTCTCTGGTGAATCCTCTTGCCCCCCCCACATCTCTGGCCTGTACCCCTGCTCTTGTATGCATAAATAAATAAATCTTTTTTTAAAAAAAGGTCAATATCATGAAACAGAGTGTCAGCTGCATGGTGAGGGAACTGGACTTGTAGCAGTGAACTTAATGTTGTATATACAGGTTGCTTTTTAATGGTATAGATCTGAAGCTTATGTTATAAAACAAGGTTAATCCAAATAGAAAAAAAAAAAAGAAATGAAATAAAGTGAAAAAGAACATGGAGGAACTGTTCTAGATTAAATAAGAGTAAAGAGGACAACTATGTGATCCTTGGTAAGATCCTGAGGTTTTTTTTTTTAAGAGGGAAAATGCTATAAATGATGCCAGTGAGACAATGTGGGAATTTTAAAGGATGTCGATAGATTAGATAATATTCAGTGTTAAACTTCCTGGGTGTGATTTGTTTTTTTTGGCAGAAAATGTCCTTGTCATAAAAGAAATGTGCTGAACTATTATTAGATACCAAGTGTCATCACTTCCCTAAGTTCCTTTCAAAGGTCTTTGCAGAAAGTGAAAATGTTATGTGCATGTATATATACATGCATATATGTATATGTACAAATACATTTCTTTTTCTATATTAAAAATAGAGCTAGGCAAAAGGATCAAAATATTAATAATAAATCTAAGTAAAGGATATGATATCCTTAATAAAGGATATCTAATAAAGGATACTGTTATTCCAAGTTTTCAGTAAATTTGAAAAATTTCAAACTAAAAAGTTGGGGGACAAATAAGGAAACAAACTGAAAGAAATGAATTTGGTCCTGACCTGAACATTTCATTCTTTGGGCAGTGTCTCCAGAAAGTCCAGTTTCTGTTGTCACTATTCAATTTACCTTTTGAAACCACATGAGCTGTCAGACGGGCGTTTCGGGTTAGATTTTAATATGCATCTGCCCAACAGGGCTATTATTCCATCAGCTATTTCACAAACCTGTCTGGGAAAATACCAGGTAGTTACACACAGCAGGTCCCGGGTGTCCACTGAATAGCACCCACTGTCGCAGCCCAGTGGCTGCTAGATCGCAGGTGCTTGGGTGATGTCAGCAGTGGTAACTCCATCCTGCATCTCGGGCAGGTCTCGTGCCCTGCATTCTGTTTACTGGGCAAGATATCCATCCGTCAGCTTTGCAGCAGAGCCCAACCTCACCCTTCAATCGCCACTGTTCTCCACCTTCTTGCCTTTTTATTTTTTTTTTTGAAGATTTATTTATTTATGCATACAAGAACGCAGTACAGGCCAGAGGTTTGGGGTGGGGGGTGAGAGGACCCACCAGAGACAGAGTGGGGAGCAGAACAGGTAGACTGACTGAAATACACTGCTGAGGAGAGCAGGGGGCGAGGCAGGAGAGGTCTGCTGCGCCATGTGGGTAGCTCCCTGGCGGGGATCAAACTCATGCTGCAGAGGCTGCAGATAGCTTCATATGTTGCATCTTAACCCCTTGCACCACCAAGGAGGCCCCCTCTTGCCTTTTAAATGTCTCACACAAGGGACAGCACCTTCCCCACCTCTCAGCCTGCATGAGCCCTCCCATTTCCCCCACCTTGAGAGCACTTAGGCCTTCTAGACTGTATTATAATTTCGAAAACCCATCACACCAGGTGCAGCTCAAGCGTCGGGGGCGGGGCCGGGAGAAGTTAAAAGCAGTGTCAAAGGTCTCGGAGGAGGCAGGAGTGGGAGGCTCGCAACAGGTCCGCAGAGTGGTTCCTAGAAAGAGACGCCGGTGGAGAGGGTGGCTGCGGCCCGGGGTGCCAGCACACAGCCTCGAGGCAGCGGAGTCGGCCACACAATGGAAACCCGGGGCGCGGGGTTCCCACGCCCGTCCGGACCGCAGCAGCCAGGCGCACCCCGCGCCGCTCCCCGCGGGGACCGCGGCCTCCGGGCCTCTGTCGCCCTCAAGTTCAAACTCCAGAGACCAAGACCAGCTCCGAGGGTGGCGGAGCCCCCCACCTCACCGGGCCGCCCCCCCTCACGGGGCCACCCCCCAACTTCGCCCCGCCGCGGGCTCCGGTGGCCCCGCCCGATCGGACGGCCGGGAAGCGACGGGGAAAGGGGCTGATCTCCCCCAGCTTTCCGCCGAGGGCGCGGGGCCCGCCCCTCGGAAGGCAAACGGACCCCGCCGGCGGGGCGCCGGCCCGCGGGGGGGAGGGGCGCCCACCGCCCGGCGGCAGCGGCGGGCGCGCAGTGCGCAGGCGCGGCAGGGCCAGTACCTGGGAAGGAGCAGAGAGACGTGGAGTTGGGGCACTGGGTCGCGTTGCCCACCTGCTTCACCAGCTTCAGGCTGACCATCTGCTGCAGGAGCCCGGTCGACCCGCCGCTCCCGTCGTGCTCCATCCCGCCGCCATGCACCGCAGAGAGATGGGGGAGAGCGCCCGAAGTGCTGCCGAGCCTCGTTCTCACTCGCGGCCCTTGCGGCTCCCCGCACCTCGGCCGCCTCGGCGTCACCTTTGGGCAAGGCCCGCTTCCTCGCACCCCAACGGCGCTGCCAAGTGATGGTTCTTTCCTCCAATCACAGGGCGGCGCGGATGGCAGGGGCGGGGCGAAGGCTGTCGCGCCCCTGACGTTGCGTAAGCTCACCGAGACCCAGCACCCGCGGGCTACGCCGCCTACTGGGGAAGTCTCACCGGCTCAGGGCTGCCCTTCTCTGCAGCGCCACCTAGAACAGGTGGTGGCATTGCATGCCCGCCACCAGACCCAGGATGCCTACTTAAAAGGGAGCGAGATGAAAATACATACATTGTGCAAAAATGAAAAATGATGTAAAAAATAAATGAAATGAAATAAAGAAAATAAAAGAATAGAATAGAATAGAATAGAATAGAATAGAATAGAATAGAATAGAATAGAATAGAATAGAATAGAATAGAATAGAATAGAATAGAATAGAATAGAATAGAATAGAACAGACGGATCTGGCAGTGAGAACAAGATTCATGCAGGCAAGCAAGGAGAGTGGACGATAACGCAGCTATACTTGCAATTTCTGAAGGAAAAATGATATTTTAGCTTAACTTGAAAGTAAACATGTGTACAAATAGGTGCAATTTTCCTTTTAATTCAAGAACATAAGCCAAGATTGTTTATTAGTTTCCTCTTGAAGCCTATGTTTTGACCCTTTCTAAGGTCAGTTTTTTCATAATACAACTGGGATTCTATATCTACCAAGAAACGTATCTAAAATGAAAATAGTAAGTATAAAAAGGTCATGTGATCTTTAGTAATGCTGTCTTGTTTTTTTTCCAGACTGGTAGAGTGTGTAAGTGGATGAAACCAATTTTAGGGTAATGTAACAAGTAATCACGTATCACATTATAGGAAACGTTATTTTGAATTTAGAATTCTATCTCAATATTATGAATTGAGAGGTTAAAAAAAAGACATTTAGACTGACAGGACATGAAAATTGTATTTCATGTGCCCTTTCTAAGAAAACTGAGTAAGTGTTCAAGTGAAGTTAAAAAGTGATTACCAAGAGTGGTGTGCAATACAAGAAATGATGGGTTTAACCAGTACTGTTGTCAGGAAGACTAATGGAATTAATTTTAAACTATAGACAAAATGGTTATGAAGTCCACGTTTTTAATGACAGGGTGAAGAGGGTACCCATTCTTTTTCTCAATAGGAAAAAAAAAAAAAACCTGAAAGGCAATACAAACTCCAGGAAAACCCTGCAAGAAAATTATGAAACAAATATAAACAAATAAAAGCCGGGTTAATGTTTTGTTTTTCTTTATAAATCCAACCCCCTTTTCACACTGGTTTCACTTATTGTGAGAGGCATAACTGTAAAACCTATAGAAGACAATTGAACATCTTTATGGTCTCAAGAGAGTGAAGGGGCTCTTTAATATAAAAAGCAAAGATCATAAAGGAAAGGCTCACTACTACTTTAAGAACCTGTGTAATTCAAAAATTGCATAAAGAAAGTAAAAAGACAAGTCACAAATTGGGAAAAGATGTTTGCAATACATATAACTGACAAAGGAGTATCCAGAATACATAATGCACTCCTAAAAATCAGTAAGGAAATGACAAAGAGACAAACTACTGAATAAATGTTTCATCAAAGAGAAAATAACAAATGATCAGCAAAAATAAAGATGTTCTACTTCACTGCTAATCAGTGAAGCATAAAATGAAATCACATTGAAATATAATTTGTCAACCACCAATAGCCAAAAATTTTAAAGTTTGAGAATGCTAATTATTTATGCTAATTGTTTATAGTTTAAAATAACTTGAAAGAGGTGTAAATTAATATATTTTGGAATAATGTTGACTGAAAATGCTCATGATTCAGAAAATTCACTCCCAGGTGAATAATCTATAGCATTTGTACCAAGAGATCCATGCAAGATTGTCCCTGTTCACCTTACAACAGGCAATAGCTTAAAACAACTCAATGCCCATTAAAAAAATAATGAATAAGGAAAATTCTATTATTTTCAATAATATGCTATTAAGTACTAAACCAAATGACCCAACGCTGCTACATCAGGCTGTATTCCAGGAACATAAAGTCGAAAATCTCAGTGGCATAAGGCCACAGTGTGATTCAATATCAGAGGATCATGCTACTGTGATCTGGGGCAAAGCTAAGTTTTATGGAACCTGAAGCTTCAACTTCAGGGTCAATATATTGCTGCTCCCTGCAAGAGGGAGAAAATGTCAGAACGTCTGCTTTGCAGCAAGGATGTGGATCCACAGTCCAGGTCACAACAATTCAAGGCCATGAATCAGAAGCTAGCAAGCTCCAGAACCCCTCTGGCGAGGGCAACAACAAAAGCAGCTACCTCATTTCCAGAGGTAATGGGGAGAGTAGTTCTGGTGGCCAAGGTCAATCCCCAAACTAACTCTGCCCCAGTGGGGTCTGGGGGGGTATTCTGTTGGCAAGGATTCAAATCTGCTTCTCTGTCCTCAGATCCTCCCACCCCATTCTTTTAAACATTTACCAAGTACTTGCTGGCTCTGGTCTCCCAGGCTCAGGACTAAGCCCCTCTATATCCAGCACCCCTTTCATTAAGTCGCTGCCAGAGCTAGTGATTGTGGTTTGCAGCTATGAATTGTACTGCTTTCCTCCAGGGTGTGTCTAGGAAGGCTAGAGAGAAGACAGAAGCACCCCAGAGCCTTGTTTCTTCTAAGCTCACAGCAAATTCAATCTAATGACATTCATCACCCTGTGACCTGTCCTCCAGGCACCGATCCCGACTGCCTACCTCTTGCAGTCAGTCACTTGCTTTGCCTGGCTTGCTGTCCTGGCCTCCCCAGTTTCCCTTCCTCCACCTTCCCTCCTTGCTGCTTCCCTCCAGGCTTGTCTAGGAGGTTCTCTGGTTTCTGCAGTCTGGACCCAAAGCTCACCATATCCTGTCTCCTGCAGGTGTGGCCCCAGCCGTAGCTGCTTCCTCTTCTCTAGGGCAAAGAAATTGGCACAATCTGACCCTTCTGTGTCCAGCAGACCAGTCTATGCAAGCTTGATTTGCCATTTTCTCCCCATTGCAGCCCAGAGCAAAGCCTCCTCTTCCACTCCCCCCCATCTCTTACCACATCATGTGACCTTGGACAAACCCTTTTACTTTCACATTTTGCCTGTCAAACTTTGCAGGCTGTAAACTCTAATCTGTCTTACATGGGTTAGTTATATTTGTTTCTTCAGGTGGGACCTCTCCTGTCAGGATGAATCAAAGGTTCACTTTTGGGGGAGCAGTGTGGGGGTGCAGAGGCTAAAGGGCAACCACAGGATGAAAGGCATCTTGTCTGATTTCTTGGTGAAGGTATAGGTCAATATAAACACCAGGGACTTTGATGGGGTGTGGTGCCACCCGCATGGGGAGTATGGAGTCCAGGTGTGTGCGGTGCATGCACGAGCACGTGTGTATGTGTTGGGGGAAGGCAGAGGGAGATGGGGGTGAAGATGCTCACACTTCAGGGGTCAGCCACTGTTGTGCCCTACACTTCGGGGGGAGCGACCACCCTTCTCAGGTGCTGGGTGTGTGCCAAGGGAGGAAATAGCTAAGGGGAAAAAGAGCACCTGAATAGGAGTCAGGTCCAGAGGAAGTGGGGGCCCGAGTTTTGCCTTCCATAAAGAATATGCCTGATAGAACCCAGCTCCAAAAGGGGACTCAATGGAAAGTCAAAAAGGAGGGGGAAAGAAGCATAGCATTTGGGGACTCATTCCTTTCCTGCTACAGGGGAGGGCCCCAAGCTCCCCCACTCCGGCCGTGGTATGTACTCTGCCCCACGCCCCCGCCCCCAAACACACTGGCTACCTCCCCGCCATACATACTAGTCTCCTGACCATCGTGACCGCCACAACCCAGGCTCAGCTAAGGCCCAGGGTGTGCCGCAGTGGACGACGCCCAGCTGAAGCTGCTGGGGCCGCGTGGCAGCACCAGATCCAGGGCTAAGTCGCGCTGCTCCTCCTCGGAGAACACCGGTCGATAGCCCAGCAGCTGCAGGGCGCCCGCACACAGCTCCTGCACCCTGCGAATCTTGGCGAAGGGCAGCGCGTGGCGCCAGGCCTGGGAGACATTGAGCGCGTCCCTGGACGTGGTCTTGAAGGCCTCACGACGCGCGCCTGGCCCGGATCCATGCGTAATGTTGTGGATCCAGGCTTCGAGCTGTGGCGTGAGGCTCAAGCCCGCGAAGGCGTAGAGCGCGCGGATCTCAGGCAGTGGAGCCCGCGCCAGATCCTCGAAGCGCACCAGACGGTAGCGGCCGCTCAAGAAGGGTGGTGGTTTGTGCAAGGCGGCCTCGGCTATGCGCACATGGCTGCGGCACACCTCGCGCACCACGCGCAGGCCGGGGTCGGCCTCCACCCAGGTGCCATTGGTGCCCAGCACGATGCCGTTGTCGCGAGCCAAGGCTTTGGCTGTCTGCTCGCGGGAGCGCAGCACCGCCCGAGGGTCGCGCACCAGATGCACGATGCGCAGGTTGAGCGCGGGATCATTGAGCAGCGGGTAGAGCACCTGCAGGTTAAAGAAACGCACCTCCTTGAGCACCACGTGGCTGTAGGAGTGGCAGGCCTCCTGGGCCAGGCTGAACGGCCGCCGGGCACACAGCGGCTTGCACACAGACTCGCTGCTGATGGCACCGCGTTGGAAGGCGCTGCAGGCTGGCGGCGAGCACAGCGCGCGGCTCACCGCCCACTGGAAGAGGTCCGACAGGTTGCGACGCCAAGGCAGGTAGGCATCGAACACGTCCATGTCGCACAGGAAGACGGAGCGCACCAGATCGCGCACGGCCATGTGCAGCGCCGGGGCGCTGCCCTGCGACAGAGCGGCCCAGACGTGCCAGGCGGGTTCCATCAAGTAGAAGACATCGGGGTGCTGGCTGAAGAGCTGGCCCACGAAGGACGAGCCGGAGCGCCACGAGGACAGCACCAGCACATGCACGCGCTCCTCGCTACCGGCTGGGGAGAGAGGCCTGGGCCGCGAGACCAGGAATAGCAGGAGACCGGTCTGTGCCAGCAGGAGAGCGGTCACCGCTGTGCTGGAGACCCGGGGCAGCCACATGCCGCTGGCCACGAGCCTGGGGAAGAAGACAAAGCCCTTCGTCACAGTGGCTCCCTTGGCCATCCCACAGCCCAACTCCTACCCAGGCCCGGCAGGTAGCAGCCCTGGGATTCTACCAGCCCACGTGGGGAGTTGCTAAAACCACAAAGATCTCAGGCGGGCTGTCTCCAGGGAAATTCAAAGGATGGTATAAGCCATGACCAAGTCCATGCAGAGCAAAAGGCCAGCTGCAAAACACTGTGGGAAATGTTTCTTTGTACCTACCTGTCTGGAGAGGGAAATATTTTTCAGAGTTTCTGCCTTTTGCTGAAAATTTCCTTTAAGGAATTTTAGACTGAACAGTTTGATGGGTGATTTCGCGGATGGAAGCACATCGCCTGTTTCCCGCAGGTTGAATCTGGGCTCTGCCACTTCCTAACCTGTGATCTTGGATCAAACACTTCATCTCTCTCTGTGACTCAGTTTACCCAGTGGAGAAAGAGGATAAAACCAGAACTGGAGTATTGGGATTGTAACAGGGTGGTCCCCAGGAAAGGGGGAAGTTCCAGGTTCCCTGCCCCACCCAAGGGAGGGTGGAGCTGAGCAGGAAGAGAAGAAGCTACAGAAGAGACTGAGGAAGGAAGCAGGATGGAGCCAGGAGACCTGGAGGAGGCCCATGGAGCCTAGAGACACGTGAAGAAACTGCGCTTGTCTTTGGGTCGTGGACTGGGTGACACAGATGTGGGTGAGACCCGTGGAGAGATGACAATGGCAGCTTTTATCTTGATGTTGATTTTGCTCTTTTCCTTCCGGGCTTGTCTGGTTGTTTCTGATCCTTTTCTGTGGGTCCCCACTGGAAGATGCTTTAGACTTGTAGCAGGCTTTGGGGCCTTGTTCTGGGCCGATCCCATATGGATGGACTTTTACCCACGAGGGGATGGGTAACTTTGGGTGCTTCATTTAGAAACTAGACTCTTTGCCTTACCTGTATTGTTTCCTAGTTTAATTAAAGTTCCTTCCCATTAAAGTCTCCTATGTTTTGTGTTGATGCGGCAGATGGCAGAACCCGTTTAGAATAGGCAGGTTTGCGGGGCTTGGGCTGCCCCTCTCCCTGTCCTATAACAGATTGAAGATACAATGATTCCCACAACTGAGAACTTGCATTTTTGGCACAGAGATGGCATGATTGTTTTTAAACCAGCAGCTGCAAGTTTTTTAAGGGTTTCTCTCTGGAGCTGTGTGGGTTTGCAGAAGAAACCAGTGACAGGAGTGGAGCGGTGGTGCCAGGGGAGATGAGAGGGGAGAACAGAGCCAGGCCCCTTGCCTTGCTGAGTTACTCACTGCTGTTGGGGCTGCTTGGAGAGTAGCCCAGGTGGATCACAGATCCATAGGAAATGCCTGGAAGGGCCTCAGGGCCTGGGGAAGTAGGAGGGGGCTAGGTTAGAGCCCAGGGGCAGTTAGTCCTGCACCTTGGGAGGGACCCTGTTTCCAATCTGAGAAAGTTCCCCACCTTGAGGGCAGATCTGCCCTGCTCCTGACCTGAGCTGGGTGCCCCTTAGAAACATTTTCCCAGATGGATGTGAACTGCCCAGCTCTCCCTTTGAGTCCCTTCTTGCCACTTAAGAGCTGAGCTCTGGGACGAATGCCTTGAGTTCTCCAGGACTCAGTTTTCTCTGTAAGATGAGGCTGCTAACAAGTGCTTTCGGTCAGTCTGTTAGGGGGAAATGATAACTTTGTCTCCCACTTTTCTCCCTGAGCTGTACATTTCCTCATTTCCCCTTCCCTTGTAAATAAACCTTTTATTAACCTTTCGCGTGTGCCTGCAGTAGAGCATGGATAAGTCCTTTTAAGCGTGTGGGTAAGGATCCACAGTCAGGCACCCCGTTTTGTATGGGGCTGCTCTACAACAAGTCTGCGTGATCTGTTCCCCACTCTGTCTCTGGTGAATCCTCTCACCCTCCCATACCTCTGGCCTGTACCCCAGCTCTTGTATAAATAAATAAATCTTTAAAAAAAACATGAGGCTGCTAACATGTAAGCTCTCTGGTTGCTGTGAGAAATGCTGCTCCCACTATGCAAAGAAAGGGTTGCTAAGGTGCAAAGACCCTAGAGTTTTTCTCCTCTTTGTACCTGTTGCTCTCACAGTGCTCTCAAGAATGAGCTGCTTTGGAAGAGAGGGGCCTGAATGTTTCCTCCTGCTCTCAAAGCATTTTCTCCCCCCAAAGCTCCCTCCCCTGTGGGTGCCACCACTGAGAGAAGCCAGGGTCTGCATTGTGGGCAGATCCCCTCTCTGCTGCTTCTGCTTGTGAGGAGGCTATAGGAGTGGATGGAGGACCCCCAGGATCTATCCCCGCTGTCTCCAGGATCCCATGCTCTTGCCTGGAAAAAGCTGGAAGACAAGGAGAGAAGCTGCCGATGTTCGGCACATGTCTTCTCTTGAAGTTGTGTGCTCCCCGCTTGCTACAGCGTGCAGGAGAGGACGGCATATTACAACTCACACTGGCTGATACAAGTTACAAGTGCCAGATGCTTTCCACCCATTCTCGGAGCTGGGCATTATGATTTCTACTCTTTAGGCCAAGGACCCAAGGCTTGGACAGACAGTGGGGCAAAATGGGACCCCAATCCAGAACACCCATTTCTAAGTTCCTGGCACCTTCTGATCACAGGTGTTGGCTTCTCCCTCCCTGGGAGATCCCTGCAGCACACTGGGCCCTGATGTTTGGCCCAAACCCAGAAGCCCTGGCCAGCCCAGTCCTTCCCTGGGGAGGCAGGATCCTGAACCCAGGCCAAGGTGTCTGTTACCTGCTCTCCAGGGAAGCCAGAGGTTTTCTTAAGCTACTCACACGATACAGGAACTGTGACTTGATCCTGTTATTGGAACTCAAGAACTAGGAAAGGGATTGAAACATTGCTTACCACACAGGGTATGCAAAGAAGTCCAGATCCCAAGTGGGAGTTTCGATAAAGGAAAACTATGTTCAGCACACCCACCCACTGCCCCAGGGTCCAAAGTTAGGACGAATATGGCAGGTAGGCGGCGATTAGGTGCCTAATCTCTGTGACAGGATTTTCTCCTCCCAACCTCCCTAGGGGATAGAAATGATCCCGGTCTGTTTTAATTGAGGCAGTGGGGTTCAGAGACAGGGATACTCAGTAAGCTTCAGGGCAAGGATTTAACACCAACTGCCAACCCCCCAGTATAGTGCTCTGGGATGGGCCCCATTCATAAACCTCAAAGAAGCCCCCATTCTGGAAGGCTTTTCCCTCCCTACCCCCAGTAGCTTTTATTTTAAATTCTTTGGGAGCCTATATGTATTTTTTATATTTAATTTGGGGGCAGAGGACCTCCCCGGTGGTGCAGGGGTTAAAGTCTCAGTACTATCAAGCTATTGCCAGCTACTGTGACATGAGTTCGATCCCCAAACAGGGAGCTGACCCATATGGCATGGAAGACCTCTCCTGTCTTGCCCGCTGCTCCCCTCAGCAGTGAATTTCAGTCAATCAGCCTGTTCTGCTCCCCACTCTGTCTCTGGTGAATCCTTTGACCACCCCCTGCACCTCTGGCCTACACCTCAGTTCTTGTATGCAAAAATAAAACAAAATAAATCTTAAAAAAAGAAGAACAACAAAACACTTTGGGCAGAGATGGCTAGCATCTACCCCAAAGTTCTAAAGGTGCAGATAAGGACTCATGGGCTCATGTTTTATTTGTGAAAATTAGAAAAGGGGCCATCCGATGGCAGACACAGCTCAGCCACACAACAGAGTGCAAGGAAGTGACATTCTCTGTCTCCTGGGCCACCCAGAGACCCTCCTGGGAAGCAACCCTGCCTCCAATTTCCACCAAGTCTTAGATGGTGATGATGAAAACAATCATATATTTTCAGGGAGGCGGGAGGGAGTAAAGAACAAAAGGCCAAAGAAGGAATAGAAAGTGTCTTCTCTTAATCTGATACCTAGAACTGTTGTAGAGCAACCCCGATACAAAACGGGGTGCCTGACTGTGGGTCCTCACCCGCGCGCTTAAAAGGACTTATCAATGCTCTACTGCAGGCACACCCGAAAGGTTAATAAAAGGTTTATTTACAAGGGAAGGGGAAATGAGGAAATGTACAGCTCAGGGAGGAAGGTGGGAGACAAAGTTTTAAATGAATCCTACCCAATCCGCCGATCAGGAATCCCAAAATGGCACTCTGAGAGCTGGCCGCCAGCCAGGAGCCCGTGAAGCCAGGAGGTCAGCGACAGCGAGCCACCCCAAGGCCCACGTGTTTGGTTTTTATATCCAACCTGGCTGCCCAACTCCACCCTCAGGTCCCAACCACCTTCCCTTTGGTGGTGATGGGATTTGTCTTTCTCAATGTCTTGATGGCTTTGGTCTGGAGTGGGGGTGGAGTCCACAAAACCTGTATGGGATTAACTCAGGACATCCTTTCCCCCTAACAGGACCACCACACAGAGTGGACTTTCTCAAGTCATTGAAACTTTTTTTTGGCCATAAATTATGTGGAAAATTAAATTTTGTCAATATAATACACATAGCTAGAATAAGCTAAGTTATCCCTGGAAATGTATACAAGGAAGTAACCATATTAGTTTTTCTAAGAGAGGAGGGACATAAAATAGCTGGAGAAAGGACATTTCACGATAAATCCTTTTTGAACATTTGAATTTTGACTCACATGAACCTATTTCCTATTTATAATAACTAAATATTAAAATAGTTTTGGGCCTCCCCTGGTGGCGCAGCAGTTGAGCACTGGGTTGCGAGGCTGCCTGCAGCCTCTGCAGCACCAGTTTGATCCCTGGCCACCGGCAAGGGTCCCACAAAAAAAAAAAAAGTTTCAAATACACATAGTTTAAAAAATCAAACAGTTATCATAGTGTTGTTGTAGAGCAACCCCGATACAAAGGACATCCTTTCCCCCTAACAGTGTCATTCTCTTGCTCTAGAATCCTATTGAACCAGTGGCAACCACTTTCAAATTTGTTAGCTGTTTCTTTTGCTAATGATCTTCTTTTTTTTAAGATTTATTTTATTTATTTAGAACCACTGTTCGCCCATACAGATGCATGCGGTTTGGATGGGGCTGAACCCCTCCCCCTGTCCCCATTCCCTGGGTTCCATGTCCCTCAAGCCTGGCTCATGTATATATTCTACACACTGTTCCCCCACGACAACACTTGATTTAGGAATAGATATCTGTCCCAAGTGTAATCCCAAGATTTTTATAGATCTGCAGGGTAAAAGGAAACTGTCTGGGTATAAAGTCAGCACAGAGGAGAATTAAGCAGAGAAAGACTCAGAGTTCATGAACAAGCTGACAGCGTCCAGCTGTGCAACAGTCACCCATGCACCTCTCAGCTGGAGAAAGTAGTCCGATTTTGCTTAAGGCAATCTAGGTTGAGTTTCTGTGACTTAGAACCACTATCTAATCTATATCTGATTAGATAGTGAATGCCCTTGGTGGGGTGGGATGAGGGCAAAGCTTCTGAGAGCTGGTTAGGCATTGCTTCTTTTAAAAAAAAAAAAAAGATTTATTTATTTATGCATACAAGAACTGGGGTATATGCCAGAAGTGCGGGGTGTGAGAGGATTCACCAGAGACAGAGTGGGGAACAGAACAGGCAGACTGATGAAATACACTGCTGAGGGGAGCAGCGGGTGAGTCAAGAGAGGTCTGCCTCACCATGTGGATAGCTCCCTGGCTGGGGATTGAACTCATGCTGCAGTGGCTGCAGATAGCTTCACAGGTAACATCTTAATCCCTTGTGCCACCAGGGAGGCCCTGCATTGCTTCTTAATGATGGTGCTAATTTCATGAATGTATTTAATTTGAGAAAGTTCATCAAGCTGGATTTTTAGATCTGTGCTCTTTTCTGTATGTTACATATCAATGAAAAGGTAAGAATCTCGACTAAGATATTGAATGTCATGTCAAGGGAATATCCCAAAGACTGAACACCTTGATAATGTTAATAAACATTTGCTGAATTAAAACCAGACACTCTGGAATCCAAATCCAAAGGGAGTAATTCCCCACCTGCCCCACGTTTCCTACTGAGTAATACCTTAAAATTCCAATAACTTTTCAACATCCCTATTTGTGGTCTGAAAGATGTAGGAAGCATCTGTTTGATCTGATTTTGCAGATGGGAAAAACAAGCTAAGGGCAGGGGCTTAGTGGGGGCCATAGGAGGGGCTGAGCCAGAGACCAGGAGTCCTGGCTGTTTGGGTCACTTGTAGCTCACTTGTAGGCCAATTCTGCCTGGCCTTGACTTAGCAGTATCTGCTGTCACCATCCTCTCCCAGCCTTGGCATAGAATCTAAGGGAGTGAAATGTAATACCAGGTACAAATCCCTGGCTAAGATTTCTCTTGGTTTGGCATCAGCTGGAAGAATCCCAGAAGCTAGAGAAAACAGATTCCTTCCTGATGAGAGATCAGCGGATTCTAGGCACCGAGAGCCACCCCTGGGGGCAAACCAGTTGGAATGACTCCCAGGGCACCCGCTTGGTTGAGAAGGCTGGAAAGGGGGGAAAGAGAGGAGAAAAGAAGAAGGAGGGGGGGAGAAAAGGAAAATATTCTCGAGAAAAAGAAAAAAGAAAAGCAGGGAGGCAGGAGAGAGAGGAGGAGAATGGAGTTGATGTGGGGGTAGACAGGAAGCACCAGTAAATGTTCTCTACCGAGGGCTCTGATACGTGAAGCTTTCCCAGCCGTTCTCGGCTTCATCTTCACAACAGCCCTCTGGAGAGGACCTGGTGCTCATTTCTACTTTACAGATGAGGAAACGGAGACTTAGAAAGATTAAGGAACTTGTCAAAAGGACCACAGGGCCGCTGAATCAGAATTGCAATCTCTTAGAGCTCCTAACCTCATAGTGTCCCGTTGGGGAAAAACCAGTGTCACCTACACACATGCACACACACGCCCATTGTGTATAAAACCAATTGTGCTAAAACTACACCAATATCAAAGGACACCATGAAGAACGTAAGGACATGCAAAGATGGGAGAAATTACTTGAAAATCATATAGAGAGCAAAGGACTTGTACCCAGAAATGCAAAGAGCTTGGACCACTCAGCAATGAAAAGACAAACAAACCAATTTAAAAATGGGCCAGAGCTTTTCGTAGACAGTTCTCTAAAGATACACAAATGGTCAATAAGTACATGAAAAGATGCTTGACATATTAGGGAAATGTAAGCCCAAACTACAATGACATGTCACTTTCATCCACTAGGATGGCTATTATCAAACAGATAATAACATGTATTTTTTTAAAGATTTATTTTATTTATTTATGCATATAAGAACTGGGGTGTAGGCCAGAGATGCAGGGAGGTGACAGCATTCTCCAGAGACAGACTGCGGAGCAGAACAGGGAGATCTACTGAAATACACTGCTGAGGGGAGCAGCGGGTGAGACAGGAGAGGTCTGCTGTGCCATGTGGGTTAGCTTCCTGGCTGGGGATCAAACTCATGCTGCAGTTGCTGGCGGTAGCTTGATAGCACCGAGATTTTAATGCCTGAGCCACCAAGGAGGCCCCAATAATAACAAATACCCATGAGAATGTGGAGAAATTGGAACCCTGTTGGCAGAAATAAAAAACGGTGCAGTTGCTGTGGAAAAGAATATGCAGCTTCTCAAAATATTAATACAGCGTTACCATACGATGCAGGGTTTCTGCTCTTAGGAATATACCCAAGAGAACTGAAAACATAGGCCCACACCAACACTTATTCATGAATTGTCATAGCAGCATTACTCATAAAAGCCACATAGTGGAAATATCACAAATTTCCATCAACTGAGAAATGGATAGACAAAAAATGGCATATCCATAGAAATGAATATTATCTGGCACTAAAAAGCAATGAAGTACTTATATGTGCTACTCCATGGATGAATCTTAGGGTAACTAGTCCACAACACAGAAAACACTGTGGATCAGTGCACTGTATGCTTTTAGGGATTAACTTTAAGGTCTGTGAATTCTATCTCAACAAAGTTATTATGTAGGGCCTCGCCGGTGGCACAGCGGGTTGAGCACTGTGAAGCTGTCCATAGCCTCTGCAGCACAGGTTTGATTCCAGGCCAGCCAGGGAGAAACCTACACGGTGTGGCAGACCTCTCCTGCCTCCCCCGCTGCTCCCCTCAGCAGTGTCTTTGGTCCATCTGCCTGTTCTGCTCCCTACTCTCTCTGGTGAATTCTCTCACCCTCCTGTGCCTCTGCCCTGTACCCCAGTTCTTGTATAAATAAATAAATCTTAAAAAAAAAAGAAGAAAATAAAGTTATTATTTAAAAATACACAAGCATATAAAGAAAGAAATCTGGAAGGACGTGCTGAATATTACTGGGTGCTTTTCTATAGCTGGATCACAGGTAAGTTTTTTCCCATTAGTGCTTTGCTGCATTTTCCAGATATTTATTACTCGGGTAATCGTAAAAGCAGTTCTTTCTTCTTGGGTGGAGTTTGCCTGCTTTGGTTCTCATTGCTGAGAGAGGTGCCTGCAAATTCACTTCCTAGATGACCAGAGTACCCTGTTGGCCAGGGGAGGACAGGGGCATTGGATGGAGAATGACCTCCTAGGCGTCACTGAATGAAAGGTGTGAAGGTGCTCAGGCCCACCTTCTGCCTCAGGGCTGTGGTCTTGACCAGGATACGGCAGAAGACGTGCCTGGCTGCCAGTCCTGGGCACATCTGTTGTCTCTCCGCCAGCCCTTATGGGCAGCTGTGCAGCATTAGTCAGACACAGGGAGGCTGGAGTTGCTCAGCCCAGATGCTGCTGGAGGAAATACCTGTCTGCAAGTGCCTATGGAAAATGAAATCAAATTCGTATGGGAAAGGAGCCTCAACTCTCCCTGGCGCAGAGCCCACTCAGAGGCTGGGCCATTTTAGAACAAATGAGCAGACACCAACACATACACTCCCTTCCCTGGTTCTGAGCTTTGGGACCTTCAAAGTCCACTTTGTGAGGCACCTAATTTGGTCTAGATCATAGAACCTGGAGGGCTCGTAAGTCTGGGGGTTCCCACCCCTTCTCTGCAGTAGTACACACGGGGTGTGAGGGTAGGGAGCACACACTGACTATGTTCCTGCTGTTCCTCCAGGTATGATGCTCATTAAGGGATAATCTTGAATGTTCTCTGCCTTCCTTGTTTTTTTTTAACTTATTTGGATTAATTTGTTAATTTGCGAAAGGAAACCACTTCAGTTGGAGTTAGTCATGCTGGGTCTCTCCCATGTATACAGGAGGTATACATGTTGTTATTAAACTTCTTTTTGGCTTTTTTCTCCCCCCCCAAAAAAAAAAGCAAATCATTCTTATAAGTCAATGACATAAAAAGAAAAATGAATCCAATCAAAAAATGGGCAGAAGAGCTAAACAGGCACTTCTCCAAAGAAGGCATAGAGACAACAGACACGTGAAAAAAAAAAAAAAGTTCACATTACTATTGTCAGGGAAATGCAAATCAAAACAACAATGAGATACCACCTCACTATGAGAATGAATGATATTAAAAAACAACAAATGCTGGCGAGGATGTGGAGAAAATGGGACCCTCGACATTGCTGGTGGGAATGCAGACTGGTCCAGCCCCATTGGAAAGCAGCATGGAAGGAAGTAAGACTAAAAATGGATCTACCCGGCCTCCCTGGTGGCGCAACCTATGAAGCTATCTGCAGCCACCACAGCACGAGTTCAATCTCTGGCCAGGGAGCTACCCACATAGTGCAGAAAACCTCTCCTGACTTGCCCACTGCTCCTCTCAGCAGAGTATTTTAATCAATCTGCCTGTTCTGTTCCCCACTCTGTCTCTGGTGAATCCTCTCACCCCCCGCACCTCTGGCCTGTACCCCAGCTGTTGTATGCATACATAATTTTTTTTTTAAAAAATGGATCTACCATATGACCCAGCAATTCCACTCCTAGATATCTACCTGAAGAACACAAATACACTTATTTGAAGGGAACACTGCATTCCCTTGTTCATTACAGCACTATTTACTATAACTAAACTATGGAAACAACCTAGGTGCTCCCAAGCAGATGAGTGGATTGAAAAGTTGTAGGGTATATATATATATGCAATAGAATACTACTCAGCTATCAAAAAAGATAAATTCATGCTATTTGAAGCACCATGGATGGAGCTGGAAGGGATTATGCTAAGGGAAATAAGTTAGAAGGAGAAAGACACATACCAGATGGTGTCACTTCTATGTGGAATATAGAAAAACCAGACAAAGGGTGAGATAAAGTCAAATTCAAAAACTAGTCCTTGAAAGCAGACTTTAGAACTGAGGCATTCAGAGAGAGGAAAGGAAGGAGAGCAGAATGGACCCCAGGGTAGACTATGGGTGCTTTGGTGGTGGGTAACAGAATCTATGGTAACAGAATCTGAAGAGGTACTTCCAAAAGACAAACAGCAATGTAAACCAACATTACCACAGTTAAAAAATAAATAAATAAAGGAAATGTTAAAAAAAAAAAAAATTCACAGGGCCTCCCTGGTGGCCCAGGGGTTAAAGTCTCAGTGCTATCAAGCTATCACCAGCCACTGTGGCATGAGTTCGATCCCTGGCCAGAGAACTAACCCACAAGGCTCAGCAGACCTCTCCTGCCTCGCCTGCTGCTCTCCTCAGCAGTGTATTTCAGTAGATCCTCATGTTCTGCTCCCCATTCTGTCTCTGGTGAACCCTCCCACCCCCATACCTCTGGCCTACAACCCAGTTCTTGTATGTATAAATAAATAAAAATAAATCTTTGAAAAAAAATTCACACAAGTGAAAATAGGAGGACAAAAAAAGAAAAATGAAGGGACCATTTAAGAAGAAAACCACTCAAAGCATTTAACAGTGATATGTAACATGTGGCTCTGATTCAAACAAACTGTAGGAAGGTACCTTTGAGGTGATCAGGTACATTTTAATATGGATAGAGATGTAGGTGACATTGAGAAGCCATGGCTAGTCCTCTTATTACTGCCCCAAATACTCTTGTCTGTGTATTTCTATCTCCCTTTACTAGACTAGAAATAGGACGTGCTGTTTCAGAGGGAGGAATAGCGCGGTGCCTAAAGCATCGATGCCATTTGATCATCACTGTGTGATCTTGGACAAGTTACTTAATCTCTCTGTGTCGGAGTCTTTTGTTTGTTTTAATCAATGCAGTGGAGGAAATAATATAACCTAAGTTGTGGACTTTTAGCTTAAATGAGTTAATATTTATAAAGAACTTAGAACAATGTCTGACACATGGTACATCTATAAACATCTGCTCAGGAATCTTCCAAATCCTGAGTCACAACTATATTCTATGAATTCTAGGGAAAACTTTCATTAGGAAAACTCAAGTTCAATAGGCCAGGTTCAAGGCCTCCCTGGTGGCTCAAGGGGTTGAGACGCAACCTACGAAGCGATCTGCAGTCACCGCAGCACGAGTTCGATCCCTGGCCAGGGAGCTACCCACATGGCGCTACAACCCACATGGCGCAGACCTCTCCTGACTCGCCCACTGCTCCCCTCAGCAGTGTACTTTGCCAGTCTGCCTGTTCTGTTCCCCACTCTGTCTTGGTGAATCCTCTCACCCGTCACACCTCTGGCCTGTACCCCAGTTCTTGCATGTATAAATAAATAAGCCTTTAAAAAATTATCTTCCTTTAAAAAACAAAACAAAGCAAAACAAACAACAACAAAACAATAGGCCAGGTTCAGGTGACCCTAACAGTCTAGCAACAAAACATGGTCAGCCCAGGCAGGGCAGAACATGTGTACAAAACAAAATGGTGACTAAAGGCAGAGAAGCGAAACTGATTTCAAATCCTGCCTCTACAACCAGAGGTGTGTGCTTTGAGTAGTTCATGCCTAACCTCTCTGTGCTTCAGTTGACTGCTCTGTAAAGGAGGGTCTAACATACCTACCACACCTGTGGGAGAGAAGTCAGTGGGGCCATGGAACCCTTAGCATAGCCAACAAGGAGCCTGCTATTCCTATTAGCTCCCGCACTTGGCTCACTCACACTGGCTTCAATTCAGCCAAGTCCCTGATGCTCTCAGCTCTCTTTTTTCCCATCCTCGTGCCTCTGACATTATGGGAAAGATAAAAGACAGTTGGCATTGGCCAGGCACCTTGCTGAGGCCAGGAGAGGTCTCTTTCCTTACCCAAGATGCAGCAGCAAGAAGAGGGGTAGCCAGATTCTAATTCAGCAGCATCTGGTTCTAGATTTATTCCTCAAGTTGCTTTTCCTCAACAGTTCAGTGGAAACCACACCTGGAGAACCTTCTAGACCGAAGCCATAACCCTTTGAAACTCAGCTTTCAGGAACTAAGGATCTCCTAACAGGGATCTCCTGTCCAGCTGGAGCGACAGGAAGACACTCAAAGCATCGCCTGAGGCAGCGATGCCCACAGAACCGCCACCTTCAGAACCCCCCACCCCGAAATCAATGCCCCCACCCCAACTTTGCCCAGCCCGTCCAGGGAAGGGGCAGCTCGCTTGGCGAGAGGACGTACTAACCTACCCCAAAGTCTGGCGTCCCTGCCCTACCTGGCGCAGCGGGAAGCAGGCGCCTCTCCTGAGGCTCAACAGGCTCCTGGATGAGGTCTCCTCCAAGCCCCCCTTCACAGCTGGCTGCCTCTTCACTGAGAGAGTCCGCATGGGGATGATTTGTTCCTCAGGGTTTCCAGGCTATCGGGGAGGCATCAGTCACACTCCGGAGGGGGCTTTAAAAGGAATGGACGAGGGTCACGGGGTAGCCAAGTATTGGCGGCACCTGGGGCCCCAGCAGAGGGAATCTGGAAACAGGATTGGGATTCCCGGGGAGAAAAGAAAGGGGGTGGTAAGAATCAGATGTTGGGGGGGGGAGGGTGCAGTGGGGATAGTCTCGAGGCTACAGGAACAACTCGTGCCCTGCGCCCCAGAGCCGGGAAGCCGGGAGCTCCCTGCGCGCAGCTCCACGCCGCGGGCCCAGAGCGCAGCGCGCACAATGAGGCGCTTTCAGACGTGCCTGCGATGGGGGCCGGCGGGCGGGCGCCGGGGCGGGGGTGAGCGAAGGAAGGAGCCGGTTGGCCCCCGGCTCCAGCTACCTCCCACCCCGCGCCCAGGGGCCACGCCTCGGGGGAGGGACAGATGCCCCTGGGCGGGCCCCGGAGGGCCCCGGGTTGGGGGGGCGCAGGTGGTCCAGAGGGCTGCGGGCGGCGCGCTCTTGGCCCGAGGGGGTCACAGGGCGCTCGCAGAGTAACCAAAAAAGAGGTCGCTCTCTCCAATCCCCGGAGGGGAGGCTCCTGGGCGCACAAAAGGCCCTTGTGAAAGAAATCGAATCTTAATCTTGCCCCGTCTCGCTTTCGGTGGCATCCTGGCAGCCGACTGACAGGGAATCCAGACCTCTTCTCAAGCCCCCGGGTAGACCCGAACCACCTTAATGCGAGCGACCGCGCTGCATCCCGCGCGGAAACCGAGCTAGGAGCCGCCTGGACGCAGGTATGGCCCGCAGCGGGCTGCCCCCTCCGGAGATGCAGGCTTGATGGCAGTCGGGATAAATGCAGAGTGCGACGTGTCAAGAAATGGAGCAGATTTTTCCTCCTACAAAAAAACCAGAACAGAGTCCAGGCACTGGAAAGAGACAGAGAATTCTGATCTTTGTAATCCGTCGTGGGACCTGAAGGAAGGGCCTGCAGCCTGGAGTATAAATTAGTGCATTCTTACAGAATGCGGTTTGGCAGGATGAATACAAACCCTTGAGAATAGTTAGGGGCCTCCCCGGTGGTGCGGAGGGTTGAGCACTGCGCCATGAAGCTGTCTGCAGCCTCTTCAGTGTGGGTTCGATTCCCGGACGGCCAGGGAGAGTCCCACATGGCATGGCAGACCTCTCCTGTCTCACCTGCTGCTCCCCTCAGCAGTGTACTTCGGTCCTTCTGCCTGTTCTGTTCCCCACTCTGTCTCTGGTGAATCCTCTCACCCTCCCACGCCTCTGGCCTGTACCCCAGTTCTTATATAAATAAATAAATCTTTTTTAAAAAATAGGCTTTTTTAAAATTAGTAATTCCTTTCTAGGACCTCTCTTAATGATATAAACCAGCAACAAAGATTTATGCACACGGTTCATATAACTGTTGTTTACAATAGAAAAAAAAAAGCAACAAAAAGATTAGTAAGATATGAGAAAGATATGTACCAAAATGCCAACGAGAACTTTTGGGTAGTGGATTTACAGACAACTGATTTTCTTTAAGCTTCTGTACTTACACCTCCCCAATAGGCATTTCGAATTCATCTAGTCAAAGAGGCATCTTTGTAAAGAGAAAGATAAGGGCCTCCCCGGTGGCGCAGTGGTTGAGCGCTGGGTTACTCCGAAGCTGTCCACAGCCTCTGCAGCACCGGTTCGATCCCCGGCCTCTGGCAAGGGTCCCACATGGCACGCAGGCCTCTCCTGCTGTGTCCGCTGCTCCCCTCAGCACTGTACTTTGGTCCTTCTACCTGTTCTGTTCCCCACTCTGGCTCCGGTGAATTCTCTCACCCTCCTGCCCTTCTGACTGTACCCAGTGCTTGTATAAATAAATAAATCTTTAAAAAAAAAAAAACAAAAGAGAAAGATAAGTACAGGTTTAGCAGTCTCACCTGACCCAAATAGGACTGGATAATCAACTAGCAAAATGAGGGATTCTCCCCACCCCAGCCAAAATATCAAAGACAAATAAGAGTATTTGTCTTAAACCCTGCCTTAGCTATAGTTTACAGCTCTGTTGACCAACTCTTACACAGAGCTTACCTTTTTATTCTCCTGCAACTATACGGTGAGGTTCAGATTCAGCAGTTACCAACATCTGACCTGCAAATAATTTGATATTTACCAGACGCAGTTGTAATTTTCCAGCCTGTGATTTCCACATGCCATGTGGATTCCACTGCAAACTCACATTTACTTGGGGTTAGACCAGGGACTTTGGCCAAGGAGCTAACAAAAGCTCCACGGTCTCCGGGTAGAGCCTGGCAAAGCAAGCCTGCTGGTGAGTAAGTCGGAATACAACCCCTGCCATTGCCATTCTTCCTGGTGCTAAACCCTTTCCCTCTAGAAAACCTTATGGAACCTTCCATTTTGAACATTTTAATTAGAAAGTTACAAAACACCATGGTTCTTTACACAAATTCTGCATGGAGATAATGTAACAAAATGTGATGTCTATATACATCATACTTTTTTGTAACTAAAACCAGAAACCGTTTTTCATTTAAATCGCAGGAAAAAAGATTAGGCATATAAGCAGCTCTAAATGTTAAAAGAAAAGGCCGATAGGCCAGTGTTGGGGAATGTTTGTGCCGAAATATTTCAAAATAGCTTGGATTCCAAAACTCTTTTGTTCAACCAGAAAAAGTTGGAAATAAGAACTGATTGTCCAAGGTAAACTGAGGTGCACGCTGAGGAATGTGTTTGTGGGTGGGCACGAAGCACGGATCACAGCAGACATGTCCTTCCAGTTTCAATGACATCTTAAGATCACAGAGCGAATCCAAGGTATGTGCTCAGGATAAGAAGGGAGGGTCTGTCTTCCTCATGCAATAGACCTGTTTCCAGAAGTCTCTTCTCCTGCAGATACATACTAGCCTCAAGGGTAATCTGGTGGAATTCTGGTCATTCTGCTAATGGCCAGCTTGGAGTGGGCAGGTCGGAGTGGTGTCCTCTTCCCTGCTCCCTTTGTGTCCCCCCCAAAGCTGCCCGCTGATAGGTGCCCTGTCCTCAGTCAGGGGACATACAGTAGCTGGGCTTCCTGCGAGCACTCCTGATCAACCCTGTGGTTGTCGGGCTATGGGTGCCAATACCAACAACAGCTCCTCTGTCACCCACATCCTTTCCAGGAAGGGGAAGGGCTGTCAAGGAGGAGGAGTGGCAAGTGTCCAGGCTGTTGGGCAAGGGCCAGAGAGAAAGAACCTGTTGTTGTAAGCCTCACTCCCCCCACTGTTGCGGAGGGGACTGTGAATGAAACAGCACTCTGACTTCAGCCCGCGATTCCAGGGGCACAGACAGAGGGCAAAAGGCAGGGCAAGGAGCCAGCCACAGCCGGGCAGGGATAAAGGGCTGTTCAGCGGAGCGGGTGACAGATGACTGTCTGTTAGACTGAGGGCAGGTGGATGGTCCTGGTGTCCTCAGGTTGCCCAGCCTCACGTACTGCGTGCACGCGCTCTTGTGAGGCGAACGTGATAACCACTACACTAGCGAAACAAGCATGTGCTCGTGAGCACACTCTCTCTCCAGTTCTTCAGGCAAAGGCCTCTCCGTTCTGGAAATCAAAGTTCTGTTTAGAAAAGTTAAATGCCCAGGGGTGGAAAGTGCTAGCTGTTTATCTATCCTACAGAGCGCTGAAAAGCGCAAAAGGGTTTCACATTAGGTGGAAGAAATATAAAGCATGCTTCTTAATTCAAGAGAGGAAAGGACTTTGCTTGACCAGAGAAAGGAACCTTATCCAAGATGTCGGAACTGACTGCTGTAGTTTTCTCCAGAAATTCAAGTCTAAGGCAAAAGAAAAAAAAGCAAATTATAGCCTTCAGGAACCCGCAGACCTTTCCACCAACCGGTCCCTGATGATTTGGTACATGCTTAGAAGATACAGAATTTGTGTAGAGAAAAAATTAGAAAAACTTGTTCTTTGTCTCTCATAGGAAAAGCACAGCCACCCACATGTCTGTGGGCTCTTTTCCAAAATGTCCTAAGATGGCAGTTCTCAGAAGACAGCAATGAGGTAGCCAGGGTCCAGGTCCAGCTGAAGCCTTTCAGAAATGGCTTTTTCATGAATAGTGCTCCTTATACAGTTGTCCACGGGGCGCTGCTGGTACAGGGATTGTGGTCACCACCTGATTTTGAAACACAAATCTTTTGATTCTTTCAAACAGCCAGAGGAAGATAAGCAGGATACTGATGTACTGGATCCAGGCAAACTTTATCATTTCCCAGAACCCTGGTCGATAAGTACACTTGGTTAAGGAATTACAGAAGACATCTTCTAAGAAAAAGTTGAACCAAAGTTTAGACAGGAAATGGCCAAAATGTTTCAAATACCCTTAAGAAAAAAGGGATAATAAGAGATCATTGAGACATAAATATGGATGATTCTGATCTAGAAGAATTGCTTAGAGAGAACCAAGAAGAGGAAATGAGTATCTTTTTCCTGCAATTTCCAATCTAAGGCTTTCCACATCTATGTCTTCTTGGGACAACTGAGGAGTCCTTTTTTTCTTTTTCAAAGCTGAGCTGCTGTTGGCTCTTTAACAGAAAGGATATGAAATGACTTCCACAGGGTATCGAATAACAGCATTAATCACAAATGGAGCTTCGGCTGCCCTTCCAACCAGCCAGATGGGGTTGGGGTCAGTCAGAATGGTGGTCACTGCAACACAGTAAGAAGTTAAATCATGAATACTTTTTGGCAATAAAATATTGAGAGCTATGAAAATACTCACTGGCCCCTCAGGTTAACTCTGAACTTTGAACTCATTCCACAGAAACAATTCAAAAGGAAAAAGAAATTGAATCACAAAGTTTCTCATACATTATTTGTTAAAATACTTGTGTTTAAAATATGGAAATAGTCTATGTACTCTTTTGTAAGTGCTGCATGGCTAAGCAAAGGTCAATTAAGCTACCACTAAAAATAATACCAATTAAAACTTTGTAGCAGAGTGGGGAAATATTTACATCACAGAGCAAATAAAAATAAATTGGATCCTAAAGTGTCTCTTAACTGTGATATAAAGTGTATTTGCACAAAGACTGAAAGGAATAAAGAACAGGTAAAGGAAAAAAAATACAGTTGATTTTACAGTTTAGTTTTAAAATTCTTTTATTTCTGGACTAACGCTGCCAGTATATTACATAAAATCAGGAAGACACACTGGAATTGCAGACTCTGCACTTGTTAAATGTCTATGTGTGGTATGTGGTTGCCAAGTAGAACTTCAGATGCCTTTAGAGAAACCTCAGACCACCAGCAGCAAAGATGCTTAGTCCAGCTCATGGGGTGACGGAAGAGCCTCGCCTTTGTAAGGGATGGACACACTTGCCTTCCAGCCACAACCCTGGGTACGTCTATTTTCCCACTCTGATTGCTAACATGGAGCGAGTCACTCACATTCCTGACTCCCATCTACCAACTATGGGTAGTAATTTGGTTTCGATTTCTTTCATGAGGTGGTAAAAGGTGCAACTCAACTAGGCTTTAAAAAATGAAATGAGGGCCTCCCCGGTGGTGCAGCAGTTGAACGCTGGGTTGTGAAGCTGCCCGCAACCTCTGCAGCGCCAGTTCCATCCCTGGCCGCCAGGCGGGAGTCCTACATGGCGTGCAGACCTCTCCTGTCTCCCCCGCTGCTCCCCTCAGCAGTGTATTTCGGTCCAACTGCCTGTTCTGTTCCCTGCTCTGGTTCTGGTGAATTCTCTCACGATCCCACGCTTCTGGCTGTGCCCAATGCTTGTATAAATAAATAAATAAATAAATAAATCTTTAAAATAAATAAATAAATAAATAAATAAATAAATAAATAATGAAATGAAATGAAATGGATGCCTTAAGCCAGTGGTGGAATAAATAAGGCAATGAATTGGCCCTAACCTACTGGCCTGTTGGTGGTTCCTAGGGAGCGGACATGGGTGTTTAGATCAGAAGAAAAAGGAGTAATCCTGGGCCTCCCCGGTGGCGAAGCGGTTGAGCGCTGGGTTGCGAAGCTGCCCGCAGCCCCTGCAGCACCAGTTCAATCCCCGGCTGCTCCCCGGCCACCAAAGGAGGGTCCCACATGGCACGCAGACCTCTCCTGCCGCCCACTGCTCCCCTCAGCAGTGTGCTTCGGTCCTTCTGCCTGCTCTGCTCCCCGCTCTGTTGAATTCTCTCACCTTCCCGCACTTCTGACTGTACCCAGTGCTTGCATGTATAAACAAACAAACAAATAAATAAATAATAAATCTTTAAAAAAAAAAAAAAAAGGAGTAATCCTGATGAAGTCTGTTCACCGTCCAGCACTGAGCAATCCCTGGTTTTGGCACTGTCATCATAATAATGTCCCCAATTCTGTTTCTCTCTGAAGAAAATTGCTCAGGCTTTGGCACCATAGGCCTCTGTGGCTGTCACCTGTGGCCTTGAGTGCAGGAGGCGCTTGGAGGCATGGGCTTGGGGTACGCATGCCTGATTGTGGATACCTGGAGTATGGTGTGGGCACGCGTAGGTGGGCACACCTGAGCCGAGAGACTGAGCATACAAGGGGACAGCAGAGGACGGTGTGGCAGAGAACTGCTTGGAGAAGAAGAGGCCACCAGAGAACGTAAGAGCGAGCCCAGAGAGTGTGAAGATTCACCAGGGGCTAGGAGGCCTGCCAGCCTCCCGGCCCCCCAGGCCCCCAGGTGCCAACCCTGCACCTGGTTGCCTCACTGTGAATGGTGTAGAAAGATCATTAAAAGCCTGACAAAGCCACTGAGGGCTCCAGAACTCTCCTTTACCTGTCTGCCCAGATCCATAGAGAACCCGTGCTGTGCCTTCCACTACACTCTCTATGCCCCCACTAACCTGGAAGATCCTCACAACTCACCGTTCCTTTCCTGGTAGGCAGCCACGATGCGGGTGAGGTCGTAGTCAGAGGCAAAGGGGCTGGTTCCATTGATTACAGACACCTGGGGTACAGCAGGGCATGTGGTGTAAGCACCCCCACAGCTTCTTCTTTTTGCACCCTCTTGCCCACCTACCTGAGATCACCCTCCTGTTCTTGGTGGCCTAGGCTAGTATCAATATATTTCCTTCAAGGATGAATGGACTTTCACTTACTCTTAAGTCATTTACTCTCAGTAATAGAAACAAGGTGAGGGTCTCCCTGGTGGCCTAGGGGTTAAATCTCAATGCTACCACCACAAAGGCCCACCCTGAAGACCTGAGTTTGATCCCTGCCAGGGAGCTGAACCACCTGTTTTGCCCACTGCTCCCCTCAGCAGTTTATTTCAGTAGATCCGCCTATTCTGCTACCTACTCTGTCTCTGGTGATTCTGCTTGCCCCTGCCCCCCACCCCTCAGGCCTGCACCCCACTTTTTCTACACAAAAACAAGTAAAATATTTTAAAAAATTAAAAAAATAAAAAGGTGAATCTCTACCTTTTACAGTTTTTAAGTTATTTATAAAACACCCTTCTCTAATTTGATGGGAGAACTCATTCCCTCAGGCTCTTTTTTTTTAATTTAAGATTAATTTATTTATGCATACAAGAGCTGGGGTACAGGCCAGATATACAGTGGGGGTGAGAGGATTCACCAGAGATAGAGTGGGGAGCAGAACAGGCAGACGGACTGAAATACACTGCTGAGGGGAGCAGCGGGCGAGACAGGAGAGGTCTGCTAGGCCATGTGGGATTCTCCCTGGCCCCGGGGGCTGCAGAGGCTGCGGAATGCTTCATACTGCAGTGCTTAAGTCCTTGTGCCACCAGGGAGGCCCCCTCAGCTTCTCTTAATAGACCACATTTTCAACTCCTTTGTCTTTTTCTTGTTCTTCTTTAGACGATCACTAATTTCTCTCTTTTAAGTGTAGGGATGGAAATAGGATGAAGTACAAATATAATCCATTGAAAATTACTTTTTGTCCTCTAACATTATATTCCTATTGTTGGAAACCTTCAAATAAAAAGCGCTATGGGTTTCCAGGTGAAGACTGACGAAGAATGTTGAGGATTTGGGAGAAAAAGAGGTTCCATTCCAAGATGGTGACATAGGAGCCTCCTGAACTCACCTCCTCCCACCAACACAGTGAATCTACATCTACACATGGAGCAAGTCCCTCTGAAAGTTATCCTCAAACTAGGGCCTCCCAGGTGACGCAGTGGGTTGAGCACAGCGCTGTGAAGCTGTCCACAGCCTCTGCAGTGTGGGTTCGATTCCCGGCTGGCCAGGGAGATTCCCACATGACAGACCTCTCCTGTCTCGCCGGCTGCTCCCCTCAGCAGTGTTTTCGGTCCTTCTGCCTGTTCTGCTCCCTATTCTGTCTGTGGTGAATTCTCCCACCCTCCCACCCCTCTGGCCGGTACCCTAGCTCTTGTATAAATAAAGTAAATCTTAAAAAAAAAATCCGTAAACTAGCTGAGTGACTGCTGTAAGTCATGCAAATAAGAAAATACATCAAAATGGGTCTTGGCAATCCCTTAACTGCTGGGAGTCACTCAGAACAAAAGATGAACATGGGTGTGATGGAGGTGTTAATCAACTAGATGGGATGGACCTTTCATAATCCACACACAAATCATCACAATGTGCACTTTGAGTAGCTCACAATTTTGTCAATTAAACCTCAATAAAACTGAAAAAACCAACCAACCCATCAAAGACTCTCCAAAATAAAAACAAAGAAAAAAATCCACAAAGAAAAAGGGTCATGTTAAGTTTATATCTTATGGTCCATCTCCTTGTTTTCATTTATGTTGCTGACAGCTAGGGTGACCATAATTCCAGTGTATCTGGAACAGTCCTTGCTTAAGCCTATAGGAACTGACAATATGCCTGGTTCATTTTCATAAGTAACCCAGGTCAGTTCATATGGACTCCCTTGTAATAAAAGAAAGGTTAGTAGTCGTGATCAGACATCTGAGTTCTTGCCTCAGACAATGTGTGGCCCTGTTACTTTCAAACTGCGGGACTTTGGGAAAATTAATCCCCGTAAGCCCCAGTTTCCTCATGTGTAAAACAAGAGTTTATTCTTTCATCAAATCCATCTGAGTCCTTACAAAGTGCTGAGCACTGTTTTAGGCCCTGGGGTCAGAGCAGAGATGCCAACACTTTTATTGCTGGGGCAGACAGTCAATAAATAAATCAAAATCATACCTTTAATATTTCAGGTGGAAGTAAGAAAAGTGAATTTGTCCGTGGGATGATGGAGAGAAAAGGGAATTTAAGAGAAGAGGGTCAGGAGGGGCTGTGCTCAGGGATGTTTCAACAGGGGCCCTCTGGAGTAGCGAATAAGTACAGGGATACTTGGCAGAGGGAAAGGCAGGTGCAATGGTCCTGAGGCAGTGTCTTCTCATGGGTATGAACAGCAAAAGTCAGGAAATCCAGAAAGAAGCAAGGGGACAGAAATAGGACTGTAGGGCCTCCCAGGCAGTGCAAGGGGTTAAGACGAAACCTATGAAGATAACCGAAGCCACTGCAACACAGTTCAATCCCCGGTCAGGGAGCAACCCACATGGCATAGCAGACCTCTCCTGACTCCCCTGCTGCTCCCCTCAGCAGTGTATTTCAGTCAGTCTGCCTGTTCTGTTCCCCACTCTGTCTCTGGTGAATCCTCTCACTCCCCCACACCTCTGGCTTGTACCCCAGTTCTTGTATGCATAAATAAATAAATCTTTAAAAAAAAATAAAATACAGTTCATTTATTCAAAAAAAAAAAAAAAGAAGTAGGACTACAGCTGTAGAGAAATGACAAATCTAGGCACCTCCTGAGGTTGCAGAGATGACTGAAGATGATATACTCAACCTCTCCATTCAGGGCTGTACATATCCTACACTCAGTAATCAGTGGTTAGTATTAATTCTGAAATATTTTACAGGAACTGAAAAAGATCACTTGGAATATATATATATATATATATATATATTCACACACATTCACACACACACACACACACATATTGTGTGTGTGCACACCCTTGTGCATATCTGAAAACAAACAACTTGATTCTTAAATAAAGATCCCCCCTGCCCCAGGCTAGATGTCACTCCAGCTATATCAGTCTCCATATTTTGAAAGAATTCATGGTAAGAATTCCTCTTCTGGGCTACCCACAGAGAAATGCTATTTCCAACTTTCCATTTCTCCCTCTTCAAAGAACTCGATAAATAGTAACATACAGAAACAAAGCAGAGGGACAAGAAGCAGCATCCTTACGTTGTATCGGACGTCTAGGCCACGGTAGCTCAGGGGCTGCTTCTGCTGCAGCCGCAGGTCTCCGTTCACATATAACTGGGAGCCGGGGACAGCAAAGGAAGACTGCAGGAACGCCATGGTCTGCATCACGAACGTCGACATCCTCTGAAATCATTAGAGGGACCGATTTTGTTCCTATCTGAAGGGTTCTGGCTTCTCAGCCTCAGCTGGTCGAAGCCTAATGGTCCTTTGCAGATCTATCCGGTCATGCAGGGCGAACTCTGCCCGGAAGGCTGAGCCATTAGTAGCTCAGCTGACTTAACAGGACCCCACAGAAGAAGAACACTGCTTTTGCCCGAGTGACATCCCCAACTGCACCTCAGGAAAGAGGCTGTCAAAGTGTATGTCTTCCTAGAAATCAGGGTGAAGGAGAAGCCAAGCTTCACTGGGGAAGCAACTCACGTGCAGCTGGTAGGAGAAGGTCAGGATGAGCTGTACACCAACCACGTGCTCTCTGGACTGCAGGGGAAGCTCCAGGTGAAAATGTAACAGGTCCATTTTACCATCCTGGTTCTTGTCTTCTTCTCTGGTCTAGGAAACCCAAAGAGGGCCAGGGACCGTGGTGCTTAATAAGCTCTGAAGGGTCCTTATCACCGCTGCCCACACACCATGACCACGCAAGTGTTCTCTCCCTCATGGAAAGAAAAAGAAGAAAAAGGGCCTCCCTGGTGGCACAAGGAGTTAAGACATAACCTATGAAGCTGTCCACAGCCACTGCAGCAAGAGTTTGATCCCCAGCCAGGGAGCTACCCACATGGTGCAGCGGACCTCTCCTGACTAGCTCACTGCTCCCCTCAGCAGTGTATTTCAGTCAATCTGCCTGTTCTGTTCCCCACTCCGTCTCTGGTGAATCCTCTCCCCACCACCCACACACACACCTCTGGCCTGTACCCCCGCTCTTATATGCATAAATAAGTAAATCTTTAAAAAAAGAAGAAAAAGCAATAGATATACAAGTATCAATTGTGGGGAGAAGGCCTCCCTGGTGGCGCAAGGGGTTAAGTCTCAGCACAATGAAGCTGTTGACAGCCACCGCAGCAGCGTTCGATCCCCAATCCCTGATCCCCAGCCAGGGAGGTGACCCACATGGCACAACAGACCTCTCTTCTCTCACCCGCTGCTCCCCTCATCAGTATATTTCAGTCGATCTGCCTGTTCTGCTCCCCACTGTTTCTGGTGAATCCTCTCACCCCCTGCCCCAACCTCTGGCCTGTACCCCAGTTCTTGGATGCACAAATAAATCTTAAAAAAAATAGTGGGGAGAGAGAAACCATATGTATGGCTCCCCAACTTTATACTTGTGCTTCTCAAATATTCAAGGGCCACTGAACGGGGAACTTGAAGAAGTGGCAACAATAATAAACATCCGATGGCATTTTCTTTTTCATTTGTCTTATTTGATCTTTGTTTAGTCCCTGACCTTTCCTTTTTCTTTTTTCCTTTTAATGAACATACCTGTGTTTGCATGAAAATTTTAAATAACGCACTTCCAAATTACCTTCTATTTATCCATAAGCTCATTCTTTTAAATAGAAAAGAAACTAATAGTAATCATGCATTCCCCAAACAGACTCAGCAGAAAAACACCAGGTTCTATTTTTACTTTCACCACAAACATCATTGCTTCAGATTCTTGATATTGGACCTCATCTCAGCATTAATGTGAGGACTTTAAAGCCCACAGCATCTCTTAGTAGCAATCAATAAAGTGAAAATGGAAGCTAAGTAAAATCGGTAAAGCATTGAAAAGACACAGAAACTTTCTAAATTATGGACATTAAAGTAGGAAAAACAGAGTTCTGAGGTGGGAAAAAGACAAATTACAGCTCATTAAAAAACAATGGCATTCTAACAGTCCAAATACATAAACTTTAAAATCTTTATAAAAACAAAATCACGAGCATCCAGTCTTGTCATCCATAATCTTGCCCTGTGATGACTGTAGCATGAACAGGAGGGACAGTCACTGGGATGTGATCACTGCTGATGTGATTCCTTGACAGGATTCTGGATCTTGCTGTGACAAGGGACCCTCTCCCACTGTAGATTCCCAGAAGGATTCTAATTTTGTGTCCCAACATTGCCATGGGAATTCTCCATCTACTGATTCATTTTGTTTTCCACCAAGGTTGTTGTAGGAGGAAGAGATTCTTTGTTCTTTCTCAGGGTTACAAGGCTGAGATGGAGAGCTGTTTTCAGAACCTTTCAATCAGTTATTTCCTACTAGACAATAATGTCCTTATCCTAGGCCTTGTGGTAGAGAAACTTACCCTCTCTCTTCTGCTGGACACTATTTTCTCTGTCCTGTCCCATCAGCTTTGCAGGTACAGAAAGGGGTATCTGTTACCAGTGCTGACGATCAACTTACTAAGGCAATTGTGTCTTAGCTATTAGGAGTAGGAGCAAAAAGAGGCTGCCTTGTCTTGCTGTGGAATTTCTTCAGTTGGTGTCTGGGAAGACTTGGAAGACAAAGTTGGTTAACTCTCATGCCTTCTTTAGGGTTAGACAGGAAGACAAAGATCAAATATCTCAACTTGCAAGAGAGGACAGTGGCCAGAAGGGAAATGCCAGAAGAATCCAGACTCAATCATAGTGCAGGAGGGAGGGGACCAAATTTCATTTGACCTTTACAGTATATCTAAGGTTAGAAGAGCAAGCATCATCCCCACTGTATGGATAAGAAAATTGAGGCTCAGGGAGGGTAAGGGATTAACTGAATCCAACTAGTAATGGGAAAGACAAGATTTAACACCTTGGGGCCTCCCTGGTGGCACAAGGGGATAAGCACTGCACTATGAAGCAATCCACAGCTTCTGCAGCAGGAGTTTGATCTCTGGCCGGCCAAAGAGAAACCCACATGGCACCGCAGACCTCTCCTGTCTCACCACCTGCTCCCCTCAGCAGTGTATTTCAGTCAGTCTGCCTGTTCTGTTCCCCACTCTCTCTCTGGTGAATCCTCTCACCCCCTGCATCTCTGGCCTGTACCCCAGCTCTTGTATGCATAAATAAATAAATCTTAAAAAAAAAAAAGATTTAAAACCATGTCTTTGACTTCAAATCTGATCCTTTTTCCAAATTGTATTTTAAAATGTCCAGACCTAAAAAAAAAAAAAAAACTTAAGAAGACGTTGGGTAGGACAAATCATTTTGCAAGAAGTCAGCATCAAAGGCATGAGTGTAAAGTTTGTAGACTGCTTGTGTGCATACCTTAATTCCAAGACCACAGAGGTGACATAGAGGGCAGAGTGCCATCATTATGTTTACTCTCCTGCATCTGTCAAGTGTTATTTGAGGGTTCTATGTGCCAGGCACTATTTGAAGTATTGGGAATATAAAGGCAAACAAAACAAAGTCCTCACCCTAATGGAGCTTACATTCCCAGCAAGGAGGCAGAAAGTAAATCATACACAAATATATGTGTATCAATATCCAGGGGTGGTAAGTGCCGCAAAGAAAAGTGAAGCTGGCTAAAATTAGAGAATGATGAGGGCAGAATTTAACAGAAATGCTTACAGAGAATTTTCAGGAAGGCCTGATCGCCAGAGAGCTGAAGGAAGTGACTGATAAGGCAGGCTAATGTCCTGGGAAGAGTGGTCAGGACATGCTCTGAGGCAGTGGGCAAGTGGCTGACACAGTGAGAGAGACCAGGGCAGCTGAGCACAGTGGGTGAAGTGGTGGCAGGAGACAGAGGGCCAAGGAAGAGGCAAGAGGGTCGGTGCCCAGGTAAACGGTGCCCCTCCAATGATGACCTGTCCCCAGGTGACTTCACTCCTTTGTGCTCCAAGGTGGCCACACTTCAGCAGCTGGACCACTGCTGAAATCTATGATCTACGTCCACTGAGTTCAAATCAAGCTAAGTGAAGTTAGAGTGAGAAAACAAATACCACATGATTTCATTCATATGTGCATTATAAAGAAACAGATAAAATGCTTAGACCCAGAAAACAGACTGGCAGCTACCAGATGGAAGGGGTCTGAGGGTTGGGTAAAGTAAGGGTCAATGGTATAGTGATGAATGGAAATTAGACTCTTGGTGGTGATCATGAGGTAGTGTATGAAGATACTGAATTACAAAGCTGTACACCTGAAACTTATATAATATTGTAAACCAATGTTACTTTAATTTTTTAAAGATTTATTTTATTTATGCATACAAGAACTACGGTACAGGACAGAGGTGTGGGGGGTTGAGAGGATCCACCAGAGACAGAGTGGAGACCAAAACAGGTGGATTGACTGAAATACACTGCTGAGGGGAGCAGCAGGTGAGTCAGGAGAGATGTGTGGCGCCATGTGGGTCACCTGCCTGGCTGGGGATAGAACTCGTGCTGCAGTGGCTATGGACAGCCTCATAGAGCTGCTGTGCCTTAACCCTCTGCACCACCAGGGAGGCCCCCCAATGTTACTTTAATCAAATTGTAATTTTAAAAAATGTACCATAATTTTACATACCACAAAGAAAGGAAAACTACTTTCAGTTAAATTATGATACAACACATCCTAGTCACTTAGAGTATTTTATACTCAACTGTAAGAACTTTTAGGTTTAGGCACATTTTTGCACACACACACAGAATTAAGCAAAACAAACTGATCCAGTGAATCTGAAAACTTTACATGATGATTTTTTTGAATCACTTTTCAACTCGATGATACTTATACTCTTCTAAGCATATCTGTCCTTTGTGCCATCAAGTAACTTGGCGGTGAAGCATTACATAAATTCATAAAAGGAAAATCCACTGATTTGGGATCTTAAACAGGCTTAAAATTATGTAGAGCTAGCCTATTTTTAAAGGCTTCTTGAACCATCCCTTACCTGTTCTTCATTTGGTTCTGAGGCATTACAATGTTTTACTCGCTTTCCTGTTTTACCTGTCAATTACTCTTCAATAAAGCTGAAAAAACAACAAGAACAAGAATCTTTTCCTCCTGTTTCTGGGGTTTTCTTTCAAGTAGCTGCTCTCCCTTCTGCAAGTTTGGGTGCTAGCACTTGTGATGTTTGCGTACAGGTAGGCAATGAGGACTATGTCAAGCCTTTCTCCTGGTCAATGGGTATAAGATAACACAGGCACCAAGACACATTCTGATTTCAGAGAGGTGACAAAACCCAATTGTCTCAGACACACGGTGCTCTCCATTTCACTTGCTGGGTCCTCCTCTGGCCTTCAGCCTCCACATTCTCTGGGTTCACAGATGCCTTAGAGTCAAGTCTGGCTCTTGGGAGGTAAAGGTCAATCTGTACTGGCTTTTTACTTCATTGGAAACAAGAAACTCCAGTTTTAAAGCATTAAAAACACAGGGACTTTAAAGATGTTTTCCAAGGTGAGCCGACCAAAGCAAAAGCAAGGCCACACCTGACTTCTGGCACATTTTCTCAAATTAGCAACCACAAACCACCTCCCAGCAGTTGCTCAAATCTTGTCCGAAAACCGCTGCTTCCTTGATTTCCTGGGCAATTGCTCAGATAGGATGTAATGGGTCTAGCTTCATGTACACAGTTGGAAAAAATTTTGCTGCAATGAAGGTTATGAGGAATTAGAAATCCTTGAGCTGTAGTCCTGACTGTTTACTTGTGACCTAGAGCAAATGAAGTCACTTCTCTGAGTCTGTTTCTTCCTCTGTGGAATGAAGAAATCTGTTAATTCCTACCTCCTAAGGTCACTGTGAAGATGAGAGAGATCTGTGAAAAAGTGAATACCTGGGCCTCTCCTGATGACGCAGCGGTTGAGTGCTGGGCTGCAAAGCTGCCCGCAACCTCTGAAGCGTCGGTTTGATCCCCGGCCCCCAGCGAGGGTCCCACATGGCGTGCAGACCTCTCCTGCCATGCCCACTGCTCTCCTCAGCAGTGTATTTCGTCAGTCTGCCTGTTCTGTTCCCTGCTCTGGCTCTGGTGAATTCTCTCACCCTCCTGTGCTTCTGACTATACCCAGTGCTTGTATAAATAAATAAATAAATCTTTAAAAAAAAAAAAAAAGTGAATACCTAACACTAAGTGATTATTACAGGCCAAGTAGGTATGTCAGGATTTTAAATGTATTATCTAATGATAAATATGCTTAGCATATGCCTGAGGCATAGTAAATCATAAATTAATACGGCTTACAAACCTATCACCAGGGTATCACCACCTCGCTTTTTTAAGAAATATCACAAAATTCACCCTTTTAAAATAAACAGTTGAGTAGATTACAAATTAACTTAGGAAGAACACATCTTTATGATGGTGAACCTTCCTGTCCAAGAAAATGACATAACATAATTTTTTTCTTATCTCTTTTAAAGCTTTATTCATATAGTTTTTGCCTATTTCCTGTTAAGTTTATTCCTAACTTCAGTTTACCTTTTGGCTTGTTGAGTTCTGAACTTCCACTTTTGGAAGTTTTGATTTTTGATTTTTTTGTATCTCATGATTTCAAAGCATGCCCAAACCAAGAGATCAGTCAAGAAGAAAATCAATTGCTGAGAAGGACAGTAGGTGACAAAGCTATAAATTATACACACAGGCCCAGAATGAACACACAATTGGAATCTACACATACCAGAAGCAGGGAGAAGATAGGCAGGGCTCCCAAGGGAGGAGCTTCTGGTTATAGAGATAAGAGACTAACGAGCAGGCTAACTGGGGAGTCAACCAGCTTGGCAGATGAACAAGTGAAAAGTCGAAAGAATGAAATTTAGTACAGTGGAAAGCAAGTGCACCAGGTAACCTGGACACTCGCCTCTTATGTAATCACCCTCTTCCCCACAGGCATTATAATCTCAAGTAAGAATAAACTCGTGCAGATGTCAGGATCAGTGAGGAGGTGTAGAAACAAAGTTTTCTCCTCCAATTTTATTTTAAAATTCAATTCAAAAGGCCTGAGCATTTAAAGAGCAAAGTGTTCAATTAAAGTATTAGAAAAACAGACTTCCATTCCCAGTACAAATATTTTCATCTCACATCTGATTATTTAAAAATGTTGGGCCTCCCCTGGTGGTGCAGGCGGCTGAACGCTGCATGGTGAAGCTGTCCATAGCCTCTGCAGCACCGGTTCGATACTTGCCAGCCAGTGAGGGTCCCACATGGCGTGGCAGACCTTTCCTGTCTCGCCTGCTATTCCCCTCAACAGTGTACTTCGCCAGTCTGCCTGTTCTGTTCCCTGCTCTGTCTCTGGTGAAACCTTTCACCCTCCAGCACATCTGGCCTATACCCTGGTTCTTGTATAAATAAATAAATAAATCTTTAAAAAAAATAAAAATAAAAATGTTATCTCCATGTATCTAAATGTCTGAATTGGCACTTCTTAATTTCTTAGTTTCAGGCATTCTCACTCCCAAACTGGCTTCCCATAAGGAAAGATAAAGATGTAGGGTTCTTCTCCCTAACACCTTCCAAAAATCCCCCACCCCTTACACACTCCCTATCCCTCCAACAAAGTGAAAGACTCATTTTGGGGGGCCCCCTGGTGGCACAAGGATTAAAGACACAACACTATTTAGCTCTCTAGCTAACCAATCACTGCAGCATAAGTTCGATCCCCTGCCAGGGAGCTGATCCCCTGCCAGGGAGCTGATCCCCTGCCAGGGAGCTGATCCCCTGTCAGGGAGCTGACCCACATGTCACAGCAGACCTCCCCAGTCTCTGTTCCTCCAGCAGTGTATTTCAGTAGATCTGCCTGTTCTTCTCCCCAGTCTCTGGTGAATCCTCTCACCCCAGTTGGCCTATACACCAGTTCGCCTACAAAATAAGTATTTTTTAAAATATTTAAAATTTGGGCCTCCCTGGTGGTGCAGCAGGTTGAGTGCAGCGCTGTGAAGCTGTCCGCAGCCTCTGCAGTGCTGGTTCGATTCCTGGCCGGCCAGGGAGATTCCCACATGGCCCAGCAGACCTCTCCTGCCTCCCCAGCTGCTCCCCTCAGCAGTGCATTTTGGTCCTTCTGCCTGTTCTTCTCCCTGCTCTGTCTCTGGTGAATTCTCTCACCCTCCCATGCCACTGGCCTGTACCCCAGTGCTTGTATAAATAAATAAATCATTAAAAAATATATATTTACAATTTTTAAGTAATCAGAGAAAATAAATCTGAACTATATTTTGTTTAAAGTTATTCATCAACCAATCAGATTAATACTTTTTCATTTTACTTAGTTGTTAGGGAAAAGTCTGAAATTTTTTTCTGCCGTACAACTTTGTCTTGTTGGCCAGTCATCTCAGAGATACCTCCTGAGATGCAACTCTGAAAGAAGGAAAAGCAGATTGTTCACACTTCTGAAGGGAAAAGTTTTCAGAAAATGCGTGAACAGGGGTGATTGTAGAGGAAGTACTCCCTTATCCGAGACCTATAAATATTCAATTACAGTCAGCAGAATGCTTCATTTGCACCCTGGACAGCAGCAGGATGGCGCATCCTCTGCTGAGGCTAGTCCAAGGAGGCGGGCCTGGGCTAACAGCACTTTCTGGAGGGCGATTAACCCATTAGCGCCATGCTTTTCGCAGATCAACTCTGTAAAAAATACCTGCCCTAAGGCGTTGCGAAGCACTCCTGCAGCGACACTGGGCCTTCATCAAGCCAGGCCCGCTGCCATGACCCGCCCCAGAGACAGCCTGCCCCCATCCTTCTGGACTCTTCCAGAGTTCCTATGCTGCCAGTGGCTGACTTTCTTGGAGCTGTGGGCAGCTTGGAGAAGTCCAATGCCACGAGCGACTCACTCCCCAGTCAATGAAGCGTGCGCCCTAGCCCAGCAGCCCGCGTAAAGGACTCCACGTCCCCTCCAGACCCAAGCTGGGCTCCCCGGGGCCTGGCCGCTCGCCTCTCCCTCCCGTCCCACCTGCCTGGCCGCGGCGGGAAGCACGCACCGAAATGAGAGGGATGCGCAGGCGACGCCCCTGCAGCCGGTTGAAAGCGGGGAACGTGCTCCAGGCCAGGTAGCCGCGGTCCTCGGGTGCCAGCAGGGCCACCAGCAGCACCTGGTGCTGGAAGCGCACGGTCGGCTGCTCCTCGTAGCTGCTCCGCTTCAGCCAGAACCCTGGGGTGAAGAGCGCAGGGGGAGGTCAGGGGCGCGGGCGCGGGCGGCGCGGGCCGCGGGGGCCGTCGCGGGCCGGCGGGGCGCGGGCTCACCGTGGCTCCGGAAGGCCACGAGCAGCGGCGGGATGTAGGTGAGCGCGGCGGCCAGCAGCAGGAACAGCGCGGCCTTGGAGCAGAGCCCCGCGCGGTAGCCGCGCTCGGCCGGGTGGGAGTAGAGCTCGTAGAGCGCCATGAGCCGCGCCCGGAGCCCGCCGTGCGGCCGGTGCCGCGCCGCGGTTGGAGGCGGGTGACCAAGTTTGGCTTCTTCTGGTTGCCATAGCCTTGGTCTCCCTGGCAACCGACGGCGCGGGAAGGGGACCAATAACCCGGATGCGGGACTTCGGTAGGGGCGGGGCGCGCGGGGCTGCGCCTGCTGGGGGGCTGTGGGCCTCGCGTTACGCGTTACGCGCGTTTTTTTCCCAAAGTCTGGGTGGGTTTGGGGTGCTTCCCTGCCCCGAAGGCGTAGCTATTGCCGACTATTTATGTAAAAATGAAATTCTCCGGGCCTCCCTGGTGGCGCAAGGGGTGAAGCACTGCACTGTGAAGCAATCAACAGCTACAGCAGCACAAGTTCGAGCCCCGGCCAGGGGGCTACCCATATGGGGCGGCAGACCTCTCCTGTCTCACCCGCTGCTCCCCTCAGCAGTGTGTTTCAGTCGTTCTGCCTGTTCTGTTCCCCACTCTGTCTCTGGTGAATCTTCTCACCCCTGCCCCACCGCATCTCTGGCCTGTACCCCAGCTCTTGTATGCAAAAATAAATCTGTTTAAAAAATTAAAATAAAATAAAATTCTCACAAAAATCTTCTTAAAGTATATACCTTCCCGTGTGTTATAGGTTAACTTCCCAATGGGGTTCATGTTTACAGTCCAGTCACAGCACACCTCCACTGCAGGAAAACGTGTGTCATAAATGTGGCTGCAGACCCGGTGCTGGACCAAGACCAAACCCTGTTTTGTCTCCAAACTTTCTGGTGCTTCTATTACTCTATAACAGGACAGGCATGGAAACAGGACAAAAATCATTCTGTCCTTTACCAGGTGGAGAAAACCTCTCTGCCGCACTTTGCAACCTCCTATTGAGTACAAGCTTTACTTTGGCTTTTAGGAGAGGCCATGGTACCCTCCAAAGAAAGAAGACATTGGCTTATCACTTAGTTGAAAGTTAACCCTTCCCGACCCCAAACCCCTATTTCGAACATAGGCAAAAGGATCCATCTATCCAGCACAGGTGGCAAATTATTCAGCAGAACTCAAGGAAGGATCTCATTGCAGTGCCAAGAGAGGGTGTGAGGTTCATGCTGAGTGGAGTTCAGTAGTTTTTGCCATTATTTGGAAGACAAACTCTCAGTGACTTTTATTTTTTTAATTTAAATTTTATTTTTTATATTCCCCATACAATTACAACCCCCTTATTTTGACCCCAAGCCCTCCTTTCCCCACCCCCCAACCCCCGTAGAGTGTCTCTGGTTCATAGTTGACAAACTCTTAGTGACTTTCAGATAGAGAACGGCTGAGATGCTATTCATGCAGCGAGAGATCGAGACCTGCCTATTTGGGAAAATCCTCCCAGAGTCATTACCACAGCCCAAGATGACAGTGTCATCTGTCATAATATGCTTTGCACATATCCAGTCCCATATCACTCATTCTTGTTTTAAAGCTTTTATTTGGGGGGAGGGGCTGGGGGAATTTGGGTGAGGAAGGTGGCCCACAGCTCTTAAATATAGCAATTGTTAGGCTTAAATCTGAGTTAAGATTCTGACATATTGTACCAACACCTCAAGTGGATTACTTTCATTTATTTAAACAATCATTTAACAAAGGATCTTCTAGAATAAATGGCTCTAGCTTTGCCTCCTGAGGATGGCTCTGCTCCAAGGTGTTTGCTTCCAAATCTCCTTATTTCAGGAGAAGGGAAAACATAGTAGGCTAGTGTCAGTTTAGTTAGCGCTGAAACAGAGGGAAGGGACTACTAAGAATTTAGGGGTATGAAGTGCTTCAGCCTCCCCTGAGGTGCAGTGAGCTTTACAAATGTATTTAATAATTATGAATACTAACGTTTACATTCATGACTGAGAATTGACTTCTCAGTTTCTACTTCATGTTTTGTATAATTTATCTCCAAGGACAAAGAGAATTTTTCTTTTAAAACCACTGATTTTGATCATATTCTATTCCTTTCTAGCAGCTCCCATTCAGGGTCTCTTGGATGAGTTTAGAATAGTTTGCTTCAAGGCTTTCAATGGATCTTTCAACTCGGCATTGTTCTATATTGCCAAACCTCTGACTTCCCAGTGCCTTTTTCCAACTTCAGCCTTTGTTTCTAACTGGAAATGGAAGTTACTTACCCACTGGAAAATGTACCTTTCTATCTGAAACACAAGATTCATATTCTCTGTGAGGTCTCTCTTGATAAGCCACACTAGGCTTTATTCCCCCACTCTCCTAGCTATTTCTGAGTATCTATATTCACATATCTCTCCAACATTTGAAATTTATTCTGCAAATTTTATAGGTCTGTTAATGTGTGATTGCATATATTCATTACCCTATTTCTCCTGACTCACCTCTTCAGCTAACCATGCTCTCAAGCAACCAACTGTGTAAAGGGTCTTCTTCAGTCTCCTTTCATTTGTTTAATAACTATCAGATGGTGAACAACCATCTTCATTCCTCAGTGCTTAGTTCTATTCGCAAAAGAGGTATTTTCATTTTTTTCCACTCATACTCCTGATCTCATATGCCTCAAGAGCTTTAAACAGTTCTCTCCTGAATTTGAGAATCATGGATTCATTCACCCATTCTACATCTTCATTTGAATGTGTCTCCTGGGCATCTCATACCTGATATATCCAAGACCAAACACTTGATTCTCACCCACCAAGCTAGATCCACCCTAATTTAGCAAATGACAGTTCCATTACTTCCCATATGAGTGAGAGATGACTTGTCCCTCATACCTTGTATCCAATCTCTCAGCAAATTTTGTTGGCTCTACCTTCAAAACCTATCCAGAATACAACTGCTTCCTACCACCTCCATAGATACCATCTTGGTTTAAGCCAAAATGATCTTTCGTGTGGATTATGACAATAATGACAAGTGTTTCCATTGCTTCCATCCTCTCTTCTGTCTACACAGAAACTAACCTAATCATTAAATAGTAAAGCCAGATCATGTCACATCTGTGCTTAAAACCCCCCAGTGAGTTATTATAAATAAAATCCAAGGTTATTCACATGGAATTCAAAGCTCAACACAGTTTTGTTCTAGATATTTTGATCTCATCTCCTAACACATTCCTCCTTGTTTATTCAGATCCAGCCACTGGAGCTGTTTCTGAAATACACCAAACACTTTATCTAACTAGCATCCTATCCCACCATCACTCTCTAGTCCCCAACCCTCTTTTATTTTTCTACCCAGCACCTATAATTACCTGACATATTTTTGTCCCGTTCCACTAGACTGCGAACTCCATGAGAGCAGAGCTGTTGTCTGTTCTACTCACTCCTCTTCCCCAACACCTAGAACAGTGCTCCTATAAGCAACAATAATTTGTAGGGATGAAATTCAAAGGACTTTTTACTTCATTGCAAACAAACAAACAAGAAGTTGTTCTGGTTGCTGACACACAATCTTAAAATAACAAGAATACTTTTAGAATGAAGCATCAATCAGGAATTTCAACGGTAGGAAGTGATTAAAGACAGTGTTCAAATATACAGTCTTTTGAGATGTATCAGAATCAGAAGCATGTGGCAGGGATCCACGTGCCTAATTAAGTGAATAGTCTTGTTACCTGTTCACCAGCTTATAAACATCTGATCCAGAATACACTGCTCTGATGACTCTACTAGGAAGAAAGCAATGACATCACTGGAGAACCTCAAGGCATGTGCTCAAGCAGGTGACATACACAGAGCCCAGGCTGTGAACGCAGCCCCACACTGACAGAAGACTATCTCATGACCAACTCCCAGGGGAATTCTCTGAGTCTGACAATCCCTTCTAACTCCTATGCTAGCTAAGGTGTGTGGGGTCTCTTTGTGATCAGTGTGATGTTACACTCTTCAAGTGCATATCTCTGATGCTTTTCCTTAAATGTTGATTCAACATTTATTTGTGAATAAAGGAAATGGGACTTACTTAAATTCAATTTCTAGGTCCAAGGCAACCTTATATTGCTCTTCCCAATGATGAGTTTCCAGGTGGTTATCAGTATCTTTTTTTTAAAAAAAAATATTTTATATATTTCTTACATTATTATAGTTGCTTGTTGATTTTGATTTTTTTCTTTGTTATAATTAATCTTTTTCCTCTTACCTCAGTTCCCCCACACTCGTTGCACCCCACCCACGTACTGAGCCCCCGATCTGTTACCACCCCAGTACTCTCCAGCTATCCGTGCCCTAAACAAACCCTCTGCCATCATCAACCGCAGAGCCCCGTCTTCCCTTCCTCAAACTTCCCCAACTCCCGTCACCAACGCCCCAGAACACCTCTGCGAGCCCTAGCCAGGCCCCTCCGGCTCCCTTCCCGTCCAGCTAGACCTCGCAGCGTCACCACCTCCGCGACTTCTCCGCCGCGACCACCAAAGTCCCTCCCAGAGGCCCCAGACGCCCACGCCGTCATCTCCCCTCGCCCGGCAGCCCCTCGCGACGCTTTCCGCGACCCCGCCCCCGAGCGTACGGCCCCGCCCCTTCGCACGGCGTCGGGCCAGAGCACCGGAAGCCCCGCCCCGCCGGTTGCTAGGCTCCGGCAGCCGGAAGTCCCGCCTGCCGTGTAGTCTCCGTCGCTGCCGCCGCTGCCGTCGTTGTTGTTGTGGTTGGTGAGCTGAACTCGCGGCTCCGAGAGCCGGCTGCCTCCCTTCCCCGCCGCCGCCATGAAGTGGATGTTCAAGGAGGACCACTCGCTGGGTAGGCGCTCGGCTTCGGGCCGGGCCGGGGGAGCCGGGCGCGGGGGGCCCCTCCCCCACTCGGGCCGCCCTGGGCCGGGCCGGGCGGGGCGGAGGCCGTTCTGGGCTCGGGTCACCGAGGCCCCGGCACCCGGGCGGCCGCCCCGGGACCCTGCGCCGCCCTCCGCGGGCCTTGCCGGGAGCGGGGGGACGCAGGGCCGCGGCCGGCGGGACGCCCGAGCGAGGGCCCGGGTCGTGCGCAGGTCGCGGGGGGAGGAGGGCCGGGGCCGGGGCCCTGCCGGGGGCTGGGGCTGGGGCTGCCGTCATCCCGGGGCGCTTCTCCCGCAGAACACAGATGCGTGGAATCCGCCAAGATTCGGGCCAAGTATCCTGACCGGGTTCCGGTAAGTGTTCGGACTCCCCGCCCCCTCACCTCCCTGTCACCCCAGTCTTCAAGGACCCGTGATAGGGCCCAGGCCATTCAACAGTTGACAGGTTGAGGCTCCAGACCCAGTTATAGTAGCAGACGGGCCAGACTGGGTGGGGGCCCGCCAGGGGCCCGGCGGTGGGAGGCTCCTGGAGCTGGTGCTGTTCAGGGTGCCTCAGTGCTGAATCTGATCTAGGCCAGCGAGCTGTCTGCAGCCTCTGGGCTCCCTCGCCAATTATGTAAGGAACGATGTTCTAGGACAGGGCAACAGGTCACTGCCACTTTAGGGAACAGTACTGGAGGGAGACTGTCACCGTGGTCTTGCAAGTGGCACTTTAGTTGTGGTCATTAATCTTTAACTTGGGAGCCTCCATCGCTGCCTGACTTCTAACTCACTCCCTTTCCTCACACTTACCCTGTCGTTTCCTGACCAGAAGAAAACCAGAAACTGCTAAAAACCCCTTCTTCGTTGTTTTCCCCTTAATCTATAATAATTACAATAATTAGTATTTCTTCCTAAGTAGGGAAGATAGTTTCTGAAATCCTTATTCATTTTTAAAGAACAGCTGGTCCTGTTAATGTAGCTCTTTGCTTGTGAACAATTCCTTTAGGGAAGGAGCAGGAAGGATAAATTTGAAAACTATTTCAGAGAGAAGCAACAGGCCAAATGAAGAGCTTCATTCTTGACTGGAATTGCCGGTCGTTCCCATTTGGCCATAATTCTTGTCTCCTGTGTTCCTGTGGATCTTCATACTCCCGTAGTGTGAAGGCAGAGCCATTCTGAGCCCCAGAGTAACAGGCTGTAGTTGAAATCCTCACCTGAATATTCTTGGGTCTGCCCAGACAAAATGTTGAAAAGCTTTGTAGTACTGGCTGGCTGTGTTTCTCTTATGCATGCTGACATTGGGAATAAGAAACCTAGTGACCAACCATAGGAAAGTACCATTTCTCTATAACACGTTAATATCAATTCTTAATCTCCAGAGTTTGTGATTTATTAAACGTGGTGTACATTTTTTCCCGTTATGCAGTTTCCCACCCACTTCCTTGCCCACACACTGTATATCAGCTCCCTGACAATGCCAGGCCAGAGCCTCACCTGAGAAATCCAGTCTTGAACTCTCTTTGCTTTGCCAGGTGATTGTGGAAAAAGTCTCAGGCAGTCAGATTGTCGACATTGACAAACGGAAGTATCTGGTTCCATCTGACATCACTGTGGCTCAGTTCATGTGGATCATCAGGAAAAGGATCCAGCTTCCTTCTGAAAAGGCAATCTTCCTGTTTGTGGATAAGACAGTCCCACAGTCCAGGTGAGAGGTGTTTACTAGTATTGGCCATCTGAAATTCTTAGAGGTTCTGACTAGAAGTCTGGGTTATATGCTCCCTCCCATCAGGAGCTCCGGGAAATAAGAAAGTATACTTTGGGTTATGAAAATAGAACAAGGCCTGGACTTAAAAAATATATAAAAATCTAGTCTCAGATCCCCAAGAATCCTTTCAAATCCATGAGTAGAATTGAAGCCTGAAATGAGATTTTTTTCCAAATGATCCGTGAAATAAGGCTGTCATTCTCTGTGAGGAGCTTGTGGACCCTGCTGAGGCTTAGCTTCAGTTAATCATCCTCTTGCTCACTCTCCAAACTTAGCTCTGTGCCACTGGGAGAGTCTGTAGCTGCCTGATCCTCAAGTACACTAAAATGGCTGCTGTCCAATGAAGGGAGCCAAGGTCTCTTTACAGGCTTTACCTCCCTGGATGCTAGCTGATCTGAATGTCAGAGTAGTTGCCCCTCTTGTCTAGTTGTGCTGCCCGGATGCAATCTTTGGGATAACGTAGGGCCTGAATCTTGGCGGGGATACTAAAATTGCCTTCTTCTGTGTAGTTGACAGTTTAGCTTTAGTTCCCTGTGGGAAGAGGAAAATGGACTGACTCAGTCTAAATCCTTGGTCAGTCCTTTCCCGTTATTGATTGAGTACTTCTAGGCCCTGGGCCAAAACTGGCCCTGCATCCCCTGAGTATGAGTTCCTGGCTGCATCTCATCTTGGTGACCCAAACTAAATTTCATTTGTTAATTCCAAAAGTAACTGGGAGAAGCCCTGGGAACTGGCTCAATGTGGCCAAAAATATATTCCTTTTGAAAATTCCTTGACCTCTCCACAAGAGGCCTAAGCCAGATTCTAGTGTTATGCCTACAAAAGGTAGGCTGCGCTGGCTGTTTTTTTAATCTAATTTCCTCTTTCCCGGTGTCCACCATTTCCATTTGTGATGGTTGGCAGAGAAGCGAGATAGGGGAGAAAAGACAGGTTGTTCCCTAAAGCCAATGTCCTACCTGAGCAGACAGGCTCTGCCTGCCCACCTGGCATCATTGATGTGCTACACCAATTCTTTAAGCATTGGTTTTGCCAGAGGTGAGTTTGTCACCCTGTTGGGCTCTTCCAGGCTGCCTTTCAGTCCTCTGGGCAGTGTGTTGGCTGTTGGCACTCTTCACCAGGGGAGAAAGCCCAGGGCAAAATCCCCTTCCCTTAAGACATTGGGAGAAGTAAATCATTCACACCCCTGCCTCTTCTGTGGAGTTGAGCTGTTGTGTGGCCTCCTTCCTGGAAGTCCATTCTTTTTTTTTTTTTTTTTTAAACTATTTATTTATGCATATAAGAATGGGGGTACAGGCCAGAGATGTGGGGGGGGGGTGAGAGGATTCACCAGAGACAGTGGGAAACAGAACAGGCAGAGTGACTGAAAGACACTGCTGAGGGGAACACTGGGCGAGACAGGAGAGGTCTGTTGTGCCACAGGTATCAAACTCGTTACAATGCTGTGCTTAACCCCTTGCGCCACCAGGGAGACCCCTGGAAGTCGCTTATTAATGGGGGGAAGTAGATGACTAAGATGATTAGGACCTATGGCATTGAGTTTATTCTAATCATTGATGCTTGAAGGAAATGAGGAAGACTTCTGGAGACATCAGGTTAATTCTGAAGCAGTCCTTCTGCCCACCTGTGACTATGTAGGTGCTTCTTTTCACTAGGTCTCTCCCTCTGTAGGGCAGCAGCCTTCCTGCCTGCCCATAAGCTGTACCATGCCAGGGCTTCTCTTCACTGACCCCCCTCAGCAGAGGCAGCTCTCCTCAAGGTCACCCACCTACAACCATGCAGGCCTCTCTCAGCAAACCTGTCCCTTTTGGGGCAGCTCTTTCTGCCTGCTTGTGTCTACCCAAGTGTCTTTTACTCTTCTGTCCCTTTTCTAATAAACCTGCTCTTTTAAATATAACTTTAAAAAAAAGATTATTCTCATGGCCACACATTATCTAGCAATTACAGTGGTTGCAGATTTCAGCAACTTCCCCCTCCCCCCGTTATCCCTGAGATAGAAATTGAAAAGTGATTCTTAGGGCAGCAGAGGCTGCTTCAGGGTCATTTACTTTCCAAGACCTGTTTATCTTTTCATCCTGGTGAGAATGTCCCTGAAAGCAGATTACACCAGTGAGGCAAGTCAGGATTTTAAAAAGTCACTAACCAGGGCTTCTCTGCCCAGGCCCTCAGTGTTGTTGGCCTCAGTTAATGACATCTTGCCGCACTCTCAGTGAAGTAGTCCTTTGTTAGTTTTGGGGGTTTAATCTTAAAAGCACATTTGTTTATAAATAAAAGAGGCACGAGATGTCAGATTTATGCAAATGCTGATCGCCCCACAGCAGCACAAACAAAATAACCACAAGGTTTCCTTCCTCAAGCTATGAGAGTCTCAGCTTCACCATCTCTAACCCAAGGCAGTCTTGCAGCCTCTTCCTCAGTCTTTTGTTTTTCTTTTTGTTTTTTTCTCCCTCAGTCTTTCCAGCATCCTCGGAAAGTATGGGATGCCCGTTAGCACTTTAGCCAGTGCTTGTAGCCTTCACAGTGGAAGGAATGTCAGAATTGAGAAAGAATTAGCCTCTGTGTGCAGGAGCCCTGTCCCTCCCGAGACAGATCTGCAGGCTGAGACGGAACAGAAGTAATTTCAGTGTTCCCGCCTCGGAGGTGTGTTCAGGAGGGTGTCCAAAACCTGTGACATGTCACCATTATTCAGTTTTAAATATTTGATTATTCTAGAAACAGAGACAAAGGCAAGTCCCTAAGAGTTTTACTTCCTAAATTCTTGCTGAGTCTGTTTTTTTTAAAAACAGGGCACATGTAGCTCAGCTGGCCTTTCCCATTTAGCACTGGGAAGCTGAATTCTCTGCCTGGATTCCTGCATCAAGAAATAGCCCAAAATGGAAAGGGAAACTGGTGCAGACAGAACCTGAGAAAGAACATCAGTGTACAAGCTTCCTGTTTATGGCATCAGAGACCTGCCATGGTGCCTGCCTTTTGGCCTTTGTTCAGAAACACACAAATCTTGTTAATCCCCTATTACTATAGACGTATATGAGTATGTTATTAAATGACATGTATGCAAGAGATTATAATTTGGGTGTGTTGCACTAGGAAGCCTGTGCTGTTTCAGATGGTGTTTAGTTGCTTCTGAATCTTAAAAGAGGTACTTAAGTTAAAGAAAGCTGTGGTGTCTTAAGGCCCACTCATCCATTATTTAGAAACATGCTTAAATTAAGCACTTTTATTTCTGGGTAATACCTTATTATTTCTGGGTAATACCTCTTTAAGAACAGGGTTTTATTTCAGCTGTGCAGTAGTATTTAGAGCAGGAAAAAAAATGATAAAAGGAACAAGCAGACATTTCTATTTTTTAGAGTCTTGGGGAGACTTTAAATTCATCTTAACTTGCATTTTGAGCCTTTCCAGGATCCACAGCACTGGCCATTGCCCTCCACCTCAACAACACCAGGCACCCCCCTCAGTGGGCCCCCCCCCCGCCTGCTGGAAAAGAGATCAGTCCAGGTCCTGGGGACCTAAAGATCCCCTGAAGCACGCGATGCCCAGCAGATGGGTGGCCAGGTGTGCTCATTCGACCAGCTAATTCATGAGTCAGCGGGATGCCACAGCCTCGGTGACCTGACCTCAGTGGTTGGTCAAGGGGAGGTTCTCCATGGATTGGGCACCCACACACTTCTAGGCCAGCCTCCCCAGATTCACAGGCTGTTGAGTAGCTTAAAACTAACGTTGTGTTCAGCAGCATGGCCATCCCGGCACGTGGCTCCTTCTGAAAGCTGCTTTTATTTTTGGATATCCTCTTTGCTGGAGAAGTGGTTTTGTCTGGCTCTGAATGGAGGAGTGCGAGACAGGTTTTTAGGGGCAGTTTAAGTCATTTCACTCCAATTAAGTCTCCTACCGGTTTTTCCAATGTCTTTCCTCGTCAGCAGAAGCACTGGGAAGTGCCATGGCCCCGCGTTCAGCAGCCTGGTTCTTGGAGGCGTGCAGTGCTTGAGTCACAGCAGTGCTGTCACTGTTAGGACAGGAGGCCACTCCTGGTGTCTTCTGCAGACACTGACTTCGGTAGGGGCTTTGGCTTTGTCTCAGGCCATCCCGCAAGCCTGTGCAGCTTCACGTGATGCTCTTGCTAGAGCTGCATCAGGTGTGCCAGCAGTGGCTTACCGGTGCTGAGTGGCTTGGGCCTCTGGGAATACTAAGAGGAAAGCTCATTTTCTCAGGCTTATGGGATGTGTCCTAAACTGAGCAGCCCACAGCCATAGCTGCTGGCTGACTTGGGTCACACTTCGCATCTCTGCACTTCCTCTTGCCTCTTGTTTGAATCTGAATTAAGAAAAAATACTTGTTAGCATTTATGGTCCAGATCTTCTGACTCCAGGCCAACTATTCTGGTTCTATGTGTATAGTTGGATGATCCTTCTAGAAAAAATGCTGTTTTCTAATCATATCGAGTTGATGTGCCAGTGTTCAGTCCTATGTCCAGGGAAGCTTGAAATCAGGTGTTTGCTCACAGGCTGCTGAATGGAGCTTTTAGAGCCCAGCCAATGAGCATTGTCAGGTTTCTGTTTCCTTGCTCAAGAGTTAGCCTGAGTGTAAGGACACAGCGCTGCTGCCAGTTAAATAGTTTCCACACAAGGTTGTGTGACAGAAAAGGAGTAGAGTGACAGGACCCTAAGTCATTAGGCCCCATTTGTTGTCAAATTCCAGGATCTGAAGGAGAGTGAACTCTAAGAGCTGCACTACTGGTCTAAGGAGTAGACCCGTACAGGACTGGCCCCCAAGTCCTCTCACATGTTCCGGGGCATTGCTGTCAGTGTAGTGGCATGTGAGCCATACAAGTAATTTTAAATTTTCTAGTAGCAGAAAACAGGTAGAATTGATTTTAATAATACGTTATCCAATGGCTGCACCTAGGAACTTCTTAGAATCAGAGGCAGCTGCCCTCAGCCCCTATGTTAGGTTTGGTTCCGTCAGACTAAGTTCTGCTCTGTTGCTTGCCAGTTAGAAGCCCGAGTGCAACAATTCTAAACCTGGCTGCTGAGTTAGAAATACGTGAGGAGGTCTGTAGACACCAGTGGTGCACCCGAGACTCTGTACACCACCTGCGATGAATAACGACCACAGGAACCACTGCTCAGGCAGATTCTGAGACTCAGAGTGAGGATCCATAAGTAGTGGCTTTCCTGCCTTTCTGCCTTTACTTTCTATTGTCTTTTAAAAGTTGAATCAATTCGTTGAACCAGTGCCATAGAAGTTACAGTGGCTGATCATAAAAATCTTAATTATAAAAGCAAACGGTGTCTAACACTGTTCTAAGTGCATTACCTGTCAATTCTTTTTATCCTAACAATTTTGAGGCAGCTACCATCGTAATCCATAGTTGATGATAAGAGTGAAGTCCAAAGAGGTTAAGTAATTTGTCAGAAGTCACAAAGCCAGGAGGCATTCTCACCATTTAACTGTGCCGCCTCCTAGTGAACACACAGCAAGTTGTGTTCTAATGACCCAAGGTCAGCATCCTTGTGCCTTCCGCTGAGGGGCTTCCCTCGCACACATTCAAACATGCGTAGAGGACACCTACACCTCCATAAAGCGCCTGTTTGGATTCAGTAGGTCAAGGTGGGGCTGGACATTCTAAGAAGTTCCCAAGTGCAGCCATCGCTGCCAGCTTCTTGGGTCACCAGCTCTTTGAGCTCTCTCTCCTTCAGATCCTGGAATTTGACAACAAATGGGGCCTAATGACTTAGGGTCCTGTTACTCTACTCCTTTTCTGTCACACAACCTTGTATGGAAACTGTTTAACTGGCAGCAGCACTGTGTCCTTAGACTCAGGCTAACTCTTGGGCAAGGAAACAGAAACCCTACAGTGCTCATTGCTGGGCGCTAAAAGCTCCATTCGGCAGCCTGTGGCAGTAGCTGTTGTTAATTTCCCTGTAAGATGAGGATGAAGAGTCCATTCTAGTCTTCTTTGCTGATGCCCCGAGGCCTAATTTATCTTAACCTTTTCATGGCTTCATTTAACCTTGTAACCTTAGAGATTTCCTAGGGTATTTCCCAGCCACCAAGACAAAAGTCTTCATATAGACTCAGCGCTTCCTCCTTGCTGCCTCCTCACTGTACTTCCTGGTTCCGTCTTACTACTTTGTCATCACATGCCTCTTAATGAGCATCTCTTCCCAAAAAGATGACTCTCCTTCTGGCACTGGGGCTGTTTCTCATGCTGGCTGCACACGGCATCATCTTGAACATTTTTAAACATACTAAGGCCTGGTCTTACCTCCAAAGACTCTAATTGGTCTGAGGTAGTAGGACTTGGGCATGGAGATGTTTCTAAAGTTCTCCATCATTTCTGATGTGCAGCTAGGGTTGGGACTCATCTCTTAGGGGGTCTAATGAGTAGGCCAGTAGAGGACTGGCCCCGAAGTCCTCTCACATGTTCTGGGGCATTGCTGTCAGTGTAGTGGCATGTGAGCCATACCAGTAATTTTAAATTTTCTAGTAGCAGAAACCAGGTAGAATTGATTTTAATAATATGTTATCCAATATATGCAAAATGTCATTTCAACATAAAATCAGAATTGAGGTTTGTTTTTATATGGTATTGGAAATACTGTGTTCGTTTTATAGCTCATCCCAACCCAGATGAACCACAATTTATGTGCAGAATGTAGCTTGCAGCTACCGTACTGGGCAGGAGAAACACAGGATTTTTCGGACATAGCAGAAACTTCTTGTGGACAGTGCAGATCCAGGGAGTCCTTAAGTTTCAAATTCCCAGTTAAGAGATCGTCACCGAGAGCACCGTTTATTGTGTCAGATGCTGATGGCAGGCCGTTTGTTGTTCATTCCCATCCACCCCCACGTTGTGGCATAGTAATTCTTATCTACCCACACAGCCAATCAGGCTAAGCTCAGACATGAGGTAGGAAAAAGAGGAAGGAAAAATCTCCCCTTAGCGATGTGGTCTGTATCCTGTGTATGTGGCAGTCCCACACAACCTGCCGGGAGCAAAGGCACTCATTGTTCCACCAGCCTGAGGCCCTGGACCCCTCTTTACCCATCCATCCTTGTGTTACCGAGTCCTGCTTTTCAGCATGTGTTGTCACCTGTTGGGACTAGTGACCTCCGATGTCCGAGACGGCTCTCAGCCCATCACTGCTGGCTCTGGCTGGCCCCAGCTCTAACAGTCACTGATGTTGAGCACACGCCTGTGTCTCCTGCTCCCCTCTGAAGAGGAATACAGCCACGTGGCCAGGGTGCGCCTGGGCGTCGAGGTGCTGCTAGTCTTACTCTCACAGTAAGGAGCTGACACAAACAGCTCAGGTCCATGGCAGACAGCTCCATTAGGTCTCCCCCACGGCCATATGTTTCCCAGCTCAGGAAAGCCAGCTTCCTGCCCACACACTAGTTTGAGCAGTAGCTATTTTGGGAGGGTTCTTAGGAAGGTTGGGCAGGACTCCTTTGCATCCCGGATACAGTCTGCTTTTGCATTACGTGTGAGGAAAATACCTTCTTTCTGATGATGTGGACGCACTCCTGGGTCACAGGGGCTTCCACAATGGTGAACTCGCTTGTACTTAACCTACTGAGAGGTGCAAATTCTAATTCTTCAGATAAGAGGAGCCTCATTTACGCTTCCTTAGTACTGAGTACTCCACCCACACCGGGATGGATTTCTCAGGCTCTTTGTTTTGTTTCGTTTTTGATCTGGTGCCCAGGCATTCAGAAAGCAGCCAAGCACTGACCGGCCCACTCGAGGAGCGGGAGCTGGGCTGAAGAAGTGCTTCCTTTGGAGGTGACCAGACCTTGTCTTGGGGCACGGGGATGGAGACTTGGTTCTAGTCTCGTCTGCTGATTCCCAGGGACTAATTTATCTTAATATTTTCATGACTCCGTCTCCCTTATTTAAAGCAGGATGGTGGGCACACAGCTGCTCCTGGGAGCTGTATCATTTCCACTCCCTGCCACCAAACCTGTGGTAGAGTCACAGTCCTTATTCTCAAGTCACCTTTCTCCCGACACCTGGGTTCAGTCACCGAACCCCAACTCATTGTTTTTTGTTTTTCTCTTTCAAGCCTAACCATGGGACAGCTTTACGAGAAGGAAAAAGATGAAGATGGATTCTTGTATGTGGCCTACAGTGGAGAGAACACTTTTGGCTTCTGAGGGCCAGTGCTGGGCTAGGTGCACCGTTCCTGCTTGTGTATCTTGTAAATAGCCGGCCGTTTTCAGTTATTATACCAGAACCTCTTCACATAGACCTTTTAGTGCATTTGTAACTGGATTTATTTCTTAATATATTGGAAGGTTTTGTTTCCTTAGACTAGTAAATTATCATACAGAGTTTTATTTTGAGTTTTTCTTTTTGTGCACTGTCCTCATGGCTACACTCTCCAGGGAACTTGTTCCTCTGGGAATCATATTTAATGAAGATATTTCCATATTGAAGTGAGGTAGGTGGGTTATAAAAGTGAAAGGGAGGGAGATGATACATTTAACCTGGATTATGTTTGAAGTGTTAGATGGCTAAGTATTAAAAGCATCCAAATTAAATCCTTAGCAATCAGAATACTTGCTTCACTAGATTTTGCCAACTGCCAATCATGTTGGACTGAGCTAATCTGTTCTTTCTGAAACTATTAAGGTAAATAATTAACAATAAAACTTCCTCTTATAAAGGCATTGCCGTGTGACCATGTCCTTTATTCACCTGCATTTAAATGGGCTGCAGAGAAGGCCTGAGGAGCCCATGGCAGCACAGCTCAGGACAGGAAGCTGCTCTCTGTGTCATAAGGAGGGATTTTATTTTAATGATTAACAGATTCACATGGTGTGGGTATTAAGACATATAACAAGGTTTACATGGAGAAATCCTGCTCCCACCACTCTTTTCTGACCACCCTAACCTTCTTCTTTATGGAAAATGACTCCTACTGACATATTTCTTTTTCATACTTTGGAAGAATAATTAAATATGAATATATATCCTTTTCTTTTTCTTATACAAAAGAAAATGTATACCTATGTATATTGCTTCATTTAGCACTGTATCCTGGTGACCTTTTTTCTATTAGTTCATAGTCCCTTTTTATTCATTTTTATGGCAAATAGTATTGCACCGTGCAGTTACAGTGTTATTACTTTCCAAGTCCCCTATTAAAAGCATCTCGGTGGCTTGCAATCTTTCACTCTTACGTACATTGTACACTGCTGTAACAATTGCTGTGTACATCAGCCTTCCCTGTGTACCTGCACCCTTCGGGGTGCTGCTGATGCCAAATATGGCCCTGTTAGCTCAGCAACTCAATTTGAAGAAAGCATTTTTCCTGACACCAACTTCAGAAGTTCCTCAAAGGGCTCTGGCCTCTCATGAATTACCAAACAACACTGGTTGGGGACAGCGACTGGTGGAAATGAATGTGGTGAACCCCCTTTAACAACATGAATAAAACAGGATTATACAGGCATGGAAGGGAGATAGATTTCCAAAGGCAATCTGAGCTGTTACTCTTTCACCACTACAAACCTGAAAATGCACCAGAGAATGAGGAAAGAAAATCTGAAGGCAAGTGTTAGTAAAGCCACCTTGTTTTTTGAAAGTAATTTATAGTGAACGTTGAGCACTCGCTGAATATCAGATGATACATATATATGTGTGTTGTTACAATTAATCTCCAAAAAATCCTCATAAAATTGTGTATTCCCCACACCCATACTGCTAACGACTGCAGCACCGAGACACCAAACTTGCGATATCAGAAGACAGACACAGTTGGCAGTGTCATTCCATGTGTTTCCCAGCAGGCCTCGCACCCTGCTGGACACCAGGGCACAGAGGTGAAAAAAGCAGTACCCCATCCTTCAGAAGTTTATGGTCTGCCGGTAAACTACCACATAAGCAAATAATACCAAAATGTCAGTGCTATAGTAGAAAGTATGGGACAGAGGAGAAGAGATGTTATCTATAAAAACCTTAAGAAAGCAGCTTTATTTGTAATAGCAATCAATACAAGATTTGTCAATCTTGCCTTTAAAATGGAGCATCTGAGTGAAGATTTCAAAAGTCAGCACCTCGTCACCCCCTACTCCCATCCTTTATAAAGCACCCTTAACTCTTAAACTTACAGAGACCAGAAAAGGGAAAAATTACCCATTCATTTTGAGACTTTGGGAGTCTCAAAAAATTATAGACACAGGTGAAGTAAAAACTGAAACAACTCAAAGCCCATTCATGATTTTTAAAAAACCTCTTAAATTAGAGAAGGTCCCCTCCTTAATTTGATAAAGGGAATTCATAAGAATTGTACAGCAAATATGTGCATTATTATATAATGCCACAGAAAATAGGGCATGGTGGTACTGACATTGGGACAAATAAATTAATGCACTGAACCCCAAAACAGTCTGTGTGTAGACTATGTCAGAAGTGGCATGACCCATCAGCAGGAAGATGATGAACCCGTTAACAGATGTAAATGGTACTGTGAAAAATTTTGATAGTGGCAATTCTATTAAAAACGAACTAAAAAGGGAAGTATGAAGCATAGACTTCAGGGTATATGAATTATATTGCAACAAGGCTGAATAAAAGTCTGGTGTCACTGCTCACCATTATGTCATAAAACCAACACAAGAAGAGAAGAACATGAGGAGCATAAAATGTGAATGGGGGCCTCCCTGGTGGCGCAAGGGGTTAAGATGCAACCTATGAAGCTGACCGCAGCCACTGCAGCATGAGTTTGATCCCTGGCCAGGGAGCTACCCACATGGCACAGCAGACTTCTTCTGACTCTCCCTCTGCTCCCCTCAGCAGTGTATTTCAGTCAATCTGCCTGTTCTGTTCCCCACTCTGTCTCTGGTGGATCCTCCCACCCCCCACGCCTCTGGCCTGTACCCCAGTTCTTGTATGCATAAATAAATAAATCTTTAAAAGAAAATGTGAATGGAAGGCTTAATGTACAGTTACGTAGATAACGACAGTTTACACAGAAATATCCAAGAGATCTATAAACATGAGAATAAGAAAGTTCCTCAGGGTTGCTGGATGCCATGCCCAATCAGTAACAAATAGTGACAATGTTTCTATGTAGCAGTTGTAAGCAGTTAGAGACTATCACAGGAAAAAAGCTCCCCTCAATAGCAAAATCTTAAAAAAAAATTTAAAAGGTGCAAAATCCACAAGTGTGTACAATAATATACTACAAGATATGTAAGACCTTCATGGAGAAAATGATACAAGATGACTGAAAGGCATAAAAAACCTAGAAAAAAGATAATATACCAGTCAAGGATGAGAAACCTAGTAGTATGAAGATGCATACTGTCCCCAGATTATTGAGGGCATTGCAATTCTAATAAAAATCCCAATCAGGTTTTTTCGTTTTTGTGAAATCTGATAGTCAATGCTAAAAGTCATCAAAAAGAGCAAAAGGCCAAGAATAACCAAGAAGTATTGAGAAAAACTAGCTGGGGAGACTTGTTCTAGCAGTAATTAAGTCTGTGTCAGAGGGCATAGAGACAGACGGGCCAGAGAACACAACAGAAACTGAGAAATAACCACACGTTTAACATATGATAGTGATGTCACGGAAATGAAAGGGGAAATGACAAACTAGTTAATCCATGATTCTGTAATCTGTGACTTTGTGGTCAGGGAGGAAGTTCTTAGAAGACAGACCTCGCAACAAATCAAGAATATAAATCAAGAATATTTAGACTGGGCTTCCTTGGTGGCCTAGGGGTTAAGACTCAGTGCTGTTACCACTATGGCTTGAATTCAATCCCTGGCCAGGGAGCTACCCACATGGCACAGCAGACCTCTCCTGACTCGCCCTCACAGCAGACCTCTCCTGCTCCCCTCAGCAGTGTATTTCAGTCAATCTGCCTGATCTGCACCCCACTCTGTCTCTGGTGAGTCCGCTCACCCCCCACACCTCTAGCTTACACCCCTGTTCTTCTAGACACAAAAAAAGAATATTTAGACTAATGAACTCTTCCTGTTTCAAAGATGGCCTGAGGATCTCCTTCCAGGAGAATTTGGAAGGAGGTAATATAAATATTCTTACTCTCAAAGATCTGCTCCGTTAAGCTGTTGAAACTCTTTAAAAAGCATCATTGGGTCCCCTTTTCACCTTTATTTCCTCAAGGAAAACAAAACAATTCTGGTGGTTGGTATAACTGAGGAAAAGCCAGAGTTAAGTAGGAGGATCTATATATACACCCAGTTCAAGACAACACAGGAAAAAACAAGATAACAAAAAACTCCTTACCTTCTCTGAAGACCACTATATGTTTTACACTGCACCAGCTCCAGAGTGTGCCTTCACAGACACGACAGAGATTTTCACAAAGCCTACAGTATTAACAGTGGCCCTAGGGTTGTGCAGTGTACAGTCTACACTGTGTGGTTGGTGGACCTGTGAAAATGCAAAGGGAGGTTAACTATGGGACATCTTTTCACACTGATCACAAAGTTTCAACATAAAAAATGGTAGGATACAAAGCATCTATAATTCTCATAAACTGTTGCTGTGAATGTAAACTGGTACTGCTGCAGTATAAATCAATCTGACAATATCTAGTGATGTTGAGGATGCATATTTTCCATGACCTAGCGAATTCTACCTGTTGGTAATAATCTATTTCAGAAGTATCCCCACCCCTGTACAAGAAACATATATAGAATAATTTCTGCAGTTGTGTTTGTGTAAATGAAAATTAGAAATCAACTAAGGGTCCATTAACAGAGAATGGAGAGATAATACGTTGTATAGCACACAAAAGAATACTATACAGTAGTTAAAATGCACACACTAGAGTATGTGTCAACATAAATGAATCTCCAAAACAGTGCCAGATGCCAAAATAGATTCAGCAAGGTATCATTCCTATTAAAGTTTAAAAAATGTAGAGCAAGTCTATATATCGCTTACAGACACAACCTAATGTAATAATGTAGAAACCATGCCAGGGAATGACACATCAAATTAGGATGGTGGTTTACCTAGTGGAGGGTGGGGGATGTGACCAGGGGCTCGTCAGTGTGGGTTTCAAACACAACTGTGTCTTATTTCTCCAGGAAATAAAAACCTGAGGCAAATATAGCAAAATGTTTACAGTTAATTGTATGTTTATTCCTTTTACTGTTACTTTTTAAATACTTCATCAATTTTTAAGTTAATTCAGTGAGAGCAGAGATGGGGTCCTTCTCAAAGAAGACCACATGGGTTGTCTCCATTTCTGACTTCCCCTTCCCTCTTTGGCCCGGGAGAGGCCAGCTTCTACTTCAGACCCTGTTTGCTCAGTTACCAGAAAGACACTTGTCTCCTAATGGGAAGGACAAGGTTTTTAGTTCTTACTTTCCCTGCTCCTCTTTCTCTTAATATAGCCTGCACTTCACTCCCTCCTTCAAGCTCCTAAGAGGTTTTTCTTTGGCTGATCAGTCATGCTCACTCCTGAGTTTCTTTCTTTCTTTTTTCTTTTAAGATTTATTTACTTATGCATACAAGAGCTGGGGTGCAGGCCAGAGGTGCGGGGAGTGAGAAGTTCACCACAGACAGAGCGGGGAACAGAAGAGGCAGACCACATCTTCTTGATCTAACCACCCACTGGCAGGCACTTAGGGCTGCTTCCATCCCCCAGCTATTGTGAATAGCACTGCAAAACCATTTTCTCCTAAGGACATGCAATGTCCTCCTCCACATGCCCTGGTGTTTCTCTGCCCCTCCTATACTCTGCAGGCCCAGCAACACAGTGCTCTTACCAACAGCCTTTGCATGGGGTATTTCTCTATCTCAAATACCCTTCTCTTTTTAAGCTTTTCTCACAGGCATCACCATATCTCTCGCCTTGCTAAACTCTTCTTCCTTCCCGGCACCCTCCCTGCTCAGATGTACCTGGGCCTGTGAAATCTTCCTGTGCTTACACCTATCTCCTAGCCATCCTCACACTGTGCCATCTCACCGCCCTATCCATCAGAAAAAAACCCCTACCCTTGCACCTCCGGTGCACAGCACATTGCCTGGCATGGGACCGGTTAACCTGGAGATGAGAGCCTGCTTGTTGAGTGGTGACACCTCTTCATTTTGCAGCAGTGACCCCAACACACAGGGCCCATGAGGAGCGCATGAGGCACCAGGGCACCTGTTTCAAAGATGGCCTGAGGATCTCCTTCCAGGAGAATTTGGAAGGAGGTAATATAAATATTCTTACTCTCAAAGATCTGCTCCGTTAAACTGTTGAAACTCTTTAAAAAGCATCATTGGGTCCCCTTTTCATCTTTATTTCCTCAAGGAAAACAAAACAATTCTGGTGGTTGGTATAACTGAGGAAAAGCCAGAGTTAAGTAGGAGGATCTATATATACACCCAGATCAACAGCTTTGCTTCCTCGCCTTCTTAGCTGTTAGAGACAGGCTGTTGCTTCCAGATGTGCGAGGGGGTGGCAGGCAAACGTTCAAATGCCTACGAGAGGCTCCACAAATGTTTGCCTAGCGGGCTTCTCCTGAGGATGATCTGTTAGGCTTATGAGCCAAAGCTGTGGAGACTGGGACCAGGAAATTGGAAAGTCACTCCTGGGCTGCAGGGGCAGAGCAAGGCTGGTGTTTCCTATGTGCCAGGTACCGTACATGGAGCAGGTAGCCCCTGACTACCCCCATGTGGCATATTATCTTACTCATCCCCACAACCTCATGATGAAGGGGGTGGTGCTGCCTCACTGCAAAGGTGAGGATGGGAATGTATTTACCTAGCCAAGGCCACACAACCAGTACATGCTGGAGCTGTGATTCAGGCTCAGGTCTAAAGCCAAAATCCATCCTTTTTTCTGCTAGACCAGAGGTTTCCAATGGAAGATGAGTGTCTGTATGTATGTGGCCTTTAGACGTATATGTAGAGATCCAATTTTCTTGCTGCTTCTGAAAAAATTCTGAAGATCTGACAACAATCAGCTGAAACAAAATAATGGCTCCTCACTGGGTAAGGAATATACTTCAGTTCACTCTGCTTGCATGAAGTTTCCAACTCCTGAAAATATTCGGGTTTTCACCACAGTTGTGTGTCATCCTTGTGAGGACAGAAATCCTCCACAGTGTACCAGTGAAACACAGGCCCAGGTTGGCCCTCACCTTTCACAAGAGAAAAGAGGAAAAGAGCATGCCTGTGCCCTCTGCCAGTCAGCACAGGCCAGTGAGCACTGTGGTCAGGAGCCGGGCTGCATTGTCCTAACACTCCATCCCCGTGAGGCCGGCAGGTGCAGATGGGAGGTTGAAGGGACGTTCATGTGGAACTGGATGAATGAGGAGCCTGCGCAACCTGGAAATGCTGGAAAGGCTCTCACTGGAGGTCAACAGAGTCCACACGTGGCGGTAATAAAAAGTTGATGAACTCTTTGGGGTGGGGGTGGAATGTACTTTGAGAAAAGCCCTTCTCTTTCTCTCAATGAACAGAATCTTATTCAATGACAACCGGAGCAAACTAGATTGAGGGTGCGTCTATTGTTGGCCAAAGCCCGGGTTGCCCGCAGTATGATTTTCTGAGGTTGTACAGAAAGGTCTGGTTGTTGAGCTGCAGACAGATGCTAGAACAACTCTGTGGCCCTGCTCTGTTGTCAGGCTTGTCTCGCCACCCAGAAGCCCACCGTATCCCTCCTGAGGAGACACTGCCGAGTTTCAATGTGCTTTGCATTCTCTTGGCTGCCTGAGCAAACAGCCATCACTGTTTCCATTGTGAGCTCTTCTGCTCTGGAGCCAAGCCCAGGTTCAGGGAACATGTGCTTGAGATAAACATTTGGCAGCCGAGATACCTCCTCAGAGTGACTTTCTGCTTTTGCATTTTCTCATCAAGGCGTTTCCCTGCATTTGGAGATTGGAAAGCAGTAAAGAGGACGTGCTTATTTGGGAAAAGCTGGTTCCTAACTCTGTTGGCTCACTGGCATGAGGAACAAAATATTCACACCAAAATTCAGAATCTAGGTTACCAGACTAAGACAAATATTATGTCTACCCCTCCCTTGCTACCAGCGTGACTGAGGCTGTATGTAGTTGCAAAGCGCCAGTGGGCTCAGTTTCCTGGAGAATATCTCTCTTTCCATTATCTACCCAATTAATTTTTATGATAAGCCCTACCTCACTGTTGAAAAACACAAGTGCCCTACTTGTTGGACCCCATTTTATAGAGTAGGTGACAGGTTAGAAGTCAGAGATGAAATACTTTGCCCAAATCCTCACAAAGTAATGGCAGAGTTGGTATTACAACACAATTAATTAAATATCTGGACCAAAGTTTTCTACTAGTCCAAGTAGTAATAAGGACTAGGTCACTTTTTGTATATTTTGAAATGGAGCTATAATTACATACAACATAATGCATAAATTTTGACAAAAGCTTAAGCCCACACAGTCAACACTCCAATCAAAACAAAGAGTATTGCCATTATCCTAGAAAGTTCCCCAGGGCATTTTCCACTCAACACCTTTTCTAATCTCCTCCCACCAGGCAACAACCACTGCTCTGATTTCTACCCTCTTAGATTAAGAAATCAAATTTAAAAGTTTAAAGAAATAAAACTGACTCAGGCAACTTTGCCTGCAGCCTTGAAGGGTCTCTGTGGAATGTTCCTCCCTCTTCGGGAAAGCCAGTATTACTACAGATTTGTTTTGGATCCATCTGGGCAGCCTTCCAGGAAGTCAGTCTTAGCCACAGTACAGACACATTTAAGGATTTGCATTTATAGGATTTGAATGCCAACTATGATCCCTTAATACGAGGTAGTAAAAAGAGCTCTTCTTTCTGGAACATAAAGTTGCTTTCTCCAAAATATCTGCCTTGTTGGCTCTTTCTGGATCCAAGTGTTCTTCAGGATAGCTGCCTTTGTTTCTGTGGAAAGAAATGCTTGAGCCCGCAAAAGTGATGGCAAAGACACTATCTTTCTACTGGACGCCTTTCCTAGTTTTGATAACCTGCCTTCTGTAGAGACTAACCTGATCACAGTTCCTTAGATGCCCCAGACACCGTCACAGGACAGTGGCAGCTGAAAAGGTAACATTGTCTTATTCAGCCATTTAATGAGCCAGGAAACTGGGCTTTAGAAACTGGAAAACTTTGCCTAAGACTTGCTCAGAACATCATCTAAAGGCCAAAAAATACTGCCAAGGTCCAGATGGAGCAGTTTTCCACCAGCCACAGACACGACCAAGTCAGACAAGGCCGGCTTCTCTTCCTGCAGGAGCGCAGGCAGCCAGGGTGGGTCATTTTCTCCACAGCAGCTTCATTTCTCCAGACAGTGAGCTAATGCTTGGCATTGGTCAGCTCCATAAAACAAGGCATTTAACCCCAGAAGTGACTGCATGATATAGATGTTTATACAAACATATATAAATTTATATATATAAATACATACACACACACAAAATTACTTAAGCCAAACCAAGTTTTAAAAATTCTAAAAAGAGGGCCTCCTTGGTGGTGCAAGGGGTTAAGACGCAACCTATGAAGCTGTCTGCAGCCTCTCCAACACAAGTTCGATCCCCAGCCAGGGATTTACCCACATGGCGGAGCAGACCTCTTCTGACTGGCTCGCTGCTCCCCTCAGCAGTGTATTTCAATCAGTCCACCTGTTCTGTTCCCCACCATGTCTTTGGTGAATCCTCTTATCCCCCAAACCTCTGGCCTGTACCCCATTCTTGTATGCATAAATAAATCTTTAAAAAAAATTCTAAAGAGAATAAAAGTTATGCACATGTAATCATAACATCAGAACCCCTTTGAACACAAAGAAGCAATAATGAAAACATAAACTTCCCTGGAAAGGCTAAATTCCGGAAGACATTTTGTTAGTAAAAAGAATGGAATTATAAACAATTGCCTAAAGCATGTTGTGAGATTCCCTCCTCTTTATACAATGTCACTTCTGAGGATTTTCTTATGTTTCTACAGTTCACAGAAAACTTTTTGCTTTTTTTTTCATTTATAAAGTTTATTTTAATTTTATTTTTAAAAGTTGAAAATTAAGTTGGGCACATGCAGGGAACAACCATTAAGATGGTGAAGTACTTGAATCCATGGTGTGAGGTGAAAGACAAAAGGATTTATTACAGAAAAAAGTTCAAGGGTAACTTGTTAAGACAAAGATGTATTGCTTCTGTAATTAAGAAAATGTATGCGCCTATGTTCACACACAGACTTGGCCGTGAATGTGCACAGCCAGTGCTTTTCGTAAGCGCTGAAAGTGGAAGCCACCTCCATTGTCCAACAACTGAAAACTGCAAAACCAAAACACGATGTAGCCATATGACTGAATGTTATTTTTATTCCCCCAAAAGAAATAAAGTACTAGTTCATTCAACAACATGAATCTTAAGAAACATTATTAAGTCCAAGAAGCCAGTCACAAAAGAGCACATATGGTGGAATTCCATAGACATGAATGATCAGAACAGGTGAGTCTGGAGAGGGAACGCAGATGCTGTCCCTGGAGCTAGGGAGGGTGGGGGGAAGTGGGTAGTGACTACTAGTGGGTACTGTCCTGCCCACTGGCCCCCAATTTATAACAAAAATTTATAACAAAAACCACTGAATTGTACACTCTAAGTGGGTAAATTTTATGGTACATGAATTACATACCAATAATGCAGTTACTGAAAAATATTTACAGCTATTAAAAAAATGCTCAAGAACTGACAAGAACACTGAGTAGTCCCCCAATGTGGAGACTTTCCATTTTCAGGCACTAATTCAAGGGTGAAGAGGTTAAGAGTTAAATGGTAGATGCTAGTTAAGACCGGATGGTTGATTCGCCATAGGAAATCTTGGCCTTTTAGACAGAATTCTTGCAGCTGAAAGACACAGAGAAGGACTCAAATAGGCTCGCTCAAAACCACAACGGGAATTTATCTTTCATAACAGAAGTCCAGCTCCTGGCACCCAAACATGGTTCGTGGAGCTTTGGGTCTCTTGGCTGTTTCCTTCTTGCTGCCTTCACTGTCAAGCTGGCTGTCTCTGGCACAGCAATGGGCAGTCCCAGGTTTAAGTGGCCCTCTGGCTCTGGATTCAAGAGGAGAGAGAATCTTTCCGGATGGCTTTGGCATTAGTTCCCAGACAGTCCAGGGCTGGCCAGGAGGAAGGTTTGATTTAACCAAGACCTCTGGACAGAGCAGGGAAGGGTGATTCTCCAAAGGAAGAAAGGTTGGGCAGACAAAAGATAGACCAGGACGCCAGCGGAAGCTCTCAAACTTGCATCTCAGCCTGATAAATACAGAATCAATGCAGGGGCACACAAAATGGAAGTACTGCTGAGAACTTTGAAAACATCGCACTCCAAATCTTGTTCCACATTTTTAGAGATGCAATACAACACAAGTTAGGGCAGATACTAAGGTCATGAGCAAGATGCCATTTTAGCTAAGAGCTCTTCAATTAGGCATAGATTGTTCCATGTCTTGGATTTCATCATCTTACACAAAAAGAGGTATGCTGCTCTGGTATTGGCAGACTTTTTTTTCTCCCGACTCAGCCACAAGAAAAGTTAAGTCTTGTTCAGCACAGGAGAAGATGACTGTCCAGGAGGAACAACTGGAAACCAGCCTGCTGCCAGGAAGGTCTGCAGCTGTTCCCTTCTCATTTGAACTGGTGATAATCCGGGGGGTTTCTGATCCAGGATCCGAAGGCCTGCTTCCGGAGCATGCTCCAGGCATCCTGGTACGCAGACGCGGCCTCCTTGTACTCTTGGTAGGTCTCAGGCTGCTGCACCCTAATACACACATAGCACCAAACACACAGCTTCTCACTGAGCTGCTCGCCTTTGTGGCTGACAAGACATCAGAGCAATCTGCTAACTGGACACACTACGAGAGACTTGGGAACAGAAGACTTTGGACATGCTCTGTCCCTTTCCAAGGAATTCACTATAAAGCAGCACAGATTAAAACAGGTAAGAATAAACAGAATGCTAGTTTTACCCAGTCTGGGTGCAATCAGAAAAATAAGAGTAAATGTTTATACTTTTTGGTTTCAAGTTTTCTACGTGCCTATAATTTCACAGTGGACCTAGCCATTAGAAGCTTCATGGCTTCATTTTTTCCTAAGAAGCCAAAGCATTTCCCATCGTATCCATGTTCTCCTGTGTTCTGCCAGCCAATACCCCTTCCCAAGCCCCTCAGCCATCTCTCACTCCTGAAGAATGGCTGACACGCTGAGTCATATTTGTGAGACTTAAACCCAGTTGAAAACTTTTCTTCTGACAAAGACTCTCCTTTGACTAAGCTTGAGTCAGGTACCCCAGAGCCCTCTTCTTGGCTTAGCCCGGACCTGTGAAGCTGACCTTGTTATCTTCTAGTAAAAGAAACTGCAAGATACGTCAAACTGATTCATGTGATTTTATCCAGCTTCTACCTTTTTGTTCTTTGCCAAGATCTGAGGAGACCCAAGTTGTTTCTTAGCTCACTTCAGCAGAGAAAATCTGCTAAAGATAGCAATGCTGATTTCAGGCTTTGATAAATTTCTTATAGCTTTTTGTTAGTTAAGGGATGAGAATCCCTTAAACTTAGGTCATTCTCTCCTGACCTAAGTCCAGATTTACTTTTATTGCTGCACAGAATCTATGGAAACCCATCCCGTTCCATTTTGAATGCAGAATTTGAAAGGGTTTTGCCAGTTCATGGGAGGAAACCCCTAAACCTCAGAATACCTTGAGAGAGAGAAATGCCTCAAATCACACCTGGGTTGATGTTTAATGAGGTGACTGAGCAGCTCTGGGCAGGGGCTGGTCATGTCAGAATGACCATACAATGAGAGAGTTGGGGTTTTGAGCCCTCTGACATCAGTTTGATCTCCTGGGAATGAGGGAGACTGAGTTTAATCACATCACATGGCAAATACTTAAATCAATCACACCTATCAGTAAATCCTAATAAAACCCCCCGACCCCGAAGCTCAGATCAGCTTTCTGGTTGGTGATACACAGTGATTGGGGGGGGGGTAGCCTGAGGACACACAAGCATCACTGTGGCTGAGACCCTTCAGACCTCACTCTATTTGACTGTTTCTCAGCTGGTCCTGATTTGTAACCTTTACAATAAAAGGTCATTGAAAATACAGGGTTTTCTTGAATTCTGTAAGTTTTTCTAATGAATTATCAAACCTGAGGGTGTAGTGGGAACCCCGAACTTATAGTTACTTGTTCAGAAGTATGATGACTTGGAAGGGACGGAGTCGTGTGGAGTCTGATGGGAGGGTAGTGTGTGGGGGGCTGGGTGCTCAACTGTCCATCTGGCCTAACACTGTGTGTTAATGTCTGAACTGTACCCACCCACCTGCCCCCAGAGTGGTTCCGAGACATTCCTGTGTGGAGTGCAACTGAAATCGTGAAGCTGCAGTTCACAACCAGTGATGTGAATGACAGAAAAAGAGAATAGAATGTATAACTCTCCCAGCACATGCATTTCCATTGTGTGCTCCATTGGAGATGGCACAGAAGGAGGATCTGGACTAGGTGAGGCCCCAACTCTACCCTTGGTCTCTCGTGACTGTACCACCAAATGCCCCATCTTCCATACCTCAGGTCATGCCGTACCTGCAAGTGTAGCTGTGAGGAGGCCGAGCATGTGGTAGTAAAGCCCACTGGCCCTCTCAGTTACCACTCCTGCCAAGGCTTCCTGCCACTCCTAAGCCAGAACTAAACTGCAATTCTTCCTAAACGTGAAAAAACCAGGATCAACAGCATCACCTGAGGGAATCTGGCCATCTGTCCTCTGAAATACTCCTTAGCAGGCTCTGGAATGACCGAAAGAATTCCACTTTGCTGATTCGAGATCTGTTCAGAAAAATACAGAGGCTTTATTAAGTGGTTACTAAGCACCAGGCTGCTATCAGAGATACCAGGCGTCACATGGGGCTCAGTTTTGAATGTCCCAGAGCCCCCATCTTCTCTTGCGTTTGGCAAGGAGAAAATCTACACCCGAGCATCTGAAGAGGGCAAAGCATTAAGACGAACCTCACCTTGCCATTCACAGTGAAATCATCAAGGCACCAGGCTCAAATGGAGTAAAGACAGGTGGAATTGCTAAATCACCCCCAAGGATACCAATCACAGTGCTGCTTACTGCCTTTCAAGTCCCTATGGGTAAAACTGCTAATCAGGAAATTGAGGTTTCTCCAGAAGCCTGAGTGCTATTTCCTGTGTGAACTGCGGTTATATAGGCAATAGGACATGCACCCAGAGCAGGATTTCCAGACTATGGGTCTGATGGATGTTTTGAGAACAATCCTTTGCTGCTAATGTCAAGCTTCAGGGAGATCACAGTTTGAACAGTGAAGACAGTGAGTGTGGATTCCTCAGCAGCCACCTGGGCCTTCTTGGTTTTCCCCATTCAGGCTGTGGCTGCGGCTGCCCAGAAAATTGTGCCAACAATGTGTAGCCTCATTGTTACGTGCCATCCCCTTCACTGTCTTCGTAAATATCCCTCGGCTTGGACCCAGCAGTTATAGACACTATGTAGTACAGTCTGCCCGAAAGCCCCCTTACCTGGCCTGGTCCCGGCTTACTCCAGGAGTTAGTGCTTAAAGAGGAACCCTGAGCTCTCACCTGCCTCTCTCATAGGGCCTTAACAGTGCTAGAGGGGCTATTAGCACTGAGAAAGAGAAGGCCACTTTAATATCAAAATAAACAGAAGTTATTCACAAATTACAAGGAGAAAGGTAATCTGAGGGAGATAGATGCAGAAAAGGTATTTATTAGAATTGAACAACCACTGAATGATTTAAAACCTTTTAGCAAACCAGGTCTAGGAAAGACAGGATTTCAATCTTTACAGCAAATATTGTCTCCTGAAAATCAGGAATAAGACAAGGCTGGCTATCACTGCTTTTATCCAAGTTATATAGAAGGTTCTGGCCAGTAAGATATGAAATAAAATGAGTAAAGATTGAAAAGCAAACACCAAAGTCATTATTTAGAGATCTGTGATATATTCAATTCTAGCCAGCACTGTAAGAAAAATAAATATAAGAAGTGGAGGATTAGAAAAGAAATACTGTTTGCAAAAAATAACCTAATTAGAAAATTCTACACATTCCCAGATAAATTATAAGAATACTAAGAGTTAGCAAGGTTGCTGGATATAAATATTCATTGCAACAGAAATAAAAAATTGATTCTAATAGCATCGATCAGAAAAAGAAATAAAAAGTTTTAAGCAAAATAGTCTCTTGTGGCAGCCAAACTCCAAGGTGGTGATTCTTGCCTCCTGGAATTCATGTTCCTGTGTAAGGCCCTCCCACAATGAGTGGGGCTGACCTGTGTAGCCAATAGGAAGGTGCAAATGGAGTAGGACTTCTGAGGCTAGGTGATAAAGACACCGCGGCTTCTGCCTTGCTGTCTTATTTGTTTTTTTTTTTTTTTTAAAGATTTATTTATTTTTATACAAGAGCTGGGGTACAGGCCAGTGGTGTGGGAGGGTCAGAGCATTCACCACAGACAGAGCAGGGAGCAGAACAGGCAGACGGACCAAAGACACTGCTGAGGGGAGCAGCGGGTGAGACAGGAGAGGTCTGCTGTGCCATGTGGGAATCTCCCTGGCTGGCCGGGAATCAAACCGGCACCCAAAGGCTTCGGACAGCCTCACAGCACTGCGTTCAACCCGCTGTGCCACCGGGGAGGTCCTGCCTTGCTGTCTTGGATCATTTGTGCCAGGGGAAGCCTGCAACCACGTTGTGATGTGAATACTCTTAGCCTTATGAAAAGATTCAGGTTGTGAGGAACTGAGACTTCCTGCCAAAGCTGGCACTGACGTGTGGGCCATGAGGCATTCTGGAATTGGTCAACTGGATCTGCCAGCCCCAACCAAGCCTTCAGATGATCACAGCCTGGTTGACATATGAACCACAACATCATGAGGCCCTGAGCCAGAATCACCCACTTGATCCCCAAATTCCTGACTCATAAAAATTGTGTGAAATAATAATAAATGTAGATTGTCATTTTAAAGCACTAAGTTTTGGGAGTTAATTTGTTACACAGCAATAGATAACCAATACAACAGGCAAGGAATAAATCTAAGATGTTAAAGGGATAAAACTTAACTGGAATACATGTAAGAAAGTATAATAAATGTCTTTACTATCCCAATCTAATTTCATATTCCCTACAGTTCTAAAGAGGTTGGTCCCAGGATGCACGGACTCAGGAATAAGTAGTGAGAAAACCTGCTTCAGCCCCAGCAGCTAAAAGAAACTGAACAACAGTTACTCTCTTTCACACATAGGAAGCTCCCTTTGATGATGGAAGGGGAAACCAAATTAGCAAGATGCTTGTGCCAGCCCTGTGCTATCTTGGAGGAACTCTCTCATTCAATTCTCACGTTACCTGGGTGATAGATACTCTTATTTACGATTGCTTAGTTGTTGGGGGAAGGGAGGTTCAGAGAGGTAAAGTATCTGCCTAAGTTCATACAACTGGGGAGAAAAGGGGCCAGTAATGAAAACACTGGTCTCCTGAATTGCAAACCTTCTGCTCTTTCCACCACACCCCGGAGACTGCCTTCTCTGACAGCCAGTGTGTCAGGGGCCTTAGCGATACTCTGATATTCTCGTTTCACAGACATGAACACACTGAGGTCCAGCGAGCAGCTGGACTTGTCCAAAGTCACCTGGATAACTGGAGAAAGAGCCAGAGTGAGAACATGATGTGCCTCTAGTCACACAGAAAGCTTGATATACCGAGACAAGCTGAGAAGAGCACTATTGGAATTTGGAGAAAAGATGGTAATTTTGAGCTGGGGTTAGTGGAAGTGGAGATGAACTTTCAAAGTGAAAGAGGGCTGAGGAAGAGCATTTCAGACCTAAGCAAAGCAGCAAGCTGCAGTCATTGTCAGGTGGGGGGAGGGGGTATGAGTTATTGCTACTGGGTCACTGATAGCTGACACAGTTCAGCAGGAAACACGTGGTCCCCTCCCTGGTGGCCTGCTTAGCTCACACATCCTGGTCTGTGGCTATGAGTTAGTCCCATGAGAGGTTGAAACAGCAGCCTGAAGCCAGGAAAGCCTTTGGGGGGAAAATGGAGTCCAAAATCTCTACGCCCCCGACACTGCCTCACCCAATTTCGTAAATATTACTTAATTCAACAACTTAGTCCACCAGAATTCAGGCTGGGTCTGCCATGGAGGCATTTGAATCCTGGTTTTAAGTCTAAAAATATAGAAATTGTTATTATTAGGTTGAGGCAGACAAATAAACATGCCAAAAAGAAAACAAATATGTGAAATTTAATTACAACTTTTAAGAAGGGCATGATAAAGAAATGGAAGAGCAACTTAGAGCACAAAAGACTCTCCATAAATTGTGGGAAGTCTACAATAATCATTTATCAGGAGCACCCTCCTTGCAACAGGCCCTCCTGTGGCTCACTGGGAGGGGAGGGGAGTTGGGCTGAGCATTTAGCAGTGAAGAACCACTAAGGCAGATATGTGAACCTCTAGACACGCAAGGATGTTCAGCAGAATACACACACTACATTTCAACAAAAGCCAGTTGAAGATGAAAAGTCCTATATCCAAAGTGCCCTTTTTGCCAGTCCAATCACTGTGGGAATTCATAAATGATTTCTGGGCTTCAACCTTAATCTAATCAACCAGAATCCCTTGGTGAGAGAGCCCAAGGAACATGCGCTTTTCAAAATCTCCAAAAACAAAGAATAATCTTTCCAAAAATTGGTGCTAGACTACTGGACCCATATGCAAAAGAATGAAGTTGCATCTCTATCTCACATGCTACAGAACAAATTAACTCCAAGTGGTTATCTGAGTCCTAAATAGAAGAAATTATATCTTTGTGAACTTGAATTAGGCAATGGTTTCTTAAGTACCATAAGCACAAATCACTAAAGGAAAAAGATAAAATTGACTTCATCAAAATATAAAAGTTTTGTTCCTCAAAGGGCACTATCAAAAAAAAAAAGACAACCCACAAAATTGGAGGCGATATTTGCCTATATATATCTGATAAGGACTAGTATTTGGAATATATAAAGAAATCTTGCAACTCGATAATAAAAAGATAAGCCAATTTAAAAAATGGCCAAAGGATCTGAATAGGTATTTCTCCAAAGGAAATACACAAAGGTCTAACATCATTAGTTTTTGGAGAAAAGTAAACCCAAACCACAATAATAGCACTTCATATCTATCAGAACTGTCATAATAAAAAGACAGAAAGTAATAAGTGTTGCAAAGGATGTAGGTAACTGAAACCTTCCTATGTTGCTGGTGGGAGTTTAAAATGGCACACCTGCTAATGAAAACCATTTAGCAATTCCTCAACAAGTTTAACATTAAGGTTATCATATGACCCTCAACTCTACTCGCAGGCACACCAAGAAAACGGAAAACATCATGTCCATCCAAAAGCTATATTATTCATAATAGCCAAAAAAGTGATACAACTCAAATGTCCACTGATGGGTAAACATAAAGTGGTACTGTCCACACAATGGAATACTACTGTGCCATGAAAAGGAACGAAGACCTGATATATGCTGTGACGTGGATGAACCTTGAAAACATTATGCTAAGTGAAAGAAGTTGGACACAAAAGATCACGTTATGAAATCTCATTACATGAAAAATGTTCAGAATAGATAAATCCATGTAGATAGAAAGTAAATTAGCAGTTGTCAGGGGTGGTAAGAACAGGGAGTAGGGAGTGACTGATGACGGATACAGGGTTTTCCTTTTGGGATTCTGACAGTGTGCTGAAATTAGAGGCATGAGGCACAGCCACGATCTCCTCCTGCCCCAATATGCTGTACCTGGCCTGGAGGCTTCCAATTCCTTTCTTCGTTGTTCCTTGTGGAAAGCCATTGGCAGTGACATCCAGTGGCTGCTCAGGTACTGCGCTCCAGCTGATGGCTATGACAAGATAAGATTCTGGGGTTAAAACTGTTCCATTTTCTGAAAATGCCAGATGTATTTCTTTTTTTCTTTTTTAAGATTTATTTATTTATTTATAGAAGCACTGGGTACAGTCAGAAGCGCAGGAAGGCGAGAGAATTCACCAGAGCCAGAGCGGGGAGCAGAGCAGGCAGAAGGACCAAAGTACACTGCTGAGGGGAGCAGCGGGCGGCAGGAGAGGTCTGCGCGCCATGTGGGACCCTCCTCCGGTGGTCGGGGAGCAGCCAGGGATCAAACCGGCGCTGCAGAGGCTGCAGGCAGCTTCGCAACCCAGCGCTCAACTGCTGCGCCACTGGGGAGGCCCTGCCAGATGGATTTCAATGAAAATGTATCTCTGCTTCTGCAGCCAGACCCGTGAGAATGGAACACAATGTCAGAGAGAATGACTGAGACTCTTGAGGCTTGGTCTCTGGGTACAGCAGTATAAGGTGGTTCATGACTGACATTGTAACAGCTAACAGACATTGAAATCATTGAGCATTAATTATGTGCTGGACACACAGTAAACGCATGAAATAATTTCTCATTTAATCCTCAAACAACCCTCACAAATAAATGATGCTATGTGAAGACGAAGCAGCTCAGGCTAAAGAAGGCAGTAACTTGACTCAGTGGGCGTGTCTCCCCAAACCACACCAGTGATCACTAGCGTGGGAAACCACCTCCTCAGGATGGGAGGATGCAGCTCCTCCCAGGCCACAATGGGGTATGGGGACAAGTGGAACCTGGATCTCCTACCTGCCCCACAAGGAACCAGTCGGCATTCGCTGTCAGTCCTTTTCGCCTGCACTGCGCGGCGGCTTTGTTCAAATAGTAAATCCGACTGCTGTATTTTCACTTCTTGAACTCCAAAACCTTTGGGTAAATCCAAGACATTCTGACACCTAAATGTGAGGGAAAACACATTCAGTTTAGGTATACCCCTAGAGAAAAAGTGTATCTAGGACGCAGCAATCAGCACCCTGAGTCTGGGTGGGAGGCTGAAGCCTTAGGATATATGTGGATTTATTTGTTTGTTTAGGAGGGGAGTGACAGAATAGAATCTAGATGATAGGACCCTTGTGGATGAAGGGAGGTCCTTTTCATCCCTCTAAAGGGATAACTACGAATTGAGTCACTAGCTCTCAGTGCAGCACCATTCCTGGTATTGGCTTTGAAAGATCTGAAAACCTTCAACAGAGATATTAACTTGCTGGTACCTGTTTCTAGGTGTTTCTTTAAACATACCATAAACCGGGCCTCCCTGGTGGTGCAAGGGATTAAGACACAACCTATGAAGCTGTCCGCAGCCACTGCAGCATGAGTTCGATACCCGGCTAGGGAGCTACCCACAGGTGCATCAGACCTCTCCCGACTCACCTGCTGCTCTCCTCAGCAGTGTATTTCGTCAGTCTGCCTGTTCTGCTCCCCACTCTGTCTCTGGTAAATCCTCTCACCTCCCCTACAACTCTAGCTTGTACCCTAGTTCTTATATGCATAAATAAATCTTTAAAAAAATACCATAAACCAAAATTATCCCATATTAAAATAAGCTTCATTTCTTAATTTCACACAAACTAGATGCTGATGTTAGTCTCGTCCAGAACTGAGCACAAAGCAATTACTTCCAGAACAGGGGAAAGCACACATTATTGTAGGATTACCCTTTTTCTATCTTTTTTTTTTTTTTAAGATTTATTTATTTATTTATACAAGCACTGGGTACAGTCAGAAGCACGGGAGGGTAAAAGAATTCACCAGAGCCAAAGCGGGGAGCAGAGCAGGCAGACTGACGAAATACACTGCTGAGGGGAGCAGCAGGCATAGACAGGAGAGGTCTGCGGTGTCATGCGGGCTGCTCCGAAGCCGGCTGGGATCAAACCAGCACCGCAGAGGCTGCAGACATCTCCACAGTGCTGCGCTCAACCGCCTACACCACCAGGAAGGCCCTGTATGGGTGTTTTTTAGGCGCTTTGGACCTACTCTCAAGACTGCTCCTCAGAAAGGTTGCTCTAATTGGGCCCTCCCTCCCGGCCCCTTTACCTCGTGATCAGTGCCCTCTGCATGGCTTCCTGGCTATATGGGCACTTCCCGATGACCACAGCTGACAGGTAGATGGGCTCTTCCAGGAAGTGCATCAATAGTGCCCCTTGGCATCCAAGAACATTCCACCGTGCCAACTTGTCACTGCAGGACATGGAGCAGGTCCTGTCTCCCCGGCCTGGCTTCACTCGGAGCAGCCCCACCTGGTGATACAAAGCACCAGGTTGCCCCGAGTCTCCTGCTTCTCCAGGAACACACTTGGCTCCAGTTCTATAAACATCCACCACCTTGGCACAACCAGGGGCCTCTGTGGTGACATCAGCCAGTCCCTCCGCGGTGAGCACAGCAGAACTGCTGACACTTGGCGGGACAGGGTCACTTTCCTGATTGCTGGAATTCTGATAGTGAGCTGCCCCATTGGTGATTTCCCTGGCAGGAGTCCCAGGCTCAGGCCTTATCTTTTTGTTCAGGCTACACTCTGGGTCTTCATATTTCCTTTTATCTCCAGGAGTTTCCAGGTTACCACTAATATCTACTGCTGGGTTACTGGCCCCATCTCTGCTGACTGGACAGCAAGGCTGATCTTCAAACTCAAGCATTGGAATGATGGAGGCATCCCCACCTGCAGGAGAAGGAACCTTTTAAACCAGTGGTTCTCAAAGTGAGGTCCCAGAGCAGTCACAACCTCATCCCTTGTTAAATCATTAGAAATGCAAATTCTTGGGACCCTCAGAAGACCTGCTAATCAGAAGCTCTGGAGTTGGTAGCCATCAGTTTAACAAGCTCTCTAGATTATTCTGGTGCAAGCTCAAGTTTGAGGGCCACTGCCTTAAACAAACATGAGTTCTAATCTCAAGTGAACCGAGATGAATTAAGAACACTTGCTCGAACTTTCCTAGTAAGAATCCTCTGGGGCTTTCACTGAAGACTCTACCCTAGATCCAGGGAGTTAAATCTCAGGGTGGAACTGGGGGTCGGGGTTGGGAAAACTGAACAAGTTAACAAAGATCCCAGGTCATTCTTATCACAGGAAGTTTGGGAAATACTGATTTAGGCCAGGGTTACTCAACCTCCACATTACTGACATTTCGGGCAAAGAATTTGCTGTGGGGCCCTCCTGTACATTATATGATGCTCAGCGGCATTCCTGGTCTCTATCTACTAGTTTCCACTAGCACCCCAGTCTGAACATCTAAATGTCCCCTGGGGAATGAAACTGCCTTGACTTGAGAAGTGCTGGTTTAGAATGAGCAGTTTCCCCAAGCGCATTTTGGAGAGGTGCCTTGGAAAACAGAAGTGGATGGTTTACTTCATGGCTAAATAGGTTTGGCAAACATTGCTTACAATGTCCCCATCTTGGAGATTTATGTGCATCTCCTCACAGGAAAGAGAGGCAGTAAATATCACAACTGGCATTTCCCATGTTGGTTTAGAGTTGTGGCCCACTCTGCTCACAGGATCTCAAAGAAAGCCAGGACAGGAAAACGCACAGCTTTCCCCTGAGAAGGGGTCACATCTTCAGTCACTCACCTACAGTGTGCTATTTTTCTGAAGGGCATAAATAATACATCTGTAGCCTTTATAACCTAAGCGTGGGAAAGGCAAGAGATGTAGAACCGGGAGTGATGCCAGAAAGGCCGGCTGGTGGGCTTGCAGAGACCTCACAAGGTGACAGTGACTTTGGAGAATTCTCTGGGGCCCACCAGGGAATGGGAGATTTGATCTTGACAGATGCCTGAACTTGAGAGTCTGATTCACAGCAACAAAACTCACAAGAAGAGTCTGAAGGAGCTAACCCAGGCACCAAATGAGGAATAAATGTCAGAGGGCCAGACAGTCCCATCCTCTATGGAGCATTCATTCTTTCTGCAGACAAACTGTGCAGAGCTATCACATCTTAAAAGATTACCTAAGAGGTAGGGGAGTTAAATTAGGGGTTCCACATTTTGATTTCACAGACTAGTAAAGTTTCCAGACAGGGAGAGCCCTGCCTGCCTTTCTATGTCATCTCTCTGGCCCTTAATGATTAACCATCTCTTTCCTGATAGACTCATCCTTTTTATGCTATATTAATACTTTCAATTTGAGTTACAATCGCGCTTTGAAAGCTGTTGATTCTACAGTATGATTACCTATCTCTGCTCTAACTGCATGGGTTAATTTTAGTCGTTTTATCCTTATTTCAGAGTTTTGAGAAGGACAGTTTACTATCATTTACTGAGCAGTCTACAAAGGCAGGAATTAGTCTCAATTTTCCTGTGATAAGAATAACCTCAGCATGGCTATCATTGAGGATGTCTCCTGTGGCAAAGACAGGACACTGGGTGAGGACATATGGAACCAGGCAGAAGTGTTCTTTTTTTTTTTTCAAGAAACATATCTATGAAAAATATAAGCAAAAGGGAGGAAATAATATGACACTAATCCAAAGGCTCACGTATAGGGTATATGGTTGGAGAAAACCAGAGGATAGAAATGCCCACCTAGGTTAGGGCTGGCCTTCCTGCAAGCATAGCACCTGAAAAATCCCCTTATAACTCATCAAAATTAACCCTACCACGACTATATACTTTCCCTGAAAGGTTCTATGAGGGTAAGAAAGGAGCTAGTCTTATTCATAGCAATGTACCCAACATGTCCTACTATACTTGACAACAGCAGAAAATACCTGAATGAATGAAATGGCTTTTCATCTGAATGAACTATAGAACTCAGGGCTTAGTACTTCTAAACCGCATTGTTGGTTTCAAGACTTTGAGGGGTTACAGCTTTAAAGATTCCCAGTTCTGCTTGGGCACTGAATAAAAGCATGAATGAGGCTTCCCCCCCTCCTCCAGCCACCCTTCTCCTTGGTAGAGAAGTGGTTATGCAAACAGGCTGAGCCACACTAAAAGGCCCTGTGACTGGTTATAGCTACACTCCAGGCAGAAGTGTTCTTTTTTTTTTTTTTTTAAAAAACATAGCTATGAAAAATATAAGCAAAAGGGGGGAAATAATATGACACTAATCCAAAGGCTTACGTACAGGGTGTATGGCTGGAGAAAAACACAAAGGAGAGGTCGGGTTTGAGTCTCCACAGTCCTCTCTGAGTTCCTGGGACAAAGATGCTATTCTCTTTCAGGGCAGCTGCCAAGTGGAGCTGATGGAGAAGGTACCTAGTGGGTTACAAAAAATTATCAGGATGAACAATCTCTGTGGAAAAGGGAGATTGGCAGGGGGATTAGGAATTATGAGAATAGTCTAGATAAGTGATTCTCAAAGTGTGGCTCTTGAACCAGCAGCACCAGCATTATCTGGGAATTTGTTAGAAACGCACCTTCTCAGGGTAGGACCGGCAATCTGGGTGTTATCAACCCCTCCCAGTGTTCTGATGCACACTCAAGCAGCAGAATCACTGTCCAGAGTGGTGCTATTCAGTGTAGTACACAGGCTGAAGTAACCAGCACTACTTTCAAGTTGATTAGAAATGCAGAATCTCCGACCCCTACCCTAGACCTGCAGAATCATACTCTCTGGGGAGGTAGATTTACCTTTGGAAACTCCTCCTGGCTATGACCTCAGCATGGCTATCATTGAGGATGTCTCCTGTGGCAAAGACAGGACACTGGGTGAGGACATATGGAGCCTGGAGAGGCCCTGGTTCCTAGTAGCAGAAAGCAGCAATTTCCCCCAGCACCTGAGATGGCCATGGAAGTGTCACAACCATTCATGGCAATGCATTTACAGTAGGGTTTCTCAACTCAGCACAAAGAATTAAAAAAAAATTCCTTGTTGTGGGCGTCTGTCCTTGCATTGCATGATGTTAGCAGCATTCCCAGCCTCCACTTACTAGAGGCCAGCAGCATGCTCCTGTCCCATGGTTCTGAGAATCAAAAATGCCTCCAGACATTCACAGTGTTCCTTGGGGTGGGGATGGGGTGTGGAGGACAAAATCACTCCCAGCTGAGAGCTACTGATTTATAGGGAAGCTTTATCTAGAGGAGAAGCGTTCAGATTTTTTTCTATCCTGGTCTTATACTTGTGCTCATTGCAATACAATTACACTGAATTCAATCCACAATGGTTCTGGAACAGCCTCAAGTGCAGAAGGCAAGAGGAGGGAATGCGGGAACAAACTCAGGAGGAACCTGCTACCTGGAAGGGGAAGGTGAAGATGTTGGATCTTTAAGGGATTTCCATACTTTTTGATGTCCAAATTTTCCACTTAATTCAAGATTGCTTTGGGGCTTTAAAAGTCATGCAGTCTGCATCCTTTACCCAAAACTGAGCTCAAAGGTTTCCTGACATAATTTAAAATAGGTAGGCCCAGGGAACTGCTGGTCTGAGAATGAAAACCATGACCAGCTTTCACTTCACTCAGAAAGTGGCCTTGGCTTCCAGAGTCTATTTCCAATTTTTTTTTTCTTTTAATGGAAGTAACACTGCTTTATAACATTATGTTTTGGGTGTTCACTCTTGAGAATCAACAAGTGCATAAACTATATTAAGTTCACAGCTGACAGCCCAACTCTATCCTTCAGATTTTCATTTTTTAAATGAATTCTGCCCTAACTCGGGTGAGAGTTAGTGGGAACTGGAAGGTCAGCCACTTCAGTGACAGGGTCCCTTTTCCCTGAGAAGGAACAAAAAGGGTAACATGGAAACCGATTCCCAAAGCTCCATAGAAGGGCTTTGCTTAGACTCCCTCGTGGGCTTACCACTCTTCCTCATTTTGGACTGGCCTATGCACTTCGTCCCTGTTCCCATAGCGATGACTTCCTTTGTCACTGTGGGGAAAAGAAACAGCCTTAAGTGAGCTCTCAGAACCTTGAATCGGGGCCTCCCCGGTGGCGCAGCGGTTGAGCACTGGGTTGCGAAGCTGCCCGCGGCCTCTGCGGCGCCGGTTCGATCCCCGGCTGCTCCCCGGCCACCGGAGGAGGATCCCACATGGTGCGCAGACCTCTCCTGCCGCCCGCTGCTCCCCTCAGCAGTGTACTTCGGTCCTTCTGCCTGCTCTGCTCCCCGCTCTGGCTCTGGTGAATTCTACCCTCCCGCGCTTCTGACTGTACCCAGTGCATGTATAAACAAAACAAACAAACAAATATAATAAATAAATAAATAAAAACATGCCTCTATTAAAAAAAAAAAATAGTTTCAGTTTAAAAAAAAAAAAAAAGAACCTTGAATCGGTACCCAGTTCTCAGGTTTAATAAGTCTGCACAATCCTCTAAAGATTTCCACAGGCCAACCCAACTGGGGACTATGGTTCCATCATGGCTATCTCTGGTCACCGGAAGTAGCATATTACCTAGTGGAGAGCTGGGGAATATGCCCAACATTAAAGTTTATAGGGGGTGATGTCTGTTCCCTGCAGAGTGATGGTATAATTCTATTACCTGACAGAGAGGGAGCTCTCTAAGGAGGAAAGGTCTCACCTTGCACCTGTTGGTCGGGGTAGTCACAGGCCTGGTCGGCTGCAGGTTGGATCTTCACCACTGCTGCTAGTAATGTCCACTCTCTGTTGGGCCCAGGTTTCCCCTGCTTAGGTAGCCGGGTTCCATAGTGCTCATAACACAAATGTGCAATCTCGTCCGCCGTCCACATGGTCTGAGTTGGTGCCGAGACCCTGGTCAAAACCCACAACTATCAGAAATGCAGCAAGGAGAACCAATGCAAGATGTTACCATCTCACACTAGTACTTCAGCAGGCTTTCAGATGTGGAACCCTCCAATCCCCACACCAAAAATCCCCTCCTCCTTACCCCCAGCCCCACATTTTGTACTGATGGTTCTCTATGTGGAGCTTTGGGTCATTTTCTCCTATTACCTGCCTACTCCCCCCCCACACCTGCCCCCCATTTATAAGGAAAACTCAGAGCAATCCCAAGGGCCAGCAACTCCAGAATCTACTTGAAATAAAAGCACCTACAAGGAACATCTCCTTGCTACTCCAATTTCCATTTGGATACAGTGTGTACAGTGCTGCAGACCTCAGCCTGCTCTGGGCACTTCCTCCTCATACAAGGTTCAACCTTCCTGGAAGATGTTCTCCTTGTCCTCCTTTCAGGCATTTTACTTCCCTCTTTCCCCATAGCAGTACAGTTCGCTTCCTCCATCACATAATGTCATAAATTGCATGGGTGCACCAGTCAGGAAAGTAACAACTTCTATTAAGTTTTGTGAGGCAGAGGGGAGAGTTTCTCATCAGAGGCTTCTCATTAGTCAGGGGTGCTCCTTATAAGAGTTGTGCTGGAGTGTGGGCTCTGGAGATGCCCTTCCTGGGTTCTAACCCTGGTTCTGCTAAAATTAACTGTGCGACATTGGGCCGATTACTTAACTTCTGTTTCCTTATCTGCTAAAGTAGGAATAACAGTAGTATAGAACCTATTGGGGGATATTGTGAAGACGAAATATTTATAAATACAATATTGCTGCTACAATATTGAGCACAATGTCCACTGTGATTAACATCACAAAAAACCCTTGAATTTCCTGAGCTTCTTGGGATGTAGAAGGCATGTGATGAGCACATAAAGCCATGACTGAAAAAAATATATTAAGATGACCTGACTTGAAGGAGACCTAGATACATTCCTAGAAACTCTCACCTGTTTATTCTTGAGTAAATGCTTACTAAATGTAAGCAAGACCTCACTTAGACTCAAACATCTGACAGACAGAGCTGTCAGAGTGAGAGAGAGCCAAGCATTAATTTAAAAAGGGCTTTACTGAGCCCCAATGCATGTAGCTTCTGAAAGTTAATATTTCTACAAATGAATCTCCTGTATTGTGTTAAATTAAGCAAGGAGGTTATAAGACTGAGGAGAGGGGTCATTAGACCCCTCAAATGCTATTGGGCTTATGTAAGTAAACCAATGTCTAAGCCTGGAAAAGGGTCAAGGTAATAAAATCAAAACTAATTACTAAGGACAACCAGTCACAAACAGCCAACTAGGCATTAACCTATAGTCAATAATTCCCTTTCTTGCTTCTGCACTTTTCCCCTTGGCTCCTGTCTTCAGAGCATTTCTAACCACTTCTGATTTGGTGTTGCCTGATTCCAACTGAGTTTTGCATATATGTAATCTTAAAAAATTTTATGTGCCTCAGTTTATCTTTTTTTGCTCTTTCCCACTCCACGTTTATCTTTTAACAGTTCCGATGCACAGGTCTGTTACTGCAGTAAATGACCATAGTAAATCAGACCACACAGATTTAAACAAAATTCTCGCAGGAACTGACATAAATGGTGCCTTTAATGTCAGACTCACTACTCCTTGGAGCAAAAGAAAAGCATAGGAGATCCCAGGATCCTTTGAGTGGAAGGGATTTAAAGCAGTATGTCTTCTGAAACAGATTATTTTGGGCCCAACATGAAAGTAAACTAGAGGTTGGTATCACAATAGGCAAGAAGACAGAGCCAGTAGAAACGCTGATAGTCTAAGAATCAGCAGCCCAGAAATATCATCTCCTCCTCCTCCAAGGAGTTGAGTCTGGATGAGAGGTCGCAGCTGATTCTCACTGGTTGAAATAAACCAGTGTTTTGCATATTATAATGCTCCCCCCTTTCCTAGATCTTCAATAACTTCTTCATATGAAACAACAGCTCAGTTGCCCACAAGACCGCATATTGTAACAGCGCCAATAAACTGAAGAATCCACTTCCTTTTCAATAATAATAATAAAGTAAAAATCAAAATCAACAAGCAACTATAAACCAGAGACACTACGGTGAGGGGAGGGAAGAGGAGGGTTAAGGGTCAAAATAAGGGGGGTGGGAATTGTATGGGGACTGTAACCAAGGTGAAAATGCATACATTGTGCAAAAATGAAAAATGATGTAAAAAAACAAAAACAAAAACAAGAAACAGAAGGAAGGGCAGGTGCCGGCCAGGGAAAACCTGCGTTAGCAGTGGGAAGCCAAACTCCCTCAGGCTCCCTTCCTCCATACCCCGGCAAGCAGAGCCCTTCCCGGTAGGTTCCACAGGAGAGACCCCTAAGTCTATGAGGCCAGAAAAACGCGGCGTCTGCATTCTCGGGGTACCCGGGCGGCTGCAGTGAGGACTCACGCCTCGTGCTCGTCCGTCCAGGAAAGGAGGGGCACTTCCCGCGGGACACTCGTCGGGGCGGCGCGGTCTCCACCTCTTCTAACACAGAACGAGATGAGGAAGGTCAGGCTGAAAACACCTCACGCAGGAGCCCCCACAGACCCCCGCCCCCACATTTGCGCTGCCTTGGCCCCTTAACCCCATTGCCTCGCACACGCTCCCCTCCCACCTGCAGAACCCCAGCATCCGCGCGAGTAAGCCGACAGCCGGCGCGTCGCAGACGTGACGTTACAGAGATCACCCCTCCCGGCCCCGCCCCAGAGGCGCGCAGTGCATGCTGGCCCTTGTAGTCCTTCAGGGAGCGGCGCCTGGCCGATGGTCTGGGTGCATTGGTTTGGTTCCGGGAGGAATGGGCTCAAGCAAACCGACTGCAGAAGATATGTCTTCAAAGAGTAGTGTGGTGGCGTATTTTGGAACACTAGTCTGAACTTCTAAAACAGCCCTGTCCAAAATACATGTCCAAACATGATTTGAGCTATATATATCATACAGAAATTTCTAGTAGCTACATCTTAAAAAGTAAAAAATAGATAAAATTTACATTATGGGGCCTCCCTGGTGGCGCAAGGGGTTAAACACCGCACCATGAAGCAATCCGCGGCCTCTGCAGCACAGTTCGATCCCCGACCGGCCAGGGAGCAACCCACATGGTAAAGCAGAGCTCTCCTGTCTCACCTGCTGCTCCCCTCGGCAGTGTTATTTCAGTCAGTCTGCCTGTTCTGTTCCCCACTGTCTCTGGTAAATCCTCTCAACCCCCACATCTCTGGCCTCTACCCCAGTTCTTATATGCATAAATAAATCTTTAAAAAAATTTACATTATGAATCTTAATTAGTCCAGTATTTCCAAAATATTAACATTTCCACATGTAATCAATAATTAAGAAAACACATTTTACATTCCTTTTGTCAGTATATACTAAGTTCAAGGAGTCTGGTATTCTCATCACTTGAGAATACATCTTAACTTGGACCAGTCACATTTCATATGGTCAATAACCGTGTAGCTAGTAGCTACTGTGCTGGACAGGAGGGGTCTAACTGTATTGCTCAATATGATTTATTTTTCTTATTACCCCAGAAGTGCAATTTACTTGTCTCCATCCCTCTCTTTAGTTCAGAGTATAAGGGCCACAGGTTTCCCCCGAGGCCAAGGATGCTGCTCCATGTTTCTCCCACATCATGTAATGTTTCTGAACCTCCTGTCTTAAAGACACACTGATCCTGACAGGGAAATCATCATCCAGATTTCTTAACCTCAAGTACTGGTACTGCCATCAACCTACTGCATAAACTAAAAAGGTAATGGCCCTGTCATTTTCCTTTAATCCCCACAACATAAACCATTGCCAAGAGCTGTTGACTCACTTCTCATCCCTTGAATCCACCTATCTTCACTTCCATGGCGACACACTGGTCCAGGCCACCACTACCTCTTCCAACTTAGACTGCTGTTCCACTAACCTCTGGACTTCATACTTTCTTGCCCAACTTGTATTTTTTCAGAGCAGTCAGATGTCTTCAAAATGCAAATATGATGTCACCCCATTAAATAATTTAGTCTTCCCAGCACTTGTAAATACAAAATCTCACTACTCTGCAAGGCCAGCACTCTCCTACCTCATCTGGTGCTGTTGTCTTTTTTAAGGTGAGTTAAAAATTAAACTTCATTGATGGAGATAGTACACACTCAAGAGTGACCACAAACAAATCTCCTGGCGCTATTTCTTTGGGCTTTTGTACAGCAGGCCTTCGAATGCCATTTTGTTAAGCATCATTTAATTAAAACTTTGATAAGACCTGACCACGGTTGGTTCTGCCTTTCACCCTGACCTGCCAAGAAAGGCTTTGGTTACTCTTGCCCCTGAACTGGAATATACAGTTTGGAAAGTGAATTAATACAAATAATTGTTCAATATAGAAGCAACTAGGGACCTTGCGTTCCTGTTCATCCCACAAAAGTATTGCCTAAGTCCAGTCCCCCATCTGATCCTGGACCTGGATCCTCTGTTGGTGAGATGACTTTTTAGTTACCATCACCTTGCTGAGGATGTGCCATATGAAGTCTGAAATAGCACGTGGACACCACCAGCACTGCCAAGTGCTCCTGGAACCTGTGTTTGAACTGTAATGGGGGAGGAGATGCTCAACATTTCCTGCAGTGATTTTCAGTTAAGCAATCGGTTTGCTCAGCTAAGCACGTGGAAGCCTACTCTAAGAAAGCAGATTGGCAATTCCCAAACTAGGGTGCTTGCAGAGGTTTTGATGAGTGCAAATGACAAATCCTTTGTTGTATGATTCAACTGAAAAGAGCTCCTCCCAACTGTCTTCCTGCTAGGGACCAGGGGTTCCATATTAAGAGGTGCTTAGCCACACCCATGTCATATTCTTAGTCTAGCTGAAGTACCTGAAAAGGAGAAAACTCCCGAATCATTGTTCAATATTCTATTTCCACTTGACATCTAACAGTCACGTCAATTAAAGCCCTCTACGTGCATTACCCTAAATCTTGAAGTCATCTTGACCTCTTTTCCGGACAACTATCAATAACATCCCACCAGCAGTTTTCTCTCCAGTTCCCTGCAAGAGCCTAACTGTTCCCCATTACTTTCACTCTTGCCCTCCCCCTGCTCACTAGAACAATCTCTTAAAACCACCCTGCTCCAAAGTTTCCCATGGCTTCCTATCATACTCTAGTAAAATACACAGTGCTCTGTATGCCTTACAGAGGGCTTTATGATTCAGTCCCCCACTTACTTCTCCTGCCCATACCAGATCCTTCACTGTTCTTAAAAATGCCTCTGGTCTGGATTACCTTTTCCCCTCATCTCTTTACTTAAATGTCACCCACAAGAAAGGCTCTCCCCCATCACCTAATACTGCTCCCAGACAGCTCTTCCCAAAATAGCACCTGTCTCCTTACTCTACTCTATTTTTCTTCTTTGTAGACCCCATCACCATCAATAATATGTACATACTTGTTATTTGTTAGTCTACTCACCCCTCATCCCTTTTAACAGTGCCTGGCATGAACTGGCATTAATATAAATTGTTGCATGAATAAAGTGTGTGGTCCAAAATATTTTCCTGGCCAGCAGCTTGAGACAAAGGTAGATATTCAAAGGTAGAATGAAGAGTGATGAGACGAGAGACTGTTGGTTTATTTGGGAACAAGGCATAAAAAGGAACCCTTTATTCCTCTTCCCTCTCTGGTGGGTGAATGGAAGTGAACCACCACAGCAAAGGGAGAGCAACTCACAAGAATCCCTTGCAGTCCTTGAGCGTCCAAAGAAATGCAGAGGTGCCTGAGTTTTACAACTTGCAACTGTGATTTTTCTAGACAGACGTGCCTGCGCTGGGACTTTCAGATGACCCGGGAGCTGCTACATTCTCCTTCTTGTCTTCCGGTTTCATGGCAGGAAACAGAAGTACTTCCTACAAGTGATTAAAAAAAGGCACCTTGAAGCTAGAAACCATCTTTTCACAGCTACCCATCCTTTTGGCCTTTGGTTAGTGTTACCTCAAAAATCCAGGGATCTGTATACCCCGGCTAAAAAGACAAACGTGACCTTTTATTTCAACTGGTCCCTTTCAGTGTTAGAGGAGGGAGAGAAGAAATGTATGCACTGCTTTGGGGACCATGTTAGAAATGAATAGAGGTTCTCTTAAAACCTGAATAGCTCACCACAGAAATAAGATGACAACAGTTTATACAACTCAGAGGGTTGACTTTAATTAAATGAGATAAAGCAGTTAAGGGCTTAGCATGTCCCTTAAATCCTCAAGAACTGCAATTAGTATTCCTGTTGCATCAGAAAAAACCCTAGATTCCATCAGGACAGATGCACTGATCCTCCTGTGGAGCTGCACTTCTGTGCCTGAGGTGCCTCCTGCCCAAACCTTTTCCCTTTTTCTCAATGCCCCCTGGACCTGGCCTCAGACAGCAGGGATCCTGGCTCCCAGGGCAGCACACACATTGCGGGGTGCCGTACCTTTATGTTATTGGAGTCTGTGAGAAACATGGTGAGGCGGTCGATGCCCATGCCCCAGCCAGCTGTGGGGGGCAGTCCGTATTCCAGGGCAGTGCAGAAGGTTTCATCTATGAACATGGCCTCATCATCGCCAGCGGCCTTGGCCTAGAAGAGAGAATCAAAAGGCACCATCATTCTGGGCTGCACCGTGTCTCCATGCTGCTATACTATGCAGCAGGATCACCACTCATCTCGGGGAGACTGGACACTCAGCACTTCCTGGGAGTTGGGTTCCCACTAACTGCAGGATGGAGTCGTTTCTTTCAAAGATTTGGAGGTCAGGATTGATGAAATCTACCTCCAAATATACAGAAATTACTCTGAGAACACCCCTATTGCCTGAGACTGGTTTTCAGAGACTCTGATGGTTCCCAAGTCTTTCTCCCATTCCTGAAGCCACCCTTCAGGGGCAGTGCCAGTGCCAAGTGGACTGTGGAGCTCTTATTCCTTATCTCCCTCTCATCCTCAAGCACCTCACTAAACGTACATCTAAGAACTATTTTCTTGTTAGGCAAATGTATTTTCATCATAAGTATCAGGTCCAAGCTACTTTCAAGTAGGGATACTAGGGCTAAACTAGTCAGGTTTGCTATCTGAAATGATTCCTCTGGTGAAGCTTTGTTCTCTTTTCTGAAATCACGAGGAGATGCAATGACAGAGACTAGGGTTAAGGCTCCTGTCCCGGGGAGTGGGTGCACTGCTAAAACGCGTCTGCTCATTCTCCTTTCCTACCTTGGCTTGTTCTTCAAAAAGCTGGCGCTGCCGCACTGGGTCATTCAATTCAGTGTAGGCATTGCATATTTCCTTCTTCATGACAAACAGCTCAAACCTCTCGGTCAAACCCTCTTTAGAACGGTGCCTGAGGATAGGAGACCCAAGAGGAGGCTGAACAGAGTTTCACTGAACATCTAACCCAAGAGGAGGCTGAACAGAGAGCTGGGGGAAACGCACACTTGAGAACTGTAGTGAATGCAAGTGTTCCTGATTGCAATCTGAAGCCTGCCTGAATCCTCGCCACCAAACCATTTGGCTCAATATTGAAGAGGATGAGAGCACCAGGGAGCATTTAATCATCTTCACAACAGCCCTGTGTGGCAGACTGGGACAGAATCCACTTCCTATGTTTGTGCCCTTCTGGGTCTCTCTCAATACTGAGCCACAGCCAATGGGATATGAGTAGAGGCCTGAGTTTGCAAACTGGTATTTATTTTTTTTTTTTTTTTTTAAAGATTTATTTATTTATTTATACACGCACTGAGTACAGTCAGAAGCACGGGAGGATGACAGAATTCACCAGAGCCAGGGCGGGGAACAGAACAGGCAGAGTGACAAAATATACTGCTGAGGGGAGCAGCAGGCGCGGCAGGAGAGGTCTGTGTGCCATGTGGGACCCTTGCCGGTGGCTGGGGATCAAACTGGCGCTGCAGAGGCTGTGGGCAGCTTCGCAGCCCAGGGCTCAACTGCTGCGCCACCAGGGGAGGCCCTGGTATTTATTCTTTTGGAATGTTTCCTCTTGGGACCTGGCTGCCATCCTTGAAGGAAGTCCAGATCCCATGCGGAAGTCAGTATCCTGGCAAAGATGCCAGCTGAAAAATGTCACTTGAGTGACCCTAGCTAATACCATGGAGGGCAGAATACCCAAGGAACCCACAAATCTAGGAATAAATTGATACTTTATGCCACTACATTCCACAGTTGTTATGCAGCAACAGGGAACAGAAACACGGTGCTTTCTTACCATTTGGCCAACGGGCTCATTATCTGCGGGTGATCACAGATAAAAGTAGGATTGATGCAATTCACTTCCAGGAACTCCCCGACGAGCTGAAGGAGAAAGCAAAACAGAGCTAGAACTCTCTTCTGCATGGCATTTTGATCATCCAAGTCTAGGTGGAAGGAGACTCAGCTCTCACTCACACCTGATGCTATAGGGACTGAACCTGAGCTTCTCAATGGTGAGTAAGGACGAATGAGCGATCATACAAAACTATTTGACACAGAGTACAATAGTTCAAAACCTGTAATTGTCTCATTTCTCTCTAGGGTTTTCCTAGGAAGCTGTAGAAATTAGTTTTGTAGAGTTCATCCTCATAGGGGCAGGTCACCATTGGCCTTTCACCTTATCAAGGAGTCTGGCTGTGGTGCGAGGTGGTGGGCATTCAACAGCTTTTGCGACACAGATATCATCAAGAATTTTTCGAGTTTCTGTAAAGCAAATATAGGAAGTCAGGACAGAAGACGTCATACTAACCCAGTAAAAGTATATGAAGAGAACAGTGTGGGGAATTCTAGCCCTGGACCCAACTCACCCCAGAGCTGAACAGGAAGGAGGACATGCATGAAGGAATCGGCACTCTTACCTTCAGTTTCAAAAAGGCGTGTTTCCGGCAGTTTCACACCCAGGGCTTTCTCAAGCTCTTTTACCATGCTGATTCTCTGGAAGGGTGGGGTGAAGTCAATCTCAGTGGCTGGGCCTTCTGGGCCATCTGGGTGGTAGGTGACCTTGTAACAACCTGTAATGTGCTTCACCATACCTGAGAAAGAAATCTGCCATTTAAAGGGGACCAGCAGAAAGTCCCTCTTTATAAAAGCAGCACACAAGCCCTTTAGATGCCTGGGAAAGGAAGGGAGCAGAGAGTCACCTGAGATCATCTTCTCTGTGATTTCCATGACGTCGTGATAGTCTGCATAGGCCATGTAGAATTCACAGGTGGTGAACTCAGGATTGTGAGTCAAATCAATTCCTTCATTCCGGAACTGGCGTCCAATTTCATAAACCCGGTCGATGCCACCAACCACCAGCATCTAGCAACAACAACACACGCTCATGGCAGCTACACCTGTCTGAATGGCTCTGGAAAGTTTCTGTCTAACAAATGCTGCACTTTGGTTTTCACAGCTGAGGCAGGATTTCAGGTCTCTACCCACATTGTCTTGCTGCTTGGCTTGCTCTCTTTAGGCCTTTGCAGTGGACAGTCATCATTCTTGTTGGCTGCCCAGGACCTCTGAATAGTCTTCCTCAGCCCATCTGTGTGAATCTCCCTATGAAAGCTGCCACTCTGGGTAAGGATGCAGGCATATACATGAAGCTACTCAAAGACTATCTGTAGGTACTGCATTGCATTCATTCTGGCAAAGGGGCCTGCATATCTAGTCTTTAGAAACAGTAACTGCAGACAGAGGTCTTAATAGCTGTGACCTGTGTCTAGTCCAGAGGTACAGGATGTGTAACTGTGGTGCGTGGAAGAGATTCTGGGTTCTCATGGGAACAGTGAGCAATATGATTCAGAATCCTTCCTAGCTGTGTGGTCTCCAATCCTGACCCTCTGATCCTCCTAGACAATGTAGGCGTCCTTAACATATGAATATTTTTCTTTTGCTTCAACTAGCCTGACTAAGTTATATGGTCTGCAACTAATAATCTTAAATGACACCATTTTCGGTATTTACTCTGGTGATTTGAAGATATTTATTTCCAACTTCTAGAAAGGCATTAAGCTCTTTCTTCTACAAAAGAGTAAAAACAGATCTGATCCAAAGACTAATAAACTTAAAAATATTATGGGAACCAAAGTAGGTTAGGAGGATCTGCACATGTGGAAAAGACAATCCCTTTGCTCCCTGACCTGCAATATTCTACTGATCTTGTAGAGAAATTTAGAGGTTAAACTTATAAATCTGACAAACTAGAATACTCTCCTGGCTGACTAGCCCTCGTTGGCAACTCTCCCTCTTCTTTCTGACTGCTCTTTCAGCCAATGGTTTTCCAGCTCTTTGGTTATCTAAAGGCCAAGGGCCTCATCTTATTGATTACCTTATGGTAGAGTTCTGGGGCAATTCTCATGTACAAATTCATATCCAGCTCATTGTGGTAGGTGATGAAAGGCTTGGCCACAGCTCCTCCTGGGATGACGTTCATCATGGGAGTTTCAATCTAAAAGACGGGGAGAAACATTTAGTTTTCAGACTGAAGTCCTTAATCCATGTGTTGCATGGGGTATAGCCTATACCTGTTATATCCCTGGGTGACAAAAAATGTGAAAGGCTTAATCTTCTAGAATAGTGTCTCAGTTTCTATTCATACAAACACCACTAACACACACACTATTGTAAACTTTTATAAGCTCCTGAGGGGGTTGGGGGAAGCAAATACGGTTTAAAAATGAAAAATGATGTAAAAAAAAAAAATTAAAAAAAAAAAAACTTTCATAAGCTGTAAGTGGGTAGTCTTCTTGAGTTCAATTTGCAGTACATTAAAATTTTAACTGTTCATATTCTTTGACTTATTCTACTTCTAAGAATTCATCCTAAGGAACCGCTAACATATGAACACAGACGACAGGAAGGAAATCAGAAACCTAAATTGTCAGCAGATTATGCAGTGTGAAGGGAACACAAACATATAAAGGATTCCAGAATCTATGTCACTGTCATAACAGTGACATTATTTAGTTTACAGCAAAAAAAATGAAACCTCTCCAAAAAAAATGAAACCTCTCCAAATGCACCCTATCCGCAACATGTGTAAGCATATATATGACTACATATACAGTATGTGGCATGGAATGACGCACATAAAACTCAAGTTTGCGAAGGAAGTTAGTTGGAAAAAACTGAAAGAGGACTTTCAGTTTTGCCTCTAATTTGTTTGAATTTGTGTTATAGTAACATATTATAAATCTACAAATTTTATAAAATATAATTATAGATATAATTTATATATTTTTATGATTGTTTAAATTATATATAAAATTTTTATTAAAAATTTATCAAATATAAAAACTTTAATGCTGCCAAGAAGCAAAATGATTTGACAATTGAAGGTGACAATACAAGCATGTGAATGGCCCTACATCTTGTCTATTAACCTGTAAGTCGGGTCTCACTTTTCTAATGAGGGCAATAAATAAACAAATGGGAAAAAAGATGCAAGAACAGGGGCCTTTCACTGGGGATAAATGTTACTGACACAGGATACACTTTGGAAAAGGGAGGGAATAGCAGGAGGCAAGCACAGCCAGGTGTCATGTCAGGGAAGGAATGCTCCATCACCTCTAGGAAGCCCAACTCATCCAAGAAACTTCTTATAAATGTGATGATCTTAGAGCGGATGATAAATTTCTGCCTCACAAAGTCATTCAGGATCAGATCCAAGTATCTCTGGCGATACCGTGTCTCCTAAACCAAAAGCAGCACAGAGAAGTCACTGATAAGTCGGATTCAGTGGGATGATAAGCTACAGTCAGCAGGATCCAAGAGCTTACCTTATCTTTGAGGCCAAAGTGAAGATGAGGCAACATATGCAAGCAAGGAGACAGCAGCGTGATCTCATAGGGAATGATGCTCAGCTCACCCTTCTTGGTTTTCCCAGGATTCCCCTGAACTCCAATTATGTCTCCCCGCCGCAGTTTGTTATTGATACGAACAAATTCTTCCTCTGATTTATAATTCCTGAGTGAAAGGATAATGTCATTCAGCATACAAAATTCTAAATTGAAACTGATTACTGGTTTACTCTAGAACTCTCACTAAAACTATTAATGACTAGCCAAGAAGAAATCTCAGATTTAAGGGCAACTGTTCAAAGCGTTATCTTTTATTTTTAAATGCGGCACAACTTGAGGGGAGTTGTTCATTATGCTATTGGTGACCAATGGTATTTTACTCTCTTTTCTGGTTACCCAACAATATTCTTCTTCTCCTTAAACAACAGATACAAACAGAAAAGGCCACATGGGCCTCTGACCCAAACCAGGTTGCTCTGGGGTCAGCCTAGAAAGGCCTATACCTGGCTCTTTCCATATACCTGGAATTGGCCATGACTTGCAACTTGACCCCCTCTCCTCGAAGGTCATAGAAGATGAGCTTTCCTCCAGAAGCCCTTTTGGCATGGATTCTACCTAGAAAAAGCACAGCAAAAATACTGACTGAGACAGAATCAGAAGTCAGTGCCCCAAAATCTGCCTCTGTATTTTTTATATCAGGGCAAAACATAAAGCAGGACAATCTGAATTTAGCTTGAGGCCAATGTCCTGCTCATTTGTTTGTGACAATGACTCCCATTCAAACCAGTTAGGAAGAGCAGGAAGATTGAACTGGATTAGTCCCTGGATTCCTGAAAAGTGTGGGTGGCAGCATTCTTTCTGAATCCTCACAAAAAACAGAAAGCACAACTACACAGGCAAGGGCAATAAGCCACAGACAAAACTCACAACAAAATTAGGTGGGAAGCTATTCCCAAGAACCCCCAAATATAAGCAGTGGGGCAAACCACTTAGAGGCCTAGAACCCCAGGACCTTCACACAGGAGCAGCTGTGGGGAACAGTGGGGTGTCTGATGAACTTGAGAACCGGAAACCTCCTCAATAGCTACAGGTATTTGCTAGAAAATGTAACAGGCTAGCTTGGAGGAGGATGGCCGAAACCAGGAGGGGAAGGTGCCAGCTGCCACATGAATGAATACAGTAAGAGCACTGAGACAGTCTGGGGGAAAGACCTTGAGTTCAACCCCCAGGAACTCTCTGAATTTAACAGCCAGGATTCTCTTCTATGACAAGATCTCACAAATTTGAACGAGACCAGGAAAACAGGCACAAGTAAGAAAAGGCCCAACTAAGTGAGGAAAGGAAAGGGTTTAGAAATCACAAAAACAATGAGAAGGAGCGTAAAGAAGTTGAAAAAAAGCTACCTGGACCAAGTTTTCTTTAACATTCAGAAAAGTAATTTCACAATAAAAGCAACCTAACTAACAGTACTGAGTTCAAATACAATATAAAGTTATTAAATTTTTGTTACAAGGGAGAATAACATTCTTATGAACAATGAAAGCACTCAAGATTGCTCAGAAGAACAATAAGTTCTATTTCACAATGAGCTGAGATATTAAGAAAATGACTCAAAACATGAAGAATACAAATGGTAATTAGAAAGACTAAGAAATCAGGTGACACTTGAAAAGACTGAGTGAATGTCTTAAGAGAAACAGAAAGTAAAAGGAATAAAGCTTAAAAATTAAAGTACGAAAAAGAGATGAAAAAGGATTTGAGATGAAGTGAAGATCCAAAACAGATACAGAAGATTTGAAAATACGTATCCAAAGCACACATTGTATGCCTGAGAACTCTGAGCAGGAATGACCGACATCAAGACATTTTAGTAAAATTACTGGAATTTGAAGAATCTTTAAAATACCATTCAGGTACTGGCATCTTCAGATCTCTCTGATTGGTGGGGATTATCACTCATTAAACTTTATGGCTTCTTTAAATATTCAAAATTTACAATAATAGCTTACTATTTGGAAGGGACAAGACAGGGTTTAATTTTTTTTAACTAAGGAAAAGATCTCACATAAGATAATAAACTCTAGAACGACAATGTTCTAGAAACAATTATATAAAACATTCTTAGGTCAGACTGGAATTTTGGGAGCCATGGCTCCCAAAGATGAAGGAACTAAGAACAGCAGTATCAGACCCTTCTCTGCATCATGACTTCACCTGAAACATGAAGGGCCGCTCCAGTCTCTGAATAGATCTACAGGCAATGTTCAATGCAGGCTAGTTTAGAGCAAGACAACCCAGTCCTCCCTCTGTGCCACAGAAGATAGATAGCTAAGGAGACTTCCTACCTGCCACTTTTAAGGTGATGTTAGTCAGGTGATCTCCAGGTTGCAGGTGATTGTATTCCTGTAGGAACTGAGTGAGCGAGATATCTACATGGAATTTGTGTGGGTACGGGTCTTCCCCACTGACTTTCAGTTGGTGGACTGCTTGACTGCGGATCTTAAAGTATTGCTAATCAAAAAAGAGAACAAAAAGGTTTTGAGACGTTGAACCTGAGCTGACCAGTGGCCCACCTAACAGAGCGCTGCATTCTGTTTCAGAGGGGCCCAAAACACTTAAGTTTCTTTAGCGGAGTCCTCTACACCCCTGAAATCATGGGACTGGATACAGAGTGAGATGTGCAATTAAAGTACGTAGGGGCACCAGATCCGTAGTAAGAAATGCAGGTCAAAATTTCTAAAATGCATGGTTCAACAACAAAAACTGGGGTTCTGCCTAAAATAGTAACGTCATCGCTTTTGTGGTGGCACTTGCAAGATGATTCACCTATCTTCTTTCCTACCCCTGGTCACACATCAGACTTTCCCCCATGGCAGGCATATTGGGGGGCAGGGTGGGGGGGGGCTGGAGGATATGAAAAAGGAATATTCTACAGCAGGGGTCAGCAGAGTTTTTCTGATGCAACTACTACTCAACTCTGTTGTCTTTGGAAAGAAGCCCTGGACATATGTACACAAATGGGCATGGCTATGTTCCAATACAACTTTTCTTTCACACAGGATGAGGTAGGGACCACGGGGACATGTGGCCCACAGACCACAGCTTGCCAAATTCTGGCCTAAAGTAAATAAACCTTAGCTCACCTTTAGGAAGATACTTCCGCTGGGGCTGCTTCAAGGCCCCGGAAGATTAATCACTCACTTGAAATATTGAATGCTCCCAGGTGCCTTTTGGGAGTTTATTAGAAAAAAAGCTCAGTGCATGTTTTTAACCAGGGAGTGGTAGGCCCACCCTCATCCTTTTGTTGTGACCCAAGACCCAAAGCCAGTTCCAGTTCCTGTTTGTCTATTAGTCAATGGTCCTGAAGAATGTGCCCCAGAAGTCTGGGGTCGGGGGTGCTGGTCCAGGGCACTCACATTTGGGTCCAGGCTCTCTTCCTCAGCAGCCACTCCATTGTCAGAGGTGTGGTTGGCAGCAGCGTTTACAGCCTGACTTAGTTGCTTCTCACTGAGCTCCTTCTGCTTGGCTTCTTTCTCTGCTACTTTCTTCTCAGCTTTCAAGCGTCTCTTTAGCTCACTGTTGGGGAGATGAAAATGTTCCAGGTGAGACTTTCCTGAAGAGTCCTCTACTGTCTTCTGTCCCATACCACTTTTCAAAACATGATTAGCCTGGGGGACACCCCCACTTCTAGTATCTTAGCCAGTAAATTCCACATGTCAAGGAGACAAAGGAAAATAAGCAAGATCTTCCCCAGTCTCTGCTTTCGATGCTGAGGTCCTTGGCATTAGATCCCAACTAAAATCAAGATAGAAGAGTAAATAAACCCTACCGATTTGTTTACAAGGCAACATGGCCCTCTGTGGCCTCTCTGCCCCTCCTCAGGAGTGGGGTGTTGGGGTGCAAAAGACAGTCTTTCCTCTAGCACAGGTCTCACTTTGCCCACTGGAGCCTGGCTTTGACAAGAAACTGGGCAGAACAGTGTGCAAAGCAGCTGCAGCACAGGGGATAATGTACCAGACCGCCTGGGACTAAATCCTGACACAGTCACCTATCAATTATGCAGCCTTGGGTAACTGACTTAACTTCTCCCCGAAAATGGAAATTTTATACTCTCTTCTTCCCAGACACTGTTGTGAGGACTGAGACTACATATAGTGACTACCCTGTCCCTAGTATTTAGTAGGAATGCAAACATTGAGTTATTCTACATATCCCTCACTATCTTAAACCCTCAGGACAGAAAGCTCACCCATTTGGATAAATTTCCAGTAAATCCCTCACTGCTCAAGCTGTTTTTTTCCCTTCCCAGATGAAATTTATTGGTGTGGCTTTTTCTATGGTGAGCTTCCTTTATAGAGTAACTGTGCCAAACTCTTGTAACTTGTTACCTAAGACTCAAAAACTATGGGGTTTTGGACAACTTGGTATCTTATCATCTGAAATATTGCTATTTAAACCCAGAAATCAAATAGATTTGGTTAGAGAATTACCCTCATTATTCAAATAGAATTGATCATTCTTTCAAACCATTGAGTTTAACCAAATATAATAATGAACCATGGCAAATGATCTCTGGTTATGTGTGGATACTGTATTTCTTCAAGACACATCCTTAGACAGAAAACTGAAGAGTTTAAAGGTAGGCAACTCTTTCTAAATATAATCTGTAAAAATTGTGAGAATAACCTTCCAAATGTTTCCAGGCTAAATGCTGTAAATCAGCCATCTAAGCCTATGTGGTTCTTCCCAGCATTAACATAATCTAACTAGCTATTAAACATTAACATTATTTAACTAGGTGTTGCGCTTGAAGTCATATTAATCACTAGATAAACCAAAGCATCAGGAGTAAACTAATACTAGAAACCAAATCAAGTTCAGGAGCAAACAAATTCTAGAAAGAGGGCAAGAGAAACTAATCCGCAGTAAATCCTTCATGTATACAAGGCTCTTGTTCTAAGCACTGGTCTACAAAAAGATCCACAAGTCATCTCAAGAATCGATGAAGTGGGAATTTGAATTTATTAAAATGGGTTTGGTAGTAGGGTTGTTTCTTTAGCAACAAGTCCAAAGAGACAGCCAGCAGCTAAACAGACAAGGAACTAAGTAAGGGAAAGAATTTTGCTCCCAGAGCGATAAAGGTAACAGGCACCAACCTTCCTTTATCAGAAAGTGGCTTGTCCTTGTGAATCGTTGTGAAAGGAGCAAGTTGACACTGTCGCAGCTCCCTCTGCCCCCACTGTGCCCAGGAGGTTTGGCGCAAGGAACCCCTAAAAAGCCTTATAGCAGCTTGCGTCAACATGGCAGAACACCCTGGAACTAATGATTATCACCACCTAACGGGAAACACAGAGATGTGGTGTCAGACGGGACAGACAGTATACATATACCCAACCAACACTTCTACTCACTTACGTTGGGGGTGGGAGTTACATAATCTTATAGTGTCTCACTTAAGACCCTCTTAACCCTAGAACACTCACTGTGCTGCAAATATAACTGACATTGCTTTCAGTCCTGACTATGACAAAAAAGATGCATACCAGGGGCCAAAAGTGAATAGCAAATTCATCAATGGTATACAGGTAAAAATGACCAGAACATTCTAGAAAATAGGAGACAGGAGTAAGGCAGTGTTTTCTGAGGCCCCCGACATGTAGTTGCTTTCTTAGAGATGAAATAAGTGGCCACAAAGATGGCAATGGGAAGCAAATAAAATGTCAACATCAACAGCAAACTCTAGAGAAAACTATAAGCAGGCTACACAAATTGCAAAATCTAGAGAAAGCCAGAAGCAAGCGTCTCTGTGTCAAAAGTAAGACCTGTCTGGAACTCTAGGAAGAAGGAAAGGAGAATTTTTCAAAAAGTCTCAAAGTTCATTTTGAGACATTAACACGGAAAGGCAACAGAATTACAGGGATCAAGTTCTTAATTCAAATAAATTTGATCTTTCATCTCGAAATGAGTTACTCAGCAGGTGGATCACTTGTTTTTTAAACTTGGAGAAAACATTCGACATAAAATAGTGCTCACTAATGATTCAGATCATGGAAGTCCCAGAAACAATTAAGAAGTAAAAGTTGGCGCAGCGGTTGAGCGCTGGGTTGCGAAGCTGCCCGCGGCCTCGGAGGCGCCGGTTCAATCCCCAGCTGCTCCCCGGCCACCGGAGGAGGGTCCCACATAGCAAGCAGACCTCTCCTGCCGCCCGCTGCTCCCCTCAGCAGTGTACTTCAGTCCTTCTGCCTGTTCTGCTCCCCGCTCTGGCTCTGGTGAATTCTCTCACCCTCCCGCACTTCTGACTGTACCCAGTGCATGTATAAACAAAAACAAACAAACAAATAAATAAATAAATAAAAATGCCTCTTAAAAAAAAAAAAAAAAAAAAAAAGAAGTAAAAGTTAATATATGAAAATTATTTTCATATGTACATTCCTCAGTAGAGGAATAGATTGTTTGCAATATATGGGCTGTATTGTTTGCATATTTAATTTTAGATCTCTGCACTCTATGGGGGGTGGGGGAGGGGAGGGATTGGGGTCAAAATAAGGGGGTTGCAATTGTATGGGGAATATAATAATAAAATTTATTAAAAAAAAAAATTTAGATCTCTGCTCTTGAGCCCTGGATCCATGATAGCCCACATTTCAGAAATGTAATCACCCAGAGCCTGGGTTTAATTTGTAAAAATGGACATTAACACTTCCTTTGTGGGACTTTTAATGAGATTAGGCAGAAAGTTTGCATAGTTCTAGCACCGTTCCTGACCCATAAAAGCTACTTTAAAAAGTGGTAGCTTGTCATTTAGATAAGAAAAGTAAGTAGATAGGAACTGGCCAGTTTCCTCAGTTTACCTTGAAACAGCACTCTCAACAGGAGACCCTGCTGATGAGGTATCTATTATTTACAGCCCTAAAACTCAATTACTGATGTGCCAAAGTCCAGTCTGCCTTCCAGAAAGCAGAAGTCCAGACCAGATTCCAAACACTGAAAGAGATCAATCAGATACTCTCATAAGCGGAGTGCTACATTAGGGTGCTATGAATCTATAGGATTTGGATGTTCTGCTCTCGTTTTCCTTTATGCAAGAAATACACTGTAAGGTAACATTTTTTAACGGTTTAGTCTAGAGCAACTCCATCAGGGTTCAGCAAGATAACTGAGTCCTAATGCACTAAGACCACCATTATATGTAAAGAATGAACTTCTATGCCCCAAGAATAGTTCTAGAGAGCAGTTATGTACCATCTGTGGTAGTACTGAGAAAAGTCACTCAAATCATTGCCAGTGTCCTATGCTTCAACTGAAGAGCGCTGTCCGAGAGGGACTGTGGTATTTAGAAAACACACGATAACAACCAGTTAAAGGGAGGCTATGCATGATTTATTTACATTTACCTGCACACTGTGGTTACTAAAGAGCTAACCAGCAGGGCTAAGTGCAGTCTGGTGTATTCAGCTGAAAAAGGCAGGCCAGAGTGCTAGACATTGGTCACTCACTCCATGCTCACACATCCTTTGAATAACCCGTACGAACTGGGACACAATACAGCTTCAGGACTCACACCCTCAATGCCCAAGTTTCAGAACAGCCTTGATGAGGCCAAAGAAAACTTTCGGGAAAGCCAGGGCATTTAATATTTCTCCAACTTCCTTTTCGGGGCGTGGCTGTATAACAAGAGCAACCCTTTCTCAGGGGACGTAAGCGCAGGGGTTTCGCTTTCTGTCGTCTCCTCTGTTCTCCGTCTTCTTACTCCAGGAGCAGCACACGGGGCTCGGTGCCAGCGCCGGGCAGGCGGCTCCTGGGCACCCTGGGGGATGTAGTTTCGGGGCGCAGCGGCACCATCCCGGCGTGTCCATACGCACAAGCACCGGCCAGCATGTCCCGGGACAGCCGCCTGGGCCTGAGCCCCGAGGCACTTCCTAATTCGGACTCTCCGACTACACATTTCTTAGTTACCCGCCGCGACACTTACTTTTTGCTCAGTTTCGCCTCGCCGCCATCCACTTTCACCTCGGCCCCGTGCACCGCAGCCATCTTCCCGACGGCCAGACCTGAAAGGGACGAGGCTCGCCGCGCGAATTGTAGGTCACCGCCGGAGGCCCCGCCCCTTCCGGGGAGAGGGGGCGGGCACTTCCGCGCGCTACTACCGCGCAGGCGCAGAGCGGGGCGTCGCGGCTGAGGTGTCGCGGCTGAGGCGTCGGAATTTCCGCGCGTCGCTGAGGCTGAGGCGTCGGAATCCCGGCGCGTCGCGGGCGCTCGGTGCTCCGGTCCTTGGTTAGGGGGCGGCTGTTGTGGTGGCGATGGCGGAGGCTCTGGATTTAGGCAAAGACCCCAACGGGCCCACCCACTCCCCCACTCTTTTCGTGAGTGAGGATGGCAGCTCCATGTCCTTCTACGTGCGCCCCAGCCCGGCCAAGCGCCGGCTCTCGACGCTCATCCTGCACGGCGGCGGCACCCTGTGCCGGGTGCAGGAGCCCGGGGCCGTGCTGCTGGCCCAGCCCGGGGAGGCCCTGGCCGAGGCGTCGGGCGACTTCATCTCCACGCAGTACATCCTGGACTGCGTGGAGCGCAACGAGAGGCTCGACCTGCAGGCCTATCGTCTGGGCCCCGCCCGGGCGGCCGAGCAGGCCCCAGAGCCGAAGCCCGGGACCCAGGCCCAGGGCGCCGCTCCCGCCGCGGAGTCCGAGCCGCCGCCGCTCACGGGGCGAGTGGCCTTCACGGATGCGGACGACGTGGCCATCTTGACCTACGTGAAGGAAAACGCCCGCTCGCCCTCCTCCGTCACCGGCAACGCCTTGTGGAAAGCGCTGGAGAAAAGCTCGCTCACTCCGCACTCCTGGCAGTCCATGAAGGACCGCTACCTCAAGCACCTGCGGGGCCAGGAGCACAAGTACCTGTTGGGGGACGCCCCAGTGAGCCCCTCCTCCCAGAAACTCAAGCGCAAAGCAGAACAGGACCCCGAGGCTGCGGATAGCGGGGGTGAGCCCAGCCCCTACGAACGCGCGGGTCCTGTTGCTGACACCTTTGGGGGCGGGGCGTCCTCTCCCCCTTTCTGTCAGGCATTGGTTTTGGGGGCTTCTCTCAGCCATCCCCCCACCCTCCCCGACATCCGGGTAAAATTGCACCATTTTCTTCTGGTAAAAGCATTTGCTTTTACCTTAACTCAGGGCTTTGGCATGGGTCGATTCACAGGGTGCAAAAAGGGTCCATTGGGAATTCACGCCCACCCTCCCATCAGCCACCTAGTTTTCTTTCCCAACGGGGTAACCATCTTCTTGTGTCTCTTTTTAGATACATTTCAGGGACGCGTTCAAAAAAGTTTGCAGTCTGTTCAGGTAGATTGAGTGCAAACTGTTTTAAAGGCAGGGTGGACCAGTTTGTTTTCGTAGTTTTGCTTCATTGACTGCAAAGTCACCTGAGAAGGTTCTCTGTTCCCTGATGGTGTGGTGACAGGGCTTGGGCGCTTTCACACAAGAAGGTTCTCACCAACTGTACTTCTTCCCGGTCTCTTTCAGTTGAAGTGAGTTTTAAACGCAGATGACTTGGATGTTGGTGTTTAGGCGTGGTTAGCACTTCGTGCAAAGCTGCTAGGATGCTTCACTGTTTTCTACATAACGGGTGTTAGTTTAAACTGACAGACATTTGTTTAAAGGAGGCAACTTCCTCTGCCCACTTCCCTTCCCTTTTCTTTTTTTATTTTTTAAAATTATTGTTTTCCAAATTTTATATATTTTTTACATCATCTGGCTTTTCCAGTAACAGTGGAAGTCTGGGGAGGTGAAGCTGCTTCTGTTGAGTATGCTTAATAGGATTTTTGTGTGTGATAAAAATGATATTTCACATTCATTCAACAGATACTTGAGTGCCAGACTTTGTTATAGTGCTGGAACATGACAATAGCTAGGCACGGATAAGTGCTATAGAGAAAAGTAATTCAGAGAAAGGGTGGGGAGGAGGTTTCACCCTGTTTCCTATAGGGTGATGAGGTTAGGTCACTAGAAAGTCTGATATTTGAGCAGAGACCAAAGGAAATGAAAGAGCAAGCCAGGTGGTTATGTGAAGAAGTGCAGAGGTGACCCTGACATGGGAAATTGGCTGGTGTGTTCTTGGAGGCACAGAGACTAGTGAGGTTAGACTGAAGTGAGAGGGGAGTCTAGGCTAGATGACAAATGTATGTATGAGTCATATAGATCTTGTGAGGCCTTGCTTTTCAATCAGTCGTGTTGGGACAACTGGCAAGCCATTTGGAACTTGGCACAAAATTAAACTGGATTCACCCTACTCAAAATAATAATTCAGTGATCAGATATTTAAATATAGAAATTAAAATCCTAGGGCCTCCCTGGTGACACAAGTGGTTAAGACACAACCTGTGAAGCTATCTGCAGCTACTGTAGCATGAGTTCTATCCCCAGCCAGGGAGCTACCCACATGGCGCAGCAGTCTTCTCCTGACTCGCCCACTGTTCCTTTCAGCAGCGATTTCAGTCAATCAGCCTGTTCTGTTCCCCACTCTGTCTCTGATGAATCCTCTCACCCCTCACACTTCTGGCCTGTACCCCAGATCTTGTATGCATAAATAAATAAATCTTTAAAAAAAATTAAAATCCTAAATTGACTAATAGCAAATATGGATGAACATACTGTTTAATATTAGCATGGTGATAGTTTTGAAATCAAGAAACTAAGAAAAAGCTTTATGAATTTGGTTACTTAAGATTAACTTTGGGCCTCCCTGGTGGCACAAGGGGTTAAGACGAAGCTGTCCACAGCCACTGCAGCATGAGTTCAATCCTACCCACATGGTGCAGCAGACCTCTCCTGACTCACCCGCTGCTCCCCTCAGCAGTGTGTTTCAGTCAGTCTGCCTGTTCTGTTCCCCACTCTGTCTTTGGTGAATCACCCCCCACACCTCTGCCTGTACCCCAGTTCTTGTATGCATAAATCTTTAAATAAAAAGATTAAAAGCTTCTCCTGATAGAGGTCCAACTGGAAAAATACTAATACATTGCAACAGAGTTAATTTCCTTAATGTCCAAAGAATTTGCAGAAATTAATATGTAAAAGAAAAAGCAGAAAAAAATGAGCAAAGGAAATGGAATAAATATCCAGAAAAGGAAATAAGTGGCCAAAGAATAAATGGAGGGATATTGTTAATAAATAAAAGTGAATTGGACCCTGACCAAATGAGACCACCCCTGAACTTCTGACCCATGGATGCTGAAATAATAAATGTGCATGCTGTTGTTTTTCTAGAAACAAATCACAACAAGGAATGTCTTACCTGTCAGATGGGGTGGGTGATATCCAAATTGGTGATGTATATGACAAGTACATGCCTATATTGTTAATCAAAGGATATTGGTACAAGATGGACATTTTGAGAACCTCTAAGGTGGCAATATTGCTTCTAGGAATTTAACCTGCAAATATTCACAGGGTACAAAGGAGTCAGTGGAAAGTAAGTCTCCTTCCTATTCCCTGCTTCTCCAGTGGCAAAAGTTACCATCCTTGTTATGTGTCCTCTTGATTCATAATACTAGCATAGTAGGTACCGTTTGCTTGTTTTTTTTATTTTTATTTTTTTAAAGTGAAAATTTTTTTTAAAGATTTATTTATTTTATACAAGAACCTGGGTACAGGCCAGATGTGCGGGAGGGTGAGAGGATTCACCAGAGACAGAGTGGGGAACAGAGCAGGCAGACTGACGAAATACACTGCTGAGGGGAGCAGTGGGTGAGTCAGGAGAGGTCTGCTGCGCCATGTGGGTATCTCCTGGCTGGCCAGGATAGAACCTGCACTGTAGAGGCTGCGGACAGCTTCCCAGCGCGGTGCTCAACTGCCTGCGCCACCATGGGAGGCCCTGCTTGTTTTTTTTTTTAAATTAATCTTGAAATCTTTATGCATTTTGCTTTGCTTTATTCTTTTGGCATTGATTGCTTTGTATTCCATTATATGAACCAACCATAATTTACTTTTTATTATAGAAAATTTCAAACATTTCTGAAAGTAGAGACACTGGATTATATTGCATGTATCCCATCACCCAACTTCATCTGATTATAGTTCATGGCCAATTTTTTTCATCTATACCTTTAATGTCCACTTCTGAGGTCATTTTGGAGCAAATGCCAGCCATCATATCATTTTATCTATCTCAGCATGTATTGCTAATAGATAAGGCTTCCTTTTTTAAATTAATATTTAAAACATTTACATAAAATTAATTTTGTGTACATTTTATGCATTTAAAAATGTATTAAAATATATGTAAAATATACTATTTTATTTTTAAAGTATTTTTTAGTGTTCAGGTCAATGACATTTAAGTACATTCACACTGTCATGAAGCCATTACCACCATACATCTCCAAACCTTTTGCTTTTCCAGAACTGAAACTGTATCCATTAAATGCTATCCAGGCCTCCCTGCTCCTAGCCTCTTGGCAAACACCATTCTCCTTTCTTTATGAATTTGATCTCTGTAGGTACCTCATATAAGTGAAATCATACAGTATTATTTCTTTTGTGCCTGGCTTATTTCACTTTTAGCATGGTATCTTCAGGGTTCATCTATGTTGTCACATGTGTCAGAATTTCATTTCTTTTTAAGGCTGGATATTTCATTGCATGTCTAGACATTTTGTTAACCCATTCAGCTATCTCTTCACTATTGTGAATAATGCTTCGTTGAATAGGGACATATACCCAAAGGTGGAATTGCTGGATTATATGATAATTTTATGTTCAGCATTCTGAAAAACAGTCACACTATTTTCCAGTTACATGTTTTAACACATAAAGATTTATGCAGCCATCACCAAAATCAGGATATAGCGCAGTTCCTTCTCAAGAAACTCTGTTGTGCTGGTCCTTGGTAGTCAGTTTTTATTAAGGGAAAGAGTAAAAGTTTTTAGAGAACAAAGAGTAAAAGGGAAATGGGATGTTTCGCTTTCAGAGACCCTCCTTTGTGTAGTGGTATGTGGTGGATTGTGGGGTGCCTGTGAGACAGGCCTTGCTCAAATTCTAATCATAGTAGGTTGGCTAAGTCAGTGCAGTCTGGATTATGCAAAGTCTTGGCTCTCTCACCCCAACATGGTCAACTCTGAAGGCATTCCTCCTCCCATGTCTTTAACTGAGGCCTTGTTGGATTCTTTCAGAGCTTAGGTCCTTTCTTTGCCCACTCCTGCTTTTGTCTTTTCAGCAGGTATTTACCCAGGAGCTCTCCCTGATAAATACATGTTAATCTCTATCTCAGAATCTGCTTTCCAGAGAGGTCTACTACTTATGGCAGTTTTGTTAATTTGAGAAGTCTATAAATAGAAAATGAATTAAAAGGCAAGAAATGAATTAAACTTAAGTATTTTTATTTTACATATCAGAGCCTAGGAAAATCACCATTTGGATAGTACAAATTTTCAGAAGCAAGAGAAAAAATTATTGAATGTTCATGTCTTACATTTTTCTTATCCTTGTGATCAAAAACAGATGTCTTCTAAGAGGAAAAAAATGTGCAGGCTTACTTCTGGCCCTGAGTTCACAGAGTATGCTGTATATTTTTGGTGTTTCTAAGAGAGGCTAATTTCAATCTGGTGCTGCTCTTCTCTTTAAATAGAGCCGCAAAATAAGAGAACTCCAGACTTGCCTGAAGAAGAGGAGTTTGTTGTGAAGGAAGAGATCAAAGAGAATGAAGAAGCTGTCAAAAAGATGCTTGTTGAAGCTACCCGGGAGTTTGAGGAGATTGTGGTATGTTAATTAGATTTAACTCATTTTCCCCCCTTATCCCCATTCTTTTACATTGAAACCCTTTTACTCTGTGCCCTTTCCATACATGTTAGGCCTCAAAGGTGTAAGTTTAAGACAGTGAAGAAAAATGGGAAATAGTGCTTATTTAGGGTCCAGGCTTATAGCTTTTAGTTTTGGGGCAGGACAACTTAAGGAGGGGGAGAAATATTTTCACACAATATAAAGCTTCTGTTTTGAGTACTTTTGATCTCAGCTTAAATTTTTCAAAGTTAAGATTGGATTAATTTTTTGGAAAAATAATTTTTTTTTTTTTTAAGACTAAGTTTTGTCAAACAAGTTTAGCTTTTTATGTACTTAGGATTTGGGTGGAACCCTTTTGCTCTTCTATATTCCATATTCAGTATAGCTCCTAATATACTGTTGGCATCCCATATTTAATAACAGTTATAGAGAAAGGCAGAAACCATAAAATAATAGTAATAAAAACAAAACCAACCTACCTATGCATATATTCTTGTAAATTAATTTTCCTTACACTGAGATATATGGTTAGTCCCATTCTCAAATAGGAAAACAATGTAGTTTCTAGAATTGGTGAGTTAAAGAATGCAGAGGAATTGACAGTATTTAGGGGTGGTTTCCCTTTCTAGTCTGAGTTTTGTTATATTATTTGATATTTGTTTCATTTTTCCATAGACTTTTAAATCTTAACTCTCAAACATGGTCTTCATAGGTGTCTTGTGATATGCTAAATAGAGTATAGCTTCAAGGCATAATATGTTGGTAGGCACTGGTAAGGTTGTGGTGAAAAAACTGATAAAATTCCTGTCCTTATGGAGCTTACAGTCTGAGAATGAGGTCAAACTTAACATAGTAATGCACACATGTACACAGACATTTTTTCATATTTAGTGTACTTTCTGTTGTTCTACTGGAATACCATTAATTATACATATATCTGCATATATGCACATTTGTACCCCCCCACCTGCACACACATTCCCACTTACCCTGTCACAGAAATACATATATGTACATACACACATCCAAAACAAGCTAAGAAAGAAGAGCATATTAGAGGAATTGAAGAAAGTTCAGTATGATTGAGGTGCGAAGGGCAAGGAGGTGGTAGTTGAGAGAGGCCAAGTATATCGTTGGAGTGTGGGACTTGATAATTAGGAACTCATCATATTCATTACTTTCTCTAGGTGGATGAGAGCCCTGATTTTGAAATACACATAACAATGTGTGATGACGATCCACCCGAGGAAGACTCAGAAACCCAACCTGAGGAGGAAGAAGAAGAAGAAGAAGAAGAAAAAGTTTCTCCACCAGAGGTGGGAGCTGCCATTAAGATCATCCGGCAGTTAATGGAAAAGTTTAACTTGGATCTGTCAACAGTTACACAGGCCTTCCTAAAAAATAGTGGTGAGCTGGAGGCTACTGCCTCCTTTTTAGAGTCTGGTCAAAGGGCTGATGGGTATCCTATTTGGTCCAGGCAGGATGACTTAGATTTGCAGAAAGATGATGAACATACCCGAAATGCATTGGTCAAAAAATTTGGTGCTCAGAATGTAGCTCGGAGAATTGAATTCCGAAAGAAATAATTGGCAAGATGATGAGTAAAGAAAAAAGATGTGACAGATTAGGTGGTCAGAAAGATTTGTGACCATTGAACTATAGAGTCTTAGGAGCTGATACTTTTCTTCAGACTAATGCTACCATTGCCCTGTGAGTTCTAGATTTTGTAGCCATGCAGAGTTGTGTAGCAGTATAAAAACAAAAGAAATTTGGTATATTTAGAGCTGTCCCTGGCAGTGTCAGTGTGTTTACGAAGGGAAACTCTAAGCCAGAGAGAGGCTGGTCTGTTTAGTAGTAACCTGCTTCAGAATGCAACCCCTGCTCTATAGTGAGAGAAGCTAGTGACAAAGTCAAAGGAGGAAAATAAACATACATAGCCTTTTTAGGCAACATGAATAAAGACCCTCTTACCCTTTGGCAGACGCTCCTTTAGATTGTGATATATTGTAAATCAAGAATCTATAAAGATTATGGAAAGATTTAATTACAAGGCCTTGAACATGGACTATTCCTAACCAGGTGGGTATCCCCCAGTGAGCTCTGATTTCTATACTACTTTGAATACTCCAAAGTTCCCTTTGCCAACTTGATATTTGGGACCATGCTTCTTGTCTCTTCTTTTCCTTGAGTCCTTGTCAGTCAAGTCTCTAGCATGTGTTTCTTGACCTATCAGTCAGTTTTGTTGAAAACACACATTGAATCCTAGAGTCTCAAGAATAGTCTTAACTTGGTTAGTGGTAATGTATCTTTATTTATTGAGAATAGTTTTGTGCTAAGGACTGTGTTAGATTTAAAAATTAGTGGATTAATTCCTCTTTGTTGTGTTGCTTCTGTTATTGAAAATAAATAGAACTTTGTGTGTGAGTCTTTAATAGGTGTTTTCTTTGTGTTCACAAAGCCTTTTTGGTATTAAAAACTATAAAGGAACTGGGCCTCCCCGGTGGCGCAGCGGTTGAGCGCTGGGTTGCGAAGCTGCCCGCGGCCTCTGCGGTGCCGGTTCGATCCCCGGCTGCTCCCCGGCCACCAGAGGAGGGTCCCACATGGCGCGCAGACCTCTCCTGCCGCCCGCTGCTCCCCTCAGCAGTGTACTTCGGTCCTTCTGCCTGCTCTGCTCCCCGCTCTGGCTCTGGTGAATTCTCTCACCCTCCCGCGCTTCTGACTGTACCCAGTGCATGTATAAACAAAACAAACAAACAAATAAATAAATAAATAAAACATGCCTCTATTAAAAAAAAAAAAAAAAAAAAATAAAAACTATAAAGGAACTGACGTCTTTGGCTTTGATTAAGTAGAACCAACAAAATGGTTCCATTTTAGAATGAATAGGCCATGAGAAAGATGCTGGTTCTTCTTGAAGGAACAAAGAGAAGATTTGTATCAAGGACTATGAAAGATGGCAAAAAGGGTGAACTGCTGAGAACCATACGGAGAGGAGCCAATCAGGAACTGTCAGGTGTGTAACAGAAGGTGTCAGTACCCACCAGTATCCCCTAGGAACTCATTAGTCTAGCATATGCCACCAGTAGGAATCCCGCTGCCAGCACCTGCTAGTAGTGCTATGCAGCTAATACCCTTGGAGTGACTTTCATTAGGGCCGGTGGGAATTAGAGGATTTATATCAGCTTTCTTGCTGACAAGAGAAATGAAACATCCGAATATTTAAGTTACCCCTTGAACGTGATGGTGGTTTCCATGCCATCCATTATTTATTTTTCTTAATCAAAAATCATTTTTGTAGTAAGAATGTCTTCACCTGTACTGGACTCCTTCCCCTCAGAAGACTCTTTTCCAACTGAAATTCAGTATTTTATATGCCCCAAATGAACTCCCGAACTCCAGCTACATCTGTATTCCAGTTCCATCCCCAGAGGAGAAAGCATTATGTGGAGAGAAGGTAAAGACTTGATAGGAAAAAAAAGTAATAATGGCACACACCATGGTTCATTTCTGGATTTCTTCCAGACCCATTCACTACCTCTAGAGTCAGTTCCAATAACCTGACGGGCTTGAAAGGTTAGAAAGTGTGCTGAGATTTGACTCATTTAGGCATCCTCCCCACATGGACAAGGCCAAGTAGGGAGGACACGCCTAGCCTTTTCCAGTAGCACTAAAGAACGCTGTGCTCTGAGCAGTGCTGGAGCCTGGCCTCGGAAACTGTACTGCTACGGCTGTCTCATAGCCCTCTGTCTTCATGTCATTGATCCCTAGCTCCTTGTTTTGATTCAATGTATGCTTCAAATGCTCCACCTTCATCTCGGGATCATCTTTAGGTGCACAGGTGTTCTGCAAGTAGCTATTTCCTACTGGATCATTCATAATAAAGTGGGGGCTTATATTAATTACCCTTGAAGATCTGGTCCAACTTGTAGTTAAACTGTGCTTTTTCCACCTGCATGTCATCTTTTAGAGGTCCCACCAGAAATAAGTGTTGTGGTCTGCACGGGAATCTGTTTGTAAATGTTCCCTGCATAAACTTCCTTTTCTTGTCTTACATTCCCACTTCCCTACTAGTGCATCCTGGAATCACCACTCACATTCAAATGCTTTCTTAAATGTCTGCTGTTATGGGAACGCACCGTAAGTCAAACTGTTTAACTTTTCCCCCTGCTTTAGTGTCTTGGTGGGATGCCACACACTCTGGCAGTAATGCTCACTACAGTAGTAATTTTTATTTATTTACTTATTTACTTATATTTTTATTGATTGATTGATTATTTATTTTAGATTTATTTATTTATTTATTTATACAAGCACTGGGTACAGTCAGAAGTGCGGGAGGGTGAGAGAATTCACCAGAGCCAGAGCAGGAAGCAGAACAGGCAGAAGGACCAAAGTACACTGCTAAGGGGAGCAGTGGGCGGCAGGAGAGGTCTGCGCACCATGTGGGACCTTCACCCAGCGGCTGGGGATTGAACTGGTGCTGTGGAGGCTGTGGGCAACTTCGCAACCCAGCACTCAACCGCTGCGCCACCGGGGAGGCCCCTACAGTAGTAATTTTTAAATGAGTATTGGGAAGGGTTGGATGGTGGGCATTTGTTGAAAACGTCTTCTCATTCTGATCTGACTGTAGGGTGGCTGAAAATGATTGCTTTAAATATGGGAGATGTCATCTAGCATATCTGTACTGTAGTAAAGTTACCACAGCCTCTTGACTTTACCGTGCTAAAAGTTTTGGTTTTGTCCAGTCATATGCAAAAGGGTTTTAACTCTCAAAAGATATGATAAAACCAAAGCATACACCAATTTTTAGTGGTCATTATGAACCAGTAACTTTCAAATACCTGCTTTTTTAATGTTTACAGTAATTTTACCTCCTGCTGGGAGATAACAGTGGGGATACAAACTATCACAAGTATTTTTGAAGCAAAAATTGTAAGCAAAGACAATGAGTTCAATCTTAATGATTAATGGCTTTGAGCTTTAGCTTCATCTGCTGCTAAGACCAGCTATTGAAGTCCTAAAGTTGGGGTCCCTCTTCCTTGAATTGCCAGATTCTTGTTCTTTAGGGTTTTTCCCCCCCTCAACTTTATAATTCTGGCTCTGCTTTTTTGCTTGTGTTCTGGGAGACATCATTTCTTGTTCTATTTAGCTCTTGAATTCTGGACCTTCCTTACCTTTCCACGTACTTTCTCTGCCTCTTCCAACCCTGAGCTGCATGCAGCCTTTGAAATTTTCTAGGTCTTGAATAACTTGTATAACTTCATTTGCGGTAGAAACATTCTGTCTTTTCTTTCCTTGTAGTAGAGGGCTATGCTCCTGGTATTTAGTTTTTCTATTTCCTATTTCTCTAGAGAAGGTACTGTTGAACTTCAAACAGGGCTGCTTAACTTATTTGATCCTCTCTTGCTTTTGGCCTAAAGGTGTTTGCTGGATCAATGCCACCTGTCTGTGTCAGTAAGGTGTAGTTAGTTATGTGTAACTGAAAACCTAACTAAAGACTTTAAATAATAGGAAGATTCCAATCTCATGTATGTAGGATAGCTTCAGGGTTCTTTTGATTTTCTGCTCTGCCATCCTTAGCCTGTCCTGTAGGCTGCTCCCCTTGTGGCTGAAGGGGGCCTGTTAACGGTTTCAACAGAAGAGGGAGGATTTCTTGTTAGGTGTTGCCTTTATTTATTTATTTATTTTTTAAATTTTATTTATTTTTTTTAATAGAGGCATGTTTTATTTATTTATTTGTTTGTTTGTTTTGTTTATACATGCACTGGGTACAGTCAGAAGTGCGGGAGGGTGAGAGAATTCACCAGAGCCAGAGCGGGGAGCAGAGCAGGCAGAAGGACCGAAGCACACTGCTGAGGGGAGCAGCGGGCGGCAGGAGAGGTCTGCGCGCCATGTGGGACCCTCCTCTGGTGGCCGGGGAGCAGCCGGGGATCGAACCGGCGTCGCAGAGGCTGCGGGCAGGTTCGCAACCCAGCGCTCAACCGCTGCGCCACAGGGGAGGCCCAGGTGTTGCCTTTATTAATGGGCAGCCTTTTTCAGAAACCCCTCATAGACTTATCCTTGTCAGAATTACAGCACATACCTCTTCCCAAGTCCATCTCTAGAAGGGTAAGTGAAATGGAATCAGTTGACTTAGAGTAATCAAGATCTAGTCTCCTTGGGCTATAGTCTGTGAACTTTCCCAGGGAATGTGGCCTGAAAGGGCAGGGTAAATAACCAAATAAAAAGTCAGGGTCTGCTGCAAACCTCCACTGTAAAGTCAGGTCTAGTCATTTTCTCCAGGAGCAAGAATATCTCACTCAGGAGGTGTCTCCTTATCATTAATGTGGACTTGACGTTATGTGTTCTTTCTTGTCTCATCTTCCCAATAAATTTACTTGGCGTTTTTAATGTGCTTCTTGAGTGTATTTTCTTAAAACAAATGCTATTGATGTTTCTTTATTAGTAAAAATTATGACCTTGGCACTCACTCTGCATATTTTCTGGTCTTTTCCTCTTGGGTTCTACAGCCTCCTACTTGTGCCTGTCAATAAGGAGGGTTTCCCCAGTTGCTCTTTAGATTTTCAATCTGCAGCTTTCAGTTTTGATAGTTTACTTGTCCTGGGATCTTTCTGGAAAATATATCAGGTTGTTTCTGGGATCATCACTTGGCACCATGGACTGCCACAGATATATCAGGTCAAAGATATGGAGATCTTATTTGGGTTTTGCAGAGAAGCTTGCTGAAGACTTCCGTCCTGTAGTTTGTTTATTTAATTGATAGCTGTTGTCCACAATATGGACTTAAGTAAACCAAATTATTTTCTAACATTTTTACAAGCAGACAGTGGAAGCTTTTTACAAAGCATTCTTTTACAGGTGTTACAGTAGTTAAACAAGGAGGCCATTAGATTGGGGTGGCTTCTAGTGCCTTTGGTAGACTATGTATATATACCAGAACCAAAGCCAAAGATAGTGCAGTTGGATCTAAGAAAATGAAATTTATGAAGAGGAAATTTGGACATACAGAGAGGCATGCTGGGGTCACATACACAGAAGAAAGGAAGCCATCAGCTTAGCAAGAGAATCTCCAAAAGATACCAAACCTGAAGACACTTCGATCTTGGACTTCCAACCTCCAGAATTGTGAGACAATATTAATTTCTGTTGTTTAAGTCACTTACAACATGTGCATGGTAGCAACACTGTCAAATAATTAGGTAAGAGTCTTAGAGACTTCTAACACTAATTGTGTGTATACACATGCATATCAGTTTTAATTTTTTTAGGTAATTAATGAAAGTCTAGTTCATATTAGGAAAAATAACTTCTCATTGTAATTTAACCATAAATTGTGATGGTAGAATATTCTGGCACTTGTGCTATTGTGTATAAATACATAGAGAAACTCTTGGACCTAATGCACCCAGACATCAGTGTATATGTCCACCCCACAGCTCTATTAGTATAAACTGGTATCTCGGTGGAACTGGATGTATGTGTACTGACCTTGTGCCAGTCCCTTCATGGGGCAAGTAAACAAATATGACTAAACAATGTAAACTGATAAAGTGAACAAGGGAGTATTTTTTTCAAAGATTTTTATTGTACTAGGAAGACCCATATACACCATATACACCTTAATACACTAAAATCTATTTTAAAAGTTACCATTTCCAAAGAAGGGAGAATACTAAGACTAGCTATCCCAGATTTTAGATTAACATATAATTTGTAATGACAAAAAATATTTATTTTGTGAATATATGTGTGTAGATATACACATGTAAATACATATATGAAAAGCCTAAAAACGTGGAATTATTAACATGGGACTATGTTTAGTGACTGTATGGTGTTGCCACTATATTTTCCTTATAATTAAATGTATGTAAGTAAAAAAAGTAATAAAAGGAAATCAAAAGAAAATCAACAAAAAGGGAAAAAATTATCAGTGAATTCTCACAATTGTGGATTTATCCTAATTTAACCATTCCCTTATGATAGATGCTGAGGTAGTTTCTAGTTCCCAATTCAAACCCTCAGAGCTCAGGGAAAAAGCTCACTTTCATGAACTCACATCATCAGGAATACAGCATCCTTTCATTTTCTATATGACAAATTAACTTTCAGTTTGCCTTCTTAGCTTTTCCGGAATACCATAGACCTATTCTCATCTGGGTGTGATTATAGTCTGTAGATTTTCCAGACTCTGGAGGAAGTGGTGCTCATAGGGAGGTTTTATTTGCCAGTAAAATGCTTTTGTTCAGAAGGATTCAGCAGATAGGTAGTGCCCAAAGTGCTTCCGGAGGCAGTATGGAGCTTGGAAACTATCCCTTAGAGAAGTGAATAGGGACAATAACCACTGCCTCCAAGACAGTAAAAACCTCCATTTGGGGTTTCAAGTGGTTTCTCCTTCTACCTGCATTATTCTTGTCCCAAATAGGATGACTTCATTTTCATTATCCTGTAAATTGTACTGATTCTGTATCAAAAGAAAGGAGGTCTTGACCTTGTTCTGAGAATGATATTTCTACCTCCTGAAGTTCAGGCCTTGGTGAGCTTGCAGCATGTGGAGCTGAGCCTGACAGTCTTCTTCACTGAGGCACAACTGGGGTCCAGGCTGGACCTCTTTCTGTGGGTTATATCTTTTCTAAAAACCTGTGTGTGGTAGGAATTGACTAAACAGGCTTGGGATTTCTACATATTGCTGGTGCAGTTGGATGAGATGGTTCTCCATTGATTGCTGTGGCCGCCAGTCTTACTGTGTTCCTTCTCCAGGATCCCATTCTGCAATCAGAGCCTGGCAGCCCTCATCCCACCACTGCATAATGTAAGATATGTCCAGATCCTGTGACTGGTGCTTTTTGTGCTCAGGATGAGGCTGAGAACAGTCCTTCACCTGCACTACTCTTGTGCCAGTCTGTTCTTTGTGATTCTGGCACTTTTCTTGGTTTGGGGGCAATAGGAAGGCAGTCTCAGTATCTGAGAGGTCTCCTCCTAGAGTTGGTGGTATTGGCACGTAACTCCCAAGTGTCAGAGTAGGAGAGCTGTCTCCTCCCTTTGCAGCCTGTATGGGCTGCACCATCCTGACATTTGGTCCTTGGATCACACACGGAACAAAGGACACATGGGATGGGAGATGAGCAGGTAGAAATGTTTGTTTCTGGCTGAAAGATTTGGAGGAAGGAAAATGATGAGACCTGCCTTTAAGAGTGGAAAGGTCAAATTCATGCTGCTGAACTATTAGATCAGGTCTCCCACTTGGGTCATCTACCAAGGAAGTCATGGGCTCACTTCTGCTCTGCCCAGGGTACAGAGATCTTCTGTTCTGAAGCCACAGATATGTGAGAAAAAGGGAGACATGGACATCATAAGACATGGCTTTGGCTGTGTTCTCATGCTGTGTAAAGCAAAGGAGCTATTAATATAGGCCTTACTAGAAGGATGGCTATGAGTATGAAATTAAATACTCTTGTGTTGGTGTAATGTACATAAATGTGTATATAGATAACATAAATGGATAATACACAAATAGAGGTCAACACACTCAGCAATCAACTATTGATGAATTAAAACTGGCTGAAAAGACATGTTCTAGAATCCTCTAATTATAACAATAATTCGGAAAACAAGCTCTCTACTAGGTTGATATTTTCCCCCTCATTGCAAGTATGTGCATAAGAATACATATAAATTTGTGTATAAATCTGATCCAGTGTTATAAAAACAAATAGGTGTTTTTGAGGGTTTATGTGTTGAAACCTATGAATGTGGTTCCTAGTCATAAGCATTTATCATTTACTAAGTCAGTATCCCCATTATGTAGAAAAAGGAGCTCAATATAAACAACTTTTTCCCCAGTTGGAGGACATTTGGTTAGATATCTAGATTTTTGGGAGGTGTCAAAAATGGGGGGGGGGGTTCCCATTTTTGTAGGCAGTTTTTCTAGGCTAGGAATGATGAAAAATAACCTATGTGGCACAGAGTAACTCCTCACAAGAAAGAAATGTTTGGCCCAAAGTGAGAACAGTGCCAAGCTGTAGAAAACCTGACAGTGCTCTCAAAATATGTATAAACTATTTTCCTGCTGGTGATTCTAACTGACTATACCACTGGCAGTACAGAGAAGACATATTTGGTCCACAGACAAAGAACTTACTTGAATTCTTGATTCTGGAATGCCTGTTTGTTTAGCCCCCTTTTTTCTGGTTGCAATACCAGGGAATTGGTTCCTTTCAAAGGCTTGAATTAGGATGTTTGATTGAGATCTTGTGACAAATATCTGGTCTTGTCTGGTTTCTTTTGGTAAGTATTCTGGAGAACACGGGAACAAAAAGATAGCTTTTAGGACATTTTTCATATTTGAACTAGAAATTCAAACTTGTGAAGATAATGCTGAACTCACTTACTCCCTCCTAATTCCCCTTGGTGACAGAAGGAGAGCACCCTGCCCTGTTTAGAGCAGCAGGACCATAAGGTCCAAAGATTTGCTTGCTAAGAACCTACCTGTCCCAGCCAACTGTGTGCCCATGCTTATATTTCTGACATCAGGGTGCCCAGAACAAGCTGTAACTGGCTCCTAAACACAGGATTCTTCGTGGAGAATTTGGGCACAACATTGTAGAATCATAGCCCCTCTCAAAGAAACCCACTAAGGAAATGCATCTGGACTGGTGGGTTCTTACCTTGAGTCCAAGTCTGAGGCTCGTCCTGTGCCTGGATTTGGTCTTTTCCTAAGTAACATTCAGATTCCAACTGTCTCTGTTTTGTTCTGTGGTTTTTAAACCAAATCTACGTGGGAGAACAAGACATGAAAGTCCTGTAACTCAGTCTATGTCATTCCAAATACCAGTCCAGTTAAACAAGACTGATTTTATCAACTGCCATTGGGATAATATCCATAAGAGAAAGGTGATATATTCCTAGGAATGATATTTCCATTAGCATATAATTCAGAACACACAATCTGGTCTCAGCTCAAATTAGCATTTCTCATAAGGTTATCTTCATGGTATCCCAAGTAAATTTCCCTAATTTAGGAGGCACTTTTAGTTCTCTCAAAGGAAATGAGTATTTCTTTCTTCGTCTCTTTCTCCCTCCTCCTCTCTCTAAGCTGATCTTCTGTGTCTGAATGTCTTCTTTTGCTCTCATTATCTTTTCAGAAGAAATACTGTTTCGGGGGCCTCCCCGGTGGTGCAGTGGGTTGAGGGCAGCGCTGTGGAGCTGTCCACAGCCTCTGCAGCGCGGGTTCCATTCCCGGCTGGCCAGGGAGATCCCCACATGGCACAGCAGACCTCACCTGTCGCGCCTGCTGTGCCCCTCAGCAGTGCTTTCGGTTGGTCTGCCTGTTCTGCTCCCCACTCTGTCTCTGATGAATCCTCTCACCCTCTAGCGCCTCTGGCCTGTACCCCAGCTATTGTATAAATAAAAAATAAATCTTAAAAAAAAAAACTATTTTGTAATATACAATACACATGGAATTGATCTTGGAAAACAATTTTTTAAATTATTAGAATTAGTTACAATTAAGAGCTAGGCTGGCATCCACATTTCCTCTTTCTTTTTCCTCTTTTTTTTTTTTTTTTAAGTTTTCACTGGAAACTGCATCACATTTTCTTTCTTCAGACCATAGTTAGCTATAGATTGGGAGACTCCAAGGGACTGTGTAGTATCCTATGCTGTAAAACATGTCAATAACATAACCAATAGAACTCTGCTTGCTTCCTCAGAATTGTGATTTCTAACTTCGAGTGTTTTATTTTGATAATTTGATAATTCTTAAGTTTTAGGATGTTAGTGACAACTAGTATTTGACAAACTACTCTTATATCCAAGGCATAGTGCTAAAAGGTTATATCCTTTAATCAGTATTTTCAGGTAAGAAGTCTTAAGCACAGGTGAAAACTAATGAATAAATTAATGAACATTAGACAGAGTCAAACATATCCTACATTGTTTTCTGGACTTGTCATCCTCCACTTCAGTTCAAATAGCTGCTTCTTTGCAGCTTATTATCAGACACTACCATAGAATTTACTTTCTTGCTGGAACTATATGACCACTGACTCCTATATCCAGAACAAATGCATAAAGAAAAAAGGAAAATTTCTCCCCAGCATCTCCTCAGACTGAGGACCTTAAAGCCACTGGCTTCTTGAAGACTCTATATTTGATAAAAAATCTGAACTCATTTTCATATTGATCTTCATTGCATTAAATACTATTTCAACCTACTGACTTGGAGAAGATACTTGTTCATCATACACTGGACAAAAATTGAATACCCAATATATATAAAGATCTCATGCAAGTTAACAACAAAACAACACAATAAGTAAATGGGCAAAGGACTTGAACAGAAACTTCTCCAAAGAAGATGTACAAATGGCTAACAGGCATCTGAACAAATGCTCCACTTATTATTAGGGAAATGCAAATCAAAACTGCAACGGGGTACACCTCATATCTGTAAGAATGACCTCTATCAAAAAGCTGTGTTGGTGAGGGTACAGTGAAAAATGAACTCTTGTTCACTGTGGTAGGAATGTAAACTGGTATAGTCTATGTAAAATGGTATGGAGATTCCTTAAAAACCTAAAAATGGAATTACGGTATGACCCAGAAATATCTCACACACATATTTTTCCAAAAAATGCGAGAACACTAATTTGAAGATTTGTGCACTTGTGTGTTCACAGCAGTATTATTCACAATAGCTAAGACATGGAAACAGCTTAAATGCCCATCAGTAGCTGATTGGATAAAGAAAGTGTGGTACATATACTCAAAGGAATAATACTCAGCTACTAAAAAAGATGAAATCTTGCCTTTTGCGACAACATGTACCCAAACTTAAGGTGATTAAGCTAAGTGAAATAACTCAAAGTGAAAGACAATTATTGGATGGTTTCTCTTATATGTGGAATATAGAAAAAGCAAATGAAATAACACATCACAACAAAATGACTCATATCTGTGAAAAAATGTAATGGTTACCAGAGGCAAGAGGAGTAACGGGGTCAGGAAGGAAGGGTAGAGGGTGTCAACCTGATAGTGCAACAGACACTAGAACTTAAGTGTTGGGTGAGGTGAGGTTTATGCACCTGTAGAGGTGAACATGTACCCCTGAAGATTATATGGTATTGTAAATAAATGGTAAATCAACAAAATTTTATTTTGAAAAACTGTTTGTGTTGTTATATTGTTTATAGCTATCTCTTTGCTAATTGAAACCAACTTAGTTTTAATTTCCATTAGTAGTTATTCAAAATAATACAACACGTGATTTTACTTCATACACTTCTGGTATGAATCATACCAGATGTTTCACTAAGCGGAAAAAAAAGCTGAGAACTGGGAATCATACATGATTCCTTCTCCCCCCATTCCCTTCTAAGTACATTTCCCCTCATAATTACATATTAATCACTGTGCAGTATATCAATACGTAAGGGTATCATATCATTATAGTGATCCAATTTTCTATATTCTCTAAATCTCAAAATATGATTTAATTATCATCTGTTGGGAAAGGCTGGACCTTACTCTTTCTTCATCAGTACATACATTTAACCACTATCTCCACCATTGGTAAAAAAAAATATAGAGAGTTCTTATTTTGTTTCTACTATTATAAACAGAAAATACTTGGGAAGCAACATACCTGACATAAGAGAATTGTCAAAGTGCTGAGCCCAGCTCTTCTCTTCACCTTGACTTACAGATAATGAAATAGAAACCTAATGCATACCTGAATTTTAGGCTCTGGAATACCAATTTCCTTGGCCATTTGTTGCCTGGAAGCTTTATCAGGGTAAGGGTTGTGTTCAAACCATTTCTGGAGGATATCCTTTTGGCTCTGGTTGTAAACAATCCTGCCTTGCCAGGCTTCTTTTTGTAGCATGCCTGATGAAGAGAAAATGGGGCGAGGAGTATGAAGGATATATTTCTGGATTAAAAATTCTTAAGTGAGCATATGTCATGTTTGTTTCAGGTTGAAAGCCTGTAGGTTTGATGTTTTTATTTTAGGGATACACCTAAAGTTGTGCTAAATTTGGAGACAGAGGTTGAATACATACATACATAACATTTATATACACATACACACATTTATACACACATAGAATTAGAAAAAAGAGAATCTGCGATCTGAGTTACCAAAGGAAGTTACTGAAAGTCCACAAATTACATGTTAGAAAAACAGGAAGCATAGGAGCTAGGTAAATATTAATGGAAATAAAACACGAAAAAATTAACAGTATAAATAAAACTGATACTTTGTGATGAAAACATTTTAACAAGATTAAATGTAAAAACAGAACAAACATGTGGAATATATTTTAAAGTGTTAACTTTAAAACTTTCAATAACCCATGCATATGGAACTCATGGTGTCATCTTAAATTTGAAATTCCAGTCACCAAAGCATCCACCAATCCTCTGAAACAACTTACCACTGCAAAACAACTCCTACTCCAACAATCTAGCCCTCTAATAGTAACTAATTTTAACTTGGAAAAATGAACCATGGCATTATCAAAGAAGACAGTAAAAAGCAGATGGGAACTTAACACTTGCTGTGCTGTTCGAATATATCTTGGAAGAAATACTTGGATTCCATAGGGAGTGAGCAACTAAGCAGTTCCCAAGACACAGGATTTAACACCTACAGTGACCCACCCATTTCTTAGATACCCTTTTACTTAATCCCTTCTTTAAATATTTAACACCTTTAGAAACTTGAAGTAGTCAGATTCAGAGGAAGTATAGAGTCAGCTATTTTTACTTATATATTATCTCTTTCCAAATACCTATTATATCTTTCCAAATCTCTTTCCAAATCCGATTTCTATTATAGCTTTCCAATATTTGTGCTCTCTAGTTTACATATATATAAATGTGTTGTCCTGTGTAACATTTTAGTACTCTTGTTTCTTATTTTGGTTTGAGATAATATATGGTTATTCTTTGTACTTTTTCTGTTTTCCTTTCTGAACTTATTCTCATCATCGATAGTGGAGTTTAGATGTCATCATCGTGGCTAGTTTACATATTCCATAGTTATTCAAAAAACCATTAATCTAGGTGTAAATAAAAGGCTTTTTCTAGTTGACTGGAATATGTATCACCTGGATTTAAATTAAAGAGATTATCCTGTGTAATCTGGGTGGGACTCATAGAATCATTGGAAAGTTATAAGAGCAAAGCTTCAACATTCCAAAAGAAATCACCCCTCTGGACAGCTTCATTCCTACCAGAGTTTCAGTGTGCCCTTCTAAAGGCCTGCCCTGGAATTCCCATTCTTGTCTGTTCAGCCCCCACAATTGTATATTCCATGTGATACATGTATACATTTATATGATCTCACTAGTTCCTTATTGACTGGATTCAGAACACTGTTGATTCTCTTGTTGATTGATATAAATGTTACACTGCAGATGGGTCTGTGAGAACAGACAATATGTATGTGTGTGTGTACTTTGGTGATCTGATCAAAAGAACCAACACCATATGAGGTAGTTGCTGAGGTCAAGGGAAATAGGCATTTTGGTGAAGGAAATAGTTAAACAGGCGGGCTACTACATGTGACCATTTGCAGAAATAGCATACTAGCTCTGAGAATTGTTACGTTTGTATATATATATGGACAAAATATTTTTCCTGTTATCCCTTAATGATCTAATGTAATATATAATAGTTAACCTAAATCGTTGTATTTAAGGGTTCTCCAAAGAGAAGGATGCACATTACCCAAGGATGTTACATCTGCCTTTGGAGAAAGGGCTCGCAAGTTTCTATTGTAGGCAGAAATATCACTTTGTCGTTATATTTGGGAATTATCTACGGTGTCAGGAGAGGTGTATAGTTTCCAGGTTGACAAAGTGTGGACAGAAATAGTTTTATGTGTCAATATTGCTAGGCTATAAACCCTAGTTATTAAAACACCGCTCTCCCTATTTCTGTGACGGTATTTTATAGCCGTGGTTCAAGTTCATTATCACTTGCGTATAACTATGGGAAATTACCCTCGATAATCTGGGTGGGCCTGAGTCAATTAACTGAAAGGCCAAAAGGCCAGAGGAGGCTTCCCTGAGAAGAGGAAATGCTGCCTGTTACGAGTCCAGCCTTACTATGCATTTCAGACTTGCCCAAATCAGCCTTCACTGTCACATAAGCAAGTTCCTCATGCTAACTGCTGCCTCTGCTTTCCAGGAACGCTGATACAGTTCCCAAATTGTTCCTTTTGAATTGATGACATTAACAGGACAAAAAGTATGTATGTGGGTTTGCAAGCAGAGGCGCTATTGGCGCTGGAAAACTTGACCGAAACCTAGAATGATGGCAACTCCTGTTTTGCCACGGTGCATTTTGGGGGTAAATATGTCAGCTTTGAAAACCTGGCAGGCAGAAAAGTGTCCAACTCTTTTGTTCAGCCGGCGACCTGGCTGCCCCCACCCTACTTCTCTGGGACCCGGGCGGTCAGCCGAGGCTGGCTGGGGAGCGATGTGAGGGCACCGCGACGTTTCGACAGACTCTGGAGAGTGTTCAAAGGACACGGTTCGGGGCCAGGCGCACGCCCGCAGCCCTCGGGTCTGGCACTTACACCTCCTTCGTCGCCTGGGAAACCAAGTCTCAACTTCCCCTGCCAAAGAATGACTCCACCATCCTGCCAGAAACAACACCCGACCTTTCTCTCCGGAGCTGGGATCCCGACCTGGGACGCTCGCCCCCAAGCCCCAACCCCCCTCCGGGGCGAGATCCCGCGGCCGACTGCAGAGGCGGATCCCCGCGGCTCCGGGCCGGCTGGACCCGCGGCGGCCCCGGGCGGGGCCGGAACTGGCCTGTGGGACCCTCGGCCTCGTCCTCGCTCCGCTGGTCCACGGTCCCGGGCGCCGGAGGTCTGAGCGCAACGGAACCGGAATCCGCCTGTTGGGGTGCCCGGAACTTCCGGCGGGGGCGGCGGTCTCGGGGAGACGCGCCCGCCTCGGCCGCGCTGCCAGCCCCGGGCGCTGCCCCCCCCCGCGCGCCCCCCCGCCGGGTCCTCGCCCGCGGGCGCCGGAGCGCGGCAGCCGAGCCTCCCGGGGCGCGCGCAGGCCGTGTCCGCGGGGCCCGCCGCGGGCGGGGGGCCTGGTGCCTGCGCCGCCTCTGCACGGGCGGGGGACCCCTAGCCAGCGGGACCCCGACTCTCGGCACCTCCCACTGTCAGAGGAAGTCCCGCCCTCGAGGAGCGCTGAGGCCTCCGGGCTGCCGGACTCGGTGACAGCCGTCCTGGTTCTTTGGGGGGAACAAGTAAGTTTGCAGCAACATGGATGGCGCTGGAAGGGATCATGCTCAGCGAAATAAGCCAGAAAGAAAAAGAAAAATACCGGCTGGTCTCCCTCATAGCAGGAATCTAGAAAACTTAAATAAGGGGCCAGGAAAATGAATAACTATAAGAAAGTGAAAACCAAAATCAACAAAAAACTATGAACCAGAGACACTCTATGGGGGCTGGGGGCGGGAGGAGAGGGATTGGGGTCAGAATGGGGGGGTTGCAATTGTATGGGGGAATATAAAAATAAAATTAAAAAAAAAAAAAAAGAACTTAGTCATCTAGCCACTCCTAGGTTTAAGAGAGCCTGGGAAACATAATCTGTAAGTGGTCTAATGTAACACGAGGGAAAGGGTATAAAAAGGTATTTTGTTGTTTTAGGCTAACTAGCATGGTACTAATTATAGTTATACTCAGATTGGTCTCTGAAAAAAAAAATGCATACATTGTGCAAAGATGAAAAATGATGTAAGAATTATATAAAATAAAATATTAATAAAAAAACCCAAATAAGAATCTTGGGCAAATCAAGACCAAAATAGGAAGTAAAAGTATAAAAATGAAAACTAGCACGGTCCTCTGTGTGCTCGAGGAGTGGAAAAGTTAAGGGGATGTTGGAAACGATTTTTTGGAAATAAATTTGAAAATGTATAGGAAACAGACCCGTATTTAGAACAACTAAGCGTCCCAAAGCTCACCCCCATATTGGTTGGCTAGCAGTCATTGAAGATCTGAAGCCCGTAGTTACCAAACTTCCCATAAGGCATCTGAACCATATCGAAGAATTTTATTTCAAAATTCAACTCAACTTTTAGGGAAGGAGTAAATGATGCCAGCCTTTACTCATGAACAAATCTTTTCAAAATCTTAAACTACTGGCAGCTGTAACCCAGCAAAATGTGAAAAGAATGCCATGACCTCCACTGGGATTTTTCTCTAATCACGAAGTTCTCTAATAAGAAATTCAAATCACCACATGGAACAGATTGTAGGAGAAAACTCATTTGATCACTGTAATAGATGAATAAATGGAAAACTTAAAAAAGAAATACCAAGAACCTGAACACAATAAAATAAAGGGCACTCCCTAATAGGTTACTTGCTTTTTATAGGACTACAGTATGTATCAGCCTTCCATAATACCTAAGAAGTAGTCCAGTCTTTGCCCTTGTGTCTTACTTTTTACATTATTTCTTTTTTTTATAATTTTTTTTTTTTAATTTTTTTTTATAGAGGCATGCTTTATTTATTTGTTTGCTGGTTTGTTTGTTTGTTTTGTTTATACATGCACTGGGTACAGTCAGAAGCGCGGGAGGGTGAGAGAATTCACCAGAGCCAGAGCGGGGAGCAGAGCAGGTAGAAGGACCGAAGTACACTGCTGAGGGGAGCAGCGGGCGGCAGGAGAGGTCTGCACGCCATGTGGGACCCTCCTCCGGTGGCCGGGGAGCAGCCAGGGATCGAACCGGCGCCACAGAGGCCGCGGGCAGCTTCGCAACCCAGCGCTTAACCGCTGCGCCACCGGGGAGGCCCCTTTACATTATTTCTTACTTGAATTTGAGGGTTCTCTTGAGTACTTGGAAGAGTTTCTCTGTGGGTCACATTTAGCAGCAGAACTGCTGAATATTTTCAACTTAAATGTTTATAAGGAAAAAAAAAATCTTTGCTTTCTCTCTCTGTGCTTCTGAAACCAAGTGTGTGGTTCCCCCTCCCCTTCAACAATTCTGACATTAGCTGAATTTCCTACACCCAGGTAAATTCTGATACTATCTACATGGAGTTAGCAGCAGATCTCACAAATTAAGGGCACAGTCCTTGGGATTGCTCTCTTATGTTCGTGCACTTTAGACATCCACAGCAAGTCTCAAGTTGGCACCTATATAGCTGACCAAATGGCTATAATTTGGGGGTTCCCATTTACTCCCTCCTGGGGTTCATGATAGAATAACTTACAGATCTAAGAACGGTTTTCTTACTAGATTGCTGTTTTGTTATAAAAGGCTACGACTCAGAAAATGACTTACTAAATGAAGTAAATATCAGCATTGCATTGGAAAGTTGTACAGGACACGAGTGATTATGCAAGTTAACGTGTAGTGTGGTGAATTTGGATCAAAATATAAAAGAAACGAAGACAAAGAATTACACCATATCAGAAATGGTATATCAAACTCTTTACAGTGATTACATCAGGAGTACGAATTTGGAGTCCAAGAATTAAAAGTCTAAACTTTTACCTTCTAATTGTATTTCTGAAATTTCATAAACAACATGAATTACTTTACAAATAAGCTGTTAGAATTTCTCAAATAAAAATGGGAAAAAACACAGCACTCCATTTTTAGTACTTTTAAACATAAAAGTTCCAGGTTTTTCTCCAAAGACCAAGACACAGACGCCTTTATCCATGGGGTTAATTTGTTTGGGCACTCGGTTCCTCTGGGTCTCCTTGCTGAAGACCTTGGCAGTGGTCATGACCCCATGGCTGTCTCGGAAGGTGCCTGCTGTGGTCAGCTGGGTCACTGTCCATTGGCTTGAGAACAATTCCCTGCTGCTGCCTTGAAAGGAGAGCAGCACTTGCCTTAGATTTTCATTAGTCAGGTGCTTTGACAGCTGCTCCTGGAGCTGTTTTTCTATCTGTTCTTGATATAGCTGAGGCTGGGAGACGGCTTAAGAGTCATAAAGCCAGTCATTGCGTTCCTGGGCGTGTTGCTCCTCCGTGCTGCATACAGCAAGCACAAAACAAAGAGCTGGGGCCTGTATTCTGGCTTTCTCCTTCCCCTGCCCAATTCCTGTCAAAACACTGCATGGACCATGTAGCACAAATGCAGGTTGGTGAACTGTGGCTGGGAAAAGAACAGGCAGGAGAAGGTCCCCTTTCTGTGTAACAATGACACCTAAAAGCACTACTTGATTCATTTGTATTGCCTGGGGCCACAGGCATAGGTCTCTCTAGAGGGTAGAGAGCAGCTCCACCCACCAGATTCTCCTGGGTATAGGAGCCCTGCTCATTGGTGGTGCTGGAACATGCAGCCTGGGTGTCCTGGAGGTTTAAAGGCTGCTTGGCTGCTATTTGGCCATTTTCTTGTTTCCACATAATAAATAGTCTTTGTCTCTCTTGACATGGAAGTCGGGCTCTCTTGTTCTGGAACCAGGTCTAAAGAGAAGATAAAATTGTTTTATCAAACCTACTTATGGAGGTCTTTTCTTTAATGCGTTTCTATACTGTAGGAGGAGTTTTTACTTAAGCTTTTTTTTTTTTTTTTTTTTGCAGCTGGGGTTTCTAAGAGTAGGTTAGGAGTGTGAGAAAAGCTCTTTCCCAGGGTCGCACCTGTAGTTACAGAGGTTGTGCATCATTTCTCCAGACCCACAAACTAATCAGCTGAAGATATGACCTATGGTTAATGTGTAAATCAGTGTCTTTCAGAATCTGAGACCTACTTATCTTTCTACCCTTGTTCTCTAAGAGAGGCTCTCTTAGAGTCTTCTAGCTACCCTAACACTACACATTGCTCCCACAACTGTTAACTCACTCAAGCTGCCCCCCACAAGGATGAATTAATGAAGTACTTCCTGATATCCTAGACTCCATATCTTATATGCACATAATTCTTACAAGCTTTCCAACTCCACAAGTAAAACGAACAATTCTTTGTCACTACTTGGACACATATTTGTTGTATGGCCCTAATTATTTTACTTAACTGCTCTAGTACTCACAAAAGAGGATAATACTAAAACTCCAGGGATTTGAGAGTGGCAGATATGAGGGAAAATTTTTCCCCTAAGCTGAACTAATAAACCACAGGAAAAATAAAAAAGCAGTTTTCCATATACTAAAGTCAAAACTTTGAACTTATCTTGTCCTTCACTTGTCTTTCATCACATTTGATATAGCAGTAAATACTGTCTGTCCTACTTCCAAAATGCACTAGAAAATGTAGTCCTGTCCACTTCTACAACCAGCAAGTTGTCCCAACCACCACCACTACGACCAGTTACAAGGACATCCAGATTTGCCTGACTGCAATCTAATTTTCACAACATATATCTATCCTCATATAATACTCGTATAATGCAGTTATATAATGAAACACTTTTTCTCTGTGATAAAATGCTAGCACGCTGTTTTCTTCCCATTTCTTCACATGTAATCCTTCACATTTCTCATATTGTGTTTGTGTGTGTGTAGATGCATTATATGAGTGATCACTCCCATCTCACTATAAGAATTTGATGTCTCCCTATAGTATCCTCTGTCTCCTATGTACCTATACTTATTGCACTTTAATTTCTAGGAAATACATGAGGTCTGGAACTTACATATATTACAAATGATTCACATTTGAATTGTTTCGCAAGTTTTTCTCTTGTTGAAAAATCCGGGTAAGGATTTTGTTGAAACATCTCATTCAGCCTATTCGATTCTTCTGGAGTAAATTTATGTCGGTGTTTCGTTTTTCCTTTGCATTTCTGTGTCTCTCTTACTCTGTCGTTATCATCGTCTTTATTTGGGTGACCTGTCAAACATTAAGTGAAGAGAACATTGGAGAGTACTGGTAATAACCACACCAAAGAAAGATTTCTAAACAATTGTCAGCACAACTGACATACCCGTTCATAAAATAAATTCGTGGACTGACCTTGTAGTCACTCACAACAATAAGATAACAAATGCAAGGGGGGGACTGGCAAACCACACCAGTAGGTCATGTATGTCTAATCAATAGTGGTTTTTATAAATATGGGTTTTTTGAGACACCAGTCATTTATGTACTGTCTATGATTGCTCTCAAACTACCATTGCATTGGCCTATGGCCAACAAAGTCTAAAGTATTTACTATCTGGATCAGAGAACTTATCTTTAATTACAGGGAAATATTTTACAATTATTATAATATGTAAAACACATAAACTACTGTTAGTAGACAGTGTAGCTTATGAGAGAATAAAATTCAAGACTGAAAGGGAACATAATGTGGGCTTCTGGGTGCTGATAACACATTTATCTGAATACTAATCCCAGGAGTGTGGTGGCCTGTGGAAATCATTGAAATGAACATATGTATTGATATCTGCTTCTTGGGTTGCATGCATTTTAGTAAAAAGTTTTTTTTTTTTTTTAAGATTTATTTATGCATACAAGAACTGGGGTACAGGCCAGACTTGCGTGGTAGGTGAGTGGCTTCACCAAAGAGAATGGGGAGCAGAACAGGCAGATCTATTGAAATACACTGCTGAGGGGAGCAGTGGGAGAGACAGGAGAGGTCTGCTGGCCATGTGGGTCAGCTCCCTGGCCAGCCGAGGATTGAATTTGTGCTACAGTGGCTAGTGATAGCTTGATAGCGCTGTCTTTAACCCCTGTGCCACCAGGGAGGCCTAAAAAGTTTTATTTTTAATAGCCTTATTAAAGCCTGTACTCTTTACTTCCCTATTATTTTCACCCTCTCTCAGCACCCTCCTGCGATAAGTTTTCCCCTTGAACATCCCAGGCAACACCCCCCTCAGGGCCTTTATGTCCTCGCCCTGCTCTTGGGAAGGACCCCACCACTCCCTCCTCAGCTTTACTTAAAACCCTTCTCAGGTTATCCTACCCTAACCACCCTAATTAAATACCTTGGAATACCTTCCCAGAATTCTCTTCCCATTTTCCATAACACTGCCATGCTCTAAATTATCAGATGACTTATTTATAGATCATGACTGACTCTTCTATCTTTTCTTCTCTTGCTTATAAACACATTAGGTTGGAAACTCCTGAGAGCGTAGGTGTTTGTGGCTCTCCTTTACTGATATTTTATGAAAGCCTAAAAGAGTACCATATAAAAGTAGCTGCAAATAGATACTTCCTGAAGGAATGAATTGAAACAATAAATGTTTATGGGCAAAGTAAGTACCTTGTATCCAACATGGATGCAGAAGCCCAGGGGCAAGCCTGGAATATTTTAGGAACAGCAAGGCAGAGAATATGAATGGGGTGTGTGTGAGGGTGAGTTGAAGAGGAGGAGGAAGCAGTTTAAACAATAATTGGAAGCCAAATCATGGAGTTTTGCTGCCATGATGGGCATGGCTTTCGTGTGAAATGGAATGGTATGGGGGAAGGGTTGTGACTAGGGAGAAATAAGTGACAGAATCAACTTGGATGTGTCAAGACACTCACTAATCCAGTATAATATTTTAATGCCATATTTAAAAAAAATCCAAAGTGGGCAAACTACTTTTTGAAAAGGAAATGTTCTTGGAACTGTGACTAGCTTAGAGAGTGGGGAGAACAAGGTAGGTTTGTTCATGTTCAGGGCTGCATTCTGCTTTTACTTAAAACTTTGATAGTTGCTCATCATGGATTTTGTGCATACATTTTTATTTTTAAATATTGCATGAAAATATCTTGATTGACAGTGTTTTATAACTTTGAAATGATTCTGCACATATAAGTTAGAGCTAATGAATAAATAAATTGGTCTTATTAGAAACCAGGGTATCTGCTGGAGAAAGAAATCACAAATATAGAAAGGTGAGAAAGACTCCTGTTTGGTTAAGTCTGAATTGGAGAGAAAAGTATAATTTCATTATTAAAAAATAAATTCCTGACTTTGTTTACTTAAAAGGCCTAGAAGCCATTAAATCTCACTAGGAATGACCACACCTAGGTCCTTAACTACATGGAAATGCCAATTCCTACTAATTAAAACCAGCATCTTCTTAAGTAAATGGCTGGCTCCAGGCCTGGGCTAGTTAGTGTAAGACAACATCAATAAAGCAAAGAAGTTAACTACAGAAGATAAACTCTACTCAAAGAGACAATGTGTATGGGCTTACGTAAGCAAGAGAATGAAATAAACAGATTTAGATCGGGAAAGAAAAAAACGAAAATCTGTCTACCTGCCGATGCCTTCTTTTGTGTATAGAAAATCCTAAGGAATCCACTAAAAACATATGAGAGTTAATAAATGAATTCAGAAAGTTGCAGGATATAAGATCAAGTACAGAAATCTCTCTTTGCTTGGAATGAACAATGTGGAAGAGAAATTAAAGCAATAATTCCATTTATAATAGCATAAAAAGAAAATACTTGGGAAAAAAATTAGATGAAAGAACATCAAAGCTCACACTAAAAAAAATGACAGAACAGGGCCTCCCCAGTGGCGCAGCAGTTGAGCGCTGGGTTGCGAAGCTGCCCGTAGCCTCTGCAGCGCCGGTTCGATCCCCGGCTGCTCTCCGACCACTGGAGGAGGGTCCCACATGGCATGCAGACATCTCCTGCCGCCTGCTGCTCCCCTCAGCAGTGTACTTCGGTCCTGCTTGGCTCTGGTGAATTCTTTCACCCTCCCACGCTTCTGACTGTACCCAGTGCATGTATAAACAAAACAAACAAGCAAATAAAATAAATAAATAAATAAATAAAACATGCCTCTATAAAAAAAAATTATTAAAAAAAAATGACAGAACACTGTTGAAGGAAATTAAAGTACACCTAAATAAATGGAAAGCTATCCCATGTACAGGAATCAGAAGACTTAATTTTGTTTAGATGACAATACTCGGGTCAACTTGATCCCCAAATTCCATGTAGTCTTTATCAAAGTCCCAGTTAAAAACTCTGCAGAAATGGGGCCTCCCCATTGGTGCAGCGGATTGAAAGCAGTGTACCCACTTGGGGCAGCAGACCTTTCCTGTCTCGCCCACTGCTCCCCTCAGCAGTATTTTTGGTCCGTCTGCCTGTTCTGCTCCCTGCTGTCTCTGGTGAATTCTCTCACCCTCCTGTGCCTCTGGCCTGTACCCCAGTTCTTATATAAATAACAAATCTTAAAAAAAACAAAACAAAACAAAAAACTCTGCAGAAATGAACAAGCTGGTCCTAGAATTGATTTGAAAACCCAATGGGCCCAGAATAGCTAAAACAACCTTGAGACAGACAAAAAAAAAAAAAAACCTTGAGTGAAACATATTTTCTGATTTCAAAACTACAAAGCATTGGAATATAATTTAAAATCCAAAAAAAGAAGTAATTCCTCACATTTCCAGTCAATTGATTTTCAGCAATGTGTGAAGACATATCAACGTGGCAAAGAGCATTCTTTAAAAAAAAATGGTGCTGGTATTTTGAGAAAGAGAAAACAACAAAAGTTTACAGGGGAAGAAACAAAATGAAACTTTCTGATAATCCTCACAATCCAGTCATGACTGTGCCATTATTACTTTCACCAGGAGCTCTCTGCTGCAGGTTTTGTATTTAATACAATTGACAGTGGTGGGGCTAATGACTTCCTTGATCGACTATAACATGGGAGCAGCTATTAGATGATGGAAATATCACTCAGTGGAACAAGATGTGAAAAATACAAGACAGAATGAGCTGATCATACAATATAACCCTTCTCACCTCATCCAGGACTAATCAATCACAACAAATCTAAGTGTGAGCCGGCATACTTCAAGACTGACTTTTTTTTTTTTAAAGATTTATTAATTTATTCATATAGGGCCTCCCCAGTGGTGCAGCGGTTGAGCGCCGGGTTGCAAAGCTGCCCGCAGCTTCTGTAGAGCCGGTTCGATCCCCGGCTGCTCCCCGGCCACCAGAGGAGGGTCCCACATGGCGCGCAGACCTCTCCTGCCGCCCGCTGCTCCCCTCAGCAGTGTACTTCGGTCCTTCTGCCTGCTCTGCTCCCCGCTCTGGCTCTGGTGAATTCTCTCACCCTCCCGCGCTTCTGACTGTACCCAGTGCTTGTATAAATAAATAAATAAACATAAATCTTAAAAAAAAAAAAACATTAGCAAAAAAAAAAAAAAAAAATCCACGTACAGGCCAGATGCCCGGAAGGGTGAGAGGATTCACCAGAGACAGAGAGGGGAACAGAACAGGCAGACTGATGAAATACACTGCTGAGGGGAGCAGTGGGTAAGACAGAAGAGGTCTGCCGTGCCATGTGGGACCCTCACAGGCCAGCCAGGAATCGAACCGGTGCTGCGGAGGCTGCGGACAGCTTCACAGCACAGCGCTCAACCGCCTGTGCCACCAGGGGAGGCCCAAGACTGACTTTTCAAAGAAAAAAGAGACAAGCAATTCTAATTGTCACATGTGAAACTTTACACAAGATTTCTGAACAAAGTCACGGTATATCAAACTGTCGTTATTTGTGAGGCAGGAAAATATACCTGGGACATTTACACCTGTAGTAAACCTTTAAGATGGGTTGCAGTTCTTTTTTAAAATTGTATTATGTAAAATTTTATCCATATACAAAATAGCATTATAAAATGAAACCAAATATCAGTTGCTCAGCTTTTATAATTGTCAATGCATGCCCAGTTCCGTTGATCCTAACCATGTCTATTCTAACGTCCCTCCAAATCTCATATCTTTTTACGTAACTAATCAGTAGGCATTTCTTTATGTCCATCTAAAAGATAAAAGTCAGCCATGATTTTATTTAATTTTTAAGTGCCTACTCCTTTTGGAAAACTTCAATGCCCAATTCTGCACTTGGTGAACAATACCAGTGTAACTGGCTGGCCACAACCCTCCTGTCAAAAGGCAAGTGATGAGGGCCTCCCCGGTGGCGCAGCGGTTGAGCGCTGGGTTGCGAAGCTGCCCGCGGCCTCTGCGGCGCCGGTTCGATCCCGGGCTGCTCCCCGGCCACCGGAGGAGGGTCCCACATGGCGCGCAGACCTCTCCTGCCGCCCGCTGCTCCCCTCAGCAGTGTACTTCGGTCCTTCTGCCTGCTCTGCTCCCCGCTCTGGCTCGGGTGAATTCTCTCACCCTCCCGCGCTTCTGACTGTACCCAGTGCTTGTACAAATAAATAAATAAACAAACAAATAAATAAATAAATCTTAAAAAAAAAAGTTAAATTTCTTAAAAAAAAAAAAAAAAGGCAAGTGATGAAACCCTAGAAAAAGTCTGGTATTCATAGAAAATAGTGTCCCCAAAAAACAAACAAACAAAAAAACCAAAAAAAACCCCACAAAAACACCTCAAAAGCTTCATTCTCCATCAAAGGCACTTACCTGTGGAAGCCATGTAGAATCGCCAGACTGGGGTCTTCCAAAATGACACAATGGAGAGCTTTGGAGCAGAATCATTTAAATGTTCAGAGGCCCCCACCCTAATTGTGACTCCACCCTAAAATTCCCCTTTGACTCACAGAACCCTCCTATTCAAATCCTATTTTCCATTTACTGAGCATCTTTAAAGATTAGTTTCTTTCTTTAATCCTCTAGTACCATATTTTATGCCCATCTTAGAGCTGAGGAACTTTGAGGAAGAGCGATTCAGAGCCGAGAGTTAAACCCGGGCAATGGGACAGCTGATCTCATGTTCATCACCACACACTTCAATCTGAGGGGGTGATATAGATTCACATGCAGCAAAATCAACAAGCAACTATAAACCAAAGACACACTATGGGGGGGAGGGGGAGGAGGGAGTAGGATCAAAACAAGGGGGGATGGGAATTGTATGGGGACTAGAACCAAGATGAAAATGCATACATTGTGCAAAAATGAAAAATGATGTAAAAAATATATAAAATAAAAAAAAAAAAGAAATAGTGCAGAGACATCCTTTATGCTGCCTACCCACTTTCAGCCATTGGTAGCATCTTGTACAATATCACAAACAAGGCATTGACACTGATAGAGTCAGGATAATGTGTTCATCACCCAAGCATCTCAAATCCCGCCCTTTTGTAGCCACACTCACTTCCCTGCCCTTCCCCCCACATTTCTCCCTGCCACTAAACTCTCCATTTTTCTAAGTTTTTCATTTTAAGAATGTTGTCATTATGGAATCATACAATGTGCAAAATTTCTTCCCACCCTTATTGAGGTATAAAGGTTTATTTATTTATTCAAGAACTGGGTGTAGGCCAGAAGTATAGGTGTGTGTGTGTATGTGAGAGGATTCACCAGAGACAGAGTGGGGAACAGAACAGGCAGATCCATTGAAATACACTGCTGAGGGGAGCAGTAGGCAAGACAGGAGAGGTCTGCTGCACCATGTGGGTAGCTCCCTGGCAGGGGATCGAACTTGTGCTATAGTGGCTGCGTATTTTTTCATAGTGCTGAGACTTAACCCCTTGTGCCACCAGGGAGGCCCCATAAACTGCAGTATCTGCAAAACATTAAAACATGACTACCCACAGGTTCTGAGAGCCGAGGAGAAAGAGAAAATAATCAGAGAAGAATGTAAAAAATACAGTGAAGACCATGCATGACCAGTCACTTCTTTGCCACCAGATTCCTGGAAGATTGCACTCTTAGAATACTGTGCTCTGCACAGTAAAATCTCATTGGTTTTCCACATCAGATCTTATGACCTTTCTCCTGATCTCACTGTTTCTACAGTTTGCTTACCCATTGTCATGGCACCAGCATTTATCTGGAAAACTGCCTCCTCCCTAACTCTCACAGTTTATCATAGAACCCTCTATGCATTGCATCCCTCTGACCTTTTGAATAGCTTCATATTATCAATATGCATTTATTCCTTTATATCTAAAATATAGGAATGTCAAGAATGTCTTGTTCAATATAACATGTGGATTACTTAGAAAAACTAAAAAACTGTGCAGAGCAAAAGAAACAATCAACAAAATGAAATGGCTACCTATGGATTTAGGAGAAAATATTTGCAAACCATATATATGCTAGGGGATTAATATTCAAAATATATAAGGAACTCAATAGCAAAGAACAACAACAACAACAACAACAACAACAAAAAACCAAGCTGCAATCTGTTAAGAAATGGGCAAAGGACCTGAATAAGTATTTTCCACAGAAGATATACAAATGACCTATAGGTACACGAAAAGATACTCAAAAATTATCAGGGAAACAGCTATTACCACAAAGAGATGACAAGTTTATTGGTAAGCATGTAAATGGTACAATCACTGTAGTAAACTATATGGTATTTCCTCAAAAAAAAAAAAACAACACAAAAAATTAAACCAGCAGATGATCCAGCAATCCAAAGGAAATAAAATCTGGGTATATTTCCAAAGGAAATAAAATCACTACCTTGAAGAGTGATCTGCATCACCATATCTACTGCAGCATTCATCACAATAGCCAAGACATGGAAGCAAACCAAGTGTCCATCAATGAGTGAATGGGTATAGAAAATGTGGTGTCTCGGGCCTCCCCAGTGGCGCAGCGGTTGAGCGCTGGGTTGCGAAGCTGCCCACAGCCTCTGCAGCACCGGTTCGATCCCCGGCTGCTCCCCGGCCACCAGAGGAGGGTCCCACATGGCGCGCAGACCTCTCCTGCCGCCTGCTGCTCCCCTCAGCAGTGTACTTCGGTCCTTCTGCCTGCTCTGCTCCCCGCTCTGGCTCTGGTGAATTCTCTCACCCTCCCGCACTTCTGACTGTACCCAGTGCTTATATAAATAAATAAATAAATAAATAAATCTTTAAAAAAGAAAATGTGGTGTCTCTAAATACAATGTGATATTGTTCGGTCATACAAAAGAAGGAAATCTCACCCTTTGTAACATGGATGGAACTTGAGGGCATTGTGCTTAGTGAAATAAAACAGAAAAGACAAATTCTGTATGACATTTATTATCTGTGGAACCTTAAAAGAATTGAACTTGAAAAAGCAGAGTGGAGGTTACCAGCAATTGGGGGTGGCAAGTGGGAGAATGGGCGATGGGTTGCTTAAGGGTATATACTTGGCAGTTAGTAGATAAGTAAATCCTGGCATTCTGATTCACAGAATGCGGATTATAGACCATAAAACTGTATCATAAACATTAACCTTGCTAGGAGAGTAATTCTTTTTTTTTTTTTTTTAAAGATTTATTTATTCATTTACACAAGAACCGGGGTACAGGCTATGTGCACGGGAGGGTGAGAGGGATTGACCAGAGACAGAGCGGGGAACAGAACAGGCAGACTGAGGAAATACACTGCTGAGGGGAGCAGCGGGCAAGACAGGAGAGGTCTGCCGTGCCATGTGGGACCCTCTCTGGTCGGCCAGGATCGAACAGGCACTGCAGAGGCTGCGGATAGCTTCACAGTGCTGTGCTCAACCCCCTGCGCTGCCAGGCGAGGCCCTAGGAGAGTAATTCTTATTTTTTTTTGAAGTGTAAATTTTATTTTATTTTAATATTTTATTTTATATAATTCTTACATCATTTTTCATCTTTGCACAAAGTATGCATTTTCATTTTGGTTATATTCCCCATACAATTGCACCCTTCGCTTTATTTTGACTCTAGTTCTCCTCTCCCTGCCCCTCCCTCCTCCTCCCCCCACCCCAGTGTGTCTCTGGTTTATAGCTGCTTGTTGATTTTGATTATTACTTTGTATCGATTAGTCTTTTTCCTGGTCCCTTATTTAGGTTTTCTACATTTCTGCTATGAGTGAGACCATCCAGTATTTTTCTTTTTCTTTCTGACTTATTTTGCTGAGCATGATCCCTTCCAGCTCCATCCATGTTGCTGCAAACTGCATGTGTTTCTCTTTTTTGATTGCTGAGTAATATTCCATGGTGTATATATACCACATCTTCTTGATCCAGTCATCTATTTTTGGGCATTTGGGTTGTTTCCATAGCTTAGCTATTGTAAGTAGTGCTGCTATAAACATAGGGGTGCAGGTGTCCTTTGGAATTACTGTTTCTGTGTCATTTGGGTAAATACCTAGGAGTGGAATTGCTGGATCATATGGAAGCTCTATGTTTAGTAGGTCAAGAAATCTAGGAGAGTAATTCTTAATTGTTTCTATCAGAAGAAGGAATGATAGGGATGATGAAACAGAGGTGTTAGGTAAACAATGGTAATCATCTTGCAGTATAAATGTGTCAGATCAATCTGTTGTATCCCTTAAACTTACACAGTATAATTATACTGCCACTTGTATCTCAAAAAAATGTGGTATGTCCATATGATGGAGCGTTATACAGCTATAAACAGTAACGATGCATCAATATATGCCATAACATGGATGGATCTTGAAAACATTATACTAAGTGTAAGAAGCCAGACACAAAAGGCCACATATTGTATCATTTAATTTAGGAGATGGCCAGAATTTAGAAATCCAAGATGTAGAAAGTAGATACCAGATCTAGTCATTTCTACTAAACCCACATCAATGACCAAAGTTTAATACCTAATTCCAAAAAGACAAGAACTTCCCCCAGGAATGTAATTCCCAGCAATCTGGAATCATCTGGTCTGCATTCAAGTGAAGTAATCTACTTAACAGAAGTAAGACTCCTTTATCTCAAGGGAGGGGGACCGGGCCTGAAATAATTCTTTCTTCCATTTTTGACTTTTTATGTGTGGGCGCCCATGTTCCAGGGATATAAGAGAGGGAGATCCGTGCCTCCCTGTGGGTTGAGATGGAAGTGGCCCTCCGGGGCAAGAGCTCTCTTGAGGGCCCACCCACATTCTGAGTATGGGCTTACAGTGGGTCTTCATCTTCCTAAAACAAATCTTGCTCCTTCCTTTGGGTGTCCTAAGGGTTTTTCTGCACACCTTTCTATTTCCCGGGTTTTCTGTCCAAGTTCTTCAGGAGAAGAATGATAAGGAGAGATGTGGGCAGTTACTGAATATTAGTTCCATGACCTCCTTCCACTGACAAATCCAAACATAAAAAGTAGCCTATACAAGAGGCTATTATTGAGGCATAGGGAATGAAATACATGCTACCACATGGATAAAACTTGAAAACACGATGCTAAGTGAAAGAAGCCAGATATAAAAGGCCATAGACTGTATGATATAAAATTAAATGAATTTCATATGTTTCATATGTTACAAAAATTAATGAATGTACAACTCTTTGAATATATGAAGAAGGACTGACTGGAACACCTAGAAGGATAAATACTATGATTATTGAATTACAGGCAAATGAAACTGTTATTTAAAAAAAAAAAGAAAAAGAGGAAGATAGTACAGAAAGGGTTATGAAATGTTCCACCACCTGGATAATTAAATGCACCCAGGAAACTTTATAAAGACAGTTAACATCTCAAGACTGTTTGCTATGAAAGAGTAAGTTAAAGAGTAACCCTCTGGGCCTCCCTGGTGGCACAAGGGTTTAAGAACAGCACTATGAAGCAGTCTGCAGCTTCTGCAGCACAAATTCGGTCCCCAGCCAGGGAGCAACCCACATGGTGCAGCAGACCTCTCCTGACTCGCCCCCTGCTCCCCTCAGCAGTGTACTTTGGTCAATCTGCCTGTTCTGTTCCCCACGCTATCTCTGGTGAATCCTCTCACCCCCCACACCTCTGTCCTGTACCCCAGCTCTTGTGTGTATAAATAAATAAATCTTTAAAAAAAATAGTTACCCTCTAAGGTGAAATTTAACCATTAGTGTTAACACTTACTAGTATGTGAGATCGACAGAACACTTATTTTAGGTTAAAATGGTCTAGCTGACAATAATGTGATTTTTTAAAAAGATTTATTTATTTATTTATACAAGAACCAGGGTACAGGCCAGATGCGTGGGAGGGTGAGAGGATTCACCAGAGACAGAGCGGGGAACAGAACAGGCAGACTAACAAAATACACTGCTGAGGGGAACAGCAGGCGAGACAGGAGAGGTCTGCTGCGCCATGTGGGACCCTTGCCAGCTGGCAGGGATTGAAACAGCACTGCAGAGATTGTGGACAGCTTCATAGCGCAGCGCTCAACCCCCTGCGCCGCAAGGGGAGGCCCAATAATGTGATTATTTCTAATCACATTGAAAAAAATTTAATAACTTCAATTTTTAAAATGAGAATATTAACAAATATTGGAAATTTCAAAAGTATCGAAAGAATAATGTGGTATTGAAAATAAAAAGACATAAAAACATAAGTCAAAAGTATCCATTCATTTCCAAGTAGTCACTTCCTTTAGTTAAACAGAAAATGACATCAGTATAAGAAACATCACTCTATTTATTGACCAAGAGATATTGCAGATGATTCTGTATTAGTATTAATAATTTGGAAAGCATTACTCTAAAGATCATGAAAATATAATATTTTATCAATCATTAACATAATATTGGCAATAATAAAATGTTTTTATTAAAAACGAAATTTCTATTTTATCATATTACATGATTATTAATAAATAGGATTATATTAATTATTTCACAACCTAATATCAGTAACAAAGTCTAGCTAATATATTAATAAAATTGGAATTTACAGTGTGTTTACTAATAAGGCATGCAATTATAATTTAAGATTTTCATTAATCATTCTATCATTAAAATTGTAATTATATCATTTAACGTTCCATTCTACTTAAGATACTTTAATGTCTTTCTGTTTTTCCAAGATCATCATACTTCTTTTCTTTTTTAAAATATATATATATATTTACATCATTGTATATTTTTGTACAATGTTTGCTTTCTCCTCTCAAGTGTCGTCCTCATAAAAGTCCCACCACCAAGTCACCCGTGAACAATCACCAGAGTTTCTTGTGCTCTTCCCGCCCCTGTTTTGATCCCTCTCCCTCCACTTCCCTTGCTGAATGTCTCCTATTTATAGTTTGCCTCCTAGTTATGTCTTTCATAATGTTTTCCTCTTGATTTCCAGACTTGACCAAAAATCAACCTATCACTGAATCATGCTGTCCTAAAGTTTGAGGCCTGTCACTGCCTGGGAGCTGTAGGAAGAAATGCATGTAAGTTTTAAAATCTATTATATTTTATTTCTAATATTGACATGAAGTCAAAAGAAAATGTGAAATTCCCAAGAAAATAAATTTGTAAATACGATGAAAATAGGTACATATGAAATGTATTTCTTCTTATTCAGACCTGGGATTCTTTGTGGAACTGTTTCATTTGCATATGATCATAATGCCCCAGCAGTAGTTCTCCATGCATACATTGGGTAAGCCACAGTGGTTGAGATACAAGTGTCCTGGCAGACAGTGTGAGACCCTGGGGTGACTATTACTTTAGGCTAAAAACCAGAAGACCTGACTTATGTGGTCAGAATCTTCATAATAGTATTCACACCTTCAGATTTCCTTTCTTACCAACATTTTTTAAAAAAGATTTATTTATTTATGCATACAGAACTGGGGTATAGGCCAGAGGTGTGGGGGGTGAGAGACAGAGTAGAGAGCAGAACAGGCAGATTGACTGAAATACATTGCTGAGGGGAGCAGCAGGTGAGTCAGAAGAGGTCTGCTGCACCATGTGGGTAGATCCCTGGCCGGGGATCGAACTCGTACTGCAGTGGCTGTGGACAGCCTCATATGTTGCATCTTAACTTCTTGCACCACGAGGGAGGCCCCTCTTACCAACTTTTATGTCATATCATATCTTCTAACTTCTAACCTTGCATCTACCTGAGCAGACACTTCATTGTCCACTCTGAGAAAAAAAATCTAGTGTGGCACTTTCTTCATATTCCTTAGAATATTATACACTGTATATATATCTATATATATCTATATATATGAATATATAGATGCATATTTATTTATTTATGAAACATTTCTACACTTATATATCCTGATAATATGATTCTGTTATTTTTATCTAAAAAACACCACTTGCCTTTCAGAAGCCTAGGTGTTCTAAATATTCTACAAGTTGGAAGGAATATAAAAATGAATCTTCTATCCAAATAAGCAGGTCTTAATTCTAACTGCTCCTGTCTTCTAATTTTGTTTTTGTTTTACTTATTCACCCATCTCTCTCACTCCACTAAGGAAATACAAAAGTGTTACTAAAGAGAATGCTTTATTTTTAAAAAAGATTTATTTTATTTATTTATGCATATAAGATCTGGGGTGTAAACCAGAGATGTGGGGGGTGAGAGGGGTGAGATGATTCACCAGAGAGAGTGGGGAGCAGAACAGGTGGATCTACTGAAATACACTGCTGAGGGGAGCAGCAGGCCATACAGGAGAGGTCTCCTGCGCCATATGGATTAGTTCCTTGGCTGGGGATCGAACTCAGGCCCAGTTGCTGGTGATTGCTTCATGGTGATAGCTTGATAACTCTGACACTTTAACCTCTACGCCACCAGGGAGGCCCTTAAAAAGAAAGCTTTGATGCTAAAACTCAGATTCCACTTTGTTTTAAGACTCCTTGATTGATGCAACTATTTAATTTATAGGGAAAAGACATTTTTGTTTACAAAAACAAACCATGAAGTCATGCTGAGTAGCTTTCAATTCACCATGGAATATATTTGCTATATGACTTTCCCTCTCCTACCCCTCACATCCAATTCTGAGACATCTCTAAGTTGGACTCAACATCAATCAAAATTCATAAACTCACAAATTCCTCTTGCATCAAGAGGAATAAAAAGTAGTTATAAAGACGTAATTGCAAATAAGATTAAAAGATAGAGATGGGGTGGGGAGAGACAGTGCCCAGTGACACAGTGGGCTGAGAACCAGATCTCTGCTGGGAGGAAATTTGCCTTGACCTGTGTTGGGCTTGTCTTGCTCCACAAGGTCACTCAGGCACATTTGAGATAGAGGGACACTTAAGGTAAATCAATACTCAGCAATGTGTTCAGGGGTCAGCTCTGATCTTGGGGTCAAGTCAGGTCCATCTTGTGCAGGCTGTCAGGAAGCCTCCAGGCTGAGACAGTTCTAGAACATCAGTTAGGATGAAAATATAGCAACCAATGGAAACCCGTATACTTGGGTAAGCTGAGGACATACCTGCCAAGCTCCAAAGTATTTAATGTTCAGTGTGATCAAAGAAAACCATCAGTAATATCAGGTAAAATGTAATGATAGAACTAAAAACTCACAAATCTTCTGCTGTGGGAGCAGGGTGTTTTCTCTGGACTCCTGTTTGCCTCCAAATAATAATCATTTAATTTGTCTTCAGAAACAAAGTAGTCAAGTAAGAGACACTATGGGAATTTTTCTTGTAGAACCCATAACAGTCTCATTTATCCATGGCCAAGGTCAGAGGAATGACCTACAGCATGCTCTGTGCCCAGCCCACAAGAATGGGAATTAGTCTGTGACCCATTAATATGAGCAACAGAATACAGGGTGACTCCTGTACCCTACCTCATTCATAGGCAACCATTCTCAAGGATCTCATGGTCATTGGGAAGGGGCCTGCTGTCGCCTGGCTAGTGCAAATTCATGTCTCTGCCTGTGAGTCACCAGGACCTGAGTGCCCACAAGGCCATGAGGATTGCAGGACAGATGTACACCCACAACTTTGTCTAATTCTCCTGGTAGCCCTGCAGCAGGAGAGAGGAACACAATTCCAGGAGAGCTAGGGCTTCCCAAGGTCCTGCAGTGGCAGGCTGCTGCTTAATGGGACCAATCTCAGTCCAGTAGAAAATTATAAACTGCCTATGGGTATCAGCTCCAGTGTCGCTGGATTTGTCAATCAGAGACAGGGAGTAGAGATGTCTACCTGGGGTTGGTCTGGGCTGGAGGTGTGGTGGTGCGTTGGTTTGTCATCTTAGTGAAGTTGTTTCTCAATGCAAGAATCCAGGGACATCAGAACAGAGAAGTGAATCAGCTCTCCTAAAAATTATTTTCATCAAATGTTGGCGAGGTTGTGGAGAAAAAGGAACTCTCCTGCACTGCTGATGGGAGTGCAAACTGGTCCAACCACTATGGAGAGCTGTGTGGAGATTTCTGGACCTACTAAACATAGAGCTTCCATATGATCCAGCAATTCCACTCCTAGGTATCTACCCAAAGGACACAGAAACATCAATTCCAAAGGGCACCTGCACCCCTATGTTTATAGCAGCACTGTTTACAATAGCTAAGATATGGAAACAACCCAAAAGCCCAAAATTAGATGACTGGATCAAGAAGATGTGGTACATATACACCATGGAATATTACTCAGCATTCAAAAAAGAGAAACACATGCAGTTTGCAGCAACATGGATGGAGCTGGAAGGGATCATGCTCAGCGAAATAAGTCAGAAAGAAAAAAATACTGGATGGTCTCACTCATAGCAGGAATCTAGAAAACCTAAATAAGGGACCAGGAAAAAGACTAATTAATACAAAGTAAAAATCAAAATCAACAAGCAACTATAAACCAGAGACACACTATGGTGGGGAGGGGTGGGGAGAGGAAAGACTAGGGTCAAAATAAGGGGGGGGGTGTAATTTTATGGGGAATATAACCAAAATGATAATGCATACATTGTGCAAAAATGAAAAATGATGTAAGAATTATATAAACTAAAAAAATAAACTATTTGCACAACAACAGCAACAAAAAATTATTTTCATCATCTTAATTTTGCTTGGGGCTGACCCTGGTAGGAGTGTTGGGTGTGGAGTTTTAGTCTGAGGCCGGTAAAACATCACCTTTACAGATTAAATCTGATCAATTTACATACTTAATCAGGATTAAATCTGACTTCAGATTCCCTCTTATGTAACCAAATACTGCATTTCCCCTATCTTGTCATTCATTGAAGAGTGAGGGGGTGGGGACCTCCCCAGTGGCTCAGCGGGTTGAGCATACTGCTGTGAAGCTGTCCACGGCCTGTGAAGCTGTCCACGGCCTCTGCAGCGCGGGTTCGATTCCCAGCCAGCCAGGGAGAAACCCACATGGCAAGGCAGACCTCTCCTGTCTCGCCTGCTGGTCCCCTCAGCAGTGTATTTCAGTCAGTCTGCCTGTTCTGCTCCCCACTCTGTCTCTGGTGAATCCTCTTACTCCCTGCATCTCTGGCCTGCACCCCAGCTCTTGTTGGCATAAATAAATAAATCTTTAAAACAAACAAACAAAACTAGAGTCAATTCAGCTATTGGCACACAGAAGTAAACTTTGCATTTCAAATCTCTCATTTTGAAATTGCTTACCATAAACTCTCAGTGTTTATGGGATCTTCATAAACAGCCATCACCGAAATACTGTCTTTATACAGTTTTGATATAGTAGACAGGTTACACACCAACTTTGCTTCCAAATGAGATCCATTTATGAAACATTGTCTCAGAAATTATAATCCTATCAGCTTCAAATGGAGCAAAATTGGAGCAAATATATAATTACTTAGCCACAGTAGTGAAAACAATTGCAAGAAAATTCAAAATTACATCATAAGAGAAAAAAATAGCTCTGTTCCTGGATTAACTAGTAATGACAAAAATAGTCTCTGTGCACTATTAGGAAATCAGAAAATGTGGAAATGAATTACTAATACAATTCATATTTACATAATGTACACTTACAAAACACTATTCTAAACATTATAATCCTATTACTTCTCCATTTGAGACATGTGCCTTCACTTAAATAACAGCATGGAAACAGAGAGAAAGAAATCAAAATGATTTCAGGGGAAAGACAAGTCTCTCTTGGGCTTCTGATCATTTGAGTGGACTTATTAATAAGACGAAAGATACTGTCCTTGCGCTATTTACAAATAGAATAACATGGAATCACTTAATTTCACAAGTGCATTGAATAATCTAGGGTTTCAGAGAATTAAAACCCTGCAGTCCAAGGGGCTGGCCCATCTCCCATATGCAGGGATGGAGCAGTCTTTAAAACAAAGCTACAGGGAGCAGTAGAGTACCAGGGAAGTCCTTAGGAAGCTCCCCAAGCTGTGTGACTCCTGCACTGGGAGGTTGAATAGGTTTTTTTTTTAATTAATTAATTAATTAATTAATTAATTAATTTATACAAGCACTGGGTATAGTCAGAAGCACAGGAGGGTGAAAGAATTCACCAGAGCCAGAGCAGGGATCAGAACAGGCAGACTGATGAAGTACACTGCTGAGGGGAGCAGCGGGCGGCAGGAGAGATCTGCGGGCCATGTGGGACCCTCGCCGGTGGCCGGGGATCGAACTGGCACTGCAGAGGCTGCAGGCAACTTCGCAGCCCAGCGCTCAACTGCTGCGCCACTGGGGAGACCCAGAGGTTGAATAGCTTTACTCTACTTTCAGACAGGTCTGGGGTCACAGGTCTTGCCACTGGATTCACTGGTTCATTTCTTGCTCAATTCCCCAAACCCTTAACCAGTGAGTGTCATGTGCTAGGCAGGAGAGAGGGCTCAGTGCGAACATGCTAGACTCTTGTCTTCATGTGTGTAATTCAGAGGGAAGTGCAGACAGCACACACAGGACACACAGAGGAATGAAATGAGGGAGTGAGTGACATGAGGCTGTCAGTGGGGTGAAGAAATGGAGAGGGAGGCAGTAAGCTTAGCCACTAGCTGGCAGGGCTCAGCAAGGACCCTATAAGAAGTCGGGGGCAGATTGGCACCTAAATGGAGGCAGCACCCACCTGTCTTGGAAATACCCCGTCAAATACTAACAGAACATTGGGGAACCCTGGTGGGAGGCAGAATCTTGTACAATCCTTACACACCAGGCCATGGCTGAGGAGGGAGAGGGAGGGGAAAACTCAAGAAGAGGCAAGGGGCTGGCAGCTTGGCCTCTGAGGTCCCTTTCCAGGCCTAAGTCCAGATTTGGGATGGAGACAGAAGGTGAAGAACATGAAACAGGCAAGGAGATCAGTGTTCTGAAAAGTCCTAACTATTTTTTAATGCTGTAATTGACATATGACATTGCATTAATTTCAGGTCGGCAACCGAATGATTTGACATCTCTATAGTGCGAAGTGATCATCACAATAAGTTAGTTAACATCTGTCCCCACATAGTTAGAAATGTTTTTTATTTCTTGTGATTAGAACTTTTAAGATCTACTTTTTCACAATTTTTCAAATATGTAATACAGAATTATTAATAGTAGGCATGACTATTCATGCCTATATATCACCCCCATGACTTATTCTATAACTGAAAATACATTTCTTTTGACCTCCTTCACCCATTTAGCTCATCCTCCCCCACCCCACCTTTGGCAACCACCAGTTTGTTGTCTGTATCTATGAACTTTTTTTTTAGAGTCCACGTGTGAGATCATACAGTATTTATCGTTTTCTGTCTTTATTTCACTTAGCATGATGCCCTCAAGCTTTACCAGTGTTCTGCAAATGGCAGGATTTCATTTTTTTTTAAAGATTGATTTATTTATGCATACAAGAGCTGGGGCACAGGCCAGAGTTGTGGAGTGGTGAGAGGATCCACCAGAGACAGAGTGGGGAGCAGAACAGGTAGACTGACTGAAATAAACTGCTGAGGGGAGCAGCAGGCAAGACAGGAGGGGTCTGCTGCGCCACGTGGGTTGCTCCCTGGCCGGCTGGGGATTGAACTCGTGCTGCAGAGGCTGCGGATTGCTTCGTAGCGCGGTGCTTAACCTCTTGCGCCACCAGGGAGGCCCCAAGGTTTCATTTTTAAAAAATAGCTGAGGAGCATTTCATTGTATGCATGTGTATATACACATACACACATATCTTTTTCCATTTGTGCAATGGGGAACACTTAGGTTGTTTCCATATCTTGGCTATTGTAAATAATGCTGAAATAAACTGGGGGTACATGTATCTTTTTGAATTAGTATTTTTATTATATATGGATCTGAGAAATGGAACCGCTGGATCATATGGTAGTTCTATTTTTAATTTTTGAGGACCCTCCATACTGTTTTCCACTGTGGCTGTACCAATTTACATTCCCACCAGCAGTGCACTAGGGTTCTTCTCTCCATGTTCTCCTCCCTAACACTTGTTATCTTTTTGATAGTACCCTTTCTAAGAGGTATGAGGTGATGTCTCCTTGTGGATTTGATTTGCATTTCCTTGGTGATTAATGACAATGAGCATCTTTTCATGTGTCTGTTGGCCACCGGTGTGTCTTTGGAACATTGTCACTCAGAAAAATCTTGCTTATAGTCACATTCTGATTGTGAGCTGGCCTGATGGAAGAGTGCTGGTTTGACATGTGGCCTCAGATCCCTCTTGTGGCACCTTTCGGAGTTAAGATTAAGGTTGTATTTTAAGGATCATCCCAGGGACTTTATCTTGAGGAGGACTGGAAACTTGTAGCCTTAGGGTTAAGTCTGAGTTCACTGCTCCTGGAAGACTCCATTTCTTCTGTACTAAACTCAGTTGAAATGCATTCCTTCAAAAGGTATTCTGGGAGGTGCTGATCAGGGTTATGGTGGTGGTGGAAGGTGGGCAGAGAACATTCTTATCAGTGTGTGAAATTGGTTGCCTGGGGAGTAAAACTCCCCTTCTGAGCTGCTAATCCGTGCCTGGAGCTCTGTTCTGAAGCTGCTGGATAAAGGTAGCAGAATTCACAGGGGCGGGTCTCTTTGACACCATGAATACAAAACTGTAATGAGGAATTCTGAAGAAAGGGATACTTGGCCATACCAAATGTTTCACACCTTTTTCTTAAATCAAAAATTGATCTCATTAAACATTATTAGTATTATCAGCTCTTCTTACCCAGGAGGAAACTTTGCATTCCAAATCTTTCTAGCTGTGTGAGTCTGCTCCTGTAAAATCCTCTGTGGAGTCTATGGAGCCTTGATAAACAGAACCAACTGAAATACTATCCTGACTTAAATACTAGCAGTGAAAGCAGAAGAGAAAATGAATCATTTTAGAAAGCAGAAAGTTCTATTTCTGGTTACTTTAGTGCGTTTGTTAATAGCTACAAAATACTGTCCTTATACCACCTACAAATAGAAAGACCTGGAAGCATATGGAAAAGTGACATTGAAATCTATGGTCATAGAGTGTTATGTAAGAATCACCATTCTTGTGATCCTATGCCTCTGAATCACATACAAGCTTGTAAATTGATGTTACTTCGATTAAAAAAAAAAAAGGAATTACCATCCTATCACATCCCCACACTGAGCAGTGGGCGATCTGTGCAGAGCCCCGCAGGTCACCCGTGGCCGGGAGTGAGTCAGGAACAGGCTTTCCCTGCACTCTTTGTCAGTCCCATGAATGTAGAGCCTCTGGCCTGAAGCTTGAGAGAGGCGAGTAATTTCTAGGCCTTGCAGCCTGAGTAGTGGCGATGATCGGGCCCCAAGGAGACCCCTGTGCTGGGATGCCCATAGTGGCCTTCCCCTGTGGGCCTGAGGTCTTGGGAGGTCTTCCTACCAGATAAATTTGTTCTCTTCTTGCTCAGTTCCCCAAATCCTTGGTGAGTGTCTGTCATGAGCTAGATTGGAAAGAGAGAGAGAAAGAATGGCAATAAAATAATCTGTCTCCCCTCTCAGCTCTAACACAGGCAGAAAATACACGGGAATAAGCAGAAGTGAATGATTTCAGAAATGACACTGTGGTGAGGCAGTAAATGGGGAAGAGGAATAGAGGCGATGCCAGCTGTAAATTTCAGAGGTCAGGAATGGGCATCTTAAGCAGACATGAAGGAGGCAGCACCCTGGCAGGTGACATGTGTGAGCTTGAGATGCCCACTGGATAGTGGGCTGGTCAGGGCTGTGTAGGGGGCTTGGGTATATCCATGCTGGGACAGGACATGGGCTACCTTGGGGGTCACACAGCAGCATGGATTTGAGTCTCACTGCAATTTGGAGGTTTTGGAGGGCTTAGAGTAACATGGCCTCATGGTGTCATTTAGGGCTTTTGTTTATTTATTTATTTTGGACTGTAAGACTGCTTTTATTATTGCATTTAAAAAAAGATTTAATTATTTATGCATACAAGAGCTGGGGTACAGGTCAGAGATGCAAGGGGTGAGAGGATTCACCAGAGACAGAGTGGGGAACAGAACAGGCAGACTGACGAAATACACTGCTGAGGGGAGCAAGCAGTGGGCGAGTCAGGAGAGGGGTCTGCTGCACCCTATGGGTTTCTCCCTGGCTGGCTGGGGATTGAACTCATACTGCAGAGGCTGCGTATTGCTTCATAGTGCAGTGCTTAACCCCTTGCGCCACCAGGGAGGCCCTCATTGTATTTTCTTTTAAAAAAAAAAAAAAAAAAAAGCAAGTCGCAGAATGATATATACATGTATTATCATTATCAAAAATTCTATATGTAACGACAACTATACAATGTTATATTAAATGATTTTGTACTCCTACAAGCCCATAATGTATCCCTCTCTTTTTCTCTTTCTTTCTCTCTCTCTCTCTGTATATACACACACACACATATATATGTATTATGGGGTATACAGAGATAAAGCAAAATCATTTTCAAGAATAACAAGAGTTAAAAAGCATGGTGGGGCCTCCCCTGGTGGCGCAGCGGTTGAGTGCTGGGCTGCGAGGCTGCCCGCAGCCTCTGCAGCACCAGTTCGATCCCCGGCTGCCGGTGAGGGTCCCACATGGTGCGACAGACCTCTCCTGCCGCGCCCGCTACTCCCCTCAGCAGTGTACTTAGTCAGTCTGAGTGTTCTGCTTCCCACTCTGGCTCTGGTGAATTCTCTCACCCTCCCGCGCTTCTGACTGTACCCAGTGCTTGTATGAATAAATAAATAAATCTTAAAAAAAAAAAAAATAAAAAGCATGGTGGTTAACTTGGGGCGAGTGTCATTTAGTGTTTTTAACTGTTTCCCTTGACCTTGGGGTTGTAGAGATGAGCATTCAGGGAAGAGGGTGGGGAGGGGATTAAGTGCTGGACCCTGACTTCCTTTCCAACTCCAAATCCACGCTCGCCATGGAGCTAGAGTGGCACAGGACACAGGATGGCATCTTAAAAAAACTGTCACCTTCATAATTTTGTCTGGGGCAGGCTCTGGGTGAACAGTGGCTGGATTTCACGAGTGAGGCCCTGCAGGATTCCTTTCAGAGTCAGGGTTAAATTGCCTCACAGTCAATGCCCCTGGGAGTTTAGGTTGAGGAGGGCAAGGCAGCTATGGCCTCAGGTTCAAATGGAGTCACATTCACTTTGGGAACAAAATCATCCACAGTCTCAATTGTCCTAATCCTATCGGGACTCCTGAGATGTGTAATCACGTTAAGTAATGGTAATAAACCTGATGGAGAAAAACACCAAGCTAATTTTCAAAGAAAGTGAAAATAACGTATTTATTAGTTTCCTGGGTTATATTAGAAGATTGGTTAAAAATAACAGCAACAACAACAACAAAAAACCCTGGCATTATGCTTCTTGCAAATTGAATAAAATGGAAGCAATTTAGTTATACTGCAATAATCTGCAGGTATAGAACATTAGGGAGTCTAATCTCTAGGTGATTCTCATTTAGACATTATAGAATTACTTAATAGCAATAAAATTGAAATAGAACAAATAAAAAGTATTGTAGTAGAGGGACAGAGCATCTCACTCAGTTGTGATTCTATAGGTGGGGCCAACCTGGAGGCAACTCACTTCTATTTTCTGACTCTGTGGACCCCTGGATGATGGGGAGGAGGGGCAGGGCCAGAGAAGCCCCTAGATGGAGAAAATTCCTGGGCCATTTTTTCCTAAATTTCTAGAAAGGGGAAGACCACAGAGTTCCCTTCTCTGGAGCTGCCCCCTTAGCCTCTCTAAAATATCTGGAGGGCCTTCCCTGGTGGCACAGTGGTTGAGCGCCACGCTGTGAAGCTGCCCACAGCCTCTGCAGCGCCGGTTCAATCCCCGGCCACCGGTGAGGGTCCCACATGGCGCACAGACCTCTCCTGCCGCCGCCCGCTGTTCCCCTCAGCAGTGTACTTCTGTCCTTCTGCCTGCTCTGCTCCCTGCTCTGGCTCTGGTGAATTCTCTCACCCTCCCGCGCTTCTGACTGTACCCAGTGCTTGTATAAATAAATAAATAAATCCAAAAAAAAATAAATAAAACATCTGGAGCCTGACAAAGGGCAAGGTAAGGGCCAGGGCCTGGGCCAGCAGGTCTCCAATCTCGGGAGTGTGCAGAATAAAATGGTTTGAAGACTGTTCATCAGTGTTTCTCATCGGTGGCGCTATCAACTATTTGGGCAGGATAATTCTTGTGGGAGCCGTTCTAGACAGTGTTGGATATTTAGCAGCGCCCTTCTCTCTGGCCACCAGGTGCCAGTGGCATCCTTCCCTGCACCATCCTGGCAGCAGAAGAGGTCCCTTGTTTTTGTCTCCCCCAACAGAAATTTGGCATCTATCCATGATCAAAAATGCCTCTGTGGATCCAGCTCTATGTGCCAAGGGGCCCCCGCCCTGAGCCTTGGATTATAGGCACACACACTGCCTTCCTGACTCTGAACCTTGCAGAGACCTGTGGATTGCTTCTGCTCCTTTCCCCCTCCATCCAGGAGTCCCTGGAAAGCACCGTCTTGGACGATCATAGATGAGAGAGACTTTGTTGAAGTTCCAGTGTCCAGGGGAGAAGTTCCAGCATAGCGATGGAGGGAAAAGTGACAAGTTCGGACACTCTAGCAAGCATCGTGGAATAGCTTGAGTTTACCTGCATCACTGCTTTCCCAAGGTGGCTCGACTTAGGGCCAAGAGAGAGTTCTCTGACTGGAAAAAGGATGAGTGTGTATGTGAGCACCTGGCTCCCCCAACTCTGTGGAATGCTGCCATGAGGTCTCATTACATGCCCCATCTAGAATCCTGAGCTGCGTGACCGGGCGTGGGAAGAGGCTGGGTGGCCAGCAGAGTGGACTCTCAGAGGCACTAAAGGGACATGGATCTAACTGGTCACAGACTCCATCAAGAAGTCTACCCTGAGCTGCTGGGAACATCTTACCTGCAGATCCCCTCAACTGACCCAGGTCACCCCCAGGGTGCTGCATACCTCCTCGCCTCACACCATGTAGACCAGTTCTAGGTTTACAGAAAAACTGAATAACTTTTTCTGCATAAGCATGAAGATTTCGCATAAGCACACAACTATGTATGTAACAGGTGTCCCTGTAATGAATGTCTTGCATTAATGTGGTGCATTTGTTATAACTGGTGAACAGATATTGATACATGACTGATGAGGAGTCTCCTGGGATTAATGAGGAGTCTCCAGGAGTCTCCCACTCTGACTCTGGTGTGCGCTGTTAATTTAGCCCTGAACCCCCGCAGTTTCTTGTCCCACGAAGGTGTAAAAAGGGATTCGCAGACATTTTAGTGAGTAGAGAGAAACAAACTTTGTTTAAGAAAGTAAAGTTCATTTAAAGGAAGAAAGCAAGTGTGCTGTACTTGGGAGTGGCAAGGAGGCCATTGTGGGCCTGTGTCTAGGGTATTTAAACCTTTCATTCCCCTCTATTCTAAAATCCCATCATCCTATTTTGTGATTGGCTCTTCCTCTTGGTGGCTCTACTCCTCTGGGCAGATGTGCTCATTTTCCCAGCTCTTACCCTAGAGTTTCTCTTTTTACTGCCCCTGTCCAAGGTGTCCTAAAATTTACTGTCCCAATTAGTCTCAAATTTTCACCTTAAAATTTACTGCCCCCTATGAGGGGCTCCCTGGTGGTGCAAGGGATTAAGCACCGCACTATGAAGCAATCGCAGCCTCTGCAGCACGAGTTCGATCCCCGGCCTGTCAGGGAGCTACCCACATGGTGCAGCAGACCTCTCCTGTCTCACCCGCTTCTCCCTCAACAGTGTATTTCAGTCAGTCTGCCTGTTCTGCACCCCACTCTGTCTCTGGTGAATCCTCTCACCCCCCCCACACCTATGGTCTGTACCCCAGCTCTTGTGTGCACAAATAAAATAAATCTTAAAAAAAAAATTTACTGCCCTCATGGTACCCCTTCTGAATTTCTCTGCCCTTATCTCAGAGGCCTCCCATAAATGTCGTGAAGTCCCTGCCTGCAGTGTCCCTGAAGTTGCTGACTTAACCCTAACTTGCCCTGGGACTCACCATGACTGGGGTCTCTTTCAAGGCAGCAGATTGGGGAAAATTGCAGGTTTTGCCTTGTTCCTACTTCACAGAACCACTGTCCTTTATGACTGTTGTCCAGAGTCTTGTGTGATATATTTTGTCTGTTGGATTTTTTTTTGAAGGGAAAATTCATTCCCTGTTGTTCCAATTTAGCTCAAAACTGAACTCCTATTGCATATTTTTGTTTTTTTTAATTTTTAAACAGATTTTATTTATTTATTTTTTTTGCATATCTTTGAAATGGTGAAAACAGAATTATTTTGAGTGACTATTTTGCAGCCTACCACGAGGTGGCAGGGTTCTACAGCTGAGATGCTTTCTAGAAAAAGAGCAGCACAAAGCATGGGTACTTTTAAGAGACACATGTAGTGATTTATTTGGTATTAGTTTGGGAACATCACTGTGTTTGTTGAGCTCTGCTTTATTCCTCTACCTGTTATCACAGAATTTTGACTCCAGTGTAAAATTTATTAAGCTATTTGGTACCCAATAATACACGCTATAGGTGAGGTGACTTGTGACATACTTCTTTCTCCCTAGTACCCAGTAGCAGAAATAATTCAGTTATTATTCAATCAATTTTCCATCTCTAAGTGGATTTAAATATATTTATGAAGGCATTTATTAACATTCATTTGTATCTGGTGTCTATGCCAGCTCAGAGAACCAAAAGCTGTGTCCCCTGCCTCAGCAGACTCCTGTCCTTGTAGGAGATGCCCATGTGGGTCACCAATAACCACATAAGGAGGCTTTCTAGCTCCATTGGGGGAGTCTGGCAAGCTTCACAGAGTAGGTGAATGTCAGTCAAGTTTCAAAAGATATGTAGACATTTTCCACTTTCGAAAGGGGGCAAATAACAATCTGTGCCAAACAGTGCAAATGTCCCAGAAAAGGCGATAGATGTGTAAAGTATCATAACCAGATCAGGGGAGGCTGAGAATGGCCATGCAGTTAACAGAACAAGAGAGGCAGAGACTAAATCTAAGAGAGGGTTTGGGGCCACATGGTGAAGGGCCAAATTTGCCCCAAGAAGAGTGCACTATATAATAGTCTCCAACTTAGGGATTGATATGCTTAAAATGCTGCTTTATTTTATTATTACTTAACATTTTTTTTAAAGATTTTTATTTATTTATACAGTGCTGGGGTACAGGCCAAAGGCGTGAGAAGGTGAGAGGATTCGCCAGAGACAGAGTGGGGAACAGAACAGGCAGACGGACTGAAATACACTGCTGAGGGGAGCAGCAGGCGAGGCAGAAGAGTTCTGCTGTGCCATGTGGGTTGCTCCCTTGCAGGCTGGGAATCGAACCCACGCCGCAGAGGCCGCGGACAGCTTCACAGCATGGCACTCAAACCGCTGAGCCACCGGGGAGGCCCACTTAACATTTTTTTAAATTGAAATAACATAGGATTATAAAATGGAGTTTTACATGTGTGGTATAGAAAGAAAACAAATTAATCAAATGAATTAAATAAAAATAAGAACGAACTTTGGGACTCTGGGCCCAACCAGTGTTTACCAGGAGAGAAGGAGGAAGTGTGTGTGGGGGGGTGTGAATCAGGACAAGGGACAATAGCACGACAAGCATGTATTTGCATTTCCAATGGTGAAATTAACATAGTATTTACACATGCTGATTCTCAATGATGAGCACATGAAACATGTTAGAATCCATTGTCACTTCAATTAAAAAAAAAAAAAAAGACCAAAAAGAGGGCAGGAAGAACACAAGGATCTGTGGTGATGGTGCATGAGTGAATTGGTGGTAGAAATTCTATGGGGACTACACCTGAGAAAAGAAAGCAAACACTGTAAAAAGAAAAGTTGATTAATTAAAAAAAAGACCAAAAAATGGTATTTTAGGCTGGCATCTCCAAACTATTTTGACTAAACAGCCGTGTAATAAAACACTGTTTCAGCAAACATCCAATAGATTTATATCTAGCTATGTATAAATTATACATATGTTGCACTATATAAACAGATGATGTAAATTAGAAAATATACAAAAACTGTAATCCTTGGCAAATTTTGGGATCCCTGGCCCTCCTTGTTATCAGGGTTATTATTTTGGTGCCCAGAGTTCCTGCTGGTCAAGCTAAAGTGTTGTCAACAAGGGGGCCTCTCACCAAGACATAAGTCTTGGTATGAGGAACATGCTGGGAAACCAGTATCTGCAGAAAATAGTAGGCAGACATTATGGCCAGATTAGCTAGAATACCTTACTTGTAAAGATTAGCAAAAAGTTAGGTAAGAATAGGGACTACAGACAGGATGCTTTGATTAGTGGGAACTAGGGAGCCCCCCAAGCAATAGCTCCTGGTCACTGTACCCTAGCTTGCTCCAGAGGATGATGCATCCTTGATAAAGTACCCCCCTCCCCACATGTACATTCCTCCAAGTACTTGCCCATCTTTTCTAAACCTGTTTCTAGATAAATGTGGCTGCCCATTGATTGGGGCTACACTTTTTTAGGTGGCTCCTGGCCTCCCTACTTGGACTTTGAGTTGTCTTTCCTTTGTCCCACGCCACTCTGTGAGGCAACAGGCAATAATGAAATAGTGTGGATAATATTGAAATTTTTGTATTTATATGTCAGGTCTGATCAGGTCATTGTTTAGTGTCATCATGGAACTAATTTAAGTGGAACTGGACAAATTTAGTCTTGTGTTCTCTTGCTCAGGTCAAGCAATGCAAACCTTGGTGAACATCCACTAATTCCTCTAGATACCTGGCCTATTGCTGCATTTGCCATATAGGCTGAGATTGCTCTCCCAAGGGAATCCTGGAGGTCTAATATCTTATTTATTAATTAAAAAAGCAGAAGCAAATCAGAGATTTTGTCCACTGTGGAGCATTCTGTGCACCCTGGGTCACGTGTCCCCTTGCACACCTCCAGGCTAGATGGCTGTCAGCACAGAGACTGCAGAGGGGATGGGGGAGCCCAACTCACAAACACTAATCATGAGCTTCTTGTCAGCTGATAAAGAATTATAATGAGGTCCCTGAAGACTAAGATAAATAATTATAGTCCAGTTCAAAAAGATAATGTATTTCACTTCAACCTCCTATAAATCAACAAAGCATAGACATTCAAAATATCAATTACGTTCTAAACAGTTCTGGTATTTATGTGAACACGGATAAGAATGATCTCAGAAAGGAAACTGTGCATCTTATTCTCAGATCAGTACCTCACAGAGGACAAGATCCTTTAACTGGGAGGAGCCCAGGTGAGTGTTAGGGACATGCATGATACCTGCATGGTGTCTGATCATCCAGATTAGGGTCCTCCAAGAGTGGTTAGGGACCCCTGAAGGGCCTCACAATCCTTTCAGGGACTCCATCCAGTCAACACTTTTGTCTTGTGAACAGTTAGCTAATACTTGTCCTTTTGATTTGCATCCTACCATGAGTGTACAATGGAGTTTTCCAGAAACCACACACTGTGATATTATGACCACAGAATGCAGAAGATGATAGAGAATCCGGCTGCTTTCATTCAAGCCAGACATTAATGAGATTATCAACCATGTAAGATAATGCCACTCTCCTTACCCCACATCCTGAAGCCATGCCAGATTTGGTTCTCATGCTCTCAGGACTGGCTTAAACTGTGTCTTCTCATGGAAGAATTTTACCTCCTGGGTCAGAAAAAGCAAGACTAACCTACTTCTTCTTGAAGGCTCTAAAAAAAGGAAGAATTGGAGGGGCTTAAGGGGCTACAGAATCTAGGGTTTTTTTTTTTTAAAGAATTATTCCTTTATTGTGAGATTTATATTTTATTTATTTTTTGCATAGGAGAACTGGGGTGTAGGTCAGAGGTGCGGGGGGTGAGAGGACTCATCAGAGACAGAGTGGGGAGCAGAACAGGCAGCTCCACTGAAACACACTGCTGAGGGGAGAAGTGGGTGAGATGGGAGAGGTTTGCTGTACCATGTGGGTCAGCATCCTGGCTGGGGATCGAACTCAGGCCGCTTTGCTGCAGGACGGCCGTTGCTTTGAGACTTAACCCCTACACTACCAGGGAAGCCCCGAGGGCGTTTTTGGACATACTTTAGAATTGATAAAAAGAGAGGTACATGAAGGTGTGAGACAGAGATACCGCATCAGGGCAGCAAGGGTGGCAGCGAGTATCTGGAACACAAGACATGCCACATTCAAGTGTAAATGCTGGAAGTGCACATCTCTTTAAGTTGACCTCTGTTTTGGTAGCTTCAGGTACTTGTGACTTGACCGTCTGTGGGAGTGTTCTATAGATGACTAAGTCCTTTAACTTTCATGGGAGCCTATTGTGTGCCTTGAGTCATGCAGTGGGCCCATGGCTTCTAGAAAGCAGGTCTGGTAGGAGAGCCAGATAAGCTGGGGGTCTTACACTGCAGGGGCAGAGCTCAACAGGGCACATCAGGGGAATCCCATTCGAAAAGACAGTTCCTGAGTCTTGACATCTCCCGAGTCCTGAAGGTGGAGTACAAGGAAGGGGATGGATCGGAGAGAGAATGTGAACAGGAGGCTGCAGAGGACAGTGTGAATGAGGGTGGCAGGAAACTGCCTCCTGTGAGATAAGAGGAGAGCAGAGGCAAGAGAGGAACAAGAGGGGAAGAGAAGAGCTGGCCTCCAGGAAGGGCATGTCTAGCTGATATTGGTAACAAGACACATTCAGGTGCCAGTCATGCAATTCGAGGAACATCTGAGATTAAAAAAATAAATGATACATGAGGAATGCTTTGGGGGGAGTGAGTGTGTTCTCAAATTCAGGTGTTGAAAACTTCATGTCCTAGTGATGACAGCAGGCACTGGACTTTGGGAGAAATAAGTGCCCTTATCAAAGAGAGCCCTTTCACCAGGTGAGGACGCAGAGAGAACTCAGCAGTCTACAACCTGCAAAATTGCCTTCTCCAAAACCCAGTCCTGCTGGCACCTGGTCATAGACTTCCAGCGGTCAGAGCTGTGAGGAATAAATTTGTGTTATTTCTAGACTGCCTTTGGGCCTCCCTGGTGGCCTAGGGACTAAGTCTCAGTGCTACAACTGTGAAGTCCCTTTGCGACATCCTGAGTTTGATCCCCGGCCAGGTAGCTGACCCACATGGTGCAGCAGACCTCTCCTGTCTCGCCTGCTGCTCCCCTCAGCAGTGTATTTCAGTAGATCCACCTGTTTTGTTCCCTACTCTGTCTCTGGTGAATCCGCTCATCCCCGTATCTCTGGCCTACATCCCAGTTCTTCTATGTAAAACTAAAAAAACAAACTAAACTGCCTAGTGGGTGCCATTTTGTTATAGCAGCTCAAATGGACTAAGAAAAGGAACAAAGTATTTTTAGTATTTGTCCTTTTTTTGGCACAGTGGTGTGGAAGATGCTGAGAAGACTGCGTTGGAATCCACCTCTCCATTTCTTTGCCCTGTCACTAGTCCTTCAAGTGAATATGCTTACTTCACTCAGAGGTAGCAAGAAGTCTCTCACTTTCTCACTCACTTTTCAGGCATCTTTTTTTGTAGGAATTTGTAAATTGTGTTGACTATTTGGAAGATATTCCTTAACTCCAAAGGTTTATCTCTCTTTTTAAAAAAGATGTATTTATTTATGCATACAAGAGCTGGGGTGCAGGCCAGAGGTGTGGGCAGGGATGGGGTTGGGGGAGAGGATTCACCAGAGACAGAATGGGGAACAGAACAGGCAGATTGACACTGCTGAGGGGAGCAGCAGGTGAGTCAGGAGAGGTCTACTGCACCATGTGGGTTGCTCCCTGGCTGGCTGGGGAGTTGAGCTTGTGCTGCAGAGGCTGTAGGTAGCTTCATAGGTTGCGTCTTAACCCCTTGTGCTACCAGGGGGCCCCAAAGGTTTATCTCTTAATTAGTATCACTTGTAGTATTAAAATAGGTTTTTCAAGTATGGTTATAAATAATGTATACCTGGACTAATTTGCAGTGAATTTTTCCCTCCTGGATTACATTTTGCCCTTGTTAATTTGTTGATTGGAAAGTTGCCTCCCTTTTTTCTGACTTCTGAGTGTGATGGTGATATTAACAGTTCAGTGGAATATTTAAGGCTTCACACTTCTTGAGTTCTGTCTTCCAAAGTCGAAAGTGTGCTCTCCCCAACCCCTCTTGCAAAATGCCAGAATGTGGCCAGTCTTTAGGTCAGTATCCTTGAAAAGGTGAAACAGGATAGAGCCACCATGTGCATAAAGGAACCTAACACATCTAGCAGGAAGCCTTTGAGAGCCGACCCCAGTGTACTTGCTTTGAGTTTCATGTGATATTTTTTGAGGGGTGGGAGTACCTAGATTCCTTACACAGCCTTCCTATGTCTGCAACCGGAATATTTCTTGTTCTCACAGTATTCTCCACACAGGAGCTGTTCCACTGTTTTTGTAGAAGTGCCCACTCTCCCTCTGCATTTCAGTGAACCTTTGTACATTGTCCTGCCTGTCACGTCCTACCTCATTATTCAACTCTGTTTCCAGTGTAGCACTTAGCAGTACTTGAAATGACTTATTTGCTTGTGCTAGGTTTATTTTCTTTCATCCCCTCTCTCTAAAATTTAAGCCTGCATGAGGTCAGGGGCTTTGTTTTTCCTGTTCATCTTCCTGCCACTGAGTGCCAAGACAGGACCTGGCACAGAATCGTTGATAATGTGAATGAATGAACGTGCATAACAGCACCTGATGTCATGTTCATGGTCATCATTGTGGATTCCCCAGCCCCCCTTGTTCTTGGGATGTAGTCTTGGCTTCCAAAGTTGCTGCCGGTCAAGCTAAAATATAGAGTCAGGCAGGGGGCCTCTCACCAGGACAAAAGTCTTAGTATGAGCATATCTGCTGAAAACAGCAGGCAGACATTATGCCATGTTAGCATAACCACCTAGACCACCTTGACAGGAAGTCAAATGTAAACAGGGACTAGAGATAGGATGTTTTGATGAGCAGCAACAATGGAGACCCCCAAGCAACAGCCCCTATTCACTCTCCCCTAGCTTGTGCCAGACTATTATGCATCCTCAGAGCACATCCCCACCACGCATGTTCCTCCACACATTCCTCCACACACTTGCCCATCTTCCCTGAATCTGCTACCAAGTAAATGCGAGAATGGCTGCAGGGGAGGACGCTGCATCTTCAGAGATGTAAGCCCCTCTATGTTGCTCTCTTTCTCACTACTTGGACTTCGAGTTATATTTCTTCTGTCTTGCACCGCTCCCACAGCTGCCACTCTGCGAGGCGACACATCATCCTCAATGTCACCAAGACTTTATTCAACACAGTGCCTACAGAAACCATCTGGTATGGCTCAATTTAAAATATTAAGAAGGGTCAGAAAAAGCAAGACTAACCTATTTATGAACGTACTTACAAAAATATTATTGATCTCGTATTAAGTGTTCTAGCCCAAAATACTTATAACAAACAAAATCTCACAAAAGAATACAAAGCCATTTTTGGAGGTGATGGATATATTTAATACCATGGTCATTGTGATGGTATCCCAGGGATATGCATATGGCCAAACTCATCGAGATGTACACATTTATGTATTTATTTCTTTTTTTGCTGCATGGGAGATTTGTCTCTTTCTCCCCTCCCTGTATATTTATTTCTTAAATCATTTCTTTGTATCTGTTGCGGCGGGAAATGCAGTGAATGAAGGACACCAGTGGTGGAGCAGGTTTGCAAGGCAAATTATTGAAAGCACACAGGGTAGTAAAAGCTGATCATGCCACAATGGTATGAGGACGAAGGTCTAGGGCCAAGGAAGACAGTTTATGAAGAACAGAAAAGGGACATTGTGATTAGAAGCCAAGAGACATTTGCATCAGCAAACTGTATGTGTTGATGGTATCACAGGCAGAGTTATCCTGAGACCACCATGAAGACAACCATGAGATCAGGTCAATGGTGGCCTCGGTGTCCCCAGGCCTGCCTCATGATACGGCCTAGTGTCCATTGGTAGTCAAGCAGGAATGCTCTGTTGTGATTTGCAGGTAGCAAATAGGTCATAATTGCCCATGAATAGCCAGCTCATAGGAACACACTGGTATCAACATGTACTCATAGATATTTATTTTATTCTTTGGGTTATAATACAATAGTACTTTACTTTTTGCACACATTATTCCACTTTAGCCATTGAGCTCTTACACTTAAATCCTGTATCTCTTTGAAATAACTTTTTGGTTTGGTGGGTTTTTTGTTTTGTTGTTGTGTGTTTAGTGATTATTTGTATTTAAGCTAATTGCCTTGCATATAAAAATCGGTCAGATTGGTAGTTATCAACATTTCTTCTCTGTATGCCAATAGTCATTCAATTTCAAGTGAACAAGTGACAGTGGGCTCTGTGTGTGTACAGGGCTGGCGCAGCACAAAGCAGGTGGAAAGCAAAAAGGGCTGATTAAATATAAACTTGTCATCAAAATTGGTCCTGAATAATACATCAGTGGATCCCTTTATATTTGAAATAATCTCATGGAAAGGATCTCTGGGTAGTTCTGTAAATAAACCCCTGTGGGTAAAGAGGCTCATGAAAGCTCCCAAAACCCTGCCCTATAATAAATGCACCCAAGGTCAAGCACTCGGGAGCCCTTTCATCTCAAAGATTCAAGATCACAGCAAGAAACTTTCTTCACAGAAACAAGAATACACACAAAGTAATTTTTTTTTCTTGTCAAATTGGGATTCAGTGCTATCCAACACACTAATTTAGAGAGATGGTTAAATTTAATCAACTAATTTGGGTAGCATAAAATAGCAATAATTGTTGGACATAGTATTTAAATTTCACTCCTTAAATTTCTTTTCACGTGAGAATTACCTTTGCAAATACAACATAATAGAAAGCTTTTCAAAAAGTTGTTACTAGCATTTTCTCTCTGAGGATATTGGTGTCAGATTCAGGGATTGGTGACTGAGAAGGGCATAATGAGAAGATGAATGTGCCTCAACCTTAGAAGTGTCTCTGGCTACTGACTTTGTTCTTTCCCTCAGGCAGAATGAGGTGAATTTAGAATATCTTGCAGTTGAATAATTCGGGGTGCTTTTAGGCAAGAAATTTTGTGATGTTATAAAAATTGAGATCTAAAAGGAAACTTAACCTTTAGTTCATTCTTTTGATGTATTTTGCCTGAAGCGTGGTGCTAGGACCTGTTATCTCAAATAGGCAATATAAAAATATCTTTCTAATTCACTCCTACAGTTGAAAGATCCTCATGGATTGAAATTACTGTGATCTATCAAAATTCACTGTGTTGTGGAAATAAAATAAAATCACATGTCAGGCGAGGAGTGATGACAACAATGGACCAGCTTATTATGAAGCTTAAAATGAAAATGCTTTATTACTAACTATTGGGCTTTTGAAGGATTGAGACTCTGTGGAGCCACACTGCCAGTGCTCTACTCAGTCTTCCTGATGTGGCTCCGTGCTGAAGCATAAGGCCAGGCTTTTGGTATCAGTAGCAATATTTGGTTGAGTCTTTCTGGTTATTTTTGTTGAGATGTATTTCATAGGCCATAAAATCCATCACCTTTAAAGTGTACAAGTCAGGGTTTTGATATATTTAAGATACTAAAAACGTGACTAATTCTGGAATATCCTTGTCATCCAAAAAAGATAAAACTGCCTATGTTCTTACTGTCCCCATAGACATAGGCCTGTTTGAGCATTTCATATAAATGAAGTGCCCTCTTGTGTCTGACTACTTTCACTTAACTAAAACTTTTCAGTTCATCCACGTTGCAGCAAGGATCAGTCCTGCACTTCATTTTATACATGAATTATGTCCCGTTGCATAGACATACCACATTTTATTCATCTTTTCACAGGTTGATGAGCATTGGCTTTGTTTCCACTTTTTGACATTAGGAATAATGCTGCTGTGAACATCTTTGTACAAGTTTTGTACAAGTTTTGTGTGAACATTAGGTATGCAACTAGGAATGAAATTGCTGGGTCCTATAGTAACTTAAGCTGGCATAAGGTCAGGGACTTTATTTTTCCTGCTTATCTTCCTGCCACTAGGTGTCAAGACACACTGGCACAAATGGAGATGTCGTTCACATGCCATAAAATCCATCACCTTTAAAGGGGTTTTGATACATTTAAGCTACTGCAAACATCATGACTAATTCTGGAATAGCCTTGTCATCCCAAAAAGATGAAACCGTGAGTGATCTTTCTGTCCCCATAGTTAAGCCTGATTGAGCATTTCATATAAATGAAGTGCCCTCTGTGTCTGACTACTTTCACTTATTCTAACTTTTTGAGGAATAGCTGAACTATTTCTCATAGCCAGGTGTAATTTTTGCATGCTCATCAGCAATGTTCCAATTTCTCTGCATTCTTGTCAACACTTACTATTTTCCACTTTTAAAAATTATGGCCATTTTAATGTGCTGTAAAGTGGTATCTCATTGTGGGTTTGATTTTCATTTCTTTTCCATTTATTTATGCACACAACTGGGGCACAGGCCAGAGGTGTGGGGGTGTGTGAGAGGATTCACCAGAGACAGAGTGGGGAACAGAACAGGCTGACTGACTGAAACACACTGCTGAGGGGAGCAGCAGGTGAGTGAGGAGAGGTCTGCTGCACCATGTGGGTCACCTCCCTGGCTGGGCATCAGACTCATGCTGCAGAGGCTGTGGAGAGCTTCATAGTGCTGCGTCTTAACCCCTTACACCACCAGGGAAGCCCCTGATTTTCATTTCTTTAATGAATGATGTTGAGCATTTCTAATGTGCTTATTTGTTTATTCTCTCTCTCTCTGTCTCCATGAACGAAATGTCTATTTGAATGCTTTGCTAGCTTTTGCTAGGGAATTTGTCAAGTTATTATTAATTGCAAGAGTTTTAAAAAAATCTATTCTGGATCCTCTATCCTTATTAGATGTATGATTTGCAGATATCTTCTTCCATTCCATGGGTGACCTTTTTAAAAATATTAAATTAATTTATTTTCTTACATTGTTGTTAATTTTTAAAAAAGATTTATTTATTTTTATACAAGAGCTGGGGTACAGGCCAGAGGAGAAGGAGGGTGAGAGGATTTACCAGAGACAGAACGGGGAGCAGAACAGGCAGACGACCGAAATACACTGCTGAGGGGAGCAGTGGGTGTGACAGGAGAGGTCTGCTGCGCCATGTGGGTATCTCCCTGGCCGGCTGGGAATCGAACCCGTGCTGCAGAGGCTGCAGATAGGTTCACAGTGCTGTGTTCAATCTGCTGTGCCACCAGGGAGGCCCTCAATGTTGTTAATTTTTGGACAATATTTTATTTCTCCCCTCATTTGTGGTCCTTGTAGTTCTCCACTAACAGCACTCATGACCCATCACCATAGTCCCTTGTGCTCTTCCCTTCCCTGTTTTGACCCTGCTTTCTCCTCACCTGCTATATGCCTCAGATTTATTGTCAGTTTGCAAGTTTTGTCTGTTTCCTGACCCATTGTTTGGTTTCTCTATATTCTACATACGAGTGAAGTCATCTGATAGTTATCTTTTTCCTTATGACTGATTTTGCTTCACATAATCCCTTCCAGCTCCATCCATGTTGCCACAGATGGCGTGGGTTTATCTTTTTTGATTGCTGAGTAATATTCCATTATGTGTATATATGTGGGTGATACTTCTTGATGGTATCTTTGCTGTCTCTGGCACCGTGAATGCAACCTATAGGTTTCCAAGACCACTGGTGTCATGGGCAGTACCTGGTGAGACAGGGTAAGTTAAAACAGCATAAAACTTCCTACTTTTATTGATATATAACCAGTTTTTATTGAATAAATTCTTAGATCACTACAAGTTTTTGGTTAATCGCCAAGAGTACTGAAAATGTTGATTCTGATCATTTTTGCCAATTTTGTTTCCATTGCTTTCATGATGGGTTAAATGTTTGCAGGTTTGTGTTCTGACATTTTCACTGATATCACCTTAGTTACATGACTGCTATTACAGCAAGATGACTGCTTTGTTTTGTTTATTCATAAGACTTGCCCAGTCATGTAGATGTCATAGAAACATCGCTAAACTCCAGAGGTCCACCACTTAGTCTCCCATAGACTTGTCCCCAGTTCACTGAAGAAAGAGCAATTTCATTACTTGTAGTGATTAAGGAGATAGGCAGGTCACTCTCCAAACACTGCCTCTCCAAACAGTGTTGGGGATCTGAAAGTTTTATTTTTTATTATTTATTTATTTATTTTATTTATACAAGCACTGGGTAGAGTCAGAAGCGCGGGAGGGTGAGAGAATTCACCAGAGCCAGAGCGGGGAACAGAAAAGGCAGACTGACGAAATACACTGCTGAGGGGAGCAGTGGGCACAACAGGAGAGGTCTGCGCGCCATGTGGGACCCTCGCCAGCAGCCGGGGATCGAACTGGCGCTGCAGAGGCTGGTTAGCTTTGCAGCTCAGTGCTCAGCTGCTGCACCACCAGGGGAAGCCCGCCGAAAGTTTTTTTAAAGGGGAAGAGCAGAAATAGAAAGAGAAGTACCAGGTGACTGGGTTTTGGGGTGCCTGCTGTCCTGCAGATGTCGAGGGTAGGATATACTTGATTGTAATATTTGGAAATATTGGTAATATTTGGAAATATTGGTAATATTTCAAATATTTGGAAAATGGCAGGTTAGTTCCTCCCTGGGGGAGATTTGATTTTACTATATTAGTGCAGTAACATTGGTTTCCAACACTGTATGTGGTTCAGTGGGACAGAATCACAGCTCTTCAGATGTATGTCACCACCCACTACCACCACAGACCTCCACCATGGTCCACCGTACCCCCTCCATCCTTCCATAGCCCCTTTGGTAACATTACCTTAAATCTACAGTCTGACTTCCAGGGTAAGTTACTGGTTTGGCTTTGACTGACCCTTTGTTTCATTTCTCTATATTCCACATGTAAATGAAACCATGCAATATCTGTCTTTCTCCTTCTGACTTAATTTGCAAAATATTATCCACCCCCCAGTTCCATCCATGTTCTTGCAAATGGCTAGAGTTCCTTGCTGAGTAGTCCTGGGAGGAGATTTTAATATGCTTGTGAGACTTGTGCTTCCTCAAGTCACTCAGGGACAGTACTGTTCTGCGTCCTCCTTGCTAGCTGCTCAGGTTGGATAGAGGTGTTTGGGACATGGTTAGCAAGATAAGTCGAGCTATTGTTTAAAGTAAGGCAGTCACTCATTCTAACTGCCTACTTGGGAGTAAATCAAACAATTAACTGCATTAATAATTAATTTCCGGTTCTCTGGGGTCCTGGCTTGATAGCAGAAAGATTGACTCAAGTTTAAGTACCGCCATATATTCTCATAGTAGATCATACTCATCTACTTTTATAATTTATAAGTGTTGGGGGCTGATAACAGCCTTAGAGATTGGCAAGTGTTGTGACACATGAAAAACTGCCTCTCCCTGCCCCTCTTTCCCCCCATTTTGTTTTACACATGAGAAAACTGGTCCCCTTTGCAAAGTGGAGTTAACTGCCTGGCTTATTTCTCTAGTCGGTAATTGAGCCTAGAAGAGAATTGACGTTTTCTGACTGAAGGTTTGCACTCGCTGAGAAATACTCAGTGCAAATCCTTCTTTGCAGTTTTCCTGAGTGTCATCACCCCACCTTCTATACAGGTTTCCTCTTTTCACCTGGGCATGTGGGCCCATCCCTGTGTGGCTTGAAAGTGAGACACAACTAGGCTGTGCACAGCACCACAGCTTTTCTCAAGGACTTGGCTTTCACTTTGGGTGATTTGGGGATGATAAAAATTCCTAGTCTGCAAGAAGCAGCCAGGAGTTTGATCTATGTGAAATCTGTATGTGCTGGGTCAGACAACCTCAAGAATACCTTCTGCAGAATCAAAGAGAAAACAACGGCTGCAGAATACAAGTTGTGTGCTGAAATGCAGTCATATGAATGCACATTGGAAGCACTTGTTTTTAAAGTCCCCAGGGACATTCTTGGGTTGGTATTTTGCTAGGGCTGCCCTGCAAAGTACCACGGTCTGAGGGGCTTAAACAACTGAAATTTATTTCCTCACAATTCTGGAGACTGAAAATCTAAGATCAAGGTGGACACAGGGTAGATTTCTTCCAAGTCTTGCTCCTTGGCTTATACACAACCAGTCTCCATATATTATCACAAGTTCTTCCCTCTTTTACTGTCTGCATCCTCATTTTTTCTTCTAAAGACAACAGTTGTATTGGTTTAAGACTTACCATAATGACCTCATTTTAACTTAATTACCTTTTCAGAGACTCTATTTCCAAATAGAGTCACATTCTGAGATACTGGGGTTAGGAAATCCACATTCAAGTTTTAGGGTAACGTGTAAGCTTCTGACAGTTCTAGAATGGAAGGAAAATTTATAAATCACCTCTTTTCATAAAACATGAATAAGACACTAGCAAGGCAAACAGCATACTCTCTACTCAGACTTGTCACAGATCCTACCTGGAAAGCCAATTGTTAAATATTCAGGAAATTTGCAAGCCTGTTGTTAAAAAGTTGGTAGCTTGAAATTTGCCCTTGTTAAATATCTGCACCATGGAAATCAGCAAAAGCTACATTACTGATTTCACTCACTCTTTCACTTAAAGCTGATTTTCAAGTATACCACTTCTTGAATGCTATACCCTTTTTAAAAGAGCACGTCACTTTGAGAAATAAACCATCTTTTTACCTAAAGGGATGAGAAATAAGATTGGTGTGAATTGGTAACAAGAATATAGCTATACAAAAATTAAAAATCGTTTGTGAAGTCTTCTGGTTTCAGCTACAAGTTGTAAAAAGCCTGAAAGCCACCCCATTCTCACTATAAGAAACAAATCAAATGAATGGCAAAGTCAATGTTTTTTTTAGGTCCATCGGAGAATTGAGATCACAGGGCAAAGCATGATCCCCCAAACTGGAGAGACAGATGAATACAGAGAATCACAGCCAGCACCCCTTATAGGAAGCAGAAGCTGCTAAATCCAGTAATGGGTAGGAACACTTAAATAGTAATTGACAAATTACTCGAAGGTAGTGTCAAGTAGCTTGAGAGTTAAAATATGGGGGTACACACTCTTATGGGCTCAGGCACACTTTTGTGGGTCTTACCTTCAGGCACTTAAACAGATTCTTACAGTGAAGGCTGGAGAAATTTCCCTGGGGATTCTTGCAGGAGGAGAGTAAAAGTAACCATTTTGAAATACACTTAGAGGATTCTTTATAAAAGTTCCTTCTGGAGGGAACTACTTTTCCAGAGCCTTGCCTGTTTTGGGGGAGGGCAACCCCAGATCCCTCTAGTCTTCTCATCACATATAAAGGGAAGGGGAAATGACAACCATATACTTTTCAGCCACAATCCAGGGACAGGCATATCCCAAAATATTAAAATTTGTCACAACATGATAATTTTTTTCCCTCCCCAACAATATCACATCAACAGAACTTCAGTACGATAACAGGGGATAGAGCTTCAAGACACACACTCTGTTTAAGAAGGAATTCTTAGGAAAATGCAAAAACAATAGAGAAGTAACAACAATAGAATACCCCAAGGAAACCAGAGAAAACTGAAGCCCTGACCCATACAGCTATAGTAAACATTAAACCATTGCCCAACTCCCACCCAGATTAACGTAAAATCTCATGCCTTAAGCACAATGACCTCAATTCCAATTAGCAGACACATCACATTCTGCTTTCAATGAAAAATTAGAAGGCATGCTAAAAGGCAAGAATAGACAGAGTCTGGGGAGAGAAAGCAAGTATTGGAACCAGGCTCCTATTTGATACAGATTTTGGACTTATTAGATAGGAAGTTAAAAATTGCTATAGTAAGTATGCTAAGGGCTGTAATTTAAATAGTAGACAACAAGGAACAACAGATGGGGAATGTGAGCAGAGAGCTGGAAGCTCTAAGAAGGAATGAAAAAGAAATTCTAGAAAAAAACAATACTATAACAGAAATGAAGAATGCCTTTGAGGAGTTCATCAGTGGACTATATACTTGGCTCAGAAAAGAATCAGTGAGCTTTAGGATAAGTAATGGAAATTACCTAAAGTACCAAAGGGAAAACGGAGTAGAATATGCAAAAAACATGGGCTAGTTACAAAAGGTATAGCATACACATAATGGGAATCACAGATGGGAAAAAAGAAAGGCGCTGAAGAAATATTTGAGTCAGCAATGCTGAGAATTTTCCAGATTAGTGGCAGGCAGCAAATGAACCAAGAATCTTAGATGCCACCAATAGGATTAAAAAAAAACGCACCCACACATATCATGTTCAAATTACAGAGAACCAGCAACAAAAGAAGTTGGGAGGGTGGGGACTTACTTTAGAGGAATGCATTTAAGAAATAGGTTGAACTTCTTGTCAGAAACCAAACAAGAAGAGAATGCAGTGAAATGTTTAAAGGAAAAAAATCCACCAATCTCCATATCCAGAGAATAGCCTTTCTAAGTGAAATAGAAATAGAGACTTTCTCAGACAAACAAAACAGGAAAATTGTGGACAATAGATCTGCCTTACAAGAAATGTTAAAAAGGAGTTCTGAAGAGAAGAAAAATGATGTAGGTGAGAAACTTGGCATTTACAAAGAAGGAAAGAGGATTAGAGAAAGAAGAGATGAAGGTGAAGTGAGCTCTTTTAATTTTTCCTCTAAATTGGTCTACTTAACTATTGTTCAAGCAATAGCAATGAGGTATTGGAATAAATCATAGTAATAGCAATGTTATAAGGGTTGGGATGGAGGAATTAGAAATATTATGTGACGGCAGAAACAGTAATTCCAAAGGGCACCTGCACCCCTATGTTTATAGCAGCACTATTTACAACAGCTAAGCTATGGAAGCAATCCAAATGCCCAAAAATAGATGACTGGATCAAGAAGATGTGGTATATACACAATGGAATATTACTCAGCAATCAAAAAAGATAAACACATGCAATTTGCAGCAACATGGATGGAGCTAGAAGGGATCATGCTCAGCGAAATAAGCCAGAAAGAAAAAGAAAAATACTGGATGGTCTCACTCATAGCAGGAATTTAGAAAACCTAAATAAGGGACCAGGAAAAAGACTAATGAATACAAAGTAAAAATCAAAATCAACAAGCAGCTATAACCCATAGACACACTATGGGGCGGAGGGGATGGAGGGTCAGGGAAAGGAAGGACTAGAGTCAAAATAAGGGGGGGGTGCAATTGTATGGGGAATATAACCAAAATGAAAATGCATACATTGTGCAAAGATGAAAAAAGATGTAAGAATTAATAGCAGCACTATTTACAATAGCTAAGCTTTGGAAATAGCCCAAATGCCCAAAAATAGATGACTGGATCAAGAAGATGTGGTACATATATACCATGGAATATTACTCAGCATTCAAAAAAGATAAACACATGCAATTTGCAGCAACATGGATGGCGCTGGAAGGGACCATGCTCAGCGAAATAAGCCAGAAAGAAAAAGAAAAATACAGGATGGTCTCACTCATAGCAGGAATCTAGAAAACTTAAATAATGGACCAGGAAAATGAATAACTATAAGAAAGTGAAAATCAAAATCAACAAAAAACTATGAACCAGAGACACTTTTGGGGGGTTGGGTGGTGGGAGGGGAGGGATTGGGGTCAGAATGGGGGGGTTGCAATTGTATGGGGAATATAAAAATAAAATTTATTATTTAAAAAAAATAAAAAATAAAAAAATATTAAAGGCAAAAAAAAAGAATTATATAAAATAAAATATTTAAATAAAAAAAAAGAATATTCTGTGACGGGATACCTACACCACTCATGAAGTGGTATGGTGTCATTTGAAAGTGGATTTGAATTAGTTATAAATGAATGCTACAAACTCTATGGCAACCAGGAAAAAACTTTCTAAAAAGAAATGTACTTGATATATTAAGAGGGCAGAAAAAATGGAGTCTTAAACTTTTTGTCAGGTGTTATCGTGAGAGTAACACCATCTTTAAACTGTACGTAGCAATCCTCGACATACCTCTATAATGTTCAGGGAAGAGGGGGTGACCTGAAAGTCCAACTATTTCCTTAAGATCATCCAGCTTTTGGATGACTATCCAAAGTCTTTCATTGAGAGAGCACACAATATGGGCTCCCAGCAGATGTAACAGGTCCACATGTCCCTCTGTGGAAAGGCTGAGGTGTGATGGGCAAGAACACCAAGATGTACCAGCTCATTGGAGGGCATCGGGAAAACAACCCATCTTTGGAGAAATTATTGGCACATATCCAGGTGAATAAGGACTTTTTGTTCACCAAGGAGCATATCATATCTCTGAGATTAGGGGACATGTTGCTTGTCAATAAAGTGCCCTCCGCTGGCTCTACTGTTGCCTTTGTGCTTGGTGAAAGTCACTGTACCACCAAAGCACTAGCCTGGAGCCAGAGAAAATCTTCTTCCAAGATTTAGGCACTGCCTTTAAAATCTCCAGGGACACTATTGAAATGCTGAGTGGCATGCAGCTGATTGAGGCTGGAGATGAAGTGGGAGCCAGCAAAGCCTCTGCTGTGCATGCTCAATGCCTCCCCTTCTGTGGCCAGTCACCCAGCAGCTGTGTGACCGAGGCAGCATCTACAGTCCTGAGCTGCTTGACATCACAGAATAAGCAGGGTTCTTGCTTCCTGGAGAGTGTCCATACTGTTTCCTGTGTCCGTCTGCAGATTGGTTAGCCACCTGTGGCATCAGTGCCCCATTTAGTCATCAACAGGAACAAGTGGGTTCTCCTTTGTCTGTGGAGACTCCAAATTGCTGAAAAGACCAAGATCTTCTTGGCTGATGTGTCTGTATTTTGTTGCCACCCTCACCCTGCCAAGGTTGAAGCAAAGAGAGTAGGAGTCAGACAAGGATTTGAGATTTGGTCTCTGACTAATCACCAAAAAAGCAACCATTTAAACTAATGTTATTGATGCAACAAGGAAATAAAGACTTCTTTTAAAAAAATGGAATCATATAATATTCACAATTAAACCCAGAAAGGTAGAGGAAAAAAGGAAGTTTAAAACAAAGGAAGAAGAAAAAGGGCAGCAAATAGAAAAGAGCTACAAACATGGTAGAGTTTAGTCAACTAAATAATGATCATTTTAAATGTGAATGGTCTAAGCACATCAATTAAAAGACAGAGATTGCAAATTACAGTCATAGTGAGATCACAAGGAAACCCAGAAAGACAATCTAAATGTAGGTGAAGATCTGGGACAAATGGAACATTTTTGGTGAGAGTGTAAAATGGGACAGACTCTGAAGCAGTGTTAGTTATAAGGGTAAATATACATCTCCTCCATGGCTCAGAATTCTACTCCAAAGTATTACTACAAGAGAAATGAATACTTGTGGTCACAAAAGACTTTTACAAAAAATATTATGGTTCTATTCATAACATCTAGAACTTGGAAGCAACTCAAAAATGCCTTATGGGAAAAATGACCAAAAATGTAGCATATTGATTTGATCAAATACTACTACTCAACAATAAAAGAAGAAAGGAAGGGAGACGAATTACTGTTATATTCAATAACAGGGATGAAAACGAAAAATTGAATTATTTTGAATAAAAGACATTGGAAACAAAGAGCCCACAGTCTTTGATTTTATTTATTTATTATTTATTATTTATTTATTTATTTATACAAGCACTGGGTACAGTCAGAAGCGCGGGAGGGTGAGAGAATTCACCAGAGACAGAGTGGGGAGCAGAGCAGGCAGACTGACGAAGTACACTGCTGAGGGGAGCAGCGGGTGGCAGGAGAGGTCTGCGCGCCATGTGGGACCCTCCTCCAGTGGCCGGGCATTGAACCGGCGCTGCAGAGGCTGCGGGTAGCTTCGCAACCCAGCGCTCAACCGCTGCTCCACTGGGGAGTTCCTCTTTGATTATATTTAAATGAAGTTCAAGGATAGGCAAAACTAACATACAAAACTAACTAACATCACCAGACCAAAGTTTGTCTATGGAGAAGGGAGAGGGTGATTCAGGAATGACTCTGTCATTATTACAGGAAGAATCACTTTGTTTTTCAGACTTGTTAATAACTCAGTGGAATATTTTCCAAGTGTCTATTTTGGTAATTCCCAACATTTAAAAAGTTGAGGTATTGTCAAGTTGTATCTTAAATGCAATTTTAACCTTCCACTTGCTAAATGCTTTAAGACATACATATTCTTTTTTTTTTTTAAGGTTTATTTATTTATGCATACAAGAGCTGGGGTACAGGCCAGAGATGTGGGGGGTGAGAGGATTCACCAGAGACAGAGTGGGGAACAGAACAGGCAGACTGACCGAAGTACACTGCTGAGGGAAGCACCAGGTGAATCAGGAGAGGTCTGCTGCACCATGTGGGTTGCTCCCTGACTGGCCGGGGATCGAACTTGGGCTTCAGTGGCTATGGTCAGCTTCATAGGTTGTGTCTTAACCCCTTGTGCCACCAGGGAGGTCCCAAGACATACATATTTTTAAAGGTAAATAGAAACCCACTGAGTAGTTTTAAATACAACTTGGTTAGGGAAAAAAGAGATTGTCAGAGTGGATAAAAAAACAATGCCCGACTGTAATTAAGTCACTTTGAAATAAAAAGACACAGAAAGATGAAGAATAAAGGGATATAGAGAATTACACATGGGAACATTAATCAAAACAAAACTGCATATACTATATACTTTTAGACAAAACCGATTTAGGGGGCCTCCCCTGGTGGCGCAGCGGTTGAGTGCTGGGCTGCCAAGCTGCCCACAGCCTCTGGAGCGCCGGTTCAATCCCTGGCCCCCGGCAAGGGTCCCACATCCCACATGGTGCACAGACCTCTCTTGTCGCGCCCGCTGCTCCCCTCATCAGTGTATTTCCGTCAGTCTGCCTGTTCTGTTCCCTGCTATTGCTCTGGTGAATTCTCTCACCCTCCCGCGCTTCTGACTATATACCCAGTGCTTGTATAAATAAATAATCTTTTAAAAAAAAAAAAACGATTTAGGAACAAGGAAAATTATCAGGCCTAAAAATAGGCATTACACAATGAAAATAGCTTCGACTTTCCAAGGAGTCATCCTTAATAATATGCTTTTTCCTGACAAGAGAGCACCAAAATACATGAAGTAAAAAACTTTCACGGACAAGAAAACAATAATAATGGAATATTTATGTATAAATCTATGCCCACAAATTCAATAGCTTACATAAAATGCACCAAGTGGACAGAAACTACCAAACTCAAACAAGAAGAATAGACAATCTGAATAGGACAATATTAATGAAAGATTTTGAATCAATATTTAATAAAATCCCCCCAATAAAAATACCACTTTTAGGTTACTTCACTGATGAATTTTACTAAACATTTACAAAGAAATGGCACCAGATTTTCATAACCTCTTCCAGAAAACAAAAACAGAGGGGAACACTTTCTTTCTTTTTTAAATTTTATATATTTTTTACATTATTCTTCATTTTTGTACAATGTATGCTTTTTCATCTTGGTTATGATCCCCATGAAATACCCACCACCCATTCACCCATGTACCATCACCATAGTCCCTTGTGCTCGTCCCACCCCTGTTTTGATCCTACGCCCCTCTTCCCCCTGTAGAATGTCTCTGGTTTATAGTTGCCTGTTAATTTTTTTTTAAAGATTTATTTATTTATTTATACAAGCACTGGGTACAGTCAGAAGCGTGGGAGGGTGAGAGAATTCACCAGAGCCAGAGTAGGGAGCAGACAGGCAGACTGACGAAGTACACTGTTGAGGGGAGCAGCGGGCAGCAGGAGAGGTCTGTGGCCCATGTGGGACCCTCGCCTGGTGGCCGGGGATCGAACCAGTGCTGCAGAGGCTGCGGGCAGCTTCGCAGCCCAGTGCTTAACCGCTGCGCCACCAGGGGAGGCCCTTGCCTGTTAATTTTGATATTTACTTTATTATAATTACTATTTATTTATTGTTTATTTTCCTGATCCCTTATTTGGATCCTCTACATTCTTCCTAAAAGTGAGACCATCTGGTATTTTCCTTTATCTTCGTGGCTTATTTCACTGAGCATGATCCCTTCCACCTCCATCCAATTGCTGGGAATGTCATTTATCTTTTTTGATTGCTAAGTTATATTCCATTGTGTATCTGTACCACATCTTCTTGATCCAGTCATCTATTTTTGTGCTTTTGGGGTGTTTCAGAGGGGAGCATTTTCTAACACCTATGAGGCTGGATCTGCATTAACCTTCAAATAAAGACATGGTAGGAAAGGAAACAACAGACTGGTGTATTCTGAACATATATGCAGATGTCTTCAAAATAGCAGTAAATTGAACCCAACAGTGAATAGAAAATTACTCATCATAACCAAGTAAGATTTTTAAAAATTATTATTATTTATTTTTGTGTAGAAGAACTCGGGTGTAGGCCAGAGGTGCCGGGGGTGAGAAGATTCACCAGAGACAGTGGGGAGCAGAACAGGTGGGTCTACTGAAATACACTGCTGAGGGGAGCAGCAGGCGAGACAGGAGAGGTCTGCTGTGCCATGTAGGCCAGCCCCTGGCTGGGGATTGAACTCATGCTGCAGTGGTTATAACACTGAGACTTAATCCCTAGGCCACCAGGGAGGCTCTGAAGTTGGATTTATCTCAGCTATACATGACCAAAAAAAACTCACAATACCAAAAAGTGGTAAGGATACAGAACAACAGGAACTCTCTTTCATGGTTCTTGGGTGCAAAATAGTGGTCACTTGGGTAGACCGGTTGGCAGTTTCTTCCAAAGCTAAACGTACCTTTACTATGTGATTCAGCAATCATATTCTTTAGTTTTTACCGAAGGACATGTTTCAACATGAGTTGAAAACTTATGTGCATACACACACACAAAGCCTGCCCATAAATTTACAGCGACAATGTTTAAAATGAACACTTTTATTCATAATTGGCCAAACTGGAAGCAACCAAGATGCTCACCAATAGGGTACAGATAAACAAACATCCTTTCAAAGGTATATTATCACTATTCCAATATTATGACAGAAATGAGCTGTCAAACCGCAAGGTATGGAAGAAGCTTAAACACATACTGTTAAGTGAAGGAAGCCAGTCTGAAAAGAATGCACTGAATATTGTTCTGGAAAACCATAGGCAAAAAAAAGTATATAGACAGTAAGAAAGGTCAGCGGCTATAGGGATTTGGAGAAAGGGAGGAAGAATAGAGATGTGAATCTCAAGAAAATTTTAAGCAGTGAAACTATTCTCCATGCTGCTATAATGGTGGATATGTGAAATTTGTCTAAAGTCATAGGATGTACGACTTATTGTAAAGTATGGACTTTAGTTAATAATGATGCACTAATATTGTTTCATGAATTATAACACGTGTAATTCACTTATTGTGAACTCTTAGTAAAGGGGAAACAGTGGGAGGTATATGAGAATAATCTGCTTGACTTTTCTGCAAATATAAAACTGCTCAAGAAGTAAAGCCTATCAGTTAAGAAAAACAAAAATATAAAAAGTAATAATACATAATATAAAAAGTAATAATACAGTTTGTCTCTACGGACTCAGAAATTTGTTTTATAGAAACTATTTTTAGTTTCAAAATAATCAGATTTTCCAGAAGAGGGAGCCAAAGGCTTACAAAGACATCTTTGGTTCTGTAGAAGGGAGTTAAACAGAAAAACAGGATTACTAGAATAAAAACCCAGAAGGCCTAATAGAAGTCAGGTTGCATGACACTTACCTACAGCTCAGCAGTGACTTCTGACCTGCTTCCTTAGGACTCAGATATATTCCTTTGCTCTGTGGTGCTGCTGCTTTGCTCTGTGTGAGGGCGTAATTCTCCCTGATGATGCCCGGCAGTGACCTGGACTCTGCTGGAAACTGGACTCTGCTGGAAAATACATTTGCACCCTATTTTAAGCAACTATATGCATAGGTTTGTAGACATTGGCTCTAAAGAAGAGTTTTGCAAATTTACAAGCTTTTTTCTAATTTATTGTATTTTTAATACAATAAATTGTACTGTATTGATATACAATACTATAAATTTAGACACTTTTCACTTATTACTGATGGGTCCACCATTGAGAGTGAGACGCGAAGATTTCAAACTTGAATTTCTCTGTTCCTATGACCTGAAGTCAAGGAGCCTATAATCTGTATCTAAGTATAAATACAGCAACACAACTCATTCTTTAAAATATCTTTCGGTGAGTATTTGTCAAGGAGTCTCCTTGTGAGAACATTAATACAAGTAAATTAAGTTTCTTTTTGTTCTACTGCCTTTTCATGTTTTCAAAATGTCTTTTTTTGTTAGTTGTAAATGTAAGAAAACAGTCGTGTAAAAATATACTCTTACAAAATAGATTAACAAGATCTGAAGTGAAAGCTTACTTAAACCTCCCTTGCAGAGATAAAGCCATCAACAAGTTGTTATTCGACTTTCTAAACAAGATAAGAACCTTGACATTTGCTGAAAGTATAAAATGTGCAAGGGGCTTTCTCTGCGATTTTGGGTCTAATCGCTGGCCAGGGCCTCAAAGAACAGGAGGAGAGTGGTTCACAGAACGGTGAGGTCCAAGAAAAAGCTCAAAGGGAGACATTCTGGTGTACCTGGGAGCTGGTGGTAGGAGCCCTGGGGAGGTTATTTGGACAGAAAAATGAATGATAATGAGGTTGTCTCAAGTATGGGCCTTGACATCCAACAATGGTTAGCAGCCCCTGGATTGACAAATTCAATTTGTGTTTTAGAAAGACTGGTTTAATTACAAAAGCATAGTGTAACCACTGACAGTCACTCTTGAAAAGTTTCAGATTCTGCAATACGAGTGTAAGTTATTGATTCTTTTCACTATGCTTGAAAATTGGAGGAAACTTTTAAAAATTGCTTTGATTTAATATCTGTGAAATTACCTGCCATTGTGGCAGAGTAACTTGAATGTATTTTAATTAACAACAATAATGTATAAATTCACCTTCAGGAATAAGAATAATAGCTAACAGGTATTGAGTGTCTTTTACGTGCCAGGCACTGTGCTGAGATTTCTACTTCCGTTTTCACATTTTACCGCAGGTTAACAGGTGAGGGAGGTGAAGCTTAGAGAGGGTATGCAGCTCATGGTAACGCGTGTAACACACAGCTGGCAAACGCTAGCACCTGGACCTGAGCTGATAGTTTCCTAATCTCAAAGCCTGATCCTCTTAAACATATGAAAAATGGCTCTCACTGCCATTTTCTCCTGAATTATTTGGGAAAGTTGTGGTTAAAAGTCTTCAGGTATTTTGAGAGAACCACATTGTTTAATTTCTTTATTTTCTAATTAGTGCAGTTTCTAATTTTTTGGATAGTCTGAGAAAGTTGATCAGTACTACTGTTTCATGGATCATCTCTTTTTTTAATAAAGATTTTTTTTTTAATGCATACAAGAGCTGGGGCGTGGGCCAGAGGTGCTGAGAATGAGAGGATTCACCAGAGACAGAGTAGGGAGCAGAGCAGGCGGATCTACTGAAATACACTGCTGAGGGGAGCAGCGGGTGAGACAGGAGAGGTCTGCTGTGCCATGTGGGTCTCTTCCCTGGCCAGGGATCGAACTTGTGCTGCAGTAGCTGCCGATAGCTTCATAGTGCTGACGCTTAACACCTTGCGCCACCAGGGAGGCCCCAATCATCTCTATTTGTTTAAAAATAGTTATTGGCTCAGTTCATCATTGTTGGAAATTGATATCTTGCATGGTGTTGTATTTGTGGCAGAGATTTTATGATTTATGACCTTAATAGGTTAGAATATAATGCTGCTGCCTGTCCATCCATCCATCCATCCATCCATCCATCCATCCATCCATCATTTGTTGAATGCTTTAGGTATGCCAGACACTGGTTGGTAGATACATTGTCACTGTTGTCCTTGCTATGTAACAAAACAAGAATTCCCTCAATCTTACTAATTTCCTGCTCACATCCCGGATTTATGTGGTTCTCCACATATGCCATTCTTTTTAGCTCTTAAGACATGCTTGGTGTCTTCCACTGGATCCTCCACATCTTGTTGGCCATATAGTGAATGGTAAGAAAATTGAGGATTGAATATCTAATATTTAATTTCCACAACTGAAATTGACACACATCACCTTGGCTCACATTCCTTTGGTGAGAACTTGTCACTTGGTTGGCTGGGCAACCTCTTTCTACAAGCTGGACTGGGAAAGAGGATTATAACTGGTCAGCCCACTTTCTCTGTCAGGTCCCACTCAGTGCCAAGAATTCATATGAAAGTGCTTGATAGATTGAAGTGTTTTTAGATTTTTTTGGCTATTGTTATTTCAAAAATAGGAATGAATCACAATGGAAAACAAAATAAATCTCTTGGGATTGATTATTTTAAAAAGATATTTATTTATGCATACGAGAACTGCGGTACAGGCCAAAGGCAGATTGAGAGGATTCACCAGAGACAGAGTGGGGAGCAGAACAGGCAGATCGATGGAAATACACTGCTGAGGGGAGCAGTGGGCGAGCCAGGAGAGGTCTGCTGTGCCATGTGGGTATCTCCCTGGCCGGAGATTGAACTCATGCTGCAGTGACTGCTGCTAGCTTCATAGGTTTCATCTTAACCCCTTGCGCCACCAGGAAGGCCCCTCTTCGGACTGATTTGACACTTGGTGCCTATTATACATCATCTAATCTTTCTTCAGGATTGTTAGAATATCAGGATTGTCTGGGCCCGGTGTCTACAACCAAATTCCACTGAAGGCCACCCTTGTGGGAACAGGGAGAGAGGTAGCAGAATCACTGTCAGTGTTCCTCTTATTTCCTCTATTTTGAAAGTAACCAAAGGGTGTGAGGCCAGGGCTGTGATGTGTAACTTAAATGTCCACAGTTTTAAAAGCTTCAGTGCAGTGCTCCAATACAAATGCCAGTGAGGGCCTCCCTGGTGGTGCAAGGAGTTAAGCCACAGCACTGTGAAGCTATCAGCAGCTACTGTAGCACCAGTTTGATCCTCGGCCAATGAGCTACCCACATGGCGCAGCAGACCTCTCCTGCTCCCTTCAGCAGTGTATTTCAGTCAGTCTGCCTGTTCTGTTCCCCACTCTGTCTCTGGTGAATCCTCTCACCCCCCGCATCTCTGGCCTGTATCCCAGTTCTTATATGCATAAATAAATAAATAAATCTTAAAAAAAAAAAAAAAAACAAGAAAAAAAAAAACAAATGCCAGTGAGTTGAAGACAAGTCATTCATTAACTTTGTGACCTTGGATTCATTTTGTTTCTTTGGGACCTGTGGGTATTGTTGCCTTGCTCTTATTTTTCAGAAATAAAACTGGTTTCTCTTTGTTCTTTCTCCAGTTGCATTGAATATATAGCATGGATATATTTACTATGCAGAATTCTTTTCTGCCTTAAGTGAAACTAGTGAATTAGGAATACAGATTTTTGTGGTTGTTTGATGCCGTGTCTTCTTCTGGATCAACTTTATACTCTGCCCTGGAGTTTCAGTGGAAGTTGATCAGAGAAACTATTTTCTCTTATCTCTTTAGGTAGTGGCATATTTAGCATATTCATTTCCGATGCCATTTCAATTAACTGGCCTAATCACATGCTGGACACTAAGATGCCTAGACCTATGGGTTTTGAAGTGACAGGTGAGATGCATTGATGGAATGGATAATGATATTAACAGAAGAGAAGGATAAACACATGAATTTGACTATACATCCATGGAGAAAACAGTTGACCTAGCTCTGTTATTAAAATTATCAAATACCAAATATTGACAAAATTAACATTATCAAAATACCGTGAACAAAATCGCTTAACATATCTTGGCCTTGTCCCCAGAGCTCTTATATCTCAAAGATCACAGAAACTATACTAATTTAAATATTATCAGACATTAAAAAATAATGTGGTCATTGCATAAAGAAATTTTAAATATAAAATATAAACTTTATACTATCATTAGAAGGAGTAATATTCACTGATCACCTCTTGATGTTAACTTAAATCTTAATATAAAAATTTTATTCTGCACAAAACCACCAATTGGAAAGGAAATCTGCACTCCTCTGTGCATTGCAGCACTATTTACAATAGCCAAGTTGTGGAAACAACCTAAGTGCTTTAAAGACAGACAAATGGATCAAGAAGATGTGGTATATATACATAATGGAATATTACTCAGCAATCAAAAAAGATAAACTCGTGCCCTTTGTGGCAACATGGATGGAGCTGGAATAAATTTTGCTCGGTGAAATAAATCAAAAGGAGAAAGACAAATACCAGAATGTGTCATTTACGAGTGGAGTGTAGAGAAACTAGACAAAGGGTTGGATAAAGCCAAACTCAAAACTAACCCTTGAAAGCTGACTATAGAACTGGAAAGTGCGTGAGTGGGGAGGGTGCATAGAGGATACCATGGTGGACTATGGGTGCTTTGGTGGTGGGAGTGCTATGGCAACAACACCTGAAGAGGGGCCTCCTGTACTTCCCAAATACAAACAATGATGTAAACCAACGTTACCTCAATAAAAATAAGCACATTTAATTAAAATAATTTTGTTCTGATGGTCCAAAAATGTAACCAGAGCAATAATTTTATATACATGAATATTTCATGAACAAATCCCATCTATTGTCTATTGAGAATTATTGTAATCTTTTAAAATTGCTAGTGCCTGGTAACAGATGTTGATTGGTCATACTGTTTGTCTCTCAAATATTAATTTTAATTATATGTAGCAATCTGTCACAGCACTCTGTTAATATATGCCATTGTCAGCTCTCAGGACTATCTCAGACTCTTGGCCAGAGTGAGCTAGCCTGGACTTTTCTCTATTTTATGTTCTGGGACCATGCATGGTGCAGTGCTCTTGGCTTGTGAGTGTCCACCATCGTACACAGATGAATTTTCTAAGTGATGTTGCTAAGAAATGTTTGAGACAGTGACTTTCTGTAATTTATTCTGTGCTCTAGTAAGCATTTTTGAAACTGTGCCTATGGTAGAAGTAAACGGCCCACAGGAACATTCAGTAGAGCATAAAGACCACCAGAAATCAGGAATGATTGGAAGTCCGTATGGAAGTCAAAATAAGCATCCTGCATTGTGGAAGGATTAGGTCACAATTTGGATGGGCAGCTGGAGGAATCAAGAAGTATGACATGATTTCAGGGGACTTGAATGGGTTTTTGCACGACAATGCACCCCGTATTGCATCATCATAGAGGTGTGCTCCGTAGTGGGATTAGGACTGGAGCTGGCTTAGATTGGAAAGACATGCTGAGGCTTTGGGGGACAACTTGCACTGCATGAACAGTGCCTGTTCTAGCCTCTCCTCAGTCTTTATAAAGAAGGAAACAAGCCCCTCCAGGAGTCTGTAATGAGTGTGTTTACAGACAAGAATTGAGTGACAACAGTTCCCCCTCCCCAATAAGAAGAGCTGAGAGAGATGATTTTACAGTATTTCCTCTCATCAAAGTAACACGGGCTGTCTCTCGCTTCCTGACACAGAAAATTGCATTTTGTCACCCATTTGTCAGTTCTTAGAGATTTTAAGATAATTAAAGAACATTATAGCAGGTGACAGCTGTTGCTGAATGCCGTGTTGCTAGTTCTTCTGCTTGTTGGATGCCCATGAATCTCGGATGATGATAGCTTGGTGCTCCAGGTTTAATTAGCTGGTTGTTTTGAATCTGTCTGGGCTCTCAGGTGTGGGGTTAGCAGGCTGGCAGCTTGTTGAATCAGAGCTGTGCTCATCCCTGGCTGGAGGACCTGGGTCTAACCAAGTCTGAGAGGAGCCAGGTGGAGGTGCCCTGACCCTTATCAGAAAAGGGCACCACAGGGATGAGGATGCAGTTTTATAGGTGAGGCCTCAAAGGGCATCAGATACTGATTGGTTTCCTGATGTCCTTGCACCAAAGCATGAATTTGATTTTGAAATTTATTTTCCGATTAAATCTCCTTCAAGGCCATCTCTTCTATTATGCAGCTTGACAATCATAATCCATTTGGATTTATTGCTAAGTTAGTTTACCAGAAATTCCCTGATATACAGGAGAGTGATCTAAATGGTCTCAACTGCTGCTTTCAGTAGTATAGCATATTTCCTTTCTTCTCTTGGAGGATTTGAATGCCATTCAGAGAAGCCATGAACCCTGCTGGAAGCGCCTGCTTCCTTTCTCTTATAGTCTCCCTAGGTGGGAGTGAGTTTCTATGTGTTTTAACAATTTGCTCATAAAAAATGTATACTGAAAAAAAAAACTTGCATGATTTTAAGCTTGCTTTTCCAAATCGTATTTGTTTTAAGCTAATCTTAAAACACAAAAGTGGTTTCAGGAATAATTTAAAAAAGTCATTCTTAACTTATGCAAAAAGTTCACTCCCAACTATGTATTATGAATCATTAAAATTGATAAAATAGAAATGCATCATTTTCTCTTTTAGAACCACAGTGAGAGCCTTCTGCTTAGAGTCCCTCAGACCAGACACATTTTTTGACCACTTTTTTTAATTCAGTATGCCTTTTCTTGACTCAGACTTCAGAATCCCAATAAATACCCCATGTGTCCTTCCCTTTCTGGGACATTACTAAGGCTCTGCTGACCCAGTGTTCTCTCTTTCCATGGTAAGCTGTGAACGTGCTTTGCTTTACCAACAGATGCTTTGGTGATCATTTGGGGCATGAGTTCTTAACAAGTTACTTTGTCTTGTACTTGATGGCAGTTCTCTCTTCCCAGCTTTCCATGAATTCTTGAGGATGATAATCTATCTTGGGGTCCTTTATCTAACAGAGAGCATGAAAAAAAATGCATCTTTTGAAAAAATGGGCTTAGTGAAAAGAGAGGAAGTTAAAGTTCTTAATACACAAAACCCATCTCACTTGACGAGACTCAAAGTTGCCTGGTACTTTTCCAAGTTCTCCTCCTCAGATTCAATATCTCCATTTCTGGCTTCAGGCCATCCATCTCACTATACTTCCCACACATTCTCTTCTCCAATAAAGCTATTCTCCTCATTGGTCCATATTCATATGCACCCTCAGGTATTCATGTATTCTGTCTCCTGTGCCAGGAATGCATTTCTCATTACCTGATATCCAAACTTGCCCAAAATTTAAGGAGGAATTAGTTATAAATTCTCTGTGTCATCTTTTTCCAACTTCTTAAACAGTCTATGCTCTCTTTTCTTTTAACTTTTAGGATATTTACATCATCAGCCCCTCATCATGTTTTGCATTGTTCTCCTATAACTACATCTTATATGTATCATATCTATTCAGTTATTTTTGATTCACACATGAGATCCTAAATTCACCCATCCACATATATATATATATATATATATATATATATATATATATATTCAGGGAATGTTTACAGAAACCCATGATGACAAGGTATTGTGATAGGTACAAGGGAGGCAGTGATGATTAAGATAGAGTGATCACAAGCATTCTTTTAATGCCTGAGTTCCTTCACAGAGGGCCAAGTAATACATCAACATGGGGCTAATTCTTCTAGTTAGTGGGTATCCCTCCAGGCCTTCTTCACATTCATCAAAGCATTCACAGACCCATAGAAAGACTGACTTAATATTTTGTATTCAGTTTTATCGCATATTCCATCAACTTTTCTACAAATGAAACTTACTGTAGAGAAACCTAACATCAGTTCTCAATTATTACCATAATTGCTGACAAATTTTGATTATTTGGGCTAAGAAATGGTGACAAAAAGATTAAATTTAATAATCTGAAATATATAAGAACAGTTATAGGACTTTGTGTGTGTGTATATTTAAGATTTATTTATTTATGCGTACAAGAGCTGGGGTACAGGCCAGAGGTGAGGGGGTGAGAGGGTTCACCAGAGATGGAGTGGAGAACACAACAGGCAGATTGACTGAAATACACTGCTGAGGAGAGCAGCGGGCGAGGCAGGAGAGGTCTGTTGTGCCATGTGGGTAGCTCCCTGGCTAGGGATCGAACACTTGCTGCAGTACTGCAGATTGCTTCATTATGCTGTGTCTTAACCCCTTGTACCACCAGGGAGGCCCTGTTATAGGACTCTGAATGTTGGCTGGTGAGGGCTGCACAGAGAACCAGAGGGCCTGAGATAGTTAGTAGGACAAACTGAAGGCCCAGTTGTCTCCAAAACATTGTGTATGAGGTAAGGGCGAAGAGAGGCATGTGTTAGCCAGTGACGACATCCCATGGGGTTGCTTTGTGGAGATCTCTAGGTGGTGGAAATACTTGTAGTGAGTGGATGGTGTCAAAGTGTTTCCAGGGGGTTGTATGACAGTTTCTGGGCATTAATCCCAATGTGTATATATGTGTATGGGGTGTGTATGTGTGTTGCGGTGGGGTGGGGGGGCTTCATACCAAAAGTAATTCTTGGACAGTGGCTAGGGATCTGGCCTACATTTTCACTCAGTTCTGACCTCTCTACCTGGAGATAATGAGATTCCACAGGTTAAGGATACAGTTCCCAAGGGCTACCCCGGGGCCCCAATTTCAGATGCCAGTTGCAAGTCAAGGTTGGTACCTGTGCTTCTGACTGACTGGCTATAAATCAGAAGTTCCTATAACTCCCTCCTCAGGTTCAATTAATTTGCTAGAGCATCTCATAGAACCCAAGGAAACATTTAACTCACTAGATTACACTTTATTATAAAAGATTATAATTCAGGAACAGACAGATGGGAGAGATGCAGATGACAAGGAGCTTCCGTGTCCTCTCCAGGGGCACCATTTTCTTTGAATCTCCATGTGTTCCCCAGCCCAGCAGCTCTCTGAATCCTGTCATTTGGGGGTTTTATAGAGGCCTCACTACAGGAGCACGACTTGATTGAATCATTGGCCATTGGTGATTGAACTATATTCCCAGCCCTTTGCTCCCTAGAGCTCAGGGCTTGGGACTGAAAGTTCCACTGCTCATCACAGGGTTGGTTTTACCAGCCCCCAATCTTTAGGTGCTTTTCAAAGTCAACCCCTTAACATAACATCCCTTTACAATTTTCCTCCCTTAGGAAATTCCAAGCTTCTGAGGAGTGCTGTGACAGAAGTGGGGACAAACCAAATCTATATTTCTTATTATAAATCACAGTGTAGTAAGTCTTTTCTAAAACAGAGACTGATGTTACAGATGCAAATCCCAGTATCTGAGAGAGGGGAGCAGACAAGGGCAAGAGGGGAAGATGCCTAGGCATGCTATTGCGAATCCATTCACATGAGAGCACAAGAGAGGAAGACTCTAGACCCTCCAGGGAAGACTGACTATCAATCAGGAAAGGAAGACAGAGGCTGTTTTCTGTAGATATGATTTAGAGGAAATGGAGGGAGTGCTCAGTCATCATGCTATATCCCAGGCTTTCTTGCCCTGGGAATGGTGCTGGTGTGTTTATTTCCACAGCTGCAGCCCGCCTCTGAAGAATTGGCACCATCCCTGAGCGGGGCAGAGGTAGTGCTGCATGTCAAGGGTTTTTCTTACCAGGGGGCAGTGCTGAAGAAGTTGGTGGACCTGGGGTCAGTTTGCACTGACATTTGGAGCAACACTTCAGTCCTTTCTATTTTTTCTCCGCTGACACTGCTAGAATAGCTTACATTATTTTGTCTTTCTTTTTCTCACTTGGAAGGTAGAGAAATTAATTAGCTGTGAAATGACTCAAGGCAGAAACAAAGATCAAATATGAAAGAAAAGCAAGGAGAATAAATACAAATGCATTGGATAGCCAATTCCTGAATGTTCAAGGCATAAAAAAGACCCACAGGAATTATTTTGAAAATGAAATGGCATACTAATGAAAGATCAGGTAGTTTCCCCAGAATTTGGATTAGTCTTCATGTTTGTGCTCCCTCCCTCGATCGCCCCCAAAGGTCCATCCCCCACCCCCTTTGTAACCTATGAATAGAGTATTTTTAAAGAAAAAAATACATAGTGAAGATCAATATACAATCATCGAAGCAGAAATTATTGGAGGAAAACAGTGCAAATTGGAGTAGTCAAGAGAAAATCAGTATACAATTTGCCTATCATTGTATATGAATCTATTAAAACATAATTTGCAACTTTCATCTCCTAGAATATTGTTCCCCCTCAGAAACAGGTATTGGCATCCATTCAGATATATTAACTATGTTCCTTGTAGTGTTAATTTATTTTTTCTCATATCCCCAATTACCACAGTATATTCATTTTGATTTAAAAACCCAGAGCACAGCTTAATTTTAACAAATAATTTAATTTGAAAGAACTATTTACTGAATCCGACTAAATTGTATTTTTTTTTCCAGAGAGTACTGCCATATAACGTTGAATCATCAAAATTTGCTTCCGATGATTTCTAACCTTTCCCTCTAGGACTCTTCCACTTTTTTATCTGAAAGAACAAAATCCCTCCTCAATGTTCTCATTAAATGTATTTTACCTGTAAATGGTCAGATGGTCAGAACCCAGTCATCTTAGAAGCTGATTTTTTTAGAGGGCAGTTGCTCATCCAGTTACTGAGACACTAACCTGATGAATCAGTTCTTTTTTTTTAATCATATTTTTTTAATGAAGTAACATTGATTTATAACACTGCACATGATTTAGGAGTATTGGTGCACACATCTCTTTAGATGTAAGTCACCACACCGTGTCCACCACCAAAGCACCAATAATTGCCACCATAGTCCATTGGATCCTCTACCCTCCCTTTCTGAGAGTCTCAATTCTACACTCAGATTTCTAGGGTTTCGTTGGCTTTGGTTTGTCTGTTCCTTGCTTTGTCTCTTTATATTCCACTTGTGAATGAAATCATCTGGTATTTGTCTTTCTCCTTTTCACTTATTTTTCTGAGCATGATCCCCTCCAGTTTCCGTGCATGTTGTCACAAACGGCAAGAGTTCATCTATTTTTATAACTGAGTAGTATTCCATGTCGTAGATATACCACATCTTATAAATCCACTCAACTGTCAATGGGTACTTAGGTTGTTTCCAAAACTTGGCTATTGTAATAGTGCTACAATGAACATAAGACTGCATATATCTGTTCGAATTACTGTTTCTCTATTCTTCAGATAGATACTTAGGAGTGGAATTGCTGGATCACATCCTAGATATTTTCTTATGTTTTGGAAAACTCCATACTGTTTTCAAAGGGGTTGGACTAGTTTACATTCCCACCAACAGTGTAGTAGATAGAGTTCCTTTCTCCACACCCTCGACAACCTTATTTCTGGTCTTTTTGACATGGGCCATTCTCATATGGTGTGAGGTGTTGTTCTTTTTGTGGTTTTGATTTGCATTTCTGTGCTAAGTGGTGATGAGTTTATTTTCATTGCCTGTTGGCCATCTGTATATCTCTTTGGAGAAGTGTCTATTTAGCTCTTCTGCCCACTTTTTGATTAAGCTATTTGTTTTCTTTTTGATGAGTTGTATGAATTCTTTGTAGATCATGGATATTAGCCCCTTGTCAGATGTATGATGTGCAAATATTTTCTCCCATTTGGTAGAATGTCTCTTCATTTTAATGACAGTTTCTTTTGCTGTGCAGAAGATTTTTAGTGATATAGTCCCACATGTTTATTTTTGCTTTTGTTTCCCTTGCAATTGTAATCAAGTCCAAAGATATCTCTGGGGCCTCCCTGGTGGAGCAGCGGGTTGAGCACAATGCTGTGAGGCTGTTTGCAGCCTCTGCAGCACTGGTTGTGTTCCTGGCCATCTAGGGAGATACCCACATGGTGCATCAGACCTCTCCTGTCTCACCTACTGCTCCCCTCAGCAGTGTTTTTGGTCTGTCTGCCTGTTCTGCTCCCGGATCTGTGTCTGGTGAATCCTCTCACCCTCCCACACCTCTGGCCTGTACCCCAGCTCTTGTATAAATAAATAAATCTTTAAGAACAAAACAAAACAAAACAAAACAAAGATACCTCTGAAACTAATGTTGTGGAATGTTTTGCCTACATTTTCGTGTATGCATTTTATGGTTTCAGACCATATATCCAAGACTCTACTCCAGTTTAAACTAATTTTTGTATATGGTGTGAGATTTTGATCTAGCTTCATTGTTTTGCTTGTGACTTTCCAGTTTTCCCAACATGATTTTCTGAAGAGATTTTCTCTTCTCATTGTATATGCTTATTTCTGGACTCTCTGTTCTATTCCATTGGTCTGGCCATAAATTCAACACATATTATATGTCTGTAATTATTTTTCTTGAGGGCCTTTATATTGCCCAAATCTGTGCTATATGTTTTATCTTAGTGAAGACAGACTGATGAATGAAACATTAAGCTTTCCCAGAGAGACTCTGCTCTGGCTACAGAGCAGAAGACTGGCCACCGAAAGTCTTTCCTTCTATTTTTGGCAGATGCCTGTGAGATCTCAAAATCAGTAGCAGTTATTTGTTACCTGATTTCTCAATTCATAAAAGGAACATAACATGTATGGAAATACATCCTGCATGGCTAGAAATTTGAAAATAATAATATGCAGGAATAATTGCTGTTGTCAAGTTTTAAAGAAGATACTCTGTTTAAGATTTTTATTCTGTTCTCAGATAATAAAACTGATCTTAAAGTGGACTTGAATACCAACAAAACCACATATCTTACATTTACTATAACTTTAAAAATAAATTTTTGCTCAAGTGAATAATTTTCTTTGGAAATCATGGAAAGGAGACTTTTCAAAATAACCACTAACATAATTATTATCTTTTTTGAGCTTGTATAATCATGGCATAAGATAAAAAATACATGTGACAAAACAATAATTATTTATGTTTCCAATAATACTTCCAATAATCAATCTAGCAAAAATATCATACATTTAGAGAGTAGCTATTTTAATATCATCTCATTATTGCTATCATTCTCTCTCTCTCTCTCCCTCCCTCCCTCCATCATTCCCTCTGAAATCTCTCTCTCTCTCTCTTTAGGTACCTAATTAGCTTTATTAAACAATTCATGAATTGGGTAGCATCCTGTCTGCATGAAGAAAATAAATTAAGCATGGCATCTGCTGGGTGTTGGAGACTTGGAAAGATGCAAAATCACCCTTCTAACCACCCTGGGCCATAATGATGGAAAGACATAGTCCAACTCAAAGCAAGAACTACACTTAGCTTTTTATCATTGGAGCATTAACATGGGCTCCCCTTTGAACTGGCCAGTGCTTGGAGTGTAAAGAAAAACATAAACACTACTAGGTTAGTTTTAGAATGGATTGATCCTCTTGAGATGGAAATGGGTTTAGTGATTTGAAAAAAAAATCCCTTCTGATGTTGACATTCTCTGATTCTAGACTTTTTGGAAAGTAATTCATAGATTTGATGCCTATACCTCAGGAGTTTATATTCCGTGTCAGGCAGAAGATACGTGTACCTAAGATTGTTCACCCAGAGAATCAAATACATCTTCATCAATACCTGGGTGCTTATGCTGCTGCTTTGAAAAACACCAGCAAGTAAAAATCGACTTGTTCTAACTTGGTCTGTTGCACGGTCCGCATGTAGCACCAACATGCCTGCTGTTATTTTAAGTATGACCTAGGGAGGCAAAGGCACAGAAGCTCTGCCATGGTGAGCTGCAGGAAGGGAGAGCCGGGCACCGAGGGAGGCACAAGTAATTGTCATAGGACCTTTGATCGCTCTCTCCTAGTCCTGATTAAACTGAATGTTGATTGTTTGACTAAGGTCCCCTATAAACTTTCAGGACATCTGCTGCCGCCAAATATTAGTGTCCCATAAGCATGATGCAGTAATAGAAAATGGAAAATAGAAACTCTTCTTATTTTATATCTCTGCAGAGCAATTAAATTTTATTTTTGGGTTTTGCCTCCTGCCTCTAAACTGTCATTCAATGCTAGCTTGAAAAGGGCTTTTATTGATTTTCTCCATATTTGACTACAACACAGAGTCACTTATCAACAGGTCAAGCTCAATAAATTTAAAAAGTTCCACTCCAAAGAAAGTTTGTTCAATAAATGGTGCTGAGAAAACTGGGTCGCTACATGCAAAAGAATGAAGCTTGACCACTACCTCACACCATACACAAAAATTAACTCAAAATGCATTAAAGAACTAGACATAAGACCTGAAACCATAAAATACATAGAAGGAAATATAGGCGAAACACTATGTGATATTCACATCAAAGACATCTTTACAGACACATCACCCAAAGCAGTGATAGTGAAGGCAAAGATAAATAGCTGGGACTACATCAAATTAAAGAGCTTCTGCACAGCAAAAGAGACAATAACAAAAACAAAGAGAAACCCCACCAACTGGGAGAACATTTTTGCATACATCACTAATGATAAAGGACTGATCACAAAAATCTGCAAAGAGCTGATGAGACTCAACAACAACAAAGAAAATAATCCAGTCAAAAAATGGGCAGAAGAGCTAAAAAGAAACTTCTTTGAAGAGGAAATGCAAGTGGCCAACAGGCATATGAAAAAATGTTCAACATCACTTGTTATCAGGGAAATGCAAATCAAAACTACCATGAGATACCATCTTACACCAGTGAGAATGGCACATATTAAAAAAACTAGCAACAACAAATGTTGGCGAGGGTGTGGAGAAAAAGGAACTCTTCTGCACTGTTGGTGGGAGTGCAAACTGGTCCAACCACTATGGAGAGCTGTGTGGAGATTTCTGGGCCAACTAAACATAGAACTTCCATACGATCCAGCAGTTCCACTCCTAGGTATTTACCCAAAGGACACAGAAACATCAATTCCAAAGAACACCTGCACCCCTATGTTTATAGCAGCACTATTTACAATAGCTAAGCTTTGGAAACAGCCCAAATGCCCAAAATTAGATGACTGGATCAAGAAGATGTGGTACATATATACCATGGAATATTACTCAGCATTCAAAAAAGATAAACACATGCAATTTGCAGCAACATGGATGGCGCTGGAAGGGATCATGCTCAGCAAAATAAGCCAGAAAGAAAAAGAAAAATACCGAATGGTCTCACTCATAGCAGGAATCTAGAAAACTTAAATAAGGGACCAGGAAAATGAATAACTATAGGAAAGTGAAAATCAAAATCAACAAAAAACTATGAAGCAGAGACACTCTTTGGGGGGTGGGGGGGCGGGAGGGGAGGGATTGGGGTCAGAATGGGGGGGTTGCAATTGTATGGGGAATTTAAAAATAAAATTTATTATTAAAAAATAAAATAAAATAAAAAGTTCCGCTCCTTTTTAAACTCACAAAGCTGCTAACTGAGGACCTTGTAGACTGGTATGTTAGAAGGACAGAAGATGATAAAGAAGGTGGATGCTGTTCAAGCTCCATGTCTGGCACTTAGTAATGTGAGACCTTGATAGAGTTAGTCTTCCCCAGCCTCAGTTTCTTCACCTATAAAATAAGGATACTAGAACTAAATTTATAGTCTTGTTACATGTCTTGTTGACATGCAAATAAATGGCTACAATGTGGATTTTGTTGCAGGGTTTGACCTTAGGCAAATGAGTAAACCTGTTAAAAGAGCCGAGGCACAACACAGAGTTTGCTTCTGTGTGGGATGGCACTGCTTGAAGTCAGCAGGATCAATAGTTAGGGAGAAAGATGGATAAGAAGTAGGGGAGAGTAAGCAAAAGCCGGAACCTGCAAGATGGGCTGGCATCCTCAAAGATGACATGGAATCCTCTGGGTTTCTCATTGCTTCCAAGCCTCCAACTTCAGTGAGGTAGAGGGTCTGTGGGGGAAGCTGACACCCTTTATTACAGGGCTAACAAGGCATGTGGTACAGGAATTGGGGCACAAGGAGGAGGGGAGGGATCCAGCAGTATCTGGAGGAGTTGGGGTCTAGCTGCTGTTGATCTCAGGTGAATCCACAGATTAGGGACCATGTGCATGAGCTGCAACAGTGCCTGGTGCCCCTCACCAGCCCTCCAAGTGTGAAAACAATGTGGTGGTTTTATTTTCTTGCAATGCTCCTGTAAAATGTGTCTTGTGGCCCACAGGACTCCAGAACTTTGCAGGGAAGGAATTCTGCCAATGTAGTTCCAGTGAGCTGGCTGCACATAAAGAAAAGCCACTGTATCATCTGTTGTTAGAATTCTTTGCAGACCTTGCCTCCTCAATTCTTTTCAGTGGAGAAGGTAGGACAAAATCTGCATAACAGTCAAACCTTTGTATACTGTGCCTTTTCTGGCAGCCTACCAAACTGATCTTCCCTTCCCTTTCTTCCTCCACACCACCTCACCCATGACCTTTGTTTTAGCTGAGATTAGATGGTGTCAGAAGCCAAATTACTCTGTCTTCCTGGGTCTCTTCTATGTATACAGGAGTTAACACAGTTTATTTTTAATCTTCTTCTTGGCTTTACACAACATATTTATAACGGACACTCTTTGTTTAGCTACAAGACAGTTAAGTTCTGCAATTACTTTGGCCTGAGAGTCTAAAGAATCTTTGTTGTGCTACTATTGCATCCGCGGCAGATTCTGCAATATCTTGGCACATCAACACAACTTGAGAAGAAAAAAAAAGTTAGGGAGCAAAGTGACAGTCCTGTAAAATATAAGGGTTTGTTGGTTACACGGGTGCATACTCTGCCTTGTGTCTCTTTCTTTGTATACTACCGGGATGCAAATTTCCCTGGCTGTGGGTTTGTTAATCAGAGTCAGGGAAATGGATCCTCAGGTGCTGGGAGTCTGACACAGGGGTGGGGTTTTTCCCAGAGAAACTGAAGCATTGAAAATCAGGAAGAAGCTGTGAACTACAGAATCAGCGTAGTCGAAAATCCGATAGTCAGAGAGGTTATTGCCTTTAGCGATGGCCTGAGGATATACCTGATGAGGGCATTGTGTTCTGGGCCAGTGCCTAAGCAAAGGAAAGAAGGAGGGAGGGAAAGGGTCCAGGTGTGAAGTCTGCATCAGGCTGAAGCTGTCCACTTTGTGCAGCTACTTCTCCGCTATCATTTGGTTTGCAGATCTGTGTCTAGGACCTGATGGCAGGTGGAATATTTTTCAGCTGTCAGGTATGTAACCAAAATTCAGTCTCTAAAGATTTGCAGCCATCTGGGTAGGGAGGACAACCTGGTATGCTCCCTTCCAAGGAGATTCAAGGGTAACTATGTTCTCAGAGATTCCTAATTGGGGGTGTGTGAGGAAATTGGAAACATTAGTTTAGAGCTGTAATCAGAAATTTGAGGACACTAGATCCAGCCTAGTTTATAGAAAAATAACAAAACCTAAAGACAATAGAATTAGAATCTTTATCAAATTGCTATCATAATTAAGGGACATGGCCTTCTTAAATCCAGTTCAGTTTTATGATGTCAACTTTAGAGAACACTGTATTCTAGCGTTCTTGCCAATGTCCTTTCCATGAATCTCCTTGAAGGTGGAGTTCTTCTGTACGAACACCTTTGACAAAATAGTAACTGTCTGCAGATGACAAAAGGTTTAGGAATGGCCAAGGTTAAATATGTGATCTGATCTTGCAATTGACAAGACATTTTAAGATAGTAATTAGAACTATGGGTAATAAATTATACTAGGATATGTCAAATATCTAGGAACTTCACACCATTTCATAACATTTTAATTAATACTTACGCAGATATAGCATAAAGAAGACTTAGTGATTTCTAATTTGACAGTTCATCCCATATATTTTAATATATCAAATTGTTAGCAGGCAGAATGAGGGGTATCCCTGATATCCCTAAACCTGCACATTAAATAGGTTCTGCCATTCACTGCATAAAGAAAGACAAAATATACTCTAATGCATAAAACCTTCAATAGCAAAGAATTTTAACAGAATTAGTGTGCAATATGGAAGAGAGCCGAAAGGACATAGTTTCCCAATGAAACATCTAAAGTTACCCATCCCCTCATGGGTAAATACCCAGTCAAACAGGGTTGGCCCAAAGCAGGGCAGCTGAAGCCTGACAACTAGTCACAAGTCTAAGACCCCTCTGGTGGGGAAGCCTAGGAAAGGAAGCCTAGGAAAGGCAGGAGGGGCCAGGAAAGTCTGGAAGGAAACAAACAAAATCAAATTAGAAGTCAAGTTATTAAAGCCTGCTTTTTTCAGTCTCCCCACAGCTGTCTCATCCACATCTCTTTCAAGTGACTCCTCCCATGTGCCCCAAGTCCCTGCTCCAAGTCCAAGCTGAGAAGCAAGAACAGCTTCTTTATCACCTGTTTCACCGCCACATGCTTCCTCCTTCTTTCTATCCCAAGTCCTTTTTAGCTTCCCTTTGCTGCTGAGCTTCATCCTTCCTCCCATGCGGCAGGGAAACTGAATTTCCCCTTTCCATGGTAATTACGCTGTTACAAAAGCAACCTTATTCTGTAATACCTCTATTTTTATAAGGAGAGCGAGAACAAATCTGAGATGTTCCAGGGACCTCTGGAGATTCTCGATTTGAGATCAAAAAGGCTTTGTTCAGAATGTGATTTGAGGAATTTTGTCAAAAATATCAAGGGTTTTGGATACTTGACCAAAAGAGTTCAGGGGTCATTATGAAATATTTAATTAGCCATTTAGCCAAAGTCTCCAAGAAAGATTTCAAAAGCAAACCTAGAAGCTTACATGTTTGCAAGCAAACAGCTTTTACAAGGACTTGAAACAGGGTAACACACATCCTTGCTTTCTAGTGAAGTGACTTAAAAGGTAAGAAAAACCTTTCACAAAATCTTACCATACCAAACAACGTTGTCTATTAAACAGACTAAAGAAAACTGAGGCTTTAGTTTACATAAACGCACAATTGATAATAGAACCTACTTTGTAAAACCTTGCAGCACATTTATTAACTCTAGCTTGATCACACATAACTTTTCCCTTGAGAGTTCTTTTCTGTTAACCATCTATATCATCCCTTTTTGCATCCAGATTTTCTCCTGTGCTGCCTTTTTTTTTTTTTTTAAAGATTATTTATACAAGCACTGGGTACAGTCAGAAGCGCGGGAGGGTGAGAGAATTCACCAGAGCCAGAGCGGGCAACAGAACAGGCAGACTGACGAAATACACTGCTGAGGGGAGCAGCGGGCGTGGCAGGAGAGGTCTGTCGTGCCATGTGGGACCCTCGCCTGTGGCCAGGGATCGAACTAGTGCTGCAAAGGCTGAGGGCAGTTTCGCAGCCCAGCGTTCAACCGCTGTGCCACCAGGGGAGGCCCCTCCTGTGCTTTTAAAAACCATCTGCACTCTGGAAAAAAATTTCTTTGTTTTCCGTTATTATTCCTAGTAGCTTTAATTACATATGTTAATTAGAGAATTCCTAAACCTTAGACATCTCCATTCCTAATTGTGGCAGGCCTGCATGGGGCAGGTTCTTTATCGATTTGGGCAGATGCATAAAAGAGAGTCCTGGAGCCTTCACTGGCTTTTTCAGGCTTTAACGCTCTGTCTACGCTCTGTCTACGCCAATTGTGGCAAGCCTGCAGGCTGGCAAGGCAGGGAGGCTTGGGACCGGGAGGAGCAGGGTACTGGCAGGCTTCCTAGCCCTAGGCAAATCTTTACTTTTTCTCTTTGGGCTCTCTCTGGCATTCTCTTGTGGTCTCTTCCTCTCAGGGCTGTTGCTCCTTATCTCATAGCCATTCTGCCATAGCCGTTTTCATTTGAGGGATGCTGCCCTTACAGCTTCAGCCTCCAGGCTCAGGTGTGCCCACTTACGCATGCCCAGACCATTCTCTAGTTATCCACAATCAGGCATGCATGCCCTGCACTCATGATCCCAAGCACCTTCTGCATTTAAGGTCGCAGGTGATAGCCACAGCGGCCAGCGGCTTAAAAACCTGGCCATCTTCCTTTACACTACACTAGTGAAAACTGCGAACTTGGTGATGGTGAGTTGTCTTTTACACCAGCATTCTTTAGATTGGCAAAAGAGCCAACTATCTTTAATTCATCTGCAATATGCTGCTCAAAGTAAGTGAAGCTCTGTTGTGAAATTAAAGTTCATATATTTTTATCTCAGTTGGAAATGTTCTAGATAGATGCCCAAGGAATTTCCCCAACTTAACTTGACTTAGAAAAAAAACTCTACAGTGATACATTAGAAATCTATATTTTCAAGACTATAAATATAATTATTGCTGAAGAGTTCACCTAAAAACTTTGGTCTCACATTTATTTAAATCTTAAGTTATTTTTCTTACTGACAGATTTTGTAATCGTAAAGATGACGTGAGCTCATCGATTAATAAGCCCAGGTAAAATAAAGTTGCATGCCTGTCAGTTCTGAAAAATGCCTGTTTTACCAAACCAACAGATTTTAACTTTCATTTACCAATAATTCTCCTAACTTAAACAAAAACACTTGGCTTAGTTTTTACAAAAAATTAAAAGTTTTAGGAAAATTTAATTTATATGAAGCACTTAAATCTTAGGCCAATCAAAGATTATATTTCTAACAATATCACCTAGAGGTAAAAATTAGCATATGCATACAAAACATACATGGCTTTTTTTCTCTGATCAAACAACAACAAAAAAGATTTGTTTCCAGAAGTTCTAAAACCTACTATGCTATCTCATTCCAATTTCTTCCTCAGAGCATGCACAGTGAAATGCTCTCTTCCCAAATTCTATTTATCCGTAGTTCTCAACTAAGGCCATTTTGCCCCCAAGGGACATTGGGCAATGTCTGCAGACATTTGAGGCTGTATGAAGGGGTGGCAGGACAATATCATGTAGATGATATGGTCAGAAACTAATTTTTGATTGTCCTAAGATTTAAGTGCTTTATATAAATTAAATTTTCCTAAAATTTAACTTTTTATAAAAACTAAGCCAAGTGGTTTTTTTTTTTTTTTTTAAGTTAGGAGACTTATTGGTAAATGAATTATTGGTGGGACGCTACAGGTGTTCAGCGGGCAGAGGTCAGGTAGATGTTCTATAATGCATGGAATTGCCTCCATGACAGAGAATTATCCAGCTCACAATGTCAGTAGTCATTGAGATTGAGAAAACTCTGGCATACACTTACCCTGTCTTTCATCTGTCCCTATGGTTTCTGAAAAAGAAATACTTTCTTCTTCCTAAATTCAATTCCTCTTCCTTTGCTTTTGTTCACATTACTCCCAACTCTTCAGGAACCCCACCCCGTCTCTCACACCTCATTTTACCTCACAGATTAAACAGATTAAAACAATCACATTTGCTTTCCCCTTAGAGCTTACAAATTGCCACACACCTGCTACCTCTTTCTTTAATTAGCAAACACTTTCATTGAATGATCCATGTTGGTTACTCATTTCTTCCACACTTCCAGTGGTCTGATGCCTCCCAGAGAGATTTTTCTCTTTTTACTGATGAGTTTATTCTGACCATATGTAGTGGCAGGTAGGCACGGTGCAGGATCTCTATGATACAAGCAGACGGGTAAAGGAGAGTTCTGGAGCCCTCGGTGGCTTTTTCAGGCTTTTATTGAATTTTTATCAGGTACATGGCAGGCAGGGGTGCTGGGTGCTGGCAGGCCTCCCAGCCCCTGGTGAGTCTTCACTCTTTCTGGGCTCTCTGGTGTCCTTTTGTGGGGTCCCCGCTGTCCTTGCTGCTTCCACCAATGCTACTCTTTCTCTTTCTGCTGGTTCCGTGTGATGCCGCCCTTATAAACCTCGCCTCTGCCCAGGTATGCCCACCTATGCATGCCCACACCCTACTCCAGGTGTCCGTCACCAGGCATACATCTAGGACCCCAGGGATCCATCATTGATGCTACTGGTGGGAGGGCAGAAAAGCCTGATAATCACTTAGCCTACACCATGTTTGCGGATTTTTAAAAAAAGCATAATTAATCGGCTTTTCAGCCAATTTCATTTCACTTCCTGTACATACTGTCTTCAAATTCTCCCTCTTACCCCCTCTGAAATCATTGTGTCAAACTTCTATCTCCAATGTTATAACAAAACATTTTTAGTCCACATCTCTAGTGCCTTCCAGGTTGCTTCATACCATGGGCTCTTTTCATCCTCTTTTTTTTTAAGATTTATTTATTTATTTATACAAGAATTGGGGTACAGGCCAGATGCGCGGGAGGGTGAGGATTCACCAGAGACAGAGCGGGGAACAGAACAGGCAGACTGATGAAATACACTGCTGAGGAGAGCAGTGGGTGCAACAGGAGAGGTCTGCTGTGCCATGTGGGACCCTCGCTGGTCCGCCGGGATCGAACTGGCGCTGCAGAGGCTGAAGACAGCTTCACAGCATGGCACTTAACCGCCTGTGCCACCAGAGGAAGCCCCCTTTTCATCCTCTTCTTACTCAGCTTCTCAGCAGTATCTGACACTTTGGATCCTTTGCTGAAACACACTCTTCACTGGTGTGGTTTTTCTCCAACCACACTCCTTAGTCACCTCTGCTGGTGCCACCTCTTCTTCTAGACCTTTCAATTTTCTGAGGCTCCCATGACTCAATTGTTAAAGCTCTTCTTTCCTTCTATATTTTTACAGTCCCTCCATGATGACCTCTTCTAGTCTCAGGGCTTTAGATATTATCTCTATATCAATCACCCCAAATTCATAACTGCAGTCTGGGCCCAAATGCGGATTTCTCCCATAGTCAACCACCTTTTCAAAATCTCCATTGGTTTTTAAAAATAGAAACATCAATCTGTTATGCTAAAAACTGAGCTTCCAGTGCTTTCCTATAAATTTATTTGGGAAAAGATAACTCTGTCCCTTCAGTGATTATTACTATTGGAAAGCATTCGTCCAGTCTTGGGAATAATCCTTAGTCCTTCTCTCACATGGTGTATTCATGATTAGTTAGAAAATATCATCAGCTCTGTCTTTACCATGCTTCCAGAATCCAACCCTTCTCATCACATGTAGTGCTGGATGACCAAGTATGCTTCCTGGATCCACACACCCTTATTTCTCCCCTAGATTGTTCTAGTACTCCAACTGTGCTCCCCAACTCTCATGTTTAATCTCTTTAGCCCCAACAATAGTTATTTTTTAGCCAGACCTTGGACATTTCCTCCAGAGCCTGTTTTCTTAACAGTGACTATCTTAATTTTAGTATCTTTTACAATCTGGACAGGCTATGAATTTCCTAAATCATGAAGTCTCGGTTCCTGTTTGCTCAATGCTTCTTTTCTCAATTTGCCTATTTCTTCAAGCATTTTCAGGTAAGCAGCAAGAAGAAACCAGGTTACATCTTCAATGCTTTGCTTGGAAATCTCAGCTAAATATCCAAATTCATCATGGACAATTCCATTTTCTACCAACAGTAGGTCTCAATGCAGTGAGTGTCTCTATCATGATCTAATAAGGATGGCTCTTCTTCCAGTTTCTAGTAGCATGTTTCTGGTTTCTCCCAGGGCCCCTGAACAGCCCTTTTAATACTCACATTTCTTCCAGTATTCTGCTTATGACATACACATCCTGAAGGTGACCCAGGCTCTCTCTGCCATGCCTCTCATGTCTTCTGAGCTCTCTCACTCACATTGCTTTAAATACCCAGATTTTTACCAATGTCCTGTTTTAAACAATCATGTGCCTCAAAATCCTTCTAGCCTTTGTCCATTATCAATTCCATAGTCAAGTCTGCATCGTTACAGCAGCATCCCACTTCTTGGTGGCAAACTGTGTTAGTTTCCTGGGGCACACACTTGGTGGTTTAAAACAACAGAAATTTAGTCTCTTGTAGTTCAGAGGTCAGAAGTCAGATATCAGTATCACGGAGTCAAAGTCAAGGTATGAGCAGGTCTGGGCTTAGTTTGGAGGCTCTGGAGGAAATAATTTGTTTCTTCCAGTGTTGGGTAGATAACAGCATTCCTGGTCACATGGTTGCATCACACTAGTCCACAAAGCCAGAATCTTTAAATCTCTCTCTGCTCTAACTTTCACATTGCCTTTTCCTCTCTGTGTGTAAAATCATGCTTTTTCTTTGGGTGAGGCCACTTTGCCAACACAGATGGTCTACAAATCTCCCAACCCAGCTTTCAGAAACTCTCCTGTATATGGTTTCCATAGAGTTGAGCTCACTGGTCTTGAGTAAACTCCTTCTTACCTGTTTAACTCTAGTTCAGTCTTCACTTCCACAATGGTTCCATACACTAGCTATCGCCCTTTAACAATTTCTATCGACTCCCCAACATGAGAAGTCCAACAAGTCAGTGGCAGAGTGGAGACACCGGACTCACCTCCAACACATATTTACAACCAAATTACACTTAAACAAAGATAAAGACCCCTAAGTGAGGCCATTGCTTCTATCATCCCTAAAATGCTAGGACATTTAACCATAGTTACTTTATGTCACATGACGCTGCACACTGATCTGAGAGCCAAGATCACTCAGGCTCTCAGGAGAAAGGGATGGGGAAAACTGTAATTAAACCAGGTTTGGGGTGATGCCAGGGCAGTACAACCACAAGAGGGAGGGGTAGAAAGCCCCACAGAGTCTCTGCTATTGTTAACCTAAGGGACATGCTCACATCAGGGTCTTTAAAAGACTCCCCCAATATGAATACAAAAGTGCTATTACATTTCAAGAAAATGATTGAATAACTTCATTTTCATCCCCCTAAATTATGGCAGATTTATGCTTAGAAAAGCATTCGAGAATATGACTCTTTTCCTCCTCTTGCCAGATATGTCCTCTTTCATCTATCATTTTTATAAATTCTCTAATCAATACCCCAGTTGTACGTACTTTTCCTCATTTGCAGTTGTTAAATGGTAATTTTCAAAAAAAGATAAAATTGTGACCAATGCACCTGAGAAAGGATTTCATGAAAAGACTGTTAGATTAAAGGAGAATGAAGCGCAGAATCTCAAGATGGAAGGAACTTCAGCTTTTGTGCTCGTGACACACAAAGAAGGAGAAAATGTCAATTTGACCAGAGTGCACACAGTTTTTATATTTGAGATGGAATTGATCTGATGGATAATCTATGAACCCTTTGAATCTCCGAAGTATGATTCTGCTCACAGCCACCTAGGACCAAGATAACTGAGCCATGCAGCCCTGGACTGATGCTGCAAGCATGTGGGCAGAGGCAGCTCAAAAGGGGAATTCAGTGGGCATGAGATGAAAGGATGTTAAACTGCCTGGCGGTTCATCGTGATCCCCAAAGTCCTCCATGCCAACTTTCATCAGCCTCGAGTGATCTTGGCTCTCAGAGCGGTGTGCAGCGTCATGTGGCATAAAGTAGCTATGGTTAAATGTCCTCGTGTTTTAGGGACAATAGAAGCAATATGAATATTAACCATGGGCCATGTTCCTGGCCATACACAATTATGGGTATTTAAAATTTTTAGATGCAAATTAAGCCCAAAGTTCCTTGTAAATAATGCCAATCTGCCTGCAAATAATATGTTGCAGAGATAGAATAATTTACCATAAGTGCCTGCACCAGCAACAGTAGCTGGCACATCTTAGATGCTGCTTACTAAGAGGTGCGGTATTGACTGAGTGGAAAAGCATCCAAGAGTGAGATTCCGTCTTCTGTGATAAAATACATTTGATGCTCAGTTATTGAAAAAGAAGTAACCCACTTCAAAGAGTGATGGTGCAGCATCGTGCTATGGACATACCTTCATTTTCCTCAGTGTTCTTTTTTTTTAAATTTATGTAAGAACTGGGGTACAGGCCAGAGGTGTGGGGGGTGAGAGGATTCACCAGGGACAGAGTGGGGAGCAGAAAAGGCAGAGGGACCAAAAACACTGCTGAGGGGAGCAGCGGGTGAGACAGGAGAGGTCTGCTTGTGCCATGTGGGTATCTCCCTGGCTGGCCGGGAATCTAACCCTCGCTGCAGAGCCTGCAGACAGCCTCACAGCACAATGCCCAACCCGCTGCGCCACCGGGGAGGCCTTTTCCTCAGTGTTCTATATGTTAAGTGGTATTTTCTTCCTGCCTTTATCACCGGGGAACTATAACATAGACTTCAGGAACACATTGGCAGTGGTAATATGAATAAACACACACATTGCAAGAAAAAGAATCAAGCCCGGTGTTCACTGAGGGTGTAGGGGTCCCTTGAACTTCATCATGTCCAGAAACATTTGTGATCACATGTATAAGTCTTGATTTCTCAGTAACAGGTCTATGGAATTGAGCAACATGGATGTAAATAAAACCCACCTCTTTGATCATAGAAATTCTGAATTTCTATCCAGGGCAGTGGTTTCAAAACTGATGTTCTGCCATTCTCTGTTCAAACTTCTTCCTTCTTTCTTGTGAATGCAAACAGTTTATGGAAGGAGGAACAGAAGACAACAGTACAAAATATGTAACACAAAACTGCAAACCAAAGTAATGCAGGGCGAAATATTGAAAGAGAATATTTTAAACATACAAGTGGTTATTTATCTGAATATGAACCAAAGGGGATCAACAAATCCTTCAGGAAACAGGAATACTCCTCTTTATCTTTCAAAGTCACTTTGGCACAGTTCTAAAGGTTTTTTTTTGGCTAACATTTGCTCCTAATTATGGAAATCATAAATGTTCATTTTAATAAAAGAAAGCTTGTTTATTTTTTAAAGATTAAAAAAAATTATTTATACATACAAGAACTAGGGTGTAGGCCAGAGGTGTGGGGGTGGGAGGTGAGAGGATTCACCAGAGACAGAGTGGGGAGCAGAACAGGCAGATGTACAGAAATACACTGCTGAGGGGAGCAGCAAGTGACACAGGAGATGTCTGCTGCACCATGTGGATCAGCTCCCTGGCCCGGAATTGAACTCATGTCACAGTGGCTGACATGGTTTCATAGCTTGATAGTGCATATCTTGATAGCTGAGACTTTAACCCCTGCACTACCAGGGAGGCCCAGTAAGCTTTTTTTTTTAAAGTACAGTTTGAAGAGTAGATCACAGTCAATTATTTAAAAGAAAACAAAAAGTTACTACCCAGAAAAGGACAGGAGACAAGTTGATAACATAATCTTCCTGTCTCATTTCTGTGATATGTTCACATGTTCTACATATTGTATATATTATATATATATGGGCTATAGTTTTTATTCTATTTGATGTACCTGTTTTTCATTTACTATATTGATGTTTTGGAAATGTGATGGAAAACATCTGATGTATTATTTTAGAAGTACCGTTGAATTCTAAGTAAATCACAATCCATCCTGGCAGGCCCGTGATTTTAAATGAAATCAGGTAGTCGAGGACTTGCTTTTGTCACACTTTGTTTTGTTGAAAGCCACCGTTTCGAAGAACCTATGGATAATGTTAAGTGAGAACTTACTGTCTAAGCATATAAATATAGAACATGTATACACTTGAGATTCAGTAAGAGTGCCACTTCTGTGGATTGCCTTTTATATTATACCTTGGGAAGTTTCTGCTTCTTCTCTGAAAGCAGCACTCTTGTCTGGCTGACCTCATGTTGGCAATTGATGGACACCTGTAAAGACTTACTTGACACATCTGACAGGGAAATCATCAGCACTTGGATAGAGAGAGAGAGGCAAAGTCATTCTAGTAGGAGAATGTCAGCCATTTTGATCAAGGGGCTTGTCTTTGATCTCTCCACGTGTCTGCTTAGATCTGAAGGGGAAGGAATTTAGGATGAGAATGATGGGAAAGCACAGGTCCTGGGGCTGTTGATGGATTTCTTCAACTATCAGTGAGTGAACGTTCCCTGGCAATTAGCACGAGGCAAGGATGGAGAGGTAAATCTCTAGGTTAGAAATATATTTCCTTTGCATCCAGGCGGGCAGCCACAGTCTCCCACATGATGTCTAAGATTGAGAATCAAAGCTCTCTTTGTTTTACAGCTAGTAATACTGAGAGTGTTTAAATTTTTTAAAAAGATTTATTTATTTATGCATATACGAACTGGGGTGCAGGCCAGAGACATCGGGGTGTGTGTGTGAGAGGATTCACCAGAGACAAAGTGGGGAACAGAACAGGCATCTTGACCGAAATATGCTGCTGAGGGGAGCAGCGTGCGAGTCAGGAGAGGTGTGCTGCGCCATTTGGGTTGCTCCCTGACGGGGGATCGAACTCATCCTGCAGTGGCTGCGGTTTACTTCATAGGTTACATCTTAACCCCTTGTTCCACCAGGGAGGCTCCTGTTTAAATTTTTAATGTGCTAATAATTGTGGGTTACAGGATTTGGGGAGCACAGACAGGTTTTCCACATAGGGGAGATTTTTCAATATCCCCAAAGTATTGACATATCACCAAACTTAATAGAGGAACTTGGAAATGTAGAAAATATCTGGGTAGGGGCCTCCCTGGTGGTGCAAGGGGTTAAGATGCAACCTATGAAGCTATCTGCAGCCACTACAGCATTAGTTCACTCCCCAGCCAGGGAGCTACCCACATGGTGCAGCAGACCTCTCCTGTCTCGCCCACTGCTCCCCTCAGCAGTGTATTTCAGTCAATCTGCCTGTTCTGTTCCCCACTGTCTCTGGTGACTCCTCTTCCCCCCCCACACCTCTGGCCTATACCCCAGTTCTTGTATGCATAAATAAATAAATCTTTAAAAAAAAATCTGGTTAAACCTGAAATCAAACATAGGCTAGAGAAACTGCCTTTGTCTGCCAAGGAAATTAGGCAGAGTCTTCTTAAATTCTTGATTAAAAGATGTTCTCTGTGGAAAACCAGAGAAAAAAATCCTACTTATAGAAAGATCAAGGCCACAGAGCACCATTAAACTCTCATTGTGTAGTGGAATATTTGAATTTTCTTTTATCCAATATGAAATTTCTAATATGATACCCAAAAGGAGCACTGAGTACAATCATCATTAAGTCTAATAATCTTCTGCCCCAAACAAGCAAATCATCACTGTATTTGATGTTCTATCAGTCTGAATTAGAAGCTCCTTTAATTGAGGAAGTATATACAAAACCACTTTTCTAATCGCTCACTGTGAAAAACATAATTTAGAAGCATATTCTACAAAATCCAGAATTTCCAAAATTTTCACTTGCAAGTAGTTTGCAAATATCCAAGAAGGGGAAGGGATGTATTTTCAGTATGCCCTCCATGGAGAGTTACCTGAAGAAACTTTAGTTGATTTAATCTTAGTGTATTAAATTTTTAATTTTAAATGGTGTTTTCATACCTAATATTAAAAAGCTACAAGTGTTATTTTTAATATGGTATCCTCAAATGGTGGTGCTATTGGATAGGGAATAGATTAGCACAAGAAGAAAGTTTATTAATCAATTACTATTTTTATTATGATAAGATGAATAACACTGAGATTATCCACTGGAATCAAAAAAGTTAACTCATTAATAAAAAATAAGCAAATGAAATGTTATGGAAACATGCTTGGCAAAAGTAATTATGGTTTAAGTTGGAAGATAATTTTATGTTAAAAATCTATGAACTAGTACTGGCCAAGAGAACTCTCTCAGATGATGGAAGTAATAATGATGGAGGTATCAATACAGTAGCTACTAAGAGTTTGAAATGAGAAGAGAAGGAAGTGACTTTTATGTTTTACTTTTAACAATGTATATTTAAATAGTCATCTATGACTATTTTATTAGAGAACACAGCTCTAGATTGTGAAAATGAAGATGCTGAAAGGTTTTGATCACTAGAGGTTTAGCGTCATTACAGACTGTGATTATTAATGCCAGAGTGCATTAATGAGAACACAAGTAAAGCAGACAATGACATGTTTTTTTGTTCTTTTAAAGAACATCTTCTTAACATAGAATCTGTACAGTATTTCATAATTATTCCATCTGAGATCACCTACCAGCAAATATATCCTGCAAACATTTGAAAGCCTAGACAATCATAGAAGTGTTATCAATGCCTCTCCTAATGTCCTCTTTCTAATTCTGGCTTAGTCTGTTTGGATCATGTTAATGTCAGATTCTTTATCTTGTTGCTCTTTGAACCCTCAGTGTCTGACACAAAGTCTACCACATAGTGGGTGTAATTAAATACACACTAAATAATTAAAAGTACGTTAGTTGTGTGTGCATTGCCTAGTATATGTTTCTTGAAGGTAAGAACTCAATATCTAGCTCTAGTGTAATGACTGCTAGACTTTGCATCTGTTTATTCCTCTAATTCTTATCAAGAAAAGCTAAATGGAAATGATAAGAGGAAAATTGTAGATATATGCTTTCACTTTTGTATGAGCCAAAAAAGTTCCGTGTGAATCTCCCCTCTGTTGACTTCCTGGCTTAGGCTTTTGCATGGTAAATGCTAAATTTATTGCTAAGAGCTACAAGTCTTTTGCACTTGGAAGAGAAGTGAATTTTCTGGAATGAATACATAAAAAGTCAAAGAAATGCATGCATTTTAAAATGTTACGTGATTTTTGAGTTGTCTCCACTTAGAGGCAACAGCAGCCTTGCCCTTCATTAAATTGACCATGTCTACAGCAATAGAGAAGTCAGCATCTGCTTGATCATCTTTTCTTAGTACGTAGCATATTCCTTGTTAGAAAGGGCTGTCTTATATTTTTTTTTTTTTTTTTTATAGAGGCATGCTTTATTTGTTTGGTTGTTTGTTTGTTTGTTTTATACATGCACTGGGTACAGTCAGAAGCACGGGAGGGTGAGAGAACTCACCAGAGCCAGAGCGGGGAGCAGAGCAGGCAGAAGGACCGAAGTACACTGCTGAGGGGAGCAGCGGGCGGCAGGAGAGGTCTGCGCGCCATGTGGGACCCTCCGGTGGCCGGGGAGCAGCCGGGGATCGAACTGGCTCCTCGGGCGCGGGCAGCTTCGCAACCCAGCGCTCAACCGCTGCGCCACCGGGGAGGCCCGGCTGTCTTATATTTTTAAGGTGGTGGCATGAACCTTCAGAACTCTCAGAAAGAGTTTGCTGGCTTTAGCTTGGGGAAATAAGAAGCAAGGATAGCCAAGTACATGCAAAAGGTTCTAGGTACTGGCTCTGCCAAGCAAAATCTCCTTAGGCCCACTGGAGAGTCTTGAATATTATTAGAATCTCTGAAATGACATGCCAACCATCTTGTGATTGGAAAGGATGACAGTAACTGTTGAGTTGCTGCCCAAATTTCCTTGGGATTGGGCTTACACTTTGGTTATTTTTTTTTTCATAATAAGCAATAAATTGGAGAATTTGGGGGACATACCTCTCCAGTGTGCTGAGTGCTGAGTGGTTTGTAGTAAAGAAAATGTATTGGCTGGGTGATTCCTAAACATCTAAGGTTCTCCCTCCCTCTCTGTGTTTTGGTAGTTAAAGAAAACATACTTAATTCTTGGATCACTTGCTCTGAAAGAAGGCAGGACACTTCAGCAGTCTGAAATGCCAGGAGTTGAACTACTACTTCCTGCAGACAATAGATACCAACGTGCCCTCCATATTAGTGAGTTAGCCTTTGTATTGTTGTAGTCCTGACCAACATCATTTACAACCTTGTGAGATACCCTGAGTCAGAATTACCCTTCCAAGTTATTCTGATTTCCTTACCTACTGAAATGATAGATTTTTCTACTTCTTCCCATGTTGAAGTAATTGGTACTGGATTTGTCCTCTTGCTGGAGATTTTTGAAAATTTGGAAAAACATCTGAAACAACTGGTTTCAGAAATTTGGCAGTATGCCAGATCCAAATAGTGCCTTCCAATTGCTCTGTCTACAACCACCTGGAGATCCTTTGTGGCTCACAGTACAGCAAAGCACAATCCAGGTAGAGGACAGCATTCTCACTGAGTTCAGAAGACAGAGATTAGCATGTAGAGGGGATGAAGTAGGTGGAATTTGCAGCACAGAGTACAAGAGAAGAAGGAGTTGGGCAGAAAATGACTCCAGAAATCAGAATAGGTTTTCTCTGAATACTAAATTTTACACAAGTAGCTTGAAGCTCTTTGAAGTAACACAAGGAGCAACTGGGGAGTTATGACTCAACAACTTCCAGAACTCTCACAGGACTGAGAGACAAGTTCCATTCAGTCAGAGTAGTGAGTTCTCATTGAAACCTGGGTGATAATTCAGTAGAGACAGCTGAAAGGTTAGACCTTAGGTGTAATACCAAACTGTTCCTACAGCAAAGGTTATCCTAATTCAGTTCTAATAAAACTTAAAAATAAGCTGATCTGAAAGTTACTTAACTGCCTGCCAAAATAAATTTCAATACTCTGTAGAAAGACAAAGCCTGACATTTAACAGCACCTAAGATTTAATAAAAAATTTTAAGATGTGCAAATAAGCACATATGATAAACTAAATACATTATGAAATATATAGTTATGTTACATTTTATATATTTATGTACCTCTGCATATCCATATATACATAGGTATATACAGATACACGTATATGTGTGTGTATATATATATATATATAATTACAACTAAATCAAGAGAAAATCAGGCAATAGACATGTTCTTAGAAGTAGCAAATTTGCTTTAAAACAGTTATTCAAGGGGCCTCCCCGGTGGCGCAGCGGTTGAGCGCTGGGTTGCGAAGCTGCACGCGGCCTCTGCGGCGCCGGTTCGATCCCCGGCTGCTCCCCGGCCACCGGAGGAGGGTCCCACATGGCGTGCAGACCTCTCCTGCCGCCCGCTGCTCCCCTCAGCAGTGTACTTCGGTCCTTCTGCCTGCTCTGCTCCCCGCTCTGGCTCTGGTGAATTCTCTCACCCTCCCGCGCTTCTGACTGTACCCAGTGCATGTATGAACAGAACAAACAAACAAACCAGCAAACAAATAAATAAAGCATGCCTAAAAAAAAAAAAAAAAAAAACACACAAAAAAAAAAACAGTTATTCAAAATTTTAAGACAGTTATTTAAAATCCTCACTTTAAACAAAATTGGGAAAGAAATTGCAGAAATTGGTCATTGCAAAGAAATTGGTCATTGCATGACCAATGAATATAGAAGTACACTATACAAAATGAAAATGTTACAAAATGGGACTCAGATGTCACTGAAAAAGGAAAGATCAATGAATTTGAAGATGTACACAAAGACATGATATAAAATGAAAACCATAAAAAAAAAAAAAACAAAGACCTAATGATTTGTGGGACATTATCAGATGGTCTAATTTACATTTAACTGGCATCCCAGAAAGATGGGATGAAATTTTCTGAACAAATTATGGCTGAAATTTTTCCAAAATTAATGAACTCTGTCAACCCACAGATGTAAAAATTTCAATGAACCCAACCAAGAAGGATAATACAAACGAGAAAACAGATGGAGTCACATCATAATAAAATTTCTGAAAAACAGTGATTTTAAGTCTTTAAAACAATTAGAGATAGCAGATACATCATGTATTAAGCAATAAAGATAGGAATAATTTCATAGGTCTCCTCTATAACTATGCAAGGCAGAGGACAACAGAATTCCATCTTCATAGTGCTGAAAAAAAAATTCAAAATCCTCATAACTTAGAATTTCAAACCTATCAAAAATATCATTCAAAAATGAGGGAAAAAAATAAAGGCTTTTTCAGGCAATATGTATCTATAGAATTTGTCACTAGCAGATCTGTACTACAAGAAATGTTAAAGGAAGTTCTTCCAGTGTAATAGAAATGATAGCAGGTGTAAAATTGGATCCACACAAAGGAATGAAAGAATCCCAAAGTATGAGCAAAATTGATGCAGGAAAATGATAGCGATCGCTCACCGACAGGGATGCAAGCAGAAATGAAAACGATCATACTTTTATCTGTAAAATGTCTTAACGCACATACTTTAATTGGATCAAGCATATAATAAGTGCTCATGAAAAACAAAATGAAACACAGTAACAAAAAGATTAAGTTCACTTTCACTGAATTTAAGCAGCGGGAGGAGGGTGACAGAGGTCCCTTGGGACAAGAGCCGTCCTGCCAGGTCATCTGCTCAAAGTCTACTGAGAGTATTGGCTGACAAATTACAATGCCTGTGAGGTTTCAGAAGTAAGTTGAACATCTAAGTTGATTATCTTCCCCCCAAATGGGGCATTTTCAGAAGAATTCAGTTGTTGTTATACTCTCTGTGCAGGGTACTAGTTTCCCTGGCTTGTCAAAAGTTTGCTTTACCCTACTTTGGTCTTTCCAAAAGACCTACACCTACACTAGTACCGTTTTCATCAACTGAAAGAAATCTGAAGATATCTTTGCTTTCATGGTAAAAGCTGGAAAGCAAAAGGAACGTCTGCATTTGTTTTGCAGTAACCCTGCTAGAGGCAGGGTGACTCCAGTGGCAGGCGTGGCCCCTCGAGCCCCTTCCTCGAGAAGTGCTTTATCCAGGCTGTGTATTTGTCTTGCCCTTCCTGCTTTTACTATATGTTAATTTTTTGGTTTGTTTGTTTTTCTGTGCTATTTGGTATGATTTGGTAGATTACCTTTTGGGTCTGGGAAGGCTGTTTCCATAAAAAACATTGGAAATTGTTTCTTCATTTTATGCCATTTAGTTTTATGGGAGGAAAACCTGGATGTGGTGTGTGGTCCTGAGGAGGGCTTTAATCTTTCTTCTTATTCCTTTGGCTCTCTGCCTCTATTTATTTATTTATTTATTTATTATTTATTTATTTAAAGATTTATTTATTTATGCATACAAGAACCGGGGTAGACACCAGAGGTGGGATGGGGGTGAGAGAATTCACCAGAGACAGAGTGGGGAGCAGAACAGGCAGGTTGACTGAAATACACTGCTGAGGGGAGCAGCAGGTGAGTCAGGAGAGGTCTGCTGTGCCTTGTGGGTACCTCCCTGGCTGTCCGGGGAGGGCCTACGGAAGCTGCAGGGGCTACGGATAGCTTCATAGGTTACATCTTAACCCCTTGCGCCACCAGGGAGGCCCTCTCTGTCTCTTTTAAAATGACCCTGGCCTGTGAAAACAGTGTCCATCCAGCACCTTCTATGGTTGGTCTTCATATTATGAAGACAGCAGCAACCTGCTGCTGTTTCTGTATGCATTTCCTGTGCTTTGGTTGGACAGGATATGTTCAGAGTTATTTAATTAATTAATTAAATTAATAAGATTCAAAAATCTTTTCGGAGTTGCTTAGCAACATGGTGCTCATTCAGCTCTCCCCTGAGCTGGGGGAAGTGAGGTGACAAGGGCAGGAAGGAGCTAGCCAGTATCAAAGGTCTTTTCCCACTCGCTCAGTACTGCTTGTTAAGAGCAACTAATTTTTGAGGAAAGAGAAATATGAATTAAGAATCCTGACTTAAGCATCTCTTCAAGAAGAGAAAATCCATTTTGATAAGAAGGCTATAACTTGTAGCTCTAAATTGAAATATTTGGTGATAGTTCTCTATGTGATATTTTCCTTGGTGATTTCTAAAATCCACAGCAGGTATTTAATAAGTATCCATCATTCTGGCCACTTTCCCACAAGCTGTGTGGGGAATATGAATCAGGCAGGGTGGCTGGGCACAGCTTCTGTTGTGGGAGTGAGCTTCAGATTGAGGTTGTTACTGGAAACAGAAGGAGTAGAAGAAGAGGTGCAAATAGAAAAAAAGCAGTTTCTTGCATAGGCTGATCCAAGGTGCACATCTTGCACGTATGCGGTCAAGTGTTAAATTCTTAGATTTCCCATGACTGTGTAAATGTGAAGGAAAATCTCTTTATGAGGTACAATGAGACTGTGGTATCTCATTTTGTGAGATAATACACCCTTCGGCGTCAAGCGCTCCTCAATTTGCTGGCACCTCTTAGCCACCAGCCACGGAAATCTCCTTTGCTCTTTTGCTTTCTATCTGCCCTGCCCTTCCTTTTACAAAATACCTTCTGTAAGACTCCTGCCCACCCCTGTGCTATCCCTCAGGTGAACCAATAACATTACCCATTGGCTACTACCTACACTCACACAGTTGTGGGGGGCGTGTGTATGTTCCCATGTAGGTTTTGATGAGTAGACTCATCTTAATTGCCATTTGCTTTCCCTCTTCCTGGCCAGCAAAGGGACAGACACAACAGAGATATAATACCAGTCACTAAATAAACTATTATAGACATATGAAGACCTGTTCAAGGCAACTCAGAAAAAAATTATATGAGCGATAATCTCTTATTAATGTAGATTCTAGAAAAAGTTCTCATTGCCCCATTTGGTCCACCCTGGATACCCTTATCTTACTTTTTCATTATATATAACATCCACTATGTATTTTTGACAGTGTGGATGAAGTTTTTTGTTTTTTAAAGATTTATTTATTTATTTATACAAGCACTGGGTATAGTCAGAAGCGCAGGAGGGTGAGAGAATTCACCAGAGCCAGAGTGGGGAGCAGAACAGGCAGACTGACGAAATATACTGCTGATGGGAGCAGCAGACGCGGCAGGAGAGGTCTGTGCGCCATGTGGGACCGTCGCCAGTGTCCGTGGATCAAACTGGGGATCGAACCCGCGCTGCAGAGGCTGCGAGCAGCTTTGCAGCCCAGCACTCAACTGCTGTGCCACCAGGGGAGGCCCAGTGTGGATGAAGTTTTTCATGCACCATGTTGAGATGTCCTAATAGGCTTCTAAACTTTTTGACAAAGTCATCAGAGTAATAATGAAAGGCAGGGTGGCTTTTTGAATCATATTCCTTGGTTTACCATGATACTGCTCATAATTTTTGGTAATAATAGTGTTCAATGATTTGGCTTGGCTTTGAGAGATGTGTTTAAAGTTCTGTCCAAGTTCTAGCCTTAGCCTTAGAGCAAATGAGTCAAGATTTAGAGGAGTTCAGAATTCTTACTTTTTGTTCTTTGTTTTTTAGGAAAGACGATTTGCACTCCCCAGGTAAATGTTTCCTTGCAGTCTCTGCTCCCCTCTTTATTTATTTATTTTTTTAAGATTTATTTTTATTTATTTATTTTATTTATTTATACAAGCACTGGGTACAGTCAGAAGTGCGGGAGGGTGAGAGAATTCACCAGAGCCAGAGCGGAGAGCAGAGCAGGCAGAAGGACCGAAGTACACTGCTGAGCGGAGCAGCGGGCGGCAGGAGAGGTCTGCACGCCATGCGGGACCCTCCTCCAGTGGCCGGGGAGCAGCCGGGGATCGAACCAGCGCTGCAGAGGCCGCGGGCAGCTTCGCCACCCAGTGCTTAACCGCTGCGCCACCGTCTGCTCCCCTCTTTGAAGAACAAGACTTGAGCCACATAATGTCAATTCCTTAATATTGAGAAAAACATAAATTACAAGGTAGGGAAGTACTTTCTCAGAGGTAGGGAGAATACCTTGAATAGTGGGGAGCACTGTTCTGACTCCACGTGTAATGGGTGACATTTTCTTCTACCCAACTTGACTCAGAATTCTCCTTATCACTTAACTGGTACCATTTGGCAGCAGATGGTGGGATTGTAACTCTAGATATATTTTCTGCTCCTGCAATCTATGCAAAGCATCATAGAATTATAGGTGGTCATTTTAAAACTGGAGTGAATAGAATTTTTATCAATTCTCCCATTAACCCGTGTTAATGTTCAACCTCTAGTCAATAGATTTTCCTTGAAGTTGACTCAAATCCTTCCTGCTGGAATAGAAAATGGTTGTCGCTGGTATTGGATTATAGATGCAACTGTTTCTGTGACTATATATGCAGCGTATACATTTTTAGGCCAATAAGTCCTTTTTCCAGCCTTAAATTGCCACTTTCAGACACTGCAGTTAATTTTTCCGATAAGTAACAATCACATTTAACAACACACCTTTCAAGCTGTCCACAAAATGCGTCAGTTGTTGGGCTGTGAATTGGAGTCTGGATCATGAACTCTTTCTTAGCTTAAGTTCTCAAAGCTCCCCAGGCTATCCCATTCTACGTGTTTAAAGCCTTTCCCCTCCTCTTATGTTATATTTGTTCAGCTTTTTTCTTTCTAAAGGGATTACATCCACATCTGTTTCTATTAAACATCACCCTGCTTATCTTTCCTGTTCTCCAAATTATCAAGGGTGCGTCTTTCTTCTTAATTCTGTGTTCTAGCCTCATCTCTATGGAGATTTATTTAAGAACTGCATGGAGAAAATATCTTATTAAAATGTAAATAGTTTTTCAACACTCCAAACATATTCAAAACATCCAAATTTGGCTAGTTATTTGTTGGGTGTATGTTTGTATTTCTTTAAAAAAAAAAGTATTTTAAAATCAGTGACAACAACTTTAATTAAATGATTTATTGCATGGTAGGTGGTGACAAGACATTTGGGAATTTATGTAGAATTGTTCTTAAGGATCAGTCACCTGGATAGTAGTACCAAGAACTCACTTTATATTATTTTCTTTGCATTTTAAGGAAAAGAGCCTTTCCTGCTGTTCAAGAAAAAACCCTTTCGAGTTTCCATTACTGGTGGTCAGAGCACTTTGTCCTTTCTTCTTGCTCTAAAGGACCAAGTCCTGTTTTGACACCTGCAGAATGGCAGGACATGTCCTGTCTCCACTCTACTCTTGTGATGCAGTGTCTTTTAGAAATAAGGATATAATTCTGGAAATGGGAAATCAAGACTAGGCTCAAATTACTTCAGAAAGATGGCTCAGTTCATATGACAATTTTCAGGCTAGTCAGTACAAACTAAATCAAGTGATATGACTCAAAACACTATGAGCTTTCATGAACTGATGTCTACAAAAATAACTTGGGGACGAAAAAGGCTATAAAATGGCAAAGTATTAATACAGTGATGACTACATAGAATGATCATTTTATAGGAACTGTTTTTATAGCCATCTTTCCCTATTCCCAGTGCCTCATCCTCCTTATTTACTGAGCTCATGTCATGCTTTACTTGAATCTATAGTCATCCAGCGCTTGATTTCCTCTGCCTTGGGAACCGGCAAAGAAGGTGGGCAGAGACTCCAAAACAGGCTGCTTGGAACTTAGAATGAGAATGAGGAAGCTGGCAAGGTGTTACTCAAGAGAAGATGCAAAGGAGTCTTGCAGACTGGTGTAGGATAGAAAAATATGAAATAATTTGCATATATGTGTGTGTCTGTGCACACACACACCCAATGAGACAAGCAAAGTACTCCATGAAGAAAACTAGATAGACAACAGAAGGCAACAAAGACACCATTTTTTCACTCATTTTCTTCATTCTTCCAATATTTATAGAACCCGTACTCAATGTTCAGCACTAAAGAAGACATTATGGGGATAATGTCCAAAGATATGACCAACTATCATGAAGAAATTAAAATTAATTTGGGGCAGTGTTTCAAAAGTCCAGGATGTAATGTCTATAAACTGTGTAGTTCACTACTGGGCCCTTAGAAAAAGCCCACTCATTCCTGTAGGAGTTTTTCTTAGGGGATTAGTCTACCTATTAAAATAAAGTAAGACAAACACATGAGAAAGACTCTGTGGGGGTGGGAGGCTGTGATGACTCCTCTCAGGACTACATCTAGCAAAGTTCCCAGAAAGGATTCTCCCGGGATCAATCACTTGAGATATGGGGAAGGCAGTCAAATAATGCAGCAACTTATATCCTAACTCTTCAGCCGCTACAGAAATGCAACAAACTGGTAGGAGCTTGATATGTAAAATAAATGAGAACAGTAAAAAGGAAATAAAGCATTAACAAGGTTTTGCTAGCTCACACAGAATGAACGTCTCAGTTCCTGTTTACTGGCTGTATCCGCTTGTTTCTCTAAACTTGCTGCAGCTCTATATAGATTGTTTAAAAGGTTACCTGCCCTGACCCTGATGTGACAAAGGGAAACACAAGGATGTGGCTATCAGCGGTGCATGAGTGCACATAAAAGCAAAGTGTTTGAGCTTCAAAGGTGGAAACAGCCAGGGAGTGTATTAGAGTAAAATGTTTGCTAGCATTTGATGGGTTGTCTTCCCGGGCGAGTGAAAGGAAGGTGGTTTTCTTTATGCGAATGGGGTGGTTATGAAGTGCATAGAATGGTTCCCCCCAGAGAACATTATTTTGAGCATCATGTATTCCATTCACACCAGGGGCCCGGATTTATAATTACCCTGGTGGAGCCCAGAATTGGGACAAATGGATATTCACAGCCCATTTTCTTCTGCGCTGAGTCTATTGGGCACATGCCACCGGAACAACTACAGGGTGCAAGTGAGGTTTGCTTATTTCAGCTAGCTCACAGTGGATGTGCATTTCTAGGTCACTGATTCCAACACAGCAGTGTTCATGGAAAACAGCGTATAAAGGAGGATTTATATTCAGCACGGCCGGTATAACTGGGCAGACTCTGACTTGGTTGGCTTGGGTGGCTAACTCTAAATGAAACCTGGGCAACTCTGGGTAACATCTAGCTAATGAAAAATGCTCTTGAGTTGGGACTGACAGATAACCAAGTACTTTAAACTAAAACATACTGAGCTGGCAACACCGGGAAAAATATCTGTTATGAACAGTAAGAGGAGGCATACCTAAAATGTCTCCTTTCTGAATTCAGAATTCTGTTTTCTATTTCATTGTGAGGGGGTCCATTAGTGAAAAAAGATGAGATTTAAGATTGAGATCTTCCCAGTAACGTTAAGTATCTGTCTATCAGAATGTATCATCTATGAGATGCTGTTAGCTGTTACACTAAGTTCTAGCAGCATCTACTTATTTATCTTTCTAAGTTGGTTACATTCAGCCACGATGGCATTCAGGTTGTTGACACATGATTTGTAAGAGGATTTGGGTTTCCTTAAACTGCAATATGAATTCTGCAATGGAAATCTAATCTTAAAACTAGTGCAGCGCAATTTGCAAAAACATCTTAAAACACGGGCGTGGGGAATCTTGAAATATTAGGAAGAATAATTATCCCCAATGTCAGGAGAAAACACCATAGAAAGAGCAGGGTCATTAGCAGCTGATTTGCTGAGCCAAATGGAGAGTGATCCAAAGAGTGATATTTGCTTAAGGGTGCAAATGTCTATTTTTGTATCGAATTCTGAAGCTAGTGCTGGAATATAAAACGGATATCTTATTTTTTAGCCCTGGAAGGAAAATTAGGTATTTTTAGGTGTTATTGATTCTAGCCTCTATATTGAGTTTATGAAGAAATCAAGGACCTGAGGGGCTGCTGCCTGTAGTTGCAGGATCACTCAGGAAAAGTTGGTTCTTAAGATATTTAGAAACTAGTTATGAGTGTGCACCTACACTTGGATGTGTGTCTATATGAATGCCTATGTCCATGCAGGCGTATATGTCTATGCGTGTGCATATGCGTGGGTGTGTGTAGTGCTTTGAATGAAAATGAAAATGTGCTGGAGTCATGGATCCCAATGCAGTCTCTCTGCTCACACCTACATTCATTGTGCCTTTTGGGCAAGCTATGTTACCTTGCACTATCATCCAGTCATAAGAAATCCATACCCCATCTCTGATATCTTCTAGGTAGCATCCTTTGAATCTCCCAAGAAAGCGGGTTGATACTCAGTATGTACTTCTCTGTGTGTAGACCCTCAGACATGTCATGGATGTCTGCCATGCTCCAGATTCTCTCCTGGGTGCTGAAATGCCACACTGAAGAAAACTGACAAAAGAAGGTGACATTTGAAGTAACTGTGTGAAAGAGGAAAGTCCACTCCAGGTAAAGGGAAAGGAAAGGTTGAGAAGTAAATAGTGAAGTCAGAACCTTGTTACTGGCAGGGCAGGGGTGATTCTGTGAATCAATGGGGAATCACGTTAGAGAGTTGAGTTTGGAAAAATGACATGGTCTGACCTGTGTTTTTAAAAGAATCTGCCAGTTTCCTTTGTTGAGAATAGATCTGAAGGAAGAAATTGAGAGAAAAGTTAAGAGGCTGTGGTAGTAATTCTGGAAAAAGATGATGGTGCTTATCCTAAGATGGTAGTGGAGAGGTAGAGAGAAGGGGCCAGGCTCTCAATATATCTGGGAAAATTGAGCTACTGGATTGCAAATGCATTGTATGTGGACCATGATAGGAGAGGAGAAAAAAAAGATAGTGAAATTTATAGCATTGAAGCTTGGAGGGTGGGATTTCCATCCATGCAAATGTGAAGCCTGATGGAAAAGCAGGTTTGGGCAATTAGGATATTTGTTTGTGAGTGAGGCATGGTATGTTTTCAATTTTGGACACAGAAAAAGTTTGAGATTTCTACTTGTTTTACTCATACTTCGAGCAGACATGTAAAGCAGACACCTAGAATTTCAGTCAGAAGTTAGAAATTGTCTGTATACAGGTGGTATTGCAAAGCCACGAGGTCGCCAAGGAGTAGAGTACATATTGATGCAGAAGATGTTCTTGGACAAAACTTGGGGTCCCCCAGTATTTAGAGGTTGAGGAGATGGGAAGAATCATAAAGGAAACTGGAATGACTCATCAGGGAAGAAGCAGAAAACAGGAAAGTGTGGGACCTGAAAGGCAAGTGTAGACAATGTTTTGAAGAAATGACTGTGCAGAAAACGAATTAAGATAGATGAGGGGTTTCCCCACTTTAATCTTTTACTGGCTGGTGATGAGGTGCTGTTACCTCTTCTGAATTTGTAAATTCTAGAATTTTTTGACTTTCTCTATTCCTTTTCACTTCTACTTACAAATGCAAATTCTTTTGCCAGCTAATATATCTAGAAGTACTATGTGAAGTGCATCCAATAATACCCAATTCATGCTACTGGCATTCTGTTTTTCTAGTTACTTCGTGTACAGCTACATACGATTAGGTACATAAATGGCCTCAGAAGTTATCATATATGATTGTTCACCAAAATCTTTGCTGCTTCATAACTTAGCCTACTATCTTTCCAATCTGTTACAATTGTCCCTACTGCTCAGTCTCTGATTTATATTTTAAGGATTTCAGTAGGCACCTCTTCAGAATAAATAAAATACTGCACAATCCCTATATTCCAATACCTAAAAAGAGCAAATATTTGCTTTTCACTTATACAAAGTCCACTAAAAGTTTGGGGGGAAAAGTAATCTTCTTGAAGAAAAATTTTTGCCTTACTTTTGGATCTTCCTGAGACTCCAAAGAGAGAACAGCTAGCATGCTATGAATAGGAAAGGTTTTCAGCAAAACTTCAATAATCCTCTCAGAGGGGAAAATGTACTATTTTGTTATGGTTGAAACTCTGCCCTAAAATAATTCATGCCAAGTGTCAGTAGAGCCTGAAAGTAAAACTATGTCTGCCATCACCCAAGCCCCTGGTCTGTTACCACTGCAATATCTTCACAAGTTTCACCTTCGTTGTTTCTACCTTATTTTTTTAAGCTTGCATTGAAACAGTATTTTCAGCTGTCAACTTACCTCACTTTTAACGTTCTGTTGTCATTTTTGTTATTCCAACAATGACTTGTGGTTTTCATAAGTGCCTACTTAATTTACAGTTGATGACACTGTAAAGTATCCATTTCATTCTTAATGTAAATATTTATATGTAGTTGACTAGCAGCACCTGAGAACAAGTTATTTTGCCATTGGGAAAATGTTTAAATCCAGGTGTTGGTCAAGGTAACTCTTTTAACTGGGCCAGGAAAGGGTACTGGCAAGAGTTACCAACTCTATTAACCCGGAAGTGGGATAGCCGGATCATATGGTACTTCTATTCTTAATTTTTTGAGGAATCTCCTTACTATATTTTCCATAATGACTGCACTGAACAAAAGCAAATGCTTTGACTATAAGAACAAAACAGTGGTTACCAGAGGGGAGAGAGATGGGGATAAGTAAATCAACTAAAAGTGGTCGATTGTGTGGTGATAGATGGATCTAGACTTTTTATTTTTAGGTTCTTTTTTTAAATTTTATAACTTTTTTTTAAAGATTTAAAAAGAAAAATTTATACAATAGCTGGGGTACAGGCCAGAGGTGCGGGAGTATGAGAGGATTCACCAGAGACAGAGCAGGGAGCAGAACAGGCAGAAGGACTGAAATACTCTGCTGAGGGGAGCAGTGAATGAGGCAGGAGAGGTCTGCGCCACGTGGGAATCTCCCTGGCCGGTGGGGACTTGAACCCATGCTGCAGAGGCTGCGGACAGCTTCACAGCTCTGCATTCAACCCACTGAGCCACCGGGGAGGCCCCTGGAGCTAGATTTTTTTTTTTTTTTTTAAGATTTTTATTTATTTATTTATACGAGCACTGGGTACAGTCAGAAGCACGGGAGGGTGAGAGAATTCACCAGAGTCAGAGCCGGGAGCAGAACAGACAGACTGACGAAATGCACTGCTGAGGGGAGCAGAGGGCATGGCAGGAGAGGTCTGCCCGCTATGTGGGACCCTCGCTGGCAGCTGGGGATCAAACCGGCGCTGTAGAGGTTATGGGCAGCCTCACAGCCCAGCGCTCAACCGCTGTGCCACCAGGGGAGGCCCTGGATCTAGACTTTTGATGGCAAGCATAATGTAGTACCAGATGTTGATTTGTAAAGCTGTACACCTTAAACCTATATTAAGTTATAAACTACTATTATTAAAAAAAACCTCTGTATTTATTCCATTTGATTTTATTCCTAACTGTGGGACTATATTATATACTCAAAGGAATATATTACATAGCTTATAATACAGATGTGGAAAAGTCAACAGACAAAAGTGACTTTGCTTTGGATGGGTCTACAATTCTATGAAAATAACTAATTTCTCATCTATTTACATATTATTTATGTGTAGTGATATGTAGTTCAGAGTGGTTTCAAGTTTGCTCTCATTTGCATTTCATGCAGCAAATGGGGAAGGTGTACATTGTTCTTACTTTACAAACAATAGATAAGACGAAAAAATCCCAAATTTGCTAATACTCACACGGTTAGCTATTGACAAAGTTGGAATTAAAACCTGTGTTATCAGGATTTCTTTTGTGCCACTTCCACAAGCAATTTCCTAGATAATACAAAGTGAAAAGTGTTATTATTTTTTATCTTGACCTGGAATTTATCTCATTAAATAAATAGTTGCACTGAGCACAGCCCTTGTTCGAGTGGTGCCTTTGGTTACCTGAGTGTCATCTGCTATAGAAAGTTCCTTTGTGCAACTGTCCATGTGGCATCTGGCAATGATTCACTTGTGTATCCTTCAAATATTCTCTCAACATTAAAGGGCAAGGGGAGATTCCTTTTATGAGCAATTCAATAAGTTAGGAAAGTTTAAAAAAAACTATTTTATTTTTCTTGTTGTTCATTTTTGTCCAATATTTGATTTCTCTTCTCAGAAAAATCATATAAATCTCCCACCATAAATCTCCCACCACCACATCACCCATGAACTGTCACCATAGTCCCTTGTGCTTTTCCCTCCCCCTTTTGGCCCATCTCCCTCCCCCTCCCATAACTGTATGCCTCAGATCTATAGTTTGCTTGAAAATTTTGTCTTTTTATTTTTTGACTCTTGTTTGTTTTTCCTATATTCCTCCCATAAGTGAAGTCATCTGATTAATTTCTTTTTCCTTCTGACCTATTTCATTGAGCATAGTCTCTTCTAGATCCATCCATGTTGCTGTGAATGGCATGCGTTTACCTTTTTTGATTGCTGAATAGTATTCCATCGTGTATATATACACATTCCTTTGGTCCATTCATCTGGTTTTGGACATTTAGGTTGTTTCCATATCTTAGCTATTGTAAATAGTGCTGCAGTAAACATAGAAGTGCAGGTTTCCTTTTGAATTAATGTTTTTGTGTCCTTTGGGTAGATTCCTAGGAGTAGAATTCCTGGGTCATACGGTAGATCCATTTTTAGTAGTTTGAAGAACCTCCACACAGCTTTCCATAGTGGTTGGACCAGTTTGCATTCGCACCAGCAGTGTAAGAGGGCTCCTTTTATTCTACATCCTTGCCAGCATTTGTTGTTGACACTTTAATATGAGCCATTCTCACCAATGTGAGATGACATCTCACTGCAGTTTTGATTTGCATTTCACTGATTATAAGTGATGTTGAGTATTTTTATCATATACCTGTTGGCCATTTGCATTTCCTTTTTAGAGCAGTGTCTTTACTTTTTCTGTCCATTTTTTGACTGGGTTGTTTGCCATGTTTTTGTTGAGTTGTGTAAGCTTTTTGCAGAGCTTTAATATGAGTTCCTTCTTGGTTGTATGGAGGGCAAATATTTTCTCCCATTCTGTAGGTTGTCTGTTCATTTTGGTTTTTGTATCTTTTGCTGTATAGAAGCTCTTTAGTTTTATGTAGACATAGTTGTTAATCATTTCCTTAATTTTCTTTGCTTCTGGGCATGAATCTTCAAAGATGTTTCTGAGATGTGTGTTATGGACTGTTGTGCCTAAGTTTTCTTCTATATGTTTTATGGTTTAAAGTCTAACATTCAAGTCTTTTATTCATTTTGCATTGGTTTTTGTATATTCTGTGAGGCAGTAATTTAGTTTCATTCTTTTGCATGTAGTGGTCTAGTTTTCCCAGCATTATTTATTGAAGAGACTTTCCTTGTTCCAGTGAACAGTCTTTGTTCCTTTGTCATAGATTAGTTGACCATATATGTATGGTTTTATTTCTGGATTTTCAATTTGATTCCATTGGTCTGTGTGTTTGCTTTTGTTCCATTACCATGCTGTTTTAATTATTATGGCTTTGTAGTATAGTTTGAAGTCTTGGAGTATAATGCCTCCATTATTCCTCTTTTTAGTCAAGTGAGCTTTGGCTCTTTGAGTTTTTTTTTTTTTAAAGATTTATTTATTTATATAAGCACTGGGTACAGTCAGAAGCGCTGGAGGGTGAGAGAATTCACCAGAGCCAGAGCAGGGAGCAGAACAGGCAGAAGGACTGAAGTACATTGCTGAGGGGAGCATCGGGTGGCAGGAGAGGTCTGCACACCATGTGGGACCCTCTCCCTGTGGCTTGGGATCGAACTGGCACTGCAGAGGCTGCGGGCAGCTTTGCAACCCAGTGCTCAACTGCTGTGCCAACAGGGAGGCTCTCTTCGAGGTTTTCTGTGATTCCATATAAATTTCAGCATTTTTTGTTCTATTTATTTGAAGAATGCCATTGAGATTTTTATTGGAATTGCATTGAATATGTAAATTGCTTTTGGTAGGATGGCCATTTTGGTAGGATGGCCATTAATTCCTCTGAACCATGAGCAGGGAATGTCTTCCCATTTCTTTGTGTCTTTTTCTATTTCTTTTAACAATGTTTTGTAATTTTCTTTCACTTTCTTTGTTAGGTTTATTCCCATATATTTGATTTTTTTTGTACAATTATATGTGGGATGGTTTTCTTGATTTCTTCTTCAGACTGTTTGCATACTGCTTTTTTTGGTGCTGATATTGTAACCTGCTACTTTACTGAACTGGTTTATTGTTTTAATTAGTTTTTCTGTGGAGATTTTAGGGTTTGCTCTTTCTATTATATCATCTGCAAATAGTGATAGTTTTACTTCCTCTTTCTCTATTTGGTTTCCTGTATGTCTTTCTCTTGCCTAATTTCTGTAGCTAGGACTTCCAGTATTATATTGAAAAGTGGTGGTGAGAGTGGACATCCTTGTCTTGTTCCAGATCTTAAAGGGAGAGTTTTCTGTTTTTCACCATTGAAAATGATATTAGCTGTGGGTTTGTCATGGCTTTTTTAATGGTAAGGTATGTTCCTTCTACTTCATAAATTTTTAATTGTTCTCAATTAGTGGGAAATGCTTCAACACCTTGGATAAAGTTATTATTTCAGGATTTAGGAGTAACAGATTGAGATATTACATGGCTCACGTCTGCCCTTCTCCCTTACCTTTTCTTTTGTGGATTGTACTTGAGTTTTGATATTAACAACTTGATGGAATTGGACCAAAACACTTTACTATCTACACTAGGAGGGCTGAATCATTTTTGGAGCGGGGGTGTGGGGGAAGGATGGAGAACATGTATTGAGTCAAATAGAAGTAGGAGATAGTCCTCTAAGAATCCTTGAAATCTGGGTTAATTTATTTTTTAACTTCCACCAGGTAGTTCTATACTCTTGGGCAATTTATTTTATTTCTCTGTACTTATATTTCTTTATTAGATGCGTGGAGGGAATTATGACATGATATTTAATAATACATAGTGATATGTTCAATTTTTTTTTCATTTCTATGGAAAAGGTATCATATAACCTTAAGATAATTCTATGATTAATATAATTTCTAAGGCAATGTCAAAAGAACTAAAGAACTGTTTAGGTGATCCATGAACAAAACAAAAAATTTTTGGTGTCAATTTCTCTTCAGTAGAGAATCTGCTGAAATAATGTCTCTGAAAAACCATTAATTAAGATACAAGATTAAATATACCATTCATTAGAAAGTTGGACTCCAAAGTTTAAATAAATTCAAGGTCTAATTTTAAAGCTTCCTTAAAGGATAAGTGTAAAACATATTAGATCAGAATTAAAAAGAGGCAGATGTGACTTCCACTTCCAGGTATGATACAATAGGACATGGCAATCAAGTGTGGCCATTGCAAAGAGAAGGCCTAATAGAACAAAAATATATTTTTAAAAGATTTATTTATTTATTTATTTATACAAGTACTGGGTACAGTCAGAAGTGTGGGAGGGTGAGAGAATTCACCAGAGCCAGAGCCGGGAGCAGAACAGGCAGAAGGAGGAAGTACACTGCTGAAGGGAGCAGAGGGTGGCAGGAGAGGTCTGCGCGCCATGTGGGACCCTTGCTGGCGGTTGGGGATCGAACTGGTGCTGCAGAGGTTGCAGGAAGCTTCACAGCCCAGCGCTCAACCGCTGCACCACTGGGGAGGCCCATAAAACAAAAATATTTTGAAGATAGCAGAGTAGTGTGGAGGCACAGAGATTAAATAAACCAAATTCTAGGGAGGAGAGAGCACATCAGAGGTGAAACAGTGATCTTTGGCCTTTTTTTTTTTTTTTTTTTAAATTTGAGGGTGGGACATTTCCTGATTCTGGGTGTGAACTGAGAGCTTGCATAGGAAGAAATCCAATCTCAGGAGTGGGGGTAGGGAATGAGTAACCAGCAAAGCTTGTCCAGGTCATGCAGGGCTGATACAGCAATAACAACAGCAGGGTTTTTTTTTTTTTTCTTTGAAATTTTGTGATATTCCTCGTATGTGATGAAAGCTGGAGATCTTGGTTAAAGTATTTTGAGAGGTAAAATGTCCTGCAGTGTTCAAGTGTGTGGGGGAATAAAGATCCATCTAGAAGAAACACAAAGCAGGTGTTTCCAGCAAGATCTTCTGAGCCGATTTGGAAGCTGTGAGATGTAGATTAGAAGGTTGGGTGGGAGACTCTGAAGGCAGAGATAAATCTCTCATAGAGCTTTTCAGCTCTGACAGAACAGAGACCCTTCAGACTATCCGTGGATATTTATCAGTTCCACTGACTATTTTGTGTCCTGAAGAAAGGATGTCTACCATTATAAGATAATTCTTCTCAGAGTACCTTCAGCTATTTAATCACATCCATGGTAAAGGACTATAGTTGCTTGGATGGTGGGGGTGAGTGGTCAATAACATACATGTGAGGAAGTATGAATTTTATCCTCCTAAGTCATATAAAGTGTTGTAAATTAGTGTTACCATAATAAAGGAAAACATATACTTAATTACATGTGCATAATGCTCTGTTGTACAGAGCATTTTTACTTTATTCCATGTGTTTGCCCTTCTAATCTCACAGGATGTGTTGTTCTGTGGTAAATTTTCTGATATTCACATGCGGAACCTGAAGTGCAGACAGTTCAACAGGGAGACAGTGATGAGATGAGAGCATGGGTCAGAGCTCAGGTGTTCTCACTCTTCACCCAGCACCCATGCCTTATATAAACATAGGAGACCATGTGGACTACTCGTGGCCGTACTTTAAACTTCATTGTGCAAGTGCATCATTAGAGAGATTTTTTAAAAAATTGAAGTCACCTTGGTTTATGACATTACATAGGTTTCAGCTTTCTAGATCAGCATGTGTATATACTGCATCACGTTCACCGCTGAAAGTTTGGTTTCCACCCTTCACCATCCAACTCCTTATACCTCTGTGCTGAAACTCCTTTCCCCCTTCCCTCCTGGCAACCACTATTTTATTCTTACAGAGTAAAAATTTGCTTTTGTTTTTTCATTAGCTTTTTTATGTGCTACATATGAGTGAAATTATAGGGTGTTGTCTTTCTCCATCTGAATTATTTATTTTTAGAAAAGATTTATTTATTTGTGCATATAAGAACTGGGGTGTAGACCAGAGATGGGGGGGGTGAGAGAATTCACCAGAGATAAAGTGGGGAGCAGAACAGGTGGATCTACTGAATTACACTGCTGATGGAGCAATAGGTGTGACAGGAGTGGTCTGCTGTGCCATGTGGGTCGACTCCCTGGCCGGGGATTGAACTCATGTTGCAGTGGCTGGTGATAGCTTGATAGCTCTGTGTTTTTAACTCCTGAGCCACCAGGGAGGCCCTGAATTATTTATTAAACCTAATAATAATCTCTGGGTCCACCTATGTTGTTGCAAATAACAGGATCTCATCATTTTTCATAGTCAAATAGTATTCCTATATATATATATATATACACATATATATGTATATATATATGCCACATCTTTATCCACTCACCTGTTGATGGGTATTTAGATCATTTCCAATTCTTAATTATTGCAAATAATGCTGTGATGAGCATGGTGGATGACTGGTGTTTATAGAAGTTGCTTCTTCACTAGCAATTACGACAAAGCACCTGCTCAGTCACTTAATCAATATTCTCCTCTGGAACTAGGATTAAATGACCTGAGAAGGGAAGATGAGAAGGTAGAGAGCACGGGGGCATGAATTTTGGTTTTAGGATATTAATTAGAATGAATTTCAGAGTGAATTATTGAAATTTCTGTCACCTGAGGACTTCCAGGGGGCAATCGGGCTAATTCCCATTCTGTAATTCGTCAAACAATTCTAAGCTTTTATTTTCTAATAAACTGTGGCGAGTTCTTAATTGGCAATTAGAACATGATTACATCTTTTATGTAAAACCACATTTCTTTTACTGTATTGATGTGATTATGTAATTACATTTCAAATTAGCTTGAAAAATGTCTAACATAGGAATTCTAGTTGTGGTCCAGTTTTCCAGGGAATTTGGGCATGATCAGGCTTAAGGGGCATCCTCATGTATGAACACTCCTGTTCCTGCTAGTAACTGGTTTCTCAACTCGCTCCAGTGGTCTTTGCAACACACCGGGTGGGAGGTTGGTTTTAAATTCATTGTTCAGTCTTAATTTTGCCCATGATCCCTTTTTAATGGTGACTTAAGTCAAGATGTTACATTTGCAGAATCCACATGACTTTTATGTTTTGGCATTAGTTTCTTTACAATATTTAACATTTTGTGGTTAATTAAGAAATACCTCTACTATACGTTTATAAGATCAAGAAGAATCTAATAATAGTATTAATAATAATAGTAGTGTAGTCAACAATTCCAAAATGTAGGGTTATAAGCAAAACAGATCTGGAGATTTGATAAGGAATGGGAATTTGATAGCATTTAGTCAGTGATATTTTTGAGAATCAAAGAAGGTGAAACCAGATGAGGATATTGGAATAAGTATTAATTGGTCTCACCCTGGTTAAACTGGGCTATTTGGTAGCTAGTGATGAATCTGTGTATGCACATGTGATAAAACTTGACTGTTTTACTGCACATACCCACTTGTACCTAAATGAGAAAAGCAGCATCTGGGTTGTGTATGTGCTTTGTGGAAGGCTTGCATGGCTGACATGTGCCAATTGCAGCAGGAGAATGAGATATTGATGGATAAGACCAGCCCCAAAGCGTGCAGAAACATCTGGTGAACATGGCAAGTTCTGAGGCAGAAGTGGAACCATTGAGGCAGAGTGGAGAGACGAGTGGCATTCAAGGACAATGTTTCTCTAGCCTGTTCCACTCCATCCAGGCCTTGCGTTTTGACACTGCTGTTTCAAACTGGTAGAAACACTCCAAACTGGTGTTTAAATTAGTTTACTCTTAACATTGTATGGACCTAGCAGGAACATGTGTTCAGTTTTCAAAAGGACCTGAATAGTTTAAAATATGCACAAGTTTTGATGGTGCACGGGTGCCTTGGGGAAGGAAATTCTATGGGGACCCAACCTGAGGGGGTGGGGGGAAGCAAATATCGTTTAAAAAATAAAATAAAATAAAATATGCACCAGTTTATTGAGAGCTGCACTGTCCACGATGGTAGGGACATATGACTTATAAATTTAAATTAGTTAAAATAAAAAAAAATTAAAAGTGCAGTGCCTTCAGTGTGCTACCACATTGCAGGTGCTCAGCTGAATGTGGCTAAGGGCTAATACAAAGTAGAACATTTCCATTGTCTTAGAAATTTCCATAAAAGCACTGATTTAAACAAATCACACACCTCTAAATGCACGTAGTCATTTCCTTTCCTCATTAATATTGGAATGTTTAGACCGTTGCACATTCAGCCAGAACTTTGTGAAATGCTTTCAACCACTCATTTATTGGTTTAACATATATTCATTCTGGCATACCTACTATGTGCCAGCCACAGGAATGAATAAAATAGAAGGACATGCATGTTATTCTTATTTGATTCCAACAATTTTAATATCTTAGGTTTTAAAAAATATCTTCCTTTTAAAGGACTGAGTTTTTGAATTGGGAAGGTAAATTGGTTGATGTTGAGCTCCTTATCATGGCTAAGTTTGAAAGTAACAAATGCAGTATAAATTATGAGAGGGGGAAAGTGAATTACTAGAGTTTATTGATCTGATCTCTGGGCATTTCTATCTTCGCTTATTGCAGATTTGCTTCTTTTATTTTCTGACTAATGTAACATAAAAACAATTTTAATAACACCAACTCTCAAGGAGATGATTGAAAGTTATAAGAAAGTGTACCTGAGAGTAACTTTCAAATGAGGTTAGTAGGCAGAGCCAGAAAATTTATAAGAAGAATATTTGAGCAAGACAACAATTAATGGATTACAAGCAACACAAGATAATATTTGCAAAGACATAGCAAATTATGGTTTATGTGCACTCTTGAAATTAGCGATAAAGAAATATGATCACATGCAATTACCCTCTTAGACTCTTATTTCGACTTTTGTATTCAATGTACTAAAAGGCAAAACAAAACTCGGCTATATTTGAAGAGATAGTTGGTTTGATCCTGCAGTGAGAAGAGATTATGGTCCTAAAATAGCCTGCGGTATAGAGGATTTACCTAGGATTTAAGGGCATTAGTTTGGAAAGCTAGGGTTAAACAGCAGAATGAGTTACTTCGGGAAGGTTAACCTACTTCCTATTTCTCAAGGGCATTTTTCCTAGAATAAGAGTGGAATTGAACTGAGGGTTGTTTGGAAGATGGCATGCGAAAGAGACAGGGTCTGAAATGCTAGCCATTTTCCCCAACCTCCATGTGAGATCAATAAACCTTTGATTTGAAAACATTGCCATCTCTTCTCAAAGCCAAGTTATCCACGTTATTGATTTCCCATGTATCCTCAGGTCGATTTCCTGAGACCCTGTATTCTGTGAGTGGCCTTAATGTTTCTCCCTCATGCTGAGGTTAGCAGGGACTTCCTTGTCATTAAGTACAGTGAGAGGTTTTTTAGTCTATGCCCCCTATCTTCAGGCAATATTTGGTACATTTTCCTCATCCTCAAAGCAGCCTCTCCTGCAGGCATCATGGTACAACACCACTTTGACAAGATTCCCCCCCCCCGACTTTTTTTAAAGATTTAATTTTTGTGTAGAATTGCAGTGTGGACCAGAGTTGTGGGGGATGAGAGGATTCACCAGAGGCAGAGCAGGGAGCAGAACAGGCAGACTGACTGAAATACACTGCTGTAGGGAGTAGCAGGTGAGACAGGGGAGGTCTGCTGTGCCATGTGGGTCAGCTCCCTGGCTGGGGATCGAATTCAGGTAATGGTGGCGGGCCATGGCAGTGGTTGGGCTGAGACTTAACCCCTAGGCTACTAGGGAGGCCCAAGATCCCACTTTATTCTCGTTCCATAACCACCAACCAGACTAGAGCCACCAATGACTTTGGGTTATTGCCTCTTCTCTGCTCCCTCCAGTTGCCACTCTTGTTAAAAGTTTATAATGTGAATTAGATCATGTTCCCCACTTAAAATCTTTGATGACTTGCTTTTGCATTTGAGTGAAATTTTAATTCTGTCACCCAATCTATGAATTGGAGCTAATTCTCCAACCTGAGCTCACTAGATATCATTCATTCATTTATTCTTTTGCTTATTACTTCTTTCACTCATTTAGAAATTACATATTGAGTATTGTTCTGGGATTTGAGTAAGCAACACAGACTAAAATTATTGGCTTCTTGGAGCTTATATTTTTCACTACCCAAAAGTGATCTGGTGATGATAAACAGGAGAAAGAAAATTATGATAATTTAAATAATGATAAGGTCAAGGGGAAGAATAGATCAGGGAAGAACGTGTGTATATAAAACTGAAAATATAGAGAGGGCAGTGAAAGAAAATGTCACTGAGAAGCTAACATTTGATTACAGAATTAATGGGAAAGAGGGAGAAAACCATGCCAGTGTCTGGATGAAGAGAATCTCAGGTATAGGACAGGCAGGTACAGTGTCCCAAGTGCACCTGGAATATATAGAAACAAATGGAGGTGAGTACAAATACCACAGATTACACGAATGAAGTGGGGATAGTGAGAAGCGAGGCAGCGGGAGGGGGCCAGATCATGTAGGACCTTGTGAGCCATTGCAAGGGGTTGCTTCCATTTGCAGTGAGATGAGAAGTCATTAAAGAGCAGTGTCTTTCTATTAAAAATAGTTGGGCCATGTGGGCCAATGGGACAGAACTGATAACCTAGAACTAGACCCTTGCACACATGGTCCATTCATATTTGACAAGAGAGCCAAGACTGCTCTTGTCATTATCACTCAACCTCATCAGAGAGGCTTCCTCTGAGTCCGGGTTGGTGCCATCCACCAGTTTATGCTCTCATCTCACTGTGCACTTTTTCTTCAGCCCTTGTGTTGTAGTTCGTATGTGTACCTTTGTTTTTGTAATTATCTGGATTGATTGTCTCTTCTTTAAACTGTAGTCTCCTTGGAACAAAAGAACCTGGATTTTTTTTTGGGGGGGCACAGTTTGTATCCTCAGCAACTCAGAGCTAGCATAGAATAGTAGTTCTTCATTAAAATTCAAATAAAAATAAGTGAAAGAATGAATGAAGGGGGATTATTTCCTCATAGGACATCATTTTACAACTTTGAATAATCTAATTATGAGCGAGGATAGATGAAACCTAAAGCACAGGGTTGAAAAGTGACTTTCTGTTCACACACACAGGAATAAAATCTAAAAGTCCTCATTATTTCAAGGTCCTTGCAAGCCAAACCAGCATCTGTCCTACAGGAATGAATGATGCTACACAGAGACCATACTTGAATTTATTTACCAAGGAATAACTTAGTTATTATATTGGAATAAACTGGTTTATGATGTGCTGCTTCTACTCATACAAAACATTATTTGTGTTTCAGATGCTTCATTAAGAAGCAGTTAATGTAATTGTTTAATGTAAGTTAAAGATTTTTGAAATTTAAGCTGCCTTTGATTTCTGTAAGAGATAGATACTCTTTTATCCTTGTGATAATTTTTCACACAGCTAACATCCCATGGGTAAGAAAAATTATGTAAATGAGAACCCAACTAATCAATGACATTGGATTTGTCCAAGTGACTATAGAGTGAAAATGTGACTTACTGTAGGTTATGAATCTTGTTACCTGATTTATGTTACAAACCCTGGTTATTGTGAAACATATGTTAGAGGGAAGCAGGGAATGGAGATGAACATTTGCATTTGGGCACCTCAGGGAGTTGGGTCTTTTGAAACATCATTGCCATTTAACTTCAAAAGTTAAAGAAAAAAATCTTGCTGATCAGACTATGGTCAAGCCAAAAAAAAAAAAAAAAAAAAGGACATGTGCCCTCTGAGATATTTTTCTTTTTATTTTATAGTTTCTAGTATTTTAAGGCTTATATATATATATATATATATATTTCATTCTAATTCTTTAGCACATGCCTTTAAATCTACTAAAGTTAAGGAAAGTATCTTGACTTTCTTAGAGTACACTGTAAATGGGGGGACATATTGATAAACAGGAAACTTTAAAGAGCCTGTTGAAATGAAACAGAATCAAAAGTCATACCACCTCCTCCCTGCCCCCAGCATGCTCTCCAATAAAGCATGTCCTGCAGGAAAGCGCATCTCATTATACTGAACACAAGGTCCCCTGTCGGAACTTTCCTTGTGAAGTGCCTAGAAAAAGTGAACATGAGACCAACTCCATTCAAAACTACTGTAAGAAGAAATCAGAATCAACACATTTCAGTTGATAAAAACTAGTAAAAATCATCTCTGAAGCAGAATAAAATTGTATTGATATTTTAACTTTCCTTAAACTTACGGAGAATTTAAAAAGAAAATACCTAAAATCATATACAAAAAAACTAAGAACGGGGCCTCGTCTCAGCCCTAACACCGCTGTGGCCTGAGTTCTGTCTGGCCAGGGAGCTGACCCACATGGCAGAGCAGATCTCTCCTGCCTCGCCTGCTGCTCACCTCAGCAGTGTATTTCGATAGATCCGCCTGTTCTGCTCCCCACTCTGTCTCTGGTGAATCCTCTCACCACCCCCACACCTCTGGCCTGTACCCCAGTTCTTGTATGCAAAAATAAATGAAATAATGAAATCTTAAATAAATAAATCAATGTTTAAAACAAAAAAACTAAGAACATAAATGGCCAAAAACCGAGGAAGAAATGTCTCCAGAGTTGGCAGGATTGAGGGAAGAAATTGAAGTAATAGGCCAACTGATAAGGAAGAGGTAATAAATTGAAATAGACGTAAAGGAGGATGGAATTGAATGAGAATTTAATAAATGGCTTTAAAGAAACATAATAATTAAACTTAAAGGTAAAAATAAACTGAATTGAAGAAAAAGAATAGTTCAAATGAGAGAAGTTTCTTATTTACTCTCTTTTTAAAAATCTCTCCACCAACAATCTACATGTCATTTATCTGTCGGCATGTCAATATCTTATGTAAGTTGTTTTTCGAACAATTTGAAAGTATGCTGAAAGTACCAGGCTCTTTACCCTTGAGCACTTTGGTGTGTATTTCTGATGAGCATGGATATTTACCTGCATAACCAGTGTAGAGTTATCAAAGCCGGAGAATTTAACATCAAATAATACTGCTGCCTGTTCAATAGGTCATATTCCAAACATGTCAGTTGCTCCAAGGGTAACCGTTTTAATTATGTTTTTTACAGTTAAAGATCCAGTTCAGGATCACACCCTGCATTTGGTCACCATGTCTCTTTAGACCTCTTTAATCAAGTAGAGTTCCTTAGAGTTGTGTCAGCAACACTGTTATAGGGCAGCCCCGATACAAAACGGGTTGCCTGGGCCTCCCCGGTGGTGCAGCGGTTGAGTGTTGGGTTGTGAAGCTGCCCGCAGCCTCTGCAGCGCAGGTTCGATCCCCGGCTGCTCCCCGGCCACTGGAGGAGGGTCCCACATGGTGCGCAGACCTCTCCTGCCGCCCCTGCTCCCCGCTCTGGCTCTGGCGAATTCTCTCACCCTCCCGCGCTTCTGACTGTACCCAGTGCTTGTATAAATAAATTAAAAAAATAAATAAATCTTAAAAAAAAAAAGAGTTGTCATTTAAAAACAAAAACAAAAAACGGGGTGCCTGACTGTGGGTCCTCACCCTCGCGCTTAAAAGGACACTTATCAATGCTCTACTGCAGGCACACCCGAAAGGTTAATAAAAGGTTTATTTCCAAGGGAAGGGGAAATGAGGAAATGTACAGCTCAGGGAGAAAAGTGGGAGACAAAGTTTTAAATGAGTCCTACCCGATCCGCCGATCTGGAATCCCAAATGGCACTCTGAGAGCTGCCCGCGAGCCAGGAGCCGAGAAGCCAGGAGGCGAGTGAGAGAGCGAGCCCCCCAAGGCCCACATGTCTGGTTTTTATACCCAACCTGGCTGCTTAACTCCACCCTCAGGTCCCAGCCACCTTCCCTTTGGTGGTGACGGGATTTGTCTTTCCCAATGTCTTGATGGCTTTGGTCTGGAGTGGGGGTGGCGTCCACAAAGCCTGCCTGGAATTAGCTCAGGACATCCTTTCCCCCTAACAAGACCACAGTGATAAAGAAAAGGAACAGGATTTTTCTTTCTCCTTCTGTCTTATTTCACTGAGCATAATTCTTCACCTATAGCAGGAATATAGGGGAACTTAATAAGACATCAGTGTAAAAAATAATAACAGTACAAAACACAACAAAGCAAAAACAGACAATCATAAATCAAACATCCTGCAGGGGAGGAGGAGGGAGAGGGATCAGAGGGAGGGAGGGAGGAGCACAGGGGACTGAGGTGATGGTGCATGGGTGCATTGGGGAAGGGAATTCTAGGGGGACTACACCTGAGGGGGCAGAGAAGCAAATATTGTTTAAACATGAACAATGATGTAAAAAATTAAAAAATTAAAAAAAATAAATAGAAAAGAAATGGGTGTGGTGGAGCAGGCTGGGGGATTCAGGATGCTCCTCAAGGGGAAGATCCTGGCCTTGCTATTGACACAGAAGGGTGGGTCAAACCGAACACTGGATTTAGGGCTTTAGGGAGGACGATTCCAATGATATACACCTGACTCCACCCATGGCTCCAATCTTATTAACAAGGCAATTCACTGATCACTCCCTGGGGCGCAAAGCACATTGGACACTGCCTCCCACCCACTGCGTTCCTGGTGATACCTCAGGATGTATACCTGTTGCCCCAGGGTGATCAAGCGTCCTGCTCTTGTCTAACTTGAAAGGAGCCTTGTATGCTACACCCATACCTTAGCCTTCCTGGTCTTTCCTGAAAAAAATACAGGCCTGTTATTTTATAGAATGTTTGTATATCTTTGCTACTTCCTCACGAATAAGTCAAGGTAATGGATTTTGCCCATGAATACTACATAAGTGATGTGCCCTCAAGCAATTCCACCTGGGAGCACATATGTTTCTTTTTGTTGTTTTGCCTCTTTGTGAATCTAATTTTGATTATTTGGTTAAGTTGTTATCTATTTTCTGCACTCTCACTTTATGTTATGATGTAATTAGAAAGTATGGAATGGTACTCAAAAATGGTGTATATATGCTCTTCAGCAAATCTCTACCCAATTTAACTTTAGCATCTATTCCTGATTTTTTTTTAAAGATTTATTTATTCATGCATACAAGAACTGGGGTACAGGCCAGAGGTACAGGGGGTGAGAGGATTCACCAGAGACAGAGTGGGGAGCGGAACAGATAGATGTACTGAAATACACTACTGAGGGGAGCAGTGGGCAAGTCAGGTGAGGTCTGCTGTGCCATGTGGGTAGCTCCCTTGCCGGGGATTGAACTCGTGCTGCAGTGGCTGCGGATTGCTTCATAGGTTGCGTCTTAACCCCTTGCGCCACAAGGGAGGCCCTGTTCCTGATTCTTATCTGAGTCAGCTTTCACTGTGATGGCTATATAAGATGGTAATATTCTAAGTTCCTCAATATTTCTGTATTTACAGCTGGAATTATGTATAAAGGAACTTTTCCTTTTCGTCCACTTAGTTTGTCTCTATTTGCTATCAAAGTGGATTTATGGGTTCTTCTTTTAGTAAACTGGTTGTAATCTCTTGCTTTCCTTATTATTTGATGCTCTCATCACTGAAGGTTTCAGTAATGGGAGAAACTTCAAGCTACTGTCTGTGTCCTTTTCACTTATCTCCATCATTTCTTTGAGGACTGCCTTGTTTTCTGATCATGCAAGATGTTCAGCCTTGTCTGATACCTACCCCATAATTTCCCCAAGGAGTTTTGTTTCTTTTGAGAGGGGAATGGCGTTTAGATACCAAAGCCTAAGATGTAGTTTTCAAATGGGAAAATGATGAAATTGTGTTTCTATTCCAATTACAGTCCAGTCATTCAGGATTATTTGACTTCCCTTATTTATTATTTGTTTCTCACTTCAATAGCAAGAAAAATAACTTACAATAACAATTATATATACATTTAAAACTATACACACACACACACACACAGTGTATATATTTACTCATTTGTCTGGTCCTACAACACACAACATAGTTAACTAATAGTGTCAAGGAATTTTCTAGTGTGGTGATGCCAGTTAACACTTTCTCTAGCAGTGGGCGATTTCCAATTGCTTCCATTTTTGCCAATACTTTAGCAATGCCAATGCTTTTATATTGTTTATTTTTGGTCATCCCAGTCTGCGTATAGTGTTCTATCACTGTGGTTTGTATTTGCATGTTTTTGATGACTGATGCGGTCTTAAACATTCATGTTTTACTTCCCTTTTGGATAGCTTTTTTTCCTTAATAAAATGTGTGCTCAGTTTTTACTATTGCATTGTCTGTCTTTTTGTATAGCCTACACACACTCATATATAAACAGCCTAGATAAGAGTAGGTTTTAATGGATATCGTCTCTCATTCTCTTTGTTGTCCCACACTCATTAATGTTTTCTCCTGTGTTTAATTGCAAAAGTTTTATTAGTTTGCTTTTTCTGGTTAGAACTTCAGAACTTCTATCCTGCTTTTGCATGTATAGTTTTCTCCATGCTCAAGTCTAAGTGATGCAAGCACCTTTTATTGAAAGGACTATTCTTTTTTTTTTTTAAAGCAAATTTTTATTTATTTATTTATTTTTTTAATAATAAATTTTATTTTTATATTCCCCATACAATTACAACCCCCCAATTTCTGACCCCAATCCCTCCCCTCCCGCCCACCACCCCCCAAAAAGTGTCTCTGGTTCATAGTTTTTTGTTGATTTTGATTTTCACTTTCTTATAGTTACTGATTTTCCTGGTCCCTTATTTAAGTTTTCTAGATTCCTGCTATGAGTGAGACCATCCGGTATTTTTCTTTTTCTTTTTGGCTTATTTCGCTGAGCATGATCCCTTCCAGCGCCATCCATGTTGCTGCAAATTGCATGTGTTTATCTTTTTTGAATGCTGAGTAATATTCCATGGTGTATATGTACCACATCTTCTTGATCCAGTCATCTAATTTTGGCGCTTTGGGCTGTTTCCAAAGCTTAGCTATTGTAAACAGTGCTGCTATAAACATAGGGGTGCAGGTGTTCTTTGGAATTGATGTTTCTGTGTCCTTTGGGTAAATACCTAGGAGTGGAATTGCTGGATCCTATGGAAGCTCTATGTTTAGTAGGTCCAGAAATCTCCACACAGCTCTCCATAGTGGTTGGACCAGTTTGCACTCCCACCAACAGTGCAGGAGAGTTCCTTTTTCTCCACACCCTCGCCAACATTTGTTGTTGCTAGTTTTTTTAATATGTGCCATTCTCACTGGTGTAAGATGGTATCTCATGGTAGTTTTGATTTGCATTTCCCAGATCACAAGTGATGTTGAACATTTTTTCATATGCCTGTTGGCCATTTGCATTTCCTTTTCAGAGAAGTTTCTTTTTAGCTCTTCTGCCCATTTTTTGACTGGGTTATTTTCTTTGTTGTTGTTGAGTCTCATCAGCTCTTTGCAGATTTTTGTGATCAGTCCTTTATCATTAGTGTTGGGTGCAAAGATGTTCTCCCAGTCAGTGGGGTTTCTCTTTGTTTTTGTTATTGTCTCTTTTGCTGTGCAGAAGCTCTTTAATTTGATGTAGTCCCAGCTGTTGATCTTTGCCTTCACTATCACTGCTTTGGGTGATGTATCTGTAAAGATGTCTTTGATGTGCAAATCACGTAGTGTTTTGCCTATATTTCCTTCTATATATTTTATGGTTTCAGGTCTTATGTCTAGTTTTTTAATCCATTTTGAGTTGATTTTTGTGTATGGTGTGAGGTAGTGGTCAAGCTTCATTCTTTTGCATGTAGCGACCCAGTTTTCCCAGCACCATTTATTGAACAAACTTTCTTTGCTCCAATGCATAGTCTTTGCTCCTTTGTCAAAGATTACTTGACCATAAATCTGTGGGTTTATTTCTGGATTTTCTATTCGATTCCATTGGTCTGTATGTCTGTTCTTGTTCCAATACCATGCAGTTTTGATGATTATGGCTTTGTAGTATAGTTTGAAGTCTGGGAGTGTGATGCCTCCATTCCTTTCTTTCTTTTTCAGGAGAGCTTTGGCAATTCGGAGTTTTTTGTGATTCCATATGAATTTCATCAATAATTGTTCTATTTCTTTGAAGAATGACATTGAAATTTTGATTGGAATAGCATTGAATCTGTATATTGCTTTTGGTAGGATGGCCATTTTAATAATGTTTATTCTTCCAATGAAAGGACTATTCTTCCAGCCCTTCAGTGAAGTTCCACCTTTGATAAATCCACCTTTATGTTTGTGTGGCTCTGCTTTTGAACTCAACTCTGTTTCATTAGACTTTTTCTCTCCCGGTGTCATGCCACATGTCTTAATTACTATAGCTTTATAATAAGTTCTAATAGCATGGATCCTAGACCTTTGTTTACTTTCAAAATTGTCTTGGCTATGTAGCACTTTAGAAGGAATTGTTATTGTTACAACATTTTGTCTTGATATTGTAGACATTTGTCCTCTGGATCTTTTATATTTTCTCTCAATATTTTTTGTAGCTACAGTTTTCTCTGACGAAGTATTGCTCTATGCTTTTGTAAGTATCATTTAACTAATTCATTTCTTTTTGGCAGATAACAATGAACCTGTTTCATCTGAAATTTACTTACCTTCATGTAGAGTTAAGGACCCAAATGTCAGTGTTGAATAGAAGTGGTGATAAGGAACTTGCTTACATTCCTGATTTTAGGAGGTGAGGCTTCAATTTCTAACCCTTCAGTATGGTGCTTGTTGTAGGTATTTAGTGAACTCTCACTAACAAAGTGCTCTTCTGTTTTTTTTAGTGTATTCAAGTTTTTATAATGAATTATTTCAAGTGCTTGTCTGGCACCCTTTAAGATATCATGTTTTTCTTGTGGTGTGATGAATTGTTTTGTTTGATCTAACTTGGGGAGGAATTTACAATCTCAGAATAAATTCAAACAGATTGTTATGTATTATCATTTTATTAGCTTGTGAATTATGTTGAAATCAGTTTTGCAACTATGTTCATGGTGGATATTAGTCCATAATTCACTTCTCTTGAGATGTCCTCTCTTTTTTTTTTTTTGTTTTTAAGATTTTCATTTATTTATGTATACAAGAGCTGGGGCACAGGCCAGAGATGTGGGGGTTTGGGGGGAGGTGGTGAGAGGATTCACCAGAGACAGAGTGGGGAACAGAACAGGCAGACTGACTGAAATACACTGCTGAGGGGAGCAGCAGGTGAGGCAGGAGAGGTCTGCTGCACCATGTGGGTTGCTCCCTGGCTGGCCAGGGATCGAAATCATTCTGCAGAGGCTGTGGACAGCTTCATAGTGTGGTGCATAACCCCTTGCACCACCAGGGAGGCCCTTTACATGTCCTCTTTAGGTTTCAATGTGAACGTTAAGCTGGCCTTATAAAATAAATTGGGGCATGTTCATTATTTTAGATTAAAAAAGACCTAGAATCTTGGGTATCTTATGACTCACTGAGTGCCTGCACAATGGGGTCTTTTTTTTTTTTTTTAAGATTTATTTATACAAGAACCAGGGTACAGGCCAGATGTGCGGAGGGTGAGAGGATTCACCAGAGACAGAGTGGGGAACAGAACAGGTAGACTGACTGAAATACACTGCTGAGGGGAGCAGCGGGCGAGGCAGGAGAGGTCTGCCACGCCATGTGGGTTGCCACACCATGTGGGTTGCTCCGCGACCGGCAGGGATTGAACCAGCACTGCAGAGGCTGTGGACAGCTTCACAGCACTGCGCTCAACCACCTGAGCTACCAGGGAGGCCCCTGCACAATGGGGTCTTGAATACTGAATTCATCTTGCTGGGCTTCTTGTCTTTCTCTCAAACATGGCTCCGTGAGTTCTGGCTGCCTGGGTGGCTCTCAAATAGTTTCAACTGGACATGTCCTATATTTTATTCATCTTTTGAGGATTTTTTTTTTTTGGCGAGAGGTTCATTTTCCTGCAGGCTGGCCCATCATTGTTGGAAATGGATGCCTCTCCCTCATTTTTAACCCCATCTCTTGTTATTTTTCATAAAGGGCAGCTAGATCAGGAATTTTTCGGCTTGTGTGTTACAACTATTCATTAGAGACTTTTAGATTGCTGTCTGTGCTCACCTTCTCATGGTTGAATGGTTTAGGAATGAAGAAGAATATTTACTGAGACAAATGCTTCTGTCAGCTTGACAATGCTCTTTTCAAACTGGGTGCCTCTCAAAGCAAGTTCTGCATGGTTCATTACCCATTTGTTGCCCTATCCTCATCTCTTAAGATTTGCTTTAGATGATGCTGGTCTGCAGAGCTTTTTGGTACATACAAGCTTTAGTTGTTTCAGAAGTTTTCGGAAAGTTAAGAAACATGCTCTTCTTGGTTTCCCTAATAAAGAATGCTTATTGAATATTGATTGAATCTCTTATAAACATGTCCCAGAGGGATTGCTTTGGGTAAAATCTGGGTAGATCTTAAATCAGGCAGTAAGGCACAACACATAAAATAATTTTAAATGGTAAAAATCAAAATTTTAACACATTTTTATTGGAAGAGGCATTGGCAAGATGGCAAGATAGGAGTCTCTCACTGATGTCCTTTCTCGGCAACACTAGTGTGGCATTTTTTTTTTGACAAAAATGCCTTTGTGGGGGTTTAGGGTTTCAGATAGGAGACTGTGAAAACCCAGTGGAGCCTAAGACCAAGGAGAGTTGTAATCAGACCTACATTTGGGCAGCAGTATTGCCAACCATGATCTCAGCTATGGATGCCAAAGCAGTCTCTTTCCCTGTGGACAATTCTGCAGTCATATTTCTTGGGTTTGTTTTGGTTGAGTTTTGTCTGTTCATTTCTGCTCCCTCCCCCCATAGTCTACATAAGTGTGAAATCATCCTGCAATTGTCTTTCTCCTTTTGACTTATGTCACTTAGCATAATCCCCTCCTGTTCCATCGGTGTTGTTGCAGATAGCAAGTTCATGTTTTCTTTCTTTCTTTCTTTTTTTTTTTTTTTGTAGCTGAGTAATAGTCCATTGTGTGTATCTCCAACATCTACTTAATCCACTGTGCCCTCTATGGCATTTAGGTTATTTCCATAAGTTGGCTATTGTAAATAGTGCTGCAACATAGAACATACATTCCTTCAAATGAGTGTTTTTACAATCTTTGGGTAAATACCTAGGAGTAGAATTGCTGGATCATATGATATATCTATTTTTAATATTTGGAGGAAACTTTGTACCATTTTTCTTAGTGACTTGTCCAGTTGACATTCCCACCAATAATGTATGAGGCTTCCTTTTTTGAAAACAGTCTTCACTTGTCTCCATTTTTATTTCCTATTTTCTTGAACAATCTGTACAATTGGATCTGAAATCTGGAAATCATTCTGGATGCCTTCTTCTCCCTCTCATTCCATCCTCTAAGTTGCAGTTTTTTTCATGTCTACATGATTTTTAGATTCTGTTAAGTTCTATCCACAAATCTTTGTATTACTCTCATTTCTTCCCAACTCTGGTATAAAACGTAGTAAATGAAACAAATATGGGATTTGACATTAGTTGCTGTAGGCTTTAGATCCCAGGCTATCACTTTCTTCCTCCATGTGCCTAATCCAGAAAATGGCAGTAGTAAAAACTACTTAACATATTGTGATGAGGGGTAAATTATAAAACTCCTATAGATCCCATGATTTCTGGGCACACAGTAGGTACATTTTTTGTTCCCTATTTCCTTATTTATTCCTTTGACTCAGGCCATTCTAGTCATTGATATTGATGTGTTATTTTAAAATTACCTCCCCCCATACCTTAAAGCCTTTCTTGTTAGCATTCAAGGAAACATGGCACACATTGACCAGACCTACAAAGTCTTTTACACACAAGATCCTGTCATTCTCTCTAGTTTGACGTCTCTTTCATGTCTTATACATTCACTCTATATCAAACTCTAGGCTCTTATTTGTGTTACTCAAGCTCTAGGCTTTTGTTTTTATTATTTTTTTCTCTCTTTTTATTTTATATATTTCTTACATGCATAGTTCTATATTTCTAGAATGCCACGGTTCTTCCTGTCTTCCCCCACTTCGTTAGCTCATCTTGTTCCATGGAAGATGTAAGTAACATCTCCAGAAGTACTCGATGTAGAAAATAGGTAGAGGAGTTTCAACATTCCTGAGAAAAATAATTATTTGAGAAATTATTTGAGAAAATAATTGCACTGCCATAGACCAAAAGAGGAAAATTATAGTTTAAGAAAACTTTCCTGAAATAAGATCATGTATGGATCTACATATTGGCAGGCCAATTTACAGACATGGGGGAAATGACCTAGAATGGTCAACACTGAGATATAATCTAGTAAAATTATTAGACTTTAATGACAAAGAAAATAACTTCATGGCAACAATGCTAAGTTATTTATCAAGGAAAGAAAATAAGTTTGGCATTAGAATTTTTGACAGAAAAACTTTATGACAGAAGCCAATGGAGTAATGTAATCAAAATGGTCAAAGAACAAATTGAGAAAGTTACATTTTATTCCACCAAACTGACACTGAAGTGTTTAACACAAGTCAAACTTAGGAATGTTTGAGGATTCAGGAAAGATTTTCCCTATGACCCAATCATGAAGAATCTACTGGAGAATTTTTTCAAGGATGTAGATCTAACTACCACTTTTATAAGAAATACAGGGGGAGTGAATAACTTTGAAATGAATTTGTAGAGCTAAAACCAACAAGGCACACAAAGTGGAAACTCTACAGGAAAAATGAATTGACATATTAAAAAAATAATTTGCCAGGAATAGGAGAGAGTAAGAGGTTGAGGGGAAACAGATTACAAGAGACATCAAGGATATGTCTCATGTATTTGATTTGGCTCCTTGTTGAAAAGCAAATGTAAAAAATTTATGAACCAATTGAGAGAAATAGGAATATTGATTTGGTATTTGATGACAAGTAGTTATCGTAAAAATGTTTTGAAATGGCACTCTGGTTCTTTGTAAATGATGATGCTATGTTTCAAAAATATATGTTGAAATACTCAAGGTCAAATAATAGGATGTTTGGGGATCACTTTTATGGAGGAGCATATATGTGGAGGGTAAATGAAACAAGATTAGCTAAGTATTAGTAATTGGAATTGTGTGGTGGTTGTATGGGAATTCACTTATTCATATTTTTCTTTATGTTTTTGGATTCAATTTTACATGCAAAAAAATTATCTTAAGTAGATAGGACTTGTAGACTAGGAACTTTTCCATACTGTGGAAAGCAGTGACAGATGGTCATTTGATAGTAGGTGTGGGGGGGAACATAGAAATTATGAAACCACAAAATGACAAAAATGTTACCAGCAGATTTATTTGACTTACACCTTTTAACAGAAAAGCAAATACACATTCGAAGTCCCTGAGGATAGTGCTGTGTTACCTGAGGGTCTAATAATTAATCTTTCAAGCAAAGACATTGAATAATCTAGCACACAGTGCATTATATTTTGCATAGAAGTTATAGCCTCAGTTTTAGAAATTAGAGCCTCAGTTAATATATCTTACAAAATTTTCATTAACATCTTGTCACATTTGAGACGTCTCAGCATACAATGTGACTTGATCCAGAATCCCCGGACACATTGGCATATGTCTGTGATGATGTAGTGACCGTGGAAGTTCACTCCCAAGATCTCCATCAAGAGAACCTGCTGCCAAGAGCATGGTTGATTGACAGCACCAGCTGCCACAGCTTGGGTTCCTCCTCTGCCTTCATGCTGAGACCATGCTTACCCCGGGCGACTTTCAGTCAAGACTGAGCTTGGTAGAAGCTACTGGTATTGGCACCTTATTGCTGAACACCAGGTTCCTTTAACAAGCAACTCTGAGTCAGGGACACTCCACTGACCTGGTTGAGATTTTCTCAGAATGGTGCTATGGGCCGGTCTCTTCCTATCCGACCCTTCCTTCTGTCTTTCCTTTACAAGTGTCATTCTGCATCACCTTCTGGAGGTTCTCCTTTCCTGCTTCTGTCTTCTTGATACTTCTTGATCCATCACAGGCATTTCCCCCACATCTCATCTTGACTGGCTTCTGCTTGTAGGATGAATCAAACTCATATACATGTAGTTGATAAGCATCCCTACAACTATGCTCAAGTTGGCTTGCACTGGGTTTTGTGCTTTTCCATTTCCAGAAGTCTGTAAAGGAGCTAAATCAGCACACAGTTCATTACCATGCCACGATCTCAAAGAATGTCTAATTTATTTTTTACTTTTTTATTTTTAAAATATTTTTATTTATTTATTTACACAAGAACCGGGGTACAGGCCAGATTTGCAGGAGGGTGAGAGGATTCAACAGAGACAGAGAGGGCAACAGAACAGGCAGACCAGCTGAAATACACTGCTGAGGGGAGCAGCAGGAGAGACAGGAGAGGTCTGCCACTCCATGTGGGACCCTTGCTGACTGGCCGGGATTGAACCGGGCCTGCAGAGGCTGCGGACAGTCTCACAGCACTGTACTCAACTGCCTGTGCCACCAGGGGAGACCCAGAATATCTAATTTTTGATGGAACTAACCAAGAACACTGAAACTTGGCTTTGGGTTTATGAGTAGAACTAGCTGTTATTGTGGGGCTATTAGTATTTGGAATTTGTCATTGTTTGTGACTTCCCTGTCAAGAGGGAATTTGTTCCTCTTGAATCATATGCTTCTTAATACCTACATGTTTGATCTCTTCAATTACTTGGCAGAGAAGCTTAATAATAAAAGAATTCCCAAGCATAAAGGTTTCAGGTATCTATTTCTGGAGCGAGGATTGTGATTTGTTTCCTATTTATTTCAGCAATATATTTTTGACTATTGTTCATCCTCACCCCTTTTAAGGGGTGAGGGGTGAATGGTAAGGTGTTTTCAACTTTGGATAGTTAGTAATTTGGTATATTTTTATTAATTGTGTGTTTCAGCTCCACTTCTTATCTCCCCTCCATATTGCTCATCTTGACCAGAGCTCACAGATGGATGAGAGACAAGAGGTGTAGTTTGTCACACACCCGACCCTTCCTTAAAGTCTTCCAACTGGCCTCTTCTTAAATTACCTGTCTGCGTCTTTAGTTCCTTTCTCTGATTTTAACCAGAGGTGCTGATGTGAATAGGAAAGGGAATAGACTCTATTCATTCATTCATTCATTCATTCATTCATTCATTCATTCAGTGTTTTCTCAGTGGTAACATGTGCCAGGCTCAGTGCTGTTACAACAGTCTGGAGTAGACATCTATTAAACAGTTTTAATTAGACATCAAGAAACTCTCCTATATGGAATAGGTCCTATACTTTTTGTTTGCCTTGATATAGATTTATACTTTCAAATATAGGCTTACATTTTGTAGTTTTCAGTGAGACTCAAATTGGGGATGTAGGAAATATAATTTAATTCATAAAATGATCCCTTTCTCTCTCAGCTCCTTTACTTGAGTTTAAATCCTAGGATCAAGCTTCAGTTATTGAATGTTAAACACCCTTTCCTGGCTTTTTCTCACTTTTTACTTTCTAATAACATTTTCATCTATTGCTTACCTGAAGGCCATTTCACTAAGTGTAAGGTTCTTAGGTTCTTTCTTAGGTAGAACCTTAGAAAATAAAATAATTTAGAAAATAAAAAATTAGAAAATAAAAATATTGTGTAAAGTATTTAGAAAATAAAAATACTGTGTAAATATATCTTATGAAATATCTGAGAGTGAATTCTATTCATCATCTTTTCATTATCTCAGAATCCAATTGAACTGGGTAATCCTAGTCTTAGGAAAAGAAAAAATGAAGTTGTAATTCCACTTTTTTCAAATAGCCAGGATACCAAGAGATAGATATTCTGACTGAGAATTTTGTGTTTTCTATAGGTTTCCCTTGTTCAATTTTGCCTCACACTTTTGTGAGCAACTGTCCGAGATATGGACTAGCCAGACTGTGTTAATCTGTAGAAGTGGTTCTTTTTTCATTGTGAGAATGGAAACTTGTTTAATTGATAAGGTTTCTTTTCATTATTTGAACTCTTCATTTATAAACCAAATCCAAAACTTTACCTAGTAGTTGATGCATACTTTATGAGGATTAAATACTTTATTTAGGTCAAATGTTGAATTCCAATTTGGAGATTCAGATCTCCTAGGTGGATATCTATCTGTCCAGGCCCTCTCTCCAAAAGATCAGCATTCATTAGCAGGAAGTTAAAGGGCATAGAAAAAGGACACTGGGAATTAGGAAATTTATGTCTGGTCTTGGCACGAGCCCTGGGAAAGCGCATCAATCTTGCCTTTCTCCTTCTTAATCTGTAAAGCGAGGCAATTGAACTACATCTGCATTTTTCAAGGTCTTTTCTAAGAACTTTTTTTTTTTTTTTTTTTGAGGTAACATTGGTTTCAGCATTGTTTGTGTTTGAGAGGTATAGGACCTCCCCATTAGTCCTCCACCATAGTCTAATGTGCCCCCTCCACATTTTGTTCTGTCCCTCCCCTCCCTGCCCTTCTCCCCCGACACAAATAGCCTCAATTCTACAGTCAGATTTCTGAGGTTTGTTATTTGTTTAGCTTTATCTGACCTTTTTTTTTTTAAAATTATTTATTTATGCATACAAGAGCTGGGGTACAGGCCAGAGATGCCGGGGGTGAGAGGATTCACCAGAGACAGAATGGGGAGCAGAACAAGCAGAGTGACTGAAATACACTGCTGAGGGGAGCAGCGGGTGAGGCAGGAGAGGTCTGCTGCACCATGTGGGTCAGTTACCTGGCTAGGGATCGAGCTCATGCTGCAGAGGCTGTGGATTGTTTCATAGTGTGGTGCTTAACCCCTTGCGCCACCAGGGAGGCCGCTATCTGACCCTTTGTTTTGTTTCTACGAATTGTCTTTGTAACAGTGCTTCTGGGGTCAAGAAAGTTGTGACAATCTGCATCTTCCTTTGGGTTATTCAAACGACTACTATATTTTAGCAATCTTGGGGCCAAGAAGTCTCCTGGGTTCAAACAAACAACAACAATAACAGTAAATAACAGTGAAAAGTTTACATTCCCAAATTATTTGACTAGAAACTCTGTTCTGAGAATTCTGTTAACACTGCATGGACCACCTGGGGGTACTGGGTGTGGTGAATGCAAGTCCTCTAACTTGGTATGAGAATCCTTAGAAAGCCCTAGCTTTAGCGATGGGTCACCTTTCAGGGAGTTGAACTACTTTGCATCAAACTGTGCAAACAGTGAGAAAATCTCGAATGTTCGGAATGCATGGTGAATAAAACAGAGGCTAATGAGTCTCCTTTTGTTTTATTTATAGACAACATCAGCACTGTCACCAGCATCTTTGAATATTAGGAAGGCCACATTGATTCATGAGTAATCTATCCTTTCCAACTGTATTTGATTCTTTGATTTGATGAAGGTGTTCTCATTCTATTTTGCATTTTCTTAAGCAGTAGGGGCTACCCTTTTCACTTCTTTATGGTGAAAAAATTATATTTAGAATTAGCCAGCTGAACTCAGTTGAGAGGATTCCAGTTTTGTTGGTAACACCCAGAGCATCACAGTCAGGCACCAGTCGCACCCCTGCCTTCTCTCTGTCAGGTCTGATTGGGGTGTTGACCTTGGCCCGGTCAATGTCATAGAGCTTCTTCACAGCCTGTTGCCTTGATGTCCACCATGAACAAAAGTGTGGTGTCTTCCATCCTCCTCTTGGCTGACTTGGGAGTCAGGGTGGTCTTGATGATAGTGTGGGGGAAAGCTTGTTTCTCCTGGAGGTGCTCTTCTAAGGATATTTGAATCGCCTTAGGAGTTGCAGAATCTTGGGCTTCCAGAAGGTGGGAGATGTGTGCAACTTCTGTGACTGTGGACGCCTTTCAGCATCATTTTCTAGGCCTCCAAAGCTTTTGCTTTGACTTGAATTTTGGGAAGGACAAGGGTTTCCTTCTTTGCTTTAGGTGCTAGCTTTGTGAAGAGATAATACTTTTTCCATTTGGGAATTCCTGTTCTGTTCTCCTTTGAGTTCCCTCTTAATGTCCAGCCAGGGCCTTAAACATTAAAATGTCATTTTTGTTACTATTATTCTTATTCTAGTTTGGGGTATTTCTTCAATTCACATTCATGTCACACATGGGTTTGGAAAAATGGGATCCTAATTTATTTTGCAGTTGAAATCCTTCTCTTCTTGAGTCTGTTCAAATGGCTTTAGGCAGAAATTCATCAGCTTTTTAAGTCGTTCATGTGGTGTCTGAGAAATGGGGCTGCTGTAGTTGGTAGCTTGGCCCCCAAACGCCCAGTCTTCTCAGAACATGGTAGAGAGATGAGAGGGGGAACACCCAGATACAGTGTGATGGGCTGAATTGTGTCCTTCAAAATTCATATGTAGTTCCTCACAATGTGACTATATTAGGAGATGCCATCTTTAAGGAGGTAATTAAGTTAAAGTGAAGTCTTTGGGGGCAGTTCCTTGTGCAACATAACTGGTATCTTTATAAGAAGAGGGGTTTAGGACACAGGATTGCATGAGGAACAGCCATGTGAGGCAGGGAGAAGTTGACCATCCATAAGTCAGGAAGAGGTCTCAGAAGATATCACCCCAGCTGACACTTTGATCTTGGGTTTCCAGCCTCAGAGCTGTGAGAAAGTAAATTCCTGTTGTTTAAATCATCTGACCTGCAGTATTTATTATGACCAGTATCCCCAGAAGTAGAGTTTCACCACCTTCTTATACATGGGCGAGACTTCACTTTATAAAATGGACACATTTGACTAGAGACATGCTTAACCAGCATCTCAGCTCCCGTACTGGTGTGAGTATGGTATTACCTTTGGCATTATTATTTAATTTATTAAAAAAAAAAAGATTTATTTATTTATGCATATATGAACTGGGGTATAAGCCAGAGGTGGGGGTGTGTGCGAAAGGATTCACCAGAGACAGAGTGGGGAGCAGAACAGGCAGATTGACTGAAATACACTGCTGAGGGGAGCAGCGGTTGAGTCAGGAGAGGTCTGTGCCATGTGGGTAGCTCTCTGTCCGGGGATCGAACTCGTGCTGCAGTGGCTGTGGATAGCTTCATAGGTTGCGTCTTAACCCCTTGCACCACCAGGGAGGCTAATCATTATTTTTAGAACAGTGATCAGTAAGCATCTGGATAAAGAATTAACCTCCAGGTAAACTGGTGGCTTAATTTTACAGAAGCCATCCATCGCCCAAGGGAAGAACTCTTTTCTTCTCTTCTCTGACAAAGGAATATTAGAGAGACTGAGTCTGAAAAGACTTCACTGTGTGGTATAGCTTTGGTTCAACAGCAGACCTAAGCTCTCTTCGCAGTATTAATTTGGAATTGCCCGTGAATGATTACAAATGGAAATCTGTCGTTGCCGAAGGATCTTACCAGCAACAAAAGACAGAAGAGGTATTTCTTAGTGTTGCTGTGTTCTAACAAGTGGTTTATATACCTCTGCTCCTGAATGCTTTCCCCTGCCTTGTGAAATTTATTGCTTTTCTGGACTCTGTAAGAGCAAAATCCCTTTCAAAAAGCTCTTTGCAGTACAGTATGACAAACTCCTGTGCACACTTGCCTTTTCTTTTGAACACACTGAATTTCCTCAGCAGATTAAAAAAAATGGCCATTCTCCTCCCTTTTTTGAATGAATAACATCCATATTTTTCTTTCAAAATTTGATTAATTTTTAACTTCTGTTAAACCTTTAATCCCAAACAGAAATCTTTACTTTTCTTTGATTTAATATTACAAAATACTTGTCTTAGCGTATAGAAATTGCATACATAACTGTAGTTTTATTTAGATGTCAGTCTTTGGCTCCATTCTCATTTTTTTTAAAGATTCTATTTTCATTTATACAAGAACTGGGGTACAGGCCAGAGGTGTGGGAGGGTGAGCAGATTCACCAGAGACAGAGTGGGGCACAGAACAGGCGGACTGACTGAAAGACACTGCTGAGGGGAGCAGCAGGCAAGGCAGGAGAGGTCTTCCTCGCCATGTGGGAATCTCCCTGGCTGGCCTGGAATTGAACCCACACTACAGAGGCTGCGGACAGCTTCACAGTGCTGTGCTCAACTTGCTGCGCCACCGAGGAGGCCCTCCATTCTCATTTTTATTATATTTATATATCCAACCAGAAACTAAAAAAATGCAAAATATAGTGCAATATAAAAACTACAGAGGAAAACAAAATGCCTATTTAAAAGTGAGATTATCCTACAGGCCTGCTAGGGTTGGGTAAAAATTCTGCCTCTGAACTCATGGCAAGCCTAGTAAGAAAGAAAACACATTTTACTCAAATTGTAAACACAGAGTAAAAAAGCTACTTGTTAACTGTATGGCCTTAGAAAGATTAAGGATTCCTCATAATGCAACGGAAATGGTAGAAGTAATGTCATTATACAGGCATGTCATGAGGATTGAATCAAATGTGAATGGCGTAGAGGAAGCACTATTTAAGTGTTTTTAAAATAGAAAAGATTAAAAAAATGCTTAGAAGATTTCTCAAAGGAGTGCAAAGTTTCACCTAGTACCTAATTTTAAAGGATAGTTCTCATTGGCAGCTTTACCTTATCAATAGGACAGTGAGAGGCAAGCTAAAAATGTTTACTTATGACTTCTCTATTGCAAACACATTTATGGGATTCATGGAATGTTTTCTTGGCTCATCTCTCAATAAGCACTGGGGAGAGAACGTTGAACTCAGGGAAAGCAATTTTGCAGCAGACCAAGATAATATGTTCTGAACCTGCAATGTTCTGATGATCAGGCTTTAGCTCTAGATTATAAAGAAATGGATGGGCTCATTTCCTTCAAATAACCCTTCATAAATATCGCTTTTCTTATCTGGGCATTTTATAAGTTGTGCAGTGGAAGCATGGTGTTATAGTCTCTGTCAGGGCTTCACATGAAAATACTGCATCCTGCTGACAGAGCCAGGGATTCACAGTAGCATTTTCTGGTCAATAGCAGATGCACCTTTCATAGGCTGACTATGCCCCTGGCTGCTTGGATCATGGGCAAGTTATTTCTCTTTAGAGCTTCAGTTTCACCATCTAAACCTCTGCAATCTCAAAATAATGCTTTGGGAATGAAAGAGATAATGCACATATAGCATTAACACCAGCGAAATTGCAGTTCAGGAGTGATGGCATGTGGGGGCTGACTTGTGAATTTGGTGACCACATTGAGCATCTGTGAATGTGGACAGTTAAAGCACCATGTTTTTAGTTGGATCTCATTTTTATTATTTTTTAACTGTAAAAATGCAAACAATTTTTCTTGAAGTAACATTTCATTACAACATTACATAGGCTTTAGGTAGGCATCATTATAAATCAACATTTGTATATATTACATTAAGTTCACCACTTAATGTCCAGTTTTACCCTTCACAGTAAAATTGACCCCTTTGCCTGATTTACCAATCCTCCACCTGCTTTTCTTTTCGGTAACCACTAATTCAGTCTTACAGTCTGAAAGTTGATTTTTGTTTTATTAAGTTCATTGGTTTGTTTGGTTTTCCTGTATACCACATATGAGTAAAATCATGTGGGGTTTGCCTTTCTCTGTCTGACTTATTTCACTAAGCATAATACCCTGTAGGTCCATGCACATTCTTGGAAATGGCAAGATTTCACCTTTTTTATTTTTTAGTAGCCTAGTAGTATTCCATTGTGTATACAGCCCACATCTTCTTTATCCAATCATTTGTTGGTGGGTCCTCAGTTGCTCCCAGGCCTTGACTATTGTAAAGAATGCTAATAGCACCTTCCTTATATGCTTGTTGCAAGGACCAAATATAAGCATGAAGCATGATGATACACGTTAAGTGTTTAATTAAGTTTACCTGTGTTTATGCTTTATTTAATCCTCTATTAAATATTATACATAATATATTAATTTTTTTTATTGAGATCATCTTGGTTTGCATTGTTGTTTGCATTTTGGAAGTTGAATCCACACTTGGTAAAAATGACGTATTTTGGGGACCAATTTCCAGAAAAGATTTTTCAGTAGTGTTTCCAGAAATGTTTATTATTATAGAGGCAGTACTTGTGCATTGAACAAGATTAGAAAATACATACAAGCAAAAATACAAAACAGAAACATACATTCCCACTGCATGCAGATTACCACAGGAGCACCCTAAAGCATATTCACCTGAAGTTTTTCTATGAATATATGCGAGTAATTATATATGCATATGTATATATATATATTTATTTATTTATCTATGTAAGACTTTGCTTTTGGGAGCTGTTTTAGGTTTGCAGAAAATTTGAGAGGAAAGTACAGATATTTCCCATATATGCCTCCTGTCCCCCCAAACGCACAGCTTTCCTCATAACATCCCTCATCAGAGTGTACATTTCTTAGAAGTGGTGAAGCTACACTGACACATCATTATTACCCAAAGTGCATAATTTGCATTAGGGTTCACTCTTGGTGTTGTACATTCTTTGGGTTTGATCAAATGTGTAATGACAAGTATCTACCATGATGGTATCTATAGAGTGTTTTCACTGCCCTAAAAATCCATTGTAATATCACATACCTACTTATTTCTCCATATGTTGCTATCTATATTGTGTGTGTGTGTGTGTGTGTGTTTGAGTGTGTTTATAGTAACTAACCAAACTGGAAGCATCAACATATCCCTCATGGATGAACCATCTGTATACATCCATACAATGAACTGTTATTCAGCAATAAAAACAAACGAACAATCACTCTAAAAAAACATAGGCATCTTAAATATGCATGGCTAAAAGAATAAGCCAGCCTAAAAAAGCTGCATAATGTTTTATTTCAATTATATTCTGAAAAAGGCAAAAATTTTGATGAGGTGGGATGAAAAGGCAAAACAGTGAACTTTTAGGGAGGTGGTTTACAGATGTGTAAACCTATATGCTGTATAATAATGGTGAATACAAAGCATTAATTTGCATAGAACTTTACAGCACAAGAGTTAATGCATACTAAAAAAATCACTTAAGAAGTTTGGGGATCCCCACAAGGAATGCAAACCTCTGACAAGAGAATGTAAATGCAGGCCTCCCCTGGTGGCCAGCAGTTGAGCGCTGGGCTGCGGGGACAGGTTCATTCCCCGGCCAATGCAAGGGTCCCACCAAAAAAAAAAAAAAAAAAAAAAGCAGAGAATGTAAATGCATTGTAAATATATGCTACATCCCCATGGCAAAGGGTAGGAGGAGTGCTGATCTAGGTAACTTTTGCAGTGAGTGGTGTCTGTAAGACTAAAGGCGAAAGAAACTTCAGGTAAAAACCCTGTTTTAGTTGTTTCCCAAGATGATATGTCTTAGCAAGTGTTATAACTGTTGTTTGTTTCTAATGGAGTTGAACGTGGCTGACAGGTGGTAGGAGCCAGGTGCGTGGCAAATGGGGGAGTAAGTCCCTTTGTGGGGTCTTTAAGTATCAGAGATGTGATATATTTTTAACAATAGAAAAGCATGCTGTAAACATTGTTTTATGTTTGCTTTTTACTGAACCATCTTGTTTTTTACCAATCAATAAACTTGATCTCATCTAATACCTTAAACACAATAAAATACTTTCCAAGTGTCCCAATTATGTTATTTAATACCTGCTCCATCCAAATCAGTCTCCAGTACAGAACCATACAAGTGCTTGTGTTTCAATCATTTTTCTTTGGGTTTTGAACACCTCTATTTTGGTCTAATTTATAAATAGTAATGCAAAGATCTTAATTTCGCAGATCAGTGGATTTTGACAGACATGTAAACCTATAAAACCAACAGCAAGGTGAAGATAGAGAATAATCACATTACCTCCAAAATTCTGTGCGCCCCATTTCAGGCCACTGTTTCCCCAGAGGCAATCTCTGCCCTGATGTCTATCATTACAAATTAGGTTTGACTGTTCTTAAACTTTATATAAATGGAGTGATTCAATATTTACTCCCATGAGTCTGATTTCTTTCACTAAATATGATTCTGAAATCCATCCATGTTGCATGGGGACATTAGTCGTCCACCTTTTTTTTTTTTTATTGCTAAGTAGCAATTCATTGAATCAGTAAACCATCTCCCATCTCATCACTTCTCTGGTGGTGCTGAGATTTATAACCATCTCCAAATTCTGTGACACTCCTTCCCTTGAGAAGTGGGTCTATGTCTCCTCTCTTTTATCTGAAATCTCTGGCTGCTCGACACAAGAACCTGGCAGCTTCTGACTCCTGTCCCCCGTAACTCAGCTCCACATTGTGAGGCAGCTCACGTAGCACCGTGGAAAGGCTACACAAGGAGGCGCAGGCCCAGAGGAACGGCAGCCTTCGACAGTTAGCAATTCCTACATTTGCCTTTACTTTTTTTCATTTTGATAATTTGAATGTTATTTATTTTGAAGTTTGCTGATCTTTCATAAAACCCACCATCTCTTAAAATACTTAATTGATCTTTTTCTTTCAAATTACTTAGCTTATTTACAACTTTCTTTCTAAAATCTTTGTTGATGATGCCAGTATCAGAGCCATTAGTTAGGTCTGCCCTTATTGAATTTCTTTCAATTGATTGTGGGTCAGCTTGCCTTCTTTTTGCATACCTTATACATTTTTTTGTTGTCCACCACTCATTAAAGAACAGTGCAAAGTGAAATACAATGCTCTTTCTTTCTTTCTTTTCCCTCCAGAGGGTACAAGAACTTTCTTCAATCAGCAGCCAATACCAGGTCTGTTCTTTTAGATTCCATTTTGAATTGGGGCAGGGCTGGAGGGCAGCTGCAGTTAGTTTATGTCTGATTTCAAATATGATTTAGGACATTGTACTTTCTTTGGTCCTTCAGCCTAGCCCCCAACTTTCTTTACTGCTGTTGCTACAACTGAGGGACAAATAAATCTCTTTGATCTTCTCAGGAGTTGAACTTGGAGGGGTTTGATTTTTGGTTATGATTCACTTTTGGACTCAACTTTAGCACAGCTCTGGGATCTGGGCACCATTAAATGGTGAAATTTTTTTCTTTTAGCCCTGCCCTCATAACTATTTCTGCTACTCTCTCAGAAAAATTCCTAGGGAATGGAGAAATAGAGATACTTTGGTCTGAACAATTATTTTTCAGCAGTACTTGAGTTATTATAGATTCCACTTTCTGTCAGCCTCACGGTTGTTAAATTTGTTGTCTGCTCCCCACCCCTCCCTCCTCCATCTGTGGCAAGTTTGCCCTTCCACATAGCCACAGTCAGATTGGAATGTGCCGCTAAGTGTGGAAGCTTCTGCAGCTCTTGGCTATCTCTCTGGAATTCAACTCATTAAGACTTCTTTGCATCCACTGCTTCTTGATAGTGTTAGTGAAACATGGTGTTTTTTCTTATTGTTACTGCAGGAGTGATGGTCTTTTGCACACTTCTACATTCTAATCAGAAACAGAGCTCCCTCAGCAACTTTAAAGCACTTCCTTTTTTCTGATTACAAACTTCGGCTGGGATCTGTTGTGTGATATAAGGTTTGTTTATAGAATTCCTTTAAATATTAAGCAGAGGGTAGAAAGGTATTGGATATACAATTGGAGTTTTTGAAGCCCTAAATCTCCCACTTACTAGCTTTGTGATTCTCTGCATGCTTTTCCCAAGGGAGAGTGATTGATAGTGAGACACCGCCAGACACAGGCACAGGACACATCTTTTCCTTCTAAGTGAAGGAGGGAGGATTTAACTGCCTGGTAATGGCTCCACCAAGCTAGAGATCCATGGCAGTCCTTCTTCTGGAGGGGCCGTTTCCATGGGCTTACAGTACCTGGAACAGTGCTTCTAGGTCAATGACACCACCCATCTGCAGAGAAGCTCTCCTTAGGCGGGTCAAACTTGGTCAAAGAAGCAGCCCTTCTATCCCCCTGATGTTCCTGTGATGATACAGTTCTTTATCTGTGTTACATGCTTACCTACTCTGGGGAATCCAAGTAAAAAGCTTAAATTATTTTAAATTAGTTAGTACTTAATTCGTTAAATTAGTTAGTACTTAACTCACTGCTAGTGATAGTAAAGATATATATGTGAAGTTGAAAAACTAACTAATTTAGTTGTCCTGAAAATGTTATGTTTATGTTATGTCACTTTGGAGGCATTTCAGCCCAAGTACTCTCCTGGGACCATAAAAATAAGGACACAAACATTGTTTCTATCACTCCTGGGATCTGATCATCCCACATGGAAGTGGGTCCAAGGCCTGTGTTAAGTCCTGTCTTGACACACCAGTGTAACATTTAAACTTTTTCCGCATCTAATTGTAGGTATTAAGTACAGGGAGCTTAGGCATATTAATTATACTTCATCAAGTTGAAAAATACAAACTCCAGCAGTGTCAAATTTCTCACAAATAAAGTTGACTTAATATAATAATACTTAAGTCACTACTAATGATAATAAAGATATATATGTGAGGTTGAAAAAAATAAAGCACTAATCATACTGAGAGGAGATTTCATAGGGCGTTTAATTTGGATGTGACACAATGATTAGATCACCCAATTGCAGCCCTAATGTGACCTTCTTGGTCATCTGCATACTTGAAAGTTTTATGTAAACCATAGGGTAGGCACATTTCATATTAATTTAATGGTAAAATGATAACACTGATAGCACTTTTTTAGAACACTGATAGAAATTTACTGATTGGGAAGCGTTTTCCCATATGCCATTTCTTTTTATCTTCATAGCCACATAGTAATACTATGTAAATTGTTATACCCAATCTACATATAAGAAACTTGATTGTCAGCAATGTTGAATGAATTAATAGACTCATGTAACTGACGAATGGAATAGGAGATGTTTAGAGGCATCTGACTCCTGTCCATTTTTCAACCTTTACTGACTGTTTAAGGGAAATCTGTGGTAAATTATTCCGAAAAAACAATGGGAAACAATCGCTCTAATGTGATTTTTGAGTGTAGTGTCCTGAGTTTTATTTCGTCAAATTCTGTTACTATGTTAATTAACACAGATAACTTCGGAACATAGTGAGTGGAGAGTCATGTCAATTCCTTATTAAAGATGAATTTAATGAATCTTTAAGAGCCTTATGTAGAAAAGGCAACTCATGAAAACCAATTTTTGTTTGCTATAATTATCCAAATAGCTCAATTATTTCTTCTTACACTCACTAAAAATAGCTCATAAAGTTTTTCAAGTTTTTGGCTCAAAAAATCTCTGCAACAAGCTCCAAAATTTTAACACAAAATAAAGGAAGAAGTGGACAGTTAGTTCAGGTGTGAATTTTAATTTCATGAGCTATTTAACAGCTTCCAAACAGAATTTCTCTGTAGCCAGAATCAAACACAAAGGTTTTCTTTGCCTTGGTTTCCACTTAATTTGAAAACAACTTGGATGATGGAGAGAAGGGCTTGTCTAAATACTGCTGCCTAGACCCTCTTGACATGTTTGCACCAGCTTTCTAAGTGCCTTCTTGTTCAACAGCGATGTCAGGTCACTTCCTAGGCAGCCTGCCCAGCCCTTCCTCTTTTTGTGGCGAGCATGTTCTCACTTGAGATTTTTACTAGTCTGCTCAGCCTCCTTCTCCTCATTCTCTTTTGAAATTTATTGCAGTTTTGATTTCCTGACAAGGTAATGGGTTATCTTTTATGACTGTGCAGATGAGTGCTTTCATTTGGAGAAACTCTACAACATTCCTGTCGGTCTCCAGAGAATAGCTTCGAAGCGCTATTCATGGAGTTTCTTGATATTGTCAATAGTTCAGGACACATTGTCATCTATTTTACAGGTTCTGACGGTGCTTTCAATTCCTGCAACATAGGGTTGGAATGGTATGGAGGCGACAGCTCAGCGATTTTTACAGTCGGGCACAGAGGAGGATGGCATCTGTAACTGCAAAGGTTGGTTAAAAGGAGAGGATGAGGCAGGTTCGGTGTATACTGTGCTGGATTCTGCTGTCATGTTGGTGATGATAAACATGTGGAGCTTAAAGGCATCATCCATTGAGTTGACTCCGTGGTGCTGGTTCTCAACTGTGGTTGATTTTCCAACTACTTGACACCCTTCCCCACCTCCACCTCCCAGGACATTTGGTAATGCCTTCAGACCTTTTTGGCTTTGTCACAATGGAGGGGGCACACTACTGGTATCTAGTGGGTAGAGGCCAGAGATGCTGGAGAACACCTCCCCACCATGTGCAATAAAGTCCCCAGAGAATTAGGCAGTTCAAAATGTCAGGTGCCAAGGTTGAGAAATTGTACATCAACTAATTTAATACTATTTTATTGTTCTATTATCTGGCATTTTTCTTGATTTTCCTCATGTGCTTCTCCATCTTGCTTGTGTTGGTCACCACCATTTTTTCATCACACTGGTCTTTGCTTAGTAAGAGTTTCTTTATCAAGTAAATCGCTGATCTCCATGTCATGAAAGTTTTCTTCTGAGGTTTTATCTTTTTTTTTTTTTTCCCCCATTGGAATATCTATTCATGCTTCTTCATTTTGCTCAACTCTGCTGGTTTCTATGCATTCCCTAAAACAGTTCCCTCTCCTGGTTTTGAAGGAGTGACCTTGTCAGGAGATGAAACTTGTCATCCCATCCTGCCCTTGCTAGTGTTTGTCTCAAATGTTTGTACTTATCTAAGCAGTCTATTTTATTTTTAATGCCTCCAGTAGTTGAGGGTGTGCAAAGACCCATCAGTGTCCCAAAGGGGAGGATCTCAGTGGACCCCTAGATTCAGGGTGATTAGAAAGCCAGACCCTCAGGCAGCAGCTTTTAAAGTAAGCAGATTTATACACTCCTGTGGGGCTGTTAGTAAAAGCCCCTCTGGCCACCCACCAGAGCCAGGTGACCGAGAGGTGCCCCCTGGGTGACAGTTGCAAAAACTGAGTGTAAGCTCCTGTCTGGGAATTTCCTTGAGCTGTCGTTGTGCCGAGGGCGAGCAAGAGGGCACAGCTTCCCTGGGGGACTCTGGAAGCAATGCAGCCACCTGTAGGGGCCGTTGACCAGAAGCAGCTCCTCCGGCTGCAGCCATGACCAGGAGTAAGTGGCTCAGTCCCAGCATGGCCCAGCTCTAGGTGCAGCTGCCTCTTGTGGTGCCCAGCAGTGGCAGCCCTGGAAGAACTGTCTCCTTCGTGTAGCAGCAGGAAGGATACAGGGCAGGATCTCTATGATTGGAGCAGACGGGTGAAGGAGAGAGTCCTGGAGCCCTCGGTGGCTTTTTCAGGGGATTTACCAAGTACATGGTAGGCAGGAGTGAAGAAGCCTCCTAGCCCTTAGCAAGTCTTCACGCTTTCTGGGCTCTCCGGCTTTCTCTTGAGGCTTCTGCTTCTCTTTCGCTCCCTTGCTCTGCTGGCATCTCTGTGACGCAGCCTTTATAAGCGCAGTCTTAGCCCAGGTGTACCCACTTACGCATGCCCACACCCACTCCAGGTGCCCACCATCAGGCATGCATTCAGGACCGCAGAGTTCCAGCATCAGTCCTAAAGACGGGAGGGCAGATAAGCCTGATACTTTTTTTTTTAAACCTTACCCTACACTTGTCTTAAGTCCCGTGGGGCCCACAGCAAAGCCCTGCTGACTAGAGAGCCAGGCCAGGTAGAGGTGTGCCTGGTGGCAGCGGCAGGTGAAATTGCCCCTCACTCAGCAGAGGGGAAGCCTGAAGATGGTGCAGCTGGGAAAGCAAAAAGAAAGAAAGAGCCTGGAGTTAAAGGCAACGTGGTGACCACCGGCGGGAGAGGCCAGATGAGGGTGAAGACGCCCCCACAGTCTCTCCGAGGCAGCCACCATGGAGATGCCCCACCAGCGCGGCGGCCAAACAGAGGGACACGCGCCACGCACAACTTGGTGAGTCCCGCGCCGCACAGCAGCAGGGGCTACTTTTCTGGAGGAGGTGTCAAAAGTTAGGGGTCAGGCCTGTGCGCCTCATTGAGAGGTTACCCCCTGGACAAGGGCGGCTGCCCTGGCCTGTTTGGGGAGAGGGAGGCTGCAGGAGGCAGGAATGGACATGGTGCAAGTTTTCTGATCCCATGCAGACCGGGTAAAGGAGGAGTCAGAGTGCTCAGTGGCTTTTGCAGGTCTTTTATTGGGATTTACCTGGTACACAGCAGGCGAGGGTGCTGGGGGGCCGGGAGGCTGGCAGTCCTTCCAGCCCCCAGCAAATCCTCACTCCATCTGGGCTCTCCGGTGATCTCTGCTTCTGCTTCTTTGCTTCTCTCTCGGCTTCTTTTTCGGCTTCTCCTGGCGTCCCCATGATGCTGCCCTTAAAAGCCCAGTCTCAGCCCAGGTGAATCCCATCTACCTATGCCCACACCCTACTCCAGGTGCCCGCCATCAGGCATGCATTCAGGACCTCAAGGATCCATCATCTATCCTGATGGCGGGAGGGCAGAAAAGCCTGATATTTTTCCTTACCCTAGAGAGGCCCAGCCTGGCCTGCCCATTTCCACGCGGGCCATCGCTGGTTCTGCTCGCAGGAGGAACTTGTGTCCTGTGCCCTGAGTCAGGGGGCAGCAGGCCCGTTCAGGCTCCTGAACCAGAACTTCCTCAAAAACTGCTTGTTCCAAAAAAACCCCACATAAACTGCTTGTTACACTGCTGGCGCTTTTTTTTTTTTTTTTAAAAACAGGAGGAGTGAAACTGAGGCCAGAGCAGGTCTAAATCTTTTTTTTTTTAATTTTTGAAAGATTTATTTATTTATGCATACAAGAGCTGGGATACAGGCCAGAGGTGTGTGTGTGGGTGTGAGAGGATTCACCAGAGACAGAGTGGGGAGCAGAACAGGCAGATTGAGTGAAATACACTGCTGAGGGGAGCAGCGGGTGAGTCAGGAGAGGTCTGCTGCGCCATGTGGGTAGCATCCTGGCTGGGGATCGAACTTGTGCTGCAGAGGCTGCGGATTGCTTCATAGGTTGTGTCTTAACCCCTTGTGCCACCAGGGAGGCCCAGTCTAAAGCTTTTAATACAGTGTGCTGGCAGTTAGTATCAAGTTGTTGATGTTTTGATTGGTGTTGGTCTGCCATCCTGCTGGTGTTTTGAATCATTTGAAACAGGGCTGTTTCATCCATGGGTTTGTTTTTATTTTAAAACTTAAAAGCATTTACTTTACTGAAGTGACATCAGCTGGTAACATTATATAGGTTTTAGCTTTATAAATTAGCATCTGCATATACATTATGTTCTCGGCCGTCACCTTACGATTGACCCCTTTTATCTGATTGCCCTACTCTTCCCCTGGTTTGTTTTGAAATAATAGAAGTCAAGAGAAATAGGCTTCTTCTCTTCAGTATTCCTGTTTTAAGAGACCCTCATTTTTCTTAGCACTGTTTCCCTGCTAGCATTAAGGAAAACAGATACACAAAAGGTACACAAAAGATGTGTACCTAATTCTTTAGTTTACTTCCCTGGAACATGTGCCCTCTTAGTAGTAATAGAAAAAAATAACTTCTGGAAAATTAAGACTTCACAACAACCATAGAGTATGTGGATATTTATTCTCCTAGACCTTAGATAAACTGTGCTAAGAAAATTTATAGAAGTGGCTTCCATATCTCACAGTTCTGAGCTTTTGGTCTTTTTAGTTTAATTAGGCATCGTGTGTGCTAATGAAACTCAGCTTCACTTTGACTTTTGGTTACTCATACATCATGGTGACTTCCTGGAATTTAATGTCTTTCTTGATTGCAGTTCCTAGAAAACATGCAATCAAGGGGGTTTTCAACCCCCAACCCCTTTCCTGGTGATATATGTAGTCAAAAGGGGTTGGTAGTGGGTAATGGGCTGTCCCCTTGGATCAATCACTATGATCGTTTAACCTTTTTGCTGTGGAATCAGCCAGTAAAGGTACAATTTAACTCTTTCCAAAAGCAGAACAGAAATGCAATGGGACACAACCACCATTTTAGATAAAAACCTTTGTTTTAATTTACACGTACATTTTGTATTACATTTGCTTAATGTCTCGTGACTTATAAAGTATTATCGTTCTTAATCTTTATCACATCCTTTTAAGGGATAGTGGGAAATATGTTCTTAATCCAGTGTGCTTTCTTCTACATCATATGAATTTATCTCTGAACAGCCCCAACCAGGCTGTAAGCTTTTGTAAGGCTGAAAGCACATATTATACTTCTTTGCATCACATCAGTGCCTTTAATAGGAAAAAGCAAATGTGTTTTTGTTGCTTTGTTCATTGTAAAAATTTAATACAGGGGAACTCAAAATACCTAGACTACATGCCAGATTTGGCAAACTCTTTCAGGATTAAGCAAATTCCAAATTTTAAGAACCCTAATCAATCAATTTCCAATGTGTGTTTAAAGATGTAAAATCCAGAGAGTTGTTATGAAATACAGGTCTCTTCATGCCTGATTAAAATTCAGGTTTACTTCATTTTCTGAAATCTTTTCTGTTCTTTGTAATAATATTGAAGGTAAACTTGCAGGGAATCACCATCTTATTGACCAATACAAAGGCTTGTAAGAATTGGCTGCCATCTAAATTCTCAAGGAACTGCTTTATTATTATTTTTTTAAATTTTATAAAAACATGTAAGTGTGTGAAGACGCTGTCTATTGGGAGTCATCAAGCACAGGACCTTGCTCTTAGTTTTTTTAATTATCATCTACAATTACCGAATAGAGATAAAATATCAGCATACTTGAGAGGCAATAAAGGTCGTTGTTTGGGATAAAATGACATGGCTCTGAGTGCTGATTGTGATATTAAATTAAGCTTTTGTTTCATTCTCGGTCACTGTAGTTAATTATATACCTGTGTCCCATGAGATTTATAGAAAGTCAATGAGGTAATCTGTATGACTGAGCTCTGTCAATTGAAAGGCTTATAAAATGTTGACTATTTATTACTTATTAGAAGTTTGGGGAATGGCTAGCATGTTTTGCATAACAAACTACCCTGACTTAATGGTATGGAAAACTCATCATTTTATTTGCTCATACTTTTGTGGTTCAGGAATATGGAGTGGCTCGGCTAAACAACTCTTGCTTGGGTGTGCTGTGCAGTCGAGATCAGATATGACTGTGGCTGTATCATCCAAAAACTCAACTGGCGGCAAGATCCAGATGACCCACATATTGGGGAGCTGAAGTTGGTGGTAAATTACGACCAGAGTTTCCTTACTCACCTTCTCCAGAGTGGTGGGCTCAGAGTAGACATTTATTATATAAAGGCTAAGTCCCCCTAAGGTGAATGTCCTGAGAGAATGCTGCATCATTTCCCTGCATCCCACTGGCCACTGGCTAGTCATTAATATTTAAGGAGTGAAGACAGGTCCTATTGCCCTGTGGACGAATGTCAATGATATTGCTGACATGTTTTCAAGCCATCTCTTAATATTAAAAAATCCAGATTAGAGAGAGAAATTATAGGGACATGTTTTGGGAAGTGAGTTATAGATCATATATTTATAATTCATTTAAAGAATATTTTCCTCTTCCTAATTGTGTTCTTCATCAACTTCATTATTTTGATGGTTTGGTGTTAAGTACGGGAGTGGAGTTCCCAGTTTTTTCAGAGCTCCATCTGGCTCGCTAATAAAAATTCTCTATGTTCTGTTAGTTGAGGGAACAACCTGTCCCTGAACATCTTCTTTATCACTTAACAAGACGTACAACTTCTTCCCGTAGCATTTCATCTGATTCATTCATTTGAACTTTGGTGGCTTTGGCATCTTCAGAAATTCTCCAATCAATAGGGCAAATATTCCTAACCTTTTGGCAGTTTAATAACCTTATGGCTTGATGCTGTTATTAGCGTGTATCCCTTTCAGAGACCAATTATCCCAGAAGATGATTAGGTTTTATCTCAGGCATCCCAGGTGAGGATTTTCCCAGCCTGCTTTGTGGCAGTCCCCTAGGTACCTCACTATCACATCTTCTCTCTCTGGTACTCCTATAAGCTGACTGCCAGGTGCAGCTTACTCTTCCAGAGAAGGATTAGCTTATTTGCATCCATATGTATTTTGTCATGTAGAAGGATTGGCAGGGAAAATTGCTGGTGGTACAATTTCCTATCCCCAGGTGAAGCCAAACCACTCATTGTGAAGTCCAGTGGGCTTATAAGACTAGGCTGCCTGCCAAAGAGAGAGCTCTGCTGTTTGTGTTGTTTCCAGCAAAAGCCAAGTCTTTGCTGTAAGAGTCTCAGATTTTCCAAAATTGGGTTAAGAAAGTTGAGGGAAGTAATGGTTCTTGGGAGAAATGTGTCAATCTGTGTATTTCATAGAAGGCCCAGGAGGATACAGCTAGTATGTTTTCTACAGTGACATGACATCCGGGAATAATATTTTTGTGAATGTTGTTGTTTGGGCATTGTAGTAAGCCTGGCTCCTTTAGTCAGCCTTTTGTTGGAGCTTTTCTCTTTCTTTCAAGCTCTGTCCCCAGAGTCCCACGTGGTGGTAAGTTCTCATGGTGTCTCAGAAGCCACATTTCTACTCCCATGAGCTACCTGGAAACATTTCAACAGTATCTGGCCAGAGGGAGACATTTTTGAATGCTGAAGTTGTTAGAAAAGAGTATGTTGTGTTGGTTACCTTATATCAGTTACAGAAAATGTGCATGATGACTGCTCTACAACATCACTTAGTAATTATGATGAAAAGTCAGTTTCTGTGGCAGGATGTGTCAAGGCACAAGACAATATTTGGCTTGATCTCACGTCATGCAGCAACTTGGTGTCTCAACTATAAATTGAAGATGATTTTTTTAAAGGTATTTTTCCTTTATATAGTAAAGCATTTCTTTTTTTTTTTTTAAGATTTATTTATTTATAGAAGAACTGGGGTATAGGCCAGATGCGTGGGAGGGTGAGAAGATTCACCAGAGACAGAGCGGGGAGCAGAACAGGCAGACTGGTGTAATACACTGTTGAGGGGAGCAGCGGGCGAGACAGGAATGGTGTGCAGCACCATGTGGGATCCTCACTGGCTGACCGGGATGAAACTGGCACTGAAGAGGCTGCAGACAGCTTCACAGCGTGGCCCTCAACCGCCTGCGCCACCAGAGGAGGCCCTGAAGATGATTTTAATGAAGTGTAGTGCTCAGCGGTGAGTGGATGCTGGTGTATCCACTAACCAGCATCACATGATGTGACCCAAATTGCATCAAAGGGTAAGATGTGATTTGTAATGACTGCTCTTATCTGATTCAGCAGAAATGTCAATTTTAAGTTAAACTCCTGTTGTTCTACTTTTTAAACATCACTTTTAAAACATCAAGGTAATTGATCTGAGAATAATTTGTATTCCTTATTAGATTAGTGAGAAGTTAGGAGGAAGGAAATTACTCTAGGTATTTCAGACTGGAAGGGGATTAATGTAGGGGATTAGAGGCTTTCAAAGTGAGTGGAAGGCTATGGAGAAAATGTCTTTAGTGAGACCCACCTCTTTCCAGGAATCCATTTGCCTTACATCCTTGAAGGTGGTGATGTAGGAGGGTATTTTCAAAGGTTTGTCATATCTGTCATTCATCGAACCCTTGCTCTTCTCACTGTTGCTTCATGAGAATTATTGGTTCTGTTTCTTTTCCATCTTCCAAATCTCTGTGAAAAACCCCTCACTTTGCTTGAAAACAAGACAAATTGATAAACAGTCTTTGGAGAAATGTTTCTGGATTGGTATCTGTCTGAAAATAACTTTGTAAACTTGAACTTGCTGTATCATGGATGTTTTTCTAAAAAAAAAAAACAGCTGTTGGTGCCAGCAGGCTCAGTCTTTAGAAGAACCTTCAGCATGGAAATAGTATACTGACTTAAAAAGAATAGGTGGATATAAATTCAATGTAGATTACATCCTCTCCAAATCACTGTAGCTGATGGTGAGCTGTTAACCAAAGCTTTGCCTGCAGGCCAAGACGCAGGTCTCTTCTGTAGGGTGGATTCTTTAGATTTACAGCTGCTGGGCTCTGCTGTTACTGAACAACTGTAAGGTGATCAGCTATGAGCTGGTAACTCAGATTCAGCAGGCATGTGAAGTGCTTTTCAATGCATGTTGATAGTTTGTTGGATTGACAAGATGGTTCATTTAATCTATAACAGGGTGGGAGCAATCCTTAAAAAAATTCTACAACTTAAGGTCATTTTTCCACCTAGGAAGCACTCTGTATATGAGGAACCAGGAGGCGAAAGCATGGAATGGATAGATATTCTCTTCTCAACTATGATGAAAAAGATTTTCTTATGTAGCTTATGCTAAGCTTTGGGGGTTAGAAAGATGAACGCCTTAAGGATAGGAGCACTTTGTGGAAAATTCTGTACTCATGTTTAAACAAAGTCCCCTCCTTTTTCAGCAACCTGGGGTGTTCATGAAGGCATTTCAGCTGCTTTTCCTGCTCCCTTAAACCTAATAAGCAGATAGACTCAGTCATGTTCTACCTGATCCTCTGACGACACTGTCCTCTCTCCACTCCCTGATTTCCTTCTGTAACTGCATATCCATGATGGATGGGCTGTATCCATGGATTGCCCAAAAGAACTAAAGGCGACAAGTCTACGTCATTGGGAAGATGAACCCGGTATAATTTGGCTGAAAGTAGTAATTATACATGAAATTTTGAACCACTGGAAAGATGTGGAAGCTTTTGGAATATGTGCCTTTGATTTAAAACATCTGAAGCAGTCTTTGCAGTTTTCTTACTTAGTACTTCTTCCACCCTGCCCTGACTGCTGACCCCAAGCTGGCAGTAGAAAGCTAAATTCCAGCAGAGAACTTGGCCTGTTAGAAGTTACCATTGCTGATAAGAAGCCCGTGATACAGGAATTGGATTTAATATAAATCCATCTACACTGGGAAAGCATTGGTTGAATTTCAGCCTGGGAATGCCTTCACTTGAACATACACACCCAACCCGCTTTGCATGGAGGTAATGGTTTCACAGAGGAAGAGAAAAGTAGAAATGTCAGATGTAGGAAAACAGGAAAATACAACTACTTTTATCAGCTGTCCTAGTATTGATCCTGGTTAGCAAGCAATGGCTAATATGCCAAGTCTAGGAAAAGTTCAAACAGCTCTGTCAGTGGAATCAAATAGGAGTTTCTGTATGGTCAGAGATGTGGTTTAAAATAAAACCCTTTTTCTGTTCAACTTTAATTAAAATAAAACAAATGCTTTAGAGAGGACTCTCACAGAAACAGTCATCAAGTAAATTTTACAAGGGAAGCTGGTAATCTTGAAATGTCTTTTATTTACTTGTTCGAGAATTGCATTTTATCGCCCAGCTCAATGAAGAATTCAGTATGATTTAAGTGTTTTAATATGCGTAGGTGAGAGAGTTCTTAATGTGGTAACTAGTTTTTAATTGGGACCATACTAAATAATCTATAATGTAAACAGGGAATAATTTCAGTTTAAGAGCGTTTTAGTTTGCATAAAGATGTAGCAGAAGGATTCATAGAATTTTTTGTATTTTATCGAAGTCATTTTGGAAGCCTTACCTTTGTGCAGAAAATGATAGGTACTGGGCTCCTACAATATCCTTTGTACCTTCTAGCATATGGCAGGACACCTGACTTAGAGCACTGCATTTTAGATAAAGTAGCCAACTGTATAATAACATTGTTTCTGTAAATTTCATATTGCCTTGTTATTCTGGCACCTGCTGTTCAAAGAAAGAAGAAAGCTGAAGGAAATAAAACTCAGCACAAAACAGTCACTTGAAGTGGAGAATGTTGGGATGTACAAAGAGGAAGCAAAATGAAAAGACAAGAAGGTTTTCAGTGTTTCCTAAAGGTGGGGGAAACTGCTTATTTTAAATAGAAAACTATTATATTTAATGGATAAACACTGAATCAGGGAAAGTAAAAATTGAGAGAAAAAAATAAAAAGTGTTTGGTTTTAGTCCACAGGTTCGTGGAACTAGAATAAATTTTATAGAAGCCCAATCTTGTCATTTTACAACAAAGAGCTCACAGAGGTGGGTGCATACAATTCATGATTGCTGGAAGAATTCTCTTTAGAACTGTCATTTCTATTATGAACTAGATGGCTACTTTGTAAATAAGAATGCCCGCTTCATTAATTTATTTATGTATGTTTTCATCCCTGGTGGAAGATAAAAGAATGGTTTTCATAGAACATTTAAGTGATTGTGGTAGAGTGACATGCTAGTAGAAGAGCTCTCCCTTGAGTGACAGGAGACTCTCTAGGGGACACTGAGCCTCCGGGTCTCTGTCCTCTGGCCCCAGCCCTGGTTCCAGAGGACAAGTGGAATTGTTGGGGTCCCCAGAAACTTTGCAATCTCAGGGAGGCAAAACCCTTGCTGGGATGCTGGAGATTTTTACAGTGTAGATTGGTAATGGAAACCGTTCTGAAAATGTGCCTGAGAGTCAGATATTGCAGGTCTTCTGACTAGGTGTTCAGCATCCTCCTGTGGAACTGGTGTTGAGTTTCTGGAGTCAGGGATTCTGCCCCCATGTGACCAGGTCACTGAAAACACAGTTTTGCAGTTGGAACATCCTGGGTTTGAATTTTGACCTTGCAGAGGGATTGACCTTGTTACCATGGTCAGACATGGAACTCTCTGGGTCTCTATTTATTATAATAAAAAAAGATATGGCATATAAAATGCCCAGCAGTGACCTTCTCTGCCAAACATAGAGGAGTCAGACAGAAAATGGGCATTAATTTCCCTCTGAATTCCTGATATTTCTTTGACTTAGTGCTGAATCTCATAGCATTACTTTTTTTTTTTTTGGTTATCCAATTTGCAAACTTGGAATTAAGAACATTCAAAATACTCTTGAATCACTCATATAATAAGATGTGGGGTAATTTCCTGGAAAACAGGAATATTAATTATTAGTCACTATATACAATAAGCTTTTAATATTGGTGCTGCCCATTTTTCTATCCTTCTCTCTAAATACCAGACCTGGCTTGAATGCTATTTTTAACATATGTGATCAACTACAGCAATTCTTAGTACTGAGACAAAGAAAGGGGTAGGTGGTGTGTGGGCAGAACTGCAGTATAGCCAGGGGGCTCAGGGTTCTGTGAGGGAGTGAAACTTGCTAATTTTTCAACATTATTGAGATATACTTGATATGCAAAAAGCTGTACATATTTAAAATGTTTATATTTTGATGAGTTTGCGTATATGCATACACCCATGGTACCATCACCACAAACAAGGTGGCAAAGATATCCATCACCTTCTCAAACACTCTTGTATTCTCTAACATCATCATCATCATCATCATCAACCACCTTAGAACATTTAACATGAGATCTACCCTCTTAACAATTTTTTTTAAAGATTTATTTATTTATTTATACAAGCATTGGGTACAGTCAGAAGCGCGGGAGGGTGAGAGAATTCACCAGAGCCAGAGCGGGGAGCAGAACAGGCAGACCAACAAAATACACTGCTGGGGGGAACAGCGGGTGTGGCAGGAGAGGTATGCGTGCCATGTGGGACCCTCGCCTGTGGCTGGGGATCAAACCATCGCTGTAGAGGCTACAGGCAGCTTCGCAGCCCAGCGCTCAACTGCTGCGCCACCGTGGAGGCCCGTCTTAACAATTTTTTAAGTGCACAGAGCTTAACTGGTACCATTAGGATAAGCTCTGAAGTTGTAGTTATACAAGATGAGTAAATTGCAGAGACCAGCTGGTCAACATAGAGTTGTATGATCTTTTTAAAGGGTGGCTACTATGTGCAAGGTGCTTTGATCAGGTAGGTTGATCTAAATGTAATGTTCCAGGAGGAAAGGAACACTAGCATCGTGGCCTCAAATTTAAGAAAATCACAAATAGAAACAATTGACAAGAGCCTTACATGAAAACAAAACAGGAGAAAAAAAATCAACAGCCACAATAATAAGAAAGAGTGGAGTAGAAGTTACAGCAAATAAGAAAAATCATTCCCAGTTTCATTCACTGTAAATATTTGAAAAGTGATACCAATGTTTCTTGATATTTCCCCAGTTCCTTTATATCACAGGACTAAAATAATGTACTTAAAAAAATAATGTGCTTTCATTATGTCTTTTGTTCATTCAGCTGTATTTATTGACCAATATGGCAGAAATTGTCTTTCCAGACGATGAATAAAACTAGAACTCACATTCCAGTGGGACAGAGAGAGATAGCAAACCAAAAGTATGCTTCCAGGTACTGATCAGCACTAGTAAGGCAGATAGAGAGAGGGGTGAGAGAACAATAAAGGGGTCCTGGTCTGTTTGAGGTAAGCTGGTCAGGCAAGGCCTCTCTGAGATGGTGACAAAAACAGTTCTAAATTATGTGAAGGTTCCGGGAAAGGGCATTTGGGTACAAGGAACAGGGAGAAAAATGTTTTTTGAAGATAGGAAGGAACATGCCGTGTACCCAGAACAATAAGAAGGCCATATGCCCCAGAGAATGGGGAAGGTGGGAGCAGAGGGTAAAAGGAAACCTTTTGGCTATGGGTTTTTTTCTGAATGTAATGGGAAGCTGTGATGGTTCATTTTGTGCCAGCTTTGCTAGTATATGGTGCCCACTTGTTTCGTCAAACACTGTGAAAGTATTTATTGTTAACAAACAAGGTAGATGTGTTTAGCATTCAAGTCAGTAGACTTGGAATAAATCACACACCATTCCATAATGTGGGTGAGTCTCATCTAATCAGTTGAAGGCCTTAAGAAAAAGGATTAAAAGACTGAGGGCCCCCCGAAGAGGAAGGGGTTCTGCCTTTAGACTGAAACATAGTAATTCTGCCTGAGCTTCCAGCCTTCAGACTCAGACTACATCAGCTCTTGCTAGACTATGCAGCCTCCTGGCCTGCCCAATAGATTTCACACTTGCCAGCCCCCACAATGGCAACAGTCATTTCCCTAAAATTAATTTCTCTATGTATATGTCCTGTTGGTTCTGTTTCTGTGAAGAAGCTTCCAGGCTGATCTGAGCAATGGTGTGATGTGATCTGATTTACATTTCAAAAGATCACCTATACTTTGAGGAGGGAACATGGACTCTTGGCAACAACTGTGAAGCAGAGAGCCTTGCTTGAAAGGCTGTGTGGTCCTGTAGGTGAGACCTGACAGCAGCCTGAAAGTGATTGGAAGCTGCTGAGTTTGAGAAATATATTGGAAGATATTCAGACAGATCAGTTGAAGGTAGTGAGAAAAACCAGATAAATCAAGTCGTTTTGGGTCTGAGCAGCTGTGTGAATGGTGTGCTATTTATAAAGATTATTCTGGAAGCCTGGGTGAGGAGCAGGTGTGCAGAGGAAAAGGAGAGGAAGGAAGATGTATTAAGGATTCGAAGCTTTATTTTGAGCACATTAGTTTCATGTTGCCCATTAGTTGTCCAAATGGAGATGTCAGGTTGACTGTAGGATGCAGACATGTGTCTGGAAATTGGTGTCACTTATCAGGAACTTTTCCAAAGCAAGGACATGGTAGAGGTTGCACAGTGATGGTTAAGAGCACACTCTCTAGAGCTGAAATGTCTGGATTCAAATCTCAAATCCATTCTTTAGTTTGGACCTCACTATCTTGGTCTTATCTAAAAAGCAGTGATGATAGTAAACATTTTATTGAAATGACACGAGGATTAAATTAGTCAAACTTTTTTAATTGAAGTAACGTTGATTTATAACTTTACATAAGTTTCAGGTATATAACATTATAAATCAACATCTGTATACACTGTATTTATTCAACAACAAAAGTCTAGTTTTCATTCATCATATAATTGATCCTCTTTTACCAAATTTATCCATTCCCTTTCCCTTTTGGTGACTTATTTTGTTCTTACTGTCTTGGAGTATATTTTTGTTTTGTTTTGTTTATTTTGTTTTATTTATCTATTTATCTTCCACATATGAGTGAAATCTCATGGTGTTTGTCTTTCTCCATATGACTTCTGTCACTTAGTGTAATACCTTCTAAGCATCCATATTTTTGCAAATGATAGGATTTAATCTTTTTCATAGCTGAGTAGTATTCCATTATATATGTGTATATACACACATACATATAGATATGCATACATGAATAGATACCTCCCACCTTTTCTTTATTCAATTCTCTGTTAATGGGCACTTAAGTTGTTTACAGTTCTTGACTGTGGTGAATAATGCTGCAGTAAGCATGAGGTTCAGATATTGTACATATCTCCATTGCTCTTAGTACCTGCTTGATCACAGAAAGTGTTATATAGACATTAACTATTATTATAGTCAGAGTTTTTCCTTTATGACCCATCAGATAAATTAATAGATTGAGACAGAATTCTGGGAGATATTTCCTCAGCATGCCTGTTTTGTGTACTTTTGATTGTTGTGGTTACTCGAAGGCAAACCACAACAGGAGTTGGGTGAGGCCAGTTGTTTGATTTCCCTTTGCCTGGACAGTGAGTGTTTTTGGAGTGAAGGCATCAGGAAAGTGCTCTAATGAAGGACTTTTATAGGTGATTGCAACTTTCGCTGGTTTGTTGAGGCCCTACTCCCCCCACATCACCTTCCTACCTCTTTGCTTTGTGATCCTCTGTTGTGCTTGTCGCTTTTTCATATATGTGACATGCTTATTTGTATATTCATTTTCTGTCTTTTCTAGGTATAACATAAGCTCCAAGGAGGGCAGGGTTTTTGACTGTTTTGGTTCCTGTTAGCGCCTGGGAAATGTCTGGCTCAGTCAATCTAGGAAGAATGCATCATATGTATTGTTCCCTTTCTCTCCTCCTTTTTCTGTTTCTTCAAATATTTTCCCATGAGCAAACCATATCCAAAAAAAGTTGGCCATTCCTCTGATTCTCTGGACCTTTCTGAGTTGTGCAGAGCATCAATTTTCATTGAGGCAAACCTCCTCTATGCAATGGAATTTCAGAGGAAGCCTCTGATGGCAGTTTCCATTTTGACATTGAAAATCAATTCTGGAATTGACATATGGTCCCCTGAAAGTGATGGTACTCTCTTGCTGCTGGCTGTCCACTCCATTTCTCTGCCAGTCTGTGTGTGAGCAGGACTCCACTCCAATTGCAGATTCTGATCACAGATTTTTGCTCAGCATGCTTGTCAATGAGAGGAACTGAGAGCTATGCAGGATGGAGGCTGATACATGACCCAGTCACTGTATGACTTATGAGACCTATTGCAAGGCACTGTATTGATTCTGCAGAATGGACTGGAAACTGACCTTCATCTCATGGAACCTCTAACTTGCTCCTGGTCTATTGATTCCCTTTGGAGCACTTGCATTGTGTAGCTTTGTTCCAAAATCATTAACTTTTATATCCCTTTACATTCCATCATGATTTTACCATACGTAAAAAGTAGCCAAATTCATGTCTTTATTTAGCACAAAAGCAAAGGTCCTGTTTCAATGTCAGCTTTTCAGAGGCAGTTAATTTTATCTTCTCTCACAGCCTGGTTTTAGTACATAGGTACTATTTCCTTGGACATGCAGATATTGTATCAAAATAAAGTACATTTGATCCTTACAATATTTGTTCCAGCACTTATTATTACTCTTAGGCTACTGTATTGCAAATAGTACTGAAATATTTTTTAATTATCCTGATCAGATTAATATAAAGCAGTTGTCTTATTTCTCATCGTGGTTGTATGGCATGGCATGTCATGGTACATGGCTGGAGTTCAACAAATGATGGTTGAAGTGTGTTAAATATTCCTTCCCGAGGCTATACAGAAAGGGGAACGGACAGTCTGCTGTCGAAGGTCTTCCTTTTATCTGTAGAATGAATGATAGACTGAAATAGAACTTTCCTCATCAACCATTCTCTTTGTTCTTGGAATGTAGGTATAGACTGGACCTGGCAAAAATAACCTGTGTGAGTTAGGTTACAATCCATTGTGCCCTTGAATTCCAAACATGTTTTATATCATTGGAAGATGGTCATTGTACTCTAATGACTGGGAAGTTCCGGCTGAAAGGAAGCTTATAATTCTTCTACCAAAGAATGATCAGTATGTAGATAAGTAATGGGGGCTGGAATTTCAGGCTGTATTCCAGGCCACAGAGCTTTAGCTCATGTGGGAAGGAAATTCATGACTCCTGAGCTCTCTCCCCTAATTAGAGCTTGGTTTGAGCATAGTTACTTGATTGCCTTGGCATTTACCTAGGGTAGAACGTTCTCAACAAACCTGCATTCTTTTTCTGAGATGACTTAATGATCCCACAGAAGCCAACCAGGCAGGAACATCCTATAAATTTGATTTCTGTAAAACACATGCTGAGTCACTTTTCCGTGGCTGTTGATACTCAGAATTGTTCTGTCATCACCCAGACCTTTGCTATTGCTGTGTTCAGTTCACCTGAGGGGAAGAAAATTGAATGGAAAAACAGAAAATATGTGGAAAAAGAAAAAAAATCAAACACTTCTCCTTCCATCCCCACCCCAGCCCCAAAACACACACAAGGTGAAAAGAGAAGGATTCAAACCTTCTAAGAATTGTGATTCACTTATGTTAAATGTCATATTCCAGACTGTGATGCTGGTGTGCACGAAAGGGCAGGTAGCTCATAGCCATTGTTTTCTGTGTTAGATAGCCATTTTATTTATCCACACGGGGATGAACTTATTATGTAGTGTGTTCAATGATAAATACAAGGGTGAAAAATGAAGGAAGAGAGGTTATCCTGGTGACTGCTGGACAACCTTAGAACACTGATAACAACTGCTTATTTTAAATACACTTTCTAGATTTGTAAGTCACATCGTAAATAGCACCATATGGAACAGCTGTGGGCAAAGCCACTGGCACTATGAAATGAAGTCACAACCATGAAGATGAAGTTTGTCCCTTTTACATGCACTTAGTGTTCTCCAGGTTGCTCTAAAGCACTGGACCCTCTTTTCTTTAATTTAGCAGAATCATAGCACTTGTTTTCACTTGCTTGTAGAAAGAATTCACACCTAGGAATATTTATTAGCTTTATTTTTAATGCAAAAGCCAAATCTTTGCATATGATTTTAGTAGCAATTCATGTGACAGATCAGTTAATAAGTAGTTTAATTAAAATCTATTTAGCTTTAAGCAGGAACCTTCCCTTCCCATTGTTTTTATTTTTTAATGTACATTTAGACATTAAACATTTTCTTTTGATCTTACTTAAAGTGTTTTTGAAGCATCTTTTCCTGGAAGAGTTAGAAAACTTAAAAGCTTAAGAGTTAGTGCTCTGTTCTCTCACCCTTTCCATTGTATAAGGTTAATGGTTCACAAAAGGACTGCATCCTGCAAATTTTGAGCATGAATTTTGAGCATGAATATTGGAAAGCAGACATGTAGAATTGGGCCCTTTGTGGAGACTCTGCAGCTGGAGTGGTGACAAAGATTGGTCATTACTGTGGGACAGAGTCTGAGTCATACCATGCAGGGGTCCACCAAGACTGAGAGGCAGAGAAGTCAGCCCTGGTGCAACTAAAGCCCCTTACACGAACTTTCTCTGCCAGTCCTGGGGAAGAAGAGAGATCCTGGAGATGTTGCAGCAGCAAAGTGCCCCTATATGTGCACCCAAAGACCTTCTTGCACAGGGTGGGAGGCAGAATAATTGCCCTCCCAAAGATATGCGCACCTTCACCCCTGGAACCTGTGAATATATTACCTTCCATGGCAGAAGGAACTTTGAAGATACGATTTGGGATTATCCAGGTTAACGCAATCTATTCTGGCTTGGTCATAGGGAAAGATAATGGAAGAAGTGGGTGGGGGAAAGGTACAAGAGTAAGAGGGGGCTCACCATTGCAGCCTTAACAATTGGAGCGAGGAGGGTGATGAGTGGCGGAACATGGGCATCCTGTAGAGGCTGGGAATGCCCCCAGCTGACTGCCAGGAAAGAAACAGATATCTTAGTTCTACAACCTCAGCAACTGAATTCTGCCAATAATCTGTGTGAGCAAGGAAACGACTCCCCAGAGCCCCCTGAAAAGAACATAGTCCTTCCAGTACCTTTATTGTAGTATGATGAGATTCACATCAGATGTCTGACCTATAAAACTGTAAGCCACTAGGTTTGTTGCAATTTGTTAGAGCAGTGATAGGGAATGAATACAAATGTAATGGAATGAATGCAAAAAGATCAAGACAGGAACCTCATTTGGATAGGTCAGTTTCAGCACTTGGAATGTGCTGCCATGTGGAATAAGGCAAAGCTGTATTTGCTCTTACATTTTGAAAATACCCATTATTGACAACTCAGGCAAACTTCCAGGTCAGTTAAAATAATGAAAAAGGGCCCATCTGCACAAGAGTCAGACTTGTTATATATTATCATAGAATATAGCTTTTCATTGTCAGATGGGCCTAGGAGATAGGAGGCATATTTTTTTGTTGCAGTATTAAAAAATTCCAAACTATTTTAGTGAACTATTTCTCTTCTTGTTTCTGGGTAAATGTCCTATGTAAGTAAGTCAATTGCAGTCGCTCAAACTTCAATCATTTGTCATGGAAAACTGATGTGATGAGCAATTAGGTCAAGTTTGGTACAAATTCTTTTGCTCTTGCCTCTGCAGTTAATGGACACTTCTACAAAATCAGTGCTCATCTTTTTAGTTCGCTTTTAGTTCACCATCTCCCCTCTTCCTCGTCCCCCTTTTCGGATTCCTAAATACCATTTGGATCTAGTGTTGGGGGTTCTCCTGAGCTTGCAGAACTCTCCCCAGGTGTACCCAGGACTTACATACCCATGTGGAGGCACAAGAGTCTGTGAACTGGCCATGCCTGGGTCATTCAAATTGTACTGTAACTTCCCAATATGATTCCTTTTCTTCCCCCTCCCCCACTACTTCAGAGTATAAATTGCTCTGAGGCAGGACCTAAGGGTTTATAAAAGTTATACATGCAGGGCCTCCCCGGTGGCGCAGCGGTTGAGCGCTGGGTTGCGAAGCTGCCCGCAGCCTCTGCGGCACCGGTTCGATCCCCAGCTGCTCCCTGGCCACCGGAGGAGGGTCCCACATGGCGCGCAGACCTCTCCTGCCGCCCGCTGCTCCCCTCAGCAGTGTACTTCGTCAGTCTGCCTGCTCTGCTCCCCGCTCTGGCTCTGGTGAATTCTCTCACCCTCCTGCGCTTCTGACTGTACCCAGTGCTTGTATAAACAAAAACAAACAAACAAACAAATAAATGAATAAAATACGTGCCTCTTTAAAAAAAAAAAAGTTATACATGCAGATGGGCCTAAGAGACCTATCCTGCATTGATACAGACTTCTTAATAGGGGCAAATGCCTGTGTATGTGGTTGTGTGCTGTGTGGGGTTGTACCCACGCCACCTGGGCCTTTCTCCCTTGCCCAGACATTTCAGGCCTCTTAGGGACCAATTCTTTCCCTTCCAAATTTACATGTTGATGCCCTAACCGCCAGTCCGACTGCATTTGTATTTGGAGATAGGGCCTGTAAAGAGATAGTTCAGGTTAAATGGTTTCATAAAAATGGGCTGCTAATTAGATAGGACTGTTTCCTTACAAAGAGATGCCAGGGGTCTCTGTGCTCACAGAGGAGAGACCATCTGAAAAAGTGCTGCCCACAAACAGGAAGAGAGGTCTCACTGAAACTGGGTTTATTGGCACCTCGATCATAGACTTTTCACCTTGAGAACTGTGAGAAAATATTTTATTTTAAAAACCAATAAAAAATGTAAAAAATGATAAATGTTAAAAAAAAATAAAAAAAAAAACCCCAAAAACCAATGGGTTTCTGGTATTTTGTTGTAGAAGACCTAATAGGTTAATATAAGACCACTTCCAAAAGTCTGCATTATATCCTGGAGAGTCCTTGAGGCAATTAAACTTGCTACATGTGGCATTGTCCACTTTACATTTGAAAGCAAATATTTCCAGCTGTTGTGTAAAAAGTGACACAAAAAGGAGAGCAAGAATAGAAGTGGAAAGTCACTGAGAGCCACAGACCACGAAAGAGACCATGTTGCTTTTCTGCACTCGAACGTGTAAAGTAAAAATAACATTCTGAATGGTGCAGCCTCATATCATATTTCAGTCATGCAGTTAGTAACAGGAGGATAGAAAAAGTATCACAACAGTAGTGCAAAAAGTGGGGGATTCGTGCTCTTGAAAATTCATACATTCAAACAAGGTGGCACACTATTAATTTGACAGAGGTTACACTCTAAGTTAACACACAAAAAAAGATGCATAGATATTTAGCTAAAAAGTCAATAAAGGGGGCCTCCCTGGTGGCGCAGCGGTTGAGCGTTGGGTTGCGAAGCTGCCCGCGGCCTCTGCGGCACCGGTTCGATCCCCGGCTGCTCCCCGGCCACCGGAGGAGGGTCCCACATGGCGCGCAGACCTCTCCTGCCGCCCGCTGCTCCCCTCAGCAGTGTACTTCGGTCCTTCTGCCTGCTCTGCTCCCCGCTCTGGCTCTGGTGAATTCTCTCACCCTCCCGCGCTTCTGACTGTACCCAGTGCATGTATAAACAAAAGAAACAAACAAATAAATAAATAAAAAAATGCCTCTATTAAAAAAAAAAAGTCAATAAAGGAGCTTAAGTGAAATACTAAAAGTAATTCGTTAACTCAAAATGAGGCAGATAAAAAGGGATAGTGAACAACAAGAAAAAACAGGTGGGGAAACTAGAGATCAAGTAGCAAAATGGTAATCCAAAATCCAGTTGTATCTAAAAGTATATCCATTGTAAATGGAATGAATATGTAAGTTAAATGACAGATTGTCAGAAGGGGGAAAAAAAGCAATTTCCAATTAAATACTATTTATGGAAACCTACTTTAATTATAAAAACAGATAGGGCCTCCCTGGTGGCGCAGGCTGTTGAGCGCCGCACTGTGAAGCTGTCTGCAGCCTCTGCAGCGCGGGTTCGATCCCAGGCAGCCGGTGAGGGTCCCACATGGTGTGACAGACCTCTCCTGTCTCGCCCACTGCTCCCCTTTAACAGTGTATTTCAGTCAGTCTGCCTGTTCTGTTCCCCACTCTGTCTCTGGTGAATCCTCTCACCCTCCCACGCATCTGGCCTGTACCCCAGTTCTTGTATGCATAAATAAATCTTAAAAAAAAATGACAGCAAAAGGATGGGAAAGATAAGACATGCAAACAATGACCACAAGAAAGTTGGGATGACTATTATATCACAGTACAGACCTCAATGTAAGCCGTATTGATAGAGAAAAAGAAGAACATTTTATAATGAAAAAAATGCTAACTCATCACACAGACAACAATTACTAATACATATGTGCGTAATATTCACATTACATGAAGCTTCAAATTATATGAAGCAAAAGTGGACTGAATTAAAGGGAAAATGAACCAGCTGCACAATCACAGTTGGGGATGTTAACATGTCCTTTCAATATTGATTTTTGTCTAGATGCATCAGTCAAAGGATAGAAGATATGACTATTAACTGCCTTCATCTAGTTGAAAAACATGACGCTCTAGGACAGTATACACATTTTTTTTCCCCAAGTGGCCTGGAATGTGCAAGATATATGTTATACTCAAGAAGTGAATTGTTATATAAAGGTAAATTGTTACCAAAGTATCAATTCCCAGGTAAATGGGAAGTATCTATTAAAACTCAACTTAAGCCTATCCTTTATACCCTCAAACCCATTCATTGGTGTATCCCATGGAGAACTGAATCCACTGAAAGACAAATAGAAGATTATCCATAAACTTTATTCATAACATCCAGGTTCTAATTAGAAAGCCGCCAACAAGATACTGGATATATTGTGGCTACTCATATAAATAATATGACAAAGGGGCCTCCCTGGTGGCGCGGGGGGTTAAGACACAGCCTGCAAAGCTGTATGCAGCCTCTGCAGCACCAGTTCGATCCCTAGCAGGCCAGGGAGCTACCCACATGGCGCAGCAGACCTCTCCTGTCTCGCCTGGTGCTCCCCTCAACAGTGTATTTCAGTCAGTCTGCCTGTTCTGTTCCCCATTCTCTCTGGTGAATCCTCTCATACCTCTGGCCTGTACCCCAGCTCTTGTATGCATAGATAAATATCTCTTTAAAAAATAATATGACAGAGAAAAAGTAAATATCTGCAACTCAAACAATATGGGTGAATCTCATAGATAAAATGCTAAGCTCAAGATTCCAGTGATACATCTAATCATACTGTCTGATTCTATTTATGAGAAGTTCATGAATAGGCAAAACCAGTCAACAATGAGAGGAGGCAGAGAGTCAGAATAGCTATTACTTCTTGGGTGGGTGGCATAAAGAAACAGTATGCCTGTGAAGGGCATAAGGAGCCATTCTGTATGCTGACAGTTTCTGTGTCATGTGAGTTGTGGCTGCACTCTATAAGTGAAAGTTAATTCCAAGTCAAAACAACTGGCTGGTCTCATTCTAGGGGCTCTGCCTTTGGCCAAGCAAAACCAACTGTAGAGTCAGCACAAGTTATAGAGACCTCAGTTTTCGAGTCACTATTCCTAGGAGCTCCCAGGTGATCCCCAAAGTAGAATTGGTGGAGAATCTCCATGCCTAATACATTATTTCTAGCTCTGATGACTTAAACTGCAGTTCCTTTGCTTAGAAGCTTGCAAACAGTTCATCTTTGTACCAACTATAAAAAGCAATTTTCTTGGACATGTCACTGATTGAATCAACTCTGTAATGAGACTTTTGATTGATAGAACATTACAAATTGTAGCTCTTTAGAAGCAATAACCACAAAGAGTTATACCAATTCATCTTAGAAGTGTGATATTTGATGAGCAAAACTTATTGGCCAGTTGAAATTGTTGTGAACTTGTAAAAAGAAGTGTTTTTCTTTTCTTTTTTACCTGTATTTAAAAAAATTATTTAGTTTTCTTACATTGTTGTTTATTTTTGTACAATAGTTGATTTCTCTGCTTATGTGTAGTCCCCATAAATCTCCCATCAACACATTACCCATGAACTGTTGCCATAGTCCCTTATGCTCTTCCCTCTCCTATTTTTTGACTCATCTCCCTTCCCCCCCGCTGTTTGCTTCATATCTATTGTTTACCTGCAATTTTTCTCTCTCTCTCTCTCTTTTTTGATTCTTTGCTCAGAGTCCCTGTATGCCTCCTTGTAAGTGAAACCATTCGATATTTTCCTTTTTCTTTCTGACTTATTTTGCTGAGCATAATCCCTCCTAGTTCCATCCATGTTGCTGTGAATGGCATGAGTTTATCTTTTTTGACTGCTGAGTAGTATTCCATTGTGTATATATACCACATCTTTTTGATCCATTCTTCTGGTTTTGGACATTTAGTTTGTTTCCATATCTTAGCTATTGTAAATAGTGCTGCAGTAAATGTAGGAGTGCAGATTTCCTTGCGAATTAATGTTTCCTTTTGAATTAGTTTTGTGTCTTTTGGGTAGATTCCAAAGAGTGGAATTGCTGGGTCATATGGTAGCTCCATTTTGTGTAATTTTAGGAACCTCCACACAGCTTCTTTGAAAACATTTTTTTCATACATTTCCTTCTCATTAGCTGTCTTTCACTGACTTCCTCCCTACTATTCTAGTTATGCCTAGTAGAAGGCATCTTTTCTCTCCAGCCCAGACAATCTTGGGTAGCCTTGCATAAAATATTTTGATAGAAAGGGATTAAACATTGTGATTTTCCCATTGCTTTTAGGGACATCAGGTAAATCTCATACACACAGATGTGTATTAATATAGCTGATAGAAAGTGTTGGACTTCAGACCTGAGTTTGGACAATGGCTCTGGTGCTCAATAGCTGTGCAGCATTGACCAGTTGTTAAAACTTGAGCTTTGGTTTCCTTATCCTCTAAATGTAATTAATAATCATTGCCTCATGGGGTTACAGTGAGGTTAAACATCTAGAATGGTGTCAGGCACATTATAAAGACTCAATAAATGATGGTATTATAGTTTATGATGATAATACTACTGCTGCTAACATTACATTTTGTGGAAGTCTGACCTCTTTTTTTCCCCATAAATATAGGCAAAAACATCAGTACACAGTTATGCACAATTAAATGATTTTTTTGCTCCTTACTTTCTAGATAATGGGGCTTATCAATTCTTCATAAAGCACTTTGGATTCTGGACCTAAAGCTCTAAAGAAGTTTAATGACTAAATAAAATTTAAATGCCATTAGTACTTCACATAATTATCACAAAGTGCCAGAGGGATATTTGGAAAATAAATAAATTGAGTTCGTTATTTTGTTCTCTTTAAGTTTTCTACCAAGATGTTAATAGACGGAAAGCCAGTAAAAATACTATATGAAATTAATTTTTGTTTAAATTTTAAAAGTCCTACATGGCTTAGCTTGGGGAGAAACTCTCAGAGACTTTTAGAGTAGTTCATTGGCTTTTAGAATAAGGGTCAGCTTTGTGAGTTACCTAATTGCACTCAGCCTTGGTACAACTGACATTCATATATGGAATGAATATGCAATAGCTTAATCTGACATAGTCATTCTTTCTTAATGTCTAGGGATTTTAAGAACCATTGTAAAAATAATGGGCATGGAAACTCAAAGTTTCTCTTCTTAAATAACAGTAGTGCACTTATACATTATATGTTGAGAAGGAACTGGGAAGTGAGTACATGAGACTGTTGCCAAACAATAAAATTAATAATATATTTTTATTATTAATTGTACATTATTATCATCAGTGAAGGGGGAGATGGATGAAAAAAAGAAAATGGTAAGAAATGCTTAGGTCTGTTGGAAAGAGTCAGGCATTTGATAGGAGTGAAACAAGGGCTGCAATTATCATTTCAACTGTGAAAGAAACTCCTTGAAGCATTTTACATGTGCTCTCTGATTTAATCCGTCAGTGTTCCTGTGAGCAGGTGCACCATGGAAAGTAAAATTTTTTTTTCATCAACCAATATTTACTGACCACTTATATGCCAGGAATCATGCAGAGAGTTGGAAATTTAACAATGACTAAGGCATGGGTCCTGCATTCTGCAATCTCATAGACAGTGGGGATCATCAATATATAAATGGAAAAAAACATTTTATGAGTAGGGAGAGTAAGAATAAACAAAGATGGGAGCATTTTCAAATATTTAAGCAATTGTTCTTGTTTACATGCATAAAAATTGAACTCCCAGATTCTTACAGAATTATAATAAAGGAGAGCGGGTTTTCTGTTCAATAATTAGGAAAAAAAAACCCAAAGAATTCTCAGTATTGATTTCTAGGCATAAATGATTTGTAGACAGGCATTCTTAAAACAGTCACTCTATCAGTTTGGAATTGGAAGACTTCCCACGAATCAAGGCTTGTAGGGCAGGGATGACTCAAACCTCATTTACAAAGATTTAGGGACTATTTATTCTCATATCTGGGAAGGTATTGAGATGTGGCAGGTAGAGTGCATAGCCTTGCCCAAGGAGCAGAATCTGGAAGATGTTGTCCAGGGCATCCACACCTTTGACACCGTGATTCATGAGAAAGAGAGATGAGCAGAAACGTATTTCTCTAATATATTTAGTCTTCCTTCCCAGCTCCTGGCTCACAGCTCCCAAACCCTTGGGTTTCCTTGTATGTAAATAAAGTGACTTTCAGAAGCATCTAAGGACCCCAGGCTGGTTGCCTAGAAACCTACCATGTGATGAGAGGCTTGGAACTGCTGCTCCACCCCTAGACTGTGGGGGGGGGGGTGGGGGAAGAGAAGCTAGAAGCTAACCAACGAGTTCCTCAGTCATTCCCATGTAAGAAGCCTGCATAAAAGCCCCAAAGGAGGGGCTTCAGGAGCTTTTGTGTTGGTGAACTTGTGCCGGCCAGGGAGCCTGGAAAGGCCGTGGACATTCCATGTCCTTCCCACCCCCCAACATCCCTTGCCCTGTGTATCTCTTCCAACTTGGCTACTCTTAGTGTAATGAATTGGTGATCTAGTGATTAAATGGGTTTCCTGAGTTCTGTGGGCCATTCTAGAAAATTAATTGAATGTGAGGAGGGGATCAAACTAACGGAGGGGGGTCACAGGAACCTCCTGCTGCAGTTGGTTGGCCAGAAGCCCAGGGGACAGCCTGGGCTTGTGACTGGCCTTCCCAGTGAAGGTGGAGCCATTAACGTGTGGAATCTGGTGTTACCTCTGGGTAGGTAATGGCAGAAATGAGTTGAATTTTCACACATCCTGCTGGTTTCTGAGCTGCTTGTTGGTATGGGGGAGCCACCCCACATACCCATGTTGGAATTGGGCCCAAGAACCCTTTTAACACCTGACTCCCTTTTCCTCACAGCTGCCACAAAAGATTCACTCAGTGAAGGCAGAGGGAGCCAGACAGTGTAGTTCTGCTGGTGAGATTTCCTGAGACATCTTTGAAAGAAAGCAGGTGCAGGGGGTTTACTTACCTGGTGTGAAGGCCCAGGCCAGCAGATGGAGGCAGTTCTCAGAAGACAGCTGCCACTGTCTGCTCCTGGTGATTCTCACCCTGGGGTTGGGCTTCCTCGTGCTTTAAATCTGCTCAGTGCCAGAGAGCAACTGGCCTGAGAAGCCGAGATACTCCTTTTCCCTGGTCTCAGGGGCCTTCTGTTCCCTGCACAGGGCTGCAGCTTGCTGCGTATTCTCCTCTGACTCCATGGCAGGAGCTGTTTAGTTGCTCACTGCCCACTGTATTGTCAGTAGCCTGGAGACCCTTGCAACCTATGTGGGTGATTGAGGAATTGCAGCCATGACATGCAGAAGTGACTATCATTTTTTTTTTTAATTTTTAAAAAAGATTTTAAAAATTTATTTATACAAGACCCAGGGTATAGGCCAGATGTGCGGGAGGGTGAGAGGATTCACCAGCGATAGCAGGGACCAGAACAGGCAGACTGATGAAATACAATGCTGAGTGGAGCAGTGGGCGAGACAGGAGAGGTCTGCCGTGCCATGTGGGATTCTCCCCGGCTGGCTGTGATCGAACCCACGCTGCAGAGGCTGTGGATAGCTTCACAGTGTGGTGCTCAATGGCCTGCGCCACCAGGGAGGACTGTGACTATCATTCTTGTAAGACAGCGGACCCCAGTGTTGGAGCCACACTGGAACTTCTGAAAATACCTGTGCCTGGATGCTATGCAGACCATGAAATCAGAATAGTTGTGGCCATGGGCCAGGCTTTAGTATATCTTAAAACCTTCTCATGTGCTTCTAATGTATGACCAGGGCTGTAAATGACTAATTTAATATGATTCAGGATGAACAGGCTCAACAGTTTAAAAAGGTGATTAATGAAAACCAATGGAGGGAGAACACAGATCATTAACAGAGAAAAAAGAATTAAACTTTCAAGTAAATGAAATAGAACAACAAAAAACTGCTTTAAGAAGGAAATATTCTGGGTTTCACAATTTAGTAAAAGAATTGAAAAAATACATCACTGGTTAGAACCCAATTATAGTCTTGGAAAACCAAATGTGATAAATAGCTTATGAGATAGATAAATATATAGAAATGGAAATCAGAAATGAATATAATTAAGAGGAAAAGGAATAGAGAAGAGATAAAAATGAAAGGAATAACAAATCTAAAATTTAAAAAGGTTCAATGGTTCCTATATAGCATAGGAATTAAAAGTTCCAAGTATAAAGTGGAAGATATAAGAACAACAATATAAATTTTGTTATCAAAACTTAACATATGGCCAGGGAAACATTCTTTTCATAGGATAAGAAATTTTTGGGGGGAGCATATAGGATATACAACATGTATAGGAGTAACCCATGTAGCCCATACAAAAAAATTATTAAAGTATAATAGAAAGAGTTTGAATCATGTAAAAGGGTGAGATTCTCTCTCTCTCTCTCTCTCTCTCTCTCTCTCTCTCTCTGTATATTTATCTATCTATGTATATATGGATGATGTGGGTGGTTGGCCACTGGGAGTAAAAACATTCTAACATTTTCATTTGGTGCCAGGAAAATATAAATGGGCAAGTAACCTATCTTTGTTGGCAGCATAGCTTCTTAATCTAGATCATCAGTAGAGAAATGTGGATCTCATTGTAACTATGAGGAATGGATCTATAACTAATAATACTGAAAATTGTGGTTACCTTCCAAAGCAGCCAGGCATATGAGTGGGATGGGTGGTGGGAATAATATTAAAAAAAGAAGAACTTGCTGAAAAGAGTAAAAATGAGAAGAATAAACACATCGAGCAATAGTGAATAGTTCAATGAGATTAAATGTAAGAGTAAGATCTGAGACACTCCAGAGGGGAGAGGAAGGGGGACAACAGAGAACATGGGGAGGAGAGCAAGGTGGATTGTGGTGGAGGACAGGGGGCACTTCGGTGGTGGGAAAATGATGGTGACTGCACCCCAAGGGAGAAATGCTGTAGGGTAAAAAAATAAACAGGGATGTTTAAAACAAACAAAAACTGGGCCTCCCTGGTGGCCTAGGGGTTAAGTCTCAGCGCTATCACCTCCACCACCTGAGTTCCATCTGCATCCAGGAAGCAACCCACATGGCACAGCAGACCTCTTCTGTCTCGCCCGCTGCTTCGCTCAGTAGTGTATTTCAGTAGATCCGCCTGTTCTGCTCCCCACTCTGTCTCTAGTGAATCCTCTCACCCCCCCACCTCTGACCAACACCCCAGTTCTACGCAAAAATAAATAAAATTGAAAACAAACAAGCAAAAAACAACAAAAACTCCCAGCCACTAAGTACACACACAAAAAAGATTAAAGCCAAGCATGTAAATTATTATAATACCTGAAAAATACTGAATGAATTTCCATAATTCAAGACAGAGATTCTCAGAAGTTAAAATGCAAAGTGCATAAAGAAAATAGAATAATTATTGGTACAAACAAGTCAGCATTACTTAAATTGTACCAAATATAAGACAAAATTCTAAAAAATATTGGACCAAATAAACTATAGTAGTAGATTTTAATATTATTTGTTAGAAAAAGATTAGCGATTAATTCAGTAAAAAATCCAGGCTTCTTTGTATTTTAATTATGCAACTAAATGTTCAAAGCAGTATGTTCTAAAGAAACATTTTAGTTTATGTACAAAGAACATACACTAATTTTTGGTTCACAGGCATGTACGATTACCAAAAAGCAGGTAAGACCATAACATTAAAAATTTAGAAATTTTGCAGGTCACATTTCTAATCATGGCCAATAAAATCAGAAACCAACAGTACAATTACTGTAAGGTTTTAACTATTTGCAATTTAAAAATTAACCCTCAATCAATGAGGAAATTTAAAATATCATAAATTTTCTAGATAAGTGAATACCAAAGGATCAGTTTACATTGTGGCTTACCTGACATAACCATTGCTTTATTCAGAAAAAATTAGTATTATTAAAAGAGAGCTTCATAATAAATAAAATGTCTTTAACTTAAAAAAAACTAGAAAAAGCGTGGTGTAACATATTGAAAGACTACATTTCTGTAATTCAGACAATGATATAAACCAATATTAACTCAATAAAGATATTAAAAATGAATGAATGTAGTAAAAAAACAGAAAAAAGAAATCACCTGTGTGCAGCATTCCAGTGTAATGTCAAAGAAGAATGTGCACAAATATCTGAAAAAGGTATTAAAATACCTCTCCATTAAAAAAAGAACATAATATTAATTAGTGATGTAGAAGATAAAATTAAAGAGAAACATATTATCAAAAGAATAAATATACCCCTAATAGGGGCTTCTAGAAAAAGCAAAACACCTACCATGTTTGATTATGGAAAAATATAAATTAGGGAAATTATAAATTATGGAAATTATAAAATTATGGAAATTATAAATTATGGAAAAATGTAAATTATGGAAAAATATAAATAAGTGTAATAATTAGAAAAGCATAGTTGCCAAACCATGGATATTGAAAAAAAGTTTATAAGAGAATATTATGTGTATTTTTTCAGAGAATCATATTTAATTGGTAATTGGTAATAAGTTTCTTTATTCCAATATTCTGAGTACACTTGTTTCAGTCTTCCCTATTTTGCAAACACTGCACCATTGTGGTGGATACTTATGACTTTCTTCATAGTACTGAGTATTCACAGGTACACACCACCTCCATCTTTTTTTTTTATTATTTTATTTTTTGCATAGAAGAACTGGGGTCTAGGCCAGAGGTGCAGGGGGCTAGAGGATTCACCAGAGATGGCGTGGGATTAGAACACATGGATTGACTGAAATACACTGCTGAGGGGAGCAGTGGGTGAATCGGGAGAGGTCTGCTCTGCCATGTGGGTCAGCTCCCTGGCTGGGAATGGAATCAGGCCATAGTCGTGATAATGCTGAGACTTAACCCCTAGGCTACCAGGGAGGCTCCTATCTTTCAGACTGTACTGCTCTTTAGCAAATAGGAGAGGATTGTTTAGCATGAACAGCTACAGTCAGCGTCTGGCTTGATACTTGAAGGAGGAAGTCACCTTACAGAGATAACCCATTTGTTTGTTGGTTTGTCTTCTAAACCAACTACATGTGCTAAGAGACTCCCTAGTGACTTCTGTTGCACAAACTGTTGTCTTCAATGACAGCTTTGTTGCTAAAACTCAGCATCCTCTGCTCAATATCAAGTTTTCAGACAATTGCCATGATTAAACTGGCTTTATCAATCTGGTTGAAAAGTCTTATAATAGGAGTATATTTCATTTTGCTATTGCATTGTCCATGAAAATGCCTTAAAGGATCTTCAGCTTAGTCATTGGAACCTTAACAAAAACTGCATGTATTATAAATGTACTACCTACCTCTTGAGTCTAGAACCAGTGTTTCAAGATTGTGGCTCCTGGGAAATCATTGGGAATGGTGACAGTAACTCCCAGTGAGGTGTGACTTTAAAATAGTCATAGAAAATTTCTGGAGGCTAAGCACTGAAACTGGGCAAAACAACCTTTAATAGAAATGCTCAATATTACTTGGTATTAGCACTTAAGAATTGCCATTTTGGTATATTGAATAGATATTTTTTCCATTTTTCCCATCTATGACAATTTCCAAACCTCCAGGGCTGGAAATGTGTCCTTTTACATTGCTCATGGGAATGTAAACTGGACTAGACACTGTGGGAGGCTGTGTGGAGATTCCTCCAAACAATAATAGTGGATCTACCATATGACCCAATGATTCCAGTCCTAGAAATTTACTCAAATGAACAAACATTAATTCAAAAGGATACCTGCACTCGTAGGTTTATTGTACCACTATTTACAATAGCCAAGATATGGAAACAACATAAATGCCTCAAACAGATGAATGGATCAAGTCTACACACACACACACACACACACACACACACACACGGCATATACGCACAATGGAATAGTATTTGGTGATCTAAAATGACAAACTCATGCCATTTGCAGCAACATGGATGGAGCTGGAAGGATTATGCTCAATGAAATAAGTCAGGAGGAAAAAGGTAACTATCAAATGGTTTTACTTACAGGTGGAATATAGGGAAATCGAACAAAGGGTCAGAAAAAAGACAAAACTTGTAAGCTGATCATAGAGCTGAGGCATATAGCAGGTGAGGGGGAGGTGGAGGGACAGGGGTCGGGACAGGGGTCACAATAGGGGAAGGAAGAGCACAAGGTACTGTCATGATGCATCACAAATACTGTGGTGGTGGGAAAACTACGTGGATTACACCTGAGGAGAGAAATAGTGTCCACAAATTAATAATGATGTAAAAAAAAGTTATTACAACAAATCTCTCATGAGAAATACATAAGCTAGAAACGAGTATTTAATTACAGTTATTGTATCTTTATTGATTTTGAAATTGATTTTGATATTGGCCAACCAATTCCTATTGACTTCATGATCATTTTGACATAATGCTAATATTCTTTTATAGGTTTCGTGCTTTTTGTTATTAAATGAAGTTCAGTCACATTCTGTACATTCCCTGCTTCCTATCTTAAATTTCCTATCTTAAATATTTTCCTAAGAAGTCTTATTTCTTTTAACATCCTACAATCTAAGTGGAAGAATGGATTATTTGATTGAAACTATGTTGATGTCTATTTAGCAGCACAACTATTTTTGTAAGATAAAGTGTATCATGATTTCATGCACATAATTTCGATTCAAATTTAGGACTACATGATTTTAATTTAGCCTTATGTACATTTTCTCTCTTTCTTTTCTTCCAGACAAATGATTCTGTTCCTGAGAGTGCAACCTACAAAGTTATTTATTTCCTTTAGAGTTTCACATCCAAAATCATCAGGGTAGTGACAGCAGCATCACCAACAACCATATAACTGAAAACAAGTGGAAACATCTTATCAAAATGAATGAACTAAAATTTAAAAATCAAGTATTAACTCCAAATTTTATGGACTATGTTACAATCTTATAAAGATATAAAGGACATACCCATATTGCATATATGCCTTATATATATACAAATATATGTGTACACACACATGCACATACACAGTCAGACTCCATATACACTATTCTGCATCAAGGATTACACACACACACACACACACACACACACACACTCTTGCTAAGCTAATAAAGTTTAATTCCTTTGTTCTCAAACCCCAGCCCTAAAACCTACATAGACCCCCAGCTTGGGCACCTTGTAGAGTCACTCATGCCCAGAGAGGTCTTTCTGGAGCTTGATCTCCTTGCTCTTTTGCTAATCAATGAATGCAGACTCCTTGCCTGCCCTCGTTAGTGTCTGAAGGGTCCTCTTTTCAGCCTTGACCAGAGGGTCTCAAAGGCTCCTTCCTGGGCTTCAGATCAGGACTCCTTGCTCCATCCTTCTGGTTCCCAGTGGGTGGAACAGGGGATAGACTGGTTTGCTCCCAGCTTATCCATTGCAGGGTGGGATTGTACTGAGTGATCCCCAATCCTCTCCCTTGTCTGGTGACAATACCGTTTTCATAAGGTATTTATTGACTAGACCAGGGAGAATTACACTTTCTCTGACTAAACTTTCATTTCTCTTCATTGCACCATACTCCTAGCCCTTTCCAAATATTTCTATGTATGTGTGTTTTTTTCTTCTTTTTATATCCTAAGCTCTTTAGTAAATAATGTGCACTCTCTATTCATGCATCTTTTCACCTCTCTGGTTGTCTTTTGGAGGTTATAGTCAAAGGAGTGGACAAGGGAGAGGGAGAGAAATATCCTGAATTTTTCTGTCCTCCAAACTTGTGGTCTAGTTTGGTACAAAATTTCTGAAGTCAGGCAGACACAGGAGGTTGGGGAAGAGAGCCTGCAGCTAATATTGAGCAGAGCAGGGCAATGGAGAGGAATGCATCTGGGACACCAGTATGCTCAAATGAATCTCTGCATGTGTCTAATTGAAATAAATGAGATGGTGTTAGGCAGTCTTAAAACCCCTATAGTTTTTCTGCAGCTGATCATAAATTTCTGCTTAATTTATTTAATATTATATATATATTAAATAAAAGTGGATGGCAGTGCAAAATTATGAGACAGAAGTTTATTCCTGAGTCCTTGTGCTGTCAGATCTCTTAAATTTCTAAGCTTTCTTAGAACCGATAAGCCCCTTAAGGTAAAGCATGCCCTAGAATTTAAGTTAAGATAACAGTTTTATTTTCTTACAGCACAGAGTTAATGTGGCAGCTAGCTTTGGTTGGCAACATCTTTTGAAACTAAATCCCAACATCAATCTAACATTGCTTCTATCTGTGGTAGATGAGAATTTTTTGGATTTATTAAGAAATAATGTATGAAATAATTCTCTCTTAAGAGAATACAAACTGATTCTTGGTGAGAAATAATTCTGGAGATGGAAAGAAATCTTCAAAAATGTGTCTTATTTTTATGAGAACTGAAATATGAACAATATTAATTTCATTGTAGACAGGCTATTGTATGACATTGAAACAGTGTCCTATCACTCTGTATATACAAATACACACATATATACAATATACCATACACACACTAATTAAAAATTAAATATTGTCTTTTTATTTAATATAAAACTTTAATGCAACTTAAAATGAGAAAAACCAGATGTGTTGGTTTAAGTTTGTGAGACTTCAGTTCTCAATTGCTATTGAAAAGCAATGCTGGGCCTCCCTGGTGGAATATGGGTTAAAGTCTTAGCACTTTAATCAAGCTATTGGCAGCCCCTGAAGCCTGAGTTCCATCCCTGGCCAGAGAGCTACCCACATGGCACAGCAGACCTCTCCTGTCTCGCCCACTGCTCCCCTCAGCAATGTATTTCAGTCAGTCCTCCTGTTCTGCTCCCTCTGTTTCTGGTGAATCCTCTCACCCCTGCCCCCCACCCCACACCTCTGGGCTACACCCCAGTTCTTGTATGCATAAATAAATAAAGATAAGTCTCTAAAAAAAAAAAGAAAAGCAATGCATATTTATGTCTGAAAGACCAGGTTAGTTAAGAATTTTATTTTCTAAGCATGAATAATGAATAGGAAAGACACATAAAATAGTAATGGAATATCAGTAAGCCTGTGTGTTTATTATGGTTCCTAAATCTGTTCATATAGTCACAATCTGGTGGAATAAGTATGAAGATACAGACAAGCATAGGAAGACTTGGGGAGACATGTGTTAGGGTAACTGGAGTTTAGGAAACCGTGTAGGAAAAGTCTTTTCTTTTTTGCCTGAAATTACTATGCAGATAAAAAGGTACTTACCTCAAAATATTCTAAAAGGTAAAATACCTTTTACAACTTCTCCATCCACATCTCTGCAGGTCCATACACCATGGCAGCTGCCAGTTTGCGCCCCCCTGTCTCTCCTCTCCTCTGAGGCCCCTTCAATTTATGCTATTTTTCTTCTTTTTCTCTCCTCTTTTGCCTTCTGCATGCCTCTTTGCATCTCCCCCCTTCTATCGTTTCAGCTTCAACCCTCTTTGCATTTTATTTTTCTTTTAATAAATTGAGAGAGGTAAGTGAACAGTCAAAACATGGAGGAGAGTAATCAGAAATGAGGGGAACCAGACTGCTGTTACAGTCTTATATGTAGTCTGTGGTTAAACTGCCTGGTGCTGTTTAACCATCTGGTGGCCCAAAGTGACTACAGGAACTGTTACTATAATGCAAGTGAAGGTCAGCAGTGACAGGATTCTGGACATGTACAGGATAGCCCGGTGGTGCAGGTGAAGAGGGTAGAATATAGATTGCATGTTGTAAGCTAATAATTTCTTCATTATTTTCTCTAGGTCTTCTGATGTCAAATAAAATTCAGGGAATTTTGTTTATTTCCTATGGAAATTATCTTAATTATGTATATCAGTGTAGAAGAACATTTTTGTTATTATTTTTTCTTTCAGTACATTAAGATTTTTATGAATGGTTTCTGAATTCCATAGGTCCTGTTGAATTTAATAATATATATTATATAGTAGTTTATATATATTATATATAATATTATATATTATATAATAATTATATATAATATATAATTATATAATATACATTTATATATATTATATACAATATATTATATATAACATATAATATATAATAATTATATAATATATATAATTATATAATATATATAATTATATAATATATATAATTATATATATATATATATATATAAGTTTGTGAGTAACTAGTCTCTGTCTCACTTCTTTGAAGGCTGGGTTTTTTTTTTTTATCCCTGACAGCATTGTCAGTCTTTCTTTGTCATCACACCTAAGACCTCTTCTTTAGCATTTTAAATGTTCACGGGGGATTCAAATATGCAGTCTAGGTGAATTAGTGTGTTCAAGAGCTTATTTTATCCAACAATGTAGATTATGCTGTTGTAAAACAAGAACCTTTACTAGTGAGGTATGGAGCCATGGAAAATCCAGTTATCTGAAATTGTTCTTAAAGAATATTTTATCTACTTTTACATGGAAGAAGTTTGTCACAAACTAGATAATTCTTAATAAAACTGGAGGGGGGTTTGGGGGGAGGGGAAGGAGAAGAGAGAGGGAGAAAGAGAGAGAGAGAAAGAGAGAGAGAGAGACTGAGAAAGTAACAGAAGATAATGGTAATAATGAATTGATCAAAGCAATATCCAAAGATATCAGAACATTATTTGAAATCAATGATAGAGAAAAGGAGTCTTGTGTTGTGGTGTCTATCCTGTGTTTGACTGAAGTTTTGATTTTGATCAAAGATTCCTCACTTAAAAATCAACCCCTTCAAACTTTATCATGAATGATATTTCTCTCTTCTCTGATTGTTGATATTCCTTTATAGCTCCTTGTTTTTCAGTTTTTGATATTAGCATGATGTAAACATAGGAATAGAATTTATTTTAAACCTATGATATATCTTTAAATTAATTGGGGAGCTAATAATTTGAAAAATACATGCTTTATAAAAGAGGTACAAGGTACAAATAAGATGTATTATGTAAAGTTCTTACCACCAAATAATATAAAATACAAATTAGCTTCTCTGTAAATTGACAAATCAAATAGCTCTGCAGGCTGTGTCCCTGAATATTATTGCCTAGGGAAATATTCTAAAGTGCCAGATGTTTCATTACTTGAGTATATTTTTATAAAATGGAAATTCATTGATTGCCATCAGATGGAAATTAGAAAATCAACTATTTAAAATCATCTCATCAATTTATTTTGTCTGATATTTTAAAGCATATGTATTCATCCATTTAAATGTAAATAGATATGTACATATGTATGATTTTGCTAAACTCATAATGTAATACATTTAACCAAAATTATTATAATAGTTTTATAAATATGTTTTCAGTTTTCTTGAACAAATTTTCTCTAAGTGTACATGCTGAAAGTTGTAAAGGTAATTTGTGTAGAAAATGAAGAGACTAGACATCTGAATTTCTTTTAAAAAGAGTAAGGCGTTAAACTGAGTCAACTATGAGGTGTCAAAGTTAGGTAAATGATACTTCATGTAGATTTAAGCCACAACTATGATTATCTGTATCAGTATTTTCATGTGGATTTGAGTTATTGTCTAGTGTCTTTTTACTTCTTCATCCTAGTGTACAATAATTACTTCATTATCTCTTGAAAGTCTTCTGATGTGAGAATTCTTACAGGGGTTTTTATTTGTCTAAAATCTCTAAAAAACTTCATTTACTATTTCTTGTAGGACTGATCTGCTAGCAAAGTGTTCTCTCAGTTTCATCTTTCAGGTACTGTCTTAAGGCAGACCTTCAACACTCAGCAGACATTTTATAATATTGCCTAGCCTTTTACTTCTAACTTGTACAGAGCCTCCAGGTTAACCAGAGGTGATGATATAGGATATTCTCAGATCTTTCCTGAACAGGTGCACAGCCCTATGTGTCTGTATGGCCTTCTAGACTTTCAGAAATATGTTGGAGCTTTTCAGCATTTCCATGGACATCTCATTCCCCAGGCCTTTTCTTTTAAACTTAATGATCAGGCTACTGTTGGAAGTTATTCATCACCTCAGGCATCTGTGATATTAAACAATTGCCTTGAATTGTTTTTGACAATATCTCCATTCCCATCCTTTCTCCCTAAGTGTCTGTTTGCACTGAGTGAGCTCTTAGTCAGTGCTGCTGATCTGAAGCCTGTATCCCCTGAAAGTTTTTTCACTAAAGCCTGAGCTTCCACGTGATAGTTATTGGGTGCGGGGCCTTTGGGAGATGATTAGGCCATAGGGCAGGGTCCTCAAGAATGGCATCAGTGCCCTTATAAAAGAGACCCAAGAGAGGGCCCTCATTCCTTCTGCTGTGTGAAGACACAGTGAAACGACTGTCATCTCTGGCTGGGAAGCAGGTGCCCACCAGAAACTGAATCTGCCAGTGCTTTGATCTTGCACTTTCCAACCTTCAGAATTCTTAGAAAGAAAAAAAAGAAATATTTGAACCATCTGGACTATGGCTTTTTATTATAGCAAACTGATTACGCTAAGAAAGGTAGTTAAAATAAAGGCAGCTTTGCCAGGGAAACTTCTAGTGAGCTACCAGACTGACTGAGTAGTGAAAATTCTCTTGAATGGGACTTTGAAGGAACTCCAGTCCTGTTCTTCCCCCTCTGAGGGCTCCCAAATTGTTGACTTTCACGTGATTGCAAAGCTGTTGTTCTCAGGCTGTCATCAGCTGGGAATAATGCAAGAAGATGTGGTACATACACACCATGGAATATTACTCAGCATTCAAAAAAGATAAACAGGCAGAACCCTGCTCCCCTCCCCCGCCCACAGAGGCGGCACTCTCCGACCGGCAGAGGGGAGGAAACAACAAACCAAAACGGCCAACAAGAAAAACGGACGCAGCAAGCGGGACTGTGAGTGGAAAGGAACTATTGCAGCCACCACACCCCGTGAACGGGAGCTGTGGAGAACCCTGCAGGATTCGCCGCGGTGGTGAGCGAACGGCTCTGGGCGCCATTAGAGAAGAACAAAGACCCCGGGAGACGCGCACACAGCCCGGGCTGCCGATGACTCCAGGAGGAACCAGAGGGGAGAAGAGAAGCCCACCCAAGATGCCGGCCAGTCCCAACAACACAGTGTCCCAACGCATACGGCAAATTAGAAAACAGACAGTAGGGAGGAGAAGAACCACACGCAACCTAGCAACTCTCCAGAGAAAAAGCACACCACAAAAAGAAAACCAGCCCCCAGATTGCAACGACAGTAACTTGGAAGAACTTCTGAGCCTTCCAGAAAGAGAATTTAAAATTGCCGTGATTAAAAAACTGACAGAAGTCATAAAGGAAAACAATGATAAGGGAAAAATAATCAACGATCAGAAGAATGAAATTGAGTCCCTAAAGAGGGAAGTAAAAGAAATGCAGGAGATCAAAGAATTAGTGGAAGAACTAAAGAATTCTGGGAAAAGCAATGAAAGCAGAATTGATGAAATGGAAGAACGAATAAGTGCTCTTGAAGACACAGAAATAAAAAGAACCAAAACAGAAAAGGAAAGAGAAGTACGAAGGAAAAAGAATGAAGAAAGACTTCGGGAACTATCTGACTCCATGAGGAAAGGAAATATAAGAGTTATAGGAATACCAGAAGGAGAGGAGAGAGAAGTAGGAACAGAGAAAATATTCAAAGAGATAATTGAAGAGAACTTCCCAAATGTGAAGAAGGAGCTGAAAATTGATATACAAGAAGCAAGAAGAACACCAAACTTCCACGACGAAAGAAAAAATACAGCAAGACACATAATAGTAAAGCTCCCAAGAATCCAGGACAAGGAAAAAATAATGAAGCTGGCAAGAGGGAAGAAACAGATAACATTCAAAGGAAAGCCAATCAGGCTGACATCAGACTTCTCCGAAGAAACACTACGGGCAAGGAGAGAGTGGAGGGACATAGTCAACAGACTCCAAGAAAACAGATGCCAACCAAGAATACTCTATCCCGCAAAGCTCTCCTTCCTCTTTGAAGAAAGAATATGGACCTTCCCAGACAAACAGAAACTCCGGAATTTCATTGCAACTAAACCCCCACTCCAAAAAATACTACAAGGAGTCCTAAAGCCAGAACCTCAGAGGGACGAATAACAATGAAAGAAGGCCAAAAAAAAAAAAAAGTTATTAAAAGAATAAATAAATAAAATCCAAGGAAAGACAAACACAATGGCAAATACAGATGTTAACATATCAATATTAACTCTAAATGTAAATGGACTAAACTCTTCAATAAAAAGACACAGAGTTGCAGCCTGGATTAAGAAACAAAACCCAACCTTTTGCTGTCTCCAGGAAACACATTTAGCTACAAAAGATAAAAATAGGCTCAAAGTCAAAGGATGGAAAACAATCCTACAAGCAAATGGGCCAAAAAAGAAAGCAGGAACAGCTATACTTATATCAGATAAAACAGATTTCAAACTCAAAAAGATAAAAAGAGACCCCAATGGTCACTACATTATGATCAAGGGGACAATACTTCAAGAAGAAATAACACTCATTAACATATACTCACCAAACGAAGGAGCACCAAAATATATCAGACAACTGTTGTCTTCTCTGAAAACAGACATCAGAGAAAACACATACGTAATGGGAGACTTCAACACACCACTATCAACAATGGATAGATCAACAAGACAAAAAATAAGTAAAGAAACCAAAGCTCTAAATAAGGACCTAGAGCAATTGGGCTTAACAGACATCTATAGAACACTAAACCCCAAAAAAACGGAGTACACATTTTTCTCAAGCGCACACGGATCATTCTCCAGGATCGATCACATACTGGGGCACAAGACAAACATCAACAGATACACCAAGATTGAAATCATACCAACCATCTTTTCTGACCATGAAGGCATCAAACTAGAACTAAACCATAAAAAGAAGGCAAGGAACTTTCCTACCTCATGGAGATTAAAAACCACACTACTGGAAGACCACTGGACTAATGAGGAGATCAAAGAAGAAATTAAAAAATTTTTTGAATTGAACGACAAGGAGGACACCAATATCCTAAATGTATGGGATGCAGCAAAAGCAGTAATAAGAGGAAAATATATAGCAATAGAAGCTCACATCAAGAAACAAGAAAGAACTCAAAGAAACAACCTAATCTCGAAGCTCAAAGATCTAGAAAAAGAACAACAAAAAAACCCCAAAACCAGTAGAAGAAAAGAAATAATAAAAACCAAAGCAGAAATAAATGAAATTGAAACTAAAAAAACAATCCAAAAGATCAATGAAACCAAGAGCTGGTTTTTTGAAAAAATCAATAAAATAGACAAACCCCTAGCCAGGCTCACAAAGGAAAAAAGGGAGAAAGCACAAATAAACAGGATCATCAATGAAAGAGGAGAAATCACAACGGACACAGCAGAAATCAAAAGAATAATTAATAACTACTATGAACAGTTATATGGAAACAAGTTCAACAATCTAGAGGAGATGGACAAATTCCTACAACTCTACAATCACCCAAAGCTAGATAAAGAAGAAATAGAACACCTAAACAGACCAATTACAAGCAGCGAAATTGAAATGGTAATCAAAAACCTCCCCAAAAACAAAAGCCCAGGACCTGATGGATTTACAAATGAATTCTACCAAACATTCAGAGACGAATTAGTGCCTATCCTTCACAAACTCTTCCAAAAAATTGAGAAGGAAGGGACAATACCAAACACGTTCTATGAAGCCAACATTACACTAATACCAAAACCAAACAAGGACAACACTAAAAAGGAAAACTACAGGCCAATCTCCCTAATGAACACTGATGCAAAAATCCTCAATAAAATTTTAGCCATCAGAATCCAACAATGTATCCATAAGATAATTCACCACGACCAAGTAGGATTCATTCCAGGGGCACAAGGATGGTTTAACATCCGAAAATCAATCAACGTTATCCAACACATCAACAAAAAGAAATATAAAAACCATATGATAATACCAATAGATGCTGAGAAAGCTTTCGACAAAGTGCAACACCCATTCATGATAAAATCCCTTGAAATTCTTGGGATACAAGGAACATACCTCAACATCATAAAGGCCATCTATGACAAGCCAACAGCCAGCATCATTCTCAATGGTGAAAAGCTGAAAGCAATTCCATTAAGATCTGGAACAAGACAAGGATGTCCACTCTCACCACTGCTTTTCAATATAATACTGGAAGTCCTAGCCAGGGCAATAAGACAAGAGAAAGACATCCAAGGAATCCAAATAGGAAAAGAAGAAGTCAAACTATCACTATTTGCAGACGATATGATATTATACATAGAGAACCCCAAAAACTCCACAGAAAAGCTAATTCAACTCATCAATCAGTTCAGTAAAGTGGCAGGATACAAAATCAACATGCAAAAGTCAGTAGCCTTCCTATACACAAACAATAAATCTGAAGAAGAAGAAATCAAAAAAACCATCCCTTTTGTTATTGAAACAAAAAAAATCAAATATTTGGGAATAAATCTAACAAAAGAGATAAAGGACCTATACAAAGAAAACTATAAAACACTGTTAAAAGAAATAGAAGAAGACACAAAGAAATGGAGAGACATCCCCTGCTCGTGGATTGGAAGAATAAACATTATTAAAATGGCCATCCTTCCAAAAGCAATATACAGATTCAATGCTATTCCAATCAAAATTTCAATGTCATTCTTCAAAGAAATAGAACAATTATTGATGAAATTCATATGGAATCACAAAAAACCCCGAATAGCCAAAGCTCTCCTGAAAAAAAAAGAAGGGAATGGAGGCATTACACTCCCAGACTTCAAACTATACTACAAAGCCATAATCATCAAAACTGCATGGTATTGGAACAAGAACAGACATACAGACCAATGGAATCGAATAGAAAATCCAGAAATAAATCCACAGATTTATGGTCAACTAATCTTTGACAAAGGAGCAAAGACTATGCATTGGAGCAAAGAAAGTTTGTTCAATAAATGGTGCTGGGAAAACTGGGTCGCTACATGCAAAAGAATGAAGCTTGACCACTACCTCACACCATACACAAAAATCAACTCAAAATGGATTAAAGAACTAGACATAAGACCTGAAACCATAAAATATATAGAAGGAAATATAGGTGAAACACTACGTGATCTGCACATCAAAGACATCTTTACAGACACATCACCCAAAGCAGTGATAGTGAAGGCAAAGATCAACAGCTGGGACTACATCAAATTAAAGAGCTTCTGCACAGCAAAAGAGACAATAACAAAAACAAAGAGAAACCCCACCAACTGGGAGAACATTTTTGCACCCAACACTAATGATAAAGGACTGATCACAAAAATCTGCAAAGAGCTGATGAGACTCAGCTACAACAAAGAAAATAATCCAGTCAAAAAATGGGCAGAAGAGCTAAAAAGAAACTTCTCTGAAGAGGAAATGCAAATGGCCAACAGGCATATGAAAAAATGTTCAACATCACTTGCCATCAGGGAAATGCAAATCAAAACTACCATGAGATACCATCTTACACCAGTGAGAATGGCACATATTAAAAAAACTAGCAACAACAAATGTTGGCGAGGGTGTGGAGAAAAAGGAACTCTTCTGCACTGTTTATGGGAGTGCAAACTGGTCCAACCACTGTGGAGAGCTGTGTGGAGATTTCTGGACCTACTAAACATAGAGCTTCCATATGATCCAGCAATTCCACTCCTAGGTATTTACCCAAAGGACACAGAAACATCAATTCCAAAGAACACCTGCACCCCTATGTTTATAGCAGCACTGTTTACAATAGCTAAGCTTTGGAAACAACCCAAATGCCCAAAAATAGATGACTGGATCAAGAAGATGTGGTACATATATACCATGGAATATTACTCAGCATTCAAAAAAGATAAACACATGCCATTTGCAGCAACATGGATGGCGCTGGAAGGGATCATGCTCAGCGAAATAAGCCAAAAAGAAAAAGAAAAATACCGGATGGTCTCACTCATAGCAGGAATCTAGAAAACTTAAATAAGGGACCAGGAAAATGAATAACTATAAGAAAGTGAAAATCAAAATCAACAAAAAACTATGAAGCAGAGACACTTTTAGGGGGGCGGGGGCCGGAGGGGAGGGATTGGGGTCAGAATGGGGGGCTGCAATTGTATGGGGAATATAACAATAAAATTTATAAAAAAAAAAAAAAAAAAAGATAAACACATGCAATTTGCAGCAACATGGATGGAGCTGGAAGGGATCATGCTCAGAGAAATAAGCCAGAAAGAAAAAGAAAAATAATGGATGGCTTCACTCACAGCAGGAATCTAGAAAACTTAAATAAGGGACCAGGAAAATGAATAACTGTAAGAAAGTGAAAATCAAAATCAACAAAAAACTATGAACCAGAGACACTCTATGGGGGATGGGGGGTGGGGAAAGGAAGGCTTGGGGTCAAAATAAGGGGGTTGTAATTGTATGGGGAATATAAAAATAAAATTTAAATTAAAAAAATAAAAATGCCACAAAGCTAATATAGTACAGTAAGCCAATGGTAAACCAGTAATACTTTTACTTAAAAAATGCCACACAGCTCTCTGTTCTCCCTGAAGTACCATTTTTCCTGAATGGACCATCTCCAGATTGCTGCATGCCATTGGTGAATTCTGAAATATTTATTCTGACCTCTTGATTGTTTTATTTGTTTTATTGTTTTATTTTTTATTATTCTTTATTGTTTTATTTTTTTTCCCACCAGTTCATATCTTTCATGGAGTAGAGGGATTTTGGAGGCTTTTACTTCATCATTTGCACTGAGATCATTTATTTAGTCCCTCTTTGATTCTTTGATCAAAGTGAGATGGATATATTGAAAATTTGCCAATTCAAGGCTGGTCAAAGACGTTTTGCCCATTGCTTATTCCCTAGGAGGTGCCTATTCCACACTTCTGCACTCAGGCTTTGTCTGTGGTAGCTTCATATCCTATCAGTGACAGTTATTGGCATATAAACAGATAAACAATGAACATAAACAACAATAACAACCACAAAAAACAGTGATCAGGTTAAAGTCAAGTACTGCTCTTCTGTTGACTTTTTCTTTTTCTTTCTTCCTTTTTTCTCTGTTGACTTTTTAAAATGGGATTGCATAGTGGATGCCATTGTGTATCAGTCATCTCTGAGTGGGATTCCTAGGTCTGCAGATGCTTCATTTGCCTGATTCTGTGTTTATTTATCAGTGAAGTGATAGGATAGACCGCCCAGGATTGCTCTCAGTGTTAGCTGCCCCATAAATCAGTGTGTCTCACAGGACAGGGATTCAGTGCCAAGCAGCCCTCATCAGTAGAAAGCATCTTAATTAATACTAACTGTTGTTATAATGTCTTTCTAGAACATGCCTCATATTTACTGAGCATCTTTTCCAAACTTTTAAAAAGTCAGAGATGCTTGACCAGTAGGTTCATCCTTCGACATGTGTGAAGATTGTGTTGATTTCTGGAACTTCATGTTGGGGAGTGGCAATTCAATGGAAAGCAATGCTTTCCTGAATGTGCTGTTCTTGAATTTGAAATTGGTAATGGTGTAGGTCAGGTGGGTAGGTGTGTTCATGAGTGATACAGCAGCTGATCCCATGCACCCCAGCGAACAGAAGGTGTGGGATGGAGGGATTTAAACTGTTAGGTTATGCCTCAAAGAGGAAAAAGGCAGCTATGGGATAGGTGAATTGAGGACAAGGAAGAGAGAAGAGTGGAGAGGGTGAGAGGAGAGAACTGTTCAATTTGGAGCACAGAGGGAAGAGCAGAAAACTAAGGAAGTGAAGAGAACTTGATGGCTCACTAGAAATTCAGAACCCGAGTCGGGAGGCTTCAAGATTCCCCATGAAAGGATAAAGGTAGAATTGCTTGTACCTCTGGCTTCAGCGTTGAATGTAATTTTATTTCTCCTCACAATTTAAATTGAACTTTTCCTCTTCCTTTAGAGATGGCAGAGTCACCGTGGCAAAATGATTGTAAACATATGGTGTGTGTTAATGTGATCATTCGCCTCCTCATTATGGATTAAGTATGACCATTAACATCTAATTGCCTAATTTCCCAGTAACCATTGAAAAATTAGAGCTGCATCATTGCCACCCTACTACTCACCATGATAATTTTGTTGTTTCTAAAAGCATTTAATCTTTGCAAAATGATGCAAGTCTTTTGCCTTTTGTATTATTTTGACTTTTGGTCTATATTCAAATGATTTATTTGTGCATTATATCTATAAAACAAAAAACAGAGTTAACAATCTTTTGTATAAAAAATAAATTACAGTTATATCATCTAATTTTTATGATTTTCCCCCCTTTATGAGATTAATGTCTATTTGCATTTTGGAGGGCCAGATCCATATCAAGGCATTTAAAAAATTGTCCTCTACATATATATGTTAAAGTATCCAAATCTTTCCATGCTTTGTTTAAATTGCTTCCATAAATCACCAGGAATAATTCTTTCTGTGTTCATGGGCATAATTTATTATTCAGTAAGAAAAAATGCGTAGAAATAGCATCAGCTCAACTTCAGACTTTTTTAAGAAGGAAGGGCCCGAACAAGACCAGCTGGACTTCTCAAACTTGGAAGGAACGAGCTCATGAGGACAGCCTATTCTGTGTGTCTGTTCTTTGGGAACTTTGGTTCAGTTTGAGAGACCTGAAATCTAACTCATGAGTCTTCCTTTCCCCAAGTGCCCCTTTACATGATGAAATAGAAGGGAAACAACTTGTCTAAGATCTCAAAAATAGCTTCTGTCAAAGCACACACTCTGGTAATAATCATCTTTTAGTTCCTAATTCCGAGTGTCTTCTCTAACCTCTTAAGGATTTCCGATCACCTTGTCACTTGCTATTGTTCCTTTTCCACTCCCTCCCCAGTGTCTGAGTAGTAGGAATCCCACTAGCCACAGGTTCTATTGAACCGGTATTTCCTCCCAGCTCTTGTCTCATGTCTATTAGCTTGTGCATGAAGGCGAGCTGTTTGTCAATACCTAGGTCCGAAGGAATATCTATGAGATTTCTGTTGTCTTACTTTTTATTTTGAATTTAATTTATTTTTATCGAGGTAACATTGGTCTACAACACTGTATAAGACTTAGAGGCTTAGGCGATTCACTTCTTTTAGAGCTAGCCCTTGATATTAGGCGCAAAGCTCCTCTGTTTTCCTGTTTTAAATAGTGATATATAGCTATTATGGGAATTGCACCTCCAGCTTCAAAAGTATGCACATGATAAAACTGACCCCAAATAGATGTGAGATGAAAACTTGGCTCACACAGTAGATTTAATTCATGCAAAGTTTTTGGAAGGGAGTATATGTTTAATATTTTTATAATTGGTATAAGCTTTATAAATAACTTGGTTCATTATGTTGGAGACCTTCAAGCAGAAGGATATTTGCACAGATGATAGTACCTGCAACGAATAGTTTATCAATCTGTTCGCTGACTGAAGTCCAGTCAATTTAGTGGTAGCCTTGATTGATTAAGTAGCCTTGATTGATTAAGCAGCCTTGATTGATTAAGTAGCCTTGACTGATCTGTCCTACTTGCAGGCTCTTTGTTTATAGGTATGGAGGATATCTGGTGGTTTAAAAGATTTTTTTTCTGAGGATATGTATAATGTGAAGTGGGTAGATTAATACTTATTCAGAGACGGAGTTTTGATTTCCATTGAACAGGTAGCTGTTCCGTTTTTCCTCTATTTTTGCCTAGCAGGTTGGGGGATGTGAGAGGGAGGTAGAAAAATTCTTGAGATCAAACACAATTTCTAGGTAGCTGTTTCCTATCCTGTGAGTTTACTGTTAATCCTCTTAGTCATAATCTCTTCAATTGAATATATAGCACCATTCTCCTAGTTGAGAATGCCAAATATCATTTCAGAGTGATTAAAAACCTGGTGATAAAAAAATTTCCAATAATGTTCTCATTTTATGGCTATTTCCTTGGATGAGTTTCTAAAGATGAAGAAGCAATAATAATGTGTGGGCATTTAATATTAAGTATTTAGAGACTTTAATAATTTGAGATTAATATTTATGAAACTTTTATGGGTAGCAGCTAACATTTAATGAAAATATCTCATTCCATTAGTATTGTTAGATTGATTGATACAATGCGAAAATATAAATGATGTGCTTTGTCATTGACCCCTGACATGTTTTTATATGGAAACATAACTGATGGGATGGATGTTCGGTGACTTTTGAATTATTCTAATATGAATTAATAGAGGCTTTGGGACTTTATAGCAGTGAGTGCTTCCAAAGTTAGTGGTGCTCTGAAACGCATTCCTTATCTAGTAACTGATAGTAGTGATTCCTGTCTTGCTGATTATTAAAAAGTATCAATGGTATGTTGTCTAAGTGCCTAGCATAATGGTTGAATGTAATGATAGTATTAGCAATACAATTATAACTATAGGGAGAAAGCTAAATAGAGTATGAAACAGCGAATATTAACCTTTAATAAATATGTATTCTATTTCCAAAAAAATTTATTTGTTATACCGCAGTAAAAACCAAGATGTTTAAGTAAGAGTTACTTTTATATTCTGGGAATTAAGATAAGGCAAGAGATGAAGTTCAATTCAAACAGAAGGCCTAATGAGTGCTTCTCAAAACCTTTGTAAAAATCGCACAGTTAATAAGGTGGCTTAATTTATTGCTAGCGGCGTCGATGCATATTTCATTCATCTTAAGTGTTTCTTTTCTTAGAGCCAGAATGGAAATACAATAATTGCATAGTCCATGGCTAGCCAGCTGCTTAGTGATTCTGTTTTATTGAGAATTTTCTCCTATACCTTTCTGCCAGCTACAGTTAGCAAATAGACAGTATTAGTTGAATAAACTGTATTTTTGTTGGTTTGTGATCGCTGCCCCTTACTGGAGGACTCAGCTTACTTGCAGTGCTGCCTAGCCATGCATTCATACAAACTGAAGAGAGCAAAAGTCACATCCCCAACACACGGAGTTAGCCCTTTGCATGAAGATACACCAGTTTCACTACACTGATTTTGTAACTGCTTCCTCTCTTGCTTTAAGCCTGAAGACATTGATGAGGAGGGCCAAATGGACGTTTATCAGAAATCTTTGCCTGTGTGCCTGGCTTCTCATCCTTACAGTGAATGCCTATAAATCGAGTCACAGAACTCGGGCTTCACATCCACACTCCTCCACCCCATCCGTAACAGAGCAACAGCAGCTAGGAGGCAGAGGAATATTCCAGAAAGAGATGAAATCTTTAATCATATAGCTGAGAGCAGGCAGTGTTGACAGATTCCTGTAAAGAAAGGTCTCAGGCATCCAAGGTGTATGGTTAGTCTGTCTTAGGACCGTCTGGCTGGGAGAGTGTCCTGGATATCATGCGTGTCACTATGAGCAAGGAGAGTTCTTTTTTTTTTTTTTTTTTTTTAAAGATTTATTTATTTATTTATACAAGCACTGGGTACAGTCAGAAGTGCGGGAGGGTGAGAGAATTCACCAGAGCCAGAGCGGGGAACAGAACAGGCAGACTGATGAAGTACACTGCTGAGGGGAGCAGTGGGCGGCAGGAGAGGTCTGCGCGCCATTGGGACCCTCACTGGTGGCCGGGTATTGAACCGGCTCTGCAGAGGCTTTGGGCAGCTTCGCAACACAACCCAGTGCTCAACCGCTGCGCCACTGGGGAGGCCCAGCAAGGAGAGTTCTATACTAGATCTGGGGAAAAAGACTTGTATTAGTTTGGTTTCCTACTTCTCCATTTTTTTTAAAATTAATATTTTATTTTAGATAAGTCTTTCTTGATGCGAATTCAGATAAACAATAAATATTGTTGCCTCAGCATCCATTTCATGTGGCCATGTGGCTTCAGGGACCGTTAACAGATACTAGCCCTTCCCAGAAGCCCATGTAACAAGCCCTCTGAGGAACAAGATGTAAGTTCCAGGTACTAATTTCTCCTCAGGCCTTCCCACTGGATAAGAATCCCCAAAAACTCACCCAAACCTCACTGTTTTTAGTTTGAATTGACCGATTTGACGTTAGCCTAGGAACCACATAGTGCTCTACTTGCAGATCCTAATAAGGCCCTGTGTCCCTGGTCCTGGCCAGCTCTCTGCTCGAACTGCCCTGACCTCCTGCTGGGGCCCTCCAGGTGGGCCCTGTACCTCCTCCAGGACCTGTGAGTTAAAAATCTTCTCTGTTTCAGTTCTCTTGTGGTCTTTTGTTCAATCATATGGTTCACCACCTGACATCCCGGTACTCTACTTTTTTTTTTTTTTTAAAGATTTATTTCTTTATGCATCCAAGAACTGGGGTACAGGTTAGAGGCGTAGGGGGTGGGAGGATCCGCCAGAGACAGAGTGGGGAGCAGAAAAGGCAGATTGAATGAAATACGCTGCTGAGGGGAGCAGCAGGTAAGCCAGGAGAGGTCTGTTGCACCATGTGGGTTGCTCCCTGGCCGGGGATTGAACTCGTGCTGCAGTGGCTGCGGACTGCTTCATAGGTTGTCTTCCAACCCCTTGTGCCACCAGGGAGGCCCCCTGGTATTGTACTGAAGTGTTCATTTAACACAGTTACAGCACTGATGGATCCTCCAAGTCTGCAATAATTACCCAAGTGTTCCCCTAACCAAGGCCAGTGAGAGCCCAGTCCAGGAGGTGTTGAAGATTGTGTTCCTGTACCAGGGGACCTGGCAGTCGCTCCTAGTATTCTCTTCAAGTCTTCCTATTGCCCCCACTTTCATTGTTCTCTTTCCTCTGAAATCATACCCGTGTGCGTCTGCACCTCCAAACAAACACCTCCGCCTGCAAACACATGTACCTCCAGCAGCCATTTATCTGCAAAATGACCATTTCTGCCTCCTCGTTTTTTTCCCTTGCCTCTGGAGCCTTTGGCCATGCCTCCAGCTCATGGATTGATGCTGCCTGCATTTCTCAGAACTCTGCTCTCAACCACCCTTGCTTAGAGGTCAAGTTTGCTTGTGATGCCTGCAGTACCTTTGCTCTATACTCTTCAATGTGTTGTGACAATGAACTAAGCTTTCATGGGGTCATGGTTAATGAAACCTTCTTTGATGTTTATGTTTGTTGATTGGACTTGAGTTTTGTTGCAAATTCCTGATTTGTTGAAATACTTGTCTTTTCCCTCTGGGTGTTTCTTCCATCTCGTATTTGCAAAGTGGAGTTTTAGCCTACGCAAAGAAGGTTTCTAAAATCTTCTTGAAAGGTGAAACTGGGATACAGTAAAGTCTTCCTCTTGAAAATTCCCATTCATCACTCATGATGTGCAATATGTGAACATGAATCACCTCAGCGAGACCAGCCAAACCAGCTGGCTCTTCCTGCAGTGTTGCCCCAATCACTTCTTCTCTTATGTATCTGCTGAAGGTTTGGTTTTCACTTTGGCATCATGCTATGTGAAAAACATATATATTTAACCCTGGAATCATGCTTACTGAGCTGAGATAGTCACAATATTGGAGGCAGATGGTTGATTGAGGAAACAGCAGATTTTGTTGCTGGGGTCATACTCACACTGTGGCATCTGTTCATTGAGAGCAATGGAGAGCAAATTGCCAACATTTGCTCCTTGTTCTTTTCCTCAAGTAACTACACTTGCGTGTGTGTAAGTCAAAGTACAAGTAACAACATTCCACTGTTCTTTTGCACAGGTCAAACCTTACCCTCAGCTTTTCAGCCACCGTCCAAGAACCATCACTGGTGGTAGTAACGATATGCTTGCTGAGTATTCCTCAGTGTGCAAGGTGCAGGACTAAGTGTCATTTTTGTCATCCCATTTGATCTGCAAGCTTACTCTAAGTTTTGAACTGTTGGTTCCATTTCCTAGATGTAGCTATATGGATAGATTTTTAAAGAATTTTTCAACTTAAAAAAAATGGCTTACTGCTTACAAAAACCAAATAAGCAGCAGGCATCAGTCCCCGCTTCTACCCCACTGTGTGTGTGTATGTTTGTGTGTGTGTGTGTGTTTGTGTGTGTGTGTATTTATATGTGTTTAAAATGCCAACTCTCTTACAGAATGTGACATTTAAAAAAAGTAGGAAAATTTAGGAGATGAGAAAGTAATATAAAAGGACTTTATTTACAGTGAAATGACTGAAGATCCAAGAGTAAACAATCCTCCCAAGACATACAGCCAGCTCACCCTAGCATTGTGAGCCCATGGCTTCTTGTGCTAGGTAAGAGTAGTCTTTATTTCTGATTTGTTTCTATTTGCTCTTGTCCCAACTTTCTCCAGACATAAAGCTTTGGTAATACTGCAAATGGCAAGGTATCATTACATCACGCATTTTCTTTAGTCAGCTGCTTGATTTCTGACTATTTTTTAAAATGAAGTGGTTTGTACTTGCAGTCTTGGGACCTTCATATAGAGAGTATCTTGATAATTTAACCATTTTCTAATAAAATACAATTTCCCTTCCCGAAAGGGTTTATTGTTCTGTTGGGTCTAATGTGAGTTGCTCTTGATAAAAACTTCAAGGTATTCCCATTAATAAAGACCTAGTATTAAGCTGTCTGCATGAGTGGAGTTCTTTGTGTTATCTATTTCTCAGTCAGAGGCTTATCAGACAATTTATATAATTTCTATTTACAGTGAGATGTCATTTACTCTGCTCTTAATTTTATAAAACTATAATTCCTGTTTTAATATTTTCTTTGTTTAATATGTTATATGGTTTTTTAATTTCCTTTGTATTATATATCCATTTATAGTAATTTAACATTAGAAGATATATTCTTAATTATTTCAGTGTTAACTGTTGTAATGTTAAATTATGATCACACATACCAATAAACCTGTAACTCTCTATCTTTATTTATTGATTCTTGTTTCCACTTTAAATGAAAAGAATTTGTATGGCCGGCATTACTGTTGGCCTCCAGTTTGTCAGCTTTGTAGGCAGACTTGCAGCTCTAGGCTAACAGTCCACTTTCTATTGGAATAGTTCGTACCAACAGAGATAATTTTCACAATGGCCTCTTAATGCACACTTTTAAAATTTTCCTAAATACTTTGATTTCAAGCAGACATCTTTAAAATGAAATTCAAATAATAGACATTTTTATAAACATGGTTAGTGAACAGACTCTAAGCCAACAACAGTATTTTATCATAAAACCTTGACTATTATGCAGTCTAGTGATTTACATTGATTCAGTAAGTACTTAAAAATGTGAATTCACCTTTACAAGATAACCATCAGGGGGCCATTTAGTACCCTGCAACAACAGTATATTAAATATCATGAGAATGTGCCAGGAAGACATTTGGAATAAAATCATAGCACATCAGCTTTGCAACTATGGGATGTATATTACAGTGAACTTCATGAATTTGAATATAGGAAAGTGAAGTTGTAAGTTCATATGTATATATGCACATACATATGAAATAGATATATGTATATATGTACATATATATTTAGAGCAAGAGTATATAATCACAATAATAAACTGTTGCTCAAAAACCTGTAATATTTGCATCATAAAGTGATAATCTGCTCAAGAAGATGAGTCTCAAACAAAGCTAAAGAGAAGATCCTGAATCTTGAACAATAGTGTTACTATAAGATCTTGAAAGGAAGCTTTTTACCTGTTTTTCAGCTATGATACTATGCCAGTCACTTTCCTGGGAATAGCTAGTGGCCAAGTGTAAAGTGTATTGCTCTCTGTAACATAGAAGGTTCACGTGAGTATATGTGTGTGTGCACACACAGACATGCATGATCCTTGTATTTTAATTAAGAACACTAATCTTCAAAGCCAAGGTAAATGGCCATTCCTTGCTACTTTCTCCTGTATAACTCTTTGCTGTGCTGCCACCATGATGAGCTCCAATTCTTTGTGCTGGTACTGGCGGAAAACTGGCATTTTGTGTCAAAGGACACTTGCCCTTTCTCCTATATTTCCCCTTGACTCTGCAGTTCTGCTTAGATCTTCTCAATAGTATGAGGGTCTTCTCTCTGAATCTAACATCTCTGCAAAAGACATGATGCTTTTTTTTTTGTAGACACAGGTTCAACTCTTAAGGAATTCATAGGGGAGGTAGAAAAATATGCAGAGATCTGCAATGCTAAGTTAAGTGTAGGAAGTGCACTAATATCTAGGAAGCCCAAAGAAGATATAAAAAATTTTGCTAGGGGGGTAAAAGGTATCTTCATGGGGTGTTTGTCATAAATCTTGAGAACAGGGTGAGAGTTTTTCCAGTGAGACACACAGTGCATGTGCAAGGGGGTAGGAATGCTAACCGGTGCAGACAGACATGCCTGAGGATTACTGTGAAGAGTCCAAGTTGGATAATGCCAAGGATATGTTAAGAGGAGTTTGGCGAGAATACACCAGAAAATTAAGCCAGGTCCATATTGTTTTCCTGAAACTAGTCTTTCTCAATGGGGAGTTGCACAAGAGAATTAAATCTTACAAAAAATAGATGGTGTAATTATTTCCAAATCTTCCCAAAGCCAGAACACCAGTCTAGATGCATAAACAAGCATTTGATTAATTGCATATTATAGTGTCCAGAGCAACTTGGTTTAATCCTCTTTGGGAACCTAAATTGAGAAAGGCTTGTCCCAGACTTTTTATGATGAACCATAGAAAATATGTGAGTTGAGATATGACATGATACAACTGTGTTTTGGGAAAACTTAACTGACAACGGTGTTCAGAGTGTTTGAGGAATGTGAAACTAAAGATTATTGGTGTTTCTGAAACATGAAAATAATCAAGGACGACAGTGGTTATCAAAAGAAGGTGATGGATACACAAGCTTTATTCACTCATTCATTTAAAACAAATATTTATTAGGTATCTACTGCACGTCAACTTTTAGGGCTATTATGCTGAGCAAAAATAGATCTAGCTATTACCGTGAAATGAGGAGTCAGATGTGAAGCAGATAAGGGGAAATCCATGCAAAATCTTAACAGAGATAAATGCTATGGTGGGAAGGTTCTTAGTGTATGTAACAGTGCCATAAAGTCTAGTTACTATAGCAAGACTTTATGTACTTGGAGGAGTGGATATCAGTATGATAGAAGGAGGCATTTTTGTATATCATGCGCTTGGAATTAGTTTTATCACTAGTGTATATTTTAAATCAGGAATCAAAATTTTATAGCAGTCTTCCATCTCCTTTTCCTGATATTGGGATCGTATTTCAGTGATGGCAGGGTTATATTACACTTACTCAAAATTATGATTTCATAGCCTATGTCCAGCGATCACCAAAAACCACTATTTTGTTATTCCCTTTCAATCCTCACTAAAGAACCTTTTGTTAAAGTGATAATGATTCTTTTTTAAGTATTCATTAAGCTTTTTAGTTTTCTTACATTGTCATTTTATTTCACTGAACATAATCCCTACAAGCTCCATCCATTTTGCTGTGAATGACATGGGTTGTGATAATTATTCTTGATAAGGATCTGCACAGAAATACAAAGAGGATTTTCCCTTCTTGTAGGTTGTGCCTGCATAATTGCTGCATGTTACCTACTTTGTCTATGTCCTCTTGTTTGTGAAACAATGGTTCTCTTTGGGCATGTGGGGATAAGTTTCCTTCCCTTGACTAAGAGGCCCAACTTCTACTTAAACTAGAATTAAATAAAAATAAATGAGTAGAAGCTAAAATGAAAGACACATAATTTAAAAAAAGTTTAAGTGGTTATAATGGATCTTCTGTTGAACATATTGTCACTTCTGTTACTTATTCTTCAATACATTTAAGTCCGCTGTGAACATTTCCATTAGAATTTAGTACCAAGATAAAGGTCTCATTAAGGAATTCTGTGGTTTCTTGGTCTTAAAATTGAGACTTCTATCCTGACTTCAAAAACGTCCAGGAATAATTTTAATGATAAAGCATAACTAGTTACACTTGCTGCTTTGAATTAGAGGTCCTAATTTTCTTCTGTCTTATTGATCATATTATATCCACATCCTGTTCAGTTTGTAGCTTCAGATAGAGAAATTCTAAGTTAACAAGTCATTATGATTAATTAGAGATTCCCCAGTTCTTATATCTAGTTACTTGAGTCTCTTTATAATTCTCTAATCTGACATAGTGTGGGATAGGCCCAGATATCCTTGTCTTTACTGAGCAGACCATAGCATGAAAGCTTTATGGGAATGAAGTGATTATGAAGAGCAGTGAGCTTTCCAGTCTTGCTCTTTATATTTTCTATTAAAACGAACATTTTCTGGGAAGAATCAGAAAAGCAACTTGGAGTTTTAAAAATAGTGAAAGTCAAGCTAAAAATGTGTAGGTAAATCTTTATCTCAAGATGGAAAATAAACCATAATTTTAGCTTTTATGGCTTTAAGCATTGTGAAATAAATACCTATAAATGTCTGGACTAACACAAAGGGATTTGGAAAAACAAATGGCTGTGCTGTTTTTAGCAAATCCCATTGAAAGTGATAAAACTGCTGAAGAAAGTATAAACAAAAATCTGTAGAAGATTAAGATTTATGTGGGACTATAGGATTTAATTAGATCCAAATACAGGAAAACTGTTATATAATATGATAACCAACAGTCAACTATGTTTAATTGTTTTAAATTTTCTCTGAGACCATAATCTTCTTTTGATTTAGGTGCATTGTCTTATATTTAAATTGCCCATGCACTGTATTCCCTGTCTCAGCTGTCTCTCTGTCTAGCTGCCAGCAGAGTTCAAGGCGTAGCAGAATCAGAATCTCAGGAAGGAAAATATACTAAGGTTTGCATCATCTGGTCCCATGCATTCCATTAAAGGAAACTGTTGAGTTCTAGAATCCTTAGGCAAATGCAGTTAGTTTCCCTTTTACCAAGTTAGAATCAGTTTGTTAACAGTCAACCATTTTCTACCTTTAAGAGTCATCATAGGGGCATGTCTAACCTTTCTTCTGCCCAGTGTTTCTTTAAATATTCAATACGAATATCATAAAGCCAAGTGAAATACCACTGGTTTGTACCTAGATAGAGAAACATTATCAGACACCACCCCTATACATGAACAGTTACTGCTATTGCTGATCATGCATTGAATCATGATTATTCCTTTTAATGCATATTTCTAACCACTAAGATTCACGTATATGTGCAGCCAAAAAGGCTGCAGTTAGAAAAGTTAGAAACTTTCCTAAGTCAAAGAGGAGCTGTTGCCTTAGTTAAGGGGCACAACTTACCCAGATCCTGACTATAAATCCTGATATATGTGATCAAGTAAAAGAGATGTTTTTGGAGACTTGACCCCTGCAATAGGGAAATAGAAGCAAAAATAAACAATTGGGATTTCCTTAATTTATAAAGGTTTTACATGGTGAAAGAAAATAGAAGTAGATTAAAAAGACATCTTAATGAGTGGGATAAAATATTCACACATTCTTAGCTGACGAGATTACTATCCAAGATACAGCAACATGTTGTTCAGTTTAACAATTAAAAAAAACCACCCAGTTTACAAATGGGCAACAGATATGAACAGAGTTCACCAAAGATCATATCCAGAAGGCCATAGACACATGGAAATATGTTCATTACTGGTTCTTAAAAAGGGAAATGTGTGTCAAAATCCCAATGGGACATCATTTCACACCCACGAGAATGGTACATATTAAAAAGGAAGGCATAATTAGTTTGGAGAATTCAGCCTTTTTGTAAACTTCCAGATATCAAAATAGATTTTGATATATAAATGAGTTTTCTGAGATGACACTGCCTCCTTCTATAACCATTTCACCTGGACTATCTAATCAGTCCAATGAATGTATCCCTAAATGTGGTTATTGAAAACCAAATAGCTGCCTCATGACAATTTAGTACGTTATTTAAGGAGGGAAAAATATAAATTTTGAATTGATTGTGTAGGCTCCCCATCATTATAGTTTTTTTACACACTAGTCAGTGAATTAACCTAAATTGTAAATGTTTTTAAAGGGTTAATTGTCCTTCATCAAACTTATATTAAATAATTCCATCCATTTATGGAAGAGAAGGATGTAGAAGAGGTAGAAGCTGGGCACTAGTTCATATGTCTATGAGTGAATAAATATGGAAATGTCCCATGTTGAGTTGATTGTTTTGATATGTGATAGAAATAATCATTAAGGCAAGACAGTTTCATTAAGACAGTGGAAGGTCACAGGTTACATCCATCATATTTTTTAGAACATAGCTTTTACTATGGGGCAAATAGGTAAAAATTATACTCTATAGTAACTGCATTTAGGTTCTAAAGAAAATAATCTGCAGAGAAATCTATGCAATATATAGTTTGTCCAGATTAGTTTTCATTTGAGGGAAGAAGTTCTGAAATATTCCTAAAGCAGTTTGTTCACCAATTGAGAGTCCTCCAAAAACAGAACTATTGGGAAACCATGGTGTGTCAGGTAGAAAAGAAAAGCTCCCTCAGTTTTTTGGAGGGAATAACTTTAAAAATACTTAAATGGCTAAGTTTACTTGGTGCAGTTAAGAATTAAAACTTGTTTATTTTAGCATTGCTGTTACATCTGAAATAAACTTATGTAATGTTCTGGTAAAAAAAAAAAAAAAAAAAAAGGAGCCCAGCAATATCATTCTCAGTGGTGAAAAGTTGAAAGCATTTCCATTAAGATCTAGAACAAGAGAAGAATACCCACTCTCACCACTGCTTTTCAATATAATATTGGAAGTACTAGCCAGAGCAGTAAGGCAAGAAAAAAGACATACAAGGAATCCAAACAGGGAAGGAAGAAGTCAAACTATCACTATTCACAGATGATATGATAATATCCATAGAGAGCCCCCAAAACACAGAAAAACTAATTAAACTAATCAATCAGTTTAGTAAAGTAGCAGGATACAAAAATTAACACAGAAAAATCAGTAGCCTTCCTATACACAAACAATAAATCTGAAGAAGAAGAAATCAAGAAAACCATCCCTTTTATTATTGAAATAAAAAAATCAAATACTTGGGAATAAACCTAACAAAAGAGGTAAAGAACCTATACAAAGAAAACTATAAAACACTGTTAAAAGAAATGAAAGAAGACACAAAGAAATGGAAAGACATCCCCTGCTCATGGATCGGAAGAATTAACATCAAAATGGCCATCCTACCAAAACCAATTTACAGATTCAATGTTATTCCAATAAAAATTTCAATGACATTCTTCAAAGAAATAGAACAATTATTGATGAAATTCATATGGAGCCACCAAAACCCCTGAATAGCCAAAGCTCTTCTGAAAAGAAAAGAAGGGAATGGAGGCATCACACTCCCAGACTTCAAGCTATACTGCAAAGCCATAATAATCAAAATTGCATGGTTTTGGAACAAGAACAGATACATGGACCAATGGAACCAAATAGAAAATCTGGAAATAAACCCACAGATTTACAGTCAACTAATCTTTGACAAAGCAGCAAAGAATATACAACAGAGCAAAGAAAGTTTGTTCAATAAATGGTGCTGGGAAAACTGGGTTGCTACATGCAAAAGAATGAAGCTTGACTACTACCTCATACCATGCACAAAACCAACTCAAAATGGATTAAAGAACTAGACATAAGAGTTGAAACCATAAAATATATAGATGGAAATATAGGTTAAACACTACATGACATACACCTCAGTAACATCTTTAAAGACACATCACCCAAAGCAGTGATAGTGAAGGCAAAAATAAACAGCTGGAACTACATCAAATTAAAGAGCTTCTGTACAGCAAAAGAGACAGTAACCAAAACAAACAGACACCCTACCGATTGGGAGAAAATTTTTGCATACAACACTAATGATAAAGGACTGATCACAAAAATCTACAAAGAGCTGACAAGACTCAACAAAAATAAAGTAAACAGCCCAGTTAAAAAATGGGCAGAGGAGCTAAAAAGAAACTTCTCCAAAGAGGAAATGCAAATGGCCAACAGGCATATGAAAAATGTTCAACATCACTTGTAATCAGGGAAATGCAAATAAAAACTACAATGAGATACCCCCTTACACCAGTGAGAATGGCACATATTAAAAAAACTAGCACATAAAAACTGGCACATAAAAAAAAAACTACACAATGGAACATTACTCAGAAATCAAAAAGATAAACTCATGTAATTTGCAGCAACATGGATGGAGCTGGAAGGGATCATGCTCAGTGAAATAAGCTAGAAAGAAAAAGAAAAAATACTGGATGGTCTCACTCATAGCAGGAATTTAGAAAACCTAAATAAGGGGCCAGGAAAAAAAAATTATAATAAAGTAAAAATCAAAATCAACAAGCAACTATAAACCAGAGATGCACTACAGGGAGTAGGATTAAAACAAGGGGAGTGGTGGGAATTGTATGGGGACTATAACCAAGATGAAAATGCATACATTGTGCAAAAATGAAAAATGATGTAAAAATATATAAAATAAAAAAGTATATGTTCTACAGTGTTTACTGCAGCACTATTTGTGATAGGGCATGGAAGTAATCTAAGTACCCAATGATAGAGGACTGAATTAAGAAGATGTGGTATATCCACACAATGGAATATTATGTAGCCTTAAGGAAAGACAAAATGTTGCTCTTTATATCAAAACAGGAGTTTCAGGGAATTGTGTGTGAGATACAACAAATCAGAATGACAGAGACAGATTTTAGATATTTACATAGTGGATTATTTGACAAAGCAAAATATAACAAAAACTAGTGGGGGGCCTCCCTGGTGGTGCAGCAGGTTGGGCGCTGCACTGTGAAGCTCTCTGCAGCCTCTGTAGTGGGCGTTCAATTCCTGGCCAGCCAGGGAGATACCCACATGGCATGGCAGACCTCTCCTGCCTCACCCACTGCTCCCCTCAGCATTGTTTTCGGTCCATCTGCCTGTTCTGCTCTCCCCTCTGTCCCTGGTGAATCCTCTCACCCTCCCACACCTCTGGCCTGTACCCCAGCTATTGTATAAATAAAAAAATAAGTCTAAAAAAAAACCTTAACAAAAATTAGCTTAAAAAAAAAAACTAGTGGGTGATAACAAAGGAAGTGAGACTTCTGAAGTTAAGAGGGAGAGGTTGGGAGAAAGGGACAAAGTGGTATAAAGGATGGTGATGCAATTGTATGGGGAATATAACCATAATGAAAATGCATACATTGTGCAAAGATGAAAAATGATGTAAGAATTATATAAAATAAAATATTAAAAAAATAGTTACCAATCACAATAAATGGTAAAAGAGAAAAAAAAAGGTGATGGTGATGGAAAAAATGTCTTACAATTATTTCTGTGACTTAAGCACTATAAATTAATGAACTAAGACATATCACATATATACCTATACATAACATATATAATATATGTACAATATACATGGTCTACACTGTGTATATGATATTTTTACCATGAAGAAAAGTATAAATTTATAGTTATATAAAAATTTTAAAAATAACTTAATATCACCTTCTTGTAAACTCTCTTCTCCCTCCTCCCTTTAACACTTTGGGGAATATTCATCTAAATCTTTCTCTTTACTCACATGTATTCTTTTCTTTTTGTGTTTTATTCTTTTATTTTCATCCCAAAATAAGTTTAAAGTCTGAACTTCTTAGAATTGATTTCTAAAATGCATAACAATTTGTTCAGATACTATCTTTTAAATATATAATTTATTTATAGCTAAATTATTTTGCAAAAAATGTTTGAATTCTACATTTTCAAAATAATGCTGGAGAGAATTCTCCCCAAATTCTCTCCATCATAGGATGCTTAAAAACTATTTAATCTTTGGCTTGATGTGATGAGTGAAAAAGTGTATCTCATTTCTGATACATAATTTGGATGCTTAAATTTTGTTTGTGTGTGAAATGGCTATTTTATATCCCTCTTTGTGACTTGCCTGCTAATGTAATTGCTAAGTTTTCTTAGTTTTGTTTTTTAGTTTTCTCTTCCAATTAGAAGAACTTTGTGTATAGTAGTAGCATTGTCATTTTTGTCCTGTTCATTTTAAGTGTTTTCCCATCTGTTGTTCTTTACTTTTGTTTATAGAGGATTTGGCAAGCTATTATTTTATTTTATAAAATAGGATTATCCTAAGATGATCCCCTCAGTATGTATGATGGTTTATTTTATGTGTCAGCTTGACATGACTGAGGAATACCCGGATAATTGAAAAATAATTTCTGTGTATGCCTGTGTCTCTCGAAGACACCAGCATTTCAGTGAGTAGACTCAGTAAAGATTGCCCTCACCTGTGGGGGTGGATGTCCTCTACTCTGTTGAGAGCCTGAATAGAATAAATAAGTGGAAGGAGAGTGGATTTTCTCTCCTGTCCATCTTCTCCTGCTCTTGGACTTTGTGGGTGTTCAGACTCAGACCTAGACTTATACCCTCATTCGTCGGATTTGCACGACTTTGGACTTGGATTGAATTTTACCTCTGGTTTCCTAGTTCTTTACCCTGCAGACTTCAGGTGATGGGACTTTTTGGACTCCATACCTGTGAGAGTAGATTCCTATAATAAACCTTTCTGTTTCCATGTGTGAGTGTGTGTGTGTGTGTAAATATGTATCTCCTATTGGTCCTGTTTTTCCAGAGAACTTTGACTAATATAACATATTATAAAATTTTTCTCCACAAAAGTTTTCATAATATTCATCATGAAGTTTATTTTTATAGTTTGTGTGACATCAGGATTAAGGTTTCTTTAATATCATTAGCAAAAGGGCAAGCTTTACTTGATGAGTGAAAATCATTTCCTTTTTTTCTTATGACCTGGAAGGAAATAGTAAAATATTGTTTAAAATTACTGAAATTCAATTGTGAAAGAATCTGGAATGAGGTCTTTCTAGAGGTAAAAGTTTAATTAATGCTCCATTTTCTTATATATGGTGTTTGCTGAGATTATTTGTCTCTTGGATCAAATTTCATAGTTTTCCTCAAGCTTTTATGCTTTAAATTCCTTCAGAGGTGATGGTGCACGGGTGCATTGGTGAAGGAAATTCTATGGGGACTACACCTAAGGGGGTGGGGGGAAGCAAATATTGTTTAAAAATGAACAATGATGTAAAAAATAAAAAAAAATATTAAAAAACCCAGAAAATAAAATTAGTATAGCTGCTCATTAAAAAAAAAATCCTTCTGAGACTTCCAATGTTTCATAAACAAAACTTTGTAAACCCTCAAATTTTTTTTTTAACTTAAGTCACATGATAAAAGATTATCTTTGCATTTCTTAAATCTAGTCATGGTTGTATCTTCCTTTAAATAGATCTTGTCATAGTGTCCTTTGCACGGGTAAATTGACAGATCATGGAGAGCATGGCAGTCTCATTGTGAGCTCTGAGTGAATGAATTGTAGACGCTAGTCCTTCTGCTGTAGTTTGGTTTCTGCTTTCATTTCCCAAAGGACTGACTAACACATGCCACCTGCAGGCCCTCACCATAGCACTACATCCTTTCACTGGGGACCACTGGCATTTGTACCATTGTCTGTCTGCTCTGATGACCACAGGAAGTAATTGGACATGTGCTGCCCAGCTTCGGAGAGCCTCATGTTCATGAACATGAAACTTCATGAACATCCCCCAACACAGAGGAGAGACAAGCCTTACCTTTTGCTCCAGTTCCCTTGCAGAAGCAAGTCATGCTTTGATTTCCTTCACTGGAATTCCCAGCAGGACTTGTCTCCTGGGTGCTATTCTACAGCACCCTCTGTGGCCACCAGTGGCACGTGTTCCTGCATCTGTCACCTTCTCTACAGAGGTGCTGGGAATGAAAATAATGATATGTGACCAGCATTTCATTATCCCAGAATCCTGCAGAAATGACCTCAATATTTAGACATATCTTTATAAGACAGATCTTTTGTGATCGTCTGTTTTCTTTATTCCTATCCCTTTAATCTACAGTGCAGTCATATATAACCAAATTTCAAGTCTTTGCCTTTTGTGAATCTGGTGTAATATGAACTGAATAAAAAAGGGAGCATTCTTTGCCAAGCAATTTTTGAATTTCAAGACTGACCCACTTGAATTTCAATCTCCTGATAAGCGAAATCATGTTTTGCTCTCCTGCTATAGGTCTAATCATAATCATTAGTACTTTTCAGCTCCTCTGGATGCAGATTGCCCTGTTTGCAGCATCCTCCATCTGAGGCTCCCCATGTGCTCCATCACTGGCTTGGAGATATGCTCCTTGCTTTTCCTAAGCATTGCCACTATGGTCTCTCCTATCACTCCCTGAGCACCATCTGTAGACTGATCTTTTGTGGGAAATTATATGGATTCCAAGTAAGAATTCAGTTCAACAGGGCAGCGTTTTTAATTTTTAAGAGCAAAGAAAGTAATCAATTAATTCCTATTCTTGTCCACTCTCTGTCACCCCTTTCTTCTTACCATTCTGCTCTCAAGTGAAGATATTCTTACAGCTCAGAAATGGAATCAGGGCCTCCCTGGTGGCCCAGAGGTTGAGCGTTAGGCTCCGAAGCTGCCCACAGCCTCTGTAGTGCCGGTTCAATCCCCGGCCACCGGTGAGGGTCCCACATGGCATGCAGACCTCTCCTGCTGTGCCCGCTGCTCCCCTCAGCAGTGTATTTCATCAGTCTGTCTGTTCTGTTCCCCACTCTGGCTCTGGTGAATTCTCTCACCCTCCCGGGCATCTGGCCTGTACCCGGATTCTTGTATGAATGAATAAATAAATCTTTAAAAAAAAAAAAGAAATGGAATCAAATTTCCAGGCTGCACAATTAAATTTCAGTCAAAAATCCCACTCACCAGAATGCTCACAATACTAATAGTGTTGTTAGAAATAAGACACTTGATTAAAAGGCGGTACACTTGTCTATATCTTTAATGTGCATTCCTAATGAGTCTTAGCAGGAGGCTGATTCACATGAAAATGCACAATTAGCTCATCCAAGTTTAATATACCATTATCTTCACCCAGGCCCTCTCATCATTACCATTTGAATGCACTGTTTTCTTTGGAGTTTTGTGCAGGAAACAAATCCCTATATATGGCACACAGCTCTAGACTCTGGTTTGTCTGCGTTTGCCCTTTAGACAAAAGACTAAAACAACATGCTCTGTGGTGCATTAATTTTCAATCTATGGCTATTTTTGAAATTGTAACATAGCACAGTCCCTTTTCCAAGGGACTTTAGTCAGTATACAGCATGGAAGGGGGTATAGCCAAGGGATTTGTTTGTTATTCTGAGTGGTGGCACACCATCATTCCCACGTGGATTCAAGAGAGAAGGGCTGCTTTAAAGATCTGTTGCAACACAATGAAATAAAATATTACTTGAAATCGGATTTCATTGCTCTGTTGAATCTATATTACTATCGAGACTTTGGTGTCTGGCAGCCAGTTGCTTGAAATAAAAACTGAGAAAAGTTTTATTTAATTTCTATCAGAATTATCATTTAGTCTTTCATTCATTTTTAGTGTTTTTGGCATGCCACATTCCCACAGTTCTTCAGCCCTCTCCTACTTCTAAAAAGAGAAAATCTCTCTCTTATAACATGTGTTAGCTTCTGCTCACTTTTTTTTTTTTTAATTAATAAATTTTATTTTTATATTCCCCATACAATTGCAATCCCCCATTCTGACCCCAATCCCTCCCCTCCCGCCCCCCACCCCCAAAAAGTGTCTCTGGTTCATAGTTTTTGTTGATTTTGATTTTCACTTTCTTATAGTTATTCATTTTCCTGGTCCCTTATTTAAGTTTTCTAGATCCCTGCTATGAGTGAGACCATCCGGTATTTTTCTTTTTCTTTTTGGCTTATTTCACTGAGCATGATCCCTTCCAGCGTCATCCATGTTGCTGCAAATTGCATGTGTTTATCTTTTTTGAATGCTGAGTAATATTCCATGGTATATATGTACACATCTTCTTGATCCAGTCATCTTTTTGGGCATTTGGGCTGTTTCCAAAGCTTAGCTATTGTAAACAGTGCTGCTATAAACATAGGGGTGCAGGTGCTCTTTGGAATTGATGTTTCTGTGTTCTTTAGGTAAATACCTAGGAGTGGAATTGCTGGATCCTGTGGAAGCTCTATGTTTAGTAGGTCCAGAAATCTCCACACAGCTCTCCATAGTGGTTGGACCAGTTTGCACTCCCACCAACAGTGCAGAAGAGTTCCTTTTTCTCCACAACCTCGCCAACATTTGTTGTTGCTAGTTTTTTTAATATGTGCCATTCTCACTGCTGTAAGATGGTATCTCATGGTAGTTTTGATTTGCATTTCCCTGATTGCAAGTGATGTTGAACATTTTTTCATATGCCTGTTGGCCATTCGCATTTCCTCTTCAGAGAAGTTTCTTTTTAGTTCCTCTGTCCATTTTTTGACTGGATTATTTTCTTTGTTGTTGTTGAGTCTCATCAGCTCTTTGCAGATTTTTGTGATCAGTCCTTTATCATTAGTGTTGGGTGCAAAAATGTTCTCCCAGTTGGTGGGGTTTCTCTTTGTTTTTGTTATTGTCTCTTTTGCTGTGCAGAAGCTCTTTAATTTGATGTAGTCCCAGCTGTTTATCTTTGCCTTCACTATCACTGCTTTGGGTGATGCGTCTGCAAAGATGTCTTTGATATGCAAATCACGTAGTGTTTCGCCTATATTTCCTTCTATGTATTTTATGGTTTCAGGTCTTATGTCTAGTTCTTTAATCCATTTTGAGTTGATTTTTGTATATGGTGTGAGGTAGTGGTCAAGCTTCATTCTTTGCATGTAGCGACCCAGTTTTCCCAGCACCATTTATTGAACAAACTTTCTTTGCTCCAATGCATAGTCTTTGCTCCTTTGTCAAAGATTAGTTGACCATAAATCTGTGGGTTTATTTCTGGATTTTCTATTCGATTCCATTGGTCTGTATGTCTGTTCTTGTTCCAATACCATGCAGTTTTGATGATTATGGCTTTGTAGTAGAGTTTGAAGTCTGGGAGTGTGATGCCTCCATTGCCTTCTTTTTTTTTCAGGAGAGCTTTGGCTATTCGGGGTTTTTGGTGATTCCATATGAATTTCATCAATAATTGTTCTATTTCTTTGAAGAATGACATTGAAATTTTGATTGGAATAGCATTGAATCTGTATATTACTTTTGGTAGGATGGCCATTTTAATAATGTTTATTCTCCCAATCCATGAGCAGGGGATGTCTTTCCATTTCTTTGTGTCTTCTTCTATTTCTTTTAACAGTGTTTTATAGTTTTCTTTGTATAGGTCCTTTACCTCTTTTGTTAGATTTATTCCCAAATATTTGATTTTTTTTGTTTCAATAATAAAAGGGATGGTTTTTTTGATTTCTTCTTCTTCAGATTTATTGTTTGTGTATAGGAAGGCTACTGACTTTTGCGTGTTGATTTTGTATCCTGCCACTTTACTGAACTGATGGATGAGTTGAATTAGTTTTTCTGTGGAGTTTTTGGGGTTCTCTATGTATATTATCATATCATCTGCAAAGAGTGATAGTTTGACTTCTTCTTTCCTATTTGGATTCCTTGGATGTCTTTCTCTTGTCTTATTGCTCTGGCTAGGACTTCCAGTATTATATTGAAAAGCAGTGGTGAAAGTGGACATCCTTGTCTTGTTCCAGATCTTAATGGAATTGCTTTCAGCTTTCCACCATTGAGAATGATACTGGCTGTTGGCTTGTCATATACGGCCTTTATGATGGTGAGGTACGTTCCTTGTATCCCAAGAATTTCAAGGGCTTTTATCATGAATGGGTGTTGCACTTTGTCGAAAGCTTTCTCAGCATCTATTGATATTATCATATGGTTTTTATATTTCTTTTTGTTGATGTGTTGGATAACGTTGATTGATTTTCGGATGTTAAACCATCCTTGTGTCCCTGGAATGAATCCTACTTGGTCGTGGTGAATTACCTTATGGATACACTGTTGGATTCTGATAGCTAAAATTTTATTGAGGATTTTTGCATCAGTGTTCATTAGGGAGATTGGCCTATAGTTTTCTTTTTTGTGTTGTCCTTGTTCGGTTTGGTATTAGTGTAATGTTGGCTTCATAGAACGTGTTAGGTATTATACCTTCCTTCTCAATTTTTTGGAAGAGTTTGTGAAGGATAGGTACCAATTCGTCTCTGAATGTTGGTAGAATTCATTTGTAAATCCATCAGGTCCTGGGCTTTTGTTTTTGGGGAGGTTTTTGATTACCATTTCAATTTCGCTAATTGTAATTGGTCTGTTTAGGTGTTCTATTTCTTCTTTATCTAGCTTTGGGTGATTGTAGAGTTGTAGGAATTTGTCCATCTCTTCTAGATTGTTAAACTTGTTTCCATATAACTGTTCATAGTAGTTATTAATAATTCTTTTGATTTCTGCTGTGTCCGTTGTGATTTCTCCTCTTTCATTTATTATCCTATTTATTTGTGCTTTCTCCCTTTTTGCCCTTGTGAGCCTGGCAAGGGTTTATCTATTTTATTTATTTTTTCGAAGAACCAGCTCTTGGTTTCATTGATCTTTTGGATTGTTTTTTTAGTTTCGATTTCATTTATTTCTGCTTTGGTTTTATTATTTCTTTTCTTCTACTGGTTTTTGGGGCTTTTTTGTTGTTCTTTTTCTAGATCTTTGAGTTTCGAGATTAGGTTGTTTCTTTGAGTTCTTTCTTGTTTCTTGATGTGAGCATCTATTGCTATATATTTCCTCTTATTACTGCTTTGCTGCATCCCATACATTTAGGAAATTGGTGTCCTCCTTGTCATTCAATTCAAAGAATTTTTTAATTTCTTCTTTTATCTCCTCGTTAGTCCAGTGGACTTCCAGTAGTGTGGGTTTCAATCTCCACGAGGTAGGAGAATACCTTGCCTTCTCTTTATGGTTTATTTCTAGTTTGATGCCTTCATGGTCAGAAAAGATGGTTGGTATGATTTCAATCTTGGTGTATCTGTTGATGTTTGTCTTGTGCCCCAGTATATGATCGATCCTAGAGAATGATCCGTGTGCGCTTGAGAAAAATGTATACTCAGATTTTTTTGGGTTTAGTGTTCTATATATGTCTGTTAAGCCTAAGCACTCTAGATCCTTATTTAGAGCTTTAGTGTCTTTACTTATTTTTTGTCTTGTTGATCTATCCATTGTTGATAGTGGTGTGTTGAAGTCTCCCACTACGTATGTGTTTTCTCTGATGTCTGTTTTCAGAGATGCCAATAGTTGTCTGATATATTTTGGTGCTCCTTCGTTTGGTGAATATATGTTAATGAGTGTTATTTCTTCTTGAAGTATTATCCCCTTGATCATAATGTAATGACCACTGGGGTCTCTTTTTATCTTTTTAAGTTTGAAATCTGTTTTATCTGATATGAGTATAGCTGTTCCTGCCTTCTTTTTGGTCCATTTGCTTGTAGAATTGTTTTCCATCCTTTAACTTTGAGTCTATTTTTATCTTTTGCAGCTAAATGTGTTTCCTGGAGACAGCAAAAGGTTGGGTTTTGTTTCTTAATCTAGGCTGCAACTCTGTGTCTTTTTATTGGAGAGTTTAGTCCATTTACATTTAGAGTTAGTATTGATATGTTAGCATCTGTATTTGCCATTGTGTTTGTCTTTCCTTTGATTTTATTTATTTATTCTTTTAATAACTTTCTTTGGCCTTCTTTTGTTGTTATTCGTCCCTCTGAGGTTCTGGCTTTAGGACTCCTTGTAGTATTTTTTGGAGTGGGGGTTTAGTCGCAATGAAATTCCGGAGTTTCTGTTTGTCTGGGAAGGTCCATATTCTTTCTTCAAAGAGGAAGGAGAGCTTTGTGGGATAGAGTATTCTTGGTTGGCATCTGTTTTCTTGGAGTCTGTTGACTATGTCCCTCCACTCTCTCCTTGCCCGTAGTGTTTCTTCAGAGAAGTCTGATGTCAGTCTGATTGGTTTCCCTTTGAATGTTATCTGTTTCTTCCCTCTTGTTAGTTTCATTATTTTTCCTTTGTCTTGGATTCTTGGGAGCTTTACTATTATGTGTCTTGCTGTATTTTTCCTTTCGTCATGGAAGTTTGGTGTTCTTCTTGCTTCTTGTATATCAATTTTCAGATCCTTCTTAGCGTTTGGGAAGTTCTCTTCAATTATATCCATGAATATTTCTCTGTTCCTACATCTCTCTCCTCTCCTTCTGGGATTCCTATAACTCTTATATTTCCTTTCCTCATGGAGTCAGATAGTTCCCGAAGTCTTTCTTCGGTCTTTTTCCTTCGTACTTCTCCTTCCTTTTCTGTTTTAGTTCTTTTTATTTCTGTGTCTTCAAGAGTACTTATTCGTTCTTCCATTTCATCTATTCTGCTTTCACTGCTTTTCCCAGAGTTCTTTAGCGTCTCCATTAATTCTTTGATCTCCTGCATTTCTTTTACTTCCCTCTTTAGGGACTCAATTTCATTCTTCTGGTCATTAATTATTTTCCCCTTATCATTGTTTTCCTTTATGACTTCTGTCAGTTTTTTAATCACAGCAATTTTAAATTCTCTATCTGGAAGGCTCAGAAGTTCTTCCAAGTTACTGTCGTTGCAATCTGGTAGATGGTTTTCTTTTTGTGGTGTGCTATTTTGCTGAGGATTTGCTGGGTTGCATGTTGTTTTTCTACTCCCTACTGCCTGTTTTCTAATTTGCCGTATTCCTTGTGACACTGTGTTGCTGGTACTGGCCGGCATCTTGGGCGACCTTCCAGCTCACCACTGGCTCCTCTGGGGAACTTCTGCTGGGTTCACAAGTCTCCAGCAAAGACAGGTCCCTGCTCTGTCTCCTCGGTGAGCCTTCTGCTGGGTTCACACAGTCTCCAGCAAGAAGGGTCCCTGCTGCAAAATGTCTGCTCACTTTTTTTTTGTCAATAATGATGAGGTTGGGACGCCTCACTTTATTGTTATTAATCAATTTTAAAAATAGAGGTATAATTGGCATATAATGTATTAGTTTCAGGAGTAAGACATAATGATTCAATGTTGGTGTGTATATTGCAAAATGACCACCAAAAGTCCAGTTAACATCCATCATCATACATGGTTGCACTTTTTCCCCTTGTTTTTCAAGTTTTTCTTGATCCCAACTTTCAAGATTTATTCTCGCAACAACTTTGAAATATGCACTACAGTGTGATCACCATGACCTACTCATTTTGTAATTGAAGTTTGTACCTTTTGACCCCCTTCTCCCATTTTGCCCATCTGTTACCCCATTTTTGGCAACCACCAACTATTTTATGTACCTGTGAGCTCATTTAAAAGTTTTGTTTTTAGATTTCATATATAAGTGAGATCATCCAGTATGTGTCTTTTTGAGTCTGACTTATTTCACTTAGCATAAGTTTCTCAAGGTCCATTTATTTTGTTGCAACTGGCAAGATTTTATACTTTTTCATGATTGACTAATATTGCACATATATAAATATATATTATATCTGCTTTATTCCTTTGTCCATTGATGGACACTTAAGTTGTTTGCATATCTTGACTATTGTGTATAGTTCTACAGTAAACTTGGGGTGCATATACCTTTTTGAGTTAGTGTTTGGGTTTTTGTTTTTTTTTTTTGCATAAATACCTGGAAGTAGAATTGCTGGATTGTTTGTTAGTCTTCAGTCCTAATGCCTGAGTATTACCTACCCAGAGGGGACTGTGTTTCTGTGCCATTCTATATCACCGTGTAATTTGGGGGATTTATATTTTGCTTTGAAAATTTATTTACTAACTGATAACTTGAAAAGCATTATTTCTGTACTTTTCATATTTTATTATGCAAATAATTTGAGAAGTGACATCAAAATACATCTGTTGGTGGTATGAGTCGCTTTGAGGCAGATATTTCTAATTTATAACCTAATATTTGTATTTTTTTCTTAACTTTCCTGTTCTAAGATAAAAGATCAGAAGATGACTCAAGATTCAGGAAACAGTTGTTTTCAAAATTATATTTCATGTTTATCTTACGGGTTATACTTAACTTCAAATTCATTAAATTACATAGGTTAAATATGTATAGCTTTTTGTATGTCAATCATACCTCAGTAAAGTCATTTGAAAAGTTTTATCTCATGGAATAAAGATAAATATTTTTTTTTTTTAAGATTTATTTATTTATACAAGCACTGGGTACAGTCAGAAGCGCGGAAGGGTAAGAGAATTTACCAGAGACAGAGCAGGGAACAGAACAGGCAGACTGATGAAATACACTGCTGAGGGGAGCAGTGGGCGTGGCAGGAGAGGTCTGCATGCCATGTGGGACCCTCGCCGGTGGCCAGGGATCGAATCAGTGCTGCAGAGGCTGCGGGCAGCTCTGCAGCCCAGTGCTCAACTGCTGCCCTACCGGGGAGGCCCAAAGATAAATATTTCTTTATTTTGTCAGATTATCTTTGATGACTGAGCCAGGATAATTGATGGAAGGAGGGAGTCTTTTTTTCAATGAGAAAAACTACACATTAGTGCTTTATCCTCAGTAGGCTTTCCTTAGCGCTAATGTGATTTGGTGGTAAACTCTTCATTTTATTTTGAGAGTTTTGTCCTGTGAAAATCATGTATTGATGGAAAAAGGTTCTGATCTCTGCTTGAGTGTAGCTTGCCCTAAAGAGGGACATTATGACATCTTTTCAATAAACTTTGAGCAAAGCTTGCCAAGTTTTTAAGAAAATACAATGGGCTGGGGGCCAAACCCAAATCCTCTGTTCTGGTGGAAAATGAAACTGTTCTTTATTTGATTAGAAAAATAACAGGAAGCATAGAGGTACTGCTTTAACATTCTAAAGAATATTATTTTTGGTGGTTAGTTGGTTTAAAGGCAAGGGAAATGCGTTCCTACCTTTGTACACTTGCCATCAATGGAGAAGACAGACACCAACTTGGATCAAGATTGCATAACATATCATAAAACTATACAGAATTATTCTGCAACAAAGTAAAATCTGTAAGTTTTATTCCATTCACGCTACTGCATCTAGGACTCAGCCTGACATATATTCATGCAGTTGACTGTCAATAAATATATTTTGAATGAGTGGTGGTTAAGTCTCTTCCCTAACAGATAACTAGCAGTTAATATCTGAGCCAGAAGTTGATGCCAAATCTAGTTTTCTATTCCATTATACTGTTGTGTAGAAGCTTTTGGGCTGTAGAACTAAGGTAAATGTTTTAGGTCAGAGATATTTTCTTATTTTCTTGTTATATTTATTTTTGGGAACGTTTGTTCCTCGATGAAGTTGTTTGAAAGTGGTTATTGGATCCTTAGCATTTTTCTGACATACTTTGTAGATCAGGTCAGTGGCTACACTCCAACAACAAGCAGGATTGCCAAGTGCAGTACTTGGTTAGAAGTCAGTTTTGACTGGGAGCCAAATTCAGTTATGAGTGTTCTCAGCACTGTTTCCTAAAACTAGAAATGAGTGTGGGATCAGCAGGTGGGCAGAGCGGGTGATGGTGAATGACATGTTGTCTCATGCCCTGAAAATAAGGAAGACCCTGGGAAGATTTGTATGTGCCTGTTCATTACTTCCTATACAGATTCTGTTACATACACCAAGAGTACTTTCCTGAGAAACAAGTGTAAGCTCCATCTAGAAGAGAAATCTAGAGAGCCCACATTCTAGTAACAGTCCTTCTGTTCATCTATGTTTATACCGTGAGTTATAATTTAACAAAATCAGATGAGGTAGTACAATTACTTAGGATATTTCTGTTACTGCTATGATTACCTGCAATTTTGGGGAAAGATATTTTTGTCTGGGGCAATCTTGTTGGAAAGGGTGAGTAGATGTTGTGTATCAAAGACCATAATAATCATAAACAACTATATCAAGTTGCTTTTTTATCCATATATTCTTTTCTAAAATATTTTCTGGCAGTGGAATATAGTGAATAGAGCTGATTATCATATAGGGAGCACATAAGAGAACAGAGAGTTAGTGGGATGAGGAAGGCAGACACATGTTATCGGGAAATTGAATAATAAAAATAGACATTTGGATAATTGCAACAGATGGACTTGACATGAAACAGAACAGTGCCAATGTAGAGACTGCTGCATTTTTTACAAACAGTAGATAGGACTGTGTTTATCCAAAATATTCCACTTATGTGTAGACAGACACAAGTGCACCAAAATTCATTTTTTCAATACTTTACTTTCAGTGACTTGATTTGTATTTGAAAATAAACATTGCTATTGAAAATAGGATGTGACTACATATATATGGCAATTTTTACAAGAATTGGTAAGTTCACAGAAGATTGTCTGCTTTCAAAATGTTTGTGTCTATAAATATATAGTAAAATTTATGTGTTCATATGTGTTCTTATGACTTCAGTGGCAGGTGGTTTCTGTGCCTAAATTCAGGGTATCCCCCTGAGTTCTGTGACCCTGTCAGTGGAATTAGTCTTATTATTGCAAAGCCTGTTTGTCTTCACCCACTGTTTTTATGTGTTCTTGACCATGTCCCTGCTTTGAATGGGGCCATGTATTTACCTTCATTTTCTGTTTAATTTCTTCTAATTCCAGGTCTGGCTTGGAGCCATTCTGTCTCATCTCTGCTACAGAGCAACTTATGAATCTGCAGCATTGTTCAGTCCTTATTCTTTGGTGGGTCACTATGAATGGTCAACTTAGCAGCTAAGGTTTTTGAAGGTCTCCAATAATGCTTTACTTAACCACAGTGAAACTGGAGCTTGCTTACCACTGGATGTTCTCAAACATACTTGTATGTCTTATGTATGACCAGAAAACCTACAGGGAGAGGTGAACAGTATAGACATAAACGAAGAGCCCTGTCCGTTCCCATGTACCCTATGGTTAGTCTTCACACCTCTTCTGATTTTTCCAATTGTGTCATTGCTGAGAAAGGATTCAGCGACCATGAAAACATCACCATTACATGTGTTTCTCTTCTAATGAAAGTTGGTTTCAGGAGAGGATGAAGGGTGATTAGGAAAGACTATGCTTACTATGATGACTCCTTATCTGCATTGCTTCAGGGACAAGGTTGTAGACTAATGGTTCCTACTGTCCTCTTTTCCCCATATCAAAGAAACATGGCAATGTTGGACCCTCAAGATCAGCCTGATGAAATAGGTGTCCAACTCCAGAAATGAAGTCAAGCTTTAGTAAGTGTGGCTGGGCTTTTTGATGAGTGTGATCCTCTCTCTTATCATTCCAGTTTGTCACACTGGGGATATGTTTACAAATATTTCAGATCTTTCATTCATTAATCCATGCAACAGAACAGATTAGGCATCTATTATAGATCTAGCATCATGCTTCCTCCACTTTCATAGAGCTTACATTCTAGTTGGAAAGACAATAAAAGATATGATATGTTAACTGCTGGAAAGGAAGGAAATAGCTAAAATAGAAGACAGATTTACAAAGTAAGCCTGCATTAGGTGAGGTCATCAGGAAAGAATTTCCAGAGATTAAAAAATTAAGGATGAGAAAGGATGCAATCTGTCTGTGAGTCTATGGAAGAACAATTCAGATGGAGAAAAATAGCATTTATAGAGAACCTGCTGTAACCAGTGTAGTGCAGGGTATTCAAAATATTGATGATAACCGGATGGTAGAGCATGACGGTGGTGGAAAGGAGTAATACAAGATGGTATTAGAGGAGGAAAAGGTGTTAAATCATACAAATCCTGTTGTCTATGGGAAGGAATTCATTTTTATTTTTTCAAAAATATTTATACAAGAACTGGAGTACAGGCCAGAAGTGTGGTAGGGTGAGAGGATTCACCAGTGACAGAGTAGGGAACAGAACAGGCAGACTGACTGAAACACTGCTGAGGGGAGCAGTGGGTGAGACAGGAGAGGTCTGCTGTGCCATGTGGGTATCTCTGCAGCAGGCGGGAATCGAACCTGCACTGCAGAGACTGCTGACAGCTTCACAGGTTGCACTGCGCTCAACCACCTACACTGCCAGGAAGGCCCTATGGGAAGGAATTTAGTTCCCTGTAAAAATTAGAGTGTCTTAAAGAGAAAATTTTTTTACATTGTTTATCATTTTTAAACAATATTTATTATTCATTTTGCAAAACTTTGTATTTTCTTAAATTGAGGTAAACTTGGTGTACTTCATTTTTTTTGTGTTTTAGAAGTTCAGGATCTCCCCTGAAATGGCAATTTTAAAGATTATTTTTGTTGAATGTGGAGAAGTGATTGGAGGGTACGAGGTGAAAGCAGAAGCATGACTTACATACTTGTGTTACAGTGCTTGCGCCAGTTATGATGGTGCCAGAAATGAGGTGGTGACCAGAAGGATGAAGGTTCAAAGAACAGTGATTCAAGATTTATTTTGATAATGGAATTTACTCACAGAAAAATTGGATCTACTGGGAAGTTTCTTGACTTGAGCAAATGACTGGATGGTGCTAACATTTACTGTCCCAGAGAAAATTGAAAGGGAAACAGATCTGGGAAGTTTGATGAAACTGCTAACAGCTCCCCAAATTCTAGTGGTTCCTATAGTAGGAAACCCTAGTCTTAATTTTCTCTATGGTCATCCCAAATGGAGATAATTGTTTTCCAGAATTTTTTGTAGCTAAGTCTGACCAGGTTATTATGTATTGGACAATGGAATGTGATAGTAACATGTGAAACTACTTGTGAAATGTTCATAAGGGGAATAGATTCTGATTTCCTTTGTTACTTTCTACTTGTTGAAATATGTATAGAGTGGTTGGACCTGGAGCCGCCATCTTGGGCAATGAGGTGGAAATCAGCTGTTAAGTGTGTTGGAGCATCAAGATAAAGGGTGTCAGGACAAAAGCTCTGAGTTACTTCTCTACAAGTTTTATTGACATAAGAAAGGAATTATATTCAGTCTTGTTAATGCAACTTCTGTTTGGAATTTTGTCATTCAGATATGACTTTCAAACCACTAATAAGCAAGAGCACTAAACTTGAGAGAGATCTCAGACTTCCATATGGAGATATCAGGTGTACTCCTGGATATGCAAGTCTGGACCTCAGAGGAAACATACATGGTAGAGACAAGGCTGTGAGACCTATCATACAGTGATCATATTCAACTCATGGGAACCAATGAGTTAAGTTAGGGAGAGAAGGAAAGAGGCCTCAGTAATGACCCCTTGGTAATACCAACAATTCAAGGTGAGCTGGAGGAAGAAGGATTGGCTGCTAAGACAGGATACCTCAAATGTGGGAGAAAAGTTAGGTAAGAGTTATATCTCCAAATAAAGGGAGGGTTTAAAAAAATAAGGAACTCATCAACTCTTTTGAATTCTTCTGAGATATCAATTACAATGAGGAGGGAGACATGTCTGCTTGATCTGGCAATATATTGAGCACTAGTGAGCCTAACAACGGTAATATCTGTTGAGAAATAGATTCAAGATTGACTTGAGGGAGGAGGTTGGAATCAGGAGGCTTCTGGAAATAACTTTATTGAGATATCTTGCCATAAGCTGCAGAAGTAAGTTGATAGATATGGTTTTGTATTGCTATTTTTAGTTTTGCTTACTTTTAGATGACAGACACTTAAGTGAGTTGTTGAAATAAGCAATCTAGTTTAAAGAGACATAGGTAGCTTCCAGCAAGAGGAGTCTAAGGCATTGATTAAAGGAAGGAATTCCATGTTCTGGGGCATTTATTGCCTCAGGACAGGAGAGAGGAAGGATATGAATTCAAGGATCGGAACATAGTTTTGTTGGTGGAAGTTGAGTGTATGGGTGTGTATTTACTTTCATTTTCATTTTCTTTTTTTTTTTTAAAGATTTATTTATTTATACAAGCACTGGGTACAGTCAGAAGCACAGGAGGGTGAGAGAATTCACCAGAGCCAGGGCAGGGAGCAGAAAAGGCAGACTGACGAAGTACAATGCTGAGGGGAGCAGCGGGCATGGCAGGAGAGGTCTGCGTGCCATGTGGGACCCTCACCGGTGGCCGGGGATCAAACCGGTGCTGCAGAGGCTGCGGGCAGCTTTGCAGCGCAGTGCTCAACGGCTGCGCCACCGGGGAGGCCCTACTTTCATTTTCTGAATGAAATATGAGGCAAGGAAAATCAGTTGTAAAGAGGATAAATGAAAGGGTTTTTATGGATAAGAAAATATATAAAATGTTCCTTGAGGTATGGGAAGAAAATTGTTAGAAAACAGCAGTATTAGTATTAAATAAAAGTTTGACACTTGTCATCATGAATATAAAGGAACTGTAACAGGGTGGTCCCCAGGAAAGGGGGAGGTTCCCTGCCCCACCCAAGGGAGGGTGGAGCTGAGCAGGAAGAGGAGAAGCTGCAGAAGAGACTGAGGAAGGAAGCAGGATGGAGCCAGAAGGAGACCTGGAGGAGGCACATGGAGCCTAGAGACACGTGAAGAAACTGTGCTTGTCTTTTGGTCGTGGACTGGGTGACACAGATGTGGGTGAGACCCGTGGGGAGGTGACAATGGCAGCTTTTATCTTGATGTTGATTTTGCTCTTTTCCTTCCGGACTTGTCCGGTTGTTTGTGACCCTTCTCTGTGGGTCCCCACTGGAAGATGCTTTAGACTTTTAGCAGGCTTTGGGGCTTTGCTCTGCGCCATTCCCATATGGATGGACTTTTACCCACGAGGGGATGGGTAACTTTGGGTGCTTCATCTAGAAACTAGATTATTTGCCTTACCTGTGTTGTTTCCTAGTTTAATTAAAGTTCCTTCCCATTAGAGTCTCATATGTTCTGTGTTGATGCGGCGGATGGCAGAACCCATTTAGTATAGGCAGGTTTGCGGGGTTTGGGCTGCCCCTCTCCCTGTCCTATAACAGATTACCAGAGAAACCAAAAATCACATTTGCGCTTATGGTAGCCAGTGCCATAGGGAAGCCTAATTTCCCCATGGGGCTGACTAACCACGGATGGCTCTGTCCTAAATCACGTTGGACGCCAAATCTGTTATAGGACAGGGAGAGGGGCAGCCCAAACCCCGCAAACCTGCCTATACTAAATGGGTTCTGCCATCCGCCGCATCAACACAGAACATATGAGACTCTAATGGGAAGGAACTTTAATTAAACTAGGAAACAACACAGGTAAGGCAAATAATCTAGTTTCTAGATGAAGCACCCAAAGTTACCCATCCCCTCGTGGGTAAAAGTCCATCCATATGGGAATGGCGCAGAGCAAAGCCCCAAAGCCTGCTAAAAGTCTAAAGCATCTTCCAGTGGGGACCCACAGAGAAGGGTCACAAACAACCGGACAAGTCCGGAAGGAAAAGAGCAAAATCAACATCAAGATAAAAGCTGCCATTGTCACCTCCCCACGGGTCTCACCCACATCTGTGTCACCCAGTCCACGACCAAAAGACAAGCACAGTTTCTTCACGTGTCTCTAGGCTCCATGTGCCTCCTCCAGGTCTCCTTCTGGCTCCATCCTGCTTCCTTCCTCAGTCTCTTCTGCAGCTTCTGAACCTCTTCCTGCTCAGCTCCACCCTCCCTTGGGTGGGGCAGGGAACCTCCCCCTTTCCTGGGGACCACCCTGTTACAGAACCACAGTCAACAGGGTGATGGTGGTGGTTGTTGGTATGTGTGTAGCTATATTATCTATCCATCCATCTAGACATCTATATTTACATGTAGGCTGATAATGGGTTTCAGCAAATAACCTATGGTTATTCCCATGGAGTGTCCAAGAGAGATTGAAGGGCATAAGGTCAATGGCATTATAAAGGAGTGATTACAATGATGAACCAAGGAAAGAGACTGGATAAGGAGTGGAGTTATTAACCCGGTGGACCTCATGGCATTGGGAATGCCACAGTGGCCCATGGATGGAAGGTTTCAGGTGTCAGTGGTAGGGGTGTACTCAGGCAGGTGAGCTGGAGTGATCAGAAAGTAGATGCTGAGGGGCCTTCCTGGTGGCACAAGGGGTTGACACACAACCTATGGAACTGTCTGCAACCACTGCAGCATGAGTTCGATCCCCAGCCAGGGAGCTGCGCACATGGCACAGCAGACCTCTCCTGACTCACCCGCTGCTCCCCTCAGCAGTGGATTTCAGTTGATCCGCCTGTTCTATTCCCTACTCTATCTCTGGTGAATCCTCTCACCCCCCACACCTCTGGCCTGTACCCTAGTTCTTGTATGCATAAATAAATAAATCTTTAGGAAAAAAAAAAGAAAGTAAGTGCTGAAAATCTGGTTTTCTGAAGTGGTAAAAGCCTGTTAGGATAAGGTCCAGAGTGGAGTGGAGGTTTGAGAGAAAGAAGATGAACAGAAGTGTAAGATGTTAACACTGAGAATGTTGGCAAGAAGCTGGGGGGATGAGGAAGACTGAGTCAGGACATGAAGGTTTTAATCATTGAGGGATGTCCAGGAGATGAACTGGGAAGGGGGAGTGGTAGGACCAAGTGGACCATGTAGCAGAAAGAATGAATCCTGGGCTCAGTGGGAAGCGGGGAGTGGGGAGGAGAAAGCCTGGGCAGCTGACTGGGCACCTAAATCTCCTGAACTGCATCTGCAGAGCAGGTAATGAAAACCAGCTCCTTCCAGTCAGTAGCAGAGGACCCCAAGGGAGGCTCTGGTTTCAGTCAGAGAAAATGGGTAAAGGAGACATTCCGCAAATATTTCAAGGTAGAAGAAAGATTACCACTCACAGACAGGAAGGCGGAGAGCAGGGCACATGGAAAGTGTTGCAGGAAAAGGTTAATTGGGAATTATATCAGGGAAAGCCAAGGCATTCCATTCTCTCTCACAGTGCTGTCCACCTGGTTGTGGAATTCATTAGAAAATGAACTTCCCCACCCTCCCTGGAAAATGAATGCAGAGCGATTGCCATCGTACACCAAAACGAATACTTCTGTGAACAACTATGTCCATAGAGAGCTTTTATTTATTTATTTTTTTTTTTTTCATTTTTTGCTGTCTCATCGCTGTGTTTATTTTTTTAAATAATAAATTTTATTTTTATATTCCACATACAATTGCAACCCCCCCATTCTGACCCCAATCCCTCCCCTCCCGCCCCCCACCCCCCAAAAAGTGTCTCTGGTTCATAGTTGTTTGTTGATTCTGATTTTCACTTTCTTATAGTTATTCATTTTCCTGGTCCCTTATTTAAGTTTTCTAGATTCCTGCTATGAGTGAGACCATCCGGTATTTTTCTTTTTCTTTCTGGCTTATTTCGCTGAGCATGATCCCTTCCAGCACCATCCATGTTGCTGCAAATGGCATGTGTTTATCTTTTTTGAATGCTGGGTAATATTCCATGGTGTATATGTACCACATCTTCTTGATCCAGTCATCTATTTTTGGGCATTTGGGCTGTTTCCAAAGCTTAGCTATTGTAAACAGTGCTGCTATAAACATAGGGGTGCAGGTGCTCTTTGGAATTGATGTTTCTGTGTCCTTTGGGTAAATACCTAGGAGTGGATTTCCTGGATCCTATGGAAGCTCTATGTTTAGAAGGTCCAGAAATCTCCACACAGCTCCATAGAGAGCTTTTAAATAACTGTCACACAAAACTTTTGTCAGCCGTGCCCAGTGCCTCAGTTTCCCTAGTTGGAGAATGGAGTCAGCTGAAATACTGGTCCTCAGCAATGGGACAGATGGCATCAGAAGGGCTGATTAAGCCACTTGTCACATAAATGCTTCAGAACATAATGGGAAGGACCGAGTAGCTAACGCTGGTTTATTATCACTCCACTTGCCATAACAATGCATTATTTTTTTAATGGCCTGATCAACATTAATGTTTGAATCAACACTTTGTAATTACATTTCTTTTGGTGAAGCAAAGCAGTCAATTTTTTTTTTAATGAACAGAGTAGCGGAGGCTAAGTTTTTGATTTTTAAAATTAAAGACAGATTTTTCCCCCCAGCATTTTCTTTCGTCAATAGCTACAGTCTCATATCACACTGTGTTTGTGCTATGTATCTGTCATTAGATAGGGATAGTAAATTAAAGCTCAAATTAAATGTGCTCATTATAATATCATTTTCACACTTTCCCCATAGCTTTGTAAAGTAATCTAAGGGAGGAAATTAGTACTGACACAGCCCAACAAGGAAAATTACCAGATTTGTGGGTAAAGTGCAGAGAGGCGTCTGAAGGAGTTGGTATCTATGTTCCTTTAAACTTATTTACTCCATTAGAAGAAGTCACTTTCTCAACAGATACAAAGAACTAAGGTCACTTTACTTAGGATTAGTGGATAGGCATTTTGTAAAGATGCAAAAGATTTTGAATCTGTTTTCACTCATGTTCTCCGCTCATACCACAAATAAGATGTCACATAAACCATTCTATTTAAAAAAGTTATTTACCTGCTATCCATCCTCTTTTATCTCTGGCAACTACTATTTTGTTCTCTGCATGTAAGAGTTTGTATTGTGTTTTGTTTAAGCCTTTGTTTTGTTTCTTTGTATTTCACATATAAGGGAAATTATATGGTATTTGTCTTTCTCTGTCTGACTTATTTCACTAAGTATAATAAGCTTGAGGTCAATCTGTGTTGTCACAAGTGACAAGATTTCATCTTTTTTTTTTTTCCAACAGCTGAGAATATTCTACTGGGTGAAGGGGATCATTACCTGGCAGTGGATGGAAACTAGACTTGGTGGGAATCATGATGTAGTGTGTATACAGATGCTGAAATACAATTGTGTATGCTTGAAGCTTATATAATACAAATATTACAAGCCAATGTTACTTCAACAAAAAAATTTTAAGGAGTAGTTCTTTGACTTGCAAAGAGTTATAGAAAATTAGTCACAATATCAGAATCAGAGTCAGGATTTGAGTCAGTGCTGGTTGTCTGTCTAAAGTTTGTGGATTTTTTTCTGCCACAACAAAATAGATCCTGTGCTGTGAACTGCACAATTTTACATCTCTGGATCTTGATATTTTAAACTCTGCCTGAGACAGTCTTCCCTCTGTCTGGTGAATTTCTATTTTTATACATCTTGGTTCTAAGCATGTCTCAAATGTCATTTTTTTTTTCCATAGGAGCTTCCCTTCTTTTCTTGCTCATCTTGGCAGCTACATGCTGACTTTTTGGAGCTGTGAACTGTGCTTGGGTTATCCTGTGGGTTCTGCAATTATCACATTAACCAGCTGTTACTTGAGACTGAGTGCGTGCTCTCTCTCTCTCTCTTCCTCACACACATACACAGTTCTGTTTTGCCTTAAAATATGAATCGTCACATGAAAACCCCAAACTCAGCATTTGATTTAGGAGTAGTCATGATTAGAAATAAAAGAATTATCCTACAGGTGAAACCACAATACAACGAATAATTTGATTCTGTTGACTGTGGAACCTCAAGGAAGCTTTTTTGGGGGTAAAAATATTGGAGAGAAACCACAATTTCACATCTATGATACTTAGATAAAAGAAGAATAAGCACATTTGGAACCAAAATTTTACCTTGCAAAGGGATATGAAATGGGATTTTCAGGACGTCATAGACATGAAAATAATTTTACAAGTTCCTGATTCTACCCTTAATCATGTGGGTAACTGAGATTTGTGATCCTTTACATCATCTTTACAAATAACTTCTTAAAAACATTTATTTTGGCTCTTTCACTTACTGTGTGATCATTTTTCAGATGAACCAACAAAGTTTCAGTTACTTCAAATGACACTTATGTGTCAGGATAGAAAATGACCCATTCCTTTGTCCCCAACTCAAAAGAATTACAAATTATTGCCAGTCAAGCTCCTGTGCCTCCCCCATTAGTGATTTAATATTCATGAATATTAAATTTGTAAATTTCAGGATACTACCACTTGCTTTTAACCTAAATCTTAAGAGAGTTGAATGAAGCACATTTTGGTAACGATACAGCTAATGAGTCCATGAAAAACCCTTGGAACCTGCTTTATTTCTTTTGAGAGAGATTTGAGAATGGAGCTTATATGTACAGCACATGTATCATGCCACACGGTTGAATCAGAGCTTTAATGAAAAGAATTTAGCAGTAACACCATCCTATTGTGATGGGGACTTGCAGCGAATGCTGCTGCAAATGAGGGGAGAAAGAGAGTTTGATGTCTACACTTCAAAATAAATTTAGAGCAATCTCAAAGGAAGACTCTCCTGTGATGACCTGCTGTCTTTTGTGCTATAATGCTATTTTTTTCCCTTTTTTTTAAATTACATATATTTTTTACATCATTTTTCATTTTTTGCACGATGCATGCATTTTCATCTTGGTTATAGTCCCCATAAAATTCCAACCCCCCCACCTTGTTTTGACTCTACTCCCTTCTCCCCCAACCCCTGTAGTGTGTCTCTGCTATTTGAGGATGCTGTTTTTTTATTGCAAAGAGTCAATCCAAATCTGATCAACATAGCTTTCTCAAGAGGATGTGGGTACGCTTGCTTATGCTTTTTTCTTTGGAACTGTTCTGTTTATCTTTAACTTTAAACTGTCTCAGGGTAATTAGTTTGATTTGATGCCTTCACAGAAAGTAATCCTCAAAACTCTTAATTGAGTAAAAAACTGATAACAGAGAAAAGGGGAAGATAATGAAAATTGCTCTTAATTTTCTCATTTTTAAAGAGGACCAAATGATAAATTTTACTCATAAAATTTTTATCTCTGTGTAGAATAGGAATATGGAAATACACAAGCAAACAAAAATCCCCAGTAACAATAATACTCAAAGATTCCATGGTTTACGTACCCCCTACAGTGCCATCATAGAACTTAAGAGCTTATTTTGTATGAACAAGCATGTTACAGTCACAGTTTATGAAAATTTATGCAAAACTTAGAAATAAAGCCAAGAGAACAGAGTATGCATTTTTAACATCATTAGCTTAACTTTTAGAAGCATTTTTCCTTGTGCTTATTCTTGCCACATCAATTGTTCAATCAGTGTCTTGGATGTATGTCTGATAAGAGGTAAAGACATTAATTTGTGAATTTACTATAATTAAGCTGATTTTTTTCAATAATAGAACTTTTTTCATATCATACCCAACAAAATTTCTTTAAAAAAACATCCTTTTGTTATTATTACTCACAAAATGTCTGTGGTGTTGGCTTTGGCGAAGTCAGTACTTTATACGAGCAGATTTACCCCTGTCCCTTCAACTCTGGGAGTTGTCAAGTGCACCTCCAGCGGGCTGGCCAGTCTTTAAAGATGGAAACCACTCTCTTCAGTGGTCAGAGTCCAGGGCTCTCATTGGAGTTCTGTGTGACTTTGCACAGTCACTTTGGTGAATGGGGACAGAAGAGGAATGACGAGATTGTCCTCATCCTATTAACCACGACAGAATTTAAGTGATTTTTCTATTTGCAGTCTGGATTAGGTATTCTGTAGAGAAGATTTCGATAGAAAAATAGAGTTTGATAAATGTTGACCTAACACTTGACATGTACAAGCTGAAATGAGGGCAGAGGGCTAGGAAGAGATAGCTAGATCTTTATCTATATCTGCATCTACAAATCTAGGAGCTTTTTCTCTCTGACTCTCTCTCCCTCTGCCTTTCCCCTTCCTGCAGTATCTCGGCATGCGGGTTGTGCATTTTTATATCCCTTTATAAGCCAGTATATGGCAGACTCGGAGCAGATATTTATTTGTATACTTGTTCATTGTCTATTCATCTTCACCTGCCTCCCTTTTCATCTCTGCTTTTTTCTTCTTATCTTGCTTACTATCCTCCTACCCTTCCTTCCTTCCTTGATTATGGTCACTAAATATTGGATAAACACTTGGCTTGCCACACAGGGCACTGAGATCTAGTTTAAAAGGACAGATGTAAACAAATAAATCACAAGACAATGTGGTGAGTGCTGTAACAAAAATTGTGACCAGGTGACCAGATTACTGTAAGATAAGCAGTTACCTTTTTCCTTCTGAGTCATAGTTAAACATCGAACTGTGCAATCAGATTTACTTTCAAGTCTTTTCTCAACCAGTCATTAGCTATGTGACCTTGGTAAGTTCTGAATGTGGATTGCTTCATAATTCTTAGAGAAGGGAGATGCAATCAGACAAGCTCTACCTCTCCGTCCTACTTATAAATCCATGAAATGTCTATCTACCTAGAGGGTAAAAGCCATTTTCCTATCCTCACTGCGTTCTAACAATAAACATGTGGATTTCCCCCTCACACCAACCAATTCCCCAGTGCTCTGCACACCAACCAGTGCCCCACAGTTCATTTGTGACACTAACAGGGGCCAGTGCAGACACCACAGGTTAAGGGCTCAGTGTTACAGACTATTCCCACTTAGACACCAGCCACAGACCCCAGGTTATCCCTGTATCTGACCCACCAGCTCTAAGTTGGGCTTCCAACACCCCCACATCAGGTTCCATAATTTGCTACATAGGCTCACAGAACTCAGGAAAACACTGACATTGACTTTCATTATTATAAAGAATATAAAAAAGAATACAGAGGAAGAGGTACATAGGGCAGGGTCCTGAAGTGTCGCAGACACAAAGATTTCTGTTCTCTTAGAGCGAGAGTGCATCACCCACTGGCATGTGGATAGATTCATTCACCCAGAAGTTCCCTGAACCTCCTGGTTTAGGGCTTTTGTGGACACCTCATGACTTAGGCACAACTGATTATTTTTTGTTTGTTTGTTTTAAAGATTTATTTATTTATCCAAGAGCTGGGGTACAGGCCAGAGGCTTGGGACGGTGAGAGGAATCCCCAGAGGCAGAGTGGGGAGCAGAACAGACAGACGACCAAAAACACTGCTGAGGGGAGCAGTGGGCCAGACAGGAGAGGTCTGCTGAACCATGTGGGTATCTCCCTGGCCAGCTGGGAATCGTACCTGCACTGAGGAGGCTGCAGACAGCTTCACAGCACTACGCTCAACCTGCTGTGCCACTGGGGAGGCCCAGGCACAACTGATTATTAACTTTCCTCTCCTCAAAGGATGGGACTGGGCCTGAAAGTTCCAAGCTTCCCATCATGAGTCTTCCTGGTGACCAGCTCCCACCTAGGCGCCCCACCAAGAGTTGCCTTATTGGAAAAAAAATGTTTCTATTACCAGGAACTTCCAAGTGATTTAGAAGCTCTGTATGAAATGCTCCTCTTGATGCTATCACTCAGGAATTACAAGGATTTTAGGAGCTCTGTATCAGGAACTAGAGTCAAAGACTAAATAATAGAACAAAAGATGCTCCTGGCACCCCTGTCACTCAGGAAATTGCAAGAGTTTTAAGAACTCTGTCTGGAACTGAGGACAGAGACTATATATATATATATCTTGATATTTCTCATCCTAGTCTCACTATGGAGCTCTAATAGCAAAATCATCATATCTTTCAGAACATTTATATTTGGTGTTGTATTTATAGAGAACTGCTTCTTCAAGAAGCCATGCCAGTAGGGAAAAAGAAAACTTACTACATATGCATCAGTGCTCAAAAATGTTTTTTGACCATGAAATATAGTCAGATTTGTCTTTTATGTTATGGCCCTCATCATATATACACATATATTCATATGCAATCGGAGCAAAAATTTCACACAGCTACACTTCTTTTTTATTAAAGATTTATTTATTCACACATACAAAAATTAGGGTACAGGCCAGAGGTGGGGAGGGTGGGACAATTCACCAGAGACAGAGCGGGGAACAGAACAGGCAGACTGACTGAAACACACTGCTGAGGGGAGCAGCGGGTGAGATAGGAGAGGTCTGCTGCGCCATGTGGGTCAGCTCCCTGGTCGGGGATCACACTCATGCTGCAGTGGCTGTGGATAGCTTCATAGTGCTGTGACTTAACTCCTCGCACCACCAGGGAGGCCCCCTACACTATTCTTAAAATATGTAATGTTCTCTGACATTTTCTACACTATTCTATTTCATTTACTTTCAAAATATAATTCTGATTATAATTCACTAAGTTGATTTTATAACCCACCAATCAGTCACAATGCACAATTTGGAAAACATCAGCACCACTGTATCCACAGGGCACCTGCTGTCAGAGCAACTAAGAAATGCATTTCCATCAGGCATAGGGGGATTAAAAAGGGCTTCTCACAGGACTTCATCTCCCCTCCTTTCTGGAGGATGTCTACAGTAGTGAAGAGTTTGATGTGTTTTCTGCAGCATACTGCAAAGCAAGTTCCCCAAAAGTCCTTGTAATGAGACAGAGTGTGAATAAGTGCTCGAATGAATCCAAGCAAGGAAGGCTCAGAAATAGCTCTGAAGTACACATGCCATGTTTAATTCCTATGATTTAAAATTAATTCCCAATTTGGAACAAAGACAATTTCAATTTTCTGTCCACAGAAGGCATATGAAGTCATCAACGCTTGTCAAATGTTTATAGAGGGCCTCTAAAATTCTCAGAAGTGTATTTCTTTTCACTTACAGGAATGACCATATTACTTGTCGATTATTCATCTATAACCTTGCATGTCAAGGGCGACTAAAGTGTTAAATCTGGAACATGAAGGCTAAGAACAATAGCAGTCATGTTGCTAACGCTAATAACACTAATAGCTGATATTTCTTGAGTGCAGCTTCCATTTTGGAATCCTCTCTGGTGAACTGGAGTTACTACTCAACTGTGCAATATAACTTTCCTGTGCTTAGTTGTTCCACTCACACATTGGATTGTTTCACATTTAATAATTTTTCTGTAAATGATGCTTGAAGTAATCTGGTGGGAAAAGCTGAGATACTGACTGAAATACTTTAATAGTAAAACTTATCCTAGGTGAAATAATGAACCAATTTTAACAGCCCCTTTGTGGCAAGTTTAACTTTTTCTGCCTCACATGGGGTTTTGAGATGTTTTGTTTTATTTTTATGTCTTTATTATGGTTTAGGAGACTGGATTGGTTTTCAATAATTGCTGCCCCTCCTTCACATTCAGGCTCTCCCTCTCCCTGCAGCCTCCTTTTCTCTGTCCTTCCCCATGCCTGAAGGTCACAGTGTTTTGTATAAAATTTCTCTTTAAAGAGGCTGGAAGGGATCATGCTCAGCAAAATAAGCCAGAAAGAAAAAGAAAAATACCGGATGGTCTCACTCATAGCAGGAATCTAGAAAACTTAAATAAGGGACCAGGAAAATGAATATAAGAAAGTGAAAATCAAAATCAACAAACAACTATGAACCAGAGACACTCTATGGGGGCTAGGGGGGCGGGAGGGGAGGGATTGGGGTCAAAATAAGGGGGTTGCAATTGTATGGGGAATATAAAAATAAAATTTATTATTAAAAAAAAATAAAGAGGCTAGAATGAAAGAAACATCATGGAGACCGTTTTAGTTCCTTGCCAGCTAGAATGAGTGCTCCTTTCTGGAAATCTGTTCCTATGTTCAAAGTGTTTTCAGTGCAGACCTCTGGTGGCAGCCGCTGGGCCTCCAGGGCCAAGATCCACCAAGCCCACGTCCCCCAGGTGGAGGAATCCTGTTTTGTATGAGTGATGGCACAGAAATACAGTTTTCAGTGAGCAACATCTGAGAGAAGCCGGTGGGGCTGAAGTAAAAGGGCTGAGATGGGGAAAAAGGACAGAGGAAGGCTTGTGGCTGCTTGGCTGAGGAGGGAGAATGAACTAAGAGCATTCTGAGTTCCTTGCTGTGACTGCTGTCATCCACCTCCCTGTCTTGCTGTCTCCTGTGTTCCACATTCCTATTTATTTATTTATATTTTAAATCATTGTTTGTTTTTAAACAATGTTTGCTTTTTTCCTCCCCACCCCTCAGGTGTAGTCCCCATAGAATTTCCTCCACCAATGCCCCCGTGCGCCATCACCTCAATCCCCTGGGCTCCTCCCTCCCTCCCTCTGACCCCTCTTCCTCCTTCTCCCCTGCAGGATGTCTCTATAATTGTCTGTTTTTGTTTTGTTGTGTTTTGTATTGTTACTATTTTTTCACCCCTGATGTCTTATTTGGTTCCCCTATATTCCTGCTATAAGTGAAACCATCCGATATTTTTCTTTTTCCATCTGACTTATTTCACTGAGCATAATTCCTTCTAGCTCCATCCATGTGGCTGCAAATGGCATGAGTTTGTCTTTTTGATTGCTGAATAGTATTCCGTTGTGTATAGACACCACATCTTTATTCTCAGTGCTTTTGTGTGAGCCTGTCCTTTTAGGGAAGCTGTAAGGTGGAAAGGTCACAGCCAGGGCCTGGTGTCCAGGCGCATTGCTGATAGTCTGGACTCACAGAGCAAGTAAAATTTACCCCAGAGACTCCTTCTTCCTGACCTGGACCACAACTTTGAAAGTCTCACCTCTTTTCTGAACAAATTAGGTGACTCTAAACCAAAATCTCTAAACCTAAGTTTCTCAATCTGTAATAATTTGAGTGCAGCGGCTAAGAATAGTGATCTGCATCAAGTTTTTCAGATTTGAAATTTAAGCATATTTGAACACTCAAGTCTATGCTTACCTTGTCAAGGGCAGATTTCTGCAGGACTCCATGAGAGAAAACTTTTCCACACACCAATGGAAAGATCTTGCCAGACTCTCGACTTTTTTTTTTTTCAAATGAAATTTTGTCGATTTTCCATTTGTTTATAGAACTACTTAATTTTGGGAGTGCATTTTCACTCCTTGATATGCATATATGCTTCTGTCATCCACCAGCAGAGTCCTAGCACCCTCACACCCTCAGATTGACCCCTCTACTCACGGATCCTGCCCCTCCTCCTCCCACTCTGGTAATCACCATAGTTTAAAATCTATTTTTTCTTTCATTTTTCTTTTTCTTCTTTTTAATGTCACATGCAATGTAGCAATAAGCATCTTTATGTGTTTGCTTTGGATATATGCATTTTTATTACATATTTAGGTCCCAAAAGTAGTATTGCTTAGTTTAAAAATATACCTATTTAAAACTTTAATAACAATTCCAGGTCCTATTCCCCAATTTGTAGCAACTCATACTCAAATAAACAAAGTCTGAGAATGACTTATCCTCATTTGCTCCGAGTGTTACTGTTTTTAAACTTTTTGCAAATCTAATAAAAGAGGTTATTATTTTTTTAATTTGTAATCATTATTCCTCTAAAATTGGAGTAAGAACACTTACTTGATGTCTCCCCTCAACTAATGTTTGAGAGCACAACGTGATAATGTTGTGCTATAATGTTGTAGAGAAGGTGTCCAGAACTCATTCATCTTACATAACTGAAACTCTCTACTCGCTGCCATCTGCCATCTCTCCCTCCTCCCAACCCCTGCCGACCATGTGTGTGCTCTGATTTTTGTGAGTTTGGCTAGACATCTTGTATAAGTAGAATCATGTAGAATTTGTTCTTCTGTGACTGGCTTATCTCACTTAGCATAATGTCCTTCAAGTTTATCCAGCTTATTGCATATGGCAGGATTCCCTTATCTTTTTACAGCTGAATGATATTCTATACGTTTTTTTTTTAAACTTAATCTGTTCATCCATCAGTGGGCATTTAGGTTGCTTCCATGTCTTGACTATTCTGAATAAAACTGCTATGAACAGGTATCTTTTTGAGTACTGATTTCAGCTCTTTTGTATGTGTACTTGAAGTGGTATTGCTGGATCATATGGCAGCTCTACTTCTAATTTTTTTAAAGCTTTATTTATTCATGCATACAAGAGCTGGGGTACAGGCCAGAGGTGTGGGGGGGTGAAAGGATTCACCAGAGATGGAGTGGGAACAGAACAGGCAGACTGACCGAAGTACACAGCTGAGGGGCTCAGTGGGCGAGTCAGGAGAGGTCTGCTGCGCTATGTGGGTTGCTCCCCGGCTGGCTGGGGAATCGAACTCATGTTGCAGAGGCTGCAGACAGCTTCACAGGTTGCGTCTCAACCCCTTGCACCACCAGGGAGGCCCTCTACTTCTAATTTTTGAAGATCCTTCATACTGTTTTTCATAGTGCTTATATCATTTTGCATACCCACCAGCAATATACAAAGGTTCAGATTCTTCCACAACTTCACAAACACCTGCTATTTTATTTTTTTGGGACTGGATAACTTTAATGGTGAACTATACCAAATATTTTAGAAAATAATTAATGTCAGTCTTTCTTAAACTCTTCCAGAAAGTTGAAGAAGAGGGAACATTCCACACTCATTTTGTGAGACTGGCATTATTCCAACACCAAAGATAGAAAAGACACCCCAAGAAAATAAAACTATATGCTAATATTCCTGATGAACATCAAGGCAGAAATTCTTATCAAAATACTGGCAAAATAAATTAAGCAGCACATTAAAAGGATCATACACTGTGATAAAATAGGATTTATCCTTGGTATGTAAGGGTGGTTCAATGTATGCTAACCACTTTAATGTGATATGCTACGTTAGCAGAATAAAGTATAAAACTCACATGATCATTTCAATAGATGCAAAAAAAAGCACTTGACAAAAATCCAACATCCATTTATGACAAAATATCTCCAAATAGTGGATGTAGAAGGAATGTACATCAACATAATAAAGGCCATACTTGACAGGTGCACAGCTAACATTATACTCAATGGTGGAAAATTGAAAGCTTTTCCTCTAAGATCAAAAGTAAGGTAAAGGTGCCACTTCTGTTCAGTATAGTACTGGAAGACTCATTTTAAAATGCTGGTCCAGAGGCATATTTCTAGATGGCAAGGTTTGCAGGCTGTAAAAGCTATTATGAGAAAATTTAGCATTGGGAAGAATCCAACACATGGAAAAGTCAAACTCAAGAGAAGTGGAGGGAAATAGAAGAATAGGACTCCAAATTCTATTCAAGCAGTGCCTGAAACCCACCATGTTCATGGATTTCTGCTTACATGAGTCAATAAATTCTCTTTATTGTTCTACAAATTTGCATGATGTTTTCTCTTACATTTTGTTGCAAAATCATCCTAAATTACTTAGTTACCATGAAGAAGTATTATTCTATCTTTTTGACTGAAAATAAAACCATTTTAATGACAGCATTTTAGACACATTAAAATAAAACAATAAAGTATAACCCGTGTTCTAGTAATAATCTAAGATTTACTACAGTTGACTGAATTCAGCAAGCATTAGGAGAACATGCTATTTATTCTTTTTTGGCTTAAACAACATAGAGCTTCTTATAGATTAGGGACAGAAAAACAGTCTATTTTCACTTTTCATGACATAATGCCAGACTCCATGAGAATCACGTCGTAACACCAGAAGTGTGATACAGAGTACTGTCTTTCTATCATTGCCTATTTCATTAAAGCATATTTAGGATTAATATTCACAGATTATAAAGATGATCCTCTACCATAATAAAATTTGGCCCAGCCAGTCTCTTTTACCTTTTTTATTTTTAATTGTGTTCCATAGAGGCCTTAATCATAGATTCTAAGCTAAAGTACAGAGACCCTATTAAACCTAAGCCATTTGACATTAGATACATTGCTTTTTTAAAGACTTTTTTTTACATCATTTTTCATTTTTAAACAATGTTTGCTCTCCCTCTCCCTCCTCTTCTCCTGCATTGTGTCTCTGATTTATAATTGTCTGTCTGTTTTTGTTTTGTTGTGTTTTGTATTGTTATTATTTTTTCCTCCTGATGTCTTATTTGGTTCCCTTATATTCCTGCTATAAGTGAAACCATCCAGTATTTTTCTTTTTCCTTCTGGCTTATTTCACTGAGTATAATTCCTTCTAGTTCCATCCCTGTTGCTGTGAATGGTGTGAGTTTATCTTTTTTTGATTGCTGAATAGTATTCCATTGTGTATATATACCACATCTTCTTGATCCAGTCATCCATTTTTGGGCATTTGGGTTGTTTCCAGGTTTTACCTATTATAAATACTGCTGCAATAAACATAGGGGTACAGGTATTTTTTTGAATCAGTGTTTTTGTGTCCTTTGGGTAGATTCCTAGGAGTGGAATTGCCAGGTCATATGGTAATTCCATTTTTAGTAGACTGAGGAAACTCCAGACAGCTTTCCTCAGTGACTGGGCCAGTTTGCACCCCCAGCTGGACACGTCATAATCAAACTGTAGAAAGCCAAAAGTAGAGACTATTGAAAACAACAAAAGAGAAATGACTCATCACGCACAGGGGATTATGAATAATTTTCATCAAAAACCAGGAAGGCCAGAAAGTAGTGAGGTAACACATTTAAAGTGCTAAAAGTAAAAGACTATCATCCAAGATTTTATATCCAGCAAGACTGTATTTCAAAAAATGGAGACATTAAGATAGCCACAGAAAACAAAAACTAAAAGAATTGAAGCTAACACCTGCTCTATCAGAAAAGTAATTTTGTGATTTAGCCATGACATTTTAATATAAAATTATATTTTAAAAGTCACATTTTTCTTGCCTATGACAATATAATTGAATTTAATGACAAAGAAGCATAGGAAGGCAGTATTCTTCAAAGTTACTGAGGTTGAAAATCATACTGTGATTTTACAATTGCAATGTGTGTTAATGAGAACATACATGAAGGATGTGAGGAGTATTGCTAATAAGGTGTACTACTAAGAATAACTGAAAAGTGACAACTATGAATAAAATGGAGATGAGATCAATAAGAATAAGCAGCAGTTTCTTAAAAGACATTGCTAGAAATGCAGCTGGAAGAAGGAAGCATATAACTAAGAGGAATAAGATGTGGAGAGGGAGTATATGTGTGAGATGAAAGTCAGAGAAAAATAAAAAGAAAAAGAATTCTGAAGCTGGGCTCCAACTGTGATCGTGAGTAAAGGAAAAATAATTTGGAAGCACAGCACAGAGAATTGGAGGGAAAATGACAGTTTGAGAATGAGAAAGCAAACTGGAGACTGAGCTCAGCTCAGCAGTGTGTATTGTTACAACAGAAATCTCCAACAACCTGGGAATATAACTCAATGGCGACAAGGGAAATTTCCAAATTATATTTGACCACCGGTTACAAATTAAATAAGTGACTTCTTGGGCATCGGTATTTAGTCTGCCCAATTTGTAGCAGTTGTATCCATATTTACATATTTAATTGTATGGCCAAACCACTATTAATATTATTAATGTTTTTAGTGTTAATCAAGGATACTACTGAGGAAGCAAAATAAGATAGCTTGAATTTTCTAGAGTGTTGTGAATTTAGAAAGTAAGAGCTCTCAATAACTTTCCTACTTTTCATTTTCAGAAATTTTCTTAATGCCTTCTGTGCAAAGGCACATTTACTTCACAACTTACAATTGTGTTTGTTGATTTGATTGTTTACCTGCTATTTCAAAACAACAGTACATTGGAATATTTGAGTTCAGATACACTTCCCTATTATGATGCAATCTGATATTTTGTAGGATAATTATAATTAAAACATTCCATTGAATGCACAATAATATGATTTAGTCACAGCAGTGGCTTATATTTTTTGAGATGTCTGCTGTTTAAATATATACACAGTAAAAGAACAACTTATGGCATAAAATTCATCTAGAGGGCTTTTAGACAGTATTTTTATCAGTTGAATTTATATAAAGTGTTATTCTCCTGTAGTGACCTCTTTAACTAGAAGATTTTCATTACTGCCTTATTTTTGAAATAATGTTTAATATAGACATTTTCCTATCTATTGGCTCTGCTATCAAAGACTATAACATCTCTTAAGTGGTAGGAAACAGAGAGTAAAGTTTTTCGTTGGCTGTCTTTTGTACTTCATCAAAAATCAAAAAAGAATGGATGTGTAGGTCATCTTGGGGCAAAATTGTGAAGCTAATGACCAATTTGTTTCTCTATACTTGTGGCTCATATCTATTTTTTACTAGAAATGGGAATCTTGATCTCTTGAAGAAAAAAATGTAACTGCCATGCATTTAGATATATTCAAATATTGTATTTTTTATTATACAATCTCACATACATTTTGTTGTCATTTAATAACATTGTGAAGGACACTAAAACATACCAGGTAATGTAAAGATGTGTCATTTTACCTGGATGGGAGACTCAACATTTTAAAGATATATTGTTTCTAAATTAATGTGTAATTTTATTGTGGTCCCAATACGGCATCATTTAATAGATTTTTAAATACAATTTGACAGGCTGTTTCTCTATAAGGACAGCCATTGGTATAAATTGATTCTATTAAGATAACCAGCATATAAAAAATAGTCTAACAGAGTTAAATATAAATGACAACACAGGAATGTATTATAGGCATTATCCTTTGGAATAACAAAAATATAACATCTAGAATTGTACAAAGAAACATTCAAATATTTAAGGAGACTCGTAATGATCCAATAAAAATCAATAAGGAAATACCCAAATTTGGCCTCCCCAGTGGTGCAGCGGGTTGAGCGCAGTGCTTGAAGCTATCTGCCGCCACTGCAGCACGAGTTCGATCCCAGGGCAGGGAGCTACCCCCATGGCACAGCAGACTTCTCCTGTGTCGCCTGCTGCTCCCCTCAGCAGTGTATTTCAGTCAATCTGCCTGTTCTGTTTCCCACTCTGTCTCTGGTGAATCCTCTCACCCTCCCCCGCCTCTGGCCTGTCTCCCAGCTGTTGTGTAAAAATAAATAAATCTTTTTTTTAAAAAAAGGAAATACCAAGGGCCTCTCCGGTGGTGCAGTGGTTGAGCGCTGGGCTGCGAGGCTGCCAGCAGCCTCTGCAGGGCCGGTTCAATCGCCCGCCACCGGGCGAGGGTCCCACATGGCTCACAGACCTCTCCTGCCGCCCGCTGCTCCCCTCAGCAGTGTACCTCGTCAGTCTGCCTGTTCTGTTCCTCGTTCTGGCTCTGGTGAATTCTCTCACCCTCCCGTGCTTCTGACTGTACCCAGTGCTTGTATAAATAAATAAATAAATCTTAAAAAAAAAAAAAAGAAATACCAGAATTCTCCTTCCTGCCTTCCTGCCTTCCATATATATATATTTCACATTGTTCATTTTTTTTTTTTTACAATCTATACTTTCTCCTCTCAGTTACAGTCCCCCTGAAGTTCCCACCACAAATTCACCCGTGAACCATCACCATAGTCTCTTGTGCTTGTCTCACCCCTGTTTGCATCCTCTTCCCTTCTCTCCTGCTGCAGAATATCTCTGGTTTATAGTTGCTTGTTGATTTTGATTTTCACTTTATGAAACACCAAGATTCTGTAAATATACAGATTTCAATGTATTTCATCATAAAATTAGTAGATTTTTTTTTTTTGCTAAATAGAATGATAAACATTTCTTCTGTCAAGAATAAGTAAACATGTGTAGCAGATATCTTGAGTCCTAGTGGGGGTGTCTTTGATATCACCACTATAAAGGGGAATTTGCTCGTTATTTACTAAGTTTTAAGCATGCATAAATATGTTTTATGACACTGCCATTCCCTTTGTTATAACATTAAGCTATATGTTCATCAGAAGGACATCAGAAAGGGGGAACAACCATATAGTTATGGCTAGGAAGAGTTATAGAACATGACATTCTGTCATAAGCTGATTTGCAAGATATATTATGATATGAAAAAAGCAAGCTGAAAATACATACAAAGTAGTGTATTAAAATACAAAAATAAGCTGTATCATCACAGGACACTGTGTGCATTCATCAATGCTACAGAATGCGTGGTAGGGCCCACATTCATTGTGGAGACCAGGGCTGGGGGTGGTGGAAAAGAACTGATTTGGTTTACTTGTCTTGGTTTAAATATTGTCATGGAAAGTTATTAAGATACTAGCTGTATAATGAGCTAATTTATTAAGATATTAGCTGTGTAATTTAATTTATTACTAAAGGAATTCTAAACTGTCAAGTCCAGAATCAGAAAGACATATCCTTGAATAAGGCTTATTAAAAGATAGGGCATATCTGTTTTAGATAAATGTAAAATCGTTCTTTTGCTTTGGTGAAGTAGTTTGCTGAAGTAGAATGCCATTTGAAGTTTAGAAGACGGAATTGAAGATTTTTAAAGATAAAATTTCTAATTACAGACCTGACATACCTTAGGATAATTCTTGGCTCTCTATCAAATCAATAAGGAAACGCCCTTCCTTTGTGTTGTATGTATTAAGTATTGATTTGCACAACCTCCTTTTAAACTCTTATCTAGTCCCTATTGTAAGGCTCCAGATCCGGAAATCTGGCATTAGATGAAACTTGCTAAGAGACGATAGAAAAAAATGTTATATGTGGAATGAAGTACATTTGTCAACGTACCTGTGACATGTTCACAAAGTGGTTGTTTCTCTTCACAAACTTTAAGGTTCTCTTGTTGCTCAAAGGAAATGAAAGGAAGGAGGAGGAGGAAGAGAAAAGGAGAAAGGAAAGCATTTACATCTTTCTTTTGTGGAAAAGAACCATTTGTAGTCCTTGGTTCTTATGGATGAAGGCTGAATACACATCAGAACATATAATTTGACAGGTTGTCTTTTAAGTTTGTATTTTGAGGGAAAGAATAAGACACAACTTTTGAAAGTTTCCCTGTAATCATTCATTCGCTCAATTCATTCTTTGTTTATATGTTGGGTGCCTATCTGTACATACTGCCCTCGGTGGTGTTGGTATAATTGGGGCTACATAGGCACAGCCCTGTCCTTGTGCAGGTTAACTTATGTATCACAGTTAGATATAAACAAAAATATAAAAATACAATAATTGTGAGATTACAGTGAGATTTACGGATGGAGAATTCGGAGAGATAAAAGTTCAGTTGTAGGGAAGAATTATGGAGGGGAAACACTCCAAGCAGAGGGAATAGAATATACAAATGTCCTGAGGGAGGGGAGAAGATTTTGATATGTGCAAGGAATCAAAACAAGTGTAGTGTACTAACACTATGACCATTGAAGTTTAGAAAATTGAATTGACCTGGGATGGAGTAGAATCCAGTAAAAGAACTCAGAGAAATAGCCTGAACCCATATAATGCAAAAAACAAAAGACCATGATAGAAAAATGAATTTAAGTACAGTAGAAACCATTGAGGAATTTGTCACCATGGTCCAGTTTGGTTTGTAGGAGTACTCTATTTCCTAACTATTGACAGTGAAAATATTAAAAAAAAAAACTCTCAATTATATGTAATAGTCCCCCAAAAGTCTATTATTCCATGCACCACAGCATGTTTAACACATTTTCTTACTGAACTAACATTGTCCTTATTCACATATATAATTGGCATTCTTAGAAATAGCTATTTTTTAGTGAAATGATTTTTTAACTTATGGTAAGATCACTTAACATGCTATCTACCCTCTGGACATATTTTAAAGTTTTTGACACAGTCGTGTTTACTATAGTGTTGTATAACAGATTTATAGAGCTTTTTCATTTTGTATACCTGAAGACTAATACCCCTTGACCAGCAACTCCCCACTTGCTCTTCTCTTAGCCTCTGATCACCACCATTTCACTCTCTGTTTTTAAGAGTGTGACTGTTAGATACCTTGTAAGTGGAATCATGCAAGATGTATCCTCTGGTTTATTTCTTTTATCATAATATCTTCTAGGTTTGTGCATGCTGTGCAAATGGCAGGATTTCCTTCTTTTTTAAGGCTGAATAATATTCCATTATTCCATTGTGTATGTGTATATACATCATACTTTCTTTATTCACCCATTGATTAGTTTTAGGTTGCTTCTAAATCTTGCCTATTGTGATTAACGGGGCCATGGATATGGGAATGAAGATATGTCCTCAAGCTCCTGATTTCAGCTCTTTTAGAAGATCGCCAGATCACTTGGCAGTCCTTGTTGGAAAAATTTTGAAGATCCTTCATACTATTTCCCATAGTGACTGCACAATTTTACCTTTCTCTCAGCAGTGTGTAGGGGGTCCAATTTCTCCACATCCCAACCAACTTCTCTCTCTCTCTCCCTCTCATAACAGCCATCTTAATAGGTGTGAGGTGATATATCACTGTGGTTTTGAATTGTATTTTCATGCTGATTATTGATGTTGAGCATCTTTTCATATACCTGTTGGTTTTAGCCATCTTTCTGTCTTTTTGGGAGACATAGCTATTCAAGTTCTTTGTCCATTTTTAAAGCTTGTTTATTTATTGATTAATCAATTGCTGTTTTGCTCTTTAAATATATTAGAAGTTAACCCCTTATCAGATATATGGTTGCCAAATATTTTCTCCCATTCTAATAGTTGCCCTTGCACTCACTTGATTATTTCCTTTGTCATGCATAGACTTTTTTTTATAGACTTTGATATAGTCTTATTTGCCTATTTTTGCTTTTAAAATGCTAGTTGTATATGTAATTAAGGCCATTGTCATTTAAGTGAAAGAATGTGATTACCACACTGTGTGGTGCAGGGTAAAGGATATAGACATATTATGAAAGATGATTCTAAGAATCTGTTTGACTCTGAATACGTAAATCATGTCAGTGTGTGGGCCTCCCCGGTGGCGCAGCGGTTGAGCGCTGGGTTGTGAAGCTGCCCGCGGCCTCTGCGGCGCCGGTTCGATCCCCGGCTGCTCCCCGGCCACCAGAGGAGGGTCCCACACGGCGTGCAGACCTCTCCTGCCGCCCGCTGCTCCCCTCAGCAGTGTACTTCGGTCCTTCTGCCTGCTCTGCTCCCCGCTCTGGCTCTGGTGAATTCTCTCACTCTCCCGCGCTTCTAACTGTACCCAGTGCTTGTATAAACAAAACAAACAAACAACCCAGCAAACAAATAAATAAAGCATGCCTCTATTAAAAAAAAAAATCATGACAGTGTGGAAAAAATGCAAAAAAAGGGAAAATATTTTATCTAAATATTTTTCTAGAGGAGATTTTTGATATATCAGCCCAAGAGAAGAATTATTAGGTAAAGCAGAAGTAAGTGAAACATATTTTGTTACTTTTATGTGAGTTTGGGGCAGCTAACCTCTTAGGAAAGAGAGAAAATCTTCCAATAGTGTTTTTGTCTCTGTGTGACTGTTGAGATTAAACTTTGTTCAATCTGGAACATGTGTCCTCAGATTATCAAATGACATAGGTTTTTTTCCCCTCAGTATTAATTTCCACAGTGGTGATTGCAATATTCAATAAATGTATAACAAGACAAGACACTCCATTAGAGAAAACAATTCTATTCTCTATTGATGGATAAACAGTTTAGCATGAGATTGTTTGATAGTTTCTGCCTTAAACTATTTGGTCTCTCAAGACAGAGGTATTTTTTAGAGCCAGTCCTTGCACCATGTCATTGTAATGACACCGTAAAACAGTTCTTTTTATACTTTGCAATAAAACAGTGTGACATCTTAAATCTGAGTTGCTTTACTTTTTAAAGGGTGAAGAATGCATGATTCCTTTCCATCTGCCTCCCTCTAGTAAGGCAATCATCAGGTACAAAGAAGGAAGCCCAGGGGAAACACATTGTCACTCTATAAATATGTTCAAGGCAACCATATAGATGGAGGGGGAATTGTTCACCGTCTGAGAAGATAAGAAGACAAGGTGACAATAACCTAGAATTATTCAAAGATAAAAGTTGAGGTTTTTCAATAGGTAAAGATAACAGAATGGAGGACACTCCCCGCACAAACACACACTCCACTGGGTCACAGGTGGTTAGCAGAATCGCCAACAGAAAAGTCTGGATCAGCCCTTGTAAAAATAACAAGACTCTGTTCTGAAAGTTGGGGTCAGGTCCTGTTATTGGTGGATCAAGTGGGGTGGGATAAAGGGGAGAAGGAGACTAAGGAGAGAAACATGTACGGGGTAGGTTTCTGGAAAATGTATTCAACTGTAGGTCTCTAAAATAACAGTTGTCCATTTCGCTTTAAAACTTCAATTTCTGGCCCTCTCTGGTGGCTCAATGGGTTAAGACGCAACCTATGGGGCCTCCCCGGTGGCGCAGCGGTTGAGCGCTGGGTTGCGAAGCTGCCCGCAGCCTCTGCAGCACTGGTTCGATCCCTGGCTGCTCCCCGGCCACTGGGCGAGGGTCCCACATGGTGTGCAGACCTCTCCTGCCACCCGCTGCTCCCCTCAGCAGTGTACTTCGTCACTCTCTCTGTTCTACTCTCCGCTCTGGCTCTGGTGAATTCTCTCACCCTCCCGCACCTCTGACTGTACCTAGTGCTTGTATAAATAAATAAATAAAAATCTTTTTTTTTTTTTTTTCTTAAAAAAGATGCAACCTATGAATCTATCCACAACCACTGCAGCACAAGTTCGATCCCCGGTCAGGGAGCTACCCACATGGCTCAGCTGACCTCTCCTGTCTCGCCTGCTGCTCCCCTCAGCAGTGTGCTTCAGTCCTTCTGCCTGTTCTGCTCCCCACTCTGTCTCTGGTGAATCCTCTCACTCCCCACACCTCTGGTCTGTACCCCAGTTCTTGTATGCATAAATAAATAAATCTTTAAAAAAACCCTTCAATTTCTATAACTAACAAATGCAGAGAAACAAGAAGTCCCTCTACTTCCAGTTACCTCTCTCCTTCCTGAAATGAAGCAAATGAACACAAATGAAACAACTTATACTCAGATGAGAGTCTGACTTTAGTATTGCTTGCACATGTTCTGGTAAGAATTACAATTTTAATGAACATCTTTGTGTCGTGCAGGGTCAACTCCATTTTGCTCTGAGTCAAAGTAACCAAACTCGAATTTATTGAAAAGCTCTGAGCCCATGGAAGTGTTTGATGGCATTAGATTTTTCAGAGAAAATTTATTGTTTCTAATACAAGGTTCAATCTTCTTGATGATTAGACTTGGATTTTGGGTAATGGTGACACTAACATTTATTATGGCTGTCTTAGTCTGTTGTGATGGCATAGCAAAATACCACGGTCTGGGGGGGCTCATAAACAGAATTGTATTTCTCACAGTTCTGCAGGCTGAAAGGCTCACATTGGGATGCCAGCATCATTGTGTGAGGTGTCTGGGTGAGACATTGTGTGAAGTGACTTCTCGCATCCTTACATGGTGAAAGGAACTAAGGACCTTTTTTGGGGAGGTCTCTCTCTTTTTTAAAGCTTTATTTCTATTTATTTATGCATACAAGAACCAAGGTTTAGTCCAGACGTTGGGGGAGAGGGTGAGAGGAGACAGAGACAGAGTGGGGAGCAAAACAGGCAGACTGACTGAAATACACTGCTAAGGGGAGCAGTGGGCAAGACAGGAGAGGTCTGCTGTGCCACGTGAGTCACCTCCCTGGCTGGGGGCTGAACTTGTGCTGCAGTGGCTTCTGATAGCTTCATTGTGCTGAGACCTAACCCCTGCGCCACAAGGGATGCCCTGGGGGTTTCTTTATAAGGGTTTCACTCACATGACTAATTATCTCCCAAAGACCCTGCCTCCTCACGATGTCTTGTTGGGCTTTGGATTTTATTTATTTATTTTTCCCCAATTTTTTTTTAAAAGATTTATTTATTTATTTATTTATTTATTTATTTATTTATTTATTTATTTATACAAGCACTGGGTACAGTCAGAAGTGCAGGAGGGTGAGAGAATTCACCAGAGCCAGAGCGAGCCAGAGCGAGCCAGAGCGGGGAGCAGAGCAGGCAGAAAGACCGAAGTACACTGCTGAGGGGAGCAGCGGGTGGCAGGAGAGGTCTGCGCGCCATGTGGGACCCTCCTCTGGTGACCGGGGAGCAGCCGGGATCCAACCGGTGCTGCAGAGGCTGCGGGCAGCTTCGCAACCCAGCGCTCAACCACTGTGCCACTGGGGAGGCCAGGCTTTGGATTTTAACATTTGAATTCCAGAAAGCTGGGGGTGGTGGGTGAGATGGGACGGGGGAAGGAGAGGAACACAAACATCCAGACCACAGCAGTGACTGTCTCCTGATGCCATGGCCAACTTTTCCCTTGTGACCCACTCAGGCCATAATGAGAACCGGACTACTGATCGCTGCAGATAATCCACTGGCAAATGTCTTCTTCCCTGAATTCATATTTGAGCTGATATTCTCAGGATTTTCTACTAGCAGTGACATTTTGCAAATATTTGTTTAATATCTTGATGTACCTTTTTCTTCGGAGTCTTATGTACTTCTGTAAAACTTGCTCTCACTCCCTTTAACATGTATTTGCATAATGTAAACTGAAGCTGGGTTTCCTAAATGCATACTAATGGCACCCCACTTTGGCTTCTGTAATTCCTGAAGTGCAAAGCTGATGAGCACAGGAGCACAAACCCTGCCTGCCTGTTGCCCTCTTTGAAATTCCTAGTCCCTGGGCTAAGAAGCATTTTTGGTCTGAGTGGAAATCTTGACACATGCATGGCAGTTCAACAAAAAGTATATTTTATATCAACAATACAGCTCTTGAAAAGCTTTATGCCACCCTGGAGAAGAAAATGCTTCCTTAAATAGAAGGATGAAAGTGGTAATGGACAAAGTAATATAGATTAATGCAGGGAAATGTGCTTTTGGGTTCTTTTATGAAAAAATAGTGTGCTAGGCGGAAAGAGTTCTAAATTTTACTTCCAGAGGACCCAAACAAATGAAATCCTAGAAGTATATGGAGAGAGCCTACTAGCCAGATCACTAGAGAGGTATACTTATCACCTCTCCCCTTTATCCTATTACCTATTTCCAAGGAGTTTATTAGTAATTAAATTTATTTATTTTCTTACATCGTTGTTCATTTCTGTACACTATTTGATTACCAAGGAGTTTCATTTGCTTTTGCGTAGGACCGGTGATGCATAGACTTTGGTGCTCAGAAAGACAGCAGAGAACTCCACTACATTTCATGGAGCCTCTGGGGGTTAATTTCCCCCCAGAATATATCTTAGACTATTATGGGGTGAAAGGAAGGAAGCAAGCAGGGCAAGGAGTTATCATGAGTGTCAGTGATGTGAAGTTTTTTTTTTATTATTATTAAAGATTTATTTATTTATTTATACAAGCACTGGGTACAGTCAGAAGCATGGGAGGGTGAGAGAATTCACCAGAGCCAGAGCGGGAAACAGAACAGGAAGACTGACGAAATACACTGCTGAGGGGAGCAGTGGTTGCGGCAGGAGAGGTCTGTCACACCATGCAGGACCCTCGCCAGTGGCTGGGGATTGTACCAGCGCTGCAGAGGCTGCAGGCAGCTTTGCAGCCCAGCACTCAACCGCTGCGCCACCAGGGGAGGCCCAGTGCTGTGAAGTATTAAGAAGGCTGAGGAAGAGAATTCTAGAGGCCAGTGGCTTTATAGACACACTTTCAAGCAAGTGTGTTTTCTGGAAAAACTAACTCCTGCTCTATTCAGAGCCACTCCCTGTGTAGTCTCATTGGTCTGCAAAGTGTGTTGATTCTCTTTCTGTGAAGTGTTGCAGTTCCAGAGACTTCAGCTCTTCCATGCCTCTTGGTTATCATTCCTTCATGCTTTTTGCTTTTTGCTGAAAAAAAAAAAAATAAAAAACTCTCTTAAAGCAATTCCTCTTGTTTCTCTGATTCTCTGTCTTGCTGATTCTGTCTAAGGTACTTGCTCATGCTCTTTCCTCTTTTCTCTTTCTCTCCTTCTTCCCTTGTCTAGCTCTCTTTTAAGCAGAAACCTAGTTACTTTTTTGAGAGGACTGGTTAACAAATGAGAATAAAGAAAGAACTGCATCTTGAGGTGGTGTGATGTTAAAGCTATTACGTGCATTTGGATGGAGTGTGTGTTTTAGAGAAGGAAGATGAATACAGACATATTTGGAAGAAATAGCATGAATCCACCAGAGACAGCTTCATGGAAGTGAAAGGCGTGTTCTGTTACACTGAATGTATTTTACTGATGGTTGTGCTTCAGATCTTTGTTATTGTTTAAATGTGTGCATTTCTATTCTCCAAAAGCCAGATCTTTTTCAAGCAGTTATTTTGCTGAAATATACGCTGTCTTTCTCTACTGTTCCAAGTTTAATGACCTGCATTTTTCAAGGCAGCCACCAGAGTCAAGGTGCAGAAGGTCCCAGAGTTGTTTCCTGTTTTCCTCATGATATTAACTACCCCATCCATGGGAGCAAACCTAGGCCTTACGAGCACAGTGCTTCATCAAGCTGCAAAATGTGGCCACATTTTAAAAAAGAGCTGGCCTATTAAGAGGACTTCAGTCAAATTTTATGAAGCTTTAAATAAATGGGTTTTATGGTTATTCTTGCAAAACTTATTCCTTCTGAGTTAACTCACAACTCAAAGTGATGCTTTCTCTCTTTTGTCACTCCAAGTTCTCTTAGCTCACAAACTACTCCCTGGGGATAAGCAACTCAGATGAAGACATAAGATAACTGTAACTTAATGGGACCCCAATGGCCTTTAAAAGTTAATGCTGCTAAAGCAATTAATGAAGCTTCTAAAGTAAGGGATGTAAGCCTGAGGATAATTTATGCATTGGGATGATCTGGCTCATTATTGGCGTTATTTAACATTCCCCAGACACTCAAGGAGATCATGGCTACCCATCCAAAAATAGGCCAAGAAAATATGTTTGACTCCTATCAATAGGAAGATATTCTTCAAATTAGAATGGCAAATGATCTCCAAATGGAACACAGCAACTATTTGGGGGAAGGATAGTTCTTTATCCAAATTCTTAAATCTTTATCCAAAGAATTTGGCTAATAAGATAGAATTTTCAACACATGTTGGAACTCTGGATGAAATGATGGGTCTAGGCAACAATCACAAGGAATCCTAAAATCATTAGGGGAAAAGCTTGATTGGAAATATTATAATGAGGACAGGCTAATATAATCTGAGTCCACTGGTAAATCAACACCATAAATGTAGGGCAGGCAAATATCATGAGTGTCAGTGATGTGAAGGATTAGCCAGTGCAAAATCCTTGAGCCTGATTATCTCAAGTTCTCCAGGATCTTCCTGCTAGTTTATGGGAAGAACAGAGGATAGAAGAAAGTCAATACATGCGTCATGAGGCAAGGAATCAGTCAAATGCAGAAAGTGGAACATTTGATAGCATATGGAATTAATAAAAACCAAGTGGCAATGTTATCAAATAAATGAGATTTAAGAGACAGGGCAACTTAATGCAATATGTAAGTGTTGCGAGATCATGATTCAAATAAGTCAAATAATTATGAACATTCATGATCTTAAGAAATTACTTTGTCAGCAGAGTGATTATTTAAAAATTCTTCTTAGAGACACATACTAATTTTTCTTGAAATGTTATGCAGGTATTTGCTTTAAAATATTCTGGTTAAAATATGTGTCAACAGATGAACTGAAACTTAATGAGTATGGCACTTAAATGAGTCTATATTAAGTGTTGAAACTTAAATGAGTGTGTAGGCTGGATGATGGGTGTGTGACGGTGGATTGCAGTATTTTCTCAATTGGTTATGCTTGAAGATTTGCACAGTAAAAGGAAACACAAAGATGGTAAGTGCAATAGTTGTATTTCTGTGATGAAGGACTAGAGATGGTAGCATAATCAGATCAAACCTGGATATTAGCTAGAACTTGTATAAAATTTTTAGACATTGTTCAGATAGATAAAACCACACAAAAAGAAGTGTTTCAATTTTGTGTTAAGTTAGCATTTTTGTAAATTGGTCTTAAACATTTCTCCTTGTGAATTTACCTATCCATGAGCTGTCCATTAGTGATAGATGTTGTCTTAATTTAACAAATGATGAGTTTTCTTGTTTCTGATGGTATTAATATTGTCAGAATGCCAAATTTTCTAATGTAGTTTTTTAGCAATGCTCAGGGGAAAATTTTTTTCTCCCATTCTTTGATAAGTGGTACTTTGCCACTTCTTTATGTAGTAAATAAATTTTAGATGTCCAGTAAGATTGATAATATTTATTATTTCTAATTATTTTGACAGTGTTTTCTCATGTTCTCAAATGTTATAGATACACACCACTGTGCTCTAGTTCAAGCAAACTATACAAAGTGTATGTTAGACAATTATATTGTATGTGATTGATTCTCATCTAGCACCTGACAAAACACCTTTGTGAAATTGGGGAAACTTGAAATAATAAGTAATACTTAATGATCTGCATGATTTTAAAGTTGCTGAAAAGCATGACAACTCGGATTTGTCAAGAATGCAGTCACAAGTGGTGTGCGTGTGTGTGTGTGTAGGGTCGACTCTATTACACAAACACACACATCTTATTCACAGTGTCCCCCTAAGATAATCTAATTCATACGGTGCCTGTCTTCCTTTCTCACTTGTTTTTATGTTTTCTCCACCTTCCCAATCCCCAGAACTCAGAACATTGTTATTGAAATGAGGACCTCTGCTACTGCTGAGACAGAATACAGACTTTTTTATGGATCATGCTGATGTCTCATCTTTTTACATACCTCTCTCTATCTCTAGATGGAATAGGTAAAGATATATCTAACATTTTGTTTTGGTAGGAACACTTAGCCTGAGATCTCTCTTCCTGTTCCATCCTTTGTAAGTAACCATATTTCTAGTAAATAGTATAGTTGGCAGTAGGTAGAATATACAGCAGATCTCTGGAACATCCTGAACTTGTCCTGGTTAGTACTGTCATAATTATATTTCCTTGGTGATCTGGGAACTGTCTTCTTGATGGTTCTTTCTCATTCCTTTTGTTGTGTACTTTTTTTTTTTTTTGGTGTAGCACAGGATCTGTCATACACATCTCTAGAGGAACCCTCACTTCTGTTCTGCTGCACCAAGTGCGAACTTAAGCTACTATGACTTATGTCCCAGTTGATTTTCTTCCCAACTTCTTGTTGCTTTTAATAAGACTTTTGTTTACATTCATTCCCTGTTGTACGTTAGACATATGAAGCGTCGGATAAACAGGGAAAATACAAGTATTAGTGTTTTGTGGATACCCTTGGTTTCTTTGGGTGGTTTCCATTGTAATGTTTTCCTGCTTTAATGAGACTCAGTGTTCATGGGAATAGGGCTGAGCATAAAAGGCAATGATGTGAACAGATTTGAAAGGCCAAACACTACGTGCAATTTACCTTCTGGGAATCTCTGGAACTTTGAAGGAAGCTGAGGCTCTCTATTGTATTTAAATATTGCAGGTCCCTGTGCAGAACTGAGATAGAGATACAAGGAGGGTTTCTGGTTCTGCTCATCAATTGTTTTATAGAAAATGTCCCATTATATGTTTTTTTTTGGGGGGGGGGTTTGCACATAGTTTATGTTTAAGGGTGATTGAAACCTCAAATTTCTAAGCCTTAAAATATAAACACCATCATTTTAACAGTGAAAAAATGTTAAAGCACAGGTTAGTAGAATCTCTGCTGATTATATGTTTATTAGCTTTTCATGTGGAAGAAATCTCGTTCACTTTAAACGAATTCGGTGTTTTAGAATAGGAAAAAACCAAAACTCAGATACTAGAGCTTAGGTAATTCCCAGGTGGGTGTAATTATTTGCTTAAAGTCCTGGCTCTTGGGAATTTTGGTCTTGGGATCAGCAGCATCAGCTTCATTTGAAAATTGTTAGAAATGCAAATTGTGTCCTACTCTGGACAAAAACTTGGTGGGGTCCAAAAATATGTTTTCAAAAGGCTGTTAGGAGATTCTTATGAAAGCAAAACTTAAGAACCACTGATTTAATGTATACTTTCCAAAAGAAATATCTTTAATTTTTAAAATTTTTTCTTAATACAATATAATCCTTTGAAATAATCCTTCAAGTCAGATAATCCTTTTTCTCATTTCAAGATTATTAATAGAAGCAATGAGGTTTTATAGTAGCTTGATAACTATGCTTCTTGGAGAAAAATAAAAAAAAAAGATGTTTTTTGTTGTTGTAACTATCACCTTTTATTGTATTGTTGACATTCAGCAGTATAAGTAGTCTGCTGCATAGCTTTAACACCTCTATATTTATAGGAAAATAAGATAGATGTATCTATAGCTCCTTTAGGATCCTGGGTTAATAATGAAGCAATAATTAGGTACAGCGTCTGAAGCTCAACTCAGCTTCAAATTTCAGGTCTTTCTACCAGGTATGAGAGTATGTCTAACATTCAATGCTATCCCAAGTATGCTGAAGATGCTCAGTGTGAGCTTTTATTATTCTGGTGCCCTTTAATATTATTCCAGAGAATGCAAACTTCCCTTTTGATACTTTTTTTTTTTAACTTTCATTTTTAATTGAGGTAACATTGATTTACAACACTGTATATAATTTAGGAGAATGGGATATATGTCAGATGTATGTTACCCCACCATACCCACCACCAAAGCACCCAGAGTCCTGTAGCATAGACCCTTGGGCCCTCTCTGTCTCTTCCTCTAGTATCCTCAATTCTGCAACCAAAACAAAAGCCATATTTGTTTTGGTTTAGTTTTGTCTGTTGCTTTGTTTTTTCTTCCCTCCGTGTTCCATATATGAGTGAAACCATTAAGTATTTGTCTTTTTTTCTGTTAACTTATTCCAGTTCCATCCATGTTGTCACATATGGCAAGAGTTCATCTGGTTTTAATAGGTGAGTAGTAATCCATGCATATAGACCAACCTTCCTAATCTACTGCTCTGTCCTGGGGCACTTAGGCTGTTTCCTAATTTAGCTATTTTAAATAGCACTGCAGTGAACGCAGGCATGTAGATATCCCTTCAGATTAGTCTTTTTATGTCCTTTGGGTAGCACCTAGGAGTAGAATTGCTGGGTTGTATATCTGCTTTAATATCTATTTTGTTTTTATAGAAAATCTTATTTTTAAATGATGCCCCATTGTTTTACACCACTGTTAATATTTTGACAGTATTTTTAGGATTTTGAGGCACCTCCGTATTGTTTTCCACAGAGGCTGGATCAGTCTACATTTCCACCAATAGCATCTTTTTCTCTACATCCTCGCCAGTATTTGTTGTTTCAGGTTTTTGATATGGGCCTTTCTGTGTTATATATTTTTTTCCAACTCAGTGTTTTATTTTTTTAATTTTATTTTTATATTCCCCATACAATTGCAACCCCCTTATTTTGACCCCAATCCCTCCACACCCCCCCCATAGTGTGTCTCTGGTTTATAGTTGTTTGTTGATTTTGATATTTTCTTTCTTATAGTTATTCTTCTTTTCTGGTCCCTTATTTAGGTTTTCTAGATTCCTGCTATGAGTGAGACCAGCCGGTATTTTTCTTTTTCTTTCTGGCTTATTTCGCAGAGCATGATCCCTTCCAGCTCCATCCATGTTGCTGCAAATTGCATGTGTTTATCTTTTTTGATTGCTGAGTAATATTCCATGGTATATATGTACCACATCTTCTTGATCCAGTCATCTGTTTTTGGGCATTTGGGTTGTTTCCAAAGCTTAGCTATTGTAAATAGTGCTGCTATAAACATAGGGGTGCAGGTGCTCTTTGGAATTGATGTTTCTGTGTCCTTTGGGTAAATACCTAGGAGTGGAATTGCTGGATCATATGGGAGCTCTATCTTTAGTAGGTTGAGGAATCTCTATGCAGCTTTCCATAGTGGTTGGACCAGTTTGCACTCCCACCAGCAGTGCAGGAGAGTTCCTTTTTCTCCACATCCTCGCCAACATTTGTTGTTGCTAGTTCTTTCTGTGGTTTTGATTTGCATTATTCTGATGGTAAGTGATGTTGAAAAATTTTCACATCAGGATTGGCCATCTGCATGTCTTCTTTGGAGAAGTGCCTATTTAGCTCTTCTGCCCATTTTTTGATTATTTTTTTTTTCTTTTTGTTGAATTGTATGAACTCTGTAGATCTTTGCTATCACCCGCTGTCAGATGTATGATGTGCAAATATTTTCTCTCATTCAGGAGAGTGTCTTCTTGTTTTAAACTCTCCTTTTATTTCATTGTGAAGCTTGACAAATTAAAAAAAAAAATGGAAAACTTCATTCAACAGCCCAGTTTCTCATGACTGTGTGTATAGTTTACAAATTCTAAAGAAAACATTAAAAATTAGCCATGTATTGAAAATAAATTTACTATGACTATGTTCAGTTAAACTCTCTATCCTTAAGAGCTACCTCTAGACAGAGGCGGCACTCTCCCACCGGCAGAGAGGAGGAAACAACAAACCAAAACAACCGACAAGAACAAACGACGCAGCAAGCGGGACTGTGAGCGGAAAGGAACTAGTGCAGCCACCACACCCCGTGAACGGGAGCTGAGGCGAACCCTGCAGGATCCGCCGCGGCGGTGAGCGAACGGCTCCGGGCGCCATTAGAGAAGAACAAAGACCCGGGAGACGCGCACACAGCCCGGGCTGCCGGTAAGCCTGCGCGGGAAACGCGGCGCGCCTGGCGCGCTTGAAAAGCAAGTGCAGACCGGGATCGCGGCTGCCCAGGTCCCCGCGCCTGCGACCTAGGCTTGCGGGGAGACGACCTAGGCTTGCGGGGAGACGCACGGAGGTCCTCACTGAGGTGAAGGTCCCTCCCTGAGTAAGCAGGAACCAGGCGCCCAGGCACGGGAGCCGGGTGCAAAAGGCGCCATTCCCGCGCCACTGAACTGGGCTACAGCCCGCGTCCTGGACCTGAGGGCTTTGAACTGAGACCCGGGGCACGAAAATTCGGGGCGTGGTTTCTCCACGACGGTGGGGCACAAGGCAGACACAGCACCCCAAAGCTGTTGAGGTGTACCCTACCATTCCCGCTCTGTTCTCTGTCCCACGGGGTGGGGGGAGGCGAAAAACAGCCCCCCAAGGACAATAGGAGAGATCTCTGGCGCCACCTAGCGACCAGAAAAAAAAAAAGTCACTAACACCCTATAAAACAGGACATTTCTTAAGTCTGCTTGAAAAGGGCAGAAGGTTCTGGAGGACCCAGTGGCCAGCCGGAAGTTATTCCACGCCAGGCCCCTTCCGACCAGCAGTCTGAGCCCACAGAGGGAGCAGGCACCCACGTCCGGGGCAGACCGGGTGCGCAGAAGAGTGTGCCTGAAACCGGAGGCGCAGGGACTGCATCCCGCTTCGCCATTTGAGAACAGGGACATTTCTTCAGTAAAAACTGCCTAAAACCAGCAGAAAGCTCCCCCAGAAGACAGAGATGGCTCCTGGAAGAGCCAGAGGGGAGCGGAGAAGTTCACCCAAGATGTCAGTCAGTCCGAGCAACACAGTGTCCCAACGCATACGACAATTAGAAAACAGACAGTAGGGAGTAGAAGAACCACACGCAACCTAAAAACTCCTCAGGAAAGAAGCACACCACAAAAAGAAAACCACTCCCCAGATTGCAACGACAGCAACTTGGAAGAACTTCTGAGCCTTCCAGAAAGAGAATTTAAAATTGCCATGATTAAAAAAGTGATAGATCAGAAGAAGGAAATTGAGTCCCTAAAGAGGGAAGTAAGAGAAATGCAGGAGATCAAAGAATTAATGGAGGAACTAAAGAACTCTGGGAAAAGCAATGAAAGCAGAATAGATGAAATGGAAGAACGAATAAGTAATCTTGAAGACACAGAAATAAAAAGAACCAAAACAGAAAAGGAAAGAGAAGTACGAAGGAAAAAGAATGAAGAAAGACTTCGGGAACTATCTGACTCCATGAGGAAAGGAAATATAAGAGTTATAGGAATTCCAGAAGGAGAGGAGAGAGATGTAGGAACAGAGAAAATATTCATGGATATAATTGAAGAGAACTTCCAAATGAGAAGAAGGAGCTGAAAATTGATATACAAGAAGCAAGAAGAACACCAAACTTCCACGACGAAAGGAAAAAACACAGCAAGACACATAATAGTAAAGCTCCCAAGAATCCAGGACAAGGAAAAAATAATGAAGCTGACAAGAGGGAAGAAACAGATAACATTCAAAGGAAAACCAATCAGGCTGACATCAGACTTCTCTGAAGAAACACTACGGGCAAGGAGAGAGTGGAGGGACATAGTCAACAGACTCCAAGAAAACAGATGCCAACCAAGAATACTCTATCCCGCAAAGCTCTCTTTCCTCCATGAAGAAAGAATATGGACCTTCCCAGACAAAGAGAAACTCCGGAATTTCATTGCGACTAAACCCCCACTCCAAAAAATACTACAAGGAATCCTAAAGCCAGAACCTCAGAGGGACGAATAACAATGAAAGAAGACCAAAAAAAAAAAAGTTATTAAAAGAATAAATAAATAAAATCAAAGGAAAGACAAACATAATGGCAAATACAGATGCTAACATATCAATATTAACTCTAAATGTAAATGGACTAAACTCTTCAATAAAAAGACACAGAGTTGCAGCCTGGATTAAGAAACAAAACCCAACCTTTTGCTGTCTCCAGGAAACACATTTAGCTACAAAAGATAAAAATAGGCTCAAAGTCAAAGGATGGAAAACAATCCTACAAGCAAATGGGCCAAAAAAGAAAGCAGGAACAGCTATACTTATATCAGATAAAACAGACTTCAAACTCAAAAAAATAAAAAGAGACCCCAATGGTCACTACATTATGATTAAGGGGACAATACTTCAAGAAGAAATAACACTCATTAACATATACTCACCAAACGAAAGAGCACCAAAATATATCAGACAACTGTTGTCCTCTCTGAAAACAGACATCAGAGAAAACACATATGTAGTGGGAGACTTCAACACACCACTATCAACAATGGATAGATCAACAAGACAAAAAATAAGTAAAGAAACTAAAGCTCTAAATAAGGACCTAGAGCATTTGGGCTTAACAGACATCTATAGAACACTAAACCCAAAAAAAACGGAGTACACATTTTTCTCAAGCGCACACGGATCATTCTCCAGGATCGATCACATACTGGGGCACAAGACAAACATCAACAGATACACCAAGATTGAAATCATACCAACCATCTTTTCTGACCACGAAGGCATCAAACTAGAAATAAATCATAAAAAGAAGGCAAGGAACTATCCTACCTCATGGAGATTAAAAGCCACACTACTGGAAGACCACTGGACTAACGAGGAGATCAAAGAAGAAATTAAAAAATTCTTTGAATTGAATGACAAGGAGGACACCAATATCCTAAATGTATGGGATGCAGCAAAAGCAGTAATAAGAGGAAAATATATAGCAATAGAAGCTCACATCAAAAAACAAGAAAGAACTCAAAGAAACAACCTAATCTCGAAGCTCAAAGATCTAGAAAAAGAACAACAAAAAAACCCCAGAACCAGTAGAAGAAAAGAAATAATAAAAACCAAAGCAGAAATAAATGAAATTGAAACTAAAAAAACAATCCAAAAGATCAATGAAACCAAGAGCTGGTTCTTTGAAAAAATAAATAAAATAGACAAACCCCTAGCCAGGCTCACAAAGGAAAAAAGGGAGAAAGCACAAATACACAGAATCATAAATGAAAGAGGAGAAATCACAACGGACACAGCAGAAATCAAAAGAATAATCAGTAACTACTATGAACAGTTATATGGAAACAAGTTCAACAATCTAGAGGAGATGGACAAATTCCTACAACTCTACAATCACCCAAAGCTAGATAAAGAAGAAATAGAACACCTAAACAGACCAATTACAAGCAGCGAAATTGAAATGGTAATTAAAAACCTCCCCAAAAACAAAAGCCCAGGACCTGATGGATTTACAAATGAATTCTACCAAACATTCAGAGACGAATTAGTGCCTATCCTTCACAAACTCTTCCAAAAAATTGAGAAGGAAGGGACAATACCAAACACGTTCTATGAAGCCAATATTACACTAATACCAAAACCGAATAAGGACAACACAAAAAGGAAAACTACAGGCCAATCTCCCTAATGAACACTGATGCAAAAATCCTCAATAAAATTTTAGCTATCAGAATCCAACAATGTATCCATAAGATAATTCACCACGACCAAGTTGGATTCATTCCAGGGGCACAAGGATGGTTTAACATCCGAAAATCAATCAACGTTATCCAACACATCAACAAAAAGAAATATAAAAACCATATGATAATATCAATAGATGCTGAGAAAGCTTTCGACAAAGTGCAACACCCATTCATGATAAAAGCCCTTGAAATTCTTGGGATACAAGGAACATACCTCAACATCATAAAGGCCATCTATGACAAGCCAACAGCCAGTATCATTCTCAATGGTGAAAAGCTGAAAGCAATTCCATTAAGATCTGGAACAAGACAAGGATGTCCACTCTCACCACTGCTTTTCAATATAATACTGGAAGTCCTAGCCAGAGCAATAAGACAAGAGAAAGACATCCAAGGAATCCAAATAGGAAAAGAAGAAGTCAAACTATCACTATTTGCAGATGATATGATAATATACATAGAGAACCCCAAAATCTCCACAGAAAAACTAATTCAACTCATCAATCAATTCAGTAAAGTGGCAGGATACAAAATCAACACGCAAAAGTCAGTAGCCTTCCTATACACAAACAATAAATCTGAAGAAGAAGAAATCAAAAAAACCACCCCTTTTATTATCGAAACAAAAAAATCAAATATTTGGGAATAAATCTAACAAAAGAGGTAAAGGACCTATACAAAGAAAACTATAAAACACTGTTAAAAGAAATAGAAGAAGACACAAAGAAATGGAAAGACATCCCCTGCTCATGGATTGGAAGAATAAACATTATTAAAATGGCCATCCTACCAAAAGCAATATACAGATTCAATGCTATTCCAATCAAAATCTCAATGGCATTCTTCAAAGAAATAGAACAATTATTGATGAAATTCATATGGAATCACCAAAAACCCGAATAGCCAAAGCTCTACTGAAAAAAAAAGAAGGAAATGGAGGCATCACACTCCCAGACTTCAAACTATACTACAAAGCCATAATCATCAAAACTGCATGGTATTGGAACAAGAACAGACATACAGACCAATGGAATCGAATAGAAAATCCAGAAATAAACCCACAGATTTATGGTCAACTAATCTTTGACAAAGGAGCAAAGACTATGCATTGGAGCAAAGAAAGTTTGTTCAATAAATGGTGCTGGGAAAACTGGGTCGCTACATGCAAAAGAATGAAGCTTGACCACTACCTCACACCATACACAAAAATCAACTCAAAATGGATTAAAGAACTAGACATAAGACCTGAAACCATAAAATACATAGAAGGAAATATAGGCGAAACACTACGGGATTTGCACATCAAAGACATCTTTACAGACACATCACCCAAAGCAGTGATAGTGAAGAGAAAGATAAACAGCTGGGACTACATCAAATTAAAGAGCTTCTGCACAGCAAAAGAGACAATAACAAAAACAAAGAGAAACCCCACCAACTGGGAGAACATTTTTGCACCCAACACTAATGATAAAGGACTGATCACAAAAATCTGCAAAGAGCTGATGAGACTCAGCAACAACAAAGAAAATAATCCAGTCAAAAAATGGGCAGAAGAGCTAAAAAGAAACTTCTCTGAAGAGGAAATGAAAATGGCCAACAGACATATGAAAAAATGTTCAACATCACTTGTCATCAGGGAAATGCAAATCAAAACTACCATGAGATACCATCTCACACCAGTGAGAATGGCACATATTAAAAAAACTAGCAACAACAAATGTTGGCGAGGATGTGGAGAAAAAGGAACTCTTGTGCACTGTTGGTGGGAGTGCAAACTGGTCCAACCACTATGGAGAGCTGTGTGGAGATTTCTGGACCTACTAAACATAGAGCTTCCATATGATCCAGCAATTCCACTCCTAGGTATTTACCCAAAGGACACAGAAACATCAATTCCAAAGAGCACCTGCACTCCTATGTTTATAGCAGCACTGTTTACAATAGCTAAGCTTTGGAAACAACCCAAATGCCCAAAAATAGATGACTGGATCAAGAAGATGTGGTACATATATACCATGGAATATTACTCAGCATTCAAAAAAGATAAACACATGCAATTTGCAGCAACATGGATGGCACTGGAAGGGATCATGCTCAGCGAAATAAGCCAAAAAGAAAAAGAAAAATACCGGATGGTCTCACTCATAGCAGGAATCTAGAAAACTTAAATAAGGGACCAGGAAAATGAATATAAGAAAGTGAAAATCAAAATCAACAAAAAACTATGAACCAGAGACACTTTTGGGGGGTGGGGGCGGGAGGGGAAGGATTGGGGTCAGAATGGGGCGTTTGCAATTGTATGGGGGAATATAAAAATAAAATTTAATATTTAAAAAAAAAAAATAAAAACTATAATAGAAATTAATATGAAAAAAAAAAAAAAAAAAGAGCTACCTCTATATTCTGTTTAAGTGGTAGTTCTTTCTAAAAGTTTTCTTTGCTGATATTAATGTATTTGCAGCAACATCATGTTAGTGATCTTCTGATACATCTTTTCCTCTCTATTTTAGTCTTTTGTCCTTTAAAACTTTTCCCTTATAAATAGCAGAGTAGAGTTTTATTATTTCTATCCAACTCAAAATCTTTGACTTCTATAGAATGTTTATTCCATTAATGTTAACTTAATTTGGTTATAATTTGCTCAAAATCTGCCCTCTTACCCTTTCTCTATTTTTCCTCTTCTCTTGGTTTCTCTGTTCTCCCCTTTACTGTTTATCTTTTGATTAATCAAGCATTTTTGTTATTCACATTCCTTTTAAACTTTGTGTGCTTCAGTCATTTGATTGCAAAATTTTTCCTGTACTTGTTAAAGTTTACTTTAAATGAGTACTTTTTATATTTCCGAAGTCATGCAACAGTTTTATGAGATTTGAACCCCATTTCACTCCTACTTGGGTCTTTGTTTTTCCGGTTCCTCTTTCATGTTGCTACCATTCTCTGTTTGGACTTTGAGGGTGCTTACTGCATTTATTTTAAAATTTTGGTCCATTTTTTTCATAACTCAGATGATATATATTCTTCAGTTTTGGTGTTTTTTATTATGTTTACATTGCTTTTTTCTTTCTTTCTGGTTTTATGGCCTGCGAGTTACTCATATTCCCCTTAGTTATTAGCCACCCTGTCTGATAGGAAGGGCCAGAGGCAGGTACTAACTTGTGACTGTTCTACTTTGGGCATAAGCACAGAGATAAGTTCCATGGTGCAGTGCTGCAGACAACTCACTCCTGTTGCCCCCAGCTCTGAACGCTCTCTTCCCCCAGGTGAACCCTCAAGTAGGGAGTAAGATCTCCTTAGGTGTTTCTGATTAGAGAATGAAGTAATCCATGGGAGATGGAAATGTTTTCAGCAGTGCCTCCACCCCATAAGGTTTGTCTGTTCTCATAGTGCTGATGACTTCAGGCTGGCTGACAGCAGTGTTTGGTGAAGGGTGTTCTACTGGTCGGTGTGTGGGTAGGGGTGAAGGTGGATGGAAACTGAAACGGAGCTCCTGAAGTTCTCCTACAAGCTAGGGCAAGTACGTGTGTTCTTCCTGCTCCCTTACTGCAGTTTCCTACCCCCACACTAGGGGGGCAGTATGTTATGCCCCAGATGTGTCAGAGGTGTTGATTAAAAACCGCTGATAAGACTGCAAGGCCAAGAAAAAGATTGTAGTTGTGATTAATTAATGATGGAAAGATGACCACTGTCAGCTCCATGCTGCTGCTGACAGCTGAACTCCAGGCCCTTCACACCCTCTGAGCTAGAATTTTAGACAAACTCAGTTTTTAGGATTAACAAACAATAGAATGGCAATTTTGATCTATGAAGTATTTTCTTTTAGTAACTTCCATACTGTTACAGGGCAAAGGTTGCAGATAGAAGTAGGGTTACTAACCAACTAATCTTAAAATAGGTATTCCTGCATAATAATCACAAGGGTGTTTTGCTGTGGAAGAGGGAATCTGAGCAGAGAAGTGAAGAGAATACAACATCAGGATTTGCCAGATCCCACTGGCTTTGAAAATGGAGTAAGGAGACCTCACCAGAAAAGTAATGCTTTTTGAAGCTGAGACAGTTAGGGAAATGGATTCTATACTAGATTTTGCAGAAAGAATTGCAGTCCTTGACAATCTGAATATAGCCCCAGGAGATTTTTCAGACTTCTGACCTCCAGAACCATAAAGTAATAAATTTGCCTTGTTCTAAGTCACTTATTTTGTGGTGATCAGTTACAGCAACAATAGGAAATGAATACATTGTTGAAAAGGATGAAGACATTAGCAATGATAAAAATCTGCAAATTTACCTGAAGACCTTCATGAGGGAAGTGCCTAAAAATTGGGTAAATATTAATTTTTTTTTACAGAATGGCTTGTAAAAATTTTAAATGTCTCAGTGAAATGGAAAACATTTTTGAGAAAGAAGATTAAGAGCTGATTTCATATTCTTGCAGGCCTTTTCTTTTTTTCTTAATTGCCTCATACAAAAATCCATTCATAATATCTTTGGAAGTTTATTTAAGGGCCTTGAAACTTTTCTGTTTTTCTGAGCATAATATATTCATATCTGTTTTAGTCCACAAAGGTAAGAATGCCTTTCCACTACATCACAAGATATTTTTAAACATTTATTAATCTAAGTAAAAGAAAATTATCATGAAGTCGAGTTGGGTGGAGGTAGCTTTCATTCATTTCTGTGTGTTTTCACATTTCATGGAAACTTTTTCCCCCTATTTCCCATAAGGAAAAAAAAAAAAAACAGAAAGAGAAAGTAACAAGACTGTCCTTCACTGGCTAATAATGAAGCAACAAGAGAATGAAGCTGATAATTGAAAAAAATTCAGAGGTGCTGCCATGGGGTCAGACTCTTGCTAGTGGGGCTGGTTATTTTCTGCCTGCTTTTCATATAACTATCCCAGCTGATTTGGCAAAGTGGAAATTGAGTCATTGCTGAAATTGCAAGCTTCTAAGAAAAAAATCCTTTAAAACATATTTGGGATAATAAAGATTTTAGATGAAAGAAACCTGCAGTAGATGCTGTGAGGTCTATTATAGTCACTTGTGTCGCCCAGCCTACACCCCACAATCTTTCTTTGGATCCACTCAAAGAGAAAAGGTTTCATTTCTGTGAACAGCTGTCGGACAGAAACTTCACCTTCAATAAGATTATTTCTGGGTGCGAGAACAATTGAAGTATTGTTTTTTCAAAATCGCAGGAATACTCTTCAGAAGCCCTCCTTGTAGAATGAACTTTAATTTATGTGCTATCACTGCTTGTCAGAGCTTTTGTGTCCACCTCTCTTTTGTCTCCAGCGATGAGCAGAGCTGGCACTACATAGACAATTCAGAGAGGTGTTCTCGACTGTCATTGTTTTGGAAGGTTTTATTCTTTTAAAGGCCATGGAAGAAAGATGCAGGAAGAGATGTTAGTTAGGTCACACACTTAAAGGTTTTCTTTCCACTTAATTCCATTGTATGGTTTCTCTATGTGTTGGTATCAGTGATTTTATGTGAGGGCATTTTTTTGGATGAGGTTCACAGATCTCTATCTGTGAGCAGGATGCTTTATTTTGATCAGTTTGAAAGTTGCTGGGGGTGGCTGTATGTGGAAGAGCGCTTTTGTGTCTTTGTAAATTCCATATAGTCTTTGCTATATATTTTTTAAAATTTCATCCAGACATAACTTAAAAATTTGTGTCTTTAGTTCTAATTCTTCTTCAAGAAAGCAGTACAATAGACCTACAGAACTTCCTGTACAAACAAAGAAAATTGTGTGTATTTAGTATCAACGCTTTACAAGATGCCTTCACCCACTTTCACTTGATATTAAGTGGTTTTAAATTACAGAATATGATTACATAGGTAGGCTTCTAATCTTCCTTCTTCACCAACTAAAGCAAAGATGTCTTTACACTTGGCAAATCAATTGTCCATGAATTCATTGCTTTGCATTTTTAATTTTTCCTTTTCCCACTATTTTGTCACCCTCTGACCTGACCTGCTTTGTCCCCCTGGGAGTATGTCTTATCTCCATGTTCATGAGCGACCTCATTTTTGTTTTTCATTTTTTAATGTTTTATAAAATTAAAAGAAGAACTATCATATTATCTGGCAACCCCACCTCTGGGTAACTACCAAAACAATGAGAATCAAGAGATAGCTGCACCCCCCCCAACCCCACCCTGTGCTCATGGCAGCATTGTTTATAATAGGCTAGATATGGAAATAACTCAAATATCCATCAACAGATGAGCACATGAAAGTGTGGTGTATCCATACAATGGATGAATATTAATTCATCTTAAAAAAAAATAAAGATACCCCACCATTGGCAGCAGCGTGGATGAACCTAGAAGACATTATGCTCAGTGAAATAAGCCAGACACAGGACACATGCTGTGTTAGTCCACTTATATGAGCTGTGTAAAATAGCCAAACACGATTACAGAATGGTTTCTCTCATCTGCGGGATATAAAGAACCAAAACAAACAAAACAGCATTGTTTAGACTCTATGAAAACTATAGTGGTTATTGAAGGGGTTGAGAGAGGGACAGCGGAATTGGCACTAGAACTCCATGTTGGGTGAAGTGAAGAGGAACCCCAGAAATTTGTAAAGAATCATACCATACAAATCCATAGTAATTCAACAAAACTTTATTTAAAAAATAGTCAAACACATAGAAGTAGAGAATAGGATGCTGATTTCCAGGCCTAGTGAGGGACTTGTCACTGAGGAATGTGACATTTCAGCCAGACAAGATGAACGTGTTGCAGAGAACAGCTGGACAACACATCACCTACAATCAGCAGTCAGTAATATATACTTTGATTTGTGTGAGGAGGGTAGACGCCAGGTTGTTTTCTTACCTAAAAGCAAATCAAAACAAGCAATAAAAATTAAAAAAAAAATAAAAGAAAATAATCCAGTCAAAAAATGGGCAGAAGTGCTAAAAAGAAACTTCTCTGAAGAGGAAATGCAAATGGCCAACAGGCATATGAAAAAATGTTCAACATCACTTGTCATCAGGGAAATGCAAATCAAAACTACCATGAGATACCATCTCACACCAGTGAGAATGGCACGTATTTAAAAAACTAGCAACAACAAATGTTGGCGAGGGTGTGGAGAAAAAGGAACTCTTCTGCGCTGTTGGTGGGAGTGCTAACTGGTCCAACCACTATGGAGAGCTGTGTGGAGATTTTTGGACCTACTAAACATAGAGCTTCCATATGATCCAGCAATTCCACTCCTAGGTATTTACCCAAAGGACACAGAAACATCAATTCCAAAGAGCACCTGCACCCCTATGTTTATAGCAGCACTATTTACAATAGCTAAGCTTTGGAAACAACCTAAATGCCCAAAAATAGATGACTGGATCAAGAAGATGTGGTATATATACACCATGGAATATTACTCAGCATTCAAAAAAGATAAACACATGCAATTTGCAGCAACATGAATGGCGCTGGAAGGGATCATGCTCAGCGCAATAAGCCAGAAAGAAAAAGAAAAATACTGGCTGGTCTCACTCATAGCAGGAATCTAGAAAACTTAAATAAGGGACCAGGAAAATGAATAACTATAAGAAAGTGAAAATCAAAATCAACAAAAAACTATGAACCAGAGACACTCTAAGGGGGGGTAGGGGCAGGAGGGGAGGGATTGGGGTCAAAATAAGGGGGTTGCAATTGTATGGGGAATATAAAAATAAAATTTATTATTAAAAAAATAAAAAAAACCTCAAAAGAGAAGAGGGAAGTTTGGGAGGTTGTGGTTTTAGCATGGTGGCTGTGTGCCTGTGTCCAGCCTCATCACAATGTATCGTCCAATATGCATGGTTTATTTTTTTAATCAATTACATGTCTATAAAGCTGAACAGTAAAATAAGAATCAACCTTTTCTCCATCCCCCCATCCTGGAGGAATATGTTCACCCTCTGGAATGTCCAAACAGAATCCCTTGGTTTCATAGTTTTCTGCAGAGAATTTGAACAGTCTCATCCTGAGATAAGTAATTTCTGTTTTATGTTGTGGAATCTTACCTGGGAATTTAGAAAAATTGTGAAAGCATGTGTTTTCTAGCTTTTTCATTATAGCATTTTTCAGTAGTGAAAAGTTGGAAATAACTTAAGCATATACCAGGGAAGATTATGATACTATGGTGTAGATGATGGTGTAGCCATAATGCTCTATTTACATAATGTGAAAGAGCAGATTGTAAACTAGTGTGAATTCAATCATGCAAAGTATATTTATGTGCTTTGGGAAAGGAGTGATTGGACATATAGAGGACAAAATGTTAGCAGAATTATATGAGGATGGCGAGACGATGTATTTTATGTGTAGTTTTTAACTTTGTATTTTATGTGTAGTTTTTAACTCATTTGTACACCTGTCTCTGATTTATAAAAAACACAATACCTGTATTTTTTGTCTTGCAGTTACAACAACTTATGTCCAAATGGAACAAAAAATCAGTTGCAAGTCACAGATTTTGCAGTTGCCTTGCATAGTACTTTGCTTTCCTTTGTGGGTTCTCATATATTACCCATAACCCCTCACATTTATTGTCATGTTATTCATAAGATTTGTCTGTTTTCACAGAAGTATTTTTCTTCTGAGAAGCATTCCCTTCTCTTAACATTTTAATGTAGTCAAATAGGTTTTTAAATTTTTTGCTGACTTACCATGATTGTTTGCCATATTAAAACCAGAAGCCATTCTGGAGTGGTAATTTCCAGGCTTACTTCTAGTGACAGCTAAAAGAATTTTCCATGTCTATAAGCCTGGCATGGATGACCTGTCGGTGAAATTATATACCCTCCAGTAGGAGGCAAACTTTCTATGACCATACTTTCTAAATTAAGTATTATTAAAACCCAAAAACTTTATATACCCCTAATTCTATAGACAATGGTATGGATTTTTTTGAAAACTGAAGGTGTCAGAAAATCTCTTGCTAATTATAATATATTGTCATAGAGATGATAGGATCCATTGAATAAAGATTTTCATATCTTAATGGGATTTTGTTTTTTAATTTTATATATTTTTTACATAAATTTTCATTTTTGCACTATAACCAAGATGCATTCATCTTGTTTATAGTCCCCATACAATTCCCACCCTCCTTGTTTTGATGCTACTCCTCCTGTAGTGTGTCGCGGGTTTATAGTTGCTTGTTGATTTTGATTTTTACTAATTTTGATTTTTACTAATCCAGGAAAACCAGCTCACTTGACAAATAACTCAGTTGCAGAAATGTAACCTATTTGGGATCTCATGACAATTATTATCATTTGACAAAGGATTATTTATGCGAGGTACTATGCTGGATAGTAGGGATATTTATTGTTTCCATTTAGTTTTAAATTAATTCCAGTTTCTTTATAGGAAATATTTCTTTGCACTGTAAGTCATCTCTTTATTCTCTGAAAACCTGTTGAATGTTTACACAGTAGTAGTTCACCTTCTGTTTGTTTGATATCGATGTTCTTTGTTACATACTACCTTCTGCTAGTTTCTTATGTAAATAAAATACCTCTCATTTGAAAATACATTTTGTTTCTAACGACAAAATCATTAAAGGAACACATTCCTACTGAATGTGTACATACACATGCACATACACACCAGCGCAACCACAAGTGTGTGCTCACTTCTTGGGGTAGCCCTTGCCATTGTTAACTTTGGCCTGCACTCTTCCTGACAGTTTTTCTATGCATTTAAATTTGCACACAGGGCTATGATGACTACACTTGAAGGGGGAGATCCTATACTTCCAAAATATTAACAATGACACTTTCAAAATTTTTTTTCAAAGATTTATTTATTTATTTTGTAGGGTGTAGGCCAGAGGTGTGGGTTTGAGAAGATTCCACAGAGACAGAGTGGGGAGCAGAACAGGTGAATCTGCTGAAATACACTGCTGAGGGAAGCAGTGGGTGAGACAGGAGAGGATGTGGATTAGCTGCGCCATGTGGATTAGCTCCTTGCCTGGGATAGAACGCAGGTCTTGGCAGTTATAGCAATGAGACTTAACCCCTAAGCCACCAGTAGGCCCTCCATAAAAAAAAAATTAAAGAAAGAGTAAACTTGCACAAAAATAAATACATAAGTATATATTTTACATGACTGCATTATCACATAATATTTTACTGTACAATCTGCTTGTCTTAAATCTTATAGATATTTCAGTGTCAAGCGCATAAGCCTATTTTTCTTCATAAGTGAATAATATTTCCTGGTCTGATTGGTAGAATAACATTTTGACTGCTTCTCATTAATAGGCATTTGGAACAACCCCAGTGTTCACTGTTGAGTGTATCTACCATGAACTCCTTATATGTATCAGCTTTGCACAGTATAGGGACTTTTGTATAAATGAATGCCAATGGAATGATAAGTGAATTAGACCACATTTTCAGAACTGATTTTTAAGGTCTGTTAAATTTACCTCAAATAAATTAGAAAGAAAAATGAAAAAAAGAGGTACCTCAGATTGTGACCGAATATATCCCTACTTCTTTATCTATGTAGCTTACTACCCACTGACCTACAACTTCCACAGGAAGATCTTGTAATCAGATACCTATAACTTACCTTTGCTGGTTGAAATGTGTATATAGAAAGACTATAGTAATTTCTTTTTTTATATAAATTTTTTTATTTTATATAATTCATACATCTTTTTTCATTTTTGCATAATGTATGTATTTTCATTTTGGTTATATTCCCCATGCAATTTCTACCCCTCTTATTCTGACCCTAATCCCTCTTCTCTTCCCTCTGACCCCCACTGACTACAGTAATTTCTTAATAAGTGGACATCAACTGTAAATTTGTGTAATGAAAAATGCTGTAGAGCCATTAAAACACTTCATATATTCGCCACATCTGTCAAATGGCTTTCAAGGTGGGGGGAGGTATCAGTTGACTAGGAAAACAGCATTGCCAGAGGTAATAGACAGGTAGCTTTATTTTCATTCCAAACTTGAGCTTTGATTGCCCATGTATAAGGAGCAGGACCCAAGAAGAGGGGTTGTCTATGTATTAGAACATATTATTAGCTGATACCACTTTGGGAAAAACTAGTAATTCATCCATTTGATGAAGTTCCTTAGAAATTTTAGTGATCAACACAAAGCTTTATTTTTATCAAGGGAGGCTTTTTTCCAAAGCTGCAGTCACACAATTTGCAACATTTTCTTCAGTGTTAATTTTGAACTCAGATTAAAAAAAAATGTTTTTTTCTCCTTAATTTGTTTCTGGGGGAAACTGTGCACACACACGCACACACACACACACACACTCACACACACATCTTCTATTCCAAATTAAATTTCTCACTATTTGCAATTTTCAGTTTTATAAGTAAGACTTTTTTATTTTTCTCTCACTTTGCCCTCAAAGTTCCTGCCAAGTGAGAGCTCACATGCAGATGTACCAAAATCATCCTACAAACCTGTCACTTCACCCATATTGTTTTCATAAATTTGCTACTTCCCTCTGTGCAAACATATGATTTTCTTCTTCAGTTCACCTGAACATTGCTTCTTCAAGCCTTCATTCGAAACGGTATAGATTTGGGTGTTGTCAGCAGTCCAGGGATATATTTGAATAAAGTTATACTCCCTGGATCTAGGGCAATGTCATCAATCACAGGCGTGCTGGGGATTCGTTTTGTGCCCCCACAAATCTTTGGTGCAAAATGAGCTACGTCCCTCACCTAGGAGCAGGGTCCACAGCTGCACTTGATGCAGTCTTTCTATCAATTTCTAGGTGACTGGAGCATAGTTTTTCTGAGATGAAGTTTGTACGTGTGGATGTGTTCATTGAATGTAAAGTTTTTTTTTTTTCTGAAAAGCTTTAAGTATTGCAGCTAAAGATAATTTTATCTGAGAACCATTTTTATAGGGAACTAAAAGTTAGGGTATAAGTTGATTATGGGAAGAATTTGTACTTCTCCCAAATTAGGCATTTGAAAGGACGCTGAAAGAACATTTCAAACAGACAGTAGTTTCTTATGACATAGATTTGTCCTAAGCAGAACAGTTTTTAGAGATGAAGGAAGGGGGCATCCCCAGTGGCGCAGTGGGCTGAGTGCAGCACTGTGAAGCTGTCTGCAGCCTCTGCAGCGCAGGTTTGATCCCGCTGGCCAGGGAGATTCCCACATGGTGGGGCAGACCTCTCCTGCCTCGCCCACTGCTCCCCTCAGCAGTGCATTTTGGTCAGTCTGCCTGTTCTGCTCCCCTCTCTGTCTCTGGCGAATTCTCTCACCCTCCCTCACCTCTGGCCTGTACCCCCATTCTTGTATAAATAAATAAATCTTTTAAAAAATATTATAAAGATGAAGGAAGGACCTCCCTGGTGGCGCAAGGGGTTAAGTTTCAGTGCTATCAAGCTATCACCAGCCACTGCACCATGAGTTCAACCTCCGGCCAGGGAGGAGACCCACATGGCACAGCAGACCTCTCCTGACTCACCCGCTGTTCCCCTCAGCAGCGTATTTAAGTCAGTTTGCCTGTTGCTGCTCCCCACTCTGTCTCTGGTGAATCCTCTCAGCCCTCGCACCTCTGGCCTATACCTCTGTTCTTGTATGCATAAATAAATAAAAATAAAATCTTTTAAAAAAGATGAAGGGAAACCACATTATCTAGGATCATCACTTTTTTATGTGTTTTTTAAATTTTATTTTTTATATTTTTTACATCATTTTTCATTTTTGCATAATGTATGCATTTTCATCTTGGTTCTAGTCCCCATACATAGTATCATCACTTTTTAAAGTATGAAGGCAATACAGTAGTCCACTCTATGAAAAATTGGAAAATGTAGAAAAGGGAAAATTCCTACTTCACCTGTGAAGTACATATCTGTCTTTATATTAGCCTGTTTCCCCCCAGTGTCATTTATATATTTATATATATGTCTGTTTTAAATTTCATTAGTATATTATGTATTAATACTAATAACTAATATCAAGCACTCAGATAATATGTTTTCCATTTACTTTCTCTTTCAGTTGTAGTGGAAATGTAGCATATATAATTTTATTGACTTCATGGAAATACAGACTAAAGCTTACAGTGGTAAATTTTCCAGGTCACAAATTTAGTGAATTTGGTCCTTTGCCTATGCCCAGTTTTGCAGCATTGTCCCTTTTAATCTTCATTTTGGAATCAACATAACCATTTACATTCATTTTCCAGCCATTGCTGCTGTGTAGTCTTTATTATTACAGTAAACTCTAATGTCTATTAGGTGGAAGTGCCGTTATTCTAGAGTTGAAAATTGTAATTACACTCTAAAAACTCAATAGAGCACATCGTTAAACATATTTGTACACGTGGTCTTTTCCATATGTTGGATTATTTTCTAGGATATATTGATAGGTCCATAATTAAAATGTACCCCCCAAAAGGAGAAAAGGTTCACATTTTCTGCACCTTCAGTGAGTATTTTTGAACTGTTTTCCAGAAAGGTTATACTACTTTAAGCTTTCATTTTTGACAGTAGTAGCTTCCCCCCACCTTTATCAGCATCAACATATACAATAATATATAATGAATTTAGTTTTTACAAAACATTTGAAGTAGAAATTTACTGAAATAATTACTCAACTATTGTAGTGATGATGTAACGCTTCTTACCTATTTTCCCTCTAAATCCACTCCCTCAAGCAGAAAATGCTGGTACCCTCACCCCTTCTCTCTGTCTCTCTCTCCCTCCTTCTCCACCCCCCTACCCTTGGGAACAGTGACATACATTCTTATTTGTTAGCCACTCAATTAATAGCTGTTAGACTTCTCAAAGTATGATATCGTTATCTCATAATCTGGTCTCTTTCCATGTTTTTGCATTTCCCTGAGCTGTAAATTGCTTCCACTGTTGCTTGTGTGGGGTAACCTCTTTGGGAAGGCAAAGGGAGTCTCTGATTTATTTATTTATTTATACAAGAACTGGGGTACAGACCAGATGTGCGGGAGGGTGAGAGGATTCACCAGAGCCAGAGCAGGGAACAGAACAGGCAGACTGTCGAAATACACTGCTGAGGGGAGCAGCGGGCGAGACAGGAGAGGTCTGCCACGCCATGTGGGACCCTCACCGGCTGGCTGGGATTGAACTGGCGCTGTAGAGGCTTTGAACAGCCTCACAGCGCTGTGCTCAACTGCCTGTGCCACCAGGGGAGGCCCAGGGAGTCTCTGATTTTTGAGTCAGCCTCAGTTTTACACGGATCCGAGTCCCTGGTTTGCAGGAGCGGGGTTCTCTCAACCATCCTGCCACTGCCCTGTAGGTGGCAGCATCTTGTGGTCTGAGTCCAGGATGGTTTCCTGACCCTCCCCAAGGTACTGAGATGCTTTTCCTTTCCCTTCTCACTTGTCCAGGGCACAGTGAAGCTTTGCCCTGTCCTCAGATGCAGGTTTGCTGCCCTTTTACGAAATGGGGAGCAGGCACGAGGTGTGCTTTGTGTATCTTCCCCTGGCTGACTTCAGTCCCACTTTGTCCTGTAGATTTCTCTCACACTTGGCGGGTCCAACGGACAGATTCTTTAGGTAGGTGCAGGTGGCCTTGTCCCTGCAACTCTTAGGGCTTCTAGTCTCAGACTAGCTCTCTAGGCTTTTCACAATTCACTGAACATTCAGCCTGATTCTCGTTTTCTCATGTGAAGAATTCCATCTTGCTCCTGCTCCAGCTGTGGTGAGGGCACGTGTTCCCTGGCTCCCTTTGCTATTGGAGTAGTTGGTCCTACTGCCTCAGCTTTTAGCTGTGTTCAAGAAACATTATAATTTTGTAGATTATCTTTTTCTTGTTATGGAGGGGGGCGGTGCAGTGAACCTCTAACTATGTCCCTACATCTTAGGTGAAAACTGGAAGGCAGCCCACATTTATGAAAAAATTTTGTGAAATGTAGACTTCTTGGTCAGTAGGTTCTGGCGCTGTTGGTGGTGGTTTGGTTTGGTTTGGTTTGGTTTGCCATGTGTTAAAGATGTTCCAAGGTTCTTTGCCCTCAGTCCTTTAGGATGAGAAGTCAGTGGTATTCAAACCTGGTTCCCTCTATGTAAAGTTAAATACTTTTTGTGTTCACTTGTTTTCTTTCTTTTCCTGACTGCTTTCCGTGTTTCCTCTGCAATTTTTGTTTTTGACTATTTCCCAGTGATCTTTTGGGAGTGCTTTTCCCTCCTGCCAAAGGTTGTCTCTTCTGTACCTGCTCAGTTTCCTCCACTGTGCCATTTTTTGATTTATCTTTAGCAATTTCTCCAGCTTTTGTAAATGTTACCCACAGGATAGATGGTAGGCGTTTTTGCAGTCATATCAGAACAATTTGCTTTGGCTCCAGTCTTCATTTTGTGCCCATGGGTGTCTATAGAGGGGGCTCGGACATGGTATAACCTTAGCTTTCTGCTTCGTCCTGTCTTGCTCTGTGCCCACAGATCTTAGTCCTGTGGGTCCCCCAAACCAGCGGAAGCCGTTGTTGAGCTGGTGCCACAGCAGCATCAGGGAGACTTTCTTTTAAAGTTCATAGGCTTCAGAAACACAAGCTCTGTTCTGTTAGGGCCTGAGGATATGATCCCCAGTATTGGTTAATTTTAATAGCTCCTTAGGTGATTCTAAGGCCTGATCAATTTTTTAAAAACCTCTTGATACAAGTTCTTATTCTACAGTTTTCATGACCTCACTCAGTAACAAAACCCTTTAAGACAAATTGAGTTTTAGATGTTGTAGAGGATTTAGGATTGTAGTAAAAAGGGGAAAAATCATTCAGGATGATGGGAATAGTACAGTCAAAGAAACAGGCAGAGAAATGAGGTGAACGTAATTACCAGTGCATTCTTGGAACTGAGCTGGGTTGTTGGAAATTAGTTTTGGGCTAGATTTTGAAAGACCTTGGAGGTCAAACTAAGGATAGCCTGGATTATTCACTAGATACTAAGAACTCAATGTTTTTGAAATGGAAAATAACATTATTAGTGCTGTCCACAAAAACGACTGTTCCACTAGCTTGCATAGCCCTTACTCACATCAAGAGACTAGCAGTGAAAGAGTGTTTGTAGTAAGCCAGAAGAGACTAATTGTGGACTTGAAGGAAAGGTTGGTCACTGTAATGTAAAGGTTGTGATAGATGTGAAAGCTAATAAGGCAAAAGGATCAATGGAATAGAGAGGGCAGTGCTGAGGGTAGCACTGAGGTTTTAAGTGAAAATGATCAGGGAACCAGGCTGTCATTTATACCAATGAGGAACAGAGAAACATAAACAGCTTTGGGGAAAAGATAAAATATTTAATTGGGGTTAAAATTATTGGAGGGTCTGGTGGTACTTCCATTTGGTGATAAGGGAAACTAGTCTAAGTTCATTATAATGCAAATATACAGTCCATCAGGCAGGCAAACTTTCTATTTTTAATAGTAAAATTCTATAATTGAGATTTTTCTCATTTAATCCAGAATACCCTGTGGATATATTGAATTAATACTCCAATTTATTCAGTTTGGATTTAATATGTAATATTTCATAATAATAATAATTTGATCTTTCAAAGTGTTTGCAAACTTTATTTAGATCACTTAAAGAATAAGTCAAGAAACTAGATTTTTCTTTGTAGTTCAGTCTTAACTCCATTCTGTTTTCTTTTGTGAATAATTTGACATTATATTTTAATTTTAACATCATTTTCATTATTTTAAACCTGTATGTAAAAATATTTTTACTACAGTTTTAATGTACATACAGAAAAGGACACAAATAAGTATAGACCTTGAAAAATTTTCAAAAATGTCCTTCTGTGTCATCTTGTTTCACTACCTCCCTCCTCCAAAGGAAGCTACTTTCACTGTAGATATTTTTGCCTGAGTGAAGTCATGCACTATATACTGGTAGGTGATTGGTTTCTTCCTTGCAAAGGTATGTGTGTTCTGTCTCTCCATTCCGTTGCATTATATTTATTCATTGGTACAAATACCACTAATCTTTACTAAAATTTGTATCACTTCTGGTTTGTAGATGTTCAAATAACGCTACTGTAATGTAGTTATGCAAACCTTTCCTATCATTTTTGGGTTTGTATTTAGATTCTTGTGCAACTATTTACATTTTTCTGGTTATTAAGGAGGCTGAACACTTTCTCATGCATTTATTGACCCAAGTTGACCTCTTTTGTGAAGAAGTTGCATACTCTTGGCCAATTATTATTAGTTGCCTTTGATATATTGTTTGGTATAAATTCTTCACATATTCTGACTACAAGCCTCTTGTTTGTCAAATGCATTGTGAATATATTCTGATCCTGGGGCTCATGTCTTTACTCCTAGTGGTCTCTTCTGACAGGGATTCTTTATTTGTATTTATGATTGTAAGAAAGCTTGACTTCTTTCAAAATGCCATGAAGATATCCTCTTATGTTAAGGTCAAAAAGTTTTATTGTATATCTTTTACATTTTATTCCTTTTATTCTTTTACACTTTCCTCTTTTATGTGATGTGAAATAAGTTGTCAAGTTTAATGATTTTTCATATGACCTGACCAAGCACATATCCTTCTGATAGTGACCAGACTCCATTTATTGAAGTATTTTCCAGCTGTCCTGGAACAATAGTCTGCCACTGAGAGTACATTTATATGTAGTTCTGAATCTTGACTATTCCATTTCATTCACTTGTTTTCCTGTGCTTGACTCATATAGCGACCTCTTACATAATGTATCTATAGTAAATGTTGATATCTGGCTGTGCAAATCCTTCAATTTTGTTTGGGCTTTTAAAAGATTGCTGTGACCTTATTAGTAATTTACATTTTCACAGAAATTCTAGAAAAACATTGTCAGTTAAAAAAATTAATGTACTGCATTTTTTTTGGCAGTACATGAAACCTATAGATCAATAAAAATATCCTTGCAGTGTTATCCTCCATAAAAAGGTTATTACCCTCATTACCTTAGGTCTTCTTTATTTTCTTTTTCTTGTTGTATATAATTTGCAATTACAAACCTAGATACATGATTTTTTTTAAAGATTTATTTATTTATTTATACAAGTACTGGGAACAGTCAGAAGCACGTGAGGGAGGGTGAGAGAATTCGCCAGAGCCAGAGCAGGGAACAGAACAGGCAGACTGATGGAATACACTACTGAGGGGAGAAGCAGGTGCGGCAGGAGAGGTCTGCGTGCCATGTGGGACCCTCGCTGGCAGCCAGGGATCGAACCGGCGCTTCAGTGCTCAACTGCTGCACCACTGGGGAGGCCCCTAGATACATGATATTTTTGATATTAATCCTAGTTGTGTTATTGTAGACATTTTCCAATTTGTTGCCTTTAAATAGAAATAAATTGCCTTATATTGACCTCTTACTCCATACAACTTCTAAAATTGATTATTAAGGTGAAAATTTGTCTTCAGATTTTTCTTACATGTTTAATATACATAATATGTTAATTTAAGAGAAAGTTTCATTTTCTTCTTTGAGATCATTGTCATTTAATTATTTTTCTTGCTTTATTTCTCTGACTTGGATCCTGAATGGAATTTTAAACAAAAATGATAATGGGCATTTTAGTCTCTCTTCCAATTCATGAAGAAATCTTTGACCATCCATCCACTATTTTATTTACATTTATTCTTTCTCTAAATATGCCTTTATATTTAGGTTATATGTTTCTGTCCTGGAATCTTTGAATGTGTCCCAGAAGATTCAATATGATTTATGTTTATTGATGTGATGGTTGAGGGGTCAAGGTTAGCTCGGCATGACTTGTGGAAGAATCCACAAAGACTGAAAGGTTAGAAGTAAAGCAAAGTTTTATTGAAAGTATTTTCCAAGGGAGGAGAGGGCAGAAGTCAGTCACTGTCTGCAGAAGTCAGGAGATGGAATTGCCTGTTTATACTTGAGTTTCCTTTGCCTTGTTGTTTCTTTTTGCTCACTTAACAGGAGCTGGGGTAGCAAATGCTGGGTACAAAGACTTTTTGTTAAGATCTTGGCACAGGAAATGTTGCAGGTGGTTAGGAAGTCGATGGTGCTGATGTGGGCAGCTGGCTAACAAGAAACATTGCTGGTGTCTGGAGTGTTGGTGGGGGCAACTAGGTCATAGGACCCAGTTTAATTTAATTTAACTTCATCATTTACTATTTTTCCATCAAACAGATTTTTAAAAAGTAACATTGCAACTTTAACTTTGTGTCAAACACTGGGAGATTTGTATTTATATTTGGGTCTGACTTAATTCCACTTGATCACAAATGCATGTAGAATTATTTCAATCCTTGTAAATTCATGGAACAGTATATTATCAATTTTGAAAAATACTCCATGTCATCTTGGGATACACATGCATTCTCCATTATTTGTGATGGTGTTTTATATGTTGATAGGATCAAAATTTTAAAAAGTTTGCTCCCCAAGACTGCTTTATCCTTCCCAATATTATTGATTTATTATTTTATTTATTATTGAGAGTAGTGTGTTAAAATCTACTTTGCTTATGTATTTCATATACTGTCTTTATGAGGTGCCTAGATCTGATGAATTATATACTCAGGATGAAGTATAGTATCTTACTTTTTTTCTCTAATACTCTTGTCTCGGAGCCAAGTTTTTCTGTTGTTGCAGCAACATATACAGTGTAGGAGCAGTGTTGGCATTATATATCATTTTTTCCTTTTTTCACGCTGAAGATCTCTTTATCTTATATTTAAAGCATATCTTGTTGTTGGACTCTTTAAATATTGGCCATTAGCTTCCTTTCAGGAAATATTGAGTGTGTTTATATACAGTTGAATTTCCTATATATTGTAGGTCCTATATAGTATCTTACCAATATTTTCTGAAGATGTTTTCATAGCATTTGGATGATTTTTCATTTGATGTGGTTTTGGAAGAATGCTTCCCACAAGGCACAGCTCTCTGAGTTGAAGTACTTTTCTTCCAACACTTTGGCGCTGCAGTTCCATTGCCTGCTGACTGTCATAGTTTCTGTCTGAGTGCTAACCATTAACATTATTGTTATGCCTTTGAGAGTAATGCATCTTTTAAGATATTAAAAGATATTAAGATTTACACCTCTGTGCATGTTTAACTTCCCAGTTCCCTGAAAATGTTAAAATCTCTGTAGCTTCCTTGGGGTATGTAGCTGATGTTGTTAGGGTTTACTGCTGTCCATCAGACTTATACCTCATTACAGGATTAGATCTGCATATCTTGTGGGATAATCCTGGGGAAGATGTTTGATACCATTTTTGTACCCTGAGTTTTTACCCTGTGGTTGTAGCTTGCTAGATGCGTCTTTCATTGCCCTTCCTTACCTGTACCACCTCCTTTAACTCATTTAATGCTCCTTTAACTCCCAAGTAAACCATGTGTCTTCAGCTCTTCATCTTGGGAACTGAGTTTACAGTAATCCTGGGAGACTGAAAAAGGTCTCTTTGTCCCTCCTGCCAGGGAGGGGAATGTGGATGTCTAAAGCATTGTTAACTGAGTGTGAGTCTTTTGAGTGTTACAAAAGGCAGGCCAAAGCAGACACTGTATCTCCACATTTTTCCATATCTGTGAGCTCTCGATAATCGACTTTATGCTTTATGAGCTCTTCTGGAAGACTACTCTGCTGTACCCATGGAAGGGTAAAAGTGTCTGGATTTAATTAACACCTTCAGGAATATCACTCTAACAATGCTTTATAAGAAAGGATGTACAAAATTCCTAGTCCCATCATCTCTTGGGTGGGTTATATCTGAAGTATTTGCTTTCCATTTTCCAGAGATACTCCAGGGTTAAGTGTCAACTGTCCTCTCTATCTTACTTAACAACTTGCTCCTTACTGGTTGCTTTACTTTTCTCCCATAGTTCCAATTTTCATCTGTATATTCCTTTCATTGAAAATAAATGATGTACACTAAGATCTACATCTCATGGTCTGCTGCTGGGAAAACTCAAACCAAGACAGATTTGTAGCCTCCACTTTTTGCTAGGTTCTTCTGCCTTTTGGCCACTGCTTGGAATGAGGAAATGCCTTGTGGGTAAAAGCACTTCTAAGTATCGAGTTTGATTCTCTGCACCTCTTTTCTCCCTGGGCTCTTGACCTTTCATGTCACTTCTGATTTGATAGCTCCCTCATGCCTTCAAGCAGACTTTAAAAAATGTGTCTAGCTATTACTGTTATTCTCAGTGGGACAGTTGGTCCGACATAACTTGATAAGAGAAATCAATTTTTTTCCATAAACCCATATGTGAATTAAAGGAACTTTAATGAGAACTAAAAAGCAGCTACTGTTTTCTTTTGTGACATTTTGAAAACCTGAGGAACATTTAAAAAATGTAACATCCAGTTTCATAGAAGTGAAAAAGTAACCATGTCAAGCTCAAGGCATTCCTACATTATAACTCTTTCAATCACCTTTGAATCTTTGCTTTCTGTCAATCTCCCATCTTTTTGTAGTTTCTTTTATTTTATGAAAAAGAAATAGACTTTCAGTTTTGCTATTGTTTTCTTATCTTGTTTAGGGAATAATTATTTGGCTTTTCAGGATCAATCTCCCATTCCTTTGGGGGCAAGGAAACAAGTATAAAATATTCGTTTTTCTCTTCATTTTATATCCACAAATATATTAAAGAGAGGTGCAGAGTAGTATTTTGAATGGAAAGAGAGGTTAAAAGAATGAAAGAGTGCTTGCTTGAAGAGTTCACCATTAAGACTCATTCTGTAGATTAATAGAGAGATCACCAGTCTCCAGGGTTAGCAAGTCAACAATTTCATAAACATTAAATTTACATGAAAATGTGGAGAAAATGAGTAACATTTCCATCTTTGTTGGCAGGAGGTCAAAAAGTCACATCCCCATTGAGTTTGGAACTTTCTTTACAGTGACTTTTACTCTGACCTACTTTCTACTTCTATTTATTGACTGACATAAGGTTTCTCAAACCAATTGGTTTATTTGTGATCTTCAGTTCTACATATTAAGGAAACTGTGCCTGTGAACTGGGTTGAAAATATCATGCTTTATGTGACTTGTCATTTAGTGAGTGCCATGATGTTTGATTATTTCCTGAAGGATGACAAATTTTTTCGAATTAGTCGTGTCTCTGTTCAAGAACTGGACACTGCCAATATTGTTTTCTGATGTAAGGAGTGTCTCTTGACAGCCTCTTGTTTGTTGGAGAAAAATAAAGAAGGTGAGGAGATTAATGTCTTATTGATCATAAGGATGTCACAATCTGAATATCCCATAATATCAAAAAAATAAAGATAAAGCATACCCAAATTTTCTCAACATGCCAACTAAATACATACACAAAAAGAGTTTATTCTTTCTAAAAAAGAATACGAGTTGTTACCTCAATATTTATTCCCTTTCCCAATGAGGTGCTACTCTGAAGTTGAGGGGTATGAAAGTATTAGCTTATTTCTCTGAGGTTAAGCATCAAAAATGCTTTTAGGTTAATATGTAATGTGTAAAAACAGAGTAAAGGAAGCTGAACTATTATCTTTTTTTTTTTTAAAGATCTATTTATTTATTTATTTATTTATTTATTTATTTATTTATTTATTTATTTATTTATATAAGCACTGGGCAGAGTCAGAAGCGCGGGAGGGTGAGAGAATTCACCAGAGCCAGAGCAGGGAGCAGAGCAGGCAGAAGGACCAAACTACACTGCTGAGGGGAGCAGCGGGTGGCAGGAGAGGTCTGCGCACCATGTGGGACCCTCCTCCAGTGGCAGGGAGCAGCCGGGGATCGAACCGGCGCTGCAGAAGCTGCGGGCAGCTTTGCAACCCAGTGCTCAACTGCTGCGCCACCAGGGAGGCCCTATTATCTTTTTTTTTTTAAATAATTTTTCACCATTTTTTTTAAAGTATTTATTTATTTATATATACAAGAAATGGGATACAGGCCAGATGCGCGGGAGGGTGAGAGGACTCACCAGAGACAGAGTGTGGAACAGAACAAGGAGACTGATGAAGTACACTGCTGAGGGGAGCAGCAGGCAAGACAGGAGAGGTCTGCCTCACCATGTGGGGCCCTCGCAGGCCAGCCGGGATCGAACCCACACTGCAGAGGCTGTGGACATCTTCACAGCGCGGCGCTCAACTGCCTGCACCACCAGGGGAGGCCCTGAACTATTATCTTTATGTTTCCTTTCCTTAGTGTTTTTGTAGACATCCTACCCAATCCTGCCTTGCTTCAACTTTATAATTCCTTGAGAAAAGATGTAAAGCAATTTTGATTATAGTTCTTACCACCACTGAATTGATGCATGCTTAATTGGCAAACAAAACCTGAAGCGATTTGAACTCTGAAGCACAGTTCAAACGAAGTGCTCTGGGGCATGGCAGTGATCTTGTCTAAACTTTTTCTTGGTGGTTGTGATGGTGGTGGGGTGGCTCTCCAAATGCAGCTTGTGGAGGTTTGATATGATCAGGACAGGTTTTAAAAAAATTCCCATATGGTTAGGTGATTTCAGGTATGTACTATATTTACCAACTGTTCTTTCTAAATGTCATGTAAAATTTTAATGTACTTGTTATCATTCATTCAGTGAAAATATACATGCTAAGAAAATTACTGGGGGTTGATTCAAAAATATTAAAAAAATAAATGATTAGCTTTCAAAGAACTGACCAGATACTGATCATTTTAACTTCTAAGTCATGCACTTATTGCATTAGCATTTGTCTTTCAAAAACAATCTCCAGATGAGGGCTAGATATTTGTGACTATATATGAATATCATGTTACCTAATTTCTTCAGACCAATATTTAATATTTATCTCAGGAACATGCCAGAAAAGAAAAACTAATGGCATTATCCTGAGATCAAGATGACATTTTGCTATTTTTATCCAGTGTGCACCTGGAAGCATCAGTCAATACAGGTTGCCACTCTCATCCCAATTTTTTTTTTTTCAGATTGTGAATTAAAATTTATTTTTTTAATTTCATTTTTATATTCCCCATACAATTACAACCCCCTTATTTTGACCCCAACCCCTCCTTTCCCCAACCTCCACCCCACATAGTGTGTCTCTGGTTCATAGTTTGTTGATTTTGATTTTTTCTTTCTTATATTCTTTTTCCTGGTCCCTTATTTAGGTTTTCTAGATTCCTGCTATGAGTGAGACCATCTGGTATTTTTCTTTTTCTTTCTGGCTTATTTTGTTGAGCATGATCCCTTCCAGCGCCATCCATGTTGCTGCAAATTGCATGTGTTTATCTTTTTTGGATGTTGAATAATATTCCATGGTATATATGTACCACATCTTCTTGATCCAGTCATCTATTTTTGGGCATTTAGGTTGTTTCCAAAGCTTAGCTATTGTAAATAGCGCTGCTAATAACATAGGGGTGCAGGTGCTCTTTGGAATTGATGTTTCTGTGTCCTTTGGGTAAATACCTAGGAGTGGAATTGCTGGATCATATGGGAGCTCTATCTTTAGTAGGTTGAGGAATCTCTATGCAGCTTTCCATAGTGGTTGGACCAGTTTGCACTCCTACCAGCAGTGCAGGAGAGTTCCTTTTTCTCCACATCCTCGCCAACATTTATTGTTGCTAGTTTTTTTAATATGTGCCATTCTCACTGGTGTAAGATGGTATCTCATGGTAGTTTTGATTTGCATTTCCCTGATTGCAAGTGACGTTGAACATTTTTTCATATGCCTGGTGGCCATTTGTATTTCCTCTTCAGAGACGTTTCTTTTTAGCTCTTCTGCCCATTTTTTGACTGGATTATTTTCTTTGTTTTTGTTGAGTCTCATCAGCTTTTTGTAGATTTTTGTGATCAGTCCTTTATCATTAGTGTTGGGTGCAAAAATGTTCTCCCAGTCGGTGGGGTTTCTCATTGTTTTGGTTATAGTCTCTTTTGCTGTGCGGAAGCTCTTTAATTTGATGTAGTCCCAGCTGTTTATCTTTGCCTTCACTATCACTGCTTTGTCATCCCAAATATTTTTTTTCTCCCTTACTAGTCATTAAATGCTGACAGCGTACTCTAACTATATTATTGCCTTTAAACTTCATGGTCCCTTTGGTGCTGCTGTTAATATTCCAATTTTACTCATCAGGACACAACCTGTGAGAGTCTTGGGTTACCTGGCTAGCCGTGTCAGAACCATCACTCAGCCTCTCCACCTTGAGTAACTGTGTTGTCTTATGATCAGGAATATTTGGAATTTGTGTGAGGACTTCTTTATTAATTTACATATTTTAGTTTTTTTGATGAGTTATAGTCAAGAAAACTATCATCGCTGACTCATGTGCCCATCAAAATGCTTAATCGCTTGGTGCATGGGAGAACACCCCATGTATTGACATTGCCCTATATCTGGTTCCTGCCTGATTCTTCTGTATCCACAGGAAGATGGAGTAAAAAAATGAGACCCCTGGCAAAAGTGAACAAGTACTTCAGGCCATCTGTGGGATCAGAGACATGTCCCTGTGTCCTCGAATCTCCTCGTAGCCATCTATTTGTCCTGAGTACCATGTGCAGGCATCAGTAGGATTTGTGATTCTTCTGATTTCGGGATTTGTCTTCTTACTGATTAGCCTGAGGTAGTAAAGAGGGGAAGTGACACAAGGTAAGGGAAGGAGTGAAATACCTTGGCAGGGAGAGTGATACTGGACAGGAAGGTGAACAAAAAGATGCATGTGGAGAGGAGCCATCTCCAACACCATCATGCTTGTTGGGCTGTTGGCAGCCAGCTGCCTGTTCTGTCAATTACTCCCTCCCGCTCTGGTGAGGAGGGATAGAATTCATCACTCGCTCCTTTCTTCTAACTTCCACATTTCTCTCTGGGGTTGGGAAAGGTGAGCAATTTGTTGCAAATGCATGATGAATTTCATTAAGTATTCACAACTGCTGTTAAAATCACTGGAGATCTGCAAAATAGAAACCCAACATGCCCAGAACAGGTTTGACACACGAAGCTAAGATGTGAAATTTGCTAGAAATTAAAAGCTGTGCTGGTAAATTCAGGTCCTTTATGATTCTTTTTTTTTTTTTTGCTGGGCATAACATGATTTTATTGAAATTATGACAGTTACATGTTTTATTAATGCGCTTTTTAGACAGGCTTCATAACATGATCTCATCATAAAATCCTGGAAGGTAATGGATTTATCATTCAAGGAGTTAATGCAGTAGAGTGCTTTGTAGCCTGGAAAGTGCTAAATAAATATTAGTTATTGCACTCATAATCTGTATGGCATTTTTTCATATAGATTTTTTAATTTAAAGTAAGCTTTTTATTTTAAAACAATTTTAGATTTATAGACAAATTACAAATAGTCTGAAGAGTTTCCATATACCCTCTCCTTAGTTTCTCCTAGTATTAACACCTTCAATTGTGTGGTATAATTTTTATATTAATGCACTAATGTTAATACATTCAAGTCCATATTTTATCCAGATGTCCTTTTTATTTTTTCTCTTTAAAAAAATCTATTGTGCTTTTTTTCTGTTCTGTGGACGATCTAAGATACACCGTACATTTCATTTTCACATTTTACTAGGATTCTTACGGCTGTGATAGTTATTCAGGCTTTCCTTGATTTTGATGACCTTGGCAGTTTTGAGAAATACTCCTCAGATATTTTGTACTTTGCCTGTCATCTGGGATGGGTCTAATGTTTTTCCTATGATTAGACTCGCGTTATTGCTCTTGAAAGCATGACCATAGAGGTAAATGCTATTTTCATCCCAGAGTGTCCGTGTCCATCCATTCAACGTGACTTACCTCTTAACACTCACCTCAGTGATCTGGCTGAGATTGTATCAGTTTCTCCTCTGTAAAGTGACTCTCTTTCTCCTGTCTCCATACTATCCTCTTTGGAAGGAGTGACTGAGCATGACCCACTCTTAAGGATTAGGACCTTCTTGGACATGGAGTACCTATTTAAATTAATTGAAATTCTTCAATTTGTCTCTCCTTCCTATCTATCTATCTATCTATCTATTTATTCATTTATTTATTTATTTATTAATTTATTTATTCAGTCATTCTTTTTTTTTTTAAGAATTTATTTATACAAGCACTGGGTACAGTCAGAAGCGCAGGAGGGTGAGAGAATTCACCAGAGCCAGAGCGGGGAGCAGAACAGGCAGACTGATGAAATACACTGCTGAGGGGAGCAGCGGGCGGCAAGAGAGGTCTGTGCGCCATGTGGGACCCTTGCCAGATGGCTGGGGATCGAACTGGTGCTGCAGAGGCTGCGGGCAGCTTTGCAACCCAGTGCTCAACTGCTGTGTACCGGGGAGGCCCTCAGTCATATACTTTAATGTGTCCACATGGGATTATAAGCTTTTATTTTATACTTTGCATTATAATCCACATCAAATCAATGTTGTCCCCCAAATTAGTCCATCTTTGGCCATTAGGAACCTTCAGATTTTTAAATGCTTTTGATATACCCCCATTGTGGGGTGTTTATTATTTTGTTTAGCTCTTTCTGGCACTACAAGATGCTCCAGGCAAATCTTTTAGATACCCTGCCCCAATGCTGGCATCAGCCTTTTCTTCAAGGAAACCTAGTTTCTTTTATGGAAGAATGACATTTGAAACCAAGATCTAAGAGTTAGGTGTACTCACTGCTGCTGAAATGTTTTCTTCTTGGTCTTCTCAGCTGACAAAGCAAGGAAATAAATGTGAGTATATGAACCCACATATACACACATATCTGTCAGTATTCCATTTGTAGCCCTCTCCATGTACATTCAGATAAATGCAATTTGATATTAATGTCTGTAATCCATTACCACATGGACTTTTTGGCCTCCCGCTCTTGCTCATCTGCAATCTCCCCTTCCAACAGGGAGAAACCAACTTTCAACATCGACATTAATTTACTTAATTGCTTTCTTATGGATTTTAGCATTTACTATTAATATGCTCCTTGGTTCCAAGAAGAGCCATCAAGTCAGAATTAGACATGAGCAAGATTTATTTAGGGGTAAGGTCTACATAGGAAAAAGGAGAGAGAGGGAGGGAGGGAGGAAGAAGAAAAGGGGGGGGAGAGAGAGAGAGAGAGAGAGAGAGAGAGAGAGATAGTGCAAGCGAGCTCGAGTGCCTCACACTATGGTTCAGGTCTGAGAAAGTCTCAACCAGGTCAATGAGGAGACAGAGAACTGTTACCACTCGGTGAAGGAGATCCATTGTAAGCAGAAATGATTTGACTCTAGTCCCCACTGAACTCAGTCTCTAAGTGGGAGCAGCTCTGAGACAGCTGGGCCTTGGGGTAAGCCCTGCTGCAGATCTCACAGGGGCTCCCATCCAGTGACAATTCACTGCAGGAGAGTTGTAAAGAGAGAGCCAATTCACACTTTTCCTTGGGCTCCCCAGCCCCTGTCTTTGTGTAGTTCTGTTGCGTGCTGATTAGTCTTCCCCAAATTATGTGGTAGCTCTAAGCTAGTACCTCATAATGTGCTTATAGTTGGAGATAGGACCTTTAAAGGGTAATTCTGGTAAAATGAGTCATGTGGGTAGGCCCAATTCCAGTGTGACTCATGTCATTAAAAAAAGAGGAAATTAGGGCACAGAGGGAAGACTCTGAGAGAGGATGGTCATCAACTTTATCAAGCAGAAAGGCCCCAGAAGAAGCCAACCCTGCCAGTGCTTTGAACTTGACAGATAGCCTCCAGAACTGTGAGAAAATTTCTGTTTTGGCTACTGAAGCTCTTGTACTTTGCTGTGGTAGCTCTAGCAGGCTAATATAAGGTCCTAACATTTAATTAAAAAAATCCATTTTAAGTATTTGCAGGCACAGTGCTATGATGTCTGGAATTGATTTTGGCATATTTGACTCCCCCCCCCACCAAAAAAAATACAAAAGGTGGATAGATGATAATGGCAAAATGATGACTGCAGAAGCTGTTTTGAGTACATAAGAATTCATCATCTTACTCTCTTTGCTTTACTGTATGATTGAAAATTGGCATAATAAATAGTTTCAAAATGTAACCAGCTCACTCTATTAATTATTGATGAATCTACTGGGTACAGCATGCCAGGATTTGTAGGGATTTTAAATTGTTAAATAACCACTACAATAGTAATAGCTACCCACGGAAAGTCACGAGTTTTACATTACCTTTTTTGTAAGGTATTCCAGTAAGTTAACTGTTATCAGCACTCTTTGACAAGCAGTAAATAACTTAAACTTAGTTTGGACTCAAATAGCTGACTGCTTTTATTTCCACTATGTTTTTTCATTAGTCCTTGCCTCCCATAATATAATAAAAACTACTTTTATTGAATGTATACTATGTGTCAAACATTTTGTTAGGAGTAATAGACAAAAAATTTGCATCTACTGACCTAGTCTTACGGTTATGCTGATTAAGTCTATTAGTGTGCTAAAATGTATTGATGTTTAATAATTTTATTGAGTATAGTTGATATATAATTGACTGTATATATTTATTAGCTTTAATGTTTTGTTAGATTTGCTAGACTTGAATGCTTTTGGATTATTGCATTCTTGGTTGACATGATTCCTTCCCCTCCACTGCACAAATGCTTCGAATATGTCATCCCACTACCTCCTGGCAGCTATAGCATCTTCTGGTAAGTCAGCTGTTAGTCATGGTGTCCTTCCTCTCTAGGTGATGTTTCTCTTACTGCTTTCAGGCTTTTGTCTTTGTCTTCTAGCAGTTTTGTTATTGTATTAGCTCCCAGTGCTTCTGTAACAAATTGCTACAAATTAGTGTTTCACAAAAATAGAAATCTTTTGTCTCCAAGTGCAGAGGCTGGAAGTCTGAGACCAGAGTGTCAGCGGGGCCATGTTCTCTCTGAAGACTTCACAAAGATCCTTCCTTGCCTCTCCCTAGCTTCTGGCAGTTGCTGTAATTACCCCACTTGTATCTTCAAATCTGCTGTCGTAGTCACCAGGCATTCTCCCTGTATGTCTCTGTGTCCAAATTTCTCTAATTTTACCAGGATGCCAGTCACTGAATTAAGGCCTACTCTGATCTAGTCTGATCTGTTTAACTTGATTATATCTTCAAAGATCTTATTTCCACATGAGGTCACAGTAGCTGGTACTGGGAGTTAGGCCTTTAACATATCTTTTTTTTTTGGTGGGGTGGGGGGACACAATTTAACCCTTAACTACCATGATGTGTTGAGGTGTGGCTCTCCTTGTGTTTATCCTAGTTGGAGATTTGTTGAGCCTTTTAGATGTGTGTATTAATGTTTTAAATCAAATTTAGGAAGTTTTGGCAATCATTTCTTCAAAAAATGTTATCGCTTTCTCTTTATTCTTTTTCCATTACTCCCACTATGCATATGTTGGTGCTATTTATTGTGTCACACGGCTGTCTGGGGCTCTGTTTAAGTCTTTCTTTAAATGTGGTTTCCTTTCACTCTTTCAATATTTTTATAATAGCTGTTTTGCAACCTTTATCCTCTTAGTCCAATATCTGTGCCACTGTAGACACAGTTTCTATGAACTGCTTTTGTTCTTGAATGTGGATCATAATTCCCTCTGTGTGTGTGTGCATATGTTTGCTTTTGTATTATCATGTAATTATCTTTTGAAAACTGGGGATATTAGATCACATATTGTGGCTACTCTGGCTTCTGACTGCCCCTCCCTACCTAGTGATTTCTGTTGTTGCTTATTTGTTGAGTGACTTAACTGGACCAATTTTGTGGGCCCTGCAGTGTGTGGCTGCTGACATTTTACTCATTTTTTGGCTCATTTTTAATTGTGGTTTCCTCAGGATTGCCTGTGTGTCAGATAGACTCACGGACAGACAGTTATTGGCTAGAGTTTGAACACTTTGAGCCCTTATAGCTTCCATCTTTGCCCATGGTTTTGTTTGATATAGTCATACAGTCATTGTGACTGGAGAATACAGCCAAAGTTTAGGTAATTTTGAGTCTACCTGGCTTTTTTACTTTCTGCTGGATCTCGGTGTATTTTCTCTGCCAATATGTAAGACCTTAGGATCCAAATAGTGATATTTGGATAGCTAGGCTCTCTCTAGTCTATCATGTCTGTACAGCTCTGCACATGCCCAGTCTTCCAGGAAGCTAGAGAGAAATCTGTGGGAGCTTATCAAAACTCACTAATACGCTCTCATTCCATGATCCTTATTAAAATTCTAGCTAATCAGTCAATCTGCTGTCTGAAGCAACCAGAATTGCAAACTCATGCTAGCTGTGAGTTTAGTCTCCCCATTTATTTGCCACCAGGAATGCTACTGTTTTGGACAATATCCAGGAGTCTGGATTTTTCTTCTTTCTGATCCAAATTAAGTCACTGGCCTCTAGCAGTGAAACTGCTGGTTCCTGCTGAGCAAACTGGTGGGCTAGGAGCCAGGTGGATGGAAGCAACCCTCAAGCTACAAGGCTCTAAATGCACACACTCCTAACCTCAGGTTTGGTAGTTTTTCTTGAATCAACTCTTCATTTTTTCATATGCCCTGATTGATCTCTCGAGTAACATTAAAATGGTTGTTTTGGTCAGCTTTATCCAGTTGTAGCACTGATTTTCAGAGGGCAGGTTTTATAGAGGTCTTTACACCACCACTGCAGAAATCCTGCCTCCTCAAAGCTGTCTGTGTTTTCATTTATTTAGAATTTTTTTTTTAATTAATAAATTTTTTAATTAAGCACTTTTTCTTTCTATTGAGGTAACATTATTTTACAACACTGTATAGGTTTCATCTCAGCAACTGTATATATCATACCATATCTGTCACCAAATGTTCAGGAACCATCCTTACCCCACCAGCCTGATGCCCTCTTTGTGTTATGATTGGCCTAAGAGATCCCTCATTCTCCCCACTAACTTCTCCCTTCTAGGGGATGTCCACTGTAATTTTAATTTTTTTTGGCAAAGTTAAAAAAATGTATGTGACTGTCTGAAAGGAGATAGGTTGCAAGATGAATGATGAGTCTGGTGTGTAATCTGGGGCAAGGGTGTTTCAGGAGAACTCCAAGGAGAAATATTTTCAAGTCGCCTTGTAATGCCATGTAAAATGATAGGCCTCAATTCAGATGGGTGAAAGTGGTAAGTAGAGGCAAAGGCAAAAAAAAAAAAAAAAGGTTAGAAATTGTTACAAGTATTAGAAAACTAATGAATGTTATTCATCCAAATTTGAGCATGTAGGTAACATTTGCTGCAGAGCGTTGTATATAATGAAATTACTTTTCCCTCTTTGGAGTTTCAAAAACACAATTTCATTTTACATTCCATCAATATGTTGAAGGTTTTTTATCTTAGTTTTAAACTAGATACTTGAACTATTGAGTTGGAGGGAAAAAGGACTCAGACATAATTTTAACATGTTAATTTGGATTGGCTAATATCTTTATTCCTCATGCTGTCTAGATCTTTCATGAACAAAGAACAAAGATGCATTGACACAAACACTAGCTTTGTTTTTTTCCTCTCCCCTACTGACTGAGTTAGGGAACCTAATGCAATCAAGGAGATTTTCTTATAACAAGTGTATTAGGGTCCTTGACACTGAAATCTGGTGAAAATTTACAGTCTCATGTCCTTATTTTTCAAAATGGGATTTTGTCCCAGCTGAACAATAGCCAGGGGATTTACATATTGTGTGGTGATGGCAGATGTCAAGAGCGATAGTTTTTAGAGCTGCAGCTTGATTTTAGTTTCAGTAAACATTAAAAAAAAAAAAGAAGAAAGCAATTCACTTTGAGATAGGAGAAATAAATATTTAAGCAAGGTCAGATAATGAACTGTTGTTTGGGATTGGACATTAGCAAATGCAGATTCAAGTAATGGCTTCTGACATGAGAATATTCTAGAACTTGCACACAGTGTCCCAGATAGCTAGAGAAGAGAAGAAATATTAAACTCTTTGAAACACAAAGAGACTTCTTAATACATGTGACTTCTTAAGAAGCATTATAATTTTTGACAATATGTGACACTTCATAGGTATCACACTTTTTAGATATTTGTGAAAAAATGGAAGCAGATTAACTTATTCTTCCTAGGATATGGATACATATTCTTCAAAGGATGAACATACTCTGTTTTAATACCCATTTCAGCAGAGAACTGAAATAAAACAAGTATTTGTCTTCCATAAAAATGATGAAAGCTGAAACATATGAAGTGTTAAAGGAATCTTTAGAAGAATACATTTTTAAAAATAAATGAAGATAATTATTAACAGATAAAAGTGTGCTATTTACATCTGCATTTCCCACCATTTTTACTTCTTTGTTTGTATCATACTATGAGCAGTAACTTTTCCATCTCATTAAAAAAATGAATTATGTGCCCACCTCAATCGAAAGCTAACATTTATAGATACGAGTGTCCTTTTTTAGATAAGCTCTGGGAACTAAGCAAATAAGTTATATTCAGATAAATAGGAAATGAAGGAAAGTATTTCAGAGTATTATACAGTGTTACAACAGACAGAAAAATATTACATTGCTCAATTAAGAAATTATCATTAGGTTTTAAAAACAACTACCATAGCATCATTAAATCAAAAACACTTAACATAATAATGTAAAAATTCCACTAACACCAAATGTATCATTTTTTTAATAAAATTTTTTTTAGAGCAGTTTTTTTAGTTTAAAAGCAAAATTGCTCCAAAAGTCCAGGGGATTTTCCTGCATACATGCCCCTTTATCAATAACCTCAACCTGAGCTGAGGACATTGATAAACCTATATGGAACCTGCATTTCTGCCCAGATCCCATAGTTTCATTAGGGGTCAGTCTTGGTGGTATATAATATGTAGGTTTTTGATAGAGGATTGTGACACATATCTACCCCCACAGGACAGGAAAACTTTCATTTTCCCAAATAGCCTTTGTGTTCCTCCTTTTCTCCCTTCCCTCCTCATTAATCCCTGACAACCTCTGATTTTTTACTCTGTAGCTTTGCTTTGTCCAAAATATCATTTAGTTGGAATCACACAGTATGTAGCTTTTCAGGTTGGCTTTTATCACTTAATAATTTGCATTTAAAGTTCCACCATATATTTTCATGGCTTGATATTTCATTTTGTTTTAGCACTGAATAATTTTCTATTGCTGGGATGTACCCACTTACTTATACATTCAGCTACTGTGAGGTATCTTTATTTTTTCTAAATGTGGCAGTTATGAATAAAGCTGGTATGAATGTCCATGTACAGGTTTTTGCATGGACATATTTTCAACTCACTTAGGTAAATACCAAGGAGCATGAATATGGATCATGTGATAAGACAATGTTTAGTTTTATGAGAAACTGTTAAACTGTCTTCTAAAGTGACCATCCCATTTTGCATTCCCATCAGAAATGAATGGGAGTTCCTGTTGCTCCACATTCTCACCAGCCTTTGGTGTTGTCAGGGTTCTGGCTTTTGACCATTTGAATAGATGTGTAGTGGTATGTCGCTACTGTTTTAATTTTCACTTCCCTAATGCCATATAGTTTTGAACATCTTTTTATATAACTGTTTCTCATCAGTGTATCTTCTTTGGTGAGGTGTCAAGATTTTTGTCTATTTTTAAGCTGAGTTGTTAACTTTCTTATTGTTGAGTTTTAAGAGTTCTTTGTATATTTTGAGTGACATTTGTTTATCAGAAATGCCTTTTGCAAATATTTTCTCCTAGTCTGTGGCTTGTCTTGTCTTTTCATTTGGTTGATATTGTCCTTAGTAGAGCAAAAAATTTTAATTTTAAGTAAGTCTAGATTATCACATTTCTTTCACAGATCATGCTTTTGATATGTCTAAATTGTCATCACCTCACTATATCCTTGAACAGCTAGAGTTTCTTTTATGTTATCTTCTAGGAATTTTATAGTTTTGCATGTTATATTTAGGTCTATCATTTTTTTATTATCATTATAGAGACTTTTTTTTTTACCGGGTAACATTGTTTACAACACTCTATATGATTCATAGATGTAGGCTGGCAACTCTTTAGATGTATGTCACCACACCACACCCACCACCAAGACACTTGTCCTCTGCCATAGTCCTATGGGCCTCCCTTCCCCTCTGATAGTCTCAATTCTACAGTCAGATTTTTAGGATTTGTTTTTGGTTTGATTTTATCTGACCCTTTGTCTTATTTCTCTATATTCCACAGATAAGTGAAATATCAGGTATTTTTCTTCCTCCTTCAGAATTATTTCACTCAGCACAATTCCCTCCAGTTCCATTAATGTTGTCTCAAAATGCAAGGGCTCATATATATATATATATATATATATATATATATATATATACACACACACATATATATACATATATGTATATATATGTGTGTAAATATACATATATGTGTGTGTGTATATATATATATATATATATGGATGAATAGTATTCTATTGTGTATATATGCCACATCTTAATCCACTTCTCTGTCATTGGGCTACTTAGGTTGTTTTTTATAACTTGGCTATTATAAATAGTGCTGCAATGAACAGGAGTGCATCTGTCCCTTTGAATTAGTGTTTTTGTCTTCTACAGATAGATACCTAGGAATGGAATTGCTGGATCACATGGTAGATTTGTTTTTAATGTTTTGAGAAACTACCATACTGTTTTCTAGAGGAACTGGACCAGCCTACATTCCTACCAATAGTGTAAAAGGGTTCCTTTTCCTCCACATTCTTTTTTTCTTTTTTTAAAAAGATTTATTTATTTATTTATACAAGCACTGGGTACAGTCAGAAGTGCGGAAGGATGAGAGAATTCAGAGCCAGAGTGGGGAGCCCAACAGGCAGACCAATGAAGTACACTGCTGAGGGGAGCAGTGGGCGTGGCAGGAGAGGTCTGCGTGCCATATGGGACCCTCACCCGGTGGCTGGGGATTGAACCGGCATTGCAGAGGCTGCAGGGCGGCTTTGCAACCCAGCACTCAACTGCTGCACCACTGGAGAGGCCCTTTCTCCACATTCTTGCCAACACTTGTTGTTTCTGAGAAGGTCCTATCATTTTATTTATGTGTGTCTTCCTAGGCTCTCTTTTTCACTGCTTTAGTGGCTTATCCTTTCAGTAATATCACACCATTTTGATTGCTATAACTTACAGTAGTAAGTCTTATAGCCAGGTACTGTCTGTCCTCCAACTCTGCTCTTGTCCTTCAATTGTGTTGATTATTCTGAGTCTTTTTCCTCTCCTTGTAAACTTTAGAATCAGTTCAATATTCACAAAATAGTTTCCTGGTTTTGACTGGGCCAATATATAATTTTCTAGCCTTTTTATATCAAGATCCAAATGAAATTCAAGTATTGCAAATTGTTTAAATATCTTTAATGATCTTATAATCTATGAGTTCTGCAGTTCTGCCCCCATGTGACATCCTTGTGGCTTATTTGCAAAAGGAGTCAGTCATTTTTCATGTAGAGTTTCCACAATCTGGATTTTGAATAGGCTTTCTTTCTGATGTATTCGACAGGTTCCTCTGCCTTCTGTGTTTTCAGTAAGTTGTAAGTTAAATTTATAGGTGTGATCAAATTTAAGTTTGCATTTTGGGCAAAATTGTTTCATAGATAGCCTGTGTACTTCGATTAGAAGGTACTAATCAGGGCCTCCCTGGTGGTGCAGTGGTTGAGCACTGGGTTGCAAAGCTGCCCGCAGCCTCTGCAGCACCAGTTCGATCCCCTGCCACCGGGCGAGGGTCCCACACAGTGTGCAGACCTCTCCTGCCGCCCTCTGCTCCCCTTAGCAGCGTACTTTATCAGTCTGTCTGTTCTGCTCCCTGCTCTGGCTCTGGTGAATTCTCTCACCATCTCCCACTTCTGACTGTACCCAGTGCTTGTATAAATAAATAAATCTTTAAAAAAAAAAAAATGAAGGTACTAATCATTCTCACTTTCATTCTCACTGTCTCTATCACTCTCTTTGGCCACATGTAAAATAGCAATACTCTAATTCTACTATTTACTCTTTAATTAGTTGGAGTGTTTCTAGAAAAAAAATTCTCTTCTGCTAACTATTTGGTTGCTTAAGGGTGTAGTTTATGTAGAAAAAATTGGATATTTTTTATTCATTTACCATAATAAACAGTTGGTTCCTTAGCACTCTTCAAGTTTATTAAGAGAGAATTCAGGACTAGTTATGGAAGTGCCTTTACTTTAATTAAAGGACAGTATGAATAAGCTTATGGCAATAAATTTTATAATGCCAATGAAGTAGGTTGTCTAGAATTTTCCCTACAAATATGTAATGCACAAAGCTAAAACAAAAACAAAGGGAAATACAAATATGCAATAGTGGCTGGAGACACTGATATTTATAAACCTGTGAAGAAGTTCAACAAACACTTTTCTAAATTCTTTGCATTAATTTACTACAGTAGGGAATGTATGGATTTTGTCCTCAATTCACAATCAGACATCAGTATGTCTTCTTTGTATATCTAAAATGCTCTTATAATATTTTATTTACCAGGCACAGGAACAAAATTCACCCTTTCCTTCTAAAGTTTGCAATTAGATTTTATGTGTAGTAGAAATGACCTGCCATAAACAGAGCTGGAAATGATGAAAATTAGTGCATCGTGGTGCAAGGATAAAAGAGCAAATAACATTTTGTCTCTCTTCAAGAACGTTGCTTGCTTCTGAAATTAAACCCAGCAGGTAGGAAGATTCTAAACAGACTTCAAATTGTTGAACATCTGCTCACCCTAGCACAATCTAAAGCAAGGAATGCATAACATTTTACAATGCTAAAATTCATGTGATCTAGTTAGAATCATTACACTATTAAATTTTTTGGAAGCATGTCTCAACCAGAATCCAAAATGTTTCCACTTCTCAAATTGTAAAATACTATTAAACTGACCCAAATAGCTTTCATTTCATTTATTATGTTAAAAATAGTTGAATATATTCTATTAATTTAGGTTTATATCGTTTTCTAAAATTTCTCAAAATGAAATGTGAAATTAATAAACCCCAGGGTCAATTATATTTAAATGAGATGGAAATGTGGATTTCAACTTTAAAAGGAAACTGCCTGATTTTCTTCTTTAATATCCATGTGGCACTAAAACATGCTTTGGATTGCTGCAGATAAGAGAGAACTCAGTTCATTTTGGGGTGATAAATGTTTCTAAAAGTTTATTGTACTTACCTAATGAAACATTTATTCAAAAGAGAACAGAGAGGTGCTTCTGGCCCTGCTGTCACAGCTCACAGCCGCTGCAGATTCTGAGTGCAGACTGCTCTGTCCAGACTCCCCCCATTTGAATTTGCCCAGTTCCCAATATATCCTCTGGTATATACCCTTTACTTGGCCTACTGAGTTTAAAGCACACTGGGTGAGCAACTGACTTCGATGGCTCAACAATTTTGTATTTCACATCTGATTTCTTTGCCTCCTTTCATCTTCTGCGCAGGATAAGTCATAAGTCACCCTTCAGCTCTCAAGTCGGTCATCTTCCTAGTCACAGACAAAGCATGTAGCACACTGTATGACAGTCTTGGAAAGACAATAGCATAGTGATGAATGGATCAGTGGTTCTTGGGGCTTCAGGGAAAGAAAGAGTATGTGATTACAAAGGGATAGTGCACGGATTTTTATGGGGTGGTGATAGAATTGTTCTGTAATCATAGATTTTACATGAATCTCTACACGTTAAAATTCATAGATGTGCACACCTCCAACATGTCAATTTTACTTTATGACAGTTTAAAAAATAAAATCGTCCTAAAAGAAAATGCAAAGTGTCTTTATCTGTAGAGAGGTTCTGTGGCTGACCTCAGATCCACACCCACACAATCCAGTTAAGTAAAAAGTTTTCTAAGCACGGGCTTCCATGCTACTGTGTGTCTTAAACAGAATGATTTAAAAGCATGCCAAGGCAATTATCCCCTGTTGATGCCTAAGGAGAAGAAAAAAGCTGCATTTTAAAAAGCTTTTAAACAACATTTAAAGCAATAAACAGCCTTTGAAAAAGCTATTTTCTTTTCTTAAAACAGCCCCCCTCTCCACCACCACCACAAATGGTGCTTTTGTTGGTACCTATATGAGGTTGTAAGGGAAAGCAATACTTGCAAAATTCTGTGCTTTAATGTAAAATTGATTTGAGATTGCCCTTTCCCCTTCCCTTTGTCTAATCATTGTAACGTGAAGATCACGTATCTTATCGTTATTCAACAAGTATTAGAACAAAGAACAATTCAGTCCTTGATTGCACAGCAAAATAGAAAAGGAAATTTAAGGTTCTTGTGACCGTGTTTAGTTGTACCGTGTCGGTTATATTTCGGTTACTTCAAAATTTTTTCAAGACATGAGAGTTACCAGATAATAGAAATGTAGAGACAAGCTGAAGCAGAGCTATGATTCTATGATTTGTCTAAGAGAAACAAAATTACAAGTTTATTAAATTCTGACAGTTATGTCTCTGAATGTTTTGTTTGTGAAAGGATAATTTGTAGAAGAATTTGTATGATAAAACTGCAAGCATGGCTATAAAATTTGAAGTTAATGGACAAACCAAATGTGTCTCAGGCCTTGTAGTGGGGACTTCAGCTGTGTTTTGCTGCTCTCAAACTTTGATCTTCGTGGAATCAAAGGAAAGTAATCAATTATCAAAAAAATAGCTAGATATAAAGAAATGTTTTTGTGTGTATGTAAATTTATTTCAGTGAAACGAATACTTGCGTTCCTTTCGTGAAAAATCATTTATGTCCTAGGTAGAAACGTGGCTTTTTACTGGGTTTGCCGTGAGCTTGTTCACTCAAGATAAATTGTTTCGAACGAGACACGAAACGTGCAGAACCATGTGTGGACCAGGTCATCCTGTTTCCTGGGGACCACCCTGTTATAATCCTTGGCTTGCATCTTTCATGGAGGTGCTACAACCCAAATTACTCCCTGCTTTTCCTTAGACTGATTTCCTTTATGAGTCAGAGAATTGAAAATTTAATGCACTGAGACTTAGTTTTAAATCCAATTGAGAGTATTAACATTCTGTGATTGCTTTTCTGCATTTCTTTGGGCAGCTCTTGGAAATATTTCTGTTGGCGCATTGCATTACCTGCCTCAGAACATTGCTTTCGAGATCGAATGGGGCCTATGTAGAGACAGAGGGACAGAGATAGAACTTTGCTGTTCCCACAGGCTAAGTGGTTCAACAAAAAGTTAAAAGACGGCAAAAGGTTTGACACCTGCTGCCATAAACTTCTTTGGCTCACTGTTTTTATTCCTAGTTTCTCCCTAGCCTGTGCATTCGTGGGCTATTTTTTAATAGTGTATAGAGTCCCTTGGCTATTGCAGAAAAAGGGATTTACAGACCCTGAGATCAGACCAGCTCAAACTGAAGCTGTGGGCATCTGCATGCACACAGTGCCCAGGAGATGCTCACAAGCCCTGTATGACCAGCAACTTGCTGCCGATTGGTGCCCACAATAAGCAACAATAAATGGATTTTGACCAAGTCTACTCTCCTTGCTTATTTAGGCAATAAAGTTTAATTTCTTTGTTCTCAAACCTCAGTCCTAAAAATCTATATAGACCTCTAAGCCCTGATACCTTGGAGAGCCTCTTATGTCCAGAGAAGTCTCCTCAGCACTCTTTGTCCTTGCTCTTTTGCTAATCAATAAATGCTGACTTCTTGTCTGCCCTCATCAGTGACTGTGGAGTCCTTTTTTTCTGTCTTGACCAGAGGGTCTCAAGAGCCCTTTTCCATGGCTGGGAGAGGGACCCGCCTTGGTCCATCTAAGTGGGTGGAGTAGCAGACATGGGCTTGTATGAGCTTATCCCACTGGTGTTATTGGGTGGGGGGGGTTGGACTGAGGGCTCTGAGCACCCTCTGTTGTCCAGTGCCACTGTCACATTTTTTTGCATTTATTATAAGTCAAATTTGGGTTGTAGCTTCTTCCAGACGTAGTACTAAATACTTTTCAGAATTAAAAAGCTAATGATTTATGTCATTTCAAGAAAACATTCGTGTAGGTTTATATTACTGTGGGTAATTTGTGACCCAAAGATAATCTTGGCATCCATGAAACCCGTGAACTCTTCGGTAAAGTCAGAACAAAAGGGATTTGAAAAATTAGTGAGATTTTCCTTATGGTGATTTTTCTTGGTGATGAGAAATCAGAATCAATTAGTAAAGAAAATTAGTAAAATATATTAAACTATATTTAGATCAGGGCAACAGAGAGAAGTCTTAAAACTAAGCAGATCAACGTGGAAACTGGGTTGTTTATCAAATGCCTGACTTCTCTTATAATATGATTTTGCCTGAATTAATTAATGCATTTAAGGCAAAATTTTCTCTCAGTAATAACTTTCAAATTTGCTGTGAAAATGAAGTGAAATTGCCTATTGCTGTTTTCCCTTACCTTTTCCTTTCTAGTGTCTCTTTATCATCTTTAGAATGCTACCATAATCCGTCAAACTGCATCTTTAAAATAAAGAAACCCAGGGTAGACATTTGAAATTTTGGCTTGTTTTCTGTCTATCAATTTTTAAACACATCTGTTTGTTTTTTATTGGTGACAGATGTTCTATGTTTAGGATCAATGGCCTTAACTCACACTTTATGAAATCAACTCTCTTGTGCCACTTGATTCTAGGTTATATTTTTTTCTCCAAAATTTCATTTTTGAAGAATTCAATTGCATATTTTCTTGCATATGTAAGAAAAGTGAGAATTCCAACTTCATATCATACTTCTCCAGGTTATTCTTGATTTTTTTTGTTGATTCTTGATTTTTTGTGTGTGTGATGTGCAAGATTACATCACAAAGATAATGTCTATGCATTCTTGGAAGGAAGCAAGTAATCGAATACCACCAATTATTCTGCCACCCTTAAATGTGTTTGGGGTTTCAGCTTAATGTGGTGATGGTGCACAGGTGCATCAGTGAAGGAAAGTCTATGAGGATTACACCTGAGTGGAGGGGGGTTGGGGAGGGAATTATTGTTTACAAATGAACAATGATGTAAAAAATAAACCAAACCTGCTATGTAATACGTAATTTTGGCATCTCATCTTTGATGGGTGATTAGGCCCTGTAAGCTTACTCAAGCAGATGTACTGTACTGGCCACAAGTAGGTTCTGGTCTCTACATCAATAGTTTTTTAGCTCAGGAGTCTGGGATTTGGTCAGTATATCTGCCTGGCCCCTGCTTCTCATCAGCCAGGATGGCTTGACATGGGAACAAGTTTCAATTTTAGCAAGTTTCCTTCACCTGGCTGTCAAGTTGGCACCTTCTTCTCCTCTATGTGCAGAGGCTTCGTAAAGGCTGCCCTGGCCTCCAGACAGCATGGTATTTGGGGATCCAAAAGTGAGAATACAGAGAAACAGGAAGTGGAAACTGCCAGTTTTCTAACCAGAAACCAGCACAGATATTTCTTGCCTTAGTCTACTTTTAAAACTCAGAGCCTAGATTCAAAGGGAAGGCATGTGGAGGTCATATGAGAGAGATCAAAAGGAGTTTGAGGTCATGTTTGAAAACTACCACATCGGTTTTTAAAAAATGTGTTTGAATTTGAATTATGATTCCTTCTTGACCTTTAAGTTAGTCAAATAGGAATTTGTTACTTTAAAGTATAAGAAACTCTTGTGCAGGGTTTTAACCGCCTATCATCAATTCTCAGAATGTTTACAACTTGTTTCATGTTTCAGGATATGAATTTTTTAATGGTTCTTTTGGGGGGAGAATTAATTTCTTTGAAATTATATATATTCAAAAGTTTTGGACATACTGTTCAGTATATGAGTAAGGTTAATACTTTTCTAATTATTGTTTAAGTCTTCTATAGCATTACCAATTTTTATTTGCTTCTTTAAGCAGATACTAGCCTCAATTAAAATCATATTAATGACATTTTTTCATTTCCCTCTCTATCAATTTGCAATTCATGTTTTGCTTTATATATTACTTATGTACAAATTTAGAGTCATAGTTTTTCTTGGGAACTAAAACATTTATCACATTGTGTTTCTCTTTAGATTATGAGAAAACATCTCCTAGCTTCTTTGTATTATTTTTGCATGTGTACATATATGTTTCTGTCCTTTTGTTTTAAGTGTCCTTATATTTAGACATGTTTCTTCTAAATAGTATGTAGTGATTTGTCCTCAATCTGATAATATATATTTAATGTATTACATCATTTAAAATTTACTATTCCAGGCACTTTATCATCTATTTAAAAGTTTGCAATGCCTTATTATTGTTGTTGTATTCTGTCATCATTCATTTTGATTCACCTATTTTACATTTTCTCTGAGAATACTATAGCTTATTGACATTTGTTTTTTTAAATATCACTTAGAGATTTCATTCTATGTCTCTTTGGTTCCATAATTTCTGTTGAGAAGTCTGTTGTCAGACTTAAACTTGGTTCTTTGACGTTACTGTGTTTTATTTTTTCTTTGTGCCTAAAATTGTTTTCTTTTTATTTGGTTTTCAAAAGTTTGCAATGATCTATTTATAATTTTTTAAGAAAGATTTATTTATTTATGCATACAAGAGCTGGGGTTAAGCCAGAGGTGTGGGGGAGAGAGGATCCACCAGAGACAGAGTGGGGAGCAGAACAGGCAGATGGACTGAAATACACTGGTGAGGGGAGCAGTGGGAAAGACAGGAGAGGTCTGCTGTGCCACATGGGTTAGCTCCCTGGCTAGGAATTGAACTCAGGCTGCAGTGGCTGGTGATAGCTTGATCTTGCTGTGTCTTTAAGCCCCGTGCCACCATGGTGGCCCTATTTATAATTGTTTGCTAAGACTTTCCCCCAGCCATTGGTTTCTAGAATTTGTGACTTGATGACTTTTGTCAGTTTTAGAAAATTTACAGCTAATCTGTTTTTTTTTTTTTACTCTTTTCTCTTTCTTCACCTTCAGCTCTTCAATAAGATATAAGTCCTTTTCACCCCTAAAGTAACCTATAGTCTAATTTTTTTCCTTAGTCTCTCTGCTATTTAGACCATTATATTTTCTGCTCTATTACAGGTTACTGATTTTTTCCTTTGCTGGTTATCATCTGCTGTTGAATAAATTGTTTTTAGTTTCTATAATTAATAATTTCCCATTATAGAAATTCTATTTATGTATTTTTATAGTTTGCTGTTATTTGCCAAAGTTGTCTATCTGGCTTTTTATCTTAATATTATACAGAGTTATTTTAAAATTCATATTCTATTATCTGAATCCTTTGGGTTTATGTGTGTTCTCTGTTGTTTCTTTAATTTTGTCATTCAGTATCACTCCTAGTAGTGATTTTTTTAAAAATTCAGTGCTTTATATTGTAAATGAGAAATTGTCAAAATAATTTGCATCCTAAAAGGATATACTTTTTCTCAGAGAGGGTTTAAATTTGCTTCAGATGAAAGGTAGGAGTCCTAGCAATCAGTGATCCTGTGAGGGCTGATGCCCAATGTATCCTTCTCTTATAGTATGATTCTTTTGGCTCCAAATCACAACCTTTGTGATTTACTAAGGATTTCTCTACTTTGGAATGCCTTAACCCTAATTTTGTACTTACAAATTTGTAAATCTGTCAAAAGCTTTGTCAGTCTTTTCAACCTCTTAGCCACTTTTTTTTTTAAAGAAACCATTTTTTTTTTTTTTTAATTTATATAGGCACTGGGGTACAGGCCAGAGGCATGGGAGTGTGAGAGAATTCACCAGAGAGACAGAGCATGGAGCAGAACAGGCAGAAGGACCAAAAAAACTGCTTAGGGGAGCAGCGGGTGAAACAGGAGAGGTCTGCTGCGCCATGTGGATATCTCCCTGGCCGGCTGTGAGTTGAACCGGTGCTGCAGAGGCTACAGACAGCTTCACAGAGCTGCACTCAACCTGCTGCACCACCGGGGAGGCCCTCTCTTAGCCACTTCTAACAACAGCATTAGTTTCCATGACAAACATTACCTGTCACAAAGAGTTTCATGAAGAGTCCATCGCACTGAGTTTCTTAAGCTGGTTGTTTGCCCTCCAGTTTTTCTTTATTGCCTCATTTGATGCCTTTACACATGTTTGTAATTCATTATTTTTTTCTTTAAGCTTGTCTGTTTGTTGTCTTAGAAGTTATTCTCAAGGGTAAGGTTGTCCAGTACCAAAGCCAGAATTCTTATTTCGTTTGTTTGCAAAGCAGAAATTTTACAGAATTGTTTCTTAACAAATATGTAAATCTGTAATTTTTAAGTTCTTATAGTTTAATCTGTGAAATATAGGCATTTTTTTATAACCCATGAACATTTTCATCAACTCATCTACCTGCTCTTGATCGAACTTCTGATGACTGTCCACTTCATTTTATGACTGTGCTTAAAATTGAGTTTTAAAACATTATTAAAACTTGGAGCTGAGGGGATCTTTAAATATGAGTAAATCTCTCTATTTCATAAATGTGGCTACTGAAATTCAGGGCAGTAGCAGCAGCAAGAATATGAGTTACACTGAATGCACAATACAGGGCCATATTGGTCCGTTACTGTGTACTTACGTAGTATGAGTGTATGTCACAAGAGCACTGTAGTTCTGCGGCCAGTAGGACTCTGTGAAATTCATATTACAATGTCCCCAATAAGTGTTCTGTGATGATATATACATAAACTACAGATCTTGCTATGCAGAAGGAAATAGTTCCCATTTTTCAAGCAAAATCTATTGGGTTAACCCTTGTATATAATCCAGAGACCATCACTCAGAGAGACCAACTTTTTGCTTAAGACAAGAAGTAGATCAAATGGGGAACAAATCCCATTCGATAGCCCAATCTTTTTTATTTAATACCTTAACACATCTGATTCAGAATCACAAAAAAACTTTAAAAATAATCTCTGAAAAATCATGTTACTGAAGACTTAGAGGATTGATAGTCGAGGTCCTTGTTAAAGATAATACAACATTTAGACGCCATATCAAGAAAGATTATTGTTGAAAGAAGTGTTAGTTCTACACTCCAGACATTTTATTTCATCTTCCAAAGTAATAAGAATCTAATAGGTTTTCCTCTTTTCTACACTTTACTATTATATGCTGTCTGGCAAATTTTATGAATTTCTATGACATTTTATACCACATTTATTTTTTGGTGTAAATATACACTACTAAAATGTTTACCATTTTATTTCCAAAATAACCTTATTTTGAGACATTAAACAAGATTTTCTCTGTCTTTAACCAAACTGATTTATATTTTAATTCTATAAAATTCTGTAAGTGAGATAGAGTAAGTCTAATTCAATTTGATGCTCTGATATCAAGTATTGTACATGATTTTTTTTATTGCATCTTGATTATTAAACATGAGTTGATTTAAAGGGAGATATATTTTTTAAAAGACTGAGAAACATATGCTGTACAATAGTTTCTGTTTTTAAAAAGCAGGTTTTCAGATCAACATAGGCAGTTGGCTTATAAGCACTAAACTAATTTCATTACCCATTGAATCAACAAAAAATGCGACTAGTTTATGAAAATAAGAGAAACATATCTCATGTAACATGATTTCAATATGTCTAGCTTTTGTCTTTATTACTAATATGCGTTGCTTGCAATTCACAGCCATTATATAATGCCATATAAATTTAATATGCCCTAAAGGGAATTTGCTCTAGGGACACATTAAGAAGGCTAAATATGATTTTGAAAGCTATAAACTATGCTTTCCAATTTAGTGTTATTCAATCAGACCTAATTTATATTTTCAGCATAAGCTAGAAATGGAGTTTGCCTGGTTAATGTCCAAGGCAAAGAAGAACTTCTAGCAAAGCCTCTGTTGTATATCTAATTGATACTTATATTGATAAAAGACTGACAAGGTTTATTAGTATCCCTCGGGAAAAAGAAATACTTCTAATAGCATAAGTGTGTTTGCAAAAATCACTCTGTGTTTTTTGCATTGGTGACCTTCAATCAGCCAACTTATTTCACTGGGCATCACTTCTTAATACAAGTTTATGAATCTGTTAATAATAAAAGTTTCTCCGTAAGTCTGATTCAGTAATTGTTCTTCCATCTCTGGCAGTGAGCCAGGAAATATGTACACCATACTCCTTTGTGCCACCATTAACACAGTCCTGGCTAACACAGTACACTTTCATAGACCTGCCCAGCAACAGAAACACAAAATCCTTCAGTTGAAAGAAAGCACTTTAGAGAACACCAAGCCAAAAATACATCTCATGGATCTTTGTTTGTTAGGAAAACCATAGAATGTAACCTTGACCATGAAGACAGAAATGTGTGCATTTGCAAGACATTGTATGTGCATTCCCTACACCTTTGTGTGTTTTAAAAACAGCACGGTTGAGGCATAACTTACATACTCTAACTTTTACCCATTTTAAGTGCACAGCATTTTCTTTTTCTTTTTTTTTTTTTAAGATTTATTTATTTCATTTATACAAGCACTGGGTACAGTCAGAATCGCAGGAGGGTGAGAGAATTCACCAGAGTCAGAGTGGGGAACAGAACAGGCAGACTGACAAAATACACTGCTGAGGGGAGCAGCGGGCGCGGCAGGAGGAGGTCTGCACGCCAGATGGGACCCTCACCGGTGGCCGGGGATCAAACCGGCGCTGCAGAGACTGTGGGCAGCTTTGCAGCCCAGCACTCAACCGCTGCGCCACCAGGGGATGCCCAGCATTTTCAAATAAATGTGCAGCTTCTCACAAATAGCCACATAATCTCCTATTTCTGTCTACCTAGAATGATTCCTTGTGCCCACTTGGTGTCAATCTTGGTTCCCACTCCCCAGCCTGATAGGACCTACCCTTTGTCTTTATACACTTTCCTTTTCTAGCTATTTCCCATAAATGGAAACATTTCCTGTAGATGGTAACATGCAATGTTTAGTCTTTTGTGTCTGACTTCTGTGTTTTCACTTAGCGTATTAGTTTTGAGGTTTATCTGTGATTTGCATGTAGAGGTAGTTGACTCATTTTCATTTCATCCCACTGCACAGATACTTTTTATTCATCCATTCATTAATAAATGGACATTGGATTGTTCTCACTGTTTGGCTACTATTAATAATGCTACTAGAAACATTCCCTTACACGTCTTTATGGGGATACATTTTCAGGTATCCTGAGAATTTATTAAGTATAATTGATGGATTGTATTTAATTTCTTTAAGGAACAACCAGAGTTTTCTAAAGCAATATCACTTTAAACATTCTTCAGAAATTGGTGAATATTCTGTTTGCTGCACCTTCTTTTTCAAACTTGGCTGTCCTCTGTTTTATCATTGTTTTTGGCTTTAACTGTGGCCCTTCTGAAAGTGGGAGTGACACATCACTGGGGTGCTGTTCACCTCTCTGATCATGACATTGACCCTTTAATATACTGATGGACCCTTTCATATACTGGTCATGATGTCAATCTACATTTTTTCTTAAAGATTTATTTATTTTGCATACAAGAGCTGGGGAACAGGCCAGAGATGCAGGGGGTGAGAGGATTCACTAGAGACAGAGTGAGGAACAGAACAGGCAGACTGAAATACACTGCTGAGGGGAGCAGCGGGTGAGACAGGAAAAGTCTGCTCTGCACTGTGGGTTTCTCTCTGGCTGGCCAGGGATTGAACTCATGCTCAGAGGCTGTTGGATTGCTTAATAGTGCAGTGCTTAACCCCTTGTGCCACCAGGGAGGCCCTCAATCTACATTTTTGTCCATTTTTAAATAGGTTGTTTTCTTATCCCTTAGTTTTAAGAATTCTTTATAGTTTTTGGATATGTCTTTAATGAAATATTTGATTTGCAAATGCTTTTTACTACTCTGAGACTTTTCTTCTACTAGCCTTCTAAATTTCTTAATGGAATCTTTGAAAACAGATGTTTTTAATTTAATCAAGTCCTATCCATTTTTTTTTTTTTCCAGTGATGGATGGTGTTTTGGGTACTGTATCTAAGGAGGCTTTGGGCAACCCAGATTATAGATATTTTCTCCTGTGTATTATTTTTAAAAACCTATAGTTTTAGCTCTTTCATTTAGGCTGGGATGCATTTTGGGCTAACTTGTTAGCTAGCCCCCTCCATCACCACAGCCTTCAGTAGAGATATGAATCTCTTTCTCTAGAAAGAACCTTGTCTATTTTTAGGACTTATCTGATTAGGTCAGGCCCAGGGAGGATCATCTCCCTTTTTAAAAGTCAACTGTGCCATATACCAAAAGTGAATGTCAGTCTGTCATATTCCCTGGTACCTTCCACACTCAACAGGAGAGAACAATGCAAGAGTGTAGACTACAGAGAGTAATTTGGAGCTGGCCTTCTATACTACTGATATGTCTATTAAGGCCTTATACGGGAAGGAAAAGCAGACTAATCACAGTTTCACTCACCGTTCCCAAGATGATTTTGAATATTTAACAGAAACAAAATGTTTACTTCAACTTTCATTTGGGTATTAAAATGGTCTCAAACTATGTTTTGGGATTAAAACATTCTTAAACCTATGAAATTTCAAACCTATTTTCTAACATCTGAGGGCTCAAACTAAAGTAGGTACAGTCATTTAATTGAATGTCAGTTTCAAATCTTATGATTTATGGAAGATGTGTTTATTTATAATATTTACTGTCTCATTTTCCATTAGCAGTCTCCTAAGATAAAGATGAACACAATGAGGTAACAGAAAATAAAAAGAGTTCCATGATAAATAAGAGTCAGTGTGCCTGCTGCCAGTGCTAATGTGCAGTTCGAACTAGTTTCTTTGAAATTCAAGCGCGTGATAAATTACATTGATTGCATTTTCATGAAGATACCTGTGCTCAGAATGATGGCCTCACAGGAACTATAAAATGCTGTACTTGAATGGCTTTGAAAAACCAAAACACAATTATTTGGAAACTGATGTGTGGAGGGGTTTAGAATACATTTGGCTTTAGAGGCCCTAACCTACTCTAATTCTTCATTAAGGAAAATCGGGAAAATCAATCACAGGATGATAACATGAATTAGATATCCCTAAATGTCATAACATTTATATATTGGATTTTATTTTTACTTCATTAAGAAACCAAATAGGACTGTAATTAAAGAAAACGATAGCATATGGTAGCGAGACAGTTCCTGGTTTCCCTGACTTTAAACACCATTAGAAATTCTATGCTGAGAAGGACAAGCCTGGTGAACTATATACATAATTGATTAGAAACTTACTCCACTTTTAAATCACAGGAAAATCTACTTTTATTTAATTTGAAATCTGTTACACAACCTTGTTTGAAATTGAATGCCCTAAAATTTCCCATGAAATTTGCAAGGGGATGAAAATGAATGAAGGAGCATGAGTTTGAAAAGTCCCCTAACAATATTATTTAATTTTATAGACTTCTTTGGAGTAGATATATCTTGAAATTACATTTTTATTACTTCCATAACAACAAGTTAATCTCCCTCTTCAAAGCTGTGATTCAATAAAAATTATTTGAATGCCTACTGTGTGCCAGATGTTGGGAAACTTTCTGAATGAATAAAATCCTTTTTAAAAATTTATTCCTGCTCTCATCAAGCAGGTTGGAAAATAAGACAAACAAAATAACATAGATAGTGTGTTAGTGAATCGGGGTTTTCAGGAGCAGGCCTGAAGTCCGAGGACCCCAGGCAACTCTTTATCAGTTCTTGTCTTCAGTGAAGAAATTCACCATGGAGACCAAAGTTACAGAAGAGTGGGAGATTTGTGGATAGACAGGAATAAGGCCAGGAAAGCTCTCTGAGCAGAGCAGGATCCCGAATGAGTAGCTGATTAATAGACGAGAGGAAGGACAGGAAAGCTCTCTGCACTGAAAGGGATCCTGAGTGGGTAGCCACTGAGTGGCTGAAAAGCAGTTTATGTTGGTATAGGGGGCAAGGAGTGGGGGTTCAGCTGTTGAGGGTCTCCAAGTTGTGTCTCTTGCTGATTGCCCTGGCCCATGGGGGTCTCCTAGGTTACCCAGGCCCACTGCGTTTTCCCACCTTACCCAGTGGGTTATTATTTTGGTGTTCTGAACATTCCATTTCTTAATCGAATTGGAGGTGGGGGAGCCTTCCTGGTCAGCAATTTTTTCTCAATCAGGCTGATAAATTGATTTGGCACTAGGGGCACTGGGTTCCTGACTGCCTGTACCCTTTTCCTAACTTCCTTCTTCATTATGATAAATACTACCTGGCTTAAGCAGAGTAATTGGGGGTCAGACCAACACATGATCTTAAAAGTCACTCTGATCACCCACAATTTTCTTGGATTCAACTTAATTTCCCTCCTTCTATCCCAGTTTTCTGGTTTGCTTGCATAACTACAGTTTTTGTTATAAGATTTCATGTACTTTTATAAACATGGGCATAAATCTCTCTGGAGTCCGTAATAATTTTTATTTAGGTCATCATTTTATATTCATGAAACAGTAAAACAACGAGACAGTCCTGCATCTCTGCTTACCCTGTTTTCACTTAGAATTTGCCAGTCCCAGATGCTCAGCATCTGGATAATTTAATATGTAGGTTTGGTGTGGGGTGGATGGTGTAGTAAGTACATGGCACATTACGACGGTTGAGTGCAGGGTGGTATGGGATGTGGTTTATTGGAAGTGACGTGCTGCATTATGTGCTCAGTGTCATGTGGTGTGCTGAGGATGGTAGATGTGGGGTGCATGGTGGAATGAGGGTGTAAATGTGTGTGTGTTCTGTGGTGTGGTGTGGTGTATTAGGATGTTAGGGGCATGCCGTGTGTGTGTGTGTGTGTGTGTGTGTATACATGTGCACACGCACACTGTGGGAAGTGGTATTCAGGGTGGCACCTAATATAGGATAGAGGTCCACGTGGTGTGCAGACAGGGATTCTGAGATGTGGCATGTCATGTGCAATGTGGTGCTTTGGAAATGTTGGGTGTGGGATGTGGTGTATAATATGGTGCTGATTTTATGCTACTTTTTGAAGCTCCATGATCCTAACATCCTGCAAATGTTGAAGGAAATATACATTTCTGAGAATTAGCAAGGAAACTGGATTACACTGAGATCCTATGTACTATGTGAATGTGCTCAGTTTCAGTGTGTGTGGCGTGATCAGTGCAGCAGCACGTACATACAGAAGGCTTGTAGGACACAAGGCAATGACCTGGGTGTGCTAGGATGAATAAGACAATTTGAGAATGTGTCGTCCAGGAGCTGTGGGCTAGGAAAGTATAAATGTGCCGTTGGTTTGTAACTTCTATTATCTTGACAGCAGACATGAGGCTTCTGTTTAGGGGAAGATATCTTTTTTTTTTAAGATTTATTTATTTATGCATACAAGAACTGGGGTGTAAGCCAGAGGTGTGGGAGTGAGGTGAGAGGATTCACCAGAGAGAGTGGGGAGCAGAACAGGTAGATTTACTGAAATACACTGCTGAGGTGAAGGTGTACTGCAGGTGCAGTTAAGGCCTAAGATCAGTTGATTTTGAGTTAGCCAGAAGGGAGGTGATCCTTGGTGGGCCTGGCTTAATCAGATGAAGGCCCGTAAAGACGGGACTGCACTCTGCCTGAGATGAAAGACTCTCTATCCCTGCTGTGAAGAGTTAAGCTCTGTGTTGTGAGGGGGCTCGGGCGACGGGCATGTAGCCAGGAGCCATGGTGGCTTCTTGAAGGTTAGAACGTTTCTTGGTTGACAGAAAGATTATGAACTCCTCAGTCCTACCACTGCCAGGGGGTCATTCAAACATCCTGAAAGTATTTAGGGGCAGATCTTTATCCATTTGTGTCTCTAAAGAAATCACAGCCTTGGAGGACACCTGGATTGTAGCCTGGTGAGATCCTGAAGCAGAGACCCCAGGTCACCTGTGATTGGACTTTTGACCCATGGAAACCAAGAAGTAACATGCATTAATGTAGTTTTAAGGGGCCAAATTTATGGTGATGTGCAATACAGCTCAGAAAACTAACATACTTGAAGGGGCGGAGCAACATGGCGGCGAGGAGACGCTGCGAGTAAGATCTCCCATTAAAAAAAGTGAATAGGGAGGAAAAGCGGCAGGTCCCAGTGAGAACTGGGACACGGAAGATAAACGGGTGACGCCAGCGAACTGCCCGAAGAAGAAAGTGGCCATAAAAGAGGACTAGAAGGGAGGGAAGCGCAGAACCCTGCTCCCTCCCCCGCCCACAGAGGCGGCACTCTCCGACCGGCAGAGAGGAGGAAACAACAAACCAAAACGGCCCACAAGAACAAACGACACAGCAAGCGGGACTGTGAGTGGAAAGGAACTATTGCAGCCACCACACCCCGTGAACGGGAGCTGAGGCGAACCCTGCAGGATCCGCCGCAGCGGTGAGCGAACGGCTCCTGGCGCCATTAGAGAAGAACAAAGACTCCGGGAGACGCGCACACAGCCCGGGCTGCCGGTAAGCTGGCGCGGAAACGCGGCGCTCTCGGGGAGCTTGAAAAGCAAGTGCAGACCTGGATCTCGGCTGCCCAGGTCCCCGCGCCTGCGACCTAGGCTTGAGGGGAGACGCACGGAGGTCCTCACTGAGGTGAAGGTCCCTCCCTGAGTGAGCAGGAACCAGGCGCCCAGGCAGGGGAGCGGGATTCAAAAGGCGCCATTCCCGCGCCACTGAACTGGGCTACAGCCGCGTCCTGGAACTGAGGGCTTTGAACTGAGACCCGGGGCACGAAAATTCGGGGCGTGGTTTCTCCACGACGGTGGGGCACAAGGCAGACACAGCACCCCAAAGCTGTTGAGGTGTACCCTACCATTCCCGCTCTGTTCTCTGTCCCACGGGTGGGGGGAGGTGAAAAACAGCCCCCCAAGGACAATAGGAGAGATCTCTGGCGCCACCTAGCGACCAGGAAAAAAAAAAGTCACTAACACCCTATAAACAGGACATTTCTTAAGACTGCTTGAAAAGGGCAGAAGGTTTCTGGAGGACCCAGTGGCCAGCCGGGAAGTTATTCCACGCCAGGCCCCTTCCGACCAGCAGTCTGAGCCCACAGAGGGAGCAGGCACCCACGTCCGGGGCAGACCGGGGGCGCAGAAGAGTGTGCCTGAAACCGGAGGCGCAGGGACTGCATCCCGCTTCGCCATTTGAGAACAGGGACATTTCTTCAGTAAAAACTGCCTAAAACCAGCAGAAAGCTCCCCCAGAAGACAGAGATGGCTCCTGGAAGAGCCAGAGGGGAGCGGAGAAGTTCACCCAAGATGTCAGTCAGTCCGAGCAACACAGTGTCCCAACGCATACGACAAATTAGAAAACAGACAGTAGGGAGTAGAAGAACCACACGCAACCTAACAACTCCTCAGGAAAGAAGCACACCACAAAAAGAAAACCACTCCCCAGATTGCAACGACAGCAACTTGGAAGAACTTCTGAGCCTTCCAGAAAGAGAATTTAAAATTGCCATGATTAAAAAAGTGATAGATCAGAAGAAGGAAATTGAGTCCCTAAAGAGGGAAGTAAGAGAAATGCAGGAGATCAAAGAATTAATGGAGGAACTAAAGAACTCTGGGAAAAGCAATGAAAGCAGAATAGATGAAATGGAAGAACGAATAAGTAATCTTGAAGACACAGAAATAAAAAGAACCAAAACAGAAAAGGAAAGAGAAGTACGAAGGAAAAAGAATGAAGAAAGACTTCGGGAACTATCTGACTCCATGAGGAAAGGAAATATAAGAGTTATAGGAATTCCAGAAGGAGAGGAGAGAGATGTAGGAACAGAGAAAATATTCATGGATATAATTGAAGAGAACTTCCCAAATGAGAAGAAGGAGCTGAAAATTGATATACAAGAAGCAAGAAGAACACCAAACTTCCACGACGAAAGGAAAAACACAGCAAGACACATAATAGTAAAGCTCCCAAGAATCCAGGACAAGGAAAAAATAATGAAGCTGACAAGAGGGAAGAAACAGATAACATTCAAAGGAAAACCAATCAGGCTGACATCAGACTTCTCTGAAGAAACACTACGGGCAAGGAGAGAGTGGAGGGACATAGTCAACAGACTCCAAGAAAACAGATGCCAACCAAGAATACTCTATCCCGCAAAGCTCTCTTTCCTCCATGAAGAAAGAATATGGACCTTCCCAGACAAAGAGAAACTCCGGAATTTCATTGCGACTAAACCCCCACTCCAAAAAATACTACAAGGAATCCTAAAGCCAGAACCTCAGAGGGACGAATAACAATGAAAGAAGACCAAAAAAAAAAAAAAGTTATTAAAAGAATAAATAAATAAAATCAAAGGAAAGACAAACATAATGGCAAATACAGATGCTAACATATCAATATTAACTCTAAATGTAAATGGACTAAACTCTTCAATAAAAAGACACAGAGTTGCAGCCTGGATTAAGAAACAAAACCCAACCTTTTGCTGTCTCCAGGAAACACATTTAGCTACAAAAGATAAAAATAGGCTCAAAGTCAAAGGATGGAAAACAATCCTACAAGCAAATGGGCCAAAAAAGAAAGCAGGAACAGCTATACTTATATCAGATAAAACAGACTTCAAACTCAAAAAAATAAAAAGAGACCCCAATGGTCACTACATTATGATTAAGGGGACAATACTTCAAGAAGAAATAACACTCATTAACATATACTCACCAAACGAAAGAGCACCAAAATATATCAGACAACTGTTGTCCTCTCTGAAAACAGACATCAGAGAAAACACATATGTAGTGGGAGACTTCAACACACCACTATCAACAATGGATAGATCAACAAGACAAAAAATAAGTAAAGAAACTAAAGCTCTAAATAAGGACCTAGAGCATTTGGGCTTAACAGACATCTATAGAACACTAAACCCAAAAAAAACGGAGTACACATTTTTCTCAAGCGCACACGGATCATTCTCCAGGATCGATCACATACTGGGGCACAAGACAAACATCAACAGATACACCAAGATTGAAATCATACCAACCATCTTTTCTGACCACGAAGGCATCAAACTAGAAATAAATCATAAAAAGAAGGCAAGGAACTATCCTACCTCATGGAGATTAAAAGCCACACTACTGGAAGACCACTGGACTAACGAGGAGATCAAAGAAGAAATTAAAAAATTCTTTGAATTGAATGACAAGGAGGACACCAATATCCTAAATGTATGGGATGCAGCAAAAGCAGTAATAAGAGGAAATATATAGCAATAGAAGCTCACATCAAAAAACAAGAAAGAACTCAAAGAAACAACCTAATCTCGAAGCTCAAAGATCTAGAAAAAGAACAACAAAAAAACCCCAGAACCAGTAGAAGAAAAGAAATAATAAAAACCAAAGCAGAAATAAATGAAATTGAAACTAAAAAAACAATCCAAAAGATCAATGAAACCAAGAGCTGGTTCTTTGAAAAAATAAATAAAATAGACAAACCCCTAGCCAGGCTCACAAAGGAAAAAAGGGAGAAAGCACAAATACACAGAATCATAAATGAAAGAGGAGAAATCACAACGGACACAGCAGAAATCAAAAGAATAATCAGTAACTACTATGAACAGTTATATGGAAACAAGTTCAACAATCTAGAGGAGATGGACAAATTCCTACAACTCTACAATCACCCAAAGCTAGATAAAGAAGAAATAGAACACCTAAACAGACCAATTACAAGCAGCGAAATTGAAATGGTAATTAAAAACCTCCCCAAAAACAAAAGCCCAGGACCTGATGGATTTACAAATGAATTCTACCAAACATTCAGAGACGAATTAGTGCCTATCCTTCACAAACTCTTCCAAAAAATTGAGAAGGAAGGGACAATACCAAACACGTTCTATGAAGCCAATATTACACTAATACCAAAACCGAATAAGGACAACACAAAAAAGGAAAACTATAGGCCAATCTCCCTAATGAACACTGATGCAAAAATCCTCAATAAAATTTTAGCTATCAGAATCCAACAATGTATCCATAAGATAATTCACCACGACCAAGTTGGATTCATTCCAGGGGCACAAGGATGGTTTAACATCCGAAAATCAATCAACGTTATCCAACACATCAACAAAAAGAAATATAAAAACCATATGATACTATCAATAGATGCTGAGAAAGCTTTCGACAAAGTGCAACACCCATTCATGATAAAAGCCCTTGAAATTCTTGGGATACAAGGAACATACCTCAACATCATAAAGGCCATCTATGACAAGCCAACAGCCAGTATCATTCTCAATGGTGAAAAGCTGAAAGCAATTCCATTAAGATCTGGAACAAGACAAGGATGTCCACTCTCACCACTGCTTTTCAATATAATACTGGAAGTCCTAGCCAGAGCAATAAGACAAGAGAAAGACATCCAAGGAATCCAAATAGGAAAAGAAGAAGTCAAACTATCACTATTTGCAGATGATATGATAATATACATAGAGAACCCCAAAATCTCCACAGAAAAACTAATTCAACTCATCAATCAATTCAGTAAAGTGGCAGGATACAAAATCAACACGCAAAAGTCAGTAGCCTTCCTATACACAAACAATAAATCTGAAGAAGAAGAAATCAAAAAAACCACCCCTTTATTATCGAAACAAAAAAAATCAAATATTTGGGAATAAATCTAACAAAAGAGGTAAAGGACCTATACAAAGAAAACTATAAAACACTGTTAAAAGAAATAGAAGAAGACACAAAGAAATGGAAAGACATCCCCTGCTCATGGATTGGAAGAATAAACATTATTAAAATGGCCATCCTACCAAAAGCAATATACAGATTCAATGCTATTCCAATCAAAATCTCAATGGCATTCTTCAAAGAAATAGAACAATTATTGATGAATTTCATATGGAATCACCAAAAACCCCGAATAGCCAAAGCTCTACTGAAAAAAAAAGAAGGAAATGGAGGCATCACACTCCCAGACTTCAAACTCTACTACAAAGCCATAATCATCAAAACTGCATGGTATTGGAACAAGAACAGACATACAGACCAATGGAATCGAATAGAAAATCCAGAAATAAACCCACAGATTTATGGTCAACTAATCTTTGACAAAGGAGCAAAGACTATGCATTGGAGCAAAGAAAGTTTGTTCAATAAATGGTGCTGGAAAACTGGGTCGCTACATGCAAAAGAATGAAGCTTGACCACTACCTCACACCATACACAAAAATCAACTCAAAATGGATTAAAGAACTAGACATAAGACCTGAAACCATAAAATACATAGAAGGAAATATAGGCGAAACACTACGGGATTTGCACATCAAAGACATCTTTACAGACACATCACCCAAAGCAGTGATAGTGAAGAGAAAGATAAACAGCTGGACTACATCAAATTAAAGAGCTTCTGCACAGCAAAAGAGACAATAACAAAAACAAAGAGAAACCCCACCAACTGGGAGAACATTTTTGCACCCAACACTAATGATAAAGGACTGATCACAAAAATCTGCAAAGAGCTGATGAGACTCAGCAACAACAAAGAAAATAATCCAGTCAAAAAATGGGCAGAAGAGCTAAAAAGAAACTTCTCTGAAGAGGAAATGCAAATGGCCAACAGACATATGAAAAAATGTTCAACATCACTTGTAATCAGGGAAATGCAAATCAAAACTACCATGAGATACCATCTCACACCAGTGAGAATGGCACATATTAAAAAAACTAGCAACAACAAATGTTGGCGAGGATGTGGAGAAAAAGGAACTCTTGTGCACTGTTGGTGGGAGTGCAAACTGGTCCAACCACTATGGAGAGCTGTGTGGAGATTTCTGGACCTACTAAACATAGAGCTTCCATATGATCCAGCAATTCCACTCCTAGGTATTTACCCAAAGGACACAGAAACATCAATTCCAAGAGCACCTGCACTCCTATGTTTATAGCAGCACTGTTTACAATAGCTAAGCTTTGGAAACAACCCAAATGCCCAAAAATAGATGACTGGATCAAGAAGATGTGGTACATATATACCATGGAATATTACTCAGCATTCAAAAAAGATAAACACATGCAATTTGCACCAACATGGATGGCGCTGGAAGGGATCATGCTCAGCGAAATAAGCCAAAAAGAAAAGAAAAATACCGGATGGTCTCACTCATAGCAGAATCTAGAAAACTTAAATAAGGGACCAGGAAAATGAATATAAGAAAGTGAAAATCAAAATCAAAAAACTATGAACCAGAGACACTTTTTGGGGGTGGGGGCGGGAGGGGAAGGATTGGGGTCAGAATGGGGCGTTTGCAATTGTATGGGGAATATAAAAATAAAATTTAATATTTAAAAAAAAAAAAAAAAAAAAAAAGAAATTATGTGGTAGAAACAAGTGTATAAATAACAAAAATAATACTGTTTGACCTTATTGAAAATTGTTACCTTAATACCACAATATTCATTAAAATTCATTAAATCTGCAAAAAAAAAAAAAAAAAAAAAAAAAAAGAAAACTAACATACTTATTAATTTTATGCAAAAAACAAAACTGTACTGAATTATCCAAAAATATCCCAGTGGTTTGAAATGATCAAATCCCAAATCTGGTCAAAATACCATATACTGCTGGCTTAAACAGCAGATATTTTTTCTCAGAGTCATGGAAGCTTGGAGGCCAACATCAAGGTGCTGGTCAGTTTATCTTTGATGAGGGGTCTTTTCCTGGTGCAGCCACCTACCTTCTCACCACATCCTCACAGGCCTTACTTCAAGCTTACACGGATTGATTGCTCTCTCTGCTATCTTTTCTGATGAGGACATTAATTCAAACAAATCAGGGTCCTAGCCTCCGACCTGATTAATCTTAATTACTCCCTTACTCCAAATAAGGCCTCACTGTGGCTTCAACATGAGTTATGGGGGTGGGGGGGAGACAGACATCCAGTCCAGAACAGTGCTTTTTCCTCATAGGATTTCATGTCCTCCATAAGTGATATATCACACACAAATCTATAATACATAAAAAAGCTCTTAGAAAATAAACAAAAGAATAAACAGAGCAATAGAAAAGCTTGGCAGAGAAATCCCTAACATTACCTAGAAAAAAAAAATCATTGATGTAAGAACATAAATGTAGAGGGAAACCAAAGCATTGTTTTGCCTATCAAACTTTGAAAGATGAGTTAACAGATCTCAGCGATGAAACAAATACACGCATCATGTTGCTGACTTGACAGTTTCTTGAAATTTGAAATGCACATGCAATGGGTGCATAGAGAAAGAGGTCTGGGAGAACCTCACCACATATTGGTGCTCATCAAAAGGGTCCATTGGGATGATAATAATTAAGTAAATGACTGACTGTTACTCTAGCAATTTGAAAAAGAGCAGGTGGATGTATATGCATTGGTTTTAAAATAAGGCCATCGTGTAGTATGAAGTAAGGGTGGGGTCGAGAGTCATTTCTTGTGTGCTTTCCTATGTGACCCTCCTGACAAAGGACCCAGCATTACACATAACACATCACTGACATAGTTAACAGTATCTGAATACAGAGATTTGGGCATTGTTTTTGTGTTTAAAAATTCTATCTATGATTGATTTTTTTATTAATAGAAACTTTTCAACCATAACCTTTTTACTTTTTAAAATGTTGGCTGAGTCAGGTTTCTTAAGAACTTCTATATAATTAAAAAGAAAGCATATATAGATATAGATATAGATACAGATATAGATATAGATATAGATTTTTGTTTTGTTTTTAACCAAATACAAGGAAATTCATTACTGATCTAGCAGTGCTAACGGTTGCCAGAAGAGCTGTACTAGATGATTCAGCTTCTCTGTTATTCACTTGGATGCAGTACTTTTTCATGTTTAACAATATCTGTGCAGTTTGTGATTCATTTCAATTGTTTGGGTGAGTTATGTTCTATTGCGCTGGCTACCTCTTTACAAAAAGGGAGGACAAACTTTAAGAGTTGTTGCTCGTTGAAATTAAACAAATCAGTCATTTTTTTTTTTTTTGCAAGTGGCCAAAACATCAGATATTATTTTGGTAATTTTGGGCTTGATTCTGTTGCTGCAGAGCTACAATTCTTGCATATGTAGAGGAATTCTGTCTATTTGATTATGCAGATAAGACCTAAATAACATTCCCTCTCTCATCTTAGCCATTATTCTTTTATCAGTGCATTCCTCTATTACTTCATTAAGAAACAAATTATTCCATGATTATGTTTAATGAACATGTTCAATCACTATGTGTGCAGTCACTGTGAATGTTCCACCCGATCAATCCTTTCTTCATCATTCTTTTTTTTTTCCTTTAAGGGCCGTCTCCTCTTTGAGAGTTTAATCATGATCTGTTGTTCATCACTACAAAATAATACAACTATCTGGCTCAAAAGGAAATCCTAAAAAGGCCATATGTTACTGGTCCTAAGTAAACATGATTTAGGATGGCACTATGTAGATGATCAGGCGAATGTGATAAGACAGCATGTGATGGCGTTGGGGAAACATCTCCAACACATATGAACCTCCCCACTAAGCGGGACACAGACTCTTCCGTGAGTCACGCTGAGTATGGCTCCTGCTCCTGCCCTCTTCCTCCTTGATGATGAAATGTTCACAGTTCTGCAGTGGACTGGATACAAATGACCTGTGACTTCGGTTTGAAGCTACACAAGCTTTGTCTAAATGTCTCAGCAAATAGAAATAGATATGATATTTAAGGCAATTGCTTAGATAACAAAGACACCAACACATTTTCTCTTAAAATATCGACACTCTAATGCCTGTGTTGACTAAATTGGTCTTTTTCTTTGCTGACTGAGAAAACAATTTATGTAGAAAACACTTAAGGAAAAAAAAAATATCTGAAGGTGGAATTTAATCTTGTGACCACAATCAGTATGTATCTCCCTTTGATCTCTTTCACATCATTAGTTATATTTTTAATTTAAAAAATTTGGGGGACTCTTTGAAAACGAGCCTCCATAGAATTTCCAATAAGTCACCAATGGCCTCTTCTAGTTATGAGCCTTTTCAATAACGAGAAAGAGTGCGCACCTCATCTTTCTCGTTCTGCTACCTCTCTTTACAAAGTAGCCCAAGATATAACCTAATTCCCAAAATGGTTGAGATAAATGGAGTTACTTTGCCCAACTTCCCATACTGAATTTAAAAAAAAATGCATTCTTTCAGCAATAAAATTTAACTTTGAAAATCACTATTCCTTTTTTATAGTTTAATGGATTTTAATAGCAAACTTACAGGAACAGCAGAGAAGACAGACAGCATTAAGGCATGTTTTTGCATGTAGGACAGCACAGTCAGAAAAATATAGTGAATGGATGGAACAGCATTTAGTTGCTGTGAATAAAAAATTTACTTGTTTTTAAAAAGTCCAAATGCTGGTGTTGTGGGGAAAAATTTACAAGTTTATTTATAATTGTAATAAAGTTGAGCAGTTGAAGCTTACTCATGAAAATATTTTGACTTGCACAAATGCTCTGTCCCAGCATTTATAGTAAAAATTCACACATACATAAAAATAGGAAAAACTGCCAGTATCTGAGTTCTATCCCTTATTTTTCCATTTGTCACTATATTCTTAGGTGCCTTTGACCCCATAGGGGAAAAAATACTCAACTTTCAGAACTACCAGTAACAGGAAGCAGAGATTTTTTTGGGGCGTGGGGCATGGACACAGAATGAAATGTTTCATCATAGTGGATCTTAACTATGTGGGCATAGTGCTAACTGGGTGTCATTTGGCATAGTTACACATTTGGCATGGGTAAACTCAGGTTGGTGCCTTCAAAATGGCTAAAAGAACTCAGCCACGTAGGTCTAGCTTGCCTCCTGCAAAGCACCAATAGCTGCAGGATCAGAAATTCAGTGGATGTGTGTAAGTTTTGGTTTCACCAAGTGCCACAGCACAGGCCTGTATTGATGAGTTCCTTCTCCCCTCCAGTAGGGGGCGCACTTCATCAGCAGCTTTGATAGCCATGGCTGCCCCGTGCTTTACATCCCAGTCCACTTGGCCTGTAGTCAGCTTTGTGCCAGCCTTGGTATAGAGACCTCACTTGCTTACTCACTCACCCCTTTCTCCTTCCCTGGAGTTCTGCGAGCTAGAGCTGTTCTTTCACTGATGGTGCCTGCCTTGACATAACAGTATATGTTGTTAAAATTGGTACTAGCAGAGTACAAACTGATGTTCCCCCTTAATTTGGATCCATCATTCAATTCCAGTCATATTTTATAACATTATCTCTGCTCTCAGTAAGATTCATCAACTCCTCTGAGGGTCACGTGTGACCTTGTTCACTGGATCTTTCTTTGAGACCTTGTAAATGAAATGACCATGTGTGCAGTAAAACACTCCATAAGACTATCGGAGTGTAAAGTTTGTTAATTAATAATAGTGGTAAGAACCTTAAAGTATGAAATCATAAGATGATAGTGGACAATTTTTGAGGTCCAAACAATGTATTTTGTATTTACTAAACTTAATCTTATTAGTGCTGACTTTTAGGACTCTACCACCCAGGTCCTTAATAATCATCCATCTAATAATTGATTCAGATATTTAATGAACATTTATTATATGTCACACAATACACTTAGCTCAGGGAACACAAAGACAAATAAGAGACCACACTGCTCTTGGGAACTCACAGCATTACTTGGAAACCAGCACAGAAGCTGGGTTTTAAGGAAGTGTGGCAGTTACCACCGTGGAAATGCAGCTAGGATATTAGTGGAGATCTGAGTAGAAGAGTGAGCCTACTGGGGCTGGCCTCCGAAGTCACAGACAGCCTGAACTCTGTAAGACAGTCAGCAAATGGGCTAGGACACTCTTAGTCCAGGTGAGCTTAGCACCTAGACTTAGCCCTGGTTTCCCTGGGGAGAAGCAGTCTAAGGTAGGGACAAGCAGAAGGGAAAACAGGTCTGTGCTGTCTCCTGAGAGGAGGTGCTGAGGCAAAGAGAAGCTTCTCAGTGTGCATAGAAAGGCACATTGTCCTAATAGAATAATAAACTCTTCACATCTGATGGCAAAACTGAAGCAACCAGAGGGAGAGAGAAGAGGCCTGGTGGAGGATTGTTGGAGTGAGCGTAGTGGCCAAGGTGTGAAAACATGCATTTGTAGAGAATGAACCTGTAACCCCCAGAGCAAAGGGGGTGACAGAGATTTAGACCTCCTTTGCCTCAATAGACGTAATTTGGAAACAAACAAGAATGCACAACTCTTGAGAATTCCCTTGGCTAAGAAAAACCGGTATTTCTGACACCAATCTTCTAGTTACTTTCTTTTGAAAACGTATCTTTTTCTGGGGAAGGTTCAACCTCATCAAGATAGAAGCTGAGCTGATCCACACTTGAGATTGCCTCAGCGCTGGTGCTGGCCCACTGCTCTCTCTCCGAGTGACCTGACATCAGAGCAGGACTAACAAGCAGCTTCAGCAAGAGGCCTGCAAAGAGAATGGGAAGGAATCCTCTCAGCACATCAGGACAGTTGCAAGAAGGGAGCCCGGGTTGTGAGGCAGAATTCCGAGGGAGAAGAAAACACACTGATTTTTTGGGGTGAGGGCTTGGGAGGAGCGTGTTATTTTCTTGGAGAGAAATTATAGAAGAACATCGCGACTCATATACAGATAAAAATCCAGTTTGCAGCCGTGTAGAGAAGCAGCACAGTGGTGACAGACGTGCACAATATTTAAAGCATCGAGAGTGCCTTGAAGCCCGAGCGAGCCTGAGAAAGGGTGGTGCGTGCATGCTTATGATTCATGGGGGTACGCGTGTTTCCCATTTTAATTTAAAGACTTTCTGGTGCTGCGTTGTGTTCGGGTTAGGATCAGAGGTAAATTCAAGCATCTGAAATGTTGTCATTTGTACCCCTGGAGTGATCTGTGTTCCATGTTCTCCCACTATGTGAAGTCTTCCCACACTGCTGGTCAAACTGTCTGGCTGCACAGCCCCGGCTTTACAGAGGATCTATTTCAAGTTGCCAGTGCTGGGTGAGGCAGCTGCCTCGCCAGAGCCACCAGCCTCCATCTCACAGAGCTTACAGATTCAGCTAAAAATAAGCCCAAGGAAACATAGGTTGGTGTTTATAAAAGAATTCTGGAAACATTCTACCGGGGACGTATTTAGGTTGGAAGATGTCACACTCCCCCAGAGTCAATGTGAACACCCATTTTCTTCCACTGTTACAGGAGGGATAGGAAGTGGATAAAATAAAACATCTTACACTGTGGGTTTTTTTTTTTTTTTTTTTTGTTAACTATTGTAGCCTTGGTTCCCATTCTTTTCTGGTAAATTCATGATTTCTTACTGTCTTTCCAGTACAAAAACCATTTGGTAAATATATTAGATCTGAACATTCTCGGCATAGAGGGGGGCAAGAGAAACATAAAACAGTGGTCTTATTCTCTGTGGACTTGAAGATTCCATGTATGTAAAATCCCTCCAAGTGCATTTAGGATTATTGCATATCAAGCCAAATAATATTACCTTCCAACTATTACATCAAAGAGGAACCATGTATTAACTTAGAAATGAAGTAATTTCTTTCTTTGAATGAGTAGAATTAAGTAAGAGGTGATTTTGATGTCACCGAGGAAACCTAAATCACACTGTCTGCTTATGTTGTTTATCTAGATCTTTTCATGAGAATTTCTAAGGATGCCTAAGGATACCCCCCCCAGCCCCCATTACTATACAATTGGGAAAATATTAGATCTTAATAGCAAGCCATGCTGGTACATTTTCTACGAGGATCTTTTTTTAATCTGGAATTTAATTTAAGGATTTAATCTAATTTTCTTTTGAATTGCTCATTTCTTTTCAACAGTGCTGAAATGTGGGCTGCCTCATTTAAGGAAACCTCCTAATTCTTCAGTACTGTGTGAATACATAAACCAACATTCAAATAAAAATTAAAAAGGAGTTTTGGGAACTGAGATTTCTCTTACCACATCACTTTTATTGAAGATAAAATTTAAGCCTGAATATAGCAGAAAATGTTTCCCATTTGCAAATATACTTAGAAAAGATAATAATAATCCCTGGGATTTAGTGAGCACACACCATCTGCCAGGGATTGTGCAAATAATTTGCATCTATTATATTAGCTATCTCCCCCAGAAACCATATAAAAAGTGAATGTTATGATCATCTAAACACAGTGAAGTTAAGTAAACTAAATAAAGTCACACAGCAGGTGAGAAGGGAGACCTGAATCCAAACTCAAGCGTCTGATTTCTGAGCTACTGCCGATTCTCAAAACATAGTCCCTGAATAGCATATTTCACTGCCCAACTTTTGCTAGAAACTAGAATTGGTCTTTAAATGTCATGTGAATTTTTGGGAATCAACAAAAATGGAGGAATAGTTGATTACCTAACCGTGGTGCTTTACTTAAAGCTTTCTCCAAATTTTGTTTTAGTAGATAAAGTTCCATATGTGAACTTTAATATATTTTTCTGTTTTCTCAAATGTTGTAAGCATTTTTCTTGATCTTAACTGAAATCATCAATAAGATGCTGAGTAGGACAGCTGTGGACAGAGTCCCCTACGGAAAATGTAAATGTCACTCATGATAGAAAGCAATCTGGCAACTTTGGCAAATGATAGATAAATTAAAATGAGAGTCACCGAAGAGTCCACGTGTCACTATTTTGCCAGTCCAAATGCAACGTTTTGTCAAAAGTCTTGGTGAAATTCAAATGCCCGTGTTACATTTCAAGAGTGAGCTTCTAATAGGGTCAAGACACCTCTTCTGCCAGGCACCTATAATCTCTATACTCCACCTTTGCCATGAGAAGATGCTCTAAGTGTAGAAAAATGAACGTGACACAGAAGCAAGTTTTTTATTTGAAGGTTGTTTTTTTTTTTCCTTTGAGTTGACAGTGGAAGGATTGTCCTTTTATTCATGACTTTCTGCTTAAACCATAAGAGAAGGCAGTGGTCTCTTCTCACTGTGCAAAAAGGCTATCAGCTGTCGGGGACAAAGTACAGATGACTGGGCTTTCAAGATATATACAGATGTATACAGACTTCAATTGGGATTCTATTAGGGGAAAAAAAATGTGAATTTTGTGTTGGAGAAACCTCAACAGAGAACATCAATTGATACATGCAGTGTCCCCTAAATACATTATTTACAGTAGGTTTCAGGAGCTCACTGAAAAGGCAAGAGAAGCAAAATTCACAGAGGAGGATGCAGAAAATATAAGGAAGGGGAGGTGCAGAAAAGAGACAGCTCTAAATAAATGACAGCTCCAGCACAGGAACAGGTGGAAGCGGCACGTGGTACCTTGCTGAGAAGCCAGCAGAGTGCTGATGCAGCCAGCCCGAGGAAGCGCTTCTTCTAGCCCCTAAATAAAATTCCCGTGAGTGGTTGCACTTTTCATTTAATTACCCAGTGCATTTGTTTAGAACTTTACCTAGAGGGTCATTAAGTAATTCTTTAAATAATGATCTTTGCTTAGAGTTCTGATTGAATTATTTGGTGGAAGCAAAAATACCTACATGGTAGAAAATTGTATATGGTGTTTCTAGTCCCAAACTGACGTCCAGCCCCAGAGCATTGTCAATCCCTGCATCTGTCTGGTCTCATACTTATAATGGGATGAAAAAACCCCAGAGCATAAAATCTGTGCTCATAAAGGGAAACATTAGAGAGATCTATGAGGTTATTTTACATTAGAACGTTTTCTCATATACATATTTTTCTATTCTTCAAACCTCCAGTGGCTCAAGCTAACAAGACTGGTAATAGGATTTTGCACACACACTTGTGCACACAAAGAAGTGTATTCTTGGATTTTTAAAAATAAATATAATTTAAAAGAGAATATTAAAATATTTCAGTGACTGATGGAAAATGCTGTTTCTATTTTGAAAAAATTTTCCAAATGCCATTTAAAATACTCTTCCAGTGACATGTTATATTTCCTTTCACTATCCACATAAAGCTCTAATGTCTCTTCAGTGGGAAGCTGTGGTCATGGAGCTTAATAATCTCACTTATGACTTCAGAAATAGGCAACTGATTTTAAATTGTCCTTTTGGAGATATTTTAATAAATAAAACTTTGCGATCAGTGTCAGAATCTGTCATGATAATAAATCATTATGTACTGCCTACCAGTTTTCCTTTAAGAACAATCAAAATTGAATGTGGAAACACACATCTACTGGTACATTTCAGTAATGAAACCCCTTTTAACGTGACAATCTGCATTTGTGATGTTGATGACAGCTGCTTTTTGCCACAAGAGCTGTCTCTAAAGTTGGTTGCATTTGACAGATCCTGCGAGTCAGGTGGGGTACCAATGAAGCCCTGAACAAATCATGAGAAGCTGGGTCTCTGCAGTGATGCTGGGTTTTATCTTTGTGATATGTAGTTTCAAGACCACCTTGAAATTTATATTTTAAATTCTTAGATGTATAATGATATATGGACAGCTAAAGAAAATGGCCATTTTATGCCTTCCACCCACCATTTTTTGAATATTTTGTGCCTAAGATAATTAGATCAGATAAAGGATTCTGTCAGTTGTATCCATCATTAATTCCTTGCCCCTACATTTTAGCCTATTCTCATGACATACACTGTTAATCAGAAGATGGTTCTTCCATCGAACCTTCGAAGGAAGTACTGTTTCCATAGCAGAAGCTTTTTAGACACCTGGTTTGGCTCTGCATCCTGTGAAGAGTTTTGGGGTCTTCTCCAGCACTGTGAGATCACACAACTCTCCAGGAGTCAGCTGAAGTATTGAGATGCATGCATCGAAGAACACCTAAATTGAGAAATATGGCCAAAGTCGTATGAAATAAAATCAATAAAATCAATCAGGAACTCACAAAGCATATATGCTGGGCTGTGAAGCAGAACATCTCCCCCTCAGCTGTAGAGAAATTGTCAGGAAGTGGCCCAGATTAAGAATAAAGCAAACAAGAGCCAACAATTCACAATATGCTGTGAAGAAATGACTTGGCATTCCTCCTCAGTGTTCAGCCACTTTGCAATGTGTTCTAGAGATAACACACTGAAGCTGGAAGAAGGAAATGCACCCTTACTGGGCACTCACAAAGAGTAGGTTTCGTGTTAGGTCCTCTGGATTTCACGGCCCCGCTCTGAGTTGTAATTATTCACACTTAGAATTAAAATGAACGATGCTCAGCCACAACAGTCATCGTGACACACTGAAGTCAGAGCTCACAGCCAGGGTTCTTCCCAAAACTCCATGCTCCCCAAGAAGCAGACACCCTCATCCATGTCAGCAGAAAGCAGCCAAGCTAAAATGTAAGTGAAAAATTATCTGGGAGCTGAACATGTTAGTCTATGACAGTGTTTTTAGTGTAACAAGTAATTACCTAGGAAGGCTCCAGCACGTGAGGACTTGTCTCCTGAGGTTCTTCCTCAGCTCTTCCTCTTGATACATCTCTTAGATGCTGTGCTCCTCAAGATTCTGTCTTAGAGCCTTTCCATCCATCCTATGTTGTGCTTTCTTCCAGGTGCTTGCCTTCCCTCCTGTGGATGCACTTAGAGTAATTCACAAAATAAGGAGTAGTGCAGGAGAGGCAAGGATGCAAGTGGGCAGAGACCTCAGCTTGTTTTGATATTGGATAGGATTTAATGATCCCCAGAAAGGATAGCATGTGATATAAAGCAAAGCTGAAATAGGAAGATTTTACTTTTTTGAGCCTCTCTAGACTTAACTGTTAGGAGCAAGGGGATGGAACAACTTCTAATGGAGGCTAATAGTAGGAAGAGAGCTACTTCTTTTCTTAACTACCAGTCCTCTATTAGAGAGAGCTTTACCTCTTTTCAGTGAAAAGAGAAGTGGGGGAGGCAAGACAGTCTTCCTCTTTTTGGTTCTTTGTTTTGCATGTACATGCCTGTGGGCGTATGTGTGCCTGCACAGGTGTGTGTGTGGATCTGTATATAGATATATGTCTAGGCATTTTTAAAAAAACAAACATTTTAATCAGTTTTGGAGCTCTCTAAATACTGAACAAAAAATAATGTGCATTCTTCAAGAGATATTGAGACATGAAGAAGAAATTCAAATAAAGAAGATTTCATTGATATATAGAAAACAATATGGGTTGATTATTGACACATGCTGAAAAATCTGTAGGAAAATATTTCATAGACTATCTAGAGTAATATGGAGAATTTTATTATGGATAATTGTAATCACTTCATAATTTCCCATATTTTTCTCTATCAAAACTCCTCTTTGGAGTGTGTTCTACATATACATATAGGAAAATACTCTCTAGGTATTTCATAGTTTGTAATTGTTTAATCAGAATATTTAATGTAGAAAATCATGAAAAAAAGAGCAGTGTCCTATGAAGACTGTTTCATAATGTAAATTATACTTCCATGAGAATCACTCCTGTAAAACTCTTTTCTGGAAAGATACACACACACACACACACACACACATTTTTAAAAATTGTGGATGGTTCAAGTTGACTTGAAAATTTAAATGCAAGACAGTCTTTGAAATAACCAAACACACTAGGCGTTGACTACAATTTGACCTAACGAGGCTGCTTCAGAACTGTGAGATCAATCAGTTCCTTGAGAATCGTTGCTGAATCTGATATATAGGATTGCACTTTTGATTTTACAGAATGAAATTTCTTGTTTTAATTACTCTGCATTGCTCAGGTTAGAAAAGCAGCCTGATGAGTTATTTTTATTTATAGTGCTCCCATTCAAGGTGCTTATAATTATATTTCAGTGCAATGGAAATATGCAATCATCTACTTCAGTGCCTTTAAGATTTTTGAAATTGAGTTTTTGCCAAAGGTTAAAGAACTGTTTTTAAAGATAAAATATTTGCTACGATGCTAAAGAAATTTGCATATATGTGTGTTACAAGATCATTACAAATGGATGAAGTTATCATTTCTATTTGCAAAGTCATTCCGTTTCAGAATCATTAAATGTTCACTGAGTACCTTCTGAGCGGTGCGATGCATTTTCACATGACACCTATACTGAGTGCTCAGAAATGTGTAAGTTTGATGTTTTTAAGGATAAAGAAGTCTCATCTTAGCAGATATCCGTGAACAGTGTAACCACTGGGCAGCGTAGATGCATTTGAGATTCTTTAGCTTGACTTTGAAGCTCTCACACTGGATCCGCTTCCAGCCCCTCTCTGTCCAATGCCCTGGACACAGCCCCTGGGACAATGAGCTGTCCTGATCTCACTCAGTTCCTCCAACTGCTTACCTGGGTGTCTGGTTTCCCTCCCTGCGCATGTCTCTGCCTGTCTTGTTCTCTGTTCTTGCTTTGTCACCTGTCCACTGAATTAAGTCCAAGTATCAGTCTCAATATCATCTTACTCATTTAATGATACCCAACAAATACTTGTTAATAACTTATCTGTCCCACCTTGACTCAATTAAGTGACATTGCTACATATTCTTTTAGCCCCTTCAAATTTGGCCATAGTACTCATCAACTATTCTTATACTTCCTTTTTTTTTTTAAAGATTTATTTATTTATGCATACAAGAACTGGGGTGTAATCCAGAGGTGGTGTGGGGTGGTGGAGGTGAGAAGATTCACAAGAGACAGAGTAGGGAGCAGAACAGGCAGATCTACTGAAATACACTGCTGAGGGGAGCAGCAGACGGGACAGAAGAGGTCTGCTGCACCATGTGGGTTATTCCCTGGCAGGCTGGAGATCAAACTCCTGCCGCAGTGGCTGGCAATAGCTTGATAACACTGTCTTTAACCTCTGTGCCACCACAGAGGCCTTATTCCCATACTTTCTTATTTAATAAACCTGTCTCTCTCACAGGATACTTAGCTCAGAGAAGACCAGGAAATGAATGTGTTGCTTCTTTAAATTCTGCCATCTGTCACCAAGACTTATTAGATGCGCATAAACATTTAGGTCAATGAATCATTGAACAAATCAGACCAATCATGGATCACAAAATACTTTAAGGAGTAGTATAGGAGAGGCAAGGAATGCAGGTGGGGCTGAGACCTCAGCTTGTTTTAGTAACACAGCATGTCCTGGCTCGTGGAGACGGTCAAAGCTGGTGAAGAAGCCAGGCCCTTATGTAATATGAGCCTGGTGCTGCCATTGGGCTCTTGAGACAGAAGACCTCAGCTCCTCACTCTTCTAAAGTGTGCACATGACACAAGGCTTCAGAGATGATGCATCAATTGGTTTTTGCGTGGAAAGAACTCCCACCAAGGCATTAGCAGTCTGCACAGCCCGTTCATGCGCACAGCTCGGGGGCTGCTGGAGCTCCTCTGCTTGGTTCACACACTTGATCTTTCTGCCTGGAAGTCACGGCAGTAAGTGTGTGGAGGACTTATTTTTTATACTAATGAAATCAAATATTATCAAGAGCCCTCAGGTCAGAAGTGACCCATGCAATGATGGAAATGCAGCAATGAGAGATCTATATGCGAGAGAAGTAATTGTCAATTTGGTAACTATAATTTCCCACTTGGTTTAAATGAGATTTTCCTCGCTCACTCGGTCAGCATGTGAACCAGGGCCCCTGCGGCGGGCACAGCCAGGCTGATCCATGCTGGCTGCACGTGCTACTCGGCATCCTTAAACATTCTTTTTCTTCCTTGCCCATGCCTTATGCCAAACTCTTTCATCTTTAAATCCAGTTGTTGCCGTCAATATTACAAGAACAAACCATACCCTGTCGATCGTCAAATTCATTTGCAAAAGACTTTGTAAAAGATCTCTAAAGTTTGGGGGTGGAAGAGACAGTTAAAGACTTGTCAGAAGAATAATTAATCAAGTTAAATCAGGTTTGGTAAGTCTTAATGAAGGTACCCAATCAAGTGATGCTGAGCGAGCTGTCACCTTCTGGCAGAGGGGAAGGCAGGGAGCAGGTTTCAAGACTTACCTACTTGTGAGTGGTTCAGGTAGTGAACTACCCCTCCCCCCCATCATGTTCATTTCCTTGTGAAAATTATCTATCGATGCTTTGAGGAACAGAATACCAATTAGAACATTGGGGCATGAAGGTAATTTAGTGGGTGAAGAAACAAAAATATCATCATCAATTCTGTTGCTTAGAGCAAATTAGCAGGTGGTCCAGAGCATGAGAGCTGACAAGCCCGTACATTCACCAGCCAGTTCCCCCAAGGTGGTACAGGGACCCACGTTCCTTTCTGAAAGCAGGCATAGCTTGTGGACATTTTGGTGCTCAGTTTTAAAAGTGTGAAAATAACTTGCTTTAATATGAGTCGGAGCTGAAGCTGGGTAATACTTTTCCTGCCTGATTTAAGTTGCCTTTACCTTGCAACTCAAGCTGTTAGGTTGACTATAAACATACAAAAATCAAATGATTTGTCATGTGCATTTTGTGACAGGTTAAAGCTACTTTCTGCTTTGCCTCAATGACGGCAATTTGAAGGCGTTTACAGTACATTTGATCTCCTTAGTCACTGGATACATGTGCTTGAGGAATAGGGGTTGATAAATTGAATAAGGTTTGAGTTTGCACAGAGAGTTCTTAAGATTGTTGGTATTTTTTTTCTTTTTTTTTTTTAAAGATTTATTTATTTATGCATACAAGAACTGGGGTACAGGCCAGAGGTGTGGGGGGGGGGTGAGAGAATTCACCAGAGACAGAGTGGGGAACAGAACAGGCAGACTGACTGAAATACACTGCTGAGGGGAGCAGCAGGTGAAACAGGAGAGGTCTGCTGCGCGATGTGGGTAGCTCCCTGGGTGGCCGGGGATTGAACTCATGCTGCAGTGGCTGCAGACAGATTCACAGGGCTGTGCTCAACCCCCTGCACCACCAGGGAGGCCCAGAGTGTCTTTATTTTCTTATTCTGCACCCCAGACTTCTCAGCTCAGTATCACTACTGGATTTCCTTTTTTGTGAGTGAGAAATGATAGACAGGAGTCAATGAAGGCCTCAGTGTAAAAGATAAGCATCAGTGGGCAAACCCATCTTCAAAGTGACTTGCCTTATCAGAAGCCAGAAAGGGTAAGTCTACAATAATTAAAACAGTGGGATGCTGGCATAAATAGATCAATTAAACAACTTACATAGTCCTTAAAAAAGACTCTTATGTGTTGCATATAATGAAATAAAAAGGATTAAAAATTTGGCATAATTAGTTATATAAATAAGCACACACAAAAACATCTTAGAATTTTTGTAAAATCTTACCTGAAAAAAATTGTTCTGAGTGGTTTAAAAATTTACATAACCTTTATATTTAAATCATAGACATCACAAAAAAATCTCCAAGTATATTAGGCTAATAAATAAGGATTTCTAATTAAAAAAATCTCTAGTAGAAATAATATAGTCAACCCTAGTAAAGTTAGGCCCACAAAATATACCTTTCCTACACCACAAGTACTGTGAAAGAGTAAAGATCAAATGACAAACTAGGAAATAAATTTACTCTCTCTTTCTATATATATATATTTAGAGAAAGAGAAAGTTTATTAGGGATAAAAGGAACAGAAATAAAGTGGACTCCCAGGCTGGTGGAACCAGGCCTGGAAGGAACAAGGAAGCTCTACAATATTTTTAAAAATTTTTTTTTCATAGAAGAACTGGGGTCTAGGCCAGAGGTACAGGGGTTGAGAGGCGTCAGCAGAGACAGAGTAGGGAGCAGAACAGGCAGATGGACTGAAATACACTGCTGAGGGGAGCAACAGGCCAGACAGGAGAGGTCTGCTGAGCCGTGTGGGTCAGCTCCCTGCCCGGGGATTGAACTCATGCTGCACTCATGTCGAGTGACTGGCGATATCTTGATAGCGCTGATACTTGAACCCCTGTGCCAGCAGGGATGCCCATGAGCAGATAAAATTAACTAGAGATAAGACCTGTATCAGTTAACACCAGGCTATATAGAACCCCCAGAATCTGCGTGTAGATTGTGTGTGTCATGAGATAGAAGGGCGAGGGGATACTGAGCACCCTGCTCACCTGGCTGACTGTATCCTTCTGTCCATAGCCACAGCTCCTGCTCATTTGTCAAGTTCCTCAGATGTCAGACAACCTGGTGGCCTTTTGCTGCTATAGAAAAAAGATGCTAGAGATTTTTTTATGTCACCATCCTCAGAGTACTGCACCACACTCTATTGGTTGTCTTTTATGTTTAATGTCTTTGGAAAGGGTGTCTCCATGATCCTCCTGAGTTTTGCATCCATTTCCTATTAGATGTATCAGGATGAATATGAAAGCCTGTTTGCTGTTGTTACTGGGACTTGATATTGGCCTATGAAAATTACTTTTTTGTCCCATATTCCAATTTGATTTCCTTCTCAGACTCTTTTTACTTATTTATAGAGTTTTAAACAGATATTAAACATTAAATGAACATAGACATTTATTTCCCATTACATCAGTTTCTTTTTATTGCAAACAGTAGAAAGGAACTTTTACTATCCATTACCTGCACTTTGTATTAATTTATTATTATTAAGCTTTTAATCTAATATTATTGCTAATTCAGAAAAATACAAGTAAACTAAGCATTAGTAATACATGCTTGGGGAATACACTTTTTATATAAAAATTTTAATTCATTTTCATGAACTCCATCAAATAAAACATGAATATCCACTAACTAGATGCTGCAATAATGATAGAGAAGAGCACCTTTAAATTAGAATACTTATATTCTATAATAGTTATGTAAAAACACTTCAATCCAACAAAAATGAGCAAGAAAAATATGAGGTCAACTTATATTTATTGCAGAAAGTTCCCCCTGAAAAATATAATAAAACATAAGTAACTGTACAATTAGAATTGAAATGGAATTAAATATATTCACAAAAGCAGTTAATATGAAGCAACAAACAAACAAGCTCAGGAAGGGAGAGAGTTGATTGAACAAGGAAAATAAATGAAAGAAAAAGAAAAAAAGAATATCAGAAATAGATAATATATTACAAGATAATATATTACAAGGTGTCTGAGTAAGAATAGACTGAAATTTATTTTAATTAAATCGTAGTTATGGACATTGAATAAAAAATACAAGACATCAACCAAAGAATAAAAATAATTTTTTAAATAACAGTCATAAGGGCAAAATAGAAAGCAGTAGGTATGGAAGATAGGAAAAGAATGACTTTTAGATTATTTTACTTTCAGAAGACTGAAACAATACAGCAACAAAAATGATATTTAAACTTTAAGAAAAATATCCACCCCATTTATTCATACACACAAATGTTTTGTGTATGTGTATATGTATAAACATTATGTATTTGCATTATATATACACATAGTATCACCTTATTTAATGGGAAATAGTAGTGATATTTCCACTAAGCACAGGTCAAGTATACCCACCAATCTCTGCTCCTGTTCAGCACTTAATGCAAATATTAGTCAATACATTTGTTCACAAGACATGACTTAGAGGCATAAGAATGTGGCACAACGTGTTGAACGCAGCGCTGTGGGGCTGTCTGCAGCCTCTGCAGCGAAGGTTCGATTCCCAGCTGGCCAGGGAGGTACCCACATGGCGTGGCAGACCTCTCCTGTCTCATCCGCTGCTCCCCTCAGCAGTGCTTTTGGTCCATCTGCCTGTTTTGCTCCCTGCTCTGTCTCTGGTGAATCCTCTCACCCTCCCTCACCTCTGGCCTGTACCCCAGCTCTTGTATGAATAAATAAATCTTAAAAAAAAGAATGGATAATTCAGTAAGGTATTAGGATATATAAATTAACTTAAAAATTAATAGAACCTTTTAGAAGAATGGTTGAGGAAAAATTTGAAGTATTTCTAAAAGGCACAAAAGTAGACTTGAATGGATGGGAAAAAAAATTCCCTATTCTTAAGGTAATGTTATATAGATGTTAGTACTGTCCAAGTTATTTTCTACGTTTTAACTCAATACCCGCCAAAGGAAAACTAATCATTTTTCATAGAGTTAGATTAATTAGTTAGAGAAAAGAAAATGTAAGAATGACAATGAAAATACTGGAAAACTATGAGGGGGACAAACCCTACCAGATATTGCTATAAATTCTCTGTGATTCAAATAGTTTGGTATTGTTTGGTGCATTGATGTACAAATAGAATTGTACACTAGAATAGAAAGTCAAGAAAGAGATCCAAATTCATATGGAAATTTAGCATATGGTAAAGGTAGCAGATGAACTTTATAACAAACAGCTTTAAAATTGAAGAGAGGGGCCTCCCTGGTGGCGCAGGGGATTAAGTCTTAGTACTATGAAGCTATAGGCAACCACTGTAGTACAAGTTCAATCCCAGGCCAGGGAGCTGACCCACATGGCGAGCAGACCTCTCCTGTCTTGCCTGTTGCTCCCATTAGCAGTGTATTTCAGTGGATCCACCAGTTCTGCTCCCCACTCTGTCTCTGGTGAATCCTCTCACGCCCCACACCTCTGGCCTATACCCCAGCTCTTGTATGCATAAATAAATAAATAAAATAAATCTTTAAAAGAAATAAAACTGAAGAGACATTTGCAAAAAGATAAAATTAATTTCATAATAGCCAAATGCATTATTCCCTAAAAATATGACTCAAAGAGCATATAAATTAAATTATAATGTCATATAAAATATAATTTAGAATAAAATGTCAGAAAGGACAGAGAATTATGTAGCTTGTTGAGAAATGTCATAGGAGCTTCAGAAGCAAGCCTGGATACATGACATTACAGAGACTGTGACATAGGCACATGGATGCAGATGTAAACTTAAACATATATAAATGACAGAGAAGTAAAGATATCTATTGTAGAATGCTATTAAGTAAGCATGGAAGGAAAAATCAGGTTGCAACCATCATCGTTACAGTTTGCTCAGGCAACATTGATCAGTTGAGACTAAAACTAATGGGTGAAAGATAGATAAGAAATAAGAAATTTCCATTCTTAGAAAATAGCTCCACACAAAAAAGAGTGCTCATTGAATGACAGAGACAAATGCTAACAATACTACAGAGGAGAAAGCTGATAAGCTATACCCTAATCAAGTGGCCAATTTAACATTAGCAGTGTAGAGAAAAACCATCACGTGATTCATGAGATGTGGCACTGAGTAGGATAGCACCACATCTGTGTCTTTTTCATTACAAATGCATGCACTTAATCTAATCATGAAGAACCATGAAACAAACCCAAGTGGAGAGCTACTATACATCCTGGCTGGCTTAAATCCTCCAACATGGCAATGCCATGAAAGACAAAGATTATCAATGAATAAAGAATGAAAGAAATGCATTGTGTGGTTCTGAATGGAACCTTGGACTGGAGAAAAGTTATTTATAGGACAGAATTGTGACCCATCATGAAATCAAAACATGGATGGGATATTAATTAGTAACATTTATCAGTGTTAAATTTCATGATTTTTATGATTTTCTGAGTTTATGTAAGAAAATATCTTTGTTCTTAGAAGGTAAACGTGGACGTATTTATAGGTAAAGGATAAGGATGTATACAAACACAAGTGGTTCAGGAAAAAACTGTGTGTGGAGTGTGGGGGTTCACATATGTACATATACAGAGAGAAGAACAGAAAAAGATGGTAAAGAAATGTTGCAATTATTAACATTTAGTGAATTTGGCTAGAGAGTGTATGGAGTGGCTCTGCCCAGTTAAATTCAGCATGCCCAGTTAAGCTGGAACAAAAATGTTTTTTTAGGATGAATATATCCTAAATATTGAAGTGGCATTATTATTCTAAATATATTATTTATTTATTTGAAACTCATCTTCATGTGATAGCTTTCTCTCCTCCTACTACCATCAGTTTGGATGGTGGCTTTGCCTTGTAAATAGAAAATACTAGCTGATGTGATCATCTCTGTACTCTCCTTATAGATTATCTGGTGTTCTAGATGATTTCAAAAGAAATTAAATATGAAAGCTATCTTTCAGGTCAAGCAGAATGAGTTTTGGTATCTGTAGCTAATAATTAAGAGATATTTCCGTCTACATTTATTGGAGTAATATTTATAAACTTTATATCAACAGAATAGAAACGAAGCAAAATTCCCAAATAAGAACTTTTCAGAAAGTACACTCCCAGGCTAGATAGGTGAATACTAAACAAAACTTTAATAAAATGGAATATGAAGAATTTCTTTACGTAATCTATATTTAAGTAGGACTTAATATGGACATCATGTTCTTTATGAAATTATATTAAATAATCATTTTGTTCTCAGAGAATATACTACCTACTGTTTCAACCCTTAAATGCTCATTTATAACTTAAGAAGTCAGACATTTGCCTGTGGCGAGGAACCCAATCTGCTAATTACTACTATTAATTTGATAGTGACTTTGCCTTTGTAAATATGAAATATTAGCAGATGGGATACACAATGCATTTTGAATCTAAAACAGCAACAATAAATATATAAATGCTTTTTACAATCTCATTTAAATATGCCTCTATATCAAAATGTCTATATACATTTGTAAGGAAATAAAATTTTCTCAGTGTTTCAAATAAAAAAATATAATTTATATATACAACATATAATATATACATATATAATGTATATACACTTATATGTGTATATATATAATAAGCACACACACACAGAGACATGCATGTATCTTCTCATTCTCACAGGGTAAAGTAGTGACATTCTCCTGAAATATCTTCAAAGATTTCAAAAATGGATTTATTGTTTTTACTGTTTAAAATTTATATACTTCAAAGCTTAAAGTTAAGAGTAAACCCATTCTCAACAGAACAAAAGCACACTCTAACAGGAAGAAACTTTTTGAGAGAACCGTTGAAGTTGCTCCCCATAGTCCCTTCCTCCCAGTGCTCCTGTCTCTTGTGATCCCTCGCCTTGAGTGTGAGCACAACTGTGTCTTGCTTCTAAGCAGGACAAATGTGATGGATATGATGTCCTACTGGGACTTCCCTCCCACTGTGAATTACATTTTACAAGACTCATCTTGCTGGCAAATTTGCTCTACAGTTTCTCCTCCTGATTGCTGGCTGAAGTAAGCCCCTATGTTGATAAATTCCACAAGGCAAAGAACTCTGGGTAATCTCTAGGAAGTAAGGGGGTTGCAACTGTATGGGGAATATAAAAATAAAATTTGTTTAAAAAAAAAAAAATAAGGGGGAGGGTGCAATTGTATGGGGAATACAACCAAAATGAAAATGCATACATTGTGCAAAAATGAAAAATGATGTAAGAATTATATAAAGTAAAATAAAATAAAAAAAGAAAGAACATCAAAAAAAAAAAAAAAAGATCAAATCTTGCCTGAGACAAAAATAGATAGGCCTTGAATGGACTATGCTAAATGAAAGTCATAAGGAAAAAGGAGAAAGAGTTAATAATTTCACTAATGTATAGAATATAAAGAAACAAAGCAAAAGAACAGACAAATCAAACCAAAACAAACCCTAGAAATCTGATGGCAGAACTGAGGCTAGCAGAGTGGGAGGATGTGGGATGGGGAGCAAAGAGGTCTATGGAGGAGGGATATTAGTGCAATGACCGGGGGCATGCTGTGGTAACACACATTTAAGAGCATAAGGGACCATGAAGATGGTTCACAGGTGAATGGTGGTAGGAATCTCACAGGGACTATAACCTAGATGAAAATGTGTACATTGTACAAAAATGAAAAATGATGTAAAAATATATATAATAAAATATAATAAAAAAAAATAAAAGGTGCGAACCTACACCCCTAAAACACTAAGTGCTGTAAACCCACGTTACCTCAGTAAAAATAATTTCATATTAAAAAAATAAAAATAAAAACTAAGGCAACTTCTAGGTGCTGAGGGAAGCCTGCAGCTGACAAGACACAAATAAATTAACTCAGTCTATAATCTGAGTGAATAGAAGTAAATTTTTTCCCATTCTAGCTTCCAGATGAGAATGCTGCCCAGTATGTACTTTGAATCAAGCTTTGTGAAACTGAGTAGTAGAGAACCTAGCTGAGCCACGCAGCAGGGGCGGGGAGAGAATTTTAACTGCTAACCTCATGGTAGTGTGTTGCTAGCAATAGACAATGAACACAGATAATTTTCATTTTCTATAATGTTCCTCAAAGAGTTTTGAAATTAGAGAATGCTTGTATGACTAAAAAGAAAATAAGGCAGACTTTAACTGTAAACTATCAATCTGAAAAGTTTTTGGGATTTGGAAACAGCAAATAAAAACAGACATTCATGTGTATTCGATTTCTGCTAAAAGATGAGGCAAAAACAAAAAGAGCTCATTCTAAAGTAATTTCAAAAAAGGGTTAGCTTCATTATAATTTTGGGAAAATTGTTAATTTAGTATTCAAACAGTGAATAGAATATTAGACAATCTCTGATATGGCTTTATGCAGAAACTCCTGTGAATGTTTAGTATTATCCAAGCACTGTGGGTGGTATGATAGATACTGCTCAGAAAGATAATGGTTTTGAGTGACTAGGTTTCACCTCATCCCACTATCATAAGCCAGGTGTCCCACCATCACAAAGTGAGTATAAATGTTCTTGACCATGGCACTGGCTAGCCAAGGTCCTTCAAAGCACAAGGAAGAGTATAAAATATTTTTGACTTTAAGTATTTTTTTTGCATGGTTTACAAACTTCTGCAAAGACACTTCTTTCAGTGTAGTATTGTAAATATTATGTCCTCTTTGGTGTTTATTCACAACCTAGATATATGATCTTAGAGCAAAAATGTATGTCAATAAGTCTTCCTAAAAATATAGGATTAGGGGGCCTCCCTCCTGTCCTAGACGTTAAGTCTCAGAGTTATCACTGCTGGGGGCCTGACTTTGATCCCTGGCCAGGGAGCTAACCCACATATGGCGTAGCAGACCTCTTTGTCTCACCCACTGCCCCCCTCAGTAGCGTATTTCAGACGATCCTCCTGTTCTGCTCCCCACTCTGTCTCTGGTGAATCCTCTCAATCCCCCCCGCCCCCACCTCTGACCTATACCCCAGTTCTATGCAAAAATAAATAAATAAACCTTAAAAAATATATATGCTTAGAAGACGATGACTAATTCTTATGAATAATTTCTCCCTTCAAACTTTACACCTCTCTGTAGGCATGTTAGAGATTTCACAGCAGATTTAGGTCACCATTTGCGTTTATGTTTCACATACTCTGTGATTGATTAGACTTTTTAAAGCTTCATCCAGTGAACTATTCTAAGGGGTCTGCGGTGTCCTCAAAGGGTGCAGCTTTTCCAGAGGAACCGTAAGATGTTACTGTGTGGCTCACCCCCTCTAGTGTGGAAATAAGACCACATTAGTTCAGACTATTCAGCTACTGAGACTCGGCCTTTGTAGTTCAGCACCGTGGTAGCAAATGAGCTCTTCAAGTATGAAGATCATCGACTCACAAGCGCTTGGGGGATAACCTAGTGAAGGTTACCCCATAGTCTGCCTACCCCAGACCTTGCAGCAAACTGAATGTTAATTAGCAGAAACCAAAGGGGAGTGTGACCCTCAGGACACTGACAATGTTAGTTTGTGTAGATATTGGTGATCCAGCTTCTCCCAGCACAATGTGTATAAGTGAGTGGATACTTTATCTCAGGCACCTCTGATGTGTCTGTGTGATTTTCTGTGATGCTTTTCTAGATGGAGATTGATGATGTGCAATCATGTCTCAAAAGCTTCTTGAGGTTATATTTGTAATTTGGCAGCTTGACTCTTGGAAAAGTAGCTGAAAAGTTATTCTGTTGTAAGTCTAAGAAAAGGAAGAATATGTTATAATTAGCTTATATTGGCCCTTTCAAAGAAATGACGCTAAATGTATTTTATGAAAGTTGAATCTTAGACTTGGCTGGCTAGATTCAATTTCAGCCCCTTTCCTTTCCAGTATCACTGTGCATCTTTTTCACATCTCCGTTTCTTAGAAATCACAGTATATTTTTAAAGATTGCCATATGTTCCTTGAGGTACAAAATATGTTCCATAAAAGAAAAGAAAAGCAAGAAAAGCCTGATGAAGTCATTCTAAGGATTTAGTAAATCTGCCATACCAGGAAAAAGAACGATGATGTTGAGGTACTTCATGTCAACCAAAACACTCATGTTGATGATATAAGCCAAAATTACTACGATAAGACACTTAAACCCTCATATCCCTGAGAATGCAGGTGGACAGATGTTTCCAGTAGCTAAAGCCACAAGGCTAAAGTGGATTTTACTAGTGATATTTCCCAGGAAATCAGTGTTAGACATCCAGCCTTTCATTCAAATCAAATTTGTAACTGAAATAAAATTTGCAAGTAGAGTCAGGTTGTTTTCTACTTTCATCAACAAATTCAGAGATTTTAAATGGGTATGTGATTTTATCAATGACAGGCAATGAATAGAACTAGAATATAATTAACTCAAACATCATATATGCTTGATTGTATTAATACATGTAATACTGCTAACATAATATTTGTTTATTCCTATGAAATTAAGAAATGCATTATTAAGCAGAAAATTATAAGATTCAAATTGTGTTGATAGCATCTTGTACTAACACGCGAAAGGTAAATCAGATAAAATTACTTTAAAAGAATAAGAAATCAAAAAAAAAAAAAAAAGAATAAGAAATCCCTCTATGTTCACATAGAGAAAAACACATATGTGCAATGTTTTATGTATTCCTAAAAGTTGACTTTATTATTTGCCCTCATTTGCAAAATATAAAACATGGCTTAAACACTTAACATATTTTTGGTACAAAATTCCTATGAGTTAACTCATTAAAATAGAGTAGTTTAAATCTTCTCCAAATATTTAATAACTTTGGAAGTAAAATCCCTTGCACAAACAGGGAGTTGACCAGTGCTGCCTGTAATATAATTAGTGTGTGGGTGTGTCCCCCATGTCAGTCTTAAATGGGTTCTGCTGTGGGTTCAATGACTATGTGGAATACATACTGATATGTACTTTTGTTTGTTTGCTAGAGAAATCACCAGTGACTCTTTCTAAAGTCTCTGTTCATTTATCTGTGTTTCCAGAAATTTCTACCATACTCTGGGTAGCTTTTATAATATGGAATAAGGCTATATCCTAATATAGCTATAGAAAGCTTTTGAAATCAAGAATAGAAGGCATAGAAAAGAAAATTTTACTTTTTACAGAATTAACATTTTCTTATTAAAATTTCAGGAAATGAATATTCTGGGAGATATTCTGGGAGAATGCTTGAAATCATAGGATGATAAATACATGTGATTACCCATGTAATATGAATTTAAGGCCATCGATATCTGTTCATTCAGTACGTGGAGCTTATGTTTCCTGTTATTATTTGAAAACATATTGGTAAGATCTGTGAGAACTCAGTGGAGATTTGTTTAGCTGAACCTGTTATTGTCATAAACTCATCAAATGGTCAAAGTCTTGAGATAGAAAGTGTCCCCATATTGCTGTTGTCACTTTTACCTCTAGCTGTTGAGATGATCTGTTCACAGCTAAGCTGACATGTCTCAACTATTTGGTCACGATAGCTGCTGCCTTTTGCCTCCCATGGTTTTTTCCATGTTTGGTCTAATACATTCGTTTATTTCTGATTCTCACAGTTTATCTAGGCAGAATCAACCTTTCCTCAAAGCTGAATGCATAGGTCATTCTCACCTATCTCGTAGAATGGTATTCATGCCCAGCGAGGTAAGCAACCCATCTCTCTCCCTAAGGATATTCTCGACTTCGGGTTGTCTACAAAGGGTCATTTTACTCCTTCCTGCCATCCCAGTGTCCTGCTCAGTGATTGACAGAAACCCTGCAATCATTACTGATTGAATTAATGAGCAAGACTTTTTTTAAATGGGCACAGATCTAGACATCTAAATTGAAATGATGCTAAGTTGTGTACCCAAGATCCTTCAGCTTGTGACAGAGAGTAGCCTCAAACCAATGTCTTCTGGCTCCAGACCTCACCTCATACCAGAAACAGATGGTCCTGGAGTCCTACAGGTCAGAGTCTCCAATGCCCCTGTGCTCTGCGGGTCAGAGGGGACCTTCTATCAAAGCTCTGAAGCAGGAGGTCAGAGCCTGTTTTGTAAATAAAAATTTTCAAGTGATAACACAGTGATCAGCTAAGTCGGGATACATTCATCCTGATCTAGAGAAGCCACACTTAGTCTTTGGCCTTTACTTACAAAAACATCATTTATTATTTGAAAACATATTGGTAAGATCTGTGAGAGCTCAGTGGAGATTTGTTTAGCTGAACCTGTTATCATCATAAACTCAGCAAGTGGTCAAAGTCTTGAGATAGAAAGGGTCTATCTTTCTAATAAATGATAAACATCATTTATTAATATTTTGATCTGAAAATAAGAATGGGGTTGGATCTTTTCTAATCTCTCCATTATTTTGCAAGTGATTTAAGTCTGGAGGTTGTTTTATATGTGAAAGCAGTTTCAGGGTTTGCATACAGTAGGTGCTCATTTTCTTTTTCAAGAGTAATATTCTACTGCAATAACTTCTTGCTGTTGGTGACAAGGACTGAAGCAAGCATGACCCTTTGGCCTGGCCAAAACATAAACATCGTTCCAAGGTATACACGTAAAAGTCGTCCTAAACACTGAACCTTTCAAAGGCATTTGTCCAAAATCAAATCAGTTGGACCTAAAAGTGAAATCAGTAAGAGATGAAAGTTTTTATGTCTATGTGGGTTATCACTAACATACAAGATGCTTTAAATATGTAAATAATAATGAAGATACAGCAAACAATTGAGGAATGTAAAGGAATCATTGCTGAAGAGGATGAGAATCAATGGTAAGGCAATTTTGGGTAAATTTTAAGGAGTGTGTATGAAGGTAAATACCAATGTATAGCATTAAAAGAAGGAAATGAAATACAACTACACAAAAAGATCAAGGAAAACCCAATTTTACAATTAAATATCCTTTCCCTCCCACAGTCAAAAGTCAGATTCTGTATACATTTTTTAATATAACATAAATGTAAAATATTTTTCCTACACTATCTTTTTGAATAGAGGATTTTAGTGAAAGATTAGCTCAGATCATGGGCAATTTTCATGGTGCAAATTCCCTTGTACTATTTTTCCCAGGCTCTCTTCCCATGTACAAAGTCCCTGTATGCTGTCCATTAAATTTATATCCCAAGGTGAATTGTGAACTTATCAAACATAAAGCAAATGCATCATGCTCCTTGTCACCAGCGGGCAGACTGGGAGGGGACCTGTTGATCACACAGAAACTGGCTTTGTGCCGCTCAGCTCTGCCGGAGGGCAGAGGACCGAGAGGGCCATCCAACTCCCAGCATCATGTTTTAGTTGTACAAAATCGCCACATTTTTTTTCCAGCCTTGAGAAAGTTAAAGACTGCACTTAACCCCATTTCCGGACATTAAGCACCCAAGTATGCATGTATATGTCCTCTTCCTGCTGATCCAGGTAAGAAGCAGCCATTTCAGAAATGCTCATTGCCTCTTTGCTGTAGACGAAATCCAGTGCAGTGTGAGTGACGCTTATGCTAAATTTGCTCTCTGGTTATAACACAGAAACTTCTTCCTACTGCTGGACAGTTTGTCCTTTCATTTCAAAGAATCCAATTTTCTTTTGTTTTTACTCTGCTGAATTGAATAAAGGATGAGTAGCTCTCATCATCATCATCATCGTCATCATCATCTGTTTGTACATTTCCCTTCTTGTATCTTGCATGATATTAAATAAGCACTTTCAGAAAAGACCAATCTCAATTAATTTCAATCACCTTTACTCCAAATTTTCTTATGAAGGACTAGCTGGAAATAAACAGGCCCCACAACAGGCCCCTTAAGCAAATTATACCTTTTTAAAATCAGTGTCATCAGATAATTCAAATAAAAAAGCAATTAATAAAAAAAAAAAGTCTACTTGGTTTTGAGTATGGGTTTCCTGTTTTCACTGCTCTATAAATCAGACAAGGGTTTCTAGTTAAAACCAGCACAATGGAGAACACATTGATCAGGGGGAAAAAATGTGCACTCAGAAAACTGTTCCTGGAGCAAAAGTGGTTTTGAACCACAGGCTATCTTGTGTTTAGTCTATTTCAATAACGCACTAACATTTAGCTCGTGACTCTGGTGCCCACAGCTTTTGTGTGTGGTAAGGTACTTCTTCCTGAGAAGTGATCCCTGCCATAGAAGTCAGTGCTACAGTAGTCACAGATCCAAGGTTTTCTCATCAAGAAGAGTTTGTCCATATCAGTGACGCTATTCTTGTCTCACACCGTATGCTAAATACACACAGTTATGAGTCATTTCATCTCATGAAGCTTTTATAGAAACAAATTCATTGCCAAAGGGAAAGAATTTTATGATCAAAAAGTCTTTGTGAAGACTAAGTTTTTCCTTCTGCCCTATTTCATAAAAACTTTTCCCCTTTATGTTTTCTATTAATAATCTACATTTATACACAAATATTAGTATGGATCAGAGTTTCTAAGTTAACATACATTTTAAAGCCATTTGAAAAAGCAGACTGTGGTTGCTCTTTTTATGAGAATGGAGATTGAAGGCAGCTTTTTTCCAAAACACTAATGTACTTCAAACAATGATGTAATAGCTAATGTACATAACCTTTTAAAGCCTTGTAATATAAAAGACATTTAGATTTACTATGGAAATATGTTTCAATTTTATTTCCTGCCCTCCCCCAAAATAATTCAGGGAGGCATGTCAAGTTTTGTTTTTCCATTTGGTGTCTAAATACTGTAGCCCATAAATAAACCAGTATACTATCCAGAACTGGGGTAAATTTAGAAATTATCATCTCAGTTTAACAAACTGTATAGAAATGTATTCAGCAGTCGCTTCAATATATATTTTTTGTAAGCCTGGCTTAATGGTGAGGAATTCTTTTAAATTTTTATCTGAAGAGTTTTTATTCTTCAAATTCTGAATAATAACTTCTGGGTAGAGTATTCTTGGTTGGATGTTTTTTTGTGTTCAGCACTTTGAATATATGATGCCATTCTTTTTTGGCCTGAAAGGTTTCTCTTGAGAAATCTGCTGATGGCTTTAGGAGGGTTCCCTGTATGTAACGTGTTTTTCTCTTACAGCTATATGATTCTACACCTTTAGTTTTTTCCATTTCAATTTAAATTATGTATTAGTGTGAGTCTTTTGGGGTTCATCTTGAACATAATTGTGGTTATTTGAAGGGGAAGGAGGGTGAGTACATGAAATGAAAGATCAATTGTATGGAGGTGGAATAAACTAGACTTTTGGTGGTGACCACAAGTTAGTACCTACAGATGTTGAATGATAATACTGTACACCTGAAACCTACATAATGTTATAAATCAATATTATGCTAATAATTGTATTAAAAATAATTACTGTGAAGGGCTAATCTTTTGAAGGGTTTATTTCCCAAGTGCACTTCTGGTCATTATTAGTGATATGTTATGGAAGGCAATGTTCAGGTTATTGAGTTGCCAGAACTACCCCATGCTAGACAAACATTAAAGTGAGATAATGACCACTCATAAAAATTAAAAAAAAAAGGACTGTTTTGGAGCATTTAACATCATAAATGGGATTACTTTCACAGGATTAAAGATAGATATCCTGTTCAAGTGGGGACTAATTAAACTGTTTTGCTCTCAAAGAGCCATCCTTTCTATAAATATTCATTGAACATCTAATTATTTCCAAAGAAGTCTGTGGGAAACAAAGTAGACTCAGCGCCATATTCCATCATTTTGGAGCTTCCTATGTGGAAGGGAGGACTTGTAATCAATATAAGATGTGTCAGCTCCCTATTGCAACCATTACAAACTGCCACAAACTTAGTGGCTTAAAGCAACACAAGTTTATTATCGTAATTTTCTGGAATTCAGGAGTATGAAACAGTCTGGTGGAGCAGTGTTGCATCTGGAAGCTTGAGGAGAGAATTCATTTCCTTGACATTTCTTGCCTCTAAGGTTCTGCATCTCCTGGATTATGGTTCCTTTTTTTTTCCTTCTTCAAGCCCACAGGATAACATCTTAAAATTACTCTGCCTTTTTGTCATCACATCTTATTTTCTGGGTCTGACCCTCCTGCCTCCCTCACCTAATGACCCTGTGATGACTTTGGGCCCACCCAAGTAATCCAAGGTCATTGCTCTCTTGAGATCCTTGATTTTGTCACATTTGGAAAGCCTCCTTTTGCTATGTAAGGTGATACATTCAGAGTGGGTGTCTTTTGTGGGGAGCGGTGGCATATTCTGCCTAGCTCACAATGCTGTGTTAAGTGCTAGAGCAGTGATAGAAAATGATATAGAAATGTATAATGGTGGGAAAGGGATTGGAGCAGGGTGAGAGTAGCTAATGTTCAAAGAGATGGTATCCTAGAATTTAGCATTTCTTGAATATTTAGAGCTTATTAGGGGCATATGAAGAGAGGCAGGTATACAGGAGGCAGTACTGATAGAACGAACTATATAATGTGTCTGTGAAGATGCTGAGCATGAGTTTGTCCTTCAGATTCCTCTTTGAGGGGTTCACTGTTGACAGTAATCTAGAATGATGTGGCATGTGCTCATCTTGGTGGAACACGGGGTTGCCAGATGATCAATTGGGGTGAAGGGAAAAAATGTATGAATTTTTACTTATTATGCTTGTTTTAATTTCAAATTATGTTTGTTTTATAAATCACAGAAAGTTAACTGTAGAAGAGTATAAATGACAGTGATGTCAATATTTAATATATGTGTGTTTACAGTGCGTGTACTTCCCCCTGTACTCAACAGTAGCAGTAAGAGTGACACCCTGCCCGAGGAGGGTGGAGAGATCTGGGTCAGGGCTTGTTGGACTAGGGGAGAAACAGGGTCTTGATCAGTCAGAATCTTCAACAGCAAAAGAGCCAGAAGTTAAAAATGCTGTCATTTGATATCTTCTACTACTGTGTAGAGGTAAAAGCTACAGAATTTTGTGAATCATTATATGTGAATTTTTGGGATTGTATATCTGGGTAATGTGGATCGGGAGACAATTTCAAAATTTTAGAACTTAATGACTGATGGCATAACCTGAATCAAGGCATGGGGTATGTAATAAAAGGAAATCAGGGGAGAAAATAATAAATCATAAAGTAAGGATCTTAAAAGAAATTTTGCTCTATATTCTCCTTTATCTGCTAACCACAAGGTTTTGGTGGATAAAAGGGTAATTTAGCTGAATGACATTATGTTCTAAGTTCTTGTAATCAAGAGATGGAAGTTACTAAAGAAGAGTAATTCACAGGGAAAGGTACACTTTCCAGTTTTGACATTTATTCATGTCTAAGCCTTAAATACTGCTGTTCACACAGCAGAGTTGCCTTGTCTATAAGGTATGGATTTCCCATCTTAGATTGTTTCTAGAAACCACGGAATCAATTCATATATAACATTTAATTACTAAACAGTAAATATTAGTCATTACATAACACTGTTTAAAAATAATTCTCACCTTAGTAGATGGTAAGCACTTGTAAATGTTCATTTATTCCAAAATGAGGGGAAAAGCAAAATATTAAAGCTAGTTAAAAACAATCAAGAGGGGGCCTCCCCGGTGGCGCAGTGGTTGAGCGCTGGGTTGCGATGCTGACTGCGGCCTCTGCGGCGCCGGTTCGATCCCTGGCTGCTCCCCGGCCACTGGAGGAGGGTCCCGCATGGCGCGCAGACCTCTCCTGCCGCCCGCTGCTCCCCTCAGCAGTGTACTTCGGTCCTTCTGCCTGCTCTGCTCCCAGCTCTGACTCTGGTGAATTCTCTCACCCTCCCGCGCTTCTGACTGTACCCAGTGCATGTATAAACAGAACAAACAAACAAACAAATAAATAAATAAATAACACATAAAAAAAAAAAAAAACAAAACAATCAAGAGGTAGTGATATATAAACAAAGAAACAAACATGTTGACATACTATCACTAACAATCATATGAGCTGGTCAGGACAATACAACCTCCAATTTAGGAGGTTATGTTTCCTACTACAAAGAAAATCATTGCATACAAAAATCTACAAGTTAACATGAGATTTCTTAGAACCTGGACTATAATAAATAACAACTACAAAGCAAAACAAAGGTGCATTCCTTTTAGCATCAGTAGTCACTGTGTTATGGAGGGAGCTCGCAGTGCACCAATAGGTCCTCCAGTAGGCTATTGACATGACACAGAGTCATCCTTGTGCCTTATTTTTAATTTTTATCTGCTCATATTTTTTTAAAGATTTATTTATTTATGCATACAAGAACTGGGGTACAGGCCAGAGTTGTGGGGGTTGGGAGGATTCACCAGAGACAGAGTGGGGAAGAGAACAGGCAGATTGACCAAAATACACTGCTGAGGGGAGCAGTGGGTGAGTCAGGAGACTTTTGCTGTGCCATGTGGGTAGCTCCCTACCCAGGGATCGAACTCGTGCTGCAGTGGCTGTGGATAGCTTCGTAGGTTGCGTCCTAACCACTTTCACCACCAGGGAGCCCCTTATATGCTCATATTTTATATTCGTTATGTAGTGAGGAAACTCAACTTTAAAAAGTTATCCTAGGTTTAAAAAAAAGGTATATAAATGAAGGAAACAGGATTTCAACACATGTAGTTTGGATGTAAATAATTGTGTAGAGCTGTTACTAAGATTCTTATTATATTGTGGACTAGCATAGATGTTTTAAGAATGTTATCTTTTCATTCTTGCATTAAACTTGAGGTAGGTTCTGATACTATCCCCATTTGCTAAAGAAAGCTACTTTTGCCTGCTCTGTATATTAATCAGAATGAGAAAATGTCGGAGCCACTGGAAGTTCTTATTGCTTTGAGTGCTGATACATCTCCATTCGGCTGTGTGACTTGTCTATGGATCTGGACCTTGGGTGGAAACATCACACTACTCGCAGAGCTCATGAAAGATTCTGTGTCCTGCAAATCACCATGAGGAAGAGACTAAAGAGAACATATGGGTCATTTGTTTTTTTGAGTGTTGATTTAGTGATTTCTATTGTCTCCCTGGATTTCCTTCCTTTTTTTTTTTGATTTTTTTTGTTGCTTATACATACCATAGCAATTTGATTCATGTCTAACCTCAATATCATCTCAAGTTTTCCACCTTTTCCACCTATTTAATTATATGTATTTATTGACCATATCTATTAGTTCAACATTTCCAAAGTAAAATAAGCTTGAGCTTAAATTGAAGCATTTCTCTAACTCATCCAGGCCCCATCTGTTCCTTTCCAAACCATCTTCTTTATCAGTTCACTATAATCTCAACTAAGACAAAAACTAGGGCTGTCTTTGGTATTGATGTTATTAATAATATGCTCGTTCTCAGGGTTAAAGTTTTTGGGAGAAAACAAAGAGTCAAAGATAGTCTATGTACTCTCGTACAAATACAAATTTATAATTTATCTACATAGTCTACTGCTCCGGAAATAGGTACATTATATAAAACATCAACACATTTGAAATTACCGATGTGACGTCAAATCACGTCTGGTTGATTTTCTCCCTCCCCTGCCCCTTCCTATCCAGCCTGTGTGCATTTCCCTTAGGATCTTTCTGATGCCTTTCCCCCCACCAACGGGATCTTTCTCAACTTGGTATCCGATGCCCTCTCAACACTCAACATCTTTAAACACAGGGCAAGAACCAAAGTACATGAATTCTGCCTTTCATTTTATAATGTTTCCCTCTGTCTGGATAGTCCTTTCCTTCCCTGATCTTTCTCCATTGCCATCTATCAACATTAATTAAACACGTGCAAGGTAACACAGACTCCTTCTTGATCTTTTGCCATCCTCCTGCTTTCACAATCTATCGTGCACTTATTTCTATATGAAGTGCTACCTTCGTTATAATAGTATGACAGCTGACACTGTGAGTCACCATCAAAGTGTGTTTACCTATAGGAGACACTCCAGTAAGACAGACTGTGGCCTGTTTTGTTTCTTTGTTTTCTTAGTAGTATTTTGTAAACAGTGGCTGTTCAATAATGGGATGTAAAATAAATAGCTTGTTTGGGAACAAAATAGTCAGGCTGAATTAGTTCCCACTTCAACAAGTATTTTTATATTTATTCCTGATGAAGTCCCAGAAATCACCCTTTATGTTTATATGCTGCTCCTGATTGGTTTGTCATATTTTTGCTCGATGGAGATAGTGACTTGCAGAGAGATTCATGCTGTTGCTAGCAGGTGGGTCTCTATAAATGAATCAAGATATTATTGAAGAAAGAGTTCACACAACTCTCAATTATTTTCTCCAGGAAATAGACTTGAAACATGGCCTCACACTCCATCTAAACAGTCTCTCACTATATTTGAAATTATTATGTTTGAAGCAGTTTAGTAATTTTTAAAGAATTTTCTTTTCTCTCCACTTACATAAAAAGAGCGGCCACAGTCTTTTTGTTTTTTCTAATGGTTTTAAAATTTAACCTAGACATTCTAATACACCGTCATGTTTTCATAACATGATAAATATTTAATGTAAATGGGAAAGAGTCATATATTTTGATCATAAATGTGCTAAAATCTTCAAAAAACAGAAAAAAGAACTTTGTTGCCAAAGATATTTTATTTTTCAAAATGCTCTGCTATTGCCAAATGAATCTGCTTTTAAAAACCTTTATGATACAAAATCACTAATGAATGTGTTTTTAGCACAGGAAGAAAGTAAAGATTAAGCACCTGTGTTTGAAAAATCTCTTTACAGAGCTAGGGGAACATGGTTTCCAATTCCATTTATGGCTGGAGCTCATGTGCAGTTTAAGAATTCACATGTGGGATTCCCTCAGTGGCACAGGATCATCTTTTACCTAAAAATGTTGAAATGTTAAACATTCATGATTTCAAGGCAAAGTCTTCCCTGGTACCAGGTCTCACAAAAGAATGAGCACATGTCCTCTGTTGGAAGGATATAATCCCCATGGTTCTTATGTCACTGAAAAGTGATGAAGGAGGCCAGCCTCTACCTCGCTTATGTCACAGAAGGCTTCATTAGACAAGACACACGGATTGAAATAAACTAGTGATTTTTATTTTATTTTTTATTTTTTTAAAGATGTATTTACTTATTTATGCATATCAGGACTGGGGTAGAGGCCAGAGGTGTAAGGGGTGAGAGGATTCACCAGAGACAGAGTGGGGAGCAGAACAAGTGGATTGACTGAAATACACTGCTGAGGGGCGAGACAGAAGAGGTCTGCTGCACCATGTGCATAGCTCCCTGGCCGGGGATCGAATTCATGTTACAGTGACTGCGGATAGCTTCATAGAGCTGTGTCTTAACCTCTTGCGCCACCAGGGAGGCCCCAGCAATTTTTATTTATTATTTAAAGTCTCACTATTCTGGAGAGAACACACAGAAGAAAGACAGTTCACTTGAAATGGAAGTTTAAACTTGCAAAGGATAAGTCATGGTGGTATAATCAGAGAGAAAAGGACTATTTCTGTCCCCATCCTAGATTACATTTGTGTGCCTCAAAAAGGCAGTGAACATTTTTTTTTTTCAGGCCCTGGACCTTACCTGCTTTCCCAGGGAGAGAATATATGTGTGGATTTATGAACTTCATGACTATAAAATATGGGGCCACATTCTGCTCAGGGGTACTGATACTGAAATATGTTGGGATAATTAAATGCATGATATCAGGAGCTTCGAGGGCCTTTCTTGTTCCTTTATCCTCATGCATATCCGAGAATCATTATATCACAGTAAGCACCATGGCCTGACTTGCTACCTCTGCTTTCCTACTGTGGTACCAGGACTGATTTCATGAACTTCACAGTGCACTTGTTCTGGTTCTGACAAATTTATAGCATACCTTGGGATATAAATTTAATTGACTATCATTTCAGGCTTTGTCATCAGAAAGGTCACTGGAGGAAAATACAGAGGGACATTCTCAAGTATGAAAATTGTCAGTTAATCTGAGCTTTTCTTTTAACTGAGTTTTTATTTTTAGGTCCATTTTTATAATACTTGCCAAAGGCCATTGTAAAATCGGTGGAGAAATAATTTTCTCTCAAAATGATACAACATTTAATTGTAATTCTAATTATATTCAATGTAATGGTAAGAAGGTATATTTTGAATGGAGGCCAAGAGTACTTTTTGCTTTCCTCCTTGGCAACTGTGGAATTGTGAAGCTACTGGAGTTCAATGGCATTTGGAATTACGTACTGACCACTGGATGCTAAATTCGCTGCCCTGACTTGTGTGAAAAAAATGTTTAAACATATGCACTTTAAAGATTCCTTGCATTTCAGATCATAGGAAGGAAAGATGTATAATTAGAAATGCGATGTTCTTGGACTCAACTATTTATTTTTATCTTAAGCTATTTTTATTGTTTATGGGTGGCATTTTCCTCCCTAATCATTCCCTAAAATTTATGCAAAATTATTGTCTATATTTATTTTTCCTCTTTTCTGCAGTGATTGCTTAACTCATATTCTTCAATAATTTTTCTTTTTATGAGTAACTAGAGGTAAATATTAATTTGCTGTCTCAAAAGAAAAGTCAACATAGCATTCAACTTACATTCACATGTTCATTGTTTTATTTTTCAATAACTACAGAATGCTTCTTGCATACACATAATTTGCTAAGTGCAAGAAAGAATTGAAATCAGCTATGTGTTTTAAAGAATGCCTGAAGAATGTAGATACTCCAGGGTTTGATTGCACATCAGATAACAAGAACAGAAAATAAGAGGTGAATAGTTTTTGTTAAAGGACAAGAGAGACTCAGACTGGAAAAGACTTTTTCATATGTTCATGGAGAAGGTTCCAGAAAGACAGGAATTTAACATGAGTTGAAGAATGAGAGGTCAGAAGAGTCAGAAGTCAAGTGGAAGGAATTACAGGAAATGGGATCAGCAGGAGGCAAGGCAGCAAGAAGAGCTTTTGTATGGAAGGAAGTTATTCAAATGGAAGAGAAGATTGGGGGTGATTTTGCAAGATTTTGATTCTGAGCTCCTTCTCTCATAGGGATAAGCAATGTTCCTAAAGGACAGTGATGCAAGACACTTCAGTCTCCTATTTAACAAACCTACCGAACTCTTGATTCGTTTGTACCACATTAAAGACCACTTGACATATTTTGAGAAATTGCATTATGCTTTCTTGAACAAGTTATCAACACAGAATCCACTGGGGAGTAGGGAACCTCCTATAATGTGCAGATAGACTTTCCTATCAATGCTTTTAATCATTTTTTATTTTATTTTTTTAAAGATTTATTTATTTTTATACAAGAGCTGCGGTACAGGCCAGAAGCGCAGGAGGGTGAGAGGATTCACCAGAGACAGAGTGGGGAACAGAACAGCCAGATGACAGAAATACACAGCTGAGGGTAGCAGCGGGCGAGACAGGAGAGGTCTGCCAAGCCCTGTGGGATTCTTGCCAGCCAGCTGGGATCGAAACTGCACTGCAAAGGCTGCGGACAGCTTCACATTGCAGCGCTCAACTCGCTGCGCCACCGGGGAGACCCTAATCATTTTTTAAAAACTACCAATTGTTGCTTCAGTCCAGAGGCTTTGTAAAGGAGCAGTGTGAGCTGCTACACCTAACTGTTCTTCCTTCTCTTTTATATAATTCCATTTTACATTTTAAAAATAAGTTTTTAAAACTTATTTTTTTTAAAGATTTATTTATTTATACAAGCACTTGGTGCAGTCAGAAGCATGGGAGGGTGAGAGAATTCACCAGAGCCAGAGCAGGGAGCAGAGCAGGCAGACTGATGAAGTACACTGCTGAGGGGAGCAGCGTGGTGGGCAGGAGAGGTCCGTGCACCATGTGGGACCCTCGCAGGTGGCCGGGGATTGAACTGGTGCTGCAGAGGCTGCTGGCAGCTTCACAGCCCAGCGCTCAACTGCTGCACCACCAGGGAGGCCCTTTAAAACTTAATTTTTTTAATTGTAAAAATGAGTCATTTGATTTTCTCATTTTCGAGGGGGAACTTCATTATGTTATTCTGCAATGCTCTCTTTTTTTTCTTACCTTTAAAGAGTTAAACAAAATGCTTATTGTACTTTAAAAATACAGCAAAGTTCATTTTGATGGCCTCTGGGTTTCTTCCTCTTTGACCTCCTGCTGGCTGTCCTGTAGTGACTGTCTCAGGAGGCAGCTACTAGAAATATAAAAGCACATGTGTTTTATTTATAGTCTTTTTAAGTCAGATTTCATCTGCTAATGGGTAGCCAAATTATCTGATGTATTTAAATACGACTGGTACTTTCAATGTTCCTTTGATAGATTTACTCATTGCCATCATTTAAGTGTCAGTAACAAGTGTCTCTGATTGAATTAGTCACCTTTGTCATTCAAATTATTAGTCTGTTCATTAAATCAACTTCAAACGGTGTTTTTTTTTCTATCCATACCTCTGAATCATATACAGTGTTGTAAAGCAATGTTACCTCAATAAAAAGAAACTGCTTTTAAATCCCTCTGAAATTTTTGAGATATATTTCTAGAAACTGACTGTGGATTGTGATCCAAATTATTGGTCATCTATTCCTACTCAAGAAACATATCATTGCTTCATATTTCTGAGATCAAGTACACATCAAGATCATGTGTAAATCAACCAGAGGAACAAATACAAGTCAATGATGAAAGGTCATTAAGATTCTCTCCTTGGGCCTCCCTGGTGGTGCAGGGATTAAAGTCTCAGCACTATCAAGCTATCACCAGCCACTGTAGCATGAGTTTGATCCCCCGGCCTGGGAGCTAACTCACATGGCACATCAGACCTCTCATGTACAGCCTGCTGCTCCCCTCAGCAGTGTATTTCAGTTGATTTGCCTGTTCTGCTCCCCGCTCTGTCTCTGGTGAATCCTCTTACTCGCTCCACCTCTGGCCTACACCCCAGTTCTTGTATACATAAATAAATAAAAAAATTCTTTAAAAAAAGGTTCTCTCCTTTAAGATAATAATTTTTCTGTAGACTAAAGGTGTAAATCAAACTAAAGAATTCATAAAGGATCACTTGCTGAGGGAGTGAAAGTGACAAATGAGGCCCACCCATTCTTAATGATTGGCAGTTATCTAAAACAAGAGATAGGGAGAAAATGGAAGTAGGAATAAAAGAGTACCTACTTGACTTTTTTAAGAAAGAGGAAGCTGTATTTCTATGTAGATGAGGAAAGGACCAATTAAAGAAGGGCACCTGTACCCCTATGTTTATAGCAGCACTATTTACAATAGCTAAGCTATAGAAACAACCCAAATGCCCAAAAATAGATGATTGGATCAAGAAGATGTGGTCCATATACACAATGGAATATTACTCAGCAATCAAAAAAGATAAACTCATGCAATTTGCAGCATCATGGATGGAACTAGAAGGGATCATGCTCAGCAAAGTAAGCCAGAAAGAAAAAGAAAAATATCAGATGATCTCACTCATAGAAGGAATCTAGAAAACCTAAATAAGGGGCCAGGAAAAAGACTAATTATAATAAAGTAAAAATCAAAATCAACAAGCAACCATAAACCAGAGACACACTAAGGGGCAAGGGAGAGAAGGGATTAGGGTCAAAATAAGGGGTGTGGGTATTGTACGGGGAATATAACCAAAATGAAGAAATATTCCAAGTATATTGAAAAATAGTTAATTATTACAGAAATAGTATAGGGAATGATGGAAGGTAATATAGGTCAGTGGTATAAAGAGAATGGAATGAAAGTTATTGAGAAAGTAGAAGTTAACAGAGAGAGAGAGAGATAAGATTATAATTAAAGGTGAAAATTATAATGCTCTTGAGAACTTATAGTTACAGACTAATATATATGAGTGAATAGCTGTTTGAGGGTACACCAGAGAATATAAAATAAGCTAATAAAAAAACTAGAGGGGAGATGAAGGCTCAGGGAATGTTAGATCATGCTTTTGTAATAATACACTATATGTGTGTGTCTATATATAAATGTATACACACTCAAATACATATGTGCATGAACACACATACATATAGTGATGAAAAGCACATAATATATACCCTCTTAACAAATTTGTAGGTACACAGTATAGTATTGTTAATTATACGTTCAATGTTTTACGGCAGATCTGTAGACCTTTTTCATCTTGCATGGCTGAAGCTCTGTACCAGTTTATCAGCAACTTGCCATTTTTCCCTTCTTCCAGCTCCTGGCATCAATCATTGTACTTTCTATTCCTATGAGTTTGGCTACTTTAGATACCTCATATCAATGGAATGATGAAATGTTTGTCCATCTGTGAATGATGAAGTGTTGTTCCAGTCATCTATATATCTGCCATTATGCTGATACCATGCTGTGTTGATTAATATAGCTTTGTACTATATTTTGAAATCAAAAAGAGTGAGGCCTTCAGTTTTATTCTTCCTTCTCATGATTGTTTTGACTGAGGTACTTCATGGTTCCATTTGAACTTTAGGTTTTTCTTTTAATGTAAAATGTTACTGGGATTTTAATAAGGATTGCATTGGTAGTATGTAATCTAGAGATTGCTTTGGTAGTATGAACATTTTAACAATATTAATTCTTAGGATCCATGAACACAGGATATCTTTCTATTTTTGCCTTACTCAATTCCTACCAAAGTCTTTGCACGGACCTTTTCCTTGTTTAAATATATTCCCAATCACTTCATTCTTTTTGATGCTATTGTAAATGGGATTGTTTTCTTAACTTCCCATTCAGATTGGTCATTGCTAGTGTATAGAAACACAACTTAATTTTGGATAGCTATATAATTTTTTACATTAAAAATACTTTGAGGCATAGAATCAAGGGAAGCGAATCAGCAAATTGCAAAGAACAGGTGGAGGATGTAGTGGAAATGAGTTATGGCAGAAAACCAGAGGAGATCAGGAGTCTAACAGGGTAATATAAGCTTCAGTGTCATTGATAATCAGATTCAGACCTTCAACAATGACTTCATTCATCTTCCCTGAGCCCCTGCCATCTACCAGGTGACAGGACCTGTGATGTGCACTAGAAACACAACAGTAAGAGCCTGAGCACAAGGTAAAACTGAATATCTGAATCTTTCAGGGACCAGAGAGAATTTCACTATAGCTGACATACAGGGTGTAAGGTCCAGGCAATAGAAAATTTGAAGGAGAGAGGGGTCAACCCTGCCACGTTGTGAAGAGATATCGGTTAAATTAAGGGAGTAGGGCCACTGTGTTGTGATAAGACAAACATTGGTGAATTTGACAAAGGCAGCTTAGGTGGATTTATTTTGGGCCAGGAGTTGTATTATAGGACATCGCAGGTAAATGAAAGAAAAGGAAATAAGAGGAGAAATGAATCGAAATCAGATGAAGACTTTAGTATCTATAAACATAAAGACAGTAGAGCCTGCTCTCTTAAGGGGTATTCTAAATGCACATTGTATATTTCAAAATGACACAAAATTTACGTGAGTTCTGGTTCAGAGCAGCTTTCTCGAACATGGTCTAATTGTACAGTTCTGCATGAATGCACTGTAATGGACTCTGGTATTTTTGTACCTTTCCTTTCTGATGCCTCACTGTTAACTGCTCAGCATGTGTGTGCTGGTCCAGCACTGATGGGGACTCATTTCAACTGGACTTCACAGGAGAGGGATTTAGATGGATTGAAAGTGAGTTTGGAAATTAGGACTAAATGGTTCGGTGGGAGGGAAAAATAAAGTGTCATTGTGTTTTTTTGTTCAGTGAATGCTCAAGAATACTTAAATGTTGAAGGAATGCAATGTGGATATGCATGAAAATGGTTCAATCGATGGAGCACAGTTTGCCGAAAAATTGTAAAGGATAAGATGAAGAGAAGAAAGAACTAGCATTAACTAGCAAAGCAACATACCATCCACAGGAAGTACAATAGGAACCTGAATTGTCCGCCTATGGTAGAGTGTGTTGGAGGTCAATCGGTGATGCAACGATATAGAACATACAGTAGTTTAACACATACGTTGTTACTACTTCATTCACTTCACAGAAGTGTGCTTTGTGTCTTCTGTGAAACACCTGCATTTATATTCATTCATTTTTAGTGAAATGCATTACATTTTTAGGAATTTGATCAGAGAAATCAGTTGAACTAGATCTTACATAGTGTTTAGAGTAACAGTAAGTTTTTAGTGCTCCATGTACCACACACTCTGCCAACTTCTTTATAAGCCTCCTCTTATTAACCTATGGGTTAACTACAATTAACCAAGGATCATGTATCCAGAGTGTAAACCAGAATTTGATTGTTAATCTCCGGCTCTTATCCACAGTGACATATTGTTGTCTATCCATTGCCGTATTTAAAGTGAGATGGAAGGTGTAGCATTTGTTTCTGTAACCAGTTCTATTATCATTGTGTATCAGAAACTTAGGTGCAGCTAGATTGGACCATGGAGGCAGAAGACCAATTGGAATTCAAGAATGATTAGGTCACACACATCCACACTCAGCCACTGAGTTGCAGCATTAGTTGAAGGGAAGCTTGATGAGCAACTGATATAGATCAGTATAAAAAGTGAGATTTTTAGGGTAAGCACAGATACATAAATATTAAAGTGAAATCTGCCACAAAAATATCTACTGATACTTGTGGAACTTGTTAGAAAGGGGCTCTGCAAAAACTCAATGACATATATTATCGATGGTTTCTTGTACCCATAGCTTCCTTCTGCCTCCTGGGGATCCACCTCAGTGATGCTGTTGCTTTCTCTCTGTCTTCTCGAAGGTGATGTGTCCCTGAGTTGTTTTTCATTGCCTCCTCCTGCCCAATATAGTCTCCAAAATCTCTACCCCTCTTACTTGGACAAGTCTGCATTTCAGGAGTGATTTCAATTCAACCTCCAGCTGGGGACCCTACTATATAATGATTTTATTTAGGCACATAACATTTCTAGGAAGTCCAGCCTACTGTTTTCATTTTCTACCTGAGAAAATGAAATGTGAGAGTTATTTTTTCAAGGTCCAACCAAGAATAACTAGTGTTGATGGGGTTTGCTTCCTAATGCCAGATGTCATCATACTGTAAGATAGTTCTACCTGGGTGTAGCATTCTCCCAGGATAGCTTGGCGACACGATGTAAATTGCTTTGTGGATCTCACTCATTCACATCATAATTCTTAGGTTTGACAGGTAAAGATGCTGAGCTGTAAAGAGTGATGGAAACAATGTGTGAGTATAAGGAAGGGCACAGATGGTGCTGAAAATTATAAAATCAAGGTGCCAGGGCTTATGAAGAATCATACTCAGAGAAAGCACATTCCTGACTGTTCTCAAAATGACAGAAATGTATGTTAAATATAAGAATGTGTGGTGGGCTTGACATTATTTTTTAAATATCATGTTATTAGTAAATGCTTTTAATGTCTGATTTATCACTATAAAATCTCAATGGATTTCAGTATTGTAGAATACATAAAGAAAAAATTTCTAATGCAAAACCACTATGACACAATGAAAAATCACTAATATAATAGCAAATTTCCTTAAGGAAGCAAAGAGCCCATTAGGAGCATTTGACTGTGCTTTTCTGTTGCTGTGTGTTTTCTATTTTTACTTTACTTTCTCTATAATTACAAAGAGAAGAAACTACTATTACCACCTACTTTAGAGGCGAGAAAGGAAATGAGTGACGGAGATTTGTATTCTTCTTTTTCCTCCACATGCAACACACCAACTTTATATGACTTCTGTTGTTTACTTAATAGGTGTTTTCCAATGACCTCACAATTGTGTTTTCCAATGAACTCAAAATTGTCACACAATTAACACAATAATTTTAAAAATAGAATGCATCCATGTGATGCTATCTATGAACTTGCTTATTGATAGCTTTCTATTCCTTTAAACAAATCCATGTTTCCCACCCCCCACCCCAATTTACTTTTCGGAATACTGTTCATTAGTCAGTCACATAGCTTGGCAAAGCTTCCTGGAATAACAACTCTCCCTGTGAATTTGATGCGCTGATTGTATGCACTGCTTGCCTTCCATCTGGCAGCTATTTAGATAACAATTTTCCATTCTAAGGCTTCATTTTGAATATTCAACATTTAAAGCAAACTTAATGTAAGGGAGTCCCTATTAATGCCTGCTTAAAATGGAAGGGCAAAATACGAGCTCAGTTATTAATTTGTAAACCCTAAGGAAGTTAGTTAACTCTGAGATTCAATTTTCTCCACAAGAACAGCATAATGATGTTTTTCATAAGGTCAAGTATTTTAATAATCCTTGTGACCTTGTATTAAGCAGGGTTTTCAGATATGACACCAAAAGCACAATCCATGGAGGGATAAATAGCAAAATCTGACTTCAACTTTTAAAAAGTTTTATGTTTCAAAAGACATCTTTAAGGAACAAGAGACTGGGATAAAATTTTTGCAAATGATCTGTCAAATAAATGATTTGTATCAAGATTTTAAAAAAGAACTCCTACAACTCAACAATTAAATAAATAAACCAGTAGCTCAGTTTTAAAACCTAGAGGGAAAGGGAAGTGGGGAGATATTCTTAATGGGTACAAGCTTTCTTTTGGGGATGACAAAAATTTCTAAAATTATGGTGATGGTAGTATAACCCTGTAAGTGTACTAAAAACAGTTGAGATGTTTATGGATGAAGTATATCATGTAAATAACATTTCAGCACACTTAAAAATGGGCAAGATATGGGAATAGATATTTCAGTAAAGATAGTATTGAGTGACTAATGGACACATGACAAGATGCCCAATGTCATTAGTTATTAGGAAATTTTGAATTAAAACCATAATGGGACACTACTTCAAAAACGAGAACTAACTTAATTTAAAAGATAGAAAGTTGGCAAACATGTATAGAAAAAGGGATCCTCAAACATTACTGTTTGAAATGGATAATGATACAGCTTTTGGAAAATTATAGAGAAAAAGTGGTGAGACTAAAACAATGTAGGAACTGGTGAATTGATAAAGTCAAGTGTGGTATATTTATATAATGGGATACAAGTCATTGGTTAAATAAACTACTGAACAAGAGTGAATCTCAAAAACTTCTGCTAATGATACTCCCAAAATAACCATAGACTTGAAAGAAGATTTGTGGTTACCTGGGTTTGGGGTGGAAACAGAACTGAATGCAAATGGGCAGGAGGAATCTTTCTGGTGTGATGGAAGTATTCTAAACCTGGATGATAATGATGGTTGTGCAAACTATGAATTACAAAATTGAATTTTACCTTCAAATTAAAAGAAATTAAATGGCACCTAAATGACACTTCAATCTAGATTAAAAAAATTAAACAATGGAAATAAAATAAATTGGAGGAGTAATTTAGGGCATTAAGAAATGCCAAGAAAATTATTCATTGTCCATGTATGTATTTCAGACAATCAGACTAACTATAACAAATCTATACATACGTATGTGTGTATGTATATAGTATGATATGCATATCTATATGCAGTGTTACATGTATGTATACATATACATATATGATTGATCCATAGTCTGATGTTAATATGCTATTACTTCTATATTTTGACAGGAGCACTGCTGGTTTAACAATGGAAAACTTCTTAAGAAAAATTATAAATGAGAGTAGTTTTCTTTAAAGTAATAAAATCAGGAGGTCTTGTAACACAGTATACAGCCAGTTACCATCTTTGCCATATGACTTAATGAAGGATCACTGTTGGTAGAATGATCAATTAAACAGTCTCCTGGGGTTCCCTTCAGGATTGCAAGTTAAGTAATTACGATGATTAAGAAAAGATGTCTGTTTATTGAAATAGCGAGGATTGCTCATTTTTCTTTTATTGTTCATTGCTAATGATGAGGGATAGGAAATTTGAAAGATATTGTATTTAAAACTAAGACTTCCTCCCCTTCCCTTGAGTTGTATTTTGCTTATTAATTGCAGTGAGATGTAAGAATAATAGCTAAGTGTTGGCCTGTATAGCAAAAATATAATCTTGTGATTTTCTAAGAACTAAAAGACATTTTGGCTCTTTGGAAAGCTCTAGAAGTCATTCACAAGGTGGTGAGGAAGAATCTGATGATGAGAGTCTCCATTGGGAGTCGGCTATGGATCAGAAGATGAGGGAGGACATAGACAATTTAGTATATCTCACAAATTATGTCTTTTGCCTACCTAATTTTTCCAAAAATGGAAATAACACATCCTAACAGGAACATTTCATCTTCCCTTGGGAAAAGAGTCCCACTGTTTAATAGAATGGTAACTCACTACCCACCGAAGAATTCCTAAGCCATTGAAGTGGTTCTGGGGCTGAGTATTCCAGACCACACAGTTCTCATCTCCATATGTGAGCAATTCTCCTGACCTCATTGTCTTATGATGATGAACTTGCTCATCAAGAGCATGCACATAGTTGACTTCCTGACACCAAATTACAAATTCCCCCAAAGATGATAGAAACACACTTAAACTCTATGCCGATAGGGTACTTCATCAAAATGGGGTAGAACATGCATTTTATAACATTTGCTAGAATTCTATGAGAGTAGAAGGACATTTTCTAAACTGAAACTATTGGTGTGTAATTTTCTGGCAATGTATAGACACACTATATAGTGTGAGTAGGAATCGCAGATTCAGCTAAATTGCTGGGATAACATAACAGGGCCCATCAGTCACTATGCTTTAATTGCTGAAGGTAACAGCCACCTAAGGCTGGAATAAATTATGCCCAATTGTTAAGGACAATTATGTGCCTTATCAGCTGGTCAGCAACAAGAGACTTGAATATATGGACCATTAATCTGTGTGTGAGCAGCTGTTCTAATGTCCCTTTCAGAGAAAAAGAGAGAGACCTCTTGGCCTCCCTTGTCAATCATTAGCAAATTAAAAACAACTTAACTGGCATCTTCTGTATCACAGGTCATTTTTTAAAGGAGACTATTAGCCTAGATAATAGATCTATATTACTTTTAAAATCACTCAAGATTTCAGAGCTTTTATCACTCCATACTTCATATTCTGTAAAATAAACATCTCAAGGAGCAAGAGATCGCCAACTGGGAGATTCTACAAGTCTTCATAAATCTTTATTCTCTATTTTCCTATATTTGCTTGTTTGCTTTTGTGTTTCAACCATGATCCTAAGATGATATGGAATCGATCAAGTATATAACTAGACAAATACATATTTTTAGAACAAGCAAAGATGGAAAAATATAGGTATAAAAAAGGGATGAAGCCAGGGAGGTTAATTGCTAAATTCATATACTCCAAAGTTTGGTATGTTTTTCTCAGTTGAAGTTTTAAAATGACACTTTAGAAAGCTTTACCACAAACTTACCTGATTTTATGGTCGCAAAGGCAAGGGGAGAAATGATTCACCCTGTCTTTATGACAGAAAGAACCAGATGATATGAAAAACACAATTCTTAATACTGCCACTGGAAAGAAATTCATCCTGAAGAGACCATTGTTATGTAGTGACTCACATCATCAACAGCCTCCTTAGCCATAAATACCCAGAGCATCATGATTGTCTTTTATTTTCGTTTCTTGTAACATCACTCAGTTGGGATGGCATCGTATCAAAAAGTTGTTAGGTAAAATAATGGGTTCTGGGGAATACTTGGAAAGCAGACCTTGTTTCTAATGAGTTCTAGGGGAAGGGATTGGCAAAAAAGAACCTTAATAATGCATGTTGGCTATGTATTATAGGAAAATCAGAACGTGAGGGCAGAGGGCTGTTTTATAAACAGGAAGGACTGTGCATTGCCTGGGTGGGAGCTGCAACCAGGGCCTGGGTGCCCTCTCTGTTGACCCCTTGGAGAGAATGTAAGTGTCTTTGAGGTTGGTGAGAGAGTGTCAAGTTACTGGAGCAATCCAGCTCATTGCAAAACAGTATCATCAGTGAAGAAATAAATGAGAGGCAGGATTTTACTTATCTTTTATTTTTACTGTCATTAAATCTAATAATATTTAGCACTTTCATTTAAGTGTAGTATAATTTCACACTTAAAATTTGCCTTTTGTTATGGTGAGAATTTTCTTTGCTTTCAATATAAGAAGATACAGATATATGAAGTGACCTATGCCAAACAGAGTCCATGAAATTAGACTTTTTGATGGAAATTTTTGCTTTTTGATGGAAAAAATTGCTTTTTGATGGAAATTTTTTTTTTTTTTTAGTACAGAATGATTTGGTAGTGTTTTCTGTTTATTATTTGGTAATATGTTTACATTATATATTTTATGGTGTCATTTGTAGGTTTTTTTTAAAAGATTTATTTATTTATACAAGCACTGGGTACAGTCAGAAGTGCGGGAGGGTGAGAGAATTCACTGAGCCAGAGCAGGGAGCAGAACAGGCAGACCAACGAAGTACACTGCTGAGGGGAGCAGTGGGCATGACAGGAGAGGTCTGCGTACCATGTGGAACCCTCGCCGGTGGCTGGGGATTGAACTGGTGCTGTAGAGGCTGTGGGCAGCTTTGCAGCCCAGTGCTCAATTGCTATGCCCCGGGGAGGCCCTGGTGTCATTTGTAGTTTTATTATATTACTGTTATGTTTTAATTATATTTTCCTAGATCACCATCCAGTTCATTAAAGTTTTTAAGTTTATTTCCATAGAAGTTAAGCATGTATTACAACATGGTACAAAAGTAAGCTGCTTGACCTGAATGGGCCTGTCTCCACCATTTAATACCTGTATTAAAATTGATAGGTCCCTAGAAATGACTAAAATCTCTCTGCTGTGCATTTTCTTTCTTTCTTTCTTTCTTTTTTTTAATAGAAAGGGTAATACTGGTGCCTAATATACACTCATTATGAGAATTAAATATATAAAGTCCTTTGAACCCACTAGGAGGTCAGTGAATATTAAGAGGTATTACTGTTCCTTGGTATCTCAAGCGGTTTTCCTATTTTCATGATTAGTTGTTTTCATTTGCTCTTTCTCTAACAATTGTTTATTTACTTCTTTTTGTTGTTGGTCTAAATGTAAGTCATTTCCCTAAATCCATATCCCCATACCCATTCTCTAGCCAGATGAGAAGTCCTTCTCTGTGGCAAATGGTGGATGCACTGAAAGCAGATATGGGGGAGTGAGGTGCAGAAAATACTATCATGGATTCGTTTTTGATAACCTGTGGTCTTTGAAACAATGAATATTCTTTTTGTTGAGCAGAGCAAAAAGATAAATAAAGAAAGCAATGGGAGAAGGTGACAAAGATGAATTAAACCTTTGTTTTGGAATCTCAGTAACAAATTCTTTTTTAAAATCTACATTGTGGAGAATGGGTAATTAGAGGGATGAGAGTATAAATATTAATTTCTAGGAGAAGGGGTTTGATTATTTACATTTGAAAAATAACAAATTTAATTCACTAACAGTCTTTGTCTTGGAATCTTAAAACAAAAATCAGTAACTTGTCTTAATTAGTAAGGATGCTTAAAACAGAGAAGGTATTTTAGGAAGTAAAGGTTTTTTTATAAAGGTTGGGAAAACCAACTCTCTATATTGGTAAAACAATATTATACATTGATTGAACTTTCCCAGCCCTGCTATTTATTAACTATATAACCTCAAGCAAATCCTCTGATATCTGTGCTTCAGTCTTTTCTTTAGTAAAACAGTAAATATAATAATTTTAATGGGATTTGGAGTCACAATATAAAAACACTATATATAGTACCTGGAGGAGAATAGGAGCTTAATGCATGTCAGTATTCTTTCTCTTTATTATTCCTTTCTTTTATAGATAGACTGACATAAGGTGAGGGTAATATAGAAAACTGAGCTTGGCTATATATTTTAGCAATGCATAAGAGAATAATATAAATAGTAAGCTATTAATGGAATTTTGATTCCAACTGAAATAGAGGTCGTGGCATAAACACTGAAAGGTAGAAACTCTAAAAAACAATTACGATATGGTTATGGGCAGAATTTTAATTTATGTTTTTTAGATTCAGAACGCATGATTATGCACAGGGCCCTCAATGTCTGAAAGTAAAGACAAACAAAAAATACTAGCTGAAGTATCTTTTCCATAAAGAAAGCAAATGCACTAATAGAATATATAGAATTCTTTTCTTTAGGGAGCATTCAAGGCAGAAGAAAAATCGGTTATTTGGAAACATTGTATAGACATGGAACTTTCAAAAAATGACAGTTCTTTTTAATATATAATTTTAAGAACTGTATTTTAGAAAACATATGCATACTCACAAAGTTAAAATACAGTCCTAAAATTAAAAGAAAATAAGCAAAATGTAACTGCTCCAAATCTTTTTTTTAAGATTTATTTTATTTATTTGTGCATAGAAGAACTGGGGTACAAGCCAGAGGTGCAGAGTGGGAGGATTCACCAGAGACAGAGTGGGGAGCAGAACAGGTAGATCTACTGAAATACACCACTGAGGGGGGCAGCGTGCAAGACAGGAGAGGTCTATTTTATGATGTCTTAGAAAGAATAAGTTTGCTTGTTTTCATGGTTTTTCTTTCAGTAAAATTCTCTTTAAAAAAACATTCTTTTTGAGGTAACATTGGTTTATGACATGACTTGTTCGGGTGTACAGCATTATGCTGCACCAGCATCCCCATAAAAGTCTTGTACCATCATCCTCCATATACTGAGCCCTTTGCCCCATTCACCCACATCCAACTTTTCCCCTCTGGGAACCATCATTTCTTCTCTGTAGTAGGACTTTGTTTTTGTTTTATTTTATTTGTTTATTTGCTCTGTGTTTGTATATTCCACAAATGCATGAAATCAGATAGTATTTGTTTTTCTCCTTCTGACTTATTTCACTTAGCATCATAACTGCAGGATCCACCCATGTTGTTGCAAATGGTGAGATTTCATTTTTTTATACCCAAATTGCATTCCATTGTATAGTATCCATCTCTACCATATCTTCTTTATCCATTCATGCATCAAAGGACACTTGGGTTGTCTCCCAGTTTTGGCTCTTGTAAATAATGATGCATTGTATTATAGGGGTGCATATATCTTTTTGAATTAGTTTTTAATTTCTTTGGATAAGTACTCAGAAGTAGAATTACTGATCATACAATATTTAAGTTTTTGAGGAATTTCCATACTAGTCTCTACAGTGGCTGCACCAATTTACATCCCTGCCAACACTGTAGGAAGTCCCCTTATTCTCCCCCACTGCTTGCTGGTTCTTGTCTTTTTGACAAGAGCCTTTCTGACAGGTGTGAGGTGGTATTTTTTTTCAGCCTGGTGTGCTGAAATTTTTTTATTGTGATAAAATATATGTAACAGTTATTTGACAGTTATCGTTTTAACCATTTTAAGTATGTAGTTCAGTGGTTAATTGCATACATACTGTTGTGTAACCATCACCATCATTGACCTTCATAACTTTTCATCTTATAAAACTGAAACTCTCTGTGGGTCAATAACCCTGCACAACTTCTTCTCCCAGCCCCTGATAACCATCCTTTTACTTTCTGCTATTTTGATTTTGACCACTCTGTGTATGTCATATAAGCGAATCACACAGTATTTATCTTCTCAGGATTGACTTACTTCATTTAGCATAATGTCTTCAAGGTTCATCTGTGTTGTAGCGAGCACCAGAATTTCCTTCCTTTTTAAGCCTGAAGAATATTTCACCATATAGTTCTGTTTATCCATTTATTTGTAAATGGACACTTGGGTTGGGAAGTGGTACTTTATTGTACCTAGTGTTACAAGTGAATAAAGGAAATCAAAGTAGAAGATGTTTGAAAGTAAACATGTAACTATCTTTATTTGCAAATGCCATAGTAATTTAAGTGAAAAATTGTAAACCATATATTGATAAAATAGGTAGAACCAGTAAGTGAATTTAGCAAATCCTAGCATATAATATCAACAGAAAAAAAATTGTTTCCATATACTAAAGCAGTTAGAAAATGAAACGATTTTACCTCATTCTTGAAAAATGTTTACTTAAAATGCAGGAGATAGTTTTTGTTTGTTTTCTGTTTAAATATACTTTCTATCATACTCTTGTCACCTGGTCTCTTTAATTTTTAATGAGAAGTTCATCATTATTTGCATTTTTATTCCTGTGTGTTATTTTCTCTGATTTCCAAATTTATTTCCTGTCATTGATTTTTGTTTAATTATAATGTACTCGGTGTGATGTTATCTTTATTTTGCTTTGGATTGGCAGAGTTTCTGGGATTTCTAAATTTATGTCTTTTACCCAATTGGGATGATTCTTAGTCACTGTTTCTTCATATTTTTATTTTCACTTTGTCTTTTCCCTCTTCTCATGAGAATCCAATTACACATGTTAGAACTTTTTATATTGTTTTCTAGGTTCCTGAATTTCTGCTTATTAAATTTTTTAAAGATCTCAGATTTTTGATTGGATAAATTCTATTCATCTTTTTTACAGGTCCATTAGCTATCATCTCTAATCACTATTAAGAACATGCAATAGATTTTTAAAATTTCAGATGTTATACTTTTCATTCTTGAAATTTATTCCTTTTAGTAACATATTTCTATGCTAGAATCTCCTGTTTATTCATTACTTATATATTTTCCTTGACATTTGTGCATTCTTATGATAGCTTAAAATCCTTGTCTGCTAAGACAACACACTGGTCTCATTTTCCACTTTCTTCATATCTGTAATAATTATAGAATATATTTTGTACAATGTGAATGCTAAGTTTTGGTTAGTCTCAGAATTTAGACTGGCAAAACTTTAGAAGTTTGATAGGCCAACTGTTGGTGAATTAAATCAGTAAGCACACTTCTATTCCATTAATGAAGGGATTTATTGAAATGTCCATTTCTGAAAACAATTTGTACTAACTTATAAAATTGAATTGTTCACATGCTTTCTGGCCCAGTAATTTCCATCCTGATGTATACTCACTAAAAATATTAATTTTATGCATTCGATAGGCTATATCAGAATTTCTATAATAGCATCATTCATTGTAGTCTCAAACTGAAAATAATTCAAACGTCTACATGTTCTAGAAAGACTAAATTATAATATATCTTTTTAGCTTATGATTCCATAAATCATAAATCTTATGATTTTACACAGTGAAATATTATGGAATGTGAAAATACATGAATGACTGCAATATAAATAATGCATGATTCTTTGAAATATAGCATGTCATTTAAAAAGCCACATAGTAATATGATGTCATGTAAAAACAAACATAACTGAGCAATGTATTAAATACAAGTGCATATGCAAAAAATTATTAAGAAAATAATGAAGGGAATAATAACATTCTGGGTGCTGGTTTCCTGGGGGGGGGCAGAGGACTAGAATAAGGAAGGACTATAAGTTGATATAATGACTTTGCTAATATTCTATTTTTTGTACTGTATTCTATTTCTTGTATTTCTTGTATTGATTTCTTGTATTACTGCTTCATAGTTCCCTGTTTGTGACATGCATTTTTCTACATATCAAATATCATATAGGATCCTTAGACTTTAAGGAAAAAATGAATTATAGAAGTTCTAACATTAAACTTTTATTTTTTGACTAAGATAAATGTAGAAGTAAAATACAAATAGGTCTGTCTACAATTTCATTCTATTAGTAAGTTCAATAGCAATTTAAAACCTTTCAATGTTCTCTAGTTATATTTGGAAATAAAGAGAAATGTGTTTTCTTAGCTGGGCCAGGGAACTGTATTGCTGGATGTTTTTTAAGCTCAGAAAAATATTACTGAGAGGGAAATAAATTCTGTGCCATTGGAATTGTTATTTACTCTTAAATATTTGGTGAGTTTGGTTTTAAGCAAGGCTAACATCATCGACCATTTTAAGAAAGGCAGGAATAAGGAAATCCATCCAGACAGTAAAGATGCCAGGGGGTGACTCCCATGGTCAATCCTGGAACATGAGCTCCTGTGGGAAAAGGATTTTCAGTAGGTGAAAGGTAAACTAAAACTACAACCAAATGTTCAAGTAACAGAGACTTCATATCATTGTTATTAGTTCAGATTAGAGCAAATATAAGAAATTGTTGCTGAGATACATTAGGCATGTTCCCACATCTTTGAAACCTAGCATGTTTTGCATACTTGTAAACACATGAATTTGGGCTAGTCACATGCTGAGCCCTCAGTGGCCACATGTGACTACCATATTAGATGCACATATATCGATAGAAATCTCGGTTAAACTGCAGGCAAACTATCAAGGTTGAAATACATATTTTTGTCAAATTAAAGATGAGATGAGACAAATGAGCTTACAATTTTGAAGTATTTACCTTTGTGTCTGCCTCAAAAATCCATTATGTTTTCCAGCTGTTTCTTTTGAGATAAGAGTTATAGATTAATAAGTGTGCTGACAGGGAGGTGGGTCCCTCAGGCTGTTGTTCTCTCTGGACTGACCTGTAGGTAAACATCATCAACTAAAAGGAAATCCACAAAGATAAATAAGATAGAAACCCCAAGAACAACTAGAGACAATTAATGCTGCAGGTTGGAGCAGTATCAATTTTGATGGGGGTTTGGGGGTGAATGTCAAACACAGAGAGAATTTAGCCACTGAGGAGAAGAGAACTAGACAGAAAGAGTGGATAGATTTTCACTACAAAGCTGGGGGTATTGTTGAGAATGATTCTGTATTATTTGGTGAGCAAATAATACATACCTTGTCCTTTTTCCGTCTTCAAATGATCTGTACATGGGACTCATTTCCTCAGTCTTTCTATTCTTGTTTATCAATATTTGATTTCCAGATAATGAGTGATTTTAATTAGAGTTAAATAGAAAATGGAATTAAGTGAATCTTTTAAATGTGTTGATTACTTATGGCTGCCAAGTGGGATTAGAATTTTGAATCTTATTCCTAAATTTTTAATAGGTCTATTTTCCTGTTTAGAATGTTGTCTAGATTATCTCCTGTTTGTATCTTATTATTTGAAATTAGATCACAGTGAGTGCTTTTTGCAGTGTTTCTATTCCCACACACTAATCAAGGTACATAAATCATAATAATTGACCTGCGCTTAGTTCTGTTCCTCCTTCTAGCTAATTAGAGATATAGTCATCATAACTAGATAAAAGAAGTGGAAAAGCACTAATCGAATGATTATTTTGAATATTAAAGACCCAGTATACAATCTTGGATGGGCTATAAAGTCTACTTTTACTTGAGCTTCAGAAATAGAATTTCAGAAACTTTTTATTTGAAGATTTAAAATAAATACCCTTAAAATCAACTCACATGATGAATCATGGACTTAGAATGACTTTCCCTTAACACTTTCTGAAAATAAAAGAAGGATACATGTTTCCAGGTAGAGTGATAAGGAGTAAAAAAGTAATTTAAATCAAAATCAGTTGAATAGGAGAAAGAAAGAGTTCTACTTTAATATATGCCATTTTCTCTCCAAATATGGATAATAGATTAGAATAACAGCTATTATTATTATCATGGTAAAAACCATGAAAGGGATGTTATATAACTGATTTCAAATGATATAAAACATAAAAATAGTTTGAAAATCAGAATAAACTGTTCAGTGAAAGGTTTTTTAAAAAGCTAAGCCATTTTTGCTTTGAGAATTCATAAACAAACATAATTAAATATATGTAAAATATTATGCAATATAGAAGGAGCATTACCTACAGAACTGGATGAACCTTTTCCTTCACTTTTGCAAACCCCTCTTTCTGTGATTGTAGAATCTGTTTCAATTATATCAATCAGATTAATGAGAATAAAAATATATTTAAATTTTCCTCTTCTTTAATTCAAATTGTTTATCTTGACATAATTATAGTTTCTTTTCAATTGTAAAATACTACTGCACAACTCTGTGCTGTCTTTCCTCACCTTTAAAAAAAGATTATTTATGCATAGAAGAACTGGGGTGTAAGCCAGAAGTGCAAGGGGTGAGAGGATTCACCAGAGACAGAGTGGGGAACAGAACAGGCAGATCTACTGAAACACACTGCTGAGAGGAACAGTGGGTGAGACAGGAGAGGTCCACTGCACCATGTGGGTCAGCTCCCTGGCTGGAGATCGAACTCAGGCTACAGCAGTGATAGCCTGAACTTTCTGCAGGTGTAGAAAATTAGAGATGGTGTGGACTTCTCCTTGAATTAACTTAACATGCAATTTACAATAGCTAAGCTATGGAAACAACCCAAATGCCCCAAAATAGATGAATGGATCAAGAAGTTGTGGTACATACACACAATGGAATATTACTCGGCAATCAAAAAAGATAAACTCATGCAATTTGCAGCAACATGGATGGAGCTGGAAGGAATCATGCTCAGAGAAATAAGCCAGTGAACTCTTAAGGAGCAGAACGAGCAGTCTCTTGGAGCATTTCCACACTGCCCTCCTCTGTCCAGGAGGACCAGGGCAGAGGGTCTAGCTCTGGCACCCTTAGTAAGTTTAATTATTCTCTTTCCTCCAAAAGGTGACTGAGGAATTGGCATGGGTTGATCCATTTCTTTGTGTTATCCTTGTGGAAGGAAATAATAACCAGAGTTAGAAATTATTGTTCCCTACCTCTCAATGAGCTCATAAAGCCAAACATTGCAATGCAGAATGAATACCATTTTGCTTTTTTTGTTTTCACTTTTTATCCTACAAACTAATACTTTTGTAAAATACAACAAAAAAATAAATTACTGGCAAGACTAAATTAAATAATACAAAGCACACAGCCATTAAAAGAAATAATTAGATTCAACAGACATAAAATTACAATTCAATGAATATGGTCAGAACAAACATGGGCAAAAGAAAAAAAAAATTACAAAAACTGTGAATGCTGTTCATTGAAAGAATAGGTAGATGTGATTAAAACAAAATTGCAATTACATTTACAAATTTGTTTTCTGCAATTTTAATAAAAAATTCATGAGTGAAATAACCCACATTAGACATTTATATGCACACTTAGAACAAATCCCATCTATATCAATGTTTAAAGGATTTTTTTGGTAAGCATTTTTAAAAATTAAAATAAATGTCATTTTGGTTCCCTTTAGAATTACTTAACAGTGTTTTTAAATACTGAAGAGTATGCCTCTGTTAGGCTAAGGGACCAGAATTCGCTAGGACTTAGCACTATTTACCAGAGACTCACAGTAAAATTGACATCTCTAGAACTTGGAGAAATGAGCATAGATGTTTTCAGAGCATTCCTTGTGTTGTTAATAGGTAAGGAACTCAGCAAACTAGTTGAATAAATAAAAGCATATTGCTCTCCTCAAAAAATAAACAAGCCACCCAGAGATGTGGCCTATTTCATTTTAAAATTTTTTTCCCAAAGTTTTATCCATTTACACAAGAATTGGGGTACAGGCCAGAGGTGTGGGGGCATGAGAGAACTCACGAGAGACAGAGTGGGGAGCAGAACAGGCAGACGGACCGAAATACACTGCTGAGGGGAGCAGCGGGTGAGACAGGAGACGTCTGCCATGCCATGTGGGTATCTCCCTGGCTGGCTGGGACTCAAACTCATGCCACAGAGGCTGCAGACAACCCCACAAAGCTGCACTCAACCTGCTGAGCCACCAGGGAGGCCCAGATGTGGCCTATTTTAAAAAGAAAGCAAAGTTAGAAACCACAAATTTTGTCGCCACCAACCATTTACTTCCTCAGGTAGCTGTATTTCTGCAGACCTACAAAGGAAGGGAAAACTGGAGCCTTCCACTGGCCCAGCTGCCCTCATGTTGTCAACCAGATGGACAACAGTAAGCACGTGTGTGCATCATCCCTTTTTCATTCCATTTGGAAAAGGAAGCGACCCCCCATCTCCCTGCCAGCCTGTGTGTCGGGGCTGATGTCCTAAGTTGCCCTTCAGAAGCGGGAACTGCGGGTCTTTGTGTTAAGGTCATTGAAGGCGCCAAACCCTGTGATTTCTCTCTTTCTGCAAATTAAACACACTCCCCGTTGAGTTGTAATAGATTTCAGTCCTTTGTAATTAAAGATCCAACTGTTCACCTCCTGAAACCAAGAGCTTTTTACCACTTTGTTGCTTCATTTATCTCTGGGGAAAGACACTGATCCACCCATTTGCTGTCGAGTGACGCTGCGCTCTCGCTGTGGCTGGCAGTAACGCAGTAATAAAAGTGAGCGGTAGACATTTTGGAAGAGAACCATTACCTTAACTCTCTAATGAGTTTTGTTTTTCAAGAGCTCCCCAGTAAAAAAAGATTGACAACCGAGGAAACCTCACAGCTAGATGACAGGCTCTTCAGCGTCTATCACAGCGACTCAGATATTTCCTCTTGGCTTCTTCCGCGGGACTGTGCCTGTCCTTGTCTTGTTCTTTCCTCTTCCATAGCAGAATTTCATTTCTTGCTTATTTCTTTCCTTCCACCTCTAACTCTTTCTATGGCTCCGTATTACCTGTGGCAATTTCCTCTTTTATCATGTCTTCCTTTTGTGTTCCTGCACCCAATTCCAAAGTGTGTACAGTGGGTGGGTGGCTTCCCCCCACCCGAGCGAGCAGCTCTCTGACACCTGCTAGGTGTCCTGACACTGTCTGCACTGGAGGTAGCCCTGGACTCCACAGGTAAAGGGTCACCCTCACAGGCTGCGGCCCACCCCAGCCCTTTACAAGCCAGTCCCGAGTCCAGGTTGTGATCTGTACTCCTCATGGAATTTCTGCAAGCTGGGCTCACCCCTGACACCCTCCTTCATTCATTTTATTTGTTAGCTCACTAGTTTACGACTCAAGTTATAACTTGGGAATAGCCAGATGGAAGAGATGTACAGGGCAAGGTGTGGGGGAGGAGCTCAGATCTCTCTCCAGCAGCTTCAGTCCCAGCGCCTTGGGTGCTCACCCACTGGGGAACTCCCTGAACTTGTCCTTTTGGGGTTTTGTGCAGGCTTCACAAAATGGCCATTTGTGACCGATTCGGCCTTGAGCCCCTCCCCACTTCCTTCCCCTGAATTCAGGGAGCTGAAAAAAATTTTTTAAATATATTTGATATATTTTTTACATCATTTTACATTTTTGTACAATGTATGCTTTTTCATCTTGGTTATAGTCCCCATACAATCCCTACACCCCTTATTTTGACTGTAATCCCTCCTAACCACCTCCCCCACTACCCCGTAGTGTGTCTCTGGCTTATAGTTGCTTCTTGATTTTTGATTTTTACTTTATTATAATTAGTCTTTCGCCTGGCCCCTTATTTAGGTTTTCTAGATTCCTGCTATGAGTGAGACCATCTGGTATTTTTCTTTTTCTTTCTGGCTTATTTCACTGAGCGTGATCCCTTCCAGCTCCATCCATGTTGCTGCAAATTGCATGAGTTTGTCTTTTTTGATAGCTGAGTAATATTCTACTGTGTATATGTACCCCATCTTCTTGATCCAGTCATCTATTTTTGGGCATTTGGGTTGTTTCCATAGCTTAGCTATTGTAAATAGTGCTGCTATAAACAGGGGTGCAGGTGCCCTTTTGAATGAATGATTCTGTGTCCTTTGGGTAAATACCTAGGAGTGGAATTGCTGGTCACATGGAAGCTCCATCTTTAGCAGGTTGAGCAGGGAGCTGAAAATTTTAGCCCTCTAATCAGGTGATTGGTATTTCTGTCCTGAGAGCTACTCCCCGACCCCATGTGATTCTGGTCATTCTAGACATTCTAAAGTCATCTCATTCACATAACAAAAGACATCTTCATACCTGTCATCACTTAGGAAATTCGAAGGGTTTAAGGAACTCAGTGTCAGAAATGAGGACAAAGACTAAATAAGTATTTGTTATTATAAGTCTCAAAATCATGGTCCCTTTTTGGGTCCCCCAGAAAGCATACCCTGGGCAGAGGCATATGTGCTCTTACTAAAGGAAGCATGAGCGCGTGAGGAGGAGGGAAGCAAAGGTGAAGATTCATTTTTATGTTGGTGCTGCTAAATTTGTCTAGTGTGATTGGTTAACAGATCCATGGTAACAAGCCTCCTTCCTGCTGCATCCACCCCCCCAAAGAAAAGTTGCCTTGCCCCATCTTTAAGGTTGTAGGAGGAAGAACACATTGATTGGATCCCATTTCTCACTGTTTGAAGGTTCAGCCTGTGGGATCTTGTGTTTCTGGTAGTGCAGATATGGATATGGGCATCCCATTGTTTCTCCTGGAGCAGTGACCTAGGAAGCCCACACCAAAGTGGAACTGCTGGGGTTGGGGGTAGAGGGGCATGGCTTAGAGAAGCCAGAGTCCATGCAGAACTATGTGTTATAGCAGCAGTTGAAATAGAAGACAGTGAAAGGGCGGCCTCCCTGGTGGCGCAAGGGGTTAAGACACAGCACTGTGAAGCTATCCACAGCTACTGTACCTTGAGTTCGATCCCCAGCCAAGGAGTTACCCACATGGTGCAGCAGAGCTCTCCTGTCTCACCCACTGCTTCCCTCAGCAGTATATTTCAATCAGTCCACTTGTTCTGTTGCCCACTCTATCTCTGGTGAATCCTTTCACCCCCTATTCCCTCCACACCTCTGGCCTGCACCCCAGCTCTTGTAAGCATAAATAAATATATCTTTAAAAAAGAAGACAATAAAAGCCTAGAGGATCTAAAATGCTGCCTCTGTGTGTCTAAGATACACAGCAATTGCTTCCTAAAGAATGTTGGTCCCTTGGGCCTCCCCGGTCGCACAGCAGTTGAGTGCTGGGTTGTGAAGCTGCCCACAGCCTCTGCAGTGCTGGTTTGATCCCGGCCGACGGGCGAGGGTCCCACATGGCGCGCAGACCTCTCCTGCCGCCCGCTGCTCCCCTCAGCAGTGTACTTCGTCAGTCTGCCTGCTCTGCTCTCCCCTCTGGCTCTGGTGGATTCTCTCACCCTCCTGCTCTTCTGACTGTCCCCAGTGCTTGTATAAATAAATGACATAAATCTTTTTTTTTTTAAAAAAAAAAAAAACAATGTTGGCCCATGTAGAAGCACATTGCACTTAAGAAGGATTGGAAATAGTCTTAGAAAAATGATCTTGGAATTATATTTCAAGAGATCATTAATTCAGTCCTCTCTGAGCAACTAGATAACAGGGATCATAGATGATTCATTCTGCACTGCTGAAATTAAGCATCGTTTGTCACAAAGCAGATGCTCAGTATAGTTTTGGCGAATAGTGAGTATTCAGGCATAGTTTGCCTTTTAGGAACACTTTGATTTACAAGTTGGTCATTAAAAGAATAATTTCATCATACATGTATGACGCTAATTGATATGGCCTGGACATTCGTAATCAGAAATTCAGGCTCTGACATGCTAAAGCTGTTTGAGAGGTCCGCTTTTAATAATCATCCTTTCAACTTAGTAATCTCTGGAGAACATAATGTGTCCATTTTCTTCTGACTAGCCTGGTCTGATACAAGAGCTTGAAAGCACTTCTGATAGTTCCAGTCACCACTTATATGCTTTTTTTGTATTGATGATGTCTTAAAAATTTTTAGTTAAGATGACTCACTTAGAACACTGGTCTACTACAAGCAAATAGATATTTAAAAATAATCATTTAAGTAAGTAAAGCTATATAGGAGTGGCCATGTTTATTTGACTTTCCTTTATTTTGTTTGTTGCAGTTGAATTTTATTTTGAAATGTAGGTGAATTATGTGCAGAGTGCATCTATATTTTAAAAAATCACCAAATCCCTATTGCTATAGAAGTATTAATTTGTATTCTAGATTAAAGTACAACCAAGTGATTTGCATCTCTTTCCAATACAATCCCAGCAACAGATTTTTTTTTTCAAATCTGATAATAACAGACTCTTTACTTACATGTTTGTGTTCTTTTAAAATTTTGGTTTGCAAAATACAACTCACACTCATTTAAAGGGATAGAAGGATTTTGAAATCATATTCTTTGGATAATGGTTAAGATGAAAGCCTTTTTGATTTGTCCAGTAGCAAAAATGAAAAAAATAAATTTGTACTCCCAGATCTTTGTTTCAAGACTTAATTGTCTATAACATATGCTGAATCCACCCATCCAGTTGATATGAAATTACTTTCTTCTTATTTCTGGTTAATTTGCTGTTTTAGAAATAAAGTAGTAGAATAAACAAGCACTCTGACGGAGCATTAGCACCCAGAGTGAGAAATGTGGATATTTATGTTTCTACTTCCTTACTTAACTAGCATCTACACCTCTTTAGTCAAGAGACTGCAGTTTCTCCTGCATTCATTCATTCATATTCTCTCTCTCTCTCTCTCTCTCTTACTTATTCTCCCCCACCCACTGCTCTTTCTCGCTCTAATTTTTTTCATATTTCTTGATCCAGAGTCAAGATCTCTAGAACACTATCAGAATCAGGAACTCTAGAACACTAATTTCCAGAGTGGGAAAGTTTCACTTTTGACTCAAACCAAATGCATATAAGCCGCAAGATGAATTTATTGGGGAAAATCTACATTACAATAATATAAGCTCACAATTTAGTTGGCAGCCAAAAAGAGAAGATAATGAATCTTTTGGCAAAGCTTTGGGAGGTGAGCAAGGCAGAGCAGGCAGGACATGTCTCATGGAGTTCCTTGCATCTGTCCATCTGCAGAGAGGGGAAGGTCTTAATTTTCCACAGGGCGCTCTGTGAATTTTCCCTCGTCTTTGTCCTGGTTGGGCTCATCAAGTTTGATTTTCTTTCTTGAATATCCTCCTTCCTAATAGTGTACTGCCTGGGGAATCAGCCCGCCCTCTATGGCTGTGGGTGTGTGTTTTCTTCCTGTCCTCTATCAAGTTCTCTTTTGCTAGTTAACAGCACACAGAGTCCACCTCCTTGTGGAAAGGCTGATGGGAATGTAAATAGCTTTCTGAGGAGGGAAGGAGGCCATGTGTGAGAAGAGGCAGGACACTGTCTCGGCATTTCCCTTGCAAATAACTTCACCACCTTAGACCCTCAGAGAGATCCGTTTGAGAATAGATGGCCTGAGAAAGCATCTAGTGCATTCTATGCCATAATTCAGCAGAAGAATCACAGAAACATTGCACTATCAATAGTAAATGTGACTTTCTTCACTGGTAGGGGACAGACTCTGGAGAGTCCTTTGAAAGCAAAGCGTAATTTACCTGGATACAGAATGCTCCTGTCTGCTTAGTTCCCTAAACACACCCCGTTTCCAACTCTTTTTTTTAAAGGTTATTTATTTATTTATACAAGAGCTGGGGTACAGGCCAGAGGCGCGGGAAGGTGAGAAGATTCACCAGAGACAGAGTGGGGAGCAGAACAGGCAGATGGACTGAGAGCACTGCTGAGGGGAGCAGCAGGTGAGACAGGAGAGGTCTGCCACGCCATGTGGGTAGCTCCCTGGCTGTGGAATCAAACCCATGCTGTAGAGGCTTTGGACAGCTTCAGAGTGCTGCGCTCAACCCGCTGCACCACCTGGGAGCCCCCCCGCCACTTCCAACTCTTCATTTGGTCACATCAGGGAAGAAAACGCAACTGTGAGCTGTTATGACTGGTGTGGTTTGTTCCTATTCTGCTCTCCTCCTGGGCCAGGGGACATTAGTGTCACCCCATGGATGTAGTAAGGATTCCTTTATGGGGCAGAATTCCCAAGGTCCAAATCCTAAATGTAAAAACAATGCATGGTTTTTATGTGCTCGGTTGACACAGAGATATATTCATAGTCAGTTGTCTTTTTTCTCATACCACCATGGGTTTGAGCTAAGTTTTTTCCTCTGCCTCACATCAGCAATGGTGACAGGACAGATCCTGAAGGTGCAGGTGGATCCTGTAGTGCTCCTGTGACGGGTCGCTCTCTGTTCCAAAATATGTTTCCTAGACAAGGGTTGAGGCCAGGAGAACCTAAGTAGCATGTTATTATTATTTTTTAAAGATTTATTTTTATTTATTTATGCAACAAGAAGTGGGGTGCAGGCCAGAGATGCGGGGTATGTGTGTGTGAGAGGATTCACCAGAGACAAAGTGGGGAGCAGAACAGGCAGACTGACTAAAATATACTGCTGAGGGGAGCAGCAGGCAAGACAGGAGAGTTCTGCTGCGCCATATGGCTTAGCTCCCTGGCTAGGGATCAAACTCTTGCCATAGTGGTTGGCGATAGCTTGATAGCGCTGAGACTTAATCCCTGCACCACCAGGGAGGCCCTCAGTAACATTTTTAAAAGTATTTTTTTTTCATAGAGGCATGTTTTATTTATTTATTTATTATTTGTTTGTTTGTTTGTTTATACAAGCACTGGGTACAGTCAGAAGCGGGGGAGGGTGAGAGAATTCACCAGAGCCAGAGCGGGGAGCAGAGCAGGCAGAAGGACGAAAGCACACCGCTGAGGGGAGCAGCGGGCGGCAGGAGAGGTCTGCGCGCCATGTGGGACCCTCACCGGCCAGCCGGGGACGAACCGGCGCTGCAGAGGCTGCAGGCAGCTTCGCAACCCAGCGTTCAACCATTGCACCACTGGGGAGGCCCTTAAAAGTATTTTTTAAACACAGGACATGTGAGAATCATATTTTTATAACCTGAGTGGATTTAATGAATGAATTTATAATGATTAGCTCCAAAGTGAAAAACATCAACAATGGATTATCATCACTTGGGCCTCAAGTGATTAACAGTTTGAGATCCAGAAACTTGTCTTTGCTGATGTGTATCTAAGGCATTTTACCTGGTGGATGGCCACAACCTCTATTACATTTTGTTACAGATCATAAAACGGGCCCGAGTGCCCTGTATCCACTACAAGAGGTGGATGGAGTGCATCAATGCAATAAAAATAACATCTGACAATTCCCTGCTTTGGTCCTACTCAGTATCACCAAATCTTACCACACTGCAGTGTATTCTTCATTCTTAAAATTTTGGTCAATGGTGTGAATCAAGATCTTGTGTCCTGATGAACCTGACCCCCACATGCACAGATGAACTCGCTCTATCATCCAGTTGCTTGCACTCCTTTGTTAGGATTTCACTCTCTTCTGTTCAAAACTGTGAAGAACAAATACGTTTTCTTTGATGAAAGAAGCATTGTGATAAATAAGAAAAATAAGTTTTGATGTCATTAACACTGATTTTTTAAAAAAGATTTATTTGTGCATACAAGAACTGGGTGTAAGCCAGCGGTACTGGGAGTGAGAGGATTCACCAGAGACAGAGCGGGGAGCAGAATAGGCAGATCTACTGAAATACAGTGCTGAGGGGAGCAGCAGGCGAGGCAGGAGAGGTCTGCAGTGCCATGTGTGTAAGCTACCTGGCCAGCTGGGGATCAAAGTCATGCTACAGTGGCTGGCGATAGCTGATAGCGCTGTGTCTTTAACCCCCGCACCACCAGTGAGGCTCCCAACACCGATTTTTAATGACTGAGAAATCATTTCACCTTTATTCCTTCAAAGAATTCGAACTTGGCCCTCAAATACAATGCCAGAAAAAGAGAGTGCACAGAGGCCTGTGCACTCACCAATTTTCATAACAGTTTGAATTTTAAAACATGAACCTAACATAGTCAATGTAAGTATAGTGTCGTTCTAATATTATAAAATTTGCAAGTCATCATGAAAATTTATCAGAGTAACTCAAAGATCATTGCAACATAGACATTCAGATAGATGTTTCACTATCTATTTGATATATGAGGAACAATCCCGAAATGTTTTAAGCCTGATAAAAAAGCTTCTATTATGTAGTTACTCATTTGCCAGAGCCCTGTATCTCATTACTTATAAGCATCTGCTAATGGGTTGACTCATCAGGATTGTTTGAGACAGAAAGAACACCCTTGTGAATTTAACCTGAGTTTCCTCTAAATAAGGTACCTTTTGTTACACTCCATTATGTCATTCTTGCAGATTCTCCTAACAGACTCATCTTTGAAGTCAATTAAATACAGGCACAAAACGGGTTGCTATGATGTTGGCTGCTAAGGAGACATTAGTGTGTGCAGTTATATAACATGCCCATCCATCCTTAATGGCACTGCTTTATCACAAATCCAAGAAAGGAAACAACAGTATTACAGCAAAGCCATGTCCAGTAAAATTTGATACTCTCTCCTCCTGAGAATTGAGTCACAAGTAAAAGACATGATTATTATTATATATAAATTAATAGATAAGGTAATATGTAAATTAACAGATAAGCTTTGGAAATGACTCAATCCTTAATTGAAAGAGCACATATAGAATTTAGTAAATTTATTTTTCTTCGAGTCAAATGCTCCTTAGTGTGTAATGCCAGGGGAGAGAAACTCAGCTAAACAAAAGAAGTAAGATTATACAGAGCTCTTAAGAAAAGGCAACATTTTATCAAAGCTGGATTCCCCAGGCTCCTGTTAGATACCTCCTGAAGTGGACTCATTATCTTACAGGAGTTACAGTTACCCATTTTGCAAAGGTCAGTCACTAAATGCATCTTGGAGACTGGAGAAGGGTAAGTAACATCAAACAGACTCTGTGCTGAGCAACTCAGAAAAAAGAGGAAACAGAAGCCGAGAGACTGACAAATCTGGCTCCAGATTCTAGTTTTTGGCTTGTAAGCCAAGGATATGAAATAATTCAAATCAAATAAATAATATTTTTTTTGTTTGAAAAACCCATTTTGGAAAGAATATGGCCTGGGTTTAATACATTCAAATGCCCTCTGCTGATTCTTGTGCCATTTTAACAAGATATAAAAGGCAAAAATGATTCAACTTACAATCAGATGGAACAGGGACCAGGAGTTACCCTCCTGGAAGCAAGGTCAGAGCAGAGTGGCTTAAAACAACACAGATTTGTTACAGTGCTGAAGGTCAAAATCTGAAATTGGTCTTACATAGTTAACATCAAAGTATCAGCAGAAATGCATTCATTCTGCAGGGTCGAAGGGAGACCACAATTTCCTTGCCTTTTCCAGCTTTTTGGTGCTACCTGCTTTTCCTGGCCCATGGTCTCTTCATCCACTTTCAAAGTTAATCATGCAGCATCATTTAAAAAAAATCTTTGTCTCTGTGCATCCCCCCTTTCTTCCCCCCCTCTAATACCCCCCTCCCCACCTCCCCAGGTATTATCACCTTTTCTGACTCTAACCCTCTTGAACCCTTCTTGTAATCACACTTGTCATGTTCTGGCTCCAATCTGGTAATCCAGAATAATTTCCCCAGGTCATGTTGCTTAATTATACTTTCAAAGTCCCTTTTGCCACGTATGATAACACATTAATAGGTTATTGAGATTTGGACATTGATGTCCTTCAGGAGACATTATTCAGTCACCTAGATCTATTTTCAGCTGGATTGAAGTGGGACTTTTGTCCGTTTGATACAGGAGAATCCTAATGAAGACACAATGATTCTGTTTTTTAAATTTCCCTTAGAAGTCAAGTTCCTGTTAGTAATATATCCTCTCCTACATTGAGTGCATATTGTAAATTCTAAAGAGCAGAGATGTGAATTATAAGTATTCTAACCCTTCCTAGATCAAGTTACATATTTACTTTCAGTCTTAGTTTATTCATTTATAGTATGCAGATAACTCCTAATTTGCCTGATTCACAAGGTAATTGTGAAAATCAAATGAGATTTAAAAAACCCAGTAAATTCATGCTGCATACATATCCAAATTACTTTTGTTATTTTATCTCCTGAATGTGTCAACTTTTAGGGTAAGTCATTCACTCAACAATATTAACTGGAGTTTTTGAACATGAATCTCACTGTAATTGCTTTTACATATTCCTCCTGCCTAATAAAAGATGTGCAGGTGCCCTCTAGTTAAAGAAAGCAGAGAATAGACAATTTTCTCCTGCCTCAACATCCACTGGAAAAGAAGCTATAAAATAAGAAAAAAGGGAGAAAAATATCAGTTTTAAAAAGGCAAGGAAATGACTACATCCCAGCTATAAGTCAGGAAGAAAATGCATTGAATATTGTGAAATATACTCAGAGACAAATGAAGGAACCAAAATATTCCTTTTCAGATAACAGGGAAGTTAAAGATTCTTTTGATAACCGGCGCCTTATTTGAGTTTAGCTATTCTTTGTTTAGGTCAGAGCAAGGATATAGGAATAAGAGTAGGCGATACTTCTGAATGTTTGAGAAAATACTAGAAGGAATGATGTAATATGCTATGTTTTTATCATTTACAACTTGGTTACAATCTAAGGGGGAGTGTTGATTAACCTATCAGAAGGTACTCAATGGTCACCAGGTCAAAAATATATATACACTTGCTGTGAGCTCACCGGCATTGTGGATATTAAAACTGAAAGGAGATATACCCCAAAGACAGAAGAAACAACAGTTTCAATGAGAGTGTGCTTGAAGTAGCATACCCGAAATTTCTATGAGTGTCTTATGAGATAGAAGAAGAGATGATCTGGTGAGAATCAATCACAAAAGCACCAGTATGATTTCTGAGAACAGTTACCCATCACCACCAATCAAAAGACAAAGAGAAATAAAATATAGGAAGAAAAAATATATACACACATACGTATATATGTACCCATAATGAACACACACACACACACACACACACCTCATAAAAGCTGTCTGGAGGTTCCTTAGTCTACTAAAAATGGAGTTATGTATGACCCGGCAATTCCACTCTTAGGGATCTACCCAAAGGACACAAAATCATTAATTCAAAAAAATACCTGTACCCCTATGTTTATTGCAGCACTATTGACAATAGCTGAAACCTGGAAACTACCCAAATGCCCAAAAATAGATGACTGGATCAAGAAGATGTGGTATATATACATAATGAAATGCTATTCAGCAGTCAAAAAAGATGAACTCATGCCATTCATAGCAACATGGATGGAGCTAGAAGGGATTATGCTCAGTGAGATAAGTCAGAAGGAAAAAGAAAAATATTGTATGGTTTCACTTACAGGAGGAATATAGGGGAACCAAATAAGACATCAGGGGAAAAATAATAACAGTACAAAACACAACAAAACAAACAAAAACAAAAGACAATTATAAACCAGAGACATCCTGCAGGGGAGGAGGTGGGAGAGAGATCAGAGGGAGGGAAGGAGGAGCCCAGGGGATTGAGGTGATAGTGCACGGGTGCATTGGTGAAGGAAATTCTATAGGGACTACACCTGGTTGGGGGGGGGGGTAAAAAAAGCAAACACTGTTTAAAAATGAACAATGATGTAAAATATATATAAATTAAAAAAATATATTACTGGCTTAAGTGTGAGAGCCTATTAGAATCAGGTTAGTGAGGTTATTGGAGTAAGGATTTGGCATGGTGGTTTTGCATATGAAAAGCATGTTTCTGGAGGAGTTGCTTGGTAGCTCTAGGAATTAACTCTGGTAGGAGCAATCTTTTCCAGTGTCAGCAAGTCCCAATATATCAAAGTATCAGGAAACACAGAGAGAGGGAAAAAATCATGATTAATGCAGTGGGTAGTTGGATTCTAAATAGATAATGAATTGCACTCTGAAAGAATGCTTTGCCATACTATGCCAAAATTGCATTTATTGTGTGTACTGTATATATTTATTTAATTAAAGCCTAATGAAATTACATTATATCAGATCATTAACAGGGGAATATATTTTTGATGATTTCATATTATGGTGTTCAACAGAAAGCTGTTTGTTTTTCCTTAAAATTGGATAGTCTATGAATGCTCTATTGAAACTTTTTATATTTTCAAGGCAGAACATCCGTAATGCCTATCCTGAAAATTTGTATTTCTCTTTATGTAAATGAATAGCTTAACAAAAAAGAAAGACTAATAAATTTTAACAACAAAAAAATACTAAAAGAAATACATAGATGGATGTATTTTATGCTTATGTCCACAGAGACTCCAGGATCACAGAGTCTGCATGTAATTGGCACCCGAGATGTGTGACTGTCTGGCTCCCAGCCACAAGGATAAAAAGGAATTTAGGATTCCAGACAAAAAGGTAAAAGACAAAGGGAAGGAATATTTAATAAGTCAGTGGGAGAACTTTTTGTCCAGACTCAGTAACATAAACACACTCACTCTGAAAATACAGACTTTTCCTTTTGTTAGAATAGATGCCTTTGGTACTGAAAATCTTGGAACTGTTCAGGTGCAGTATTAGAGAAGGGATTTGAAACTAAACTAATTTATAGTGCAGAAATGACTGGTCAGTTTATAGCACCATGTAGAGCATGTAAGGTTGCGGTAACTATCATAAGCTATCACTCAGATACTTGCCAACGAAGTGAAAACCATTCCTTGATATAGTTCCACAGGGGGCGAGTATTATTTCAAAAAGACTTAAAGGAACACATTGGGGATTTTTCTCATTAACATCACAAATAGCACCATGTTGGATGGTGTGGGGACATACATTCTGTATTAGAGAAATAAGATTCAAAATTTCCTTTATAAATTGGAGAAATGAAATGAACCATCAAAACAAAATGAAATTGAAGAGGGGCACCATTGGCTCATTGCCTGTGCACTTCCATCATTAAAGTTTCTCATCTGAAAAACAGACATCCAATCTGTAAACAGACAAAGGGTAGAATCCCTGCTCACAACCTAGCTACTAGTAGCATGAGAATTTTTGAAATAAAACCTATACATGCTTGACTCATAAATGCCATGTGCACTCAATTCTTTTGCAACCCCTTGGAGTCAGTTTGAACTCTTTAATTTTTGTGGAGGATAAAGACGGCTGTACTTTCAACAACCTTGCAAAACCTTACAAAACCTGTAAGACAATTAGCACGTCTTACTTTTAGATCTGCACATTTGTTTTGGAGAGGGGAAGAAAAAGATCATTCAAATGTCTAAAATAGTTGATAGCAGACATTTGCTTTTTCATGTACTCAATTACACTCTTGGTTTTACTTCAGCGAAGTCTCAATTCCATCAATTTACACTGAAATGCGATCAATAGACTAATATATGGAGGAACATTGGAATGTTCTCAAGAAGAAATGGATGGGATGTAAATGTAGGTCCTATGGGGGCGAGGCATACATTTCTATGTACATTTTAACCATGAATTCTGATGGTCATTTCTGTTGCTTAAGCAACTTCCAAAACTTATCTCATTTGCTCCTCATAGATCTCAAGTAAGGAAGACAAGGTAGGTATTGACATTCACTTAAAAATGAGGAATTTGGAACTTAACAGAGAAACTATGGACTGAAGCAGGATGGTATGAAAAAGAGGTCTAGGTCATTAACTGGGATGATATCTCACCTGTGTTTTGGCGCCAGCTGGGTGAATGGCTATCCTTGGTATCCCTTGGCCTTAGCTTTTGCTCGTGTGGATCTTAACCTACCAAGTATTTCTAAAATGTGTAATAAGGTGAGACTTCCTAGCTGTTTCCTTGCCTCTGGAGTACATCCTGTCCCATGTGCACTTCCCAGCTTCACTGTTCATGCGGATATTTAGAGGAATACCACACATACTGGAGGGTGTGATCAGTATCAGTGCTTAATGCTGTCAGTCATTGTTAGTACTAGTATTCATTCAACAAATACTTGCCAACAAGTATGTATGATTATTCTGTGCATCATAATTTAAAGGAGGAAAATTCATAAAACAGACATAGTTTCTGTCTTTATAGGCGTTATCCTGTAACAGAGCTATGAAAGACATCTATTTAAAATCCATTTCTCCCTTCATGCTGCAATGGGTGCTCATTTTTTACAAGATAAAGTCTGTTCCTCTGACATGTCACCCAAGGTCTTCCATGAGCTGACATTTCCCTACAACTTCAGCCTCACTTACTGCATTTGCTCTTTTTCAAATTTTAGCTTTCAAGGCCCCAACATTTTATAATTCTCTTATCCCATCTGCGCGTTAATCATGCAGAATCTCACCTCTGTGCCTATGATATTTCCCTTCAAGTTTTCTGGAAACAATATAAAATTGGCTCATGGATGTATGTCCTTTAAGATTTGGCTCAAATTCCACCTTTTCTACAGAACCCTCTCTGATCTTTTCTCATCTGCCAACCTGGGGCTGTGTGTTACCACTGAGTCTGGCACATTGCCTGTAACAGTGGTTCTCAGCCAGGGGCAGTCTTACTATCAAGGGGGCATTAAGCAATGTTGGGAAACATGTTGGTTGTCACAGTTGGGGCGATGCCACTGTCATCCAGTGGATATAGGCAGATAGTGCTAAATGTTCTACAATCCACTGAACAGCCTTCCACATCAAAGAACAATCTGATTCCCTGTGTCAGGAGACTTCATGTTAATGGTTCTGCCTCCACCAGTAGGTTGCTAGCTTCCATGCCAGGGGCCCTGTCTTAATGTCTTTATATCTTTGAAATCAACTCCAAAGCCTGTGGCATGCTTCGTTGATATTTACTGAATAAGTGAAAGAAGGCAGGGAGTAAAGTATGCATGACTATATGAGATAATTAGAAAACATTAATAATAAGGACATAGACTGGACTTAGACCATCAGCAGTGCTTCCCAACTTGGGAATAAAACTTTTGAATAGGGTAAGAGATGGCAAAGGAAATGGGGAGAAGGGCAGAGAAATCCCAGGAATTGAGGATTAAAATTTTAATGACAGAAAAGAATATCAAAGAGAAATTATCAGAGAATCATATATACAATGTCATTTCCAAAAGTTTCATCTCTTTCCTATATGGAAGAAAGTATTTGAATACTATTTATTATTACAGCCAATCAAGATTAATGATATGCATAGTTTCAATAAACAAGGTTATTTATCCTATTATTAAAACTTATCCTTTTATTAAAATTAGAGTTAATGTAATTTATCTAAATATGAACGCACCATCGATTATTTAAGATGTACTGTCTCAGTCATCTTTATCCCAGGTATGAAATTCTGTGTAAGCAAATGCTTCCTTTTTACGATATTAGTTGATGGTAGGTTAAAAAATTCTTATAAAATAAGAGTTACTTTATACTGAAATATAAAGTCAAAACTAAAATCAAATGGAAACAGCTCTGAAGTTTAAATAGTTCTTTAAATTTTCATGCTTTTCTGAAGTGTATTATTTCAATCAATATCAGTCAAGAAAGCATTAAATTACCACCAAAAGCAGTTCCAAGTTTTATAGGAAAAATCCCCCCAAAACTAAAAGGGCTAGAAATCTAATGGGAGACAGGTAGGAAGAGACGGTTAAAAAGTCACCAGGAAACAGAAGCTGAGATCCCCAAATGCCTTAAAAATCATTGACACTTGAATTTTAATAACAGTACATTTTTCAAAATAGGTTAACTAGAAGTCTTACAGGAGTTTCCCACTCTTGCTCATAGTTAATTAGAAAAACACATGTCAAAATATATTTTTATAACATCCATTCCAGAATTGAAGATCTTCTACTTCTGTCTTGTAGGTTCTTATACCTTTTTTAATCTCAAAAAAATCGTGACGTTTCTCCATATAAATATGGCATATGGAACCCTCTTTTTCCCTTCCCTTTGAAACACTTTAACTAAAAACTGTCCATCAGTGAAATGCTCTCCACAGAGGACTCCTACCGTCTTTTTTTCCTTCTTAGTTTTTTTAAATTGTATTTTAAATCACCATTTTTATCAGCACTAAATTTTTATAAACAAAATATTTTCTAAAGCTCTTTCTTTTTTGGTATAAAAGAACATGAGAGAATCTGACTACTGGTAATCACTTAATTGCAAATACATAGAAATTTCTGACCCAAAATTTGTACATGCCTGGATTATAGTTAAGACATACTGGCTTATGGTAATCTCCATTATGTCTGTAGGGGGCTGATTAAAGGTCCCATGGATATGAAGTTCTAATCCTCCAGAACCTTTAAGTAATACCATATAAGGAAAAAGGATCTCTTTTGAGATGTGATGAAGTTAGGAATTTGAGATGAGATTATTTGGTGTTATCAGTAGGAACCCTAAATGCAATCCCAAGAGCTCTTGTAGGACAAAGATGAAGATATTTGATAAAGACATTAGAGGAAAGACACGCACATAGAGGAGGAGGCAAAGCAATCATCAAATCAGAGATTACAATGATGTGACCACAAACTAAGGAATGCTGGCTGCTACCAGAAACTAGAAAAATTAGATTCTCTCTCTACCATCTGTGGAGGGAATATGGCCTGCTGACAACTTGATTTCAGTCCATTGATACTGATGTCAAACTTCTGGCTTACCAAAATCTGAGAGTATACATTTCTATTTTTTGGTATGCCCCTAAATTTATGACAACTTTTGACAGTGGTCACAGGAAATTAATATGTAGTACATAACATTAAGACATATCTTAAGGGTTAGTTTTTTAGTTTAGCTTAATCTGACCCTTTGGTTTTTCTATTTCCCACATATAAGTAATACCATCCAGTATTTGGATTTCTCTTTCTGACTTATTTCAATTAACATAATCCCTTTCATCTCCATCCATGTTGCCACAAATGGCAAGAGTTTGTCTTTTTGATGACTGAGTAGTATTCTATGGTGTGTGTGTGTGTGCATATATATATATCATATCTTCTTGACCCACTCATTCATTTTTGGGCACTCAGGTTGTTTCCATATCTTGGATATTGTATATAGCACTGCAGTGAATATAGGGAAAATAAATGGAAAAAAGGTAAAAAATTAATGTTCCATTCTTTGTTCCATGTATGAATATGAATGAAGACAATTCTGACATTATATTAGGAACTACAGAATCAGGCTTGAAGGTAATCTAAGAAATCATTTGGTCTAGGACCTCCCCTGGTGGCGCAGCAATTGAGCACTGGGCTGCGAAGCTGCCCGCAGCCTCTGCAGTGCCGGTTCCATCCCTGGCTGGCCGGCGAGGGTCCCACATGGTGCCACAGACCTCTCCTGTCTTGCCTGCTGCTCCCCTCAGCAGTGTATTTCATCAGTCTGCCTGTTCTGTTCCCTGCTCTGGCTCTGGTGAATTCTCTCACCCTTCCGCGCTTCTGACTATACCCAGTGCTTGTATAAATAAATAAATCTTAAAAAAAATAAAAGAAATCATTTGGTCTAAACTGATTCACAGTCTAGGAACTCTACAATAACCTTTCATTTTATCAATCTTCAAGCATTTACATGATCCCTTTTCTAGACAATGAGCTCATTATTTTTAAACCAGTATATTTATTGAGTGGTAAACCATAATTCCTTATGAAAAATATATGCTTCAGGATAAAAATAAAGACAAGACCCATTTTCTCATTTGGCAAACATTAATTGAGCATCTGCAATGTGCCTGGTAACCCTTCAAGACACTTGGGTAGGGCACAAATAAAGAAGAAAAAGAGAAGATCAATTTGTAATTTGTTACAGCAGCCACAGGAAACTAATACATGCCTGAGATAAATTAAGTGGAAATAAAGTAGTACATAGTGCACAAAGTAAAAAGCCAATATTGAGAATAGGAAATACTAAAAAAAATAAGGAAAGAAATAATGCAAGGTTATTGATAATAAAATGATGAACTTCATCCCTATAACAAGAAGTTGATGGAGCTTAAGTTTTTTTAAAAATGGAAAACCAGTCATAATATTAAAGCAGTGGCTTTGTCATTCATATTGAGAAGCCATTAATAACCTCTGGGCAATGGAGAGTAAATGGGTTTTTGTGCAACTGCAGTTGTTTTATAAGAGTGAATACAAATAACTGATGTTAGTTAATTATATCACTTTAGTTCTATGAAAGGAAAAAAAAAAACCTGAGCTCTATTTAATACATATTAATATAGTTCACTCATGTGTTTAATTTCCATATACCTATTATCTCCTTAGTTCAGCATAGTGCTGAATAAAGTTGCTTAGAGTCTCACATCATGGTCTCTGAAAATAATACAATAGAATTTTATAAATGGAAAGAGTGTGTAAGGAATTCATGGGGAGGGCCAGGAGGCATAAGGCTGACAAAGCAGGTGTTGTATTATTTGGAAAACCGTTAAAGCTATTTAAAGCTGCTTAGTTAAGGGTGAGGTATACATTCTACCCAAACTGGTTAAACTCTAAAGCAACATGCATTGAGAGGACCCTCAGTTACCTAAAATTATCTTAGTTATCAGTAACATCCATTTGTGTACTAGTTCCCACCCAAGGGTTGCATTTAGCCCCCTTTTCCTGAACATGCAGTCCATGCACTGGCATGACCTGGTCATAAATCTACACTTCCCCTGCAACCAAGATTCTGCATGTTCTACCCAATAGTCCTATAAAAATCCTAACTCTCTTTAGGAAAGAGAGACAGGGGACTCCCTGGTGGCCTAGGGGTTAAGTCTGAGCGCTATCACCGTGGCAAAACCCTGAGTTCGATCCCTGGCCAGGGAGCTAACCCACATCTGGCACAGCAGACCTCTCCTGTCTTGTCTGCTCCCCTCAGCAGTGTAGATCTGCCTGTTCTGCTCCCCACTCTGTCTCTGGTGAATCTTGTCACCCACCCCCTGCACCTCTGGCCTACACCCCAGTTCTTCTACATTAAAAAAAATATTTTAAAAAATATTAAAAAAAAGAAAGGAGAGACAGGGCTGTGAGAGCAATCTCCCTGTTTCCTTACTGGATTCAAGTCATAAAACTCTTTGCTGTGATTCTTCCCTGGTAGCGCAGCGGTTGAGCGCTGGGCTGCGAAGCTGCCTGCAGCCTCTGCAGCGCCGGTTCGATCCCTGGCTGCCAGCGAGGGTCCCACATGGCACAACGGGCCTCTCCTGCCACTCCCCTTAGCAGTGTATTTTGTCAATCTGTCTGTTCTGTTCCCTGCTCTAGCTCTGGTGAATTCTCTCACCTTCCCCCGCTTCTGACTGTACCCAGTGCTTGTATAAATGAGTAAACAAATCTTAAAAAAAAAAACCAAAAAACTCTTTGCTGTGAGAATCTCCAACTTGGCTTCGTCAGCTGGGTCATGCATGCCCAGTGGCGGACCCTTTGTGTTTGGTAATAGCTTTACCAGCAGAAAAATGAGAATACCTGTGCCTTATAGACTCAATAAGGTAGAGGTGAGATTTAATAATTGGGAGACTGAAAGAAACTTACATTGGAAACTAAGCAAGCAGAAGAAGGACAAAGCAACAGTGTCATTAACCAAAATATCTTAAGGCAGATGAGAAATAGACTGGGAGGGAGAAGGTTAATGAAGGAATTAGTCAGTGAGAACTTGAACTGTTTTGTCTAGAAAGGAACACAGGGAGAAAGAGACAGAGGCAGGAAAATACAAATGAAGAATCCACAGGCTTATTAACCTGGATAAAGGGGAATAAAGAAAGATTAAATCAGCATTTTCTAGAATTTTCATAGTAGATGATTGGGGAAAGCATGAGAGCAGGAAAAAAATTATGAAGGCAGGATATGGTAGGATGAAAAATAATGAATATGAATTTCCATATGGAAATATTCACTGGGTAATTAGTCATGCAGAAATGGAATAAAATAAGAAGCCAGATTTCTGAATTTCCCAATAGAAACACTCCTGGGGGCATCGATCAGTTTTATATTCTGACTTGTTATAGTTGATGGGTTTAAATTTCTTTCTGTCTCTCTTTCTCTGACACTGACTAATCGTGCAAAAGATGGACATATGAGACTGAGCACAGAAAAAAGACATGGTGTGGCTTTGGTGAAGTGTTCTGCTAGTCTATAGATGAGAAAGAATTCTAGCGAACTAAAACTGAGAAACAAAAAAAAAGTGCCTGTGATTGATGTGAGGAATAATGTTGGTAATGGTTAGACTCATTAGAGCAATCCCAGAAAAGGAGCTACTAGAATTGGTTTATTTGATCAGAGCTATGATTTCTATCAGCAGCCACCTGGGATGATAGAAAAGCAGAGGGGTTGCCTTGCTATTCGAATTCCAGGGCTCTGCCCACATGGTGTGGGTATTGGGCAACATACAACAACTGTCTGTATCTCAGTTTCCTTCTCTATAACAATAAATCTTTTCTTCCTAGGGATGTTGTAAGCCTGCAGTATCACTACTTTGGAAAAACAACATGACAACGTCAAGCAGAGTGTCTGGCCATTTACAGGTACTCAATATAAGTTCATTCCATTCTTTATGTCCTATCCGCCTGACTCCCCTCCACCTGCACCCACACACACCTAGAGAAAAAATACCTATTTTTAATAGGTAATTCCTAGTCAAGAAAAATGATTGTATTGCTTTGTGAACAAAGGTGCAGATCAATATATAGGTAATAAAACACTACCCTCCAGCGTACACTGTTGTGCCTTTGAATCTCATGGTATTGACTGAACATTTCTCAGATTGTACATTACATGGACACACAAAGAACTAGGAAAAATGTAACGTAATACAGAAGACTTTTTATTTGGAGATGTTGGGGTTTGATGTTCATATTTTAGCCTTTAGAATTTATTGAACTATAAACTTATTATAGGAACACTTCTCTGCATATAGGGCATCACTGAAGAGAAAATTTAAAAAATGTAAGCTTTCTTAATTCAAAAACTTAGCCAAATAATAGCTGCCATGTGCTAAGTCTTTAATATGTGTCAGTGATTGTGAATACATTATTGCAGTTAATCCTGTGAAAACAAACATTTCACCTTCAGGTTGATGAAATAGTCTAGTGTTGAAGCACACAGTGGAAAAGTTTATGTGTTAAGCCTTGGATAAAATAGCCTCAGGATGCCCACACACTTATCTAGGAACCATGGATGTATTAAAAATTGAAATATACCATAATAGACACTCAAGAGGGGAGACATGTTCGGAACCTGGAAGAGAACTCTTAACAAGTGGCACCATGAATAAGAATTATTTAAAATTGACTTTGAGTGGTTGGAATCAATCTGAATGGTCATTTTAATTTATTTAATCTAGACTTTCCTCTGGCATTTTATTCCAGGTAGATTTGGGGAGTCTAACTTCAAAGGGGCCATGGATTAGAATTCTCTAAAAGGGTACAGGCATGACTCACATTAAGAAGTGTAATGTAAGCTGTTCAGAAAGTGCTGTATGGCGGGTCCAGTTAGAGTTTATCTCTGTGTCAAAGACTCCCATCATAGGGAAATTGAGGCAGAGTGTGACTCCCAGATACAGCTTTAGCACATGAAGCCTGAATTCTTAGTAGGAATTGAAACATATGTCTGCCATGTTTGTGAAACAAACTGTATGCTTGCTTTTTGACTTGACAAAGAGTAAATCACATCTCCCTTTTGGTGGTCTCCTCTGTTTTGTTATTTAAACGTAATGGAGCAGAAGCATTTTATACCAGTTTTGAGTTGACCTTGGGATAGAGCTCGAGGCCAGGGTAATCAATTGGGATTCAAGTTGCTCTATGACTTCAGTGTTTGAAACATTCAAAGGCGAAAACAATTTGAAATCAGGTAAACTGGCACCATTCTTAACAGAGTTTGGTTACAACATTCATTAAGACAGACCATTAAGTCAATAATGTAGTGGCTCTGCGAACCTGTTTGGATCTCCAGCTTCTCACAAGCAGTTTTTTGCTTTGTAGTAATTTGACTATTTTTTTTTCTACAAACCAATACAGTAAATCAGCCAATTTGCAGATAATGAAAAATCAATGCAATCTGTCATATGCTCCTACCTCTCTTCAGATAATTCTCACTTTGGAACGAAACTAAAGTATGAGAATATTAAATTCTTAAAGAAATAAAAGAGCAAATCTAAGAAAAAAATCCACAGGATTTGAGGTCAATTCAGGAAATGTATTTGTCTCAGACCATTACTAATGTCTTCTCGTACACTGAAGTTATTTTTATCATTCTGATTTGCATTCCTCTTCATACTCTATTTTTTCCCCACATAGATGCATTCTATCTTTAAAATGATGTGGCTTAAAACTCACAGAAACTTTTTTTTTTAAATCTTCTTCCAGTTTAAAATTTTTCATTCAATAAAAGAGCTTTAAATTAAAATTTTTAAATTAAATCTTTATAACTTAGATCTTTAAATCTTCAGGGATCTGTCCTCCTAGCCAGATTTCTTTTATTCGTCTGTATAATCACTTTAGGAGTGTCACTAAGTACCTAACAGTTCACTTAGTGGATATTCTTATCGTGTTAGCTATTTGCGTTTAAATCTAATAGTTTAATTGAAAAGGACCCATCAGGAACAAGAAACCATGGAAAATCTTTCATCAGGAGTGTATAATGTGAAGTCTGTATCCCATAACGACTGACTCCCATAGGTAGGTGGAGGTTTCATGTAGCACTCAGCCAAAATACAATCTGAGGGCCTCCTTGGTGGCCTAGGGGTTAAATTTCAGCACTATCACTGTGATGGCCTGAGTTTGATCCCCACCCAGGGAGCTACCCACATGGCGCAGCAGACCTTTCCTCTATCACCCACTGCTCCCCTCAACAGTGTATTTCAGTCAGTCTGCCTGTTCTGCTCCCCACTCTATCTCTGGTGAATCCTCTTACCCCCTGCACCTCTGGCCTACACCCCACTTCTTCTGTGTATAAATAAATAAATAAATAAATAAATAAATCTTTAAACAAACAAACAAACAAAAAAACCCCAAATATAATCTGAATTTATTGGTGGGAATCCAAGTTACAACAACATAAGCTTACAGTTCAATTAGCAGCAAAAGGGAGAGGGATAGGAACCACTCAGTGGTGGGGGTGGGAGGTTGCGGGGGTGTGCAAAGACCAACCTGCCCCAACAGTAACTTGAGTCCAGAGAGTCCTTTGTCATGGATTCTGTGGCCAGGAGATCACCACCTCTCCGAAATCTGGAGAAAGCGCTGGAGGTCCCAGGGGCTTGGAGTCTAAGGCATCTTAAATTGACTTAATTTGGCTTCTATGTTTCTACCTCTTCAGACTGAAAGGTTCGGTGCAGTAGAGAAAAGGAGAGCCAGGCTAAATTTCTCAAAGGAAGGGAAAATTTATTGCGCCCCGGGCGGACCTCATGGACCCAAGGTGGGGGTCAGTGAAGCCACGCCTGTTATGGGGAGAGATGTCCCTTTTATAGGGTGAGGAGAAGTTAGGCAGGAAAACTGGGTTGGCAGTGGGGGAAACAGGTTTAGGCGGAACAAAGTTGTTTTTCATGGAGCTGAGTTGTTTTCTCATGTTTATGGCTTCAGTTTCGGTTTGATGGTATCAGTGGTACTAGTGTCAGGGCCATCTTGTTTTTTTCTATGTGGGCTTCCTCATTCCTGGCCCCTGCATCGACCTTTCACAGACCACCTGCTAATTTTAATTGGGGCTTGGCTTCTGGGCACAGCCAGGCATTTCTGTCCTTCCTTTGGCGTGTGTCTGTTTATCAGTGTCTCCTTAAACAAGTGGTTGTTTTTAAATTGATCATTCAGGACATTCCTTCTCAATTGCTCCTACCTCTCATTCAATCAGGATCATTACAATATCAATACATGTAACAGCTTAGTAAAATACAAACAAAATTGATTTCAATAATATGCCATGTTTATTTAAAATATGTGTGCACTCTCAGAGTTGATATATACCAAAAATAAAAAACAACCCATGTTCTTTTCTCACCTCTGTCTTATTTTCTAAACAAAAATCTGACAATGAGTTCTGGAGAAAAAGCGTTTGTGTTTCCACGAAGTAGAGAAAGCATCTTTCCTTTTTATAAAACGCCAGACTGTGTTCATTATTCTTGTGACTCAAAATTCTAGGATATATTTGAAAAGCTTTAAATTAACTTGATGAAAGAAGCATGAAAAGACTTTTTAAATTCTATGGCATGCGAAATTTCTAGAATACAATAACTGACTACTTGGAGATGCTTGACACCCACGAACTTCAGTGTTTATTTTAATATTAGACCATGCAGGAGGTAATAAGCTAACTTTTCAAGAAACTAAAACAGATACCCGTTACCCGGCTTTCCTTATGTATGCTGAAATTTTTAAAAAATACACATCTTGTGATTGTTGGGTCATATAAATAATCTTATGTTTCTTTACTAGAGACTTGGAAAAGATTAGTTCCTAATGATGTCTGTTCATACTCTTGCAAGTTCCCATCACTTTATTGTTTGGCTAGGCTAAATATCTTAATTTACATATCTTATATTTCACCTAACAGTGTTTTAAGACTGTTGTTATATAGAACTCTGCTTGCTTTGCTGAATTCATAACTGTGAGGAGCAACATATTTCTGATTAATGTTGGAAATATGCTTCCAGGATGTTTTTATTTGCATTTATAGATATAATTTGCTAAAGGATTTATGTGAGCACTACTCATAAATGTTCTGATCAGATGTTTGACTATAAAACATTGCTAAATGCCAACCTCCACAGGCTAATGATCTATTTATCTGAAATAGTATTCTGACTTGCGTAACTGACATATACTTTAGAATTTCCAGAGGTACCCTTTATATCCTCCTGTTGAGCACATACCTAGACCACGAATAAATTCTCTGGACAGTTAGGACAATTCAGAGGATACAGCTGATGATGAATCAAGATTTAATGGGAGCTCTGGGTGACTAGAGGTTAACCTCCATAGTCCATGTCACAGAGTTCAGGAAAGCTAAGAGCAGATCGAACATTCAAGTAAAAAGGAATGTAATGAGGAAATCACTTACAAGATGACAGAGTATTACATCTGATGAGGGACATCCATGAGAAAGTAAAAGCTATCCTATCCAGACAGATAAAAATGTGTGATATCCTGAACTATCTCAATTTATTCATAGGGTTGGTCACTTCAAGGAGCTATTTGTAAATTCATTATTGCCCAAATAAAGACTGTTACCTCAGACTAACTTGTAAAATCCTAATTTATCTTTCCTCAGTAGAACACCTCATTTTCTTTTCCTTCTTGGCCTCCTCTTCTTAACATTCCAAGGTGATTTGATCATCCTCTTTCTTTTTCCTTTTTCTTTTATCATACACCTCATGGTTCTTTAAAAAAAAAATTAAGTTTTACATTGAAGTAATGTTGTAACATTATATAGGTTTCAGGTGTATATATTATATTTAAATTTGTGTGTGTGTGTGTAGAAGATATGGGGTGTAGGCCAGAGATGCCTGGGGGTGAAAGAATTCACCAGCGACAGAGTGGGGAGCAGAACAGGCAGGTTTACTGAAATACACTGCTGAGGGGAGGAGCAAGAGAGACAGGAGAGGTCTGCTGAGCCATGTGGATCACCTCCCTGGCCAGGGCTCGAATTCAGGCCACAGCAGTGATAGCACTGAGACTTAACCCCCAGGCCACCAGTGACACCCATTGTACATCATGAATCAGCATCTATATATACTAGTTCAAGTTCACTACTTAAAGTCTAATTCCATCCTTCACTGTATAATTGACCCCTGGCACTGTTTAAGTGCCCCACCCTCTCCCTTTTCTTCTGGATGCACTTCATTTTTATTATTTAGTTTTACTTTATTGCTTCCACTATTTTTGGAGCTAGGAAAATTATGTGTTAAAAAACTGTCAAAGCATGTTGATTTTGGTTTTTTCTTATTATAATTAGTCTTTTTCCTGGTCCCTTATTTAGGTTGTTTGAATTCCTGCTATGAGTGAGACGATCTGGTATTTTTCTTTTTCTTTCTGGCTTATTTCACTGAGCATGATCCCTTCCAGCTCCATCCATGTTGCTGCAAATTGCATGAGTTTGCAACTATAAACCAGAGACACACTATGGGGGCGGGGTGGGAAGGAGAGGAGAGATTAGGGTCAAAATAAGGGGGGTGGAATTGTATGGGGAATATAACCAAAATGAAAATGCATACATTGTGCAAAAATGAAAAATGATGTAAGAATTATATAAAATAAAATATATGAAAAAAAAAAAGAAAAAAAAAAACTGTCAAGGCAAAAAGTACACCTGACAAAGGTAAGCAGGGAAGACTATTTGGGCTATTATAATTGGGGAGAGAGACTGACCTGAGCTGCGTAAACAAAGGCTCCTGGAAAAGTGCTTGAGGTCATGAAGCTGAAGGAGGAGATGTTCCTCAGCACATGAAGCTGTTCCCAGTTTACAAATGTTTTTGTCTGTGATTAGAACATTGTGTTTGCCAAGGGGGGCCCATCAAGTCTGCTTCTCATTTTCCCACAGAAACTACCAGATAGAGGTGCTGTCTCTCTATTTCAAAGAGATGGTTCCCATGTTCTGAGAACACATTTCCCAGGTTGTAAAACTAGGAAGAGACTAGGAGAAGATTTACATGCTTTCCAAAGGGGCAGGGAAAGAATTTACAATTGCAGGTTTTCTAAGTTAACCGTAAGGAAAAGGCAGACAGGACCCATAATCAGGAATAAACCTATTAAAGCTTAATGAAATGAAGGGACATTTGTCTTGTTTGAGTATTTATTAATTTTCAAACATTCGTGTTTCTAAACCCAGAGTGTATCAGTTGTGTATTTTATATTTGAGCATAAATTCTGTAACACAAATGAATGAAAGTAAATATTTCATGCCAGTCTTTGATCTTCTCTTTCTATTCTTAATTCCATTTCCTACTTGTAGCCCTCCATCACCATTTGTTATTTATTTATTTTAAATTTATTTTTTTCATATCACTGTTAACTTTTCGACAGTATTTGATTTCTCCCCTCGGGTGTAGTCCCCTTAGCTCTCCAACCACCACCTCTTTTGACCCCTCTCCCCTTTCTCCCCTGCTGTATGTCTCAGATCTATGGCCAACTTGCAAGTTTTGTTTTTTCCTGATCCTTTGTTCGATTTCTCTATATGCCACATGTAAGTGAAACCATCTGATATTTCTATTTTTTCCTTCTGACTTATTTCGCTGAGCATAATCCCTTCCAGGTCCATCCATGTTGCTGTAAATGGTGCAAGTTTATCTTTCGTGATTGCTGAGTAGTATTCCATTGTGTATATATACCACATCTTGATCCATTTGTCTGTTTTGGGACATTTGGGTCATTTTCATATCATCGCTATTGTAAATAGTGCTGCCACAAACATAGGGGTGCAGATTTCCTTTCAAATGAGTGTTTTTTGTGTTCTTTTGGTAGATTCCTAGGAGTGGAATCACTGAATACATGGTAGATCCAATTTTAGTGTTTTGAGGAACCTCTACACAGCTTTCCATAGTGGCTGGACCAGTTTACATCCCTACCAGCTGCATCACCATCTATTGAGCCAAAATTCACTCGGATACCCCTGGTACCCCACACTGAAATAGCTAAGACATAGCCCCTCTTCCCCAGGGCCTCTCTCCACAAGTTACTAAGTTGCTTAGACCTGTGTCACCGAGGGGTAGCTTTGGTCATAGAATATAGCTCTCCAGTGACTGCTGCCATCTGAATGAGGGCACATACACTTTGGGGAACACAAAGCAGTCATGCATCTGCTGCCCGTTTTGTATATTCTGGTGCAGTAGGCATCCTTAGTGGGGAAATGCATGTTCCTCCTTTACTGTGCTTGGCTATTCCTGGCTCCACATACCTGGGAAATCTCCCAAATGCTAGAGCTATACTGTCAATATGACTATTGAGCACTTGAATGTGAGTGCTCACATTCAAATAGAGAAGAGCTATAATTACACATTCCACACTGAATTTCAGACAATTGACATGTGAAATATAATGTAAGATATCTATGATTATTTCTATAGTTTTTTACTTCTTAACTAGATTTTGGAGATATTGGTTAAATGTGAATATGAGTTTTAATTTCTATAATGTGGGTCTTAGGAAATTTAAAAAAAAATTACATATGTGTCATGCATTCTAATTTCTTTTTAATGTGTTTATGTGTTTTTTTATTGTATTATTTTTATTGAGGTGACAGGGTTTGTAACAGTCTGTGATTTGGGGGAATATCTTCAGATATATGCTAAAACACCACACTACCACCAAAGCACCCATAATCCTTGACCATAGTCTTTCGGGCCCCCACTGAAATGATGCAGACCAGGTTAGTGTTTGTCAACAAGCATCTAGAGAGACAGTCTGTCCCCTCTTTCCAACACCTGGGATATTTCTCTCCTTCATTTTAGTCCCTATGAAAAGGCCTAGCCTCTTCCATTCCTGCCTATCTCTCTTGTTCAAATACCAGCTGAAATGCCACTTTCTCCCTAAAGCACTGGGTTATTTAAAACTAATTTATCATTTATAATGGTTATATATGTCTCATCTTACTCCTCACACTAAAATGTGTTTCTTTTTATATCTCCCCTCCCCCACTGGAGTTTATAATTAAACACATAGTAAAGCTCAGTAAATATCTACTTAATGTCCTAAATTCTGATCAAACAGCTAGTTGAATACCCACTGTCTGCAATTTCTCATGGCATTCCTATCATTTCACTGGGGGGAGGAGGAAAATGTAAATCAGACCTTTAAGTAAGTGCTGCTCTGAGCTCAAGAGCTTGAGAAATACCCAAACTTCCTCCCTTCCCACCCACCATGAGGCCTCTGTCAAGGTGTTGGAGCAAATTACCCTGTGGGGTCTGAACTCTTGCTTCTCTGAAGGTGCTAATGCTGAATTCAAGTTTAAAGTGAGTAGAATATTTTTTTACTGTGTAAAAGCAAGGAAATGATAATGAGAAATACATTTTTTTATTGATGTGCAAGTTTTTTTTTCTTCACAAAGAATCTTACTCAATGTTGTGATTTTCCTTTCTTATCAAAATGATGTCTACAGGCAGGCTTCTAGTCATACAAACTGTCAATAAGCATCCTTGATAAATGAGTGAAAGAAATCAGAGTATTTCACTGAAAAGAATTTCCACCCCATGCTGACTTCAAGCAAGTACAATTTAATGGAAACATCAATGACAAAATATTTTTATGGTCAATGTGCAGACCTATAAATTATTAAATTCTCCAAGGCTGTGAAGGAATGGTAAAACTTGGTTTTCAAAGTGTTTTAGGTAAATGTGTTTTAAAAGAGTTGCCGCTGGAGGCACACACAGAATAGCTTACTTTGTTCCATTGTAAAAGGCTAATCGAGTAGCTGAGACCATCCTAAGGATGATCTTCTCCCTGGGGAGCAGAAAGCACCACTTTATCTTTCATATTGTCCATTCTGGGCACACAGGGAATTATACTTGCCACTAATGCAGAAGATGAGTAAGCCCTTCCATAAACACACTGAGAACAAGGATTTATGGAGGCAGATTTTATAGTGGACTTTAGGATTAGGCTTTCGTTCACATTCACTATCTTCTAACAGTGGGAGCTGCAGCTCCGGACGTGGGGTCCTCCCTGTCCTGCACGTCCTATAGAACCTGCCCTGAGACTTAGTGAGATCCCTATATGAGGAGCAAAAGCCAGAGACACAGGCTGGAAAAATAAGTGTATTTCACTGTCCTCCAGTGTCAAGGATAACATTGACACTATCTGGATTGCAGCCTTTTGATGATGCTAAATATTTCAGTTCTAACGCAGGGAGCCAATACATTACTTGCTCCGAATAATGACAGAAAGGATCACACATTTTAACTCAGAAAAAAAAATTCATTACCCTGTTTCTGTGTTTAAAATGTAAAAGTTATGTTTTAAGTCAGGCTGTCTCACTCTCAGCATCATTAACATTTTGGGTTGAATAATTATTTTTTTTGAAGGGGTGGTGCCCTGTGCATTGTAGGATGTGTAGCGGCATCCCTGGCCCACTGGATGCCAGTAGCTCCCGTCTGGGGGTCATAACAACAACAATTATTTCCAGACATTGCCGAATGTCCCCTGAGGATGAAAGCAAAGTTGTCCCCATGAGAACCACTGATTTCAATTAATATCTTGAAGAGCTCATTAATTTATGTGTACATATTTGGATGCACACATATGGGCACTTTATCAGGGTGTGCAGAGTGCACATGATCACACAAAAATTACAACATATCTAAATATAAAATACATAAAATAAAACTTCAGTATCAAGGCAAATCAGGAGGAACAATTGCAATCTCAAATGATGCAGTCATACTACAAAAATATTAGCTCTACTATGTTATAATAAGAACTATAGTTGAAATACACAGATATAGACATATAAGATTTTAAATAACAGTTTTATTTGGTAAAAATATTATGTTTTTTGATTTATATATATTTTACATCATTAAGCTCAAGGATTTTAAAGTTCAGAGTGTAAAAGTTCCCGGTTAGCAAGATTGTTTATATAGTAGCTCTTAAACAGGAATGATTGGGGTGTGATCACATTTACCAAGTATCTTCTGAGTGAGTACCCAGATTCCCATGGAACAAATGTCATGACCATGATGAAGACTTTTCCTGGCATCTGGAAAGTATCTCTTACTCCTGCTGTAGTCCCATGCAGGTGAGGATTCGGTGGTTGGGGGAACACTGGTTCACATATTTGTCAGATGGAAACTCTACTGTCTTGTAACTGGACCTATGGGAACACAGACTCCTGGTTATCATGACAGGGCCAGGAAACCCAGGAGGATCAAATCCCAGCCTTTCACTGACCATTTTGCTAGATACTAGAGTCTCATGGTAATGCCTAACCACAGAAGGGGGAAATAAAATATTTGCAAATGTTGCTGTGCCTGCTACATATACCAGATACTATTTGCAGAAGTCTTTGGCACTTTATAGCAGTGTTTGTATTTAGTACTTTGGTGTCTGTCAGTGACAGAAACAGAAAAAATAGTACATAGATGATTAACAATGCAGAGAAGTGAAATGCAGCCATAAGTTGAAACGCTAGGGGGTGTGTGTCTTCCTGTGTTTACATGGAAAAAGCTGCAAGATGTATAGTTAAGAACAACAACAAAAAAAGAAAACCAACAGCAACTTTTATCATATGAAGTCTCTGTTAGTGAGATTTGTGAGTCGAAAGAAAGACTTTTTTTTTTTTTTTTCACTTGAGAGCCATCTGTACTCTTTGGCTTACTCACTTTTTGAATTTGTCATTTTACATATGCATTTAATCAAGCATGAATGAATTAATAGGTTAAGAAAATATAATAGTTACACTTTGACTACTCGAAAGAGAGACACATTATGAATGTAACGATATCACTAGAGCCCATTCAGAAATCACAGTGCATAAAGGAAGGAATCTTTGGAAGTAATAGAAGCTTGGAGCAATTTTACTGTGTTCTCTTTTTTGAGCCCAAAATTGTTCAATGAGCTCAAACCCCGACTGGCATTTTGACCATCAATTATCACTATATATTTATAGATATGCTCTTTCCCAGCAATTTCAGAAGGTTAAAGTAAATGTATATAATCAGTCTAGTTTTTGCCAGAAGATAAAGTGCCATAGAGGCTTGTATGATCACAGGAAAATGGTTCCAAAGATAACTTTAGCCCTGGCTGGTGTTAAAACGTTGAAAGAGAGAGCTTTTCAAATATAAGATAAATGTATATATTTACTTTCAAATCTAGCCATATTGGGACTTAAAAAATACAACCCTCATGTATGAATATGATATTATTGATGCATCATCACAGGAGTAAATTATTGAAATTATGTTTTGTAGACGTGATGGATTTGCTTTGAGCCAGCCTGGGGCTGCCTGGTATGCTCTGAGGTAATTCTCACCCCTAAGAGGTACTGCTTTTGCTCCCAGGGTTTCCTCTTTGACCTAATCAATACTTATGGTTTAGATAAAAATTCAGAGTCACTTCCCCTGGGACACCTTTGCTGACCCCAAGACTGAGCCAGGTCTCCTAAATGGACAATTTGAGCCTGCCTTACAATTTTCCTTCTCTTTGCTTATATTACACCACCCAGTTAAAGATTTGTGCTTGACATGATTTGTCTGCCTCATATGACCTGCTGTGCTCAGAATGGTAAACACATCTCTGATCACAGTGGCTGAGGCACAGGAGGTTTCCAACATTATCTACTGAATGAATGTGTGCAGGCAAATGTGTGTGTGTGTGTGTGTGTCCATCCATCCTGTCCAGAATAACCTAGAAGAAGCAACTGGGGATCCTGCTAGCAGAACAGACTTGTGTTTCTCCCTCTATGTGAAAAAAAAAAAAAAAAACCTCAGAGAATGACATGGTGTATTGGAACCTGCTCCAAGCCATTTTGCAGGACCTGGAGAGCTAAGGCAAACCCCATGGTGACTTTAATATAAGGGAGAGCAGACCATTAAATAACATGGAGGCAGAAAATTAGAATAGCAGTCGGGGTCATTTCTGTGGGGGTACCTGGAGAAAAACTTACTCTCGTGAATAGTTTCATGTGCTATCTCGTAATTTCTCCTGGACTTCCTTAAGCCATCCATAGAGTCTGCTCCTTGTATCTAGCCTTCCCCCCGGAGGTGGGCTGAGGAATTAAGGATAGCATGTAAAGCATATGTTCATGTTGGAGCTCCAGACTGGCATATATCAGAGTCATTGGGGAAGCTGGGAAGATGTTTACAGGTGACTTCAGGGCTGAGGACTGATCCTGGGGGGCAAGGGATAGCACAGGAATTGCAGGGATGTGATGACAAGAAATCACATGGCAAGAACAAATGGCACCAGGCTCTGCCCTCGGCATGGAGTTTGAATCATATTCTGCGAGCAAGGGGGGGTCATCTATACTTTCTGAGCAACTGAACCTTCTCATTCATCCAGAGCTCAGCAAGATGACTGGAATCAGTGTGGACGGCAGAATCAATGCACAAGTGTTAGAGCAGGAGAGTCATTTCTAAAACAGGGCGATCCTGATTTCTTACTTGCTATTTTGCTCATATGAAAAGTTAACTGTTTTTACTATTGAAATAAAAAATATTAGAATAACAGGAAAGTGATCAGCTTAGAAGAAATACAGTGGTCAGGAGGGGTTTATGACAGGTGTGAAGATCTAACTGAAACACACCTATTCCAATATTAGAGAACAGGAGAATAGAAAACCATCCAGTACAAGCATAGGACAAATGAAAAAACGCAGAGCCACACATTTCATCCATCAGCCAACACTGGTCTGTATTATTGAGTCAACTGGGTTCATGCAAAAAGATCTATTTGTATAGTTAAAGAATGAGGATTTATTATACCAGTGGAGGGTGAGTGTGTGTGTGTTGTGTTTGCATATGTGGATGTTGTATGCATTCATAAGACACACATGCATGCATTTCATGTGTCTCTACCAAATTCATCTCTTCACCAGAGATTTTTAAAATCTAAATACTGTGGCAATGTTAATTTTATTATCGGACAGAACTTCTTTTCCAAATAATTGCTCTGCAAGTATTAAATGCTAAATCAGCAAACTTCTAGAGTATTCAGTTGATCTGCTATTATGCAAGATTATGCAATTTCTGGTAAGTGGTTCCCAGAGGCTTACAAAGCAGGTTAACTTTATCCTAAATGTAGATTAATTTCTTTACTGTTTTCCAGCCTCATTTAACCTCTTTAGCATGTAACATGATTAGTTCACCTAACATTTTTGATTTAAATTACCAAGAAAATTAACTCTCAGAAAATGTTAATTCCTTTGATACATTTTAGGAGGTATAGCTATTAAGATTTAATATTGATTTTCATAATAGTTTTTTTGGGGGGTGGGTGGGAGGGATGAGTCTTTCACCTCCAAATACATTTTATTGGTATATACATGCACATTTGTATAATTTCTGATGACACTTAGGAAAGATTATTTCATGTTCCTATAGAGCTTCTGCTGTGAATAAAGGACATTTGTTCAAGGAAGTGAAGACAATAACTGCAAATCTGCAGTAACACATGTATTTTATTTGGCCTGTGTTTCCTTTTGGTATTTAAGTCCCTAAAAATATGGGACTATCCCAGCAGCGCTGCTTTCACTGGGATGGCCAGGGCAGTAGGCGAGGGTGGAGCAGTTCAGCAGAGAATGGAAACTTCCGTGGAGAGGATGTGACTGTGATGAGGGTTGAGGCACACGGCCTAGTTGCAACCTCAGGTTCCTCCACTCCAGACTGGAGTCCTTGGCTCCAGATGGTTTTGCTGCCTCTCTCTGTTCCTCTCCCCTTCCCAGAGCACTTTACCATCTTCCACAGCACACTTATTAAATACATTGTTTACCAAGTTGCCAAAATTGAGCTATGGACAAGAATGGTTTCATTTCACAAAAGACAAACACTTTAATTTTAAATCTACGTTACATCCATAACTTGTACGAAGTAAGACTAGTTTTTAAAACATTGTAATGTATTCTTCACACCTGTGTAACATCTTATAGTTTTATTTGAATACAAGAAACTTTAATAAACTGTAAATAATGGCTCCAAATCTCACCACCTAGATAAACCCTGGATCCCCCTTTGTAGGTGGCCTTGCCTTTGACTTACACCAGTGGGATGTGGGATATTATAAAGCCTTTTAGCTTTCTTGCCTTTGTAAAGTGGGGAAAATGGCGTCTCGTTTTAATTTGTCTCAATGTCAGTGACATTCTCTATTTGCGTTTGTTGGCTCTTGCCACAAATGCTTATTACATCTAATTTATGTTTAAACATAAAATTTAAATATGCATGTTGGATAGCAATATATTACATGCAACTTACAGGATATGGGATAATTTCAATCTTGTTTATACGTGTAATAATTAAGCTTTAATAGCTTATTCTTCATAATAATTGGTAAGAATCTGAGAAAACATGAATTGTATCAGTCATATCTATTATTCATCAAAACAGTGTTTTTAAATTTTATTTATTTTTATTGAGGTAGTATTGCATTATATATAACATTAAGTTTCACGTGTGCATCATTGAGAATCAACATGTGTATACACTATATTAAGCTCACTGCTAAAAGCCCTGTTCTTCACCACGCCACTGTTCCCTTGTCCCGATTTACTCAAACCCTATCCCTCTTTTCTTCTGGTTATCACTAATTGGCCTTATTTTCAAATATTTATTTTTGTGTTATTCAGTTCATCTGTTTGTTTTCTCTATATGCTACAGATGAGTGAGATTGTACTGTGTTTGTCTTTCTCTGGTTTATTTCACTAAGCATAATTCTCTTTCGATCCATCCATGTTGTTACAAATGGCAGGATTTCATCTCTTTTTTATAGCTGATGAGTATTCTCTAAAGTGTGTGTGTATTTACAACATCTTCCTTACCCATTCATCAGTTGATGGGTACTGAGATTGTTTGCAGGTATTAACTTATAAATAGTGCTATAATAAATATAAGGGTACATATATATCCTTGAATCAATGTTTTTATGTATTTTTGTTTAATCCACTTGAAATGGGGTAACTGGGTCATATGGAATTTCTATTTTTAACTTTTTGAGGAGTCTCCACACTGTTTTCCATAATGACTGCAACGGTTTACAATCCCAACACTGTACAAGGGTTCCCTTCTCTCTGTCCCTTCCCCTAACACCTATTGTTTCTTGTATTTTGGATTATAACCATTCTCAAAGCAGAGTGGCGATATAGTTCAATGTTGTTTTGGTTTGCATTTCTCTAATATTAAGAGAGGATGATCATCTTTTCTTGTGTCTCTTGACCATCTGTATAACTTCTGTCTGAGAAGACAACACTTATTTTATTTTTTTAATTAAAAATACTTTCTTGCTAAAAAATTTTAATCATCATTTGGACCTTCAGCAAGTGATAATATTTTAGCTGATGGACGGTCTTTCCTCTGTACTGATGCTGCTGACTGATCAGGGTAGTGGTGGCAGTAGCTTGGAGGTTGGGGTGACTGGGAACTTCTTAAAATATGACAACAATGAAGCCTGCCACCTTGATTTTCTCTACCTTGATTATAAGTGATGGTGAACAGTTTTTCATGTACCTGTTGGCCATCTGCATGTTTTCTTTGGCGAAGTGACTATTTAGCTCTTCTGCCCATTTTTCAAAAGATTATTTATTTTTGTGTAGAACAACTGGGGTGCAGGCCAGAGGTGTGTGTGGAGAGGAGGAAGAGGTGAAAGGATTCACCAGAGAGAGTGGGGAGCAGAACAGGCAGATGTACTGAAATACACTGCTGAGTGGAGCAGTGGGCGAGACAAGAGAGGTCTGCTGTACCATATGTGGGTCAGCTCCCTGGCTGGGCATCAAACTCAGGCTGTTGTGTTAGGCCTTCACAGTGGTAGCACTGAGACTTAAGCCCTAGGCCAACAGGGAGGTCCATTTCTGCCCATTTTTGATTGGATTATTTGGGATTTTTTTTTTGGTTGACTTGTATGAGTTCTTTATAAATCTTGGATATGACCCCCTTGTTAGATGTATGATGTGAAATATTTTCTTCCATTCAGTAGGTATATTATTGTTTCAATGATAACTTCTTTTGCTGTGCAGAAGCTTTATAGTTTGATGTAGTCCCATTTGTTTGTTTTTCTTTTGTTTCCTTTGCTATTGGAATGGAGTCCCCAAAGACATCTCTGAAGTCAGTGTCATATAGTAGTTTGCCTGTGGGTTCCTTAAAATATTTTATGGTTTCAGATCTTGTCCATTTTGAATTCATTGTTGTATATGGTGTGTGATAGTGGTCTAGTTACTTTTTTTTTTTTAACATGTGACTGTCCAGTTTTCCAATACCATCTTTCCTTTCTTCGTTGTGTACTCTTGTCTCCTTTGTCATAGAGTAACTGTCATGTAATTGTGCATTTATTTCTGGGCTCTCAATTCTACTCCACTGTTCTGTGTATCATACTGATGAAAAAGAAAACACTGTTTTAGATTTCCTTATGAAACAGACAAATGAAGGAACAGGCTGTCAATCTATTTTGAACTTGACCCATTGTTCACAAAGCGGAGTCCCCAGACTAACAGCGTGAGCATCAACCGAAAACTTGTTAGAAAAGCAAAACGTGGGGTCCCATGACAAATTACAAATCATAATGCAAAGGTGGGTTCCAGGAATTTGTGTTTAAACAAGTCTTCTAGAGGATTCTGATGAGCCATGTTGAAGTTTGAGAATAACTGGACTAGATCAGTATGGAATGTCATGCGAGATGCTGCTTGAATTACTTCTTCCACCCTCTGTGCCATGTCATTACCATGCACATTGTCTGATAAGACCTCTCCCTCCTCCCCCCACACACAAACATACACACACAAACACACATACATGCACATGTACGCCCTTCTTCCTTTTGTGTCTTTATTCTTTAATCTTTCCCAGATAATAGCTTTACTAATGCATTGCTACATGTGGAGAATCTATTAACTTTTAAGATAAAAAGTTCATTTGCTAAATTTTCCCCATATGTTCAAACTCATAAAGTGCTTACTCTGATTACTATGTATAAACAAGAAGCATATCACTCAATTTGGCATAACTTTAAGAATACTTTTGTGGTCTTGCATTAGCACAGAGTTTTGAACATGCTCTATTAAAATCTAAAATCTTCCATACTAGATGTCATTATAGAAGCCACAGAGTATGTCAAGTTTTATAGATTAAACATCTCAAAGTAAAACATATTTATTCCTACGGCAGTAAAGGGAATATAAGCACGATTACCGCCACCACTATTATTATTAAAATTGTGTATGTTAATATCTTTATATGCATCATTTCCTTCAGTCCTTTCAATAACTGTATTACTTTTGTTGTAACACAAGTCTGATTACAAAAATGTATTGGATAGACAGTTAAAATTTAATATTTGTATAATTAAGTTCTACTCATCAGAACATATTCTAAATAGACTTTAGATTAACCTCGAGACTTGTAGTGAAATAAAACCTTATTAAGCAATTTTCATGGTTAGTATTTACAAAATTTCCATATGATCTAATATTGTACCATTGAAAAAGGATTTTTTTCTAACAGGATTTTTAAAATTTCATAAATCTTTGAAATGCCAATTTTTCTTCCTATTTAAATACTTATTTGGAAAGATTTGTTTATGTCTAAGGAACTCTAACTATGGTGTTGTGAACTTGGGCAGCTTCTAGACTAGGGAGTTCTGGAAAATTCATGAAAATCTTTTTTTATAGTGCATCTGACTCATTTTCTAAATGTTGAGAATCTGTACATTCGTGACTTCAAAGAGTGGTATGTCAGGGAAAGTGCAATAAAGAATAAGAAAAGCATCTATTTTGGGGCATTTGGGTTGTTTCCAGGTTTTACCTATTGTAAATAATGCTGCAATAAACATAGGTGTACAGGTGATCTTTTGAATCAATGTTTTTGTGTCCTTTGGGTAGATCCCTAGGAGTGGAATTGTTGGGTCATATGGTAGCCCCATTTTTAGTAGACTGAGCAACCTCCAGACAGCTTTCCACAGTGGCTGGACCAGTTTGCACTCCCACCAGCAATGTAGCAGAGTTGCTTTTTCACCACATCCTCGCCAACATTTGTTGTTGCTTGTTTTTTTGATATGTGCCATTCTTACTGGTGTCAGTGATATCTCAGTGTGGTTTTGATTTGCATTTCCCTGATTATAAGGGATGTTGAACATTTTTTCATATGCCTGTTGGCCATTTGCATTTCCTCTTTGGAGAAATGTCTTTTGAATTCTACTGCCCATTTCTTGACTGGATTGTTTATTTTGTTTTTGTTGAGCCCTGTGAGTTCCTTGTATATCTTTTTGATCAGTTCCTTATCAGTTGGAGTGCAAAGATTTTTTTCCCAATCAGTGGGATGTCTCTGTTTTGGTTAATGTCTCTTTTGTTGTACAGAAGCTTTTCAGTTTGATGTAATCCCAGGCAAATAGATGACTGGATCAAGAAGATGTGGTATATATACACAATGGAATATTTTTCAGCAATCAAAAAAGATAAACTCATGCCACTCATGGCAACTTGGATGGAGCTAGAAGGAATTATGCTCAGTGAAATAAGCCAGAAGGAAAAAGAAAAATATCGGATGGTTTCACTTATAACAGGAATATAGGGGAACCCAATAAGGCATCAGTGTAAAAAAAATAACAGTACAAAACACAACAAAGCAAAAATAGACAATTATAAATCAGAAACTTCCTGCAGAGGAGGAGGAGGGAGAGGAATCAGAGGAAGGGAGGGGGGAGCACGGGGGACTGTGGTGATGGTGCATGGGTGCTGTGGGGAAGGAAATTCTATGGGGACTCAATCTGAGGGGGTGGGGGGAAGCAAATATTGTTTAAAAATTTAAAAAAATGATAAATGTCAAAACAAAAAGAAAAAAAGTATAGACCTAAAAAAAAAAATAAGAAAAGCAAATGGAGTCCATTTAAAATTTACTCTGCCATTGAAGCTAATCAGAATTTAAGAATAATGGAAGAACATAGCACCTATTCATTGTTATTTGATGAGTGACTCTTTTAGGCATAAACTTATAAAGAAATATGTTTACTTCTGTTGTGGAATCTTAACTATTCAAAAGTCAATGCAAAGAAAATTGTGAGCACTTGTTTGCTCATTTGCAAAAATGGAACAAAAAGGGAGTTTAGCAGAAAGTGTAATATAAGATGGCACTTTTCAGATCAAAGAGTGGAATTTGGGGGGCTTAACATTGAGATATTTTAAGCATAGATAACTAAGAAATGTAGATTTCTATAAGTTATTAAATGGAGAGAATACTGAGTTATATGAATCATCCTTCATGGGAAATTTAATTAACTAATATTCGAATGACAGAAAAACGGTGATTAGGCACAATGATTCATGATAGCAGTTCATGTTAAAAAATAAATTTCTGGGTTGGAAGTTTGAGGAAGTCATGCACAGATGAAATGGACATGATCCAGGGACCTTGGATTAATGGGAACTTGGGACATTTTGCACAGTTTTGTTGGCAAAAATATGTTTTACTACATTCAGGGAAGTATCCCTTATTTGAAATATAATGTGTGATAAGGTAGTGTGAGGTTATTGGACAGTCACATTTATTTATGCTGACTCAAAATGTACCCCATCCTGGTTTGGGGGATTCATTGACTGGAGAGAGGCAGATGGCTTCCTACTTTTATGGAAGCCAGAGGGGCTACACTTCCATCCCTGACACCCTGCAGCCAGTATTTGGATATGCATCTAAGAGCTGGCTGGGGCTGGCTTCCACCTCGGCCAGGTACTGGCCAGGCCAAGACAAAGGACAGCTGCTTCCTATCTCTTGATTTCTTGTGGCTGCCTTGGCTTCTGTGCAATGTCTCACCCTAATCCTTGAGAATCCCATAAATCAGCATTATCTTTCCACCACATTTCCTATTTTTGCTTATGGTTTCCAGCATCCATTTCTTTTACTTACAACCAGGATCTCTTATTTTGAAAAATATATTTGCATATATTTCTTAAGGGTTTGCTACAGTTTTAGTAATGTGCAGATGTTGCAGTTTTATTTACTAAGGAGAATCATGCTTTATGCCTCCAAAAATTTATAACCTCAAGCAGGAGGGGAATCAGTATGGAAAGCGCTAGGTACAGAGTCATAAAATAATCTGAGTGTTAATATGCATATTAAAAACCAAAGATATGAGATTTTGAGCAACCCCAAAGTACCAAGGACTTTTTCACACCTAGTAGCCCTACTTTGATGGGGGAAATCTGCACAATAATTTAGTGTGTGTGTTTGTGTGTGTGTGTGTGTGTGTGTGTGTGTGTGAGAGAGAGAGAGAGAGAGAGAGAGAGAGAGAGAGAGAGAGAGAGAGAGACTTAGTTTTAGGTTGTTATAAACGCCTATGTATGACTTCCTCAAAGCCACCCAATCCAGATAGGTATTTTTTTTTTAAAGATTTATTTTTATTTATTTATACAAGCACTGGGTATAGTCAGAAGAGCCAGAGGGTGAGAGAATTCACCAGAGCCAGAGCGGGGAGCAGAGCAGGCAGAAGCACTGAAGTACACTGCTGAGGGGAGCAGCGGGCGGCAGGAGAGGTCTGCGCACCATGTGGGACCCTCCTCCGGTGGCCGGGGAGCAGCCGGGACTTGAACCAGCACTGCAGAGGCTGTGGGCAGCTTCGCAACCCAGCGCTCAACCGCTGCGCCACCGGGGAGGCCCCAGATAGGTATTTTTTAACACAAACTCTTATCTCCAGAGACAAATATAACTTGCAAAAGAAATTTAAGATTAAGATCCAATGAGTGACTTCATCCATAAAAATAAAAGCCATCCACCTTTTCTCCTTCCTTCTCCTTTCTGGAAAAACTTCTCATTTTAAGTACTTATGACTCAGGTCTTTGGAACCTACTGAAATGTTGGACAATTTGTTTTGCAAATGTGCTGACAGCCAAGTGCGTAGGTGAGTGTACATAACCTACCTGATAGCAGTGGCCTAACCTTTAAATGGATATAAAGAAACTAGATATATTTTAGGCTCTGAACTTAACACTGTTCTTGTGCAAAGATAAAAGGGAGACAACTGTTTCTGGACACTTTCATCTAAAATAGATAAAGTTACAGCTGCCAACTTTGATCCCAGGCTCAGTAGAGAGACCTGGTTATAAGTTTACTAGTGTGAAGTTTTCTGGCAGCAAAACTTTCAAAGAAACAAGTACTTCATAGTTTTTCAGAATATGGCGTTGGGATAGTGGGGTAGGAACTGTTCAAACTTGATAAGGTTTAATCTATAACTAAATCTAGAAATGTATCATTTTCATCCCAAGCATACCATATCATATTTTATTCTTCAGTAGGAATAAGAAAATATCTTTGTCTTCAAAAATGTTATCCAGGAGTAGACAATAGGGTACCAAAGTATAAAGGTATTTTAAAATGTCTATTTTCTATAATGCAAAACCAAAAATGCTGACTTGAAGGTTGGAAAAAACTTAAAATTCAGATCTTGTAGCCACTGCCCAATTATCTAGTGTTAATATCTATAGCAAAACTATTTTCACACTACATCCATAGGGAGACAGAGTCACTAGGACTTTCCAGCAATGGGTGCTAGAATAGGTAGTTGGTTTTAGACAATATTTATGCCTTGGGCAGCCTGAAGTAGGGTTGGGGTTGGGGATGTTGCTCTCGTGACCACTACAACATCCTGACATACTGGCTATGTGGGCATCAAAGGGAGTTTTGTGATGTGCAACATACAGTCTCTCAGTATATTACCTAATAGTAGCACACCCCTCCTTTGGGGTTAACACCACAATTCTCTTCTTTTATCATTCATCTTGACTAGGTTGAGTCATTTTCAGAATCCACTTAAAACTGTTGCCTTGACTGTTCTGATTTATCTCTTCTTAAACTCCACTGCAGTGACAGAAATGTAACTCTAAAAATCATCAACACATAGGGAAAACAGAAGGAGTTCTGAGAGTCCACCAGCGAAGAAAGACATCAATAACTTCATAGGGAATCAAAAGGCAGCTGAGGAATGGCAACTAATTTAGGAAGCAGAGTCATTCAGACTCAGATGAGAGGCCAAACCATTAGCCCAGACAACCCCCAAGTAGCTCAGTGCCCAGGGGTTTCCAATACCCTTGGAGGCACAAGCCAAGCGCTGAGCTGGAAAGAGAAAAATTGGCTGGAATCCTGTTGACAGAGCACATGTATCAGAGGAAATCTCCTTTCACTCTAAACATGCAGGAGTTTGGTCTGGAGCTAGCTCAAGGATCTGGTTTCACCCTTTGTTTGCACTACCTTGCTTTCCTGAATGTCATATCTTTGTGAAGCAGAATCCTTAGTGGTTGATGCAATACATAGAAAGTACTGCATAGAAATCAGTATGGAAGAGGAAATCTGATTTTGGTGTCTCATCTGATTTTGCAATGAGAAGTTGTGCAGTGCCCAAGAGGCACACACTTGTCTTTATTAAAAATTATTAGTAGTAGTACCAATTTATGTATCACATTTACTGAAATGGTGACTAAGTGTTAAGCAATTAAGGACATGTAAGGAGATACATTGTTTAGTTTTAACTATTTAAAAAATGGGATCATTTGGCATTTCTTTTGCCTATGAGCATTGGGAAAATAATCACAGAAATGCCAATGGAGCTGTGAAGTGAGAAAGTCCAGGACCTTTGATCTAAGCTAATTAAAGTGATGCTATCTTTGCATGTGTTAGATTCTAACTACCTCAGTCTGCCTTGGAGTCAAGAGCCATTGTAGGATTCAGTGCTGGTCAATAAGATGTAGGAGGAATTGTACTGGGTAACTTCTTAGTTATTTCTCTCCCTAATGAGAACAGTCCATAGGAGATGAAAGGATGCTGCCCCCTGGCCAGCCCCTGCCACCTGCTGCCTGCTATAGAAGGTGGTCTTGTTGCCTGAAGCTGAGTCAGCGGTCGTCATGCAATGTGATTTGACAGCTCCAAATATACCAAGCAAAATACTGAGGACAGCAGGGAAGAACAGCAACCTTCTCCCTCCAAAATTCATGTTAGATAAAAATGTATCCTCTGCTTTTTAAAATCACTGTGGTTAGTTTTATTATTACTAGTGTCTGATGTTCCTGATATAACAAAAATGTGAACATGGATCTCAACCAAAACTAGTCTTTTATTTTTTTTAAAGATTTATTTATTTTTACATACAAGAACTGGGGTACAGGCCAGATGTGTGGGAAGTTGAGAGGACTCACCAGAGACAGAACAGGGAACAGAATAGGCAGACTGACTGAAATACACTGCTGAGGGGAGTAGTTGGCGAGACAGGAGAGGTCTGTTGCGCCATGTGCGTAGCTCCCTGGCTGGCTGGGTTTTGAACTCAAGCTGCAGAGGCTGCAGACAGCTTCACAGTGCTGCATTCAACAGCCTGTGCCATCTGGGAGGCCCCAAAACTAGCCTTGATCTAAAAAAATTAAACAGCCAGTTATGTTACCAGCAAAATGGGTGCACTCAGCAGTAGCAGAGCATTTGCAGCACAGGAATTGAACAGGACAGGTCAAATGGCAAATCCAAAGTATGAAGGAGAAAAGCTTGCTTCTGTAGACGAAATGGGGAGGGACTGTACTTAAGAGAGTTTATTGGTGAGGAAGAATGGTCCAGAATGGTAAGGGGTTCTTATTGGTTGGGCTGGGCTGCTTCTGATTGGTGAAGCTGTTGCTGTTGGGGACAGATCATCCCTGCAGTCAGTTTTAAAGCAAGCCATGACAATGTGTGCTAAGGGTGAGGGGACTACTGTGTACTTCCTTTCCCCACTCACCATGGGGCAGACAATGAGGACGAGTGCCTGCAAACAATGGGGAATGAGAGCCTTCTCCACACACCTTACTTACTTGAGAGCCTTCTCCACACACCTTCAAGACTCTAATTTTAATTAAGGTTTTCTTATTAAAAATTTCACACCAAAATAGCAGCTTAATGGACAGTTGGAGAGCATTGAGAAATGGTAAAGAAAGTTATCATCAGTCACAGTCAAGAGCAAGTGAACTGTGTACTAAAGTAGTCACTTCTTAAAATACAGAGGTAAATGCCAGGGGAGAGATTGAGGTTGTCTGCCAGGAGAATTAGTACAGAGAAGGGAGGGACAAAAATAAGAATAAGTCACCTTCATTTTGCACTCAGAATACTCCAGGCACCCTGCACATTGTTTTAGACATACCTGTTTACAGCAACTCTCTAAGGCAGGGATTTTTTATTATCTCCATTTTACAGATGAAGAAAGTGGAGTAGAAATAGAACAATTGTCTTGACCTAGGTCATAGAGTGAATAGAAGAGACGAAAGAAGGGAAGACTACCCTCGTTCATTGTGAACTTTTTTAATGAGATTTTGCTTTTTCGCAACGTACCTTTATTGAAGTAATGAAGATAAAGAACATTTACAGATTGTAACTGTTAAGGATTTATTCACTTCTCTTTTTCAATTTATTTTATTTTTTAAATTGCCAGTTTTATTCTTGCTATTAGATCTAGTGATTTTGTGAGTGATCAGAGAAGATGGTCCTTCTGTTGTAATATTATGCTCTTAAAATTTACCATTGGGAATGCTGGATCTGAGGAGATGACACAGGTATTTACGTGGATGTCAGTGGTCAGGCAACCGTTTTGGAAGGGGGTTTGTGTGGTGAACACTGTTTGGAAATTGTCAGGTGTCTTGAAAGAGCATCATGGGTCTGGGTTTGGCGAATTTTGTGTTTACACATGGCTTAGGTGATTGTTTCTACTTCTCTGTAGCCAAATAGATGGCCTTAATTTTAAATCAAAGTGAGATCAGATAAAATTAGGAACAGTGTAAAATAAATTAACTTCATTTTAATGTTTACCTCAGAGAAAACAGTGTTCTTTTTTTTAAGATAATTTCTCATCATTTTCTTCAAAAATACTCAAGAACACATGTACTTGGAAAGACAACCATTTATTCATTTCAGAAGAACCTAGAACCTTGGGTCTAAATGAGTCTTCCAGGAAAGTCCAACTTAGATGAGGTCTAAAGACATGTCTGCAGGGCCTCCCCAGTAGCGCAGTGGTTGAGCGCTGGACTGCAGAGCTGCCTGCAGCCTCTGCAGCGCCATTTCGATCCCTGGCCATCGGCAAGGGTCCCACATGGTGCGACAGACCTCTCCGGCCGCACCCGCTGCTCCTCTCAGCAGTGTGTTTCGTTAGTCTGCCTGTTTTGCTCCCTGCTCTGGCTCTGGTGAAGCCTCTCACCCTCCTGTGCTTCTGATTGTACCCAGTGCTTGTATAAATGAATAAATAAATCTTAAAAAAAAAAAAAAAACATGTCCGCAAATGTACAGAAAATGATTGACCAGGACCATGTACCAGGTACAAGGAAGTCAGATGTCTCCAGTTTATCCACAGGCCATGCAATGGTTTGTTAGGGACTCATACATAAGAATCACCTTTAAAAATTAATAATCTCGATTAATAAAGCTTGAAATAACATAATTCTTCAACTAACATATAAAGATAATCATATGAAAGTCATTATGGACTTTTTAAAGGCTCTTTCCTTTTCTATTAGAGTTATCCAAATCACAGTGGCTACTAGGTAGGGCTAATCACTGTACCTAGTAGAAAACTCTCTTGGCCAGGTGGGAAAAGGGCATCAGTCTTTGCTGTTGCTGTTCATGAATGAACTGGAGTAAATGAATTTGTTGTCATAACCTAACTCTTGATAATTTAACTATAACACCAAACTTTGTTATAATCATTTGAAAATTATTGTCATGAGGTCATTTTCTGGATCCGGTAATACCTTTTAATTCAGCAACATGTTTTACTCAGATTCTTGTCAGGAGTACAGCATAATCCATGGATATGCAATATCTAAATCTATTTTTTATGTGACATATCTTTTAGAATGATGAAGCCATCATGTCATGACCTTTGTTCTTGAGTATGTTCTTTGACTTTACTGACTGTGTCCAGTGTGATTATCTGATGACATTTTACTCACTCAAGAGAATGCAAAGGAAGGGAGAAAAGAGGAATTTAAAAAGTTTTATGTGGTATAAATGCCATGTATTAGACTTTCAAAAATAGACATTTGTACATGGGAAAGACTTGTCCTTTAGATTTTACATGGACTTTTTTTTCAGGAGCAGGAGAAATAACTTTATTCAATGAGCAAATAAAGCTTCATGATTCTTTCTTTTTTAAAAACTATATTTTGTTGAGGACACATTGGTTGACAACTCTGTATGTGCTTTAGGGGTATAAATTCACATTATTTCACCAGACCATAGCATCCACCAAAACACCAACAACTTACCATCATAGTCTGCCTCTGTCCTCAACCTCTGGTTTAGCTTCGATTCTGCAATCAGATTTTTTTTTAAAGATTTACTTATTTATTTATACAAGCACTGGGTACAGTCAGAAGTGCGGGAGGGTGAGAGAATCCACCAGAGCCAGAGAGGAATGCAGAACAGGCAGACTGACAAAGCACACTGCTAAGGGGAGCAGCAAGCGTGGCAGGAGAGGTCCGCGTGCCATGTAGGACCCTCACCAGTGGCAAGGGATCGAACCGGCACTGCAGAGACTGCGGCCCAGCGCTCAACTGCTGCGCCACCAGGGAGGCCCCCTGCAATCAGATTTATAGGGTTTGTTTTAATTTAGTTTTGTCTATTCCTTTGCTTTGCTGCTTTATATTCCATATATGAGTGAAATCATCTGGTATTTGTCTTTCTCTTTCTGGCTTATTTCACTTAAGTATAATCCCTCCCCTATAGACATGGTTTTTTACAAAATCTTTTAATCTGATAGAATGAAAATTTAGATCTAGAAGGAAAGATGACATTTGGGTCTGAAAGTGGTTTTCTATTTTCACACTTATTTTTCAAGCAGAATTATTCTTGTAAATGTAGTATGTTGAAAATTTTGTACTGTAAACTACATATATATTGTGCAATCATAATGCTGCTGGATAGTCAAAATTATAACAAAAATATCAACACAGTAAACCAACATAACACTAGAGTTCCTTTTCTATCATCTTCTTCCTCCTTGTGTCCATTTCTATAATTAGAAATATGCAGAATGACCTACAGTGTTGTACCATTTAATTGGCAGAAAATGAGGGAAAACATCCCATGATTGAGAACATGTGAACCAATGGAATTTATTCTTCATTACTGACAGTGATTTCAATGGACACAACTATGATGAAAACTAGTTTTATATTAGCTGATAAATTTGAACATTTATACAGTTCCATCCCTAGCTCTATATCTAATAGAAACTTTATACCTTGTACCGAAGTCAGAAAGAAGACAGTTCATAGCAGCAATGTTTATCATTTTTAAAATCCAGAGATGACCTCATCAATTTTTAACAAATTATAGTACATTCACGTAATAGATAGCAATGAAAATGAATGAACCACTCTCCCTGAGGGCAGAGGACAGCATAGATTATTCCTAGTATCAGCCTGTTGAATAAAAAATAAAAAGCCAGACTACAGGCAGTATGGCTCTTTTGATGTCTTCAAAACCAAGTGAAACTAGGACTCTTTTATGGGTATGCCTTATATTAATTATCTTCTGTTCATTTTTTTTAAATTAAGAAATAGACTAACAATCAAATTAAAGAGAGTCATGTGTGAACTTGGGAATCGTGAACCAAAAATGATGATTAATCCCATTCTCTAGAGCTGATTAAAAAAAGAAATTAGAGATCAGAGAAGTTAATTTATTTCTCCGATGTTACACAAGTACAAAACTACAGAGACTGAATCCAGTCAGTGGAATTTAAATCCAGTATTTTCCCACCCTGCCCACTTACCCCGAAGAACAGGGGACTAGAAAAGAGAAGCTCTTTTAGGCAATTTTGCATAAAAGTTCTAAGATTATAAAAGGTAATTCCTGTCAACTACTTAGCAACATAGTTCTCAGAGACCCGTCAGTCTAATGTATACGGACTTTGTCTCTTCTAATATTTTTCTAGCCTCCTTTGAAAATACTGCAAGAAGAAAATAGATACACAAAACTGCAGAGAAAAGCACCGACATTCTCATTATTTACAATCAACTGAAAGCAAATTTTGTAGCACTTTCTCCCCTGACCTTTGACTCACACATCTCTTCAAGCATTTTCATAACATCTTCCCTTATCAGAGTTGAACGGAGCATTTGAGATCATCTATTCAAATCTTGCTTTACAGATAAACTTCCCAAGGTTACAATTTTCAAAGCCCAGCCTGGACTCAAGGTCACTTCTCCTGGTGTCTCAATCCCATGGTGGTTTCTAGCCCTGATCCAGTGACCTGAGGAATTTCCAGCATTCTGGACAGAATGATGCTTTTAGGAGCAATTTGAGAAAGAGAGAGTGAATGCTAAATATTCTAGTGTATTCTTCACACTGGAGATAGCTCTACCACAAATGTATTATGCTTCTACATAGTGCAATCTCAGTGGGATTTAGCAGCTGCTCCCCACTGAGACAATCTCTCTGATGCTTCAGGTAAACTTCCTTAAAAGTTAGTGAGGACAGAGGAGAAAATCGGTGTTCTCTTACAGTATAACGGAATAAAATTCACGTGAGAACATGGGAAGTATCCTTAGTTATCCCTGTCTAGATAAAGTTTCAAAATGCTTTGTTGATAGATTTGAAAAGAATTGCCCCTTTTTGAAGAAATTCGAATTAAATCTAACTCCAACCTAGTCCAAGTTTTGTTATTCCTATTCATAAAAAGGGGAGGGGGGAAGCAAATATTGTTTAAAAATGAACAATGATGTAAAAAAATAAAGAAAGAAACAAAAACACCCCAAACTACTGAAAACTAAAAAAAAAAAAGACATGAAAAGAAAGTCCCTTGAATGCTATCCAATCCAAAAAACAGCTGAAAGGCAAACACATTTACATTTATAAACAAGCCAACCAGCAAAACCCCAAGAGTCATTTCTTCTATCTGGAAATCCCTCCTTGTGATGTACATTCCTTCATCAATGAAACCCAGTTTATGTTTTACCTCCTCCCATCTCCCAACTTACTATGTCTTTCCTGGACCCACCTTGTTTTCACCTTATCATAGCACTTGCTTTAGGGTTACTCATGTGCATACACACCCTGTCCTGCGACCCCTGAGGGCTGTGACTGTTTCTTACAGATCTAATCTGCCATTTTGATCTGAGTGCCATTTTTTTTTAAAGATTTATTTATTTATTTTTAAAGATTTATTTACTTATCTATTTATTTATGCATGCATACAGGAGCTGGGATATAGGCCACAGGTGTGGGGGGTGAGAGGATTCACCAGAGGCAGAGTGGGGAGCAGAACAGGCAGATTGACCGAAGTACACTGCTGAGGGGAGCAGCGGGCGAGGCAGGAGAGGTCTGCTGCGCCATATGTGGGTCAGCTCCCTGGCTGGGATCCAACTCATGCTGCTGTGGTGACATTGCTGACTCAACTCCTTTCTTACCTTACTATGTTCTGCCCTGTTTGTAGAAGGCTGGGGCAAGAGGGAGAACTATTCCTTTCTTGGACTTTCTGGTTAGAACAGCAATGACAGGGCCGGTTGGTTTGGGGGTGGTGCCGCAACAGCAGAAAAGCCTGCGAGAGCTGGTCCCTGCTCGCAGGCTCAGTTCCAGCTGAGGTTCCCCAGGGATGCAGGGCTCTGGATAAAACCATTGAGTCCTTCGCTGCTTCTTTCCCAGCGTGGAAGTGCTTTCCTGCAGTTATTAATCTTTGGATAACCTTTTCTTCTGTTCCCACAGGTCTTTCAATGCCCGTGTAAGAATATTTTGTATTAAACTCCTTGCTTTTGAAATTCATAGGAATAGTTCTATTTATTTATATTTGGAACTAGTGCAATGTTTTTAATACAAAATAAGGAACAGAAAAGTAGTTCGAATGACAGAGGGTCCTAACTAACTAAATATAACTTTAGATCTGCAAATACAAGGCTTGGTATGGACATAAGGCTTGGTAGTTGCAAAGCATTTGTTAATAAATATATTATTTATACAATTGGGCACCTCCCAACTAGCATTTTTACTTAACACTGGCATAGACCACCCCCCTCACTCATCTGTTAAATTGTTTGGAAGTTGAGTTTATTGTTGAGAATAAGATGTTGTCAACTATATGTACACAGCAAATTAAATGCAAATTTATTTCAAATTTCGAAAGGTAATGATTTGAATATCAAGAGACTCAGAAAGGCCCCTGGAAAACTGATGAAGACCTCAAATATTTCTGCAAATTTTTCCTTTTGTGTTTATGTTGTTAAAGTCAAACCAATGATGCCAGCAATGCATTACCACACTGGCCCACAGGTTTGTGAGAATTATGCAAAGATAAGGAAATAGAGGACTCAGCATGAGTTAGCTTGTTTAATAGATACAAACTTCTCCTGTCCCACTATGTCCCTCTCTTTGCACTGTGACATTACCACTCCTGCCATTGCTGAAGTGGCGTTTCTTTCTCCATCCATTTAACTCACCTCTGGATTTGAGACTTGGGGTGACCTGGTAGAAGTGATATATACCGTGTGACCTCCTGAGATTAGACCTTGCAGGTTATATCCTCATTTTTGGTCACTGTCCTGAAACCTCCATTTAAGGAAGCCAGTTTCCCCATGTGGAGGAGAATTGAAGGTCTCCATCTGCCCCTAACACTGGGGTGAGGCCAGCTTGGATTTTGGGCCCAGCTAACCATCCGAGATAGCAAATCAGTATTATCATCAGCCGCTAAATTCTGGGGGTGTTTTTTTCAAACTGAAACATAATACCTGCTTCAGGCTTAGATCATTTTAACTAAGCAGAGTTGCAGTTTTTCATAATTTTTACTGTTGTTTTTAAAGGTATTGTTAACTTTTCCAAATAAAACAATAAATAACTGGAGATTTTGCTAATCCCTAATAATTTTTCTTGCCACTTTTATATTTCCTTTGGACAGTATTTCTTTGGACAAGACAGCTGTGATTGTCTCCTAAGCCTCACTTTTTGAGAGGCGAGAGGAACTGGCAGGTTTTCAGGAACAATCAAATTACTTACCCTGACATCCGTTTATATCTGCAAGGGGAAAAATGACTTATTTAATAAGAAGCCAATTATTTTGAGAATATATATCATGCCTGAGATATTTTCAAGAGAATTTGTGATTTTCATAAACTCTCCCTTATGTGTTTAACAAAATCAGCAAGGTCATTGGTTAAAAGTACAGTTTACTAAAGAATGGGCTGCTTTATAATTTATATATATCCTTTTGAGGGAGATTCTGCAATACTAAAATTTCCTTCAAAATGAGTCAAGTGAAGAGATGGTAACTATAAAACCTCACACCCAACATCTGATGTCACAGATATGTTGTTAAACCATAATTATAATTTTACTACATATGTATGCATGTATAGTTATGCAACATATGTATCATAAACTGTGTTTTACTACTTACAAGAAACATGAAGTTAAGAGAAAACTACATATAAAATAAAATTAATAATTTGAGCCTGACAGTGGAATTGTATTCAGTGAGTGGTTTTTAAACGTGGGTCCTTTTGCAGGAAATGTTCGACTTTCTTAATTTAACCAAAAGCATTTCACAAGGACTTTATAACTTAAAATGGCTCATATCATTTTGTGGATTTTTTTTTTTTACAATAAAGGGATCATGAATATAATGGTTTTCAATAACATTTTTAAAGTGTGAAATATATCTGAGCAAGCATCATCTGACTATATAGCAGATAAATGCAGGAACTTGGAGGAGTTAAAACTAACATTCTTGGGCCTGCCCGGTGGCGCAGTGGGTAGAGCGCAGCACTGTGAAGCTGTCCGCAGCCTCCGCGGTGCCAGTTCGATTCCTGCCCAGCCAGGGATAGATTCCCACATGGTGCTGCAGACCTCTCCTGTCTCACCCACTGCTCCCCTCAGCCGTGTTTTCCTCGTCCACCTATTCGGTTCCCTGCTCTGTCTCTGGTGGATTCTCTCACCCTCCTGCGCCTCTGGCCTGTACCCCAGTGCTTGTATAAATAAATCTTAAATAAAAAAAACTAACATTCTACCTCACTGCTCTTTAACAAATATTCAATATATCTATGACATAGGTTTTAAAATTTCATGGTGAATATATTAAACCTTTGGCTTGGGCTGAGCACTCACATCAAATGCATTTAAAATTATTGGAGTTCTTGAAAATAGTTTTTTTAAAACAGTCTTGGATTTATTTGTTTTTCTTTGCAACTTTATTGAGGAATCATTGACATATATAAAGCTGTGAGTATTTGATATATACAACTTAATACTTTTTCTTGGGTTTATTTTTGTATTAATGATGGGGTCCATCTATATAACTTTCACTGTGTTACAAAAACTAGTTATTTTGTACTAATGGTTCTCATATAATATTCACAACCCATCTGGAAGGCAGGTCTAAATGCCAAGGGTTAGAGAAATCAGATGACTTGCTGATGCAGGGGAAGGAGTTGAAATTTTTGCTCTTGGCTTAATCCCTTCACAGTTTTGTTAACTGAGCCACACTGCTCTGTAATTTTAACTATAAATTTTATTATATTTTTAAGCCTCTTTTTTTTAAAGGTTTCTTTAATTTCCTTATATCCAAATTCCATTATTTTAAAATGTGAACCAGAGTACACAGACTATTTGGTATTAGAGGATATTATACTTCAGGAAATTATGCTTCATGTAATCTTTCACCTATTTTTTCATCACCTCAGTGGAATATTCAACATACACCACTAAAATATTATCTATGAGCACTCTGGTGGTTTTTTCAGGCAGCTGAGTTTACTTTCTATCCATAAAGAGCACAGAGACTTTCCCTCCACTTTTGAGACTTCACAATTTGAAATTTTAATGCACATAACTCCAGTTAGATTGGAAGGTAAATTGCTTTTAAATGCTTTTTATGAGAATACTAGGCACTGAAATACTGGCATCTTCTCAAAACCTTGCCCAGTTTTTGCATATACCCAGTGCAGCACGGTCCAGGATAACTCTGTGCTTCGATGGAAATGTTCCACATCTGCGTTGTCTGGACCTGCTGCTCCTCTGGCAGCCACTAGCTCACATATTGTCGAGCCCTTGAAATGTGGCTGCTACGACTGAGCAGTGGACGGATATTAATATGGCTCAAGGTCTTCCTATTGGACAGCAGGTCAGAATGAAACAACTTCATGCATCCATCTCTGGGGCGGATCCCCCACTCCTGTTCAGTTGGTGCACAGTGTGTGAAATAGTCTAAGTAAGCAGAGGAGCTATAAAGCTCGATTCTTTTATTCTGCTTCTGTAAAGGTGGCACCATTTCTGTTTGCAGAAGTAGCGACCAGTTTTACTTGTAGGAGATTAACCCCAGCTATCTCACTCTTCTATAAAGCTAGTTTTTTACTGAAGACTTGGAGAATTGCTCCCTTAAGGCACTTTAAGGCACATCAGCTGCTAGGCATGAAACTTGCCACATGTTGTGGATCTGAAGATCTAGGTAGTGGGTGGATTTGATTTTCCTGGACCTGCCCGAGGCCAAAATTGTTTCTGCTTCATTATTCTGAGAAATGGAAGCATGAGGCATGAGGCAGTCTAGAGTTCTGAAACAGAAATGCTGGTAGATAGAAAAAATTTTCAAAGTCCTTATCTACAGAATTCTTTGTTTTCTACGGTAACTGTTCCCTTGTGCTTAAATCAGTTCACTATGAAGATATCACAAGTCTAAGCATAGCATTTCCTAACACGATGCAGTCCTACAGGGATAAGCTTCTTGTATCACAGAGGTAAAACTGAATGCAGTAGTCACAGGGACAAAATTGGACGGATGGCAAAGCTGTCTTCCACATGTAATTATCCCTTTTCTCACTATCCCCTGTCCTACCACACTTTTCTGTTCAACCCTCTTGTGTCAGGTGACATTGGCCCCCTCCAAAATCATGGTCAGTTCCTAGGAAAAAGACTAAGATTTAGAGGAGGTGATCAAAGAACATCCACCTTTTTAGTGTACTTGAATTTCCAGCATGATATTATATCTTGTTTATGGAACTGAATATGTTGTTTTATGGCAAATATATTAAAACGATTTGATGGAGTCAAGGACATTTTTTTCTGGTTCTTCAAATTTCACCCTATTTTTTTGTGCCTAGTGTTTTTAAGTATAAAGATAGCTTTGCTCTAGGGTCAGACTAATATGTCCATATCATAGAAGACACTTACGTCAGGAATGATCACATGAGGAAAACTCTATGTTGTGTGGTTTAAATCCAGGCAGGCAAAGAAGTAGAAAGCACAACCATAATGCAGAAAATAATCAATATTAATCTAATATGATTGTAATCTAACAGATGCCGGAATGCTAAGAAGATAAGGTCATTATAACACTTAACACTTTATAACAATTAACACATTATAACACTTTGTATCCCATATCCTCACATGGTTAAATCATATAATGGAAGAAATAAAAAGGATGCAAATTGAAGTTCTTGAGATAAATTACAGTGCTTAAGATGAACAAATATGGTAGATGTAATAATAACACATTAAATATAGCAAAACAAGTAAACTTGAAGACATAGAAAATTAAGCTGTATAAAATAAAATATATAGAAAAAACTAAAAATGAAGAGTGCCTGCAAACTGCAGGACCACTTATAAGGGCACAAAATATGTGTAATTGGAGTCTTTTAAGGAAGGGGGATGCAAAAAATCTGAAGAAATGATGGGCATCATTGTGCAAATTTGACAAAAACAATAAAATGTAGACCAAATACACAATAGTCAGGGAATGGAATACTATATAGTTAAGATGTCATTCATTCCCATCTTGTACATGCAACACAATCCCAAATAAATTCTAGCCTCTTTGCAGATATTGGCAAACTCATTCTAAAGTATATAGAGAGACAAAAACCTAGAACAGGCCAGACTATGCTAAACAGGACCAGAATCAGAAATGAACACTCTGCAACTTCAAGGCTTACCATTAAGCATGGTCATCAAGTCAGCATGCTATTGGCAGAACAGATATATGGATTAATAGAACATAACAGAAAACCCAGAAATAGGCCCACACACATATCATTAGCATGAAAAGAAATAATCAGCAGAGTGAAAGGCAACATATAGAATGGCAGAAAGCCTTTGTGAATCATGTGTGATTTGGGTTAATATCTATGTAGACTATGTAAGCAATTTCTACAGCTCCAACAATGAATAACCAAATAACTTGATTAAAAATTGAACAAAGGTCTGAACTACACAGTTCTCCAGAGATGACATGCAAATAGCCAACACGTACACGAAAAGACACTCAACATCACTCATCCTAAAAGAAAGGCAAATCTAAACCAAAATGAGATGGTACCATACATTGATCAGGATTGCTCCTATAAAAAGAAAAGAAAATTCAGGCAAGAATGAACCCTTCTCTACTGTGGGTAGTAGTATAAAAATGTGTAGTCATTATGGAAGACAGTGGGAAAGTTCCTCAAAAAAAAAAAAAGAAAAAAAGAAAAAGATCGAAAAATCTCACTTCCGGGTCTATAGCCAAAGTATTCAAAGCATGATCTTGAAGAGATGCTTGCACACCCATGTTCGCTGCCGCATTATTTGTAATAGCACAGAAGAAAGTTATCCAAGTGTCCATTGACAAATGACTGGATCAACAAAATGTCACCTTAGAAAAGATTAATGCAATCTTGACAAACAGGGAAACGCTGCCCAATACAACAGCAGGATGAGCGTGGAGGACATCGCGCTAAGTCAAGTAAGCCAGTCAAGAGGACAAATGCTGCATAATTCCACCCCTATCAACTACCTAAAGTAATTGCCACCATACAATTAAAAATGAGGAAGACAACTCTTGCAAGTTATTCCAAAAGGAAATGGACAGTCTTATTTTACAAATTATAACATTTTAATTTGATCTATAATGATTTCCCACGCAGGTTCTGGTCCATAAGTTGCACATGCCAAACCGAGAGTCTCAGAGGTTGTTTTTCTTTTAATCGCTGGAAAATGTAATCACAAAAGCACACCAGGGAGCAGTGATTCTTGGCTCCTGAGTCAGCAGTAACGTGCAAAATTAGTTCTCTCCACCTTTCTAATTTTTCCTGTTCAACTTATTATTTTTTTTTTCTGACATTACACATCACTTGAGTGGAGACAGAGAAAAGAAACACAAGCAGGTAAATTATTGGTGACCAACACTTTTCTGCCACTTACGGGTCCTGTCCTTCTGGCAAGTGGTAATTGCTCTGCTAATTGGTAGAATCTGTGCAAAGGGGGCCATAGTAACACAATGATTACAAAAAATGGCAGTGATTGTGTAACTCCTAGACATAGTCTCAGCTGTGATGTGCATGTTCTACTTATCATTGATGCACCTCTGAGGAAACTAAGAATCACAGACCATGAGCTTGCCCAAGGGCATGTAGCTGGTTGGTGGAGGAGGCAAGTAGATGTTGAACCTGGGCTGCCAGAGTCCCACATCACCCACCCAGACCACTGTTTTGTTCAGTCAGACTGCAGAGATCTAAGGCTAGGAGGTGACTGAGGACTTAACTAAGCGCTAGGCGCTCAATAGGTGTTTGTCACAAAATATCGCAATGGCTCATTTGTCATAATTTATTTATTTTTGTAAGAAGTAAATGAAAGACCAGAACTATCGAGTGAGTCCCTGAATCAGAATCACAGTGGAAGCTAATCTCTCCCTAGACCTCTCTGTTTACATTGTCCATGGTTTCTCCACACTTCTACCTTGTCTGTGCAGCTCTGTTACCCTCTGTGGAGAGACTGCCCCACAGGAATTGTCATGCAGTGATTTGAAATGCTCGGTTCTTCTAATCAGTGCCAGCTTCCCACTCTGTTCTCTTAGCATAGCTCATGACCCTGGAAAGCTCCGTCAGGAATGAATGCTGTAATAATTGACGTTTTGTCCTAAAGCAATTATGATTGCCATGGAAGCTTCCGTTGTCTTTCATTTTAATGTGTGTACAGATTCTTTTAACATGTACTTTCTAATTCATTTTATGGAAACAAGTGTACAATTTTAATAGGAAGATACCTTTTCTCTTCCTGAGAGTCCGACATCCTATTTCTCACCGTGGGGTGTTTGAAAGTAATAGTTTCAGAGCTTTGTAGCCCAGAGTGCTAAGCCCAGCCCTCTCTCCAACTCACGCTAGGCCTTTGGACATGCTCCTTAACTTCACTGAGGTTCAGCCTCTCAGTCTGTTGAAAAGGCACAGGGTATTTCCCTCAAGGATTGCCATCATCATTTGGTTAGGCAACAAATGGTATATAGTGTGTGTTCAATACAACTGAATCCCCTTCAATAGTCCTTAACAAGAAGCTGTCCATTTTTATCTGCTTTCACTTAAGATGTCATGGTGGAAAATACAAAATCAGGAATGTAGGCAGAGGAGTAAGAGTAAAAAGTGAAGCTCTGGCGTCTCTGCTGCTTTTACTGATGCTTTTTCTAGGGTCACTCTCATAGGTCAGAGGGAGTTGAACTCTGGTCTGAGCAAGGGTCAGCGAGTCCCAGGGATGGAGCAGATTTGGCATCAGAAAGACCAAATCCAGCATTGTACTTAGTAACTCCATGATCTGCTCAAATAGTTTCAATTTCCTGTTCTTGTTTTCTCATCTGCAAAATAGGAGAAGCAAGAAAATCTTTTCTGCTTTGTTTAGAGACAAGAACTAAACATTTGTTTAGCTCTGAGGGTTATATCTGAGGAGGATGCTTCTGACATTTTCTCCCTCTTTATTCATTCCATGAATGAAAACTCGTCTCTGCTGCAAGCTTGGGTTTCTTCTAATTTGCCATCACCAATAGGTGTATAAGGACTTCAATATTCCCATTCAGATGAAAATCTAGCACAGTATCAACCGAATTATTTATTTCATCTTTTTTTATTTTTTACATTATTGCTCATTTTTTAAATTATATTTGTTTTAAAAAGATGATCCTCAATGACACTGTGTGATACAGTTAGCATTCTACATTAACTCCGTTATTGAAATATTTTAATATTCTGATGAGAAATAGTAGTATCTAGGGATCACCCACTGGAAGAGTGATTTTTTTGGTTGTTTTTGATCTTCTGAATTCAACTTTATATCTTTGCACTGTTTCGGTTTGGTGTGAGTGTGTGTGTGTGTGTGTGCGTGTGCGTGTGCATGTGCATGTGTGCACACGTGTGCACACGCGCCTTTTCTTCAGTGTCCCATCATTTTTCATTTGGGCCTTTTGGGAATTGTTATGAAGGAATTTGATGGTCGCCTGCTGCTGCGTGCTCACAGCATGATGTATTCATCAAAATAGATCCATCCACAGCATTCAATTTGTGCATTTGTACTCCTGATGCACTAAAATAGGAAATGCTAATTTCTTGCACACTATTCCTAGATGATTTGATCTATCTGCCAAGCAGGAATGTTTCTATGTGAGGCATTTCCATAATAAAATCCTGGCACCCTCGCTGAAGAGGGTAGTTTTATATAAATAGAGAAAAACAACAGCAAGCATTTTCCCTGGGGAGAGTTTCAGCCACAATTTACCAATGCTGCTTAGTTATTTCTGTCTTATTCCATGCTTTTGTTTTGAAACATAAGGCAGTTTTACCTGGATGCCCTCCCGGATATTCATGAATTAAGCTTAGTATTTTGACTGACTCTGCTAAAGGCAGGACCTACAGGAAATCAGAAGACTCCACCGCCTCGTGCCTTCCCCCACCCACATCTCCAAAGGGGAGAAAAGGGTTAAGGATTATTGGAGAACAGAGGAGAAGGGAGGGAGCCCCGAGGAGGCCCAGGAGCAGCAGGCCGCGCCTCCGGTCCAGCTTTCATCGGCAGCGGCGCAGCAGCGCAGTGGGGCTGAGAGCGGGCTGCGAATTTGCAGGAGAGGCTGCTGTCAATTTCTGGGATCGCTACTGCGAGGGGTGGGCGTGGCCTCGGCGGTGTGGATGCTTGTTAGGAAAGATGCGGGGTGCTTTTCAGTGGTATTTGTGAGGAGACAGGGCTGCGTGTTTGTGTGTGTGAGATTGAGAGGGAGAGAGAGAGGGAGAGAGAGGAGGGGAGCGAGAGACTCAGAGGTGCTGAAGATCCAGACAGAGCTGCAAGAGCTGGGAGAGGGACTAAGAACAGGACCGGACCACTCCTGAGAGCTACTGAAGATCTTTGGGGGAGCCCTATAAATGTGAACATGGGGTCTGTCACTGGAGCTGTCCTCAAGATGCTACTTCTGTTATCTACTCAAAATTGGACCAGAGTCGTAGCTGGGAATTCCTGTAAGTATACAGCAAAGGATTTAAAACTTGCAGGGGGGCTCTCTGCAAAACTTTAATTCTGTTGTTTTTATCATTGTTATTTGCATGTGGAATTGCTGCAAAGCATATTGCTATTAAGGAAGGATCACTTAGAAATCTTGCAGATAGGACTGGATTTACACATGTCTTTTCTCTTGGTCTAGTCAAAATATGCAAAGTGTCATTTCTCTTTTTGTCTATGAGCCGAGAGAATCTTCTCCTCTGGTCTTTGAATATTCATTGAAAAATCTCAAGTTCTAGTAAGACATTAAATTAGCATCTTAACCAGGAAAGAGCCTACGAATGTTTTCATTTTGCCCCTTTTTTTAGGATTACTGAATTTTATTGGAATTATGTTGAGCAGGAAAAACAACTGGCAGACTTTACATTCTGCTGCATTAGCTTGGATTCCTGAAGTTTGCCATTTGGCGGACCGATGGCTGGCTGCATCTTTCAAATGATGCCCAGCTAATAACTGAAAATGTACTGCAGAATTCAGGAGCAGAATTGGTGGAGATAAAGCTCAATGTGAAGGACTGTGTCCTCCCTGGTAAAAGAGTAAGAATTGTGCATTCCTAAAAGAAAGGACTTGATTCTACATTTTGCTGAAAGAAAAAGCATTCCGGCGATTTTTCAAAACTAGTCTTCAGTGGTTGGATTTTTTAACTTTATAAGTTTGTGATTGAATATTCTGAGTGAATGGATTCAGGGTAGATTTAGTAAGACCTTATATTTCATTTAAGAATCATCCAAAATAATGGGGAAGGAGTCCCTTGGTCCACTTTCCATTAAAGTTCTCAAAGTTACATTTGGGTGTTTGGGTTAAAATCTCTAAATGAGTGAATTTTCTCCTCCTTGATGAATGATAAATAAGCTTTGCAAATACAACTTTTTACTTCCTTCTTGGATTTTAATGGAAAAGCTCATTTGCTTTTCAAGAAAAGGCTGAGGCCTGTTCAGGAATCGATGTCACTGCTCTGTGACCAGGTTTTGGTTCTGGGGGGAGTCACAAATAAGCCAGGAGTCAGGAGTTCTCTGTGGCACATCCCTTGAAGACATTAAAGGGCCCCGATGTGGGGGGAACGCATTGATGACCTTGCTGGCACAAGTCAGATTTCCAGGGACACTGCAGGGCTCTGTGACTTTGTGCTTCCATTCAGTTTTAGCTCATTTAAAGCCATGGTGTAGCTCTCTCTCTCAGAGAGGGGACTCCACTCCACATGCTGCACCGTTGTTTCAGATTCCATCTTAATTTGGGTTTATGAGAATCCCATGAACCCATAAAACATGCCTCTCTTCACTGGGTCAACATCTGGGAATGCTGTAACGGTAGCATTGGACCAGCCTTTCAACAAATAGACAGCAATAGAGACACATATCCGCCAAGTTGGGTCGAAAAGGAATAAGTAATTCATCCTCCAACTACTGAAGTTCAACAAAAAAGGAAGGCACTAGAGGTCACTCTTACAATGTGAAGCACATCTCTGGAATTATCCTTGCCTTAGGAAAGCAGAGCTCAGTCTGCCCTGGAAGCACTTTTGTCTTTCTAATCCTCTGGCCAGAGTGTTTGGGTCTGCAGCATACTCAGAGGGTTGATTGGGCCTCTGGTGGTTTATGTTTGTTTTCTTAAAGTCCAAATAAAAGGCAGACTGACATTACATGGCTTTCTTTTGTAATATATGTTCTTAGTAAAGGAAAGGTGCACTGTTGAGCTCTCAGGAGAACTGAATACTCATGGCTCCTTGTCTGTGGCTGGACCTCTGTCATGAACACTTAAATTTTCCATCCATTTTTCTATATTCTTTCAGCCTTGGTTTGTTCAGGCAGTAATTTAATGTTCTCTGAAATATGATAAACATCAAGATCCTGTAAACTTTTAAATTACTTGACACATCTTGACGTATCAAAATGCAATGAAATGACTTCAGATGACTAAAGTGTCTAGTAATTTTCAACTAAAATCACTTTCTGTGGTTAAAAGAAGATGTCCATACCCTAATTTTTATTTTGTTTTTCAATATTTGGTAAGTTTCTTTCTTTATTATTTTAAGGAAGCAAGGTCTATTTATTACCAAGTCATGGTACTCCTTATGTTCTATCCTTTTTGGAAGAACAAGCATGTAAGTTTCCCAGCAAGGATGGAATTTAATGTATGGGCGTGCGACCACCAGCAAGCATTTGAAATTTTCAGGTGTTACTACTAACTACAATAATTCTTCTGGACAAGACTTTATATTAAAACTTGAATCAATCTGGAATGCCAATATTGAAGTCAGGGAGAACTGAATATAAATAAAGAAAATTAAAGGTTTGTATGTCAGATGAATACAAAGACCTTCTCTCTTTTCTGAACAGCTCGTTTACCAAGAGCTTGTCTATCACCCACTGAGTCAGCTCAAAGCTGCCAATGTAACAGCTTCCACAGGACAGGCCTCTGTCCCCTAGGGCCAGCTCAGGGACTCGGTGAACTGTAATTTGAATATTAGTTGATCTAATTAACCAATGGGGTTTCTGTGCAAGCACATCCCCATACATACACATACATACACACGTGTGTTCATATATGTGTGTGTGTATATGTATATACATAAGTATAAGCCACTAGACCCAGGCATGCACACATTTTTGGTGGCTTTGCTTACTCTACCTCTGTCTAAAGGTGAAATATATTAAATAGACCACATCCTTTGCCTACTCATACCCTTTCAAAAACTGTGAACCAGTTCTAGATCTGTTCTCTTTGTATATGTTGAGGTGTTCCTTTCACAAAAGTTTTAAGCCAATCCTCCTTGTAGGTCTTGGTCTTTGAGAAGGTGTAGAGTCTGTTGTTGACATTTTTACCTGCATCAAGAGAAATGCACAGAGAAGGGAGCCATCTCTTTATTTTAAAACTGCTCTTATCGATCTATAGTTTTTTTCCTAAACATTAGACGCTGCAGAAGGGGTTGACTCACCCCAAAAGATGGAACAGGTGTAAGCAGAAGGCAAATAAAGTTTTGCTTTTATTTTAACTCTTGCAGATCATGTGATGGAGGCTCCCAGGTCTCAGGTATGCTGAGCCTTGCTCAGAATTTTAATGCTCACCAAATGGCTTAGGAATGACTTAATTAGAAGTTAACTTCTCATTGGGTTCTTGCTTTTCTCTAATTGAAGCAAAGACTGCGTATGAAGTCTACCCTGAAAAAAGCATTAAAGATATCTTAAGGTCAGCAATAGATGAAGATAACTGCTTGAGTAGATGATCACTCTTGCGGGCTCTGGGTTGCAACTTGAAGGCTACTGGACAGATTCTGAAATTGTTAACGCAAAACCTTGCAATGCTGCCTAGAAGCTTCCTTTTTGTCCTCGTCTTTCCAGAGCAAAAAGTAACTAGAATACAACAGTAAAGCAGTGATAAAAGACAATTATATGATGCAAAACATAACTCACTAGCCTTTAGATATGAAAATGAGCATGCACTTTGGCTCACTTTTCTAGCAGCAATACTGATTTGTTCTCATCAATTTGGTGCATTCTGCCCACTCCTGACTGTCACCATCCCAACCCCTCCTGGTAAAGACAACACAGCTCAAAGCTAACATGGGGATGGAGATCAAACATTACTTCTACATGACACCCACTGCTTACTCTAGGTAATAAACTTTTAAATGTCTTCTAAGATTAATGTCAGAATTTGTATCATATATAAACAACTCCTTTATGGAAGCCAATCTCTATATCAAGATGGAGTGATTTACTTCTGCAGTGAAAACAGGCTAATGAAATTGTGTAACCTCAGTTATAAGGGGATATAATGTTTAGTTCAAAGGTTGGTAAAATGCTGGCCATGGGCCCAATCTGGGCCCCTGCCTATTTTGTAAATCTTGTGAATTAATAAAGGCCTTTATATTTTGAATTGTTTGAAAAGAATGAAAAGAATTATTTGCAGCTCAAAATAATTATATGAAATTTAAATTTAAGCTATCCATCCCTCTGAGAAGATCTATCTGACAAAAATTTATATTCAGTTTTTACTCTTATGTTTGCGACTTTGTCAATACAATTTTCTTAAAATTGATTTCCCTCTTGTTTTATAAGGGCCTACATGATATTCTTCACTATCTGACCCTTAATAAGAAAAGCTCATCAACCCCTGATTTAAATACAGTATAAATAATGGTGAGACTTGGAGATTGTATACATTATATTGCTATCACACAATTTTGTCTTAGTCAGCACATAAATGCACACTTGTGGGTTTTTGGACCCAAAGACAACACTGCTTTTGCCAGGAATGATACAGAAGAAATCTTCAATTTAGTATCTTTCTTCCTGTATTTGTTTTTAGAGACTTACTGTGCAGAATCCTTCTATTTCAGTGGTTATCAATTATTTGCAACTGTTTGTGAAGTGTCCGCAGTTATGGTTATGAGAGGGCCACTTTCAATCTCATGTAATCCCCATTAATATAAGAAGTTTAATGCAGTGTATAGGTAGTTGCAGCTGAGTTTTTGTTTTTTTTTTTTTAAAAATCCTATTGTGATTGTATGTTGCCATGAATGTAAAACATTCCAGTCCATACTAATCAGAAACTTGCATTTGGAACCTCTGTTTGTCCGAGGGAGGTGATCACACTGGAAGAATATACTGTCCTCCATCACTTTTATAGCAGCAGTGTCCTAAAAATTCTAAAATTGTTAAATTTTCTATAATAAATTAAAAACTGGCTTTTCACTTAAGCACTGCCCACTGAGAATTCATAATAATGAAGCAGGTGTCTTTCACTACTCATGCCAACATAATTAATTTTTATGTAAATACCGTGTCCATTTGGGATTGTGTTTATTTTTCATTTCCAAGAACTGATCACTGGCCTCATTTTATTTACACTACATTGTTAACTGCAGTATTTTTTAAAGTTATAAAATATACTGGACTATACATTTAAAAAATTCTTTTCAATCCAAAATTCATGGTTGCTTTTTTTTTTCAAACTAAATATCCATGTTAAAACAGTTGTTCATAATGTTTTTAGTGGTTCTACTCTAGTGAAGATTTCTGCCTTATCAAAAGACCAATTTTCAAATCAAAGCCAACCTGAAACTGTCCTATAGAGCTCACTGACTTGGCGTCAGCAAAAATTGTGACTATCTCATGACTGCCCCTGTAAACAAATGACTCCGGGCAGAGATGCTGGCATTACAATGCCTCTGATTTTCTTTTCTTTCTTCTTCTTCTTTATTTTTTTTTACAATAGAATATCAGTGTTATTTTACAAATCATCTATTTTTCTCATTTCCTTACTGTATTTAGACTTTGAATCTAACTTATCTCACATCAATCAATACTGGGGTGTGAGTATTGTCCACTAATGAGTCATATGACCTTTAGTTTGCCAGTTAGGTTTTCTAAGAAGTTCTTCATTACCCTTTTCGAAAATCTTTTCCTTTCCTTCTTAGTGATTACAAGTTTTCCTAATGGCCCAGCCTCTAAAAAACGGGAGGAAGAAAAAGTACAATTTATGTAATATGCTACTAAGTCTCAGACATGCATATTCAGATTGGTAGGTAAATGTTTCTGGTGAAATATTAATTAATGCCAACATTAATCTGATTTTCAGTGGCCTGGTTTTTCCTTATTGCTTACCTGATTTTTTTTTTCATTTTTATCAATTCAGAACTTTTGGTCTCAACTTCATATTTATTTAGAATAAATGGGTTTCTTCTAGCTGACTAGTATGCTGGGAAGGGGTGGAGTTTCACAGTGTACATGCTTAAAGTAAGTGTTTCCATAGTTCATCCTGTTTGTGAGATGAAGTGAACTTTTTTGGTGGTGGTGGCAATGGGGTGAATTTTCATAGAATATATGAATAATTGTTTTTAATGGGTATTTCAATAGGTACTTTTAGTAATATTCTTTAACAAGCAGATCTTTGAAAGCAGGTCTTGAATTGTGGTATCAAAGGCTAAGTAAGGTTAGTTCGATCTTGATCACTTTAAAAGTCTCAGAAAGAGAAATAAATACTTAAAACTAAAAGTAGACAGAAATTATGGAGTCTTAGGAGACCCTGTGACTCTCATTGGCAGGCCTTTTAAAGGAAGAATGAACTCATTAAAAAGCCTCAACTCACTGCATCTATTTAAATGAAGTGATTGAAGTTTAATATTGTCATTTCAGGATTTTGAGATTCCTTTTCAAAGAACAGGTTTAAAATTTGCCTGAACAGTAATAGTTTACCCATAACTCTCAATTATAATAAATTGCATTTCTAAATAACCAAGATGTCATCGACTATGATGACACCTTCCAAAATGTTGATCACTCTGGAACCTGGGGGCTTGGTATTGGTAAACACCCAAAATAAGAGGCGATTTTTGTTTCCCAATTGACTTTTAGAAGATAATGGTTTTGCCAGGATGCTGACATGCGTGTTAGTGAATGAAGCTATACTTTCTATAGTGGTAAAGAACATACATACAAAATTCATTACCAGGGATAGTTACGGCTTCAGCCCTCCGGTGGAAATTGGTATTTGGAAAAGGAAGAATGTGCTTGGTTGGGTGTTTTTTCTTCTCCCAATGAGTTTTTGTCATGGTTCATGGGAAAGTGGTACTCTGGTAATAAAATGGGAGAAATAGCATAACAGGAGGGAAAAATGAGCCTGTTTATGTTACACTTAATGAGTCATTCCAATGTAATAATTGGAAAAGTGAGTGAAGCCTGAAAACATTTGACATTTTAAGTAGTTTAAAATTAGTAACTATAAAATTTTTTAATGCCATAAGTATTTAATAGAGCAGTGATGAAATTTACCTCTAAGGATTTTAAATCACAAAGGGAAAAAAAAATGGTGTGATATGTATCAGTTGGCCTATAGCTCTAATTACTTTTTTTTATTAAATACCTCTCATTATTTGGCAATGCTATCGAATAAGATGTTATATGCTTTTAAATCATAAAAGACATATTTGTTTCTGTAACCATTTTATTTCCTGCAGGCAATTATGGTACTTACAAGGGAGGTCATAGGTTGATATTAGTTTAGAAGCAGTGTGTCAATATATAAATTCACCTGCCTTCCCAAATTACATTTATTGTATAGTTTTTAGACACCCCGTGACCTGTAATTCCATTACTTGACTTACTCTGCAGTTATAATCTGTTGGGAGTTATTTTTTTTTCATGTCCTTCGATTCAGGGCACTGATAAACTCCCTAAGAAATTGGTCACAAGCCTTAGAATTGGTAAATGCCTGGATGACATTGAATAAGTGTTTCAACCCTGTGGCTTACACTGAGGGTCCCACGTACTGTTAATATGAACCAATTACCTTTGCTGTTCTAGACCCAAGAGAGACTTCTTAGAAAATTTTAGAGTTAAATTTCTCTGTGGAATAATAGCTGCCCTACGAGATTGAATGTATAGTTGGCTCTTTAAGACTCATCTTTAGCTTTCAAATATAAAATATATTGGCAATTATGTCGATCAGCAGATAACCAAGAAGAAGGAGCTACATTGAAAATGATCTTTAAGGGAAATGAGTTGTTGAGATGAAACTGTCATTGTGTGTGTGAGAGAGGGAGAGGGAAGGAGAGAATGTGTGTGTACATGTGAGAAAATATTGTGTGTTTGGGAATTGGGGAAGAGCCTATGTTGGTTGTCGAGAAATGGAGACTTTGCTCCTCCTGGATGTTATATTTTTAATTAAGTACGGCTGGGAAATAGAATGAGATTGTTTCTTATTTGCTACCCATACCAAAATAGTCTCCAGTATAGTGTTAAAACAGAGGATGGAATTTAAAAAAATAGCAGGAGATCTTTCTGGATGCAGTTCAACTCATCCCAAAAAGAGGAATAATGTTGCCCTTTTGTGACCCCAAAGTGCTTTGTTTTCTAGGATGTGACACGAAGACCGCAGAGTCCCCACATATAACACAATCTCCAGTCACTTCCAGCATGCCTGTCTTTTTTTTTTTTTAAAGATTTATTTATTTATTTATACATGCACTGGGTACAGTCAGAAGCGTGGGAGGGTGAGAGAATTCACCAGAGCCAGAGCAGGGAACAGAACAGGCAGAAGGACCGAAGTACACTGCTGGGGGTAGCAGCAGGCACGGCAGGAGAGGTCTGCAGGGCTATGTGGGACCCTTGGCTGGCTGGGATTGAACCAGCACTGCAGACGCTGCGGGCAGCCTCATAGCCCAGTGCTCAATCGCTGCGCCACTGGGAAGCCCCCATGCTTGTCTTTCTCAACACGGCCATGGAGACAGAAAATGGCAGGAGAGGTTGGGTCTTCAAAGGCCACTCAGTAAATGGAAGCATATTTTAACTCTTGAAGACAATACAGTAAAGCGATACTAGCACCAAGAGAAGGGCATTATCAACAAAGTTTAACATTTTTCACATCATTCACTTTTATCTCTCTATTCTGGCTGATTTAAAACAAAAAGATTCTATCTCCCAGGCATAAGTCTGCATGAATGCTTCACGATCCTCATAATTAAGGATTTATAATTCATATTTACATTTGCCATGTTTTAGATGTTTAGGACTTAATTAAAAGAACATTGCTAAAATAAAAGCCATTCTCTCTAAAGTGGTGGTGAGGGAATTCTGTGCAAGGTTATAAAGCTGCTCAATTAGGCGCCTTTGTTCCACTGTGTGTATCATTTCTGTGCCACTTCAACACAGGTCCTGAGTCATGATCCCGTGAAGAAAACTTCATACACCTGTGAAGTGTCGGCATGCTGCCTCTTAAGTATCATAAGATGGGTAACCTTCCTGAAAACAAACAGAAGAGGGAGAGAGAACTTGGGACAGGCACTGGAATAGACATAAGAAAGAGATAACATTTTTGGTTGCTTGAACTCATAGCATCTTGTTGGAGCTTCTCACAAAATGGAACCTGAAAAAGTAAAGTAATTTCATAGTTAAATATCTATGAGAGAAATGGAAAACATAGGCTAATACAAAATTCAAAAATCTATGAATAGAATTGTGATCACAACACTATCTGTGCTTCCCCTGTCCATCTGAGCCCCTTCCTGGTGAGGCCAGTTTGTTTTTTGGAAGCTCTGTGTTCGCCTGTGGGGTGGTTTCTGTCTCCCTGTATACCTATACTTGCAACATGAAATAGATTAGCATGAAAAGAGTGTTTTTGGTCTCATTAATCACTGAAACGTTCTCTAGAGAAGATGCCGGCAGCTCTCTGTTTTTCTGAGTTAGCAAAATCGAGCCTCCCGTGATCATTTTCCTGTTTCATTTTCCTGGATGTGAGATGATCTGGCTGTGGCATCTGTCGTCTTAGTGATTGCCAGAGTTGATTTGGCTGATACGACTGGCGAAGCAGCTGTCCCCTCCCGCTCTCACTTCCTATGACTTTCACCCCTTCCATTCCATATCTCACAATATTTTTTAAGTACTATGGATATTATTGTGTTTTGGGGGAAGTCTCCCATTATGCCCTGATACCTATAACCCACCTTAACGTTTCTATAAACAAAGCACGTCTTGCCTAACATGATTAGGTGTTTTTAAGTTCAGAATTATTAGCCAAGCAAACAAATCTACCTACTGTGTGTGTATTTGCTGGTCTTTTCTCATTTGTCAGTTGTAACTGTTTTCTCTCTTTATAACTGTTTTCTCTCTTCTGTCCAATTCTTGAGTCCTCTAGACTCTGTCACAGGGCCTTTGCACCTGCTATTCTCATAGCCTAGTTGTCCTCAGTCACTTTTTTGAACCTTTCTGGAAACCGTCTACTAAAGGCAAAACCTCACCTCCTCCCTCTGTGGGGACTTAGCTGATCAAACCACTCAACTTTTACCATTCTTTCCAAAATTCCTTAAGACCTTAGGTGTTCTATTTCTTTCCTTTCCTGACCATGAATCAGAACTGATTTTTTTTTAAGTCTCCTTTACAAAACTATGAAATCTTTGATTCTTTTGATCATTTCTATGTCTACAACATCTGGTAGTTGCTGTAATAAAGAGGAGAGGCACTACAAGCGAAAAGAATACACCACTAGGTGGCTTATTCTTTTTTTTTTTCAATTAATTCACCAAGGAAAGTGGAAATGAACAGAATCAAGCCCAACAAAATGGAACGTTGTGCATGTTGGTAATGATACAATCCGTCATTTTTATTTAGGGGCTCATTGTTTTTGCTACCTTTTAAAAGCCTTTATTTGCCTTTGTATTTATCTCTATTATATTTTATTTAGTTAGGTCAAGCACTTGATTCTGGTCTGTCACAATCCATTACAAGGTGTATTATATCTTACTGTGTCTTGCTCTTTCTCTTTCCCTCTCTGCTCCCCTTTTATACTTAGAGAAAATGCAGGTTGATAGTCCACTAATGTAATCATTTTGCGATTGAGGACTCTCAGCGGGCAGGCATACAAAGAGTACATCCGGAGCATGAAGCTGGAAGGGAATCTGCCATCTTCCCTGCCATCTTCAGGCCCCCACACCTTTACTGACTCCTGGGCCTTCCCCTTCAGCTTGGTAAACTACAAAGTTCTCGCACATTCCAGGGAGAAATTTTCAATTCCTTTGTTTCTCTTGGGCTTCAGTTTTTTTTTTTTTTTTAGATTTTTTTATTTATACAAGAACCAGGGTATAGGCCAGATATGCGGGAGGGTGAGAGGATTCACCAGAGACAGAGCAGGGAACAGAACAGGCAGACTGACGAAATACACTGTTGAGGGGAGCAGTGGGCAAAATAAGAGAGGTCTGCTCGCCATGTGGTTATCTCCACGGCTGGTGGGGATCAAATTGGCACTGCAGAGGCTGCGGACAGCTTCACAGTGCTGTGCTCAACCACCTGCGCCACCAGGGAATTCCCTCAGTTTGTTTATATTGTTTTTATTTTACATTTTCCTGTTTGGAGACTTTTCCTCTTTACAGAGGGGAGAAGACAAACAAAATTCATTTTCTATATTTTCCTTTTCGTCATTAACTTTATAAAGTGTGGGCCCTCAGCTTGCTCTTTTGTGTATAAACGCTCACAGAACTTGTTCAACCTTTAGCATTTTTGTGACCATTGCTTTTTTTTATGTAAGAACTTGTATTTTCCTCTTCCTTTACACACATCTTCTTAAAATTATTTCTCTGTAAACCTTCATCACTTATTTAGATTCCTCTCCTGTTTCTTCCTGTTCATGTGTGATTTGGATTGCTAGAGTTGTCCATACATGTCGGCACGTGTTATTAACATTGGGAAATATTCCTTTGGATTGGGCTCTATGGACTCTTGGGTACCCCTCAGGGGGCTGTGAGGTAGACATCTTTATCACTATTTTATAAAGTAGGATATTGACATTTAGAAGGTGCTTTCAAAGTTAGGAGGAACTTATTCCATTGAGTAAGGAAGAATCAAGCTGAGACTTGAACGTTCAGCCACCTTTCATAGTGCAAATCCATTGTCTTTGGAATGGAACAAACATACATATCTTCTCCATGAATTTTGAAATCATCTCCCCTGAGTGTTAGAACCATATAGGTTTCTTCTCAGGATTTCCTCTCTTGGCAGGATTAATTCTAGAATAATATGCTCACTCTCTTCCAATGTCCACAGATTCTTCCTTAGCAGGCAGCGTGAAGGGTCAGATATCATTCACTGTGTGTGACTGTAAATCTTCTCTGAACATGCTCTCCTCCCTGATACCCCAAAACTTAATCACCCCATCCAAAGTCCTTTTTTGAGTCAACAATTCCAAGAATAGATTATAAGATTATAAGGGGCAGAAACAGCTCAAATCACAAAGCAAAAGCAACTCCTTTCTGCAAGATGGCCACACTGCCTGACCAAGACACTCCTCTAGTTTTGTTTCTCCACAAGACCTTCTCCTTCCCCATTTCAGGGTTATGCTCCCTCTGGGTATTCTATTAGGCTGCTAGAGCTGCTGTAATAAGACACCACAGACTGGGTGGGTATACAATAGAAATTAATTTTCTCAAAGTTCCAGAGACTAGAACTCAATGTGCAAGGACTAGTTTCTAGTGAGACTTCTCTTCCTGGCCTGTGCCGGGCCACATTATTGCCAGTCCTCAGCTGTCCTTTCCTCTGTGAGTGTCTTCAGAGAGAGCTCTGGTGACTCTTCCTCCTCTTCTCTGGACTCCTGTCCTAGGCTATCAGGACCCCTACTCTTAAGATCTCATTTAATCTTAGTTCCTTCTTTAAAGGCCTGTGTTGGTCAATTGAGACCAACTCCCAGTGGGGGTATGTGGAGGCTTCCCCCACATCAACAAGCAGTTCTCACACATCAGCAGAATATCTGCAAATTCAACTCATTTCCACCTCATTCTGATACTATCTACCTACCTGAGTAGACAGACTCAGTCTCTCCAGACTACCCTCCCCTTTAGCATAGTCACAAGCACCTCTGCTACTGTCCAACTGGCCGCAATTCGGGGATTCCCTGGGCACCATCCTCAGGTTTGATTCTTTTTGCTTGAACAACTCAGAGAATTCAAGAAACCTTTTAATTTGATGTAGTCCCAACTGTTTATCCTTTCCTTCACTATCGCTGCTTTGGGTGATGTGTCTTTAAAGATGCTACTGAGGTGTATGTCATGTAGTGTTTTGCCTGTATTTCCTTCTATACATTTTATGGTTTCACATCTTATGTCTAGTTCTTTAATCCATTTTGAGTTGGTTTTTGTGCATGGTGTGAGGTAGTAATCAAGCTTTCACATGGATGGAGCTGGAAGGGATCATGCTCAGTGAAATAAGCCAGAAAGAAAAGAAAAATACCGGATGGTCTCACTTATAGCAGGAATTTAGAAGACCCAAATAAGGGATTAGGAAAAAGACTAATTATAATAAAGTAAAAATCAAAATCAACAAGCAAGAGACAAACTATGGGGCGGGGGTGGGGAGAAGGGAGTAGGATCAAAACAAGGGGGGTGGCAATTTTACAGGGACTATAACCAAGATGAAAATACCTACATTGTGCAAAAAATGATGTAAAAAATATATGAAAAAAGAAAACCATTTATTCACTAGATCACTGATTTATTGCAAAGGCTGTAAGTCAGGAACAGCCAGGTGAAAAGATGGAAAAGCCATGAAGCTTCCATGCCCTCTCCACGGGGGCTCTTTTCCCCCAGATCTTCATGCAGTCACCAGCCTGGATGCTCTCTGGAGCCTCTCCTTTTGGGTTGTGATGGAGGCTTCCTTACATCGCTGGTCACTGACAGTAGGACTCAAATTCCCAGCCCCTCTCCTCTCCCTGGAGGTCAGGGTAGGGGTCACAGGTGGGGAATAGGGCCCTGAAGGTTCCAGTCCTCTAATCATATGTTGGTTCCCTGACAAACTGTCCTCCTACCTAGGTGCTTCCCCAAAAGCTTACGGTGTTAACATAACAAGAGACACCTTTGTCAGTCTCAACACTTAGGAGATGCCAGACCTTCTAGAGGCTATAGGCCAGGAACTATATAGATGAAGGCCAAATTTGTATGAGAAATGTATTTATTTGGCCACCTGAATAACCAAATATATAAATACATATATGTGTGTGTATATATAGATATATTTTTTTCCTTAGAAAGCTCACTATTCCAAAGATCTATCCCCAAGTAAGTCACGTTTAGAGTGATGGCTTCAATATATGAATTTGGGAGGGGTGGAGACACAATTCAGTTCACAATAAACGTGCTCTTTTTCAAAACTACCTGAATAAAGTGACTTTTCGCTTTGGTGTTTGATAGAATTTTTCAAAGTTCAACAGCAGAAATAATACTTTTACTGATTGAAACTTACCCGGTGAGTGATGTATCTTCCAACTGAATCCATCTTCCAGGGCGTCTTCTGTTCATCCATTAGCTCCTACCGCCTGGTGCCTGGGGTTGCTACCACCATCCAACCTTCCTCTTGTTCTTTCCTTTTCTCTGCACCTGGTCCTCTCCCCTAGAAAAACCATCTTAATAAAACAAACAAAAGAACCTTCCCATCATTTCACAAGTTTAATATCTTTGACAGAAGTCATTTCCTTTGTGCGCATGATTCTATTTTAAATCCTCCTTCCAACAAGACTTAGGGTCAAAAGTTACTACCTTTTATTAAAATCACCTCTTTATTTATCACCCACGTGCCCACAACTGTTGTCACAAATGTTACTTTTTTGCCCTTCAAATGACATTCTCCTTTGTGTCACCCAGTACTCTGTACTTCCCAAGAGTTGGTTTTGCCATTTGTTTTCTTTGACACTTTCCTTTTATGATCTGTAAATTCCAGGGCTCACAGATTTCCCCTTTTTCCCTGTGATGCTTTTTATGTCTAGCCAAAAGCAAGCAGACCCCCCCCCCGCCCCATCACACACACACACTCATTGTCTAATAATTTCTTTAGATTCAATTTGAAATTTGTCTAATCTGCCGAATGCCCTCCTAGCTTCGGGAACTGGGGCAGATGTTTGCCATACATTATTTCACTGCATCTCCACACAGCATCTGTTCACCACCAGTCTTCTCTCTCACGCATGCCTTTCCATCCTCTCCCGTGCATTCCCCTGCTGGCTAAATAGTCTTTGTATTTGTCCTTCTTAATCGCTCCTAGTAGCCCATTGGGTGGTGGTGCTCTTGTTTAAAATTCTTCCTTTTTGGGAACAATTGGTGGTACATTGATTTATTTTTTAAATTCTCTTAGTCTACCAGTATCTGCTTCTAGTAGCATATGGCCATCTTAAGATTCTTGTAATTCTCTAAGATCACGGTATCTTAAGCCATTTACAAATGTCAATGTCATGAAGTGTTCCATGTCTTTATACCACTTTGGGGGGAAGAAGGTATTTAAAGCAATAGCTGTCTCATACCCTCCCCTTTCTTGATCCAGAATTTATAACACTTAAAGATGGTTCTGTGTTTCTCCTAGCAGTATCATTTGTTCAAACATGAATCAGCGGTGGTGGGTAGAGATTGCCACATCTGACAGATCTCAGAAGCGCATCTGTCACCCTCCAGGAAACCAGCTCCCTCATCAATTGGTCTTGTCAGTTACACATAGTCATCTGGCCTCAGCCCTCAGCAGCTCACCCATCATCCCTACCCACGTTCCGCTCTGGAGTTCCGTGCCTGTGGCCTCTGAGGGCAGCTGCAAACATAGGTTTCACTTGTAACCATGAACCAAGTATCTTCTCCAGAAGGCAAGAGTCACTATTTATGGGAGAACTTCCTAACTGCCCTTGCACTCCCACCTTGGCCCTGGTTTTGATTTCTTCTGGTGTCCCAGAGTTTTGTCTCTTCTTTTAAGAAGAAAAAAAAAAAGTAATGTCTTCAACCTTTTGGAGAAAAATTTTAGCATCCCAGGGAAAATGGACTAGGATTCTTCCAAGTTTTTATTCTGTCCTTCAAAAGAGTAAGCAACCTACCTTTAATGAAAATCAACACGAAAAATAAATTACTTTGGATTGACAACTTTGAATGAGAATTGTTTCCCTTTTTAAACCAGCATCAATACTGCTGGAGCCAGTCTCTCAGAACAGAGATAAGATTTCTGGAAGAGATCGGATAGGCTTTTGAATGGTGTTCCTCATTAATCCCAACTCCTTTTTTAAAAAAGAAAATATCAGAGACATTCAGAGACTCTGTGCCTCTCACTCTCTTACACCAGATCCCTCTTATCTAGCCTGGCTCTCTTGATGCTGTGCCCCAGGCTCTTAATATTTCCTTCTTACTACACTACAGCTTTACATATTTGCTCTATCGAACAAAGCAATGAGATAATCATTTTAATATTTTCTTTGAAACGGCAGTATTGATGAGAGGCTTTCCAGTCCTCTTCCTGATTACACAAGTGAAAATTATGAAGAGAAAGTGATTTCATAGGGCATTAATTAATTGGTTCTAAAGTGGGTTTCTCCTTAATTTGTAAAATAAAAAATTTAAGGCAGGCTTCTGTGATGGCACAAAGGGCAACCTTTCATAAAGTATACCTTCCTAGTTTTATAGTTATTTGCTTGAAACAAATTGCATAGTGTTGAAAATGAATGTGCTTAATCACACATTTCATGTGCTAGGCAAAATACCAGGTGAAGCACTACTAGCAATTGGCTAATGAAGGACTTGACATTAATTGCATCTTTCAGAATGAACTTTTTTTTTTTAAATTAAAAGAGAGTTGATGCCCCAAAACTGAATGTAGCATGTTTAGTGGAGTGAACTGTTCAGTGGTTTAGCATGTTTAGTGGTTTGAACTGAGACTTGTGGGCAGCTTGTATACTGTATGTTCAACAGTTTTTAAACCATATATTCTTCTAAAAACCACTAGATACAGAGTAAGCTCATGTCTGTCTCCCCTCTTGCCATTTCAAGGGTTCTCTTTATTTTTCGAATGAGCTTTCCATGTAATGTATAGAAAAATAAGTATCACATTTACCTTAGAGTTTCCAGAATCTGGAGGGTGAGTGGAGTGGGCAAGGGAATTACCCTTCCTTCCTTCTCAACCTGTAAGCCAGTGACTAGTGATTTTCTTGTTCTACTCAGGCTAATAAGGTAAACTCAGAACCCCTGCCATTCAGGATCCCAAACCATATGAGGTTGAGAGAAAGACATGACTTAAAGTAACCCTAATAAAAATCAAACTATGTTATGTACCCCTCTTCAGTCTAGATTCCTGTTGCGTTACCATTTAGTAACCCATGTATTTCCTGTCATGTCCTTAAACAAGGGGGGTGGGAATTGCATGGGGACTATCAGCAAGATGAAAATGCATACATGGTGCAAAAATGAAAAAATGATATAGAAATATATAAAATAAAAAATTAAAGTATAGAGAAAAATGGAATAAAATAAATAAAAAAAGTCATAAAGGTATGAGAAAACAAAACCAAAAAAAAAAATCAATAAATTACCAATAATATTACTAGAGTTAAAGTCCAATGAGGTTTTTTTTTAAAAATTTTTCCCTGACTGAGAATTGACAGTTTGAAAATTTATCCCATGAATTATACTGAGTGAATCTGTTCCACGGTAGATGAACCCTGTAAATGTTCCTTTGGGACCCTGGCTATTTTTCAGTTGCACCTGAAAATGATGATGATTCAGAGAATTATGCCCCAAAAAGAAAAGAACACTTGCTAAGTTTGTCATGAAGATTCTTTGGGAAATATCATTTCCATTTTTTGCATTATTTGGATTCATTCAAACAATTCTTTGCTATCAACAACGACTCTTCTTTGGACAGACTATTGTTCATTCATTCCACGAAAGCATCCCTTACCCTTGCAAGGAAGGTTCTGGAGACTTCTGAGGATTTCACCTTACTCAGCTCATCTTATTCATTTATTCACTCAACAAATATTTAGTAAGCCTCCCAGTGTGCTCTCTATCATTACACATGTCTTCAGCATCAGTGGTTTTGAAATGTTGTAGTGCTTGGAATCACTAACTTCTCCCTAACAATTGAGAATGGAAGTTTTGACTCCCAGATGCATAATGCTTTTGTGGTCCTATTTTATGCCTAAGGTTTTTCTTTGCTTGAAAACAAAATGTACAGAAATATTCAGGGTGCTATGGGGTGGCTGCTCTTACTGCAGGCAAGATGCGGAATGGCTGCTTTGGACAGTTCTAACCAGTTCGCCCAGGACTTGCAGCAAAACTCTGCCACTTCCTTAGGAAAGCCCAGCACAGAGTGAGAGGCATGATGAGAGGCATTTGGGGTGGCTGTGGGCAGAGTACCAGAGAAAGCTATTACTTGGGCAGACAAATAGTGGGATGAACAGGGGAGCCACGGGGGGAATGCAGTGGGAGGAGCAGCCAGTCAAAAACAAACCACCCAAAAATGCACCCCGGGCCTCCCTAGTGGTGCAAGGGGTTAAGCTTCGGCACTATGACATAATCTGCAGCTACTGCAGCCCAGTTCAGCAGACCTCTCCTGTCTCCCCACTATTCCCCATAGCTGTGTATTTCAGTGAATCCACCTGTTCTGCTCCCCACTCTGTCGCTGGTGAATCCTCTCATTCCCTGCAACTCTGGCCTGTACCCCAGTTCTTGTATGCATAAATAAATAAATCTTTAAAAAAATGCACCCAAATAGTCCAGAAGAACTGGCTGGAGATAAAGACAAAGAAGTTGTCACAAATGAGGAGTCCTGGGTGTGAAGTGAAGGACTAAGTTGTTTATCCAGATTACACAAGGGGTCATCTTCATATTGTGTGTTCTGTGCCTTTGATTAGACTTGCATTTTATAAAGTTAAACCTCTTGGTCCTATCAAGGATGGGGGTGTTGAGGGACGGGGGAATCAGTCCCTCCTGTGAACACAGAAATCAATATTTAGCAGGTGAGTTAATTCATTCATGTGAGAAGTAACAAGAGCCACAGAATAACCAGACAGTGATAATGGCAACAGAGAATGAGCTGGCCCCAGACTCGGTCCATTGTGACCACATAGGATTGACTGGATGCCATTGACTGAGAACAAGAAGAGGTCAATTTCTATTGGTGACTTTTACTTTTGTGTTGAGATAAATGGGGTTAGAACCCCAAAAGTATCATAGGTTAATTTTATGTAGCTACTTTCCTTCTGAATAGGATTTGTAAGTGCTTTCATATTTATTTCTTTGTTTTTTGTTCTCTTCTCCAACCTCCCTACAAAGGGTATTTAAATCTATGAGGTGTGTGTGTGTGTGTGTGTGTGTGTGTGTGTGTATACAATGCAATATTTTATGGATTCAATGCATTGTGGTATGTTGAGTAAAATATTACTGACATAAAGCTCGTACAAAATATTTTCTGGGGTGACATATTAGATTTTAATGACATATCTTACTTTTTTAAAGTACATTTTTATAAACTGGTTTGACATTATGTAAGTTTCAGGTGTACAGCATTACAACTCAGCATCTGTGTACACCACCTCATGATCCCCACCAACTATTTAGCTTCCATCTGCCATTACACAATTGTTCCCTTTACCCATTTCACTCAGTCCCCAGCCTCCTTCCCATTCCATAACCTCCAGTCATCCTCTGTATCTAAGAGTTGTTTTTCTTTTGTTTGTTTGTACTGTTTCTTTATATTCCACATAGGACAGGTCTTGTTTTTGGCAGAAACAAGAACACCCAGAACTCAGGGTTTCATAGAATATTCTTCTCTATCACTCTGAGATTGTTGATTTTTTTTTTTTTTTTTTTTTTGGTCTCCTACTCAAATACCTACCCCTGCTCCACCCATTTATCTCAAATAGTAGAGATTCAGCTCTTGCCCCTTATAGCAAAAAGCAGAATTCCTATTGTCAGGTTGTTGAAATGTTTCAGGACAAATGTATTCTAGGTTGAAGTTATTTGTCACATACAGAAAAAAGACCTAGATGGGAAAAAGCAAAGTTTGATCACAATTTTGCAATGTGCTCTTCAGGTTATTTTCAGCATAATTAAACAAACATTGACCAGGTTCCTGTTATGCTGAGTCCTGTGTTGGAAAACGGTTCTGCTAAGCTGGAGAGACTAAGCCGCTAGAATGCAAGAGAGAGGGGGCAGGAGGAGAGAGAGGGCGCACAGGTCGTTATGATGGAACTCTTTGTGCTATTTGTGGAAATGCCACATCATTCTGAATCCATTTCTTTCGCTCCATCTAAGAATTCAGAAGCCCATAGATGAATGTTATTGAATTACTGACCATATCTGATATCTGGGTATTGAGAAGAGCTGAGGTAATTGATCCCCCAGAGAGCTGCAGCTCTCCAGTATGTTCTGTAGCCTGACACAAGCTCCCGAGATTTAAAAATCTGTGCCAGGAAACATTTGAGACTTTGGGTTGCTCTCCTGTTCAACTGTTACATTGTTAAAATGTGCCCCTGGACATATCCAGCCTTGAGGAAAAACCCGGAAGGTTTTTACTCAACAAAGTTGTGAAGAGATAACCTTTGCTAATTTATGAGTGAATTCAGGGAATTTATGAAAAATAAGGAGACTTCACCTTCAAGAATGTTCTAGTATTTTGAACATCAGAATTTCAATTGCAACAAACATAGCAACTAGTCTTTAGAAACCTGTTGTATTATTTATATTATACAAATAATAATGGTACAATATTATAATAAATACTACTACTACTACTACTACTACTACTAGTACTACTACTATAATGATATTACAGTATTATTTAGCTAACTGCTCTTCACCATTTAAGAGTTCCCTATTACTCCCTTTAGCTTTGGTTTAAAACCAGCAAACAAATATTCAAAATTCTATTAGGAACGAATATGCCCTACCAATACTTATTCTCGACATTGTAAATTACTAAAGGTATTGAATGAACAATAATAAAAGATGATTATTTTTATTTAACCACAATGTGGTACAGTTCTGTCCTGCCAGATGTGTATATGTGTTGTGGATTAATTTACAATGAAAATTAATTTCTTATTTTAAAAAAATGAGATAGTAATTCTATAGGAAAAATCTTAATCCTTTCTGTCACTTAAAATTCCCCTAAATTAATTGAAATGTATGTTCTTAGGCTGTGAAATAACTGGCTGTTATCCCTTCAACTTATCAACTTTTATTAAATGAAAAGAAGCACAGAAATTTGTGATAGCTGATAGACAGACAGACAGACAGACAGACAATCTTTCCTCTGCTGGTGTAAATCCTCCAGGATGCTCTTTTCAGATTGCTTTACCCAAGAACTCTGAATAACTTGCCCTTTCTGATTTTGTTTGGCATCTGCAAGATATAAAAATGTCTGCTTTAAATATTTCTTTTTTTAGTTTTATTCCTACTATAAATCAGATACTAAACTAACACCAGAAATCAGGTCTGCTCTTCTCTCGTCTCCTTTTTATATCGAATGCATTATCTTTTTCTGATAACTCATAACCTTTGGAACTGATAACTTTCAAAAACCCTAAGGGACACATCTATTTTTCTGTACCTCCACCTACCTATTTGAACCATCACAAGTTATGGGTACTTTCTCCTCCTGTGTCCCTACATCCACCCCTTCCTTTTCTTCCACTGCCTTAGTTGGGAATGTGAGACCTTTGCAACTACACTATGCATCTGAGCATTTAGACAGGGGCAGAAACACGTGGGTCTTAGTGTATTATTTCAGTCTCTGTGCAAGCATCTGACACAGGGTGCCATGAGGACAAAGAGGATGTCTGAGTTTGAGGAGATCAGCCAAAATTCCTTGTGTGGAGGCTGTGCCAAGCTGACTGTCTCAGCAGTGACCCAGAGCACTGGACCCAAGTTGTACTGCTGGTTTGATTAAAATGTGACCATCCAGGTGCCTCCCTGGTGGTACAAGGGGTTAAGACGCAACTTATAAAGCTATCCACAGCCTCTGCAGCATGAGTTCAATCCCCGGCTGGCCAGGAGGCTACCCACGTGGCTCAGCAGACCTCTCCTGACTCACCCGCTGCTCCCCTCAGCAGTGTATTTCAGTCAATCTGCCTGTTCTGTTCCCCACTCAGTCTCTGGTGAATCCTCTCACCCCCCACATCTCTTGTATGCATAAATAAATCTTTAAAAAAATAAAGAAAAAAATGTGACTGTCCAGTTTAACCAAAATGTCGTCATAACATAATATTCCCGGTGCCTTCATATGAAGGGGTGGTGGGTAGGGGGAGGCAGAATTGAAATGAGTTTAGAATGAATTTCACAGGTGGCGATTTGATGAAGATGATCCCATTTGTATGTGTAGGAATAAGACGGTGGGCAGTGCTGGGCAGCTGCCAGAGCCTCAGTTCCAGGGTTCACCTAAGGGGAGAAATTCAGTAGGATCTGGTAAGGGAGCAAGTGAGTAAATTTCAGCAACATAAGCTCTTCAAGAACCCAATTGCATGCAGAAATATTGGCCAACTGGATTGCAAACTCTCTCCAGGCCCACACTTCAGTCAATGCAGGCATTTTCTGATATGCAGATGGAGCAGAGGAATGGAGTAACAGTTTTGTGGGTGGTGGGCTTTTAATGCCATTAGTGGATTGAGGAAGGGTAGGTAGGGCAGAATTTGATGTCCAAGTGCAGTTTGTACTATACTAATTCCTTTTTACTGAGTGTGATTCAATGTCCTCTGGAATCTGGTAGAGATTTTTAATCTCACCAATTATAATGTTTTATCTTCCAAAAGTTAAATAAGCTAACCTTTTTGCGGGTGATGTCTGGAATATCACTGGTGCACTTTGAAAGAAATCTCACCATAGAGACTAGAGCCTACTGTTATCAGTTTTATAGGGAACCCTGCCCATCCCATATCCTTGTAGGATAATGTACTCAAGATACTTACTCAAATAACTGTTTAAAAGTTCAGACAATAAAGTAAGAGTTGTGCCGGTAGCATAACTTAGTCATTAAAAGTAAAGATATTAAATGGGAAAAAAATGCCTAAAGCCTTCAGCAAGAAATTTTAATTCTCTGACCTTCAATTGCCCCTCTAGAGGAATGGAGATCATATCTTCCTTGCAGAGTTGTTAGGATTTTACATGGCTGGGATGTAGCCTGCAATACATGTAACTATTATTGTTATTAGCATTTTTCTCTAGAGGGCTCCAGTTAAACTATCAGTGGTACATTGGCATGGATCAGTTCACCCTATTAATAACTTAATTGCTAAGCATGAAGTCGATTTGCAATAGATTAGATGCAATAGATCTCACATATGTGAGAGACACACCTGAGAGATGGGTCAAGGAGAGGGCATCTTTTATATTGGAGAACTGAGGGTACATTTAAGTATTTGGTCATCTCAATAGTATTTTATAAGGACTAATATAAAAATGATAACTTATAGTCACTAAAACAAAGTAAACTATATAACATTCTTCCTAATTCCAGAGAAGTGTAAATAGAAGTAGACAAAGAAAATTCGCACAAAAAAGAGAAAGGGATAATAAACGTTTTGAATGAGACTTCGAAATTTTATATTTTCCTATAGCAGTTACTAGCTTTTAAGTGTGGGATCTCAAAAAGGCAAAATGATATGGCTACTTTTAACACCATCATCATATTAAAAGCTCAAGGATTATTTTAAATGAATTACTTTAAGTTCTAAAGTCAAATGATAGGTATTTAAAGATTCTTCATGGTGGGATATGGAAAGGAGTCAAAACATGTTTTCTACTTTTAAGTAGTGGATGATCTAATGCAACATCAAGATTAACAACTAATAGACTGTAATTTGTAGGCCTCCCTGGTGGCACAGAGGTTTAAGTCTCAGCACTATCAAGCTACCTCCAGCCCCTACTGCCTGAGTTCAATCCCTGGCCAGGGAGCTGACCCACATGGCACAGCAGACCTCTCCTGCTGCTCCCCTCAGCAGTGTATTTCAGTAGATCCACCTGTTCTGCTCCCCACTCTGCCTCTGGTGAATTTCTCAACCCCCCCTCACCTTGGGCCTACACCCCAGTTCTTCTACGCAAAAATAAATAAATCTTAAACAAAAGAGAATGGAATTTGCAAATAGTAGGTAAACTCACACACACTATTGACTTAGGATAATCTCCTTTTTGAGCAAGGAAAAGTCAACTAAATGAGGAACTTATTAAAATTACATCTACAGAATCCCTTTTCCCATGTCATGTAACACAGTCACCAGAGGAATATCCCATCATATCATAGGTTTTGCCTGCGCTTAAGGATGGGTGCGGGGCTGGAGGCGTTCTACAAAGTGCCTGCAAGCAGGGGCTGGAATCTGGGGCTCCGTTTTCGAAGTCTGCCTACTGAGGGACTCAAGCCCTGGCTGAGGAGATCTGGGGGTGGAAACATCCACACATCCCTCTAATTAGGGTTCCCTGGTGGGGGTGTGGCCATGTTGGAAGAAGGAAGGCTACAGAGCTTAGAACCACTACAGTCTATTCTCCCATTGGGCTAACTCACACCTGCTCAGCCAGCTTTGTAACTAAGCTGCCAAAAAGCTGAATGGAAACGAGCCCCGGAGGCCAGCCAGGCCTGTCCCTTGCTTGATTATGAAACCAAACACAATAATCTTAGCCAATGAAATGGAAATATCCACCACCTCATTTCATGTTATTCCTCAGAGAGGTTCATTGTTTCTAGTTGGTTTAGTACCCCACCCCCTCTGGTTAGAAATAACTTTATTAAAATAGCTTTATGGGCTCACCTATTAAAATGCATTTATCTGCGGAAAAACTCCTTCTCACTAGAAAGCCTTTGTAGAGGGTGCTACTTGGAGAAACAGATAACAACACAAAATAATTTAGTAATGCAATGGAGGTTTTAATTCAGAAATGTTGAAATATTATCTAACACGACTAGAATGGGAATTGAATTGAGGCTTACCCAATTTTCCCTCCAGGAGCCAAAGTCTAAAACATGGCAGTTTCAGATTGGGAATATCAGTGAGTGGACCTAGCACATACCTAGGTGCCGTGGTTCCATGCAACATTCTAGCAACACCTTCAGATGCAACCAATAGAGAGGTGCCCAATAGAGGTGTGCCCAATAGAGACACGCCCACCAGGGACATGCCCACCAGGGACACGCCCCTTTCTGCTTTCCTGGTCAATCCTGGCCGCTCAATTTCTGCACCATACTCCATCTTGAATTCTGCTTTTCCCAGCAGATGAAACAAATAACTAAATCTCCAAGAGGGGGAAAAAATGGCCTCCTGAAACATTTTTGTATCTTAATAGGAAACATAATTGTTTCTTAATAGGAAAATGACAGATGAGAAGGATATTTTACTTCTAAGTTAATACCTCTGTGCCAATTTTTTAAAAATATTTTTCATTGCGTTAGTATTGGTTCACACCATTGTTTTCATAATAGCTGTGTAGGATCCCCCCTTTCCAGGGCCAATTTTTTTAAGAGGGAAGGATAACAGTGTGGCAAGACCCTTTACATGCTGCCCTCTCATTCCGGTAAACTCACCTGGGCATAATTCTTATAGTAAGATTTTGCAAGAGATAGCCAGCTAAATTTTATTCTGTTCCAACACTTGAAGTTTTTCAGTTTATTAAATAAACACAAGAAGGCAGCAATCAGACACTTACATAGTACTTACTACATACCAGCGACCAGGAATCTCTGTGCTGACTCATTTAATTCTCAGAAGGCCCTGCTTACCCTAGTACTATCATTAGTCCCACTTAGAGACAGGAGTGGGGAGGCAGTTTAAATAAAGTGCCTCAGATTGATCAGTAATTGGCACAGGCAGGATTTGAGCCCAGGGAGGATGGTTCTGGAATGACATTTATAATCACTATGTCACACCACATTTTGGCTTCTGTGTGAAGTGACAGGTAATTCATGATGCTGACCCTCCAGACACTTTCATCTCAGCAAGTAGAGACCCAGACCCCCTGAGAAGTGCCTTAATGGAAGGCTGTTCAGACTTAGGAGGAATTTTCCAGAAGATGGGAGGGTGTGGCAATGGAGGGACTAAGGACTGAGACTTGAAGAATAAGCAGGGCTTATGATGGGGGGACGAACATGTCTCAGTTTTGTGCATTGAGAGGATTGAGATAATCTCCCAAATGACTTTGTGAATCACTGTCTTGGCTCGCTCAAGTTATCACTGTACATCAGTTTCCCATTGTCAACCCTAGTGGCTGACTCAAAACGGGAGTTCTCGTCATGAAAGCAATAGGTGTGTGTCACTACAATAGACTTAGAACTCCCCTGTCACAATCAGTGAGCAATATTTTGAGCCACAGAATGGGAGAACTTTTTCATTCCTTGATTCTACAATCACAGTTTGGTAACTGTGGAAGGCAGAGTAATGTCCTCTCAAGGATGTTCGCATCCTAATCCTCACCATCTTTGAATTTGTTACCTGGCTAAATGGACTTTATAGGTGTGATGAGATGAGGCTCTTGAAGTGGGGAGGTTATCTGTTACAGCAGTGACGACAAACTAACACAAACTAGTACAAACTAGATATTTACTTCCCTGCCTTTCTTCTTGGGTTGTAAAAAACAAACCATTGTCAATAGAAATTCATCCAAAAATTTTTAAATAAATCTATTTAAAAAAGAAGGAAAAGAGGGCCTCCCTAGTGACCTAGGGGTTAAGTCTCAGTTCTTTCACCACTACAGCTTGAGTTCATTCCCAGCCAGGGAGCTAACCCACGTGGTAGAGCAGACCTCTCCTGTCTTGCCCACTGCTCCCCTCAGCAGTTTATTTCAGTAGATCTACCTGTTCTGCTCCACACTCTGTCTCTGGTGAGTCCTTTCACCCTTCACACCTCTGTCCTACACCCCAATTCTTCTATGCAACATAAATAAATATTAAAAAAAGATGGAAAAAGAGAAGACAAATTCCTCCTACTATACATTAAGCCTATTTGCTCTTAAAGCATAGCCTTTATTATTTCATTAATACTCAAAGAAGATAAAGAATTTAGCAATAGTTTGTACTCAGTTGGTAATTGAGTTGGAATGTTATTTATGGTAATGAGGAACATTAAGAACAGGATAGTCACATGTTATGGCACCTGCTCTTAGGAGGAAATTGAATTTAGCTGTTCTAGCATAGTTGCAAAGTTAAGTTAATTGGTGGTGTTCGCAACAAATGGAGAAGGAAGCATATAAACTCCTGTGCCTGACTCACGTGATGGACATTTCTGAATCTGCATGTGCGCTAATGTAGATGGAACCTCACTTCATCCTTTGGACATGGTTTTTCTATATCTTTCATCCTTTTTCTTGCTTGACTCTGTTATTATGTGTCTAGATTGTCAATGGCATAGATCCATTGATTAGCATAGCTATTAGTTTTAACCTCACCTTAATGCTTTCTTTAGACTAGACTTCATCTGTATTGATCTCAAGTGTACTTTTTGTTTTTCAAGTTACACACCTGTTAATGTTCTAAATGTCTCCCTACCCCTGCTGACCCCCATATCCTTACTTTGTAAGGGGACACTTTCTATCACTCTGTTAAACATCGTATATTCTATAATCTATTATTTGAATTACTTCAAGTTTGTCCTCATTTAAAGTTCCTCTTAAGTCCCTTTTAAATCAAAAGTCAGTTCTGAAATTTAGATTTGGTCATAAAAGGACCTGCTTTGAGATATGTGTACAAATCTTAAATCTACTCATCATTATGTCACATGGGGCCATCTTATCTGTCAGTAAAGTCTGGGATGTGTGTGGATTTCTAGAGTTTGGATCCTCTCTTGTTAATTACTTCTTCCACCCCTTTACCTTTGGTAGGTTTTGTTTGGCGGGTTTGTAGTTCTCCTTGTCCTAATATCTGGACTTTAAATAGTTGCTATTAAACCTCTAAAATCAATCAGCCTCTAGCTGTGCTGTCATTAAAAGTTAACTGCCTTCCCATTAATCCATTAATTGTGAAGATTAATTGGGAAAGCTATTTAAACCAAGGCTGTAACTTGGGGCACATAAGCCAGTGTTTGCCTCCGAGTGGAAGCTTATCCCATTAACATCGCATAGTATTAGCAATTATATATATGTGTGTGTATATTTATTTGTAATTTAGCCTTGACTTATGTGGCAGAAAATGCATAGAAACTTAAAGGCTGCTGCCAAAATGAAATCTTGACAACTTAGAAAATAATTCCCTGTCTTGGATGCAGCTTTAGGAAAAATAATGATAAATATTTACTTGTTTTAAATGGCTGCAATATGTTATTTTTTTAAGATTTAAGCCACTCATCGACAAAGTTAGAGGCTCATGTTTGTCTCTATCTGGGACTAGTATCCTCAGGTGAATGTGATTTCTCATGTCAAAGTCAAATTAATACTCAAAGAAGATAAAGAATTTAGCTATAGTCTGTACTCAATAGTATGTAATTGAGTTGGAATGTTGTTTAAAGTAATGATTGGTGTTAAGAACAGGGTAGGCCTGTATTATGGCACCTGTTACTATGAAACATTACAGCTTATTCATGTCTAGTTGTATCATAACTATTCCTTAAAACTTACTCTTGTTCTTACCAGAATATTGGGGTGTGGTAGCTTTCTCCAGTCAGTCAACATGGCTTCCTAGGGAGAAAGGGTGAAGTGTGAGACCAAACCTCTTTTGTTTCTGGTTTGAGAAGTCCTCAATTCTTGGCTAGGAAAGAATTCAAAGCCACGTCTCTCTGCTGACTCATTTAATTCTCAGAAGGCCCTGCTTACCTTAGTTAGGACCTCTTGGAGATAGGAATGGGGAGGCAGTTTAAATAAAGTGCCTCAGATTGATCAGTAATGGCACAGGTGGGATTTGAGCCCAGGGAGGATGGTTCTTTATAATCACTGTGTCACACCACATTCTGGCTCCTGTGTGAAGTGACAGGTAACTCATGATGCTGACCCTCCAGACACTTTCATCTCAGCAAGTGGAGACCCAGACCCCCTGAGAGGTTCCATAACGGAAGGCTGTTCAGACTTAGGAGGAATTTTCCAGAAAGGTAGGGGAGGTGGCAGCTCTCAGGTGGGGGACCATGGAGAAGGGGGACTAGGGCTGAGATGTGGAGAAGCAGCAGGGCTCACAATGGGGGGAAGAACGTGTGTCAGCCTTTGTGCTTTGAGGAGAGGGTTCGGATTCTTTCCCAAATGATGATGGGAATGATACTGTCTTGTTTGTCTCAAGTTATCTTTCTACATCTGTTTCCTACTGTTATTTCTAATCGTCAGCTCAAAATGGGAGCTCTCATCATGAAAGCAAAATGTGTGTGTCACTACATCAGACTTGTTTGACCTCATTTTGAAATAATTCAAATGCCAAAGAAACATGTTTTGGGGGGGCTTGTTTTAAACATCTTGGGCATGGGGAGGAGAACCTATTCTGAACATCTTAGAAAAGGCTAAATTTAGAATAAAATATTTTGTTTAAGGGGATGGATTTCTTGAAAGGAAGGTCATTCTTTAGTACTGAATCTGGCACTGGAATATTTGGATTAAGTCTTAACTATTTTTTTTTTTTTAGAAAATACTAAGATTTCAAAGTTTCCATGGCTTAATGTCAAAGGTCCCACCCCTACCTCTAGTGTATATGAATCTTTAAGGAATCTTAGCATGTTTGCTGGCTAGTCTATTCTTCCATAAATATGCCTATGGCGATTCATTAGCAGGCATGGAACTGAATTTGGTAGATCTTCCAAATAGCAGAGAAGGTTGTTTTGCTCAGTGGTAACAAAGGTGAATACTACTGAAAATTAATTTTTTTTTGGTTAAAGTATATTTTAGATTACCAATACTTATTTCATCATTGTACTGGTTCAGAATAGAAGCTGTGCCCCTGACTAAATTATTGAATCAGGTGTTCCTCTCTCAGTTGTCCGATGGACTTAATATTTTTTTTTTTTTTTTTTTTTTTTTTTTTTTTTTTTTTTATAGAGGCATGTTTTATTCATTATTTATTTATTTGTTTGTTCATTTGTTTTGTTTATACATGCACTGGGCACAGTCAGAAGTGCGGGAGGGTGAGAGAATTCACCAGAGCCAGAGTGGGGAGCAGAACAGGCAGAAGGACCGAAGTACACTGCTGAGGGGAGCAGCGGGTGGCAGGGGAGGTCTGCGCACCATGTGGGACCCTCCTCCGGTGGCCGGGAGCAGCCGGGAATCGAACCGGCGCCGCAGAGGCTGCGGGCAGCTTCGCAACCCAGCGCTCTACCGCTGCGCCACCGGGGAGGCCCATGGACTTAATATTGTCAAATAATATAAGGTATTGGTCAGGCTCAAATGACAAATATATGTAAAGCATTGAGAACATAAGCAGCCAATAATATATACCTATTATCTCAGTACAGGTAGTATTACACAGAGATTAGGAAAATTGAATTATTTTTATTAAAATCTGAGCAGCTTTTACTTACTCATGAGAATTATGCATTAAAGCCCTTTGTAAAATAAAATTAAATTACTTGCTATTGAGCTGTATTAAAATACTTTCAATACAGCGTGCATCTTTATTTTTAAGAGACTGAGTTTTTCATATACACAATTTGCCAGAGTTCTAATGTATCATTGTCTTTTGAGTGATAACTCTCAGTTTTCTCTCGAGTGAAGAGTAAATGGTGATTTTTCCTAGGTATTGACTGAAAGTTGTTGATTGTTTTCTCTCTGTGTGTGTGTGTGTGTGTGTGTGTGTGTGTGTGTGTAGTCATGCTCTAGTTTATTACTACTCACTGAACCCTAAGGCCTCACCACAAATTTCGCTAGTGGCTAGCGTCTTCACTCTCCTCCAAGCATCCTGTCCCACCTGCCGCCTGCTGTGTTTGGGTGCAGGGGACCACACTGGGACCTAGCTCTTGTGGGCGGGGCGTGGGCTGAGTCCCAGCATACATCACTGTAGCCCCACACCTGGATCCTGCAGGCCAGGCCAGCTGGGCCCCTGCGAAGAGGCAGGAGCTGTGGTGCTGGGAGTAGTCAACCCAGGGCACTGTCCAGCTTTGTGGGTCCCACATGCAGCTATGTAGGGGGGCTTACAGCAGCGCCTGAAGGGGTGTGGCGAGAGAGGAATGCCCCATTGTTCAAGGGGCCCAGTCTGAAAGTTGGAGTGGGCAACCTAGAATCCCCCTCCTGCTCCTGCACTTGAGAAACCTTATTGGTAAGAGTCAGGCGTGTGAGGGGCCTGGTGGCGAGGTCCTCCCAGCTGCAGAAGCAAAAGCTGAACAGGAGGGAGCCCTGCGGGCCTGACACCACAGAACAGAACCTGAACCTGGGGAGGGGCGCACACGTGCCAGCAACGGGCTGGAAGAGGAGAGGGGGCAGCCTGTACCCTGGGAAAATGGGGTGCAGTGAGGCCTCAGCCTCAGCTACTCATTCTTTCAGGTTGGAGAGCTGCAGGTCCGGGCCCAGCCTCCCCCTCCACCCTCGCCCTGCTTGGCAGCTACTGTGCAGACACTCATCTGAAGACCAGCTGGCCTGGGTGCAAGGGTACGTTGTTCTCACAGTACACTTTGGTGCACACGCGGTGTGTGTGTGTGTTGGGTGTGCAATGTACATGTGATACAGTATATTACATGTATATAAGGAAAGAGCTTGTAAGAGTTAGATCTTACAATAATTATATGTCTATACATATGGTATAGCATATTTACATGTAAATACATGTGTGTTAATGCATATATACACAATATTTATTTGCACATTTATTTCCTCAGCACACGAGGGCTTATAAATTATATTACTTGTCAGTCTATGTAAGTGAAATCATTCGTATTATATGCATATGTATACACAAAATCATCTTTTCTTACCAGCGTATTTATATGTATACAAGGACACTCTAAATGGATGCCATCATTTCCTGTCACTTATTTGTACGATTTCATTGCCAACTTAGATTTATGCAGTCACCTTATATGCACATTATACACATGTTCACATACACATCACACATGTCTATATGCACATGCATGTATTATATTTTTACATGCAATTATAATGCATGCATATTATGTATAAATGTACACATAAAGTATAATGTTTATGCATTATGTGTGTATACTGTTGTGTGTGTATATATATTGATATATATGTAATATATATCTATATGTATTTTACCCATTCCCTGGTGAAGAGACCAGGATGGTGTTATACAGTAACTGAAAAGCAATGTTTTGAGTGGAAGTAGTGTGCTATTTCAGACTTCTGAAACTCCTTAGATGTCGATATATTTTATGTACTGCAAATGCTTATATATTCTTTGGAAAACTGTTACATAGAGCTAATAAGCAAGGAAATTTGAGGGGCTGCTGAGAGTACTATTGATAGTTGAGGCATTAGTCCCAGAGACTAGTTTACTGGGTTGCTTTTTTATCAACCTCTGTACTGTTGACATTGGTGACTAGAGAATTCTGTCTGGAGGGCCACCCTGTGTGATGGTAGGACATTTAGCAGCATCTCTGGCCTTTAGATTCCAGTAGCACTCCTGTTGTGATGACCACATACTGTGGTCCACATACTGTGTGTCCACATACTGCTAAGTGACTGGTGGGGGCACCATCACCCCCAGTTGTGGTTCTCAGCTTTACAAGACCAGAACCCGAATCTTTGTTGCGTTCAGAGAAATTATTTTCTGGAATTAAATTCAAAGAAGACTGATAGTTCATCTAGATTTCCATTTCATGAATGTCTAGAGGGAAATACTTCTTTTATTCCAGACTCATTGCTATGTGAGACCCCTCACCCCATGTCAATACTATTGAAGATCAAATTGGTAATAAAAAAATAGCTTGGCCAATATGGAATTGAGTACACAACTTCTTGAGAGAGATTTTATTCATGTCATGGTACATGATGGAATTCCTACACTCCAAACCTACAGAAATAATAAATATGGTCAGGTGTTCTTACATACTTCATTTCTTTGTCAATATCATGGTCTTACCACAATAAAGACAGCAAATTAACCCAACTCAGTGTCTCAGTGATCTCCTTGTAACAGCAATTAATACCTTAAAGAGGAGTCCTAAATATTAGTAACTATGTGAAATGGTTGTAAGTTCTTAGCATAGTGACCACTGAATGTGTGTTGGTTATTAGAAATTTTATCTAAGAATCACTTAAAAATATTATACTGTAAAATGCAATTGTGGGGAAATGTAATTGCTCATGGTAAAGTATGCTAACTCCCTGTCACCACCCCTCAGGCCAACAACTAGAACTTTACCAAAACCCCAAACCCCCTATCTACCACTCCCTCATCCATTTCCTACATCACAGCTCCCTCTCCCCAGAAATGGAATGCACTCCTTCTCTTACTTTAATTCCATTCTTTTAAAGCTAAAGATAGAACGATATTGATTCTCAATTTATAGTGGCAAAAACAAATGAGCAATAAATAGATGCCCTCCAGATTTCTCTGGAGAGGCATTTTACATCTGAAACATCGATTAGAATCTGCATAATTGATTGTGAATTGCAGTTAAACATTCTTTTTTGTCACATTGACACCCAAATACTGATGATTCAAAAATGACTGTACTTCTGGTGAACTTACACCCACCCATGCACCCTTCCCACCCCCATAGTTAATGCACTTGTTCGTGGGATTGGTGCAAAAGCATTTTGGTTGTTGCTTGAGATGGGCAGCATCAGGATTTCCTTCAACACACCATGGATCGTATATCTTTTTGTGTTAGCTCCTTCGTACTTTAAGTTACCATTAAATTGGCAGTGTCAGTACTTAAGCCAATCAATAGACACGCGGGAACTGTGGGCCAGGTCTCAAGTAAGTTAGCTAAAGAATTGATGGGGTGAAAGAAGAAAAAGTGGACTTTAAATGAAAATGAGTCAGTCTTAAAAAATAAAATTTTCGGGCCTCCCCAGGTGGCGCAGGCGGTTGAGCGCAGTGCTGTGAAGCTGTCCGCAGCCTTTGCAGCGCCGGTTTGATCCCGGCTGGCCAGGGAGTAATCCACATGGCATGGCAGACCTCTCCTGTCTCCCCGCTGCTCCCCTCAGCAGTGTGTTTCGTCAGTCTGCCTGTTCTGTTTCCCACTCTGTCTCTGGTGAATCCTCTCACCCTCCTGCGCATCTGGCCTGTACCCCAGTTCTTGTATAAATAAATAACTCTTTCAAAAAAATAAAATAAAATTTTCTCCTGGACAAATTCTTGTTAAAGGCATTCAGGTGTTAAGTTGGCATATTTTTACTTATCACTTATACTTTAAACATTTAGCTGTAGAGAAAAACATGTATTTCAAATAATAACAGGACTGTAGAAAAATATTAGAATATTTAAGTAACAAAACTGCTAGTGACTATTTTTAAGTAAATGATGTTCAAGCAGAATAACTCATAAAATTTCAGATGAACCTAGATCATTCTAGATTAATTGATACTCAGTTGCTTATAGTTAATTGAAAACTTGGTTCAGTAACTGCCTGATTTTTATTACCAATACATATTAAGTCCTAAATGTGAGAGAAATACTTTTCTGATTAAAGCAAAAATGGAAACAATAATAATTGTATAAAATACAATACAAATCCTTTAAAGGTTATTTTGAATGAAGAAATAGCTGAATAAAATAAGTGTGTATAGATAGTATGGTCAATTTTATATCTTCCTCTCTCTCTGCCTTATTTTTCACTTTCTTGTGATAGACATAAAAGAATAAGTGATAGGTATGCCCTTTTGTATATATTCTTATGTACATATGTATATATTCTTGTATATGTGTGTGTACATATACTCCCTCCCTCCAGTTGTATGATTTTCATTTTTTGTTGTTTAAAAGTTAAAAATATTACATGTCCCTAAAGGACATAGTACTTATCTTTGCTTGTTTTTTAGATTCTCAAAATTATCAACAAGTGCTATATGGTCTTCTCTAACTTGAATTCTGTTCACCAAAAATTTTATTTCTAAGTTCCAACCAATACTTTGGAGGGGGGTAGCTCCTTTTTACTTCTCTATGTTATTCCATCGTGGACAGCACTCTGACTTACAGATGTGTTCTTTGGTCCTTGCTTATTTGGATTGTTCGTCATCTTTTGCTGAGTATGAGTAATGTCACCAGAAATTGCAGGTCTCCTGGGGCACAAATACAAGAGTTTTTCTAGGTTGGTGCTTTCCATCCGCCTTTTTCTTTTCTTGGGACACTGCCAACTACTAAGATTTGCATAGCACCTGGAGGTAAGAAGAGAAAGTTTCTTAAGACCAATGGTTGTCACGGAAATGCTATCCAGGAGGAACAGATGTATCCATGGAATTGGTGGAACCTGGGATAAGAAAGTTCACATATATAAACTAATGACAAAGTGTTTTTAAATGTAGTTGCTCACATTTACACTCCACCTGCAGTATGTTGCAGCCTCTCTTGGCCCACATTCTCTAGATGATCTGGTGTTCTCTGAAATCTTATTGTGGCCTATCAGTGAAACAGTATTTAATTGTAGTCCTAAATTACAGTTCATTTTACCAATGAGTTTGTATAGATTCTGCTTATATAGATTCTGTTCTGTGAATTCTCTGATCTTTTCTTGTGTCCCTTTTTTTTTTCCTAGTAGGTTTTCTGATAGATCATTTTTATTTTACTTTGTTTTCCTTAATTTGGAATACTAATTGTTACTGTTTTGTAAATGCTTTCTGTATTTTACTATGTTTTGCTGTGTTTTTCCTCATTTTGTGTAGCTCCTGGCAACTGTCATTCTTAGTCTTACTATAGTTAAATTTATAAACCTTATTTATATAAATTTATTTATAAACAGGGTATGCTGATTTGGTATTTTTATTTCTTGTTTAAGTAAACCTTCCTTCTTAAGATGCTCTTATAAGCTCTGTGAGCTTGTCTTCTCCATTTCTATGTTCTCTGCTCTTTAAGTTCCTTTCTTCTTGAACTTATCAGGCCTCCAGGGGACTATGGCGTGACCCCAGTGGGAGCACTGTGAGAGCTCCTGGCTTTTTTGTTTCATTTGGTTGATTGGTTCGTTTTATGTATCAGATCCAAGAATGCTGTCCTCCATCCACTGACCTGAATGTGGGGTGTTTCCTTTTGGCAGATGACTGTGATGCACCTCTGGTGTCTGCCTTGTCTCCGGCTTCATTCAGCAGCTCGTCCGACCTCTCCAGCAGCCATGGCCCTGGATTTGCAAGGCTAAATCGAAGAGATGGTGAGTCTGCTCTTCCATCTGATTGTTTTATGATGAATCTCATTAACTTCCCATCCTCCTGAAATAAAATCATTACACGCAGTACATTGAAAAAGGAAGTAACTTTCTAAATAAGCTAATGGCAGAAACTCGTGGGATGTGCATGACAGGTAGAGCTGGCTCCACCTTGGCCAAGGGATGCATCTCATTTCAAAATCCCATGTCATCTGTTCAGCACCCCATGAATTGAGTTCCTTCAGTGCTGCGAGCTTTTTATATAACTTACACAGTAAACTTTCTGACAACAAAATATGATCATTATGTATGCAGTAGCCATGAAAATTTAATTGGCCCTCTGTTTCAAGTTAAACAAGGAAGTCTGCAAGAAGAAGTAATTTTAAAAGATGCTGGTTATTTAAAAATAATAATCCCTCAGTTTGTTTAATTCTCAGTGTGGATGACATGATTTTCTCTCCTGCTAAGGAATGGGAATTTAATAAAGCTCTCATGATCCTTCAGGAATAGTCAGTTCATATTGTTGACTCTCTCTTAGGTAGGGTGTGTTTGATTGCTTGAATATGCTTAAAGGAAAGTGCAGATAATTAAATGATGACTTGCTGTGGAAATAAGGGAGAATTTAAAAACTGCAGTGAGAGAGCAGCATTGTGGTCCCTATTTTTTGTAATCGGCTGAGGCAATCGCCATCTGCATCTACATTCTACAGAGAGGGGCTTGGCAGTACTAACAGTGAAAATATTTTTAACAACCATAAAAATATAGACACCTACATCACATATTATCGAAACTGTGATTCACTCATTATTATCCCCGTCACACATGCCATATGTCAGCCACTTCTTTTAATTTTTCTCTCTTGATATCATTCTAGGTGCTGTTGTTTGAATACATTGGACATGGGACAGAACACATAGATCACGTGTGTGTGTGTGTGTGTGTGTGTGTGTGTGTGTGTCTGTATCTTACCATCTGGTATATAATATAAAGATTTAACACTGTCGTGATTTTACATTGAAGTTTATTTTTAAAATTGTGTCTCATGTTATTGGAGACAATCACTCATGTTTCTGGATATGAGAGTATCAGTGTGTTGGTCAAGTTTTGGTCACATTGGAATGTCTCTCCCCGTTTTCAATTCTGACTCCCTTATTGACCACAGACAAGAGGGCTTTCTACTTCCTGTGAGGGCCAGTTCCCCAGTCCCCATGGTCTTTCCAGCAGGAATTCCATTATCACAATACTGATCTAGAATGAGGTCTCTATCTTGTACCCATTTTTTGAAAGTAAGGCAGAGTTTTAATTTTTCCTGACTCCATTTCAGTAACAAAAGCTTTCATAGCATTTGGCCCATGGAAAGAAATACAAACTTTAACTGTTTATTTCATTTGCTGAGATTCAACAAGTCCACAAAAAATGTATGTTATTAATTGGATCAAATTGTATTTTTCATTAATTTATATACTCATCAGGCGCCTTCATCAGTGGGACTCATTTTCATTCTTAATTCCTTTCTGTGGCTCTTGGTGAAACATAGTATCAAACTTCATGAATCTCATTTCCATGTTAATGAAATAGAAACAAAACAGGATCATTTTAATTATCTTTTGCTCGTTGTCAACCTACTTGATTACATTTTTTCTTTTTTTATTTGTTTTTCTTTTTTTCCCTATTAATTACATGAAATGTTCACTAAGGAAATGTCAGGCATTGAGTGATTTACTAAAGGCAATATGTTATTTTTAGTATTGCAGCATTCCTTGTGGTAAATAAATAAAATCAGTAAATAAAGGCCTCAGTATCGTAGAAGCTCAGATTTAGTGACCTCTTTCCTGTGGAATCTGGAAATCCCAAAGATTAGAGAATCAGTCCATGAGGAATCAACAGCCCTCTGCTTAAATGGATGTCACTGGTGACATTGCAAAGAACCAGTCCCCTGCTGGACACAGCCAACAGGGAAAAACTGTTGTTTGCATAATGACTCCATTTTGACCAGTAGGGAGGAAGAAAAATTAATTTTTTTTAAGCTATGTTAGTTTCATTTTGCCATTTGAATACCGTTGTGGGTTGAACTGTATCCTTCAAAAGGACAGGTACGAAAGAAACAAAGCAAAGGAAAAGAGAAAATCCCAGCCAAAACAAACTCTTGAAATTTAACTGCAGAACTGAGGCTGCCAGACTGGGGATGGGGAGAAACAAACATGCCATGCAGTAAACCACTCAGTAAACACACACACGTGCACACACACACAGTGCAATTTGCAAAACCCACCCACCAACCAAGAATGCATGCAAGTCCTAATTCTGATACCAGTGAATGGGGCCACCTTTGGACCTTTGGACACAGAACTCCACAGATGAGATCCAGTTGAGATAAGGTCGAGGTAGGCTCAGAGTGGACTTCGTCTAAGACTTCATATGAGAAGAAAGTGAAGATGGAAGCAGAAACTGAAATGATGGAGCTAAAAACCAAGAGATGCCATGTTTTGCCAGCAACCCCAGAAGTTAGGGTGAGGCAAGGAGGGAGTCTGTGGAGGCGCCATGAGTACACTCACACCTCGATGTTGGGCTTCTGGCCCCCCAAAACTGAGAGAATAAATTGTGTGCTGTTAGGCTGCTCATTTTGTAGTATTTTGTTGCATCCATCCTGGCAAACTCACACAAGTGCTATTGAGTAAATGACTTCTTTTTCCTGCTTCCTCTGCACAGGGGGAGAGGCATCTCAATTTGAACCTGAAAGATTTCTTAGCTCAGAGGAATATAATCCAACCTTAGCTGTAAACAACACAAACAAACAAAAGCCAATCCCTGCTAATACTGCCTAGTTAACAGGATGGAAGCTCTTTCTGCCTTTATATAATATTCCCACTGCATAGCTTCAGTATAGTTTGAATTGTAATAGGCAATAGTAAACAGTCAATGTAAATAGATTCTCTTGTATCCTTTGAGAAGCCAGGTGTGTTCTTAGGGCAGGATGTGGGGAATCCAGGTTGGTAGAACTTTTCTCGAGGTTGCAATATAATCCACATGAAGACTTTTGTTTTCATGTAGTTGGGAAACCTTACAAATGGGTGAGTGATTGAAAACTGATGTAGTTGTACATTCAAGTAAAATAACAAAGCAGTAAATAAAACCAGAGTACACAGCAAAAATCAAATGTTTATATAGATGAGAGAAGGCACATATAAACACAAATTTATTTATGAAACAGATTGCTTCCTTAACTGGCAGATACTCTGAGTTTTCTCTCATTTATTCTGTAAGATCAAAATATTTCCTATGTAGCTAAAAAGTTGAATGTCTGTATTTTCCTATTGTGTTTTTTACTGAGTGGCTGCTATCCCTGTTCGTGCTAAATGATCATAGAGCAGTGCTTCCCTGTGTCTATAAGATTTGCTGTTAAAAATCAATCAACCTATCTGTAGAGAAATTAGCAATTTGGTTAATTATTAGAGCGAACTCCCATTCTTGAATGTACTTCTAATGAGAATAATTATGACACACTATACAGAATTATTTGGTGATTCTTGCTACCCAAAATCACCGTGCTTGTTTACACACAACTATTACGTTTAAATTAAATTCCCAAAGATAAATTCCCAGGGAGTGCACGCTGTCCGTCAGTGCTGGAGAGGACAGATAGCAGCAGGTTTCCTGCTGTTAAACAGATTGCTAAAATCTTTTGTCATTATCTCATTATAAACGATGATATCAATGTATTTAATAACCAATACTTTATAAGGAAAAGAGTAGGAGATGATTTCTGTATGGGGCTAAAAAAAATCAAGCCTAATGGGGAGCCTGCTGGGCACAGTAGGTGTGAGTTTGAAATGGACCTGAGAAGAATCTAGACAGAATTCACTGGTCTGGGGATGCCTCGGCCTTGTAGACTTGGGTAGGGACCCACAGACGTACAGCTCTTCCCATGGGGGTGGGGGTGGGAAATCACTGAGTCCAACTAAATCCCTGAATGGTCGGCGGTCTGGGCATCACCCTTACCGTCACAGAACCCAACCTTCCTTGACACTTTTCATCCTCAGCTCACCTACCTTCTTCTCTCTTTTGTATTCTCCCAGTGGGGCATAAAATTTTAGGTTAAGAGCAAGCATTTCAGTATGAGTCGTATCTGGTATGAGGTCCTGGCTTGCCTTTTAGTAAAGCAAAACACCTGCTGCCATCCATTAAACCCCCTCCACCCTCACTCCCATCCCCACGCTGTACCTCCCTGGTGACCTCAATTTTGTTGTCGACATCTATGGGTTTATTTTTATTTTATTTTGTCCATTCACAGCTTTGTTTCCTTATATATGTAGGTAAAATTATCCGATATTTGTCTTTCTCCTGACTTACCTCACTTCCCATAATCCCCTCAAGTTCTTTTCACCTTGCTGCAGATGTTAAAATTTCACCTATTTAAGTAGTGGAATAATGTTCCAGTGTGTGTGTGTGTGTGTGTGTGTGTGTATATATATATATATATATATATATATATATATATATATATATATATCTTTTTTTTTAATCTTATTATCCAAGATTGGCACTTAATTTGTTTCCACGTCTTAGCTCTTGCAAGTAATGCTGCAATAAACATGGTGGTGCATGTAACTCTTGGAGTTAGTGATTTCATATTTGTCAGATAGATACCTGCAGTGGAATTCTCTGGACTACAGGGTAGTTCTATTTTTAGTGTTTCGAGGGAGCTTCATCCTGTTTTTCAAAAGGATTACATCAATTTACATTTCCACTAACAGCATACAAGGATTTTTTTTTCTCCAATTACTGGGTTAAACCACTGCTTCTTCTTACTCAGGTAAGGAGGGGAGTGATATGTAACCTCTGTGTTATAATTCAACCCCTGATTTCCTGTTGGAAGAACCAGGAGAACACTGACATGGAATTGGCTTTTTTGAAAAAAGAATGTGTCACAAGTGTTGTGGCCACAAGAATCACAAAAACATAGATCCAGAAGAATGCGAACCAATTTCAAAGTGTTTCCTGTCAATTCACTCCACTTTAGCAACCTCACAGGACCAAATACATACGTTAATTTATACCCAGGTACTTTCAGGGAATTCAGGCTTCCACATAACTCAATAGGAAGAGTCGATTTATTCCTGATTAATTATAAAGGAAAGCAGGATCAAAGAATGATAGTTATATTTTATATGTTCATTATTGGCTTGAAGTCAAGATAATACATTCTCCTATATCCCTAGTCAAAGTCTGTGAACTAGAACTTGTGACCTAATGGTTTTATTTAAAAGAGTTTTACTTTTTTAGCCATTGGAAATTGGCTTATGGAGTTAAAGAAAGGCTTACTAGGAGATTAACATTTTGATAAAGGTTTGGAAATTGAAGTTCCAGATCAATTTTATGGTCAGTGGCATGTCACTTGTGCTTATAGATTATATTTTGTGTACTGGCCTTGAGAAGGTGAAATAAAAATGAGTCAAGATTTACATCTTATTTCTTGATATGACTAGATCCTCTATTCATTAAACCATAAGAGAGGTTGCTGTCACTTCTGGGATTAATATAGAATCACTTCTATTCTTCTATCGATTCATTTGATTTACCACCAGAGATGGTTGTCCTGCTGACCGTCTGGTTCTCTCTTGACTTTGAACGTTGCTCTCCCTTCCGTGAGGACACGTCATCCTTTCTCCTGACCTCTTGCCTGAGTGACACCACTCCCTCTCTCTTCCCCTTTATTGACCTTGTCTGCCCTGTAGCACACTTTTTTTCCAACCCTAAATCAACCTGATAGTGTGATCTGGGTGAATATGCTGAGTAGCTAATCCTAAAGAATTTATGGTGCTGAAAAATGCTAGGATCAGAATCAAAAACACTGTATTATAATATGAAATTGTGGGTAAACTTGCCTTCTTTTTTCCCTTCCCTATGAAAGTATGGGGTTGACTGTGAGGAGCTCTAACTTCTATGGCATTGCTCTCTTCTAAGGCAAGATAGCCATGCCTTCAGCATGAAGATCCTGGCAAGAAGAGAAATGCCATACAATGAGCCTGACATAGCTGCACCAAATAATAGTCTCAAAATATATAAAGAAAAATGGGCAGAAATAATAGGAGAACTAGGCAATGCAAATTGAGTCACAAAATAGAGAGGGGCTTAAAATGTCTCAGTAGCTTACTGAAGAAGTTGTCCCACATCAATAGAAATACAGAAGAGTTTAACAGCAAGATTACATTTGACAAAATGTGCAGGTATGTTACTTGTATTTACATAATGTCTAGCATACATAAAACTCTGCCTCCAACAATTGCAGCATGTACATCCTTAGCCAGTGTACCTAAAATATTTTCTTAAATTTATCCTGGGTCATAAAATTATTCTAGCAAATATCAAGGGATTTAAATCATAGAGAGTAAGTGTCCTGGGTACAGTTGAATTAAGCTAGAAATCAATAATTAAAAAATAGTTACAAACCCAGAAAGGTGTGGAATTTAATTAATATGCTTCTCAAAAAGAAATCTCAGTGGAAATTAGAGAACATTTTAACTCAGTGATAACAAAATATGATAGGTCACAATTTTGAGATGCAGTTTAGACCAAACTGATAGCTCTCTCAGTTGCACATATGACAAAAGAAGCGCCTACTTCTTCGATTTCTTAAGAAATTAGAAAAAGAACACAGATTAACCAAAAGTAAGAAAAAAAGAAAAGGGAAGGAAATGTGCATTAATTATTAGAAAAATGCTATACAGAAAATAAGGCCAAAATAGGATATTTTTAAAACTTCTTGCTAACAATTGTAGAAATTTAAATAAATTGAAAAAAAATCACTTGAAACACACAATCTAAAAACTGTAGCAAAGAAAACAAATAAAATTAAACATTCCTTTCTCTGTTGAAGAGAGTAAATCCATCATTCACATGTTTCCAACAGAGAAAATTCAAAGCTAAAATGCCTTCAAACATGAATTCTTCCAAATGATAATTCCTCTTTTAAGGGAAATACAACTCTAATCTTACACATTCTCATCCAGAGAACAGAAGAAAGTAAACTACTCCCCAACTCTTCATATGATGCCGGCATAACCTTGATAGCAACCTTGTCAAGGACAAACAAGAAAGGAAAATTAAAAGCCACTCTCTCATGAATATAAATGCAAAATTCTCTAAACAAAATATTAGCATACATGTGGGAAGGGACTCAGACTCGGCCTCAGAATGTGAATGTCCCGCTGAGCTGGGACGGATATGGGATCTGAAAGCAGCTTGGATTGTGTAAGCAAAGGATCAGTGGAGGCCTGGAGCTTTCTTTTCTGACAACACGCATCCCAGTACACTGAGCACCTTCCCCAAGAGAGAACAGAGCTAATGAGGGAGGACAACTAGCAGTGGAAAACCATATTTTTTGGTATCTATTCATCTTGGAGACTGTCATCATTAAAGATGTGCTGTTACATATTGGCCCTCTTGGGTGACACATACCTCCTCTTGGTCCCACCTCTTTCTCCAGTCATTATACTGAGGACCAAGTCCAGCTTTTCACAACATCTTGGGCTGTTCCATTTACTTTCCCTTCCTGCCTCATGACTCCTCAGACTTAACCCTCCACCCCCTAAAACATCATCAGTTCTGATGGTGGATCTGGGGACTGTTGGTCTGTGAGGCTGACTTAATAGTGATGGCTGCTATCTTCCTTCTTTTGTCCTTATGGTGGGAAGTTCAGAGATGCAGCTCATAAGCCTGCTCAGAAGTATTTAGCCTCTCATTTTCTGTAGATGTTGTATCCTGACTTGGTGTGGTTGTCAATTTCTGTTCTCTTGTATCAAATTGAGCCTCTTGAGGATGATTATTTTAAATTCTTCATAAGGCCTTTGGTAGTTCTCCATTTCTTTGGGGTTGGCCCATGGAAGTCTGTCATGGGCATTTGTGCTCTGTGCAGCTTTGTATTGTCTGTGCATTTGAAAGTACTCCATGGGTAAGTCTCTGGGCAGGCAAGACTGGTTTCACATATGTTAGAAGGAGCTGGAACCCATTCATAGGGCTGCTTTTGGATCCATAGCTGGGATCAACATGTGCAGGCTGACCTTGGGGGTGTGGGTGAGTGTGACCACTGCCAGGGGTCTGGTGGGCTGGGCTATCCTTAGACTGAGGCAGTATAGGCCAGGAGATGAATCACAAAGCTGCTTCAATTCAGAGTCCCACCGTGGCCAGCAGACCTGCCTTCAGAGGCTCAGAAGAACACGTCTCCATCTAGGTCCGGGATGGGCAGAACCACCCTCACTGTGGCCAAAAGGGGCTGGAGCCACATCACAGAGCCCCTTTAGTATGGGAGTGGGGTCAGTGTAGGCAGGTGTATCTCTAGAGGCACCCATGGGTGTGTCTCCCTTCTTCCCAGCCCCCGAGTAGGCAGGACTGCGCCTGACAGGGCTGGAGCTGGCTTACAGCACTGCTTCAGTATCCACATATTCAGTACCCACATTTTCAGATCAAGATTTGAGAGCTGCCCCTTAAGGGACTGGTATGTTTCCTTCCCAGTTTCCAGGCGGGCAGAACAGCTCCCAGCTGCCTCTGAGAGGGGCTGCAGACAAGTTACAGAGCTGTCCTGGATCTTCTTCCAGACTGAAATTGGAGGGCCTAATTCTGGGGGCAAGGTCATGTCTCCTAGGTCCCTGGGAGGCCAGGTGAGCTCCCGACTTACAGCTAGATCCCAAGTTCCCCCAAAGGCCTTTGGCCCGAGGCTGACTACTAATGGGGATGTGAGCAGAAGATTTTTATTCTGCCATCTTGCTAAAATCTCTTCATAGGATGTTATATGTCTGTCCATCCATCCATCCATCCACCCATCCATCCATCCATCCATCCATCCGAGTTTTGTAATTTAAAATATATTCCCATTAGTTATCTCACCTGAGCTGTAGCTGCAACCCTTTGAATCCTGCCCTGCAGATGTACTTCCACAAGAAAATACGTGGAAAAATTATGTGGTTTTGTAAGAACCTCTTTGTGTTTCTTCTTAAATGGGACTTTATATCAAAGACTTTCTTCCTCAGTGGGAATTGTCAGGGCCCTAAAGTTGTAATAATTTAGCCAGAAAATTAGCTTAAAATCATATTTATGTGATTTGAGGATTATTTATTATTTTTATCTTTTTCTTTGATACCTTTTTAAAAAGAGTAACATAATGGATATTAACAATAGAAAATAAAAGGGACACATACAGAATTGACTGTATAATTGGCCATAAAATATATAACTGACTTATTAGATTATATATCTGACTGTATACAAATGAGAAATAAGAGCAGAGACTGCATGCCAAAATGAGAATGTTTATGTGGCTTTTTCCAAAGCTTTATCCTTGACCTTGGCATTGTTCTTGCCCTTCCTGAATGAGCTGCTCTGCCACCAGAGCCTCAGGAGGAGGCCTGTGCAGACACTGCCCACATTAGTGTCGGAGCAGAAACATGCCTAACAATCTTCTTTCTTGTATTTTCAATTGCCTGCTGGAATTTTCCAGCTGTCTGCTACATAGATTGTCTAAGCAGGACAGCTCACATATCTAAAGTTAAATATATCACCTCTAGACCAGCTTCTGTGTGCAATTATTTTACTTTTCTGGTTCCTGGTGGTTATCTTAATCACCATGGCTTAAAATCCTTAGAATTGCCTTTTATTTCTCCCTTGATCTCTCCTCCTGAAGATGATAAGTTCTATGCATTCATGGTTTGAAATCTCTCTCTCTCTCATACTATTTTTTAAAGATTTCCATTGCTATTACCTTTATGCAAGTATTTAATTTCTAACCAAGGTTATTTTAATAGACCCATAAATAGTTATGCAATTTTGAGGCTTTCCTCAATAAATAAATTGAGAAGCAGAGTTTTGACCTGTTTTTTTTGCCTCCTTAAGACTATCAACCTCACTCCACAGCATGCATAGGCATTTCTGACTGAACTTTCCAAAATGCAGTTAATATTCTGCAGTGGTGGAGTAGATAATTTGGTAATTTCAAGGAAAAAGTAATTAAACATATTCAGAAATTTTCCACAAATTAAACTGTAGAATAATTTATGAGTTGTCTACCATTCACAAATAGAGTAGTTTCTCTTAACTAATTCATCATGACTTTGTTTGCTATTTTATTTGTTCCACAATTCTAATATATAAATAAATATAAACAAATCTATTATAAATCTAAATAAATGTAAATTAAATACTGTTTCACATTAAATCAATAATAGTACAAATACAAAAAGAGCTCATTGATGCATAAAAGTGTAAATAAATGGGTGAAATGGGCAAAAGGGGTCAAAAAATACAAACTTCCAGTTATAAAATAAATACATCATGTGCAAGGCTAATCTAATCTACTTAATAATTTTGTATTGTATATTTGCAAGTTGCTAAGAGAGTAGATCTTGAAAGTTCTCATCACAAGAAAAAAAAATCCTACAATGGATGGTGGCAGACTTATTTAACAATATACACCTGAAACTAATATGTTATATATGAGTTATGCCTCAAAACAAAACAAAAAACCAAAAACTTAAGGAAAAGCCAACGTATGCTTTAGAATCCCTAGCGCATAAATCCTGTATTTGAATACTTAACGTGTGACTGGAAAATCATCTAGCATACTTCAATCTTTTCCAACTGAAAATATAGGCTATATAATTTTCAGATTTGTACTAATTAGATTATTATGATAATATATCTTGTGAAGCACACTGTGTATATGCACTTATACATAAAGTTATTATTGACAAGTATTTATTATATACAAAGCTATATTTCCTTATATAAACACTTGTTTTCTTTCTAGTACTTAGGTAACAAAGTTTGCCTGTAATAATAAAAATATTTTTCTACTTTGAAAAATAGTATAAATGAAAATTTAAAAAGTAAGATACAGAAATTCAGAACATTATCAATAGCACAAGGGTTGACTATAATTTTAGCACAAAGAACAAACATATGATCTGGGATATGTGAATATTTGATTGTGTTGATTTCATATAAGCATCTAACTAAGAAAAGCACTGGATAGACAAAGTAAAGGCTTGGGACTTACTAGACAAAGACTTTAAATCAACTCTCTTAAATATGTTTGAAGAGTAAAAGGAAAGCATGGGCAAAGATTTAAAAGAAGCCAAGAAAATGATATCTCAACAAATAGAGACTGTCAATAAAGAGTTAGAAATTATAAAAAGGAGCTAAGGAAGTGTTATGAATTTTTTCATAATGGAAAAGAATAGAACTACATATTTATCAAAACTGTGCACTTAATAGCAAAATGTCATCTCACTATTAATGTGCTTGGAGAGCAAAGTAGAATAAACTGGAAAATACCTCCATGAAAAGACACTGTCAAAACTATGTTTTTTTTTTTTTTTGGTACCTCTGAATATGGAGGAGTAAATATGAGAAAATGTTAGTGGAGTTCTGTTTTTTGCAGTGAAAGAACCTGCTTGATTTCTACATTTTGATCTGCTCCTGCCTGTATAAAGCAAAATACCAATCCTTCAGTCTGTTCTGCTTGATGCCTCATATTCTTTGGAAACAAACACTTCTCCTTATGTCCTGGGTCATTTAGTATACCTTGTTTGTAGATTGGAAAATGCCTTAGATGCAGACTGGGGCAGCTCCTGATCGATACCAGGCGCCTTGTTCACAGAGGAGAGTTCACAGTTAGTAGCAGGTCTCTCTGTTACAGTCTTACCATACTGAGGTCACTGGCAAGAACAGGGTGGTGGGGAGTTCATTTCATTTTACTGTGCAAAAGTGTGGACAGTAGGGTTTTTTTTTCTGCTGGTTTGTATTGGAGTTCAATATTTTTTCTGTTGGTTGATACTGGAGTTCCTTGCATGAGCTCCTGTAAGAAAGGATGAAATAGAAACATTTCAGTGACAATAATTTCCTTAGAAATTATTTAAGAGACAACAGGTTTCCTTAGAGGTCTGTGTGTGGATAATGTGGGGAAATGGACATGATCCCGCCATTGATCCTTTGTTTCCTCTCCCAGCTCATGGGCATCAGTTACCAGGGTCTAAGGGCAAGGAGTCCCTGCATAGCCTGGGAACAGGGCTCAGTGGTGATCTTTTAGGTATAAAATTGAAACAATTAGAAAAGGGAAATGAATAGGCTGAAAGAACTCCTCTTCCCCATACTAGATGAGAAGAAAGTTTAGAAAAGAATAAAAAGGGTTAGACCTGAGCAAGCATGTGTGAGAATCACCTGCCCTGTAGTCTTGTCTTTAAGTTAAATCCACAGTGGGGAGCTTTTTGGACAGTTCATCCACTGTTGGGTGGAGCATGAGAAGGCTTGCTTGGAGAGGAGACTCGTCACTGTGTGGCTGTGGCGCCTCTGAGACTGGCTTGGCAAAGACCCCGTCTCAACCCCAGGTGAAAATGAGGACAACCAGGAGCCACCACGGGAACCAAGGATGGTGCAGAAATTAGGGAGGGGTGCAGTGGATGTGGGCAACGTGGCTCCTGATAGGAGGAAGAACATCAGCATGTTGTCAACAGCACCCTGGCCGCCCCCACAATCCTCACTGCAGAGCAGAGTGGTGTGTGATAGGGCCATTCACCCCCATGCAGAAGACCCACAAGCATGCCCACTCCCCTGCCCCTGAGCCAGCTCCAGGGTTGGCAAGGAGGGGAACCGTTCCCTGTGAGCATTTTGAAGCTGAAGGTGGCAGAAATAAAATCCTGAGTTGACTGTGTAAGCCTCGAACTGGACTGAGTCCTGAAATGGGGAGATTGATTTCCAACATTAGACAGAATAGGAACTCAAGAGAGAAAATTAGATTGAGTTAGGGGAAAAAAATGCATTTTTCATACCCGAGGCTGTAACTTAGAAATTCATAAGTGTGAGATGATTCCAGCTGCTCTGCTCTGGTAGCTCATCTAAGCTGTGGTCAGTAACCTGCTGGCTGGCGGGAGCCGACTGCGAGCAGCTCTTCCCCGCTCAGCACTATCTAGTGAGGACCTTGAAATCTGCCACAGAGGGAGCATTTACACCACAGGACTTGACAAATGCTCTAAAGCAGGACTTTCCCCCCACTAGAGAACAAGTTATTAAACACTTAGCAGCATGTCGTTACCTGAACTTCTCTCTCATGAGCCAAAATGTAATGACATTGGGGAAAAGGTCTATTAGCATTTTTTTCCCCTAAAAATTGGACTGTGATGCAAAAGACTTGAGCCAGAAGAGTTTGATATATTCCCAGTGCTCAATTGTTTCTTGCTTTAAAAAAACTGTAAGTATGTCATTTTACATGTTCACAGTGCACATCTGGGTTCTCTAGCATGGCATAAAAAAAAAGTCATTTCCAGAACCACATACATTAGGTCAGTGTATTAAGAATGCATATCCCAAGGTGAAACATTCAAACCACTCACTTAGGAGTTAGACATACTGATTGACAATGTGATCTCATGCTAAAAGGACAACATCTCTCTATTCAATGTCTATTTTTTGATCTAAATATCCAGAAATCTCTGACAGAACCACAAAACTGTTATTCTCAGTGCCCTATAAAAACATGTTAGGATTTTTTTATTTAGTGAGTATCTGGAGTGAGAGATGGAATATGCCCACACAGATCAAACTGCCCATCACCAAAGTAAGTCCAGCTTGGCAAAAGATTGCAAGTACTGTCTTCTGTAAAACAATATGAATATAAAAGAGTATGAATAATCATGAATGTTATTAGTGATCTTAAGTGTTCTTTATTCTGTGCATTTAAAATGGTATGCGCTCTCTCTCTTTCTTAATTTATGTATCTAACATTGGTGATCCACAAGTGTGCCCAACACAAGCACACACTCTCAGTGAGCCTCCGATATTTGAAGTCTGGCGGTAGTTTTCTTAGCTTCAAGTGAAAGGCTTTCTCCAGTCTGGCTCCACTCTCCTTACTTGTCTTAATGACCACTGCCCTCTCCACGCACCTCGCTCCCTCCAGTCCAATTACTGCCATGCTGAAAAATGTGCCTTGCATTTGTCCGTCCTCGTCATTCTTCTGCTTGGAAGACTCCAACCCTTCACTTTGACCTTTCGAAATCCCTTTCTAGAAGCTGAATGAAATGTTTCGGTTTCCTAAGTCACTCAGCCAGCAGTACTCTCCATGCCTTAAACTTCTTTAGTGTATTCTGTGTCAGTTCTTCATCCAATAGGTATCAGCAGCTGATGTGACATCTTATTCTTTCATAAAAGATAAAGCTCTGCGAAGGTGGAAGCAATAGCATAAGTGCAAAAGATCAGGCTCTGGAATCAGAGCTGACTTTACCGCAGTGCGGTGACCTTTCCCAAGTGCCTCTACCATCCTTGGCCTCAGCTTCTTCATGTCTAAATTAGGGAAGATGATAGTTCCATTCCTTAGGCTTATCGTGAGAATCCAGCTCATGTGTCGTTGAATATAGGTGATTTCTGTTATAGCTGGCAGATCGCAGTTATTCCTGGGATTTCCTTTGATTTTGTATGTGCTGATGGTTATGTTGATCACTTTTTTTTTTTTTTTTTTGTGGGACCCTTGCCAGCGGCCAGGGAACGAACTAGCGCTACAGAGGCTGCGGGCTTAACCACTGCGCCACCAGGGGAGGCCCTATGTTGATCACATTTTGTCTCAGGTTTTTAGGTTGTAAATTGTGGGTGTTAGTGATGGTGATTAGAATAATATTGATAATTCCACCTATATACTGGTTTCTGTGTTTGAAACACAGTTTGATTTTACACACACAGTTCGATTTTACAAAGTTGGATTCAAATGTGACAGTGATATTCTAATACGGAATTTGATTCTTATTAATTTAACAAACACAAATGAGACTCATCCTATGAGTTCTCATATGATCTGGCATTAACTTTTTCCAGTTTGTGATGGAGGAGACAAATTTTGTTCTCTCTTATGATGGATGGTATTTAGGGGTTTTTAAAGAGGGTGGTATTTCATAATCTTCTAGTTTCTTGTGCTTCCATAATTTTTATTAAGAATTAAGAATGTCTTGATTCAATATTTAACATCTCGTTTCTGCTTTCTTCCTAATTTGAAAAGGTATGAGGAGTTTGTTAATCGTGCAAATTTAAGATATTTAATTAGGTTGATGCTATTAATCAGTATTCAGCAAATATTCATTTCTTCATTAGAATTCAAGACACATTTCAGATATTCCAAAAGAGATTGCTGGGAATTAATCAGAACTATTTCTTAGAAAGGAAATGGCAAAACAGAAAATGTTTAAGACCCCTTGAAATTTTGACTTTGCTCATTTTATGTAGTTATTATACGTAGCTTGTCATTTTACGTAGTTATCATATAGAAAGCAACTCTTCTAGCCCTTGGATCTTCTGTGGTAATCTCAGAATCTGTCTATCTATTGCTGAGTTTGGTCATATTAGAACAGGAACAGCTCAGCTGATGATAAGCCTCACTTTTATATCTGGCCAGCTCAAAGTTTGATTTTGCAAAGTTGAATTCAAATGTGACAGTGATATTCTAATATGAAATTTGATTCTTATTAATTTAACAAACACAAATGAGACTCATCCTATGAGTTCTCATATGTAACAGGCTAGATTGGGGGAGAGGTGGTATTTGAGCTGCCTTTGAGAGCCGGAGGAAAGGAAGTCCTGCCCGAGTGAATAGCATGGGAAAGCTAAAATTCAGTAAAGTTGTGGAGAATAAGATTCCATAAAAAAATGCCCTGTGTTCAAGGCTTTAACACCAGATTGAAGTTGTATTTTGCTGTGCCAAAAAGGATGCCCTTTATCACCATGAGAAAAATTATTCAGCCTGCTTTTACCAAGCAGCTCTGGGAACAATGGTAAAAATAGATTGGTTATTTAAGAGGCAAGTATTGAAGATTTGAGGGAAGCCTCTGCCTTTCAGGTGGGAACACAATTTCCTGTTTTTCTGCCAAAGCTTGTAAACATATGCAAATCCTACTGGCCTGTGTTCTTAACTTTCATTATCCTAGAAGAGTTGCCTCTCCTTTTCAAAGTGAATCACCCCACAGCCTTCTCTACCTGTTGGGTTTCCTCAGGATTCCTATTCAGCTTGAAGTTACACATCTTTCAAATTTTATTCCAATTTACTGTTGGGACAACCATTCAGAAAGTTCTCCAGGCTGTCATCCTTCACTTTCCAAGTGTCTCCTTGTCCTCCCAGCATCTAACATTTGAAAGGTGATCCACAAATTACCAAGTCCTGCTGGTTCTAACTCACTATTAAGATCTCTCACATGGCCACAATCCAGCAATGAACTAAACACACAAAGCTTTTATTCCCATTGCCATGAGTTAGATAATAAACTGTCTATCCACCCACATACCTGCCTAGCAGAATAAGGTCTAGGGAATGATAGAAGAGAGAAAGGTAAGATAAACGTGTTATCTATGTACATATAGATGTAAATACACATATACACATACACCAATAAATATATATACACACAAAGATATGAATGTATAGTGTAGTTGGAGAAGTTCTCTCTGATGGATCGACATTTCATCAAAGACCTGAAAGAATGAACAAATAGATAGCCGAGGGTGGGGGTAGCAAGAGTGAGGGCTTGGGATCCTTTACCACAAGGAATAGGTTAGAAGCATGCATGGTTAGGATGCATTGATTTGGAAAGGAGAGAAGACAAAGAAGAAAAGTAGCATATCTTTCCATTCTTTCACTTACTCATCCCAAAATTATATCTGTACTCAGCAGCTCTCAAATAAGTACAGAAAATAGGTATTTAAAAAATATTTAACAAAACAAGGGCACACACTAAGGTAGGGATAATAAGAGGTAAAAGTTACAATGAAAATCACTTTGGAGGTAACACTGACCAGACCTGGTCATTTCTATACACACAGAAATATCTATTATGGAAAGAAGATAATTAGACACGATTATAAGATTTTAGTCTGAGTGACTTAAGATGGAATGATGGCCATCTGGTTTTGACAGGCAGTAAGGCTCTCATTTTTGGAATGTTGAGTTTGAGATAGGTATAGAGAGTCTATAAATAGATGTATAGGAAGCATTCAGGACTTGGGGTACAGATTTCAGAGGAAAGTCAGAGCTAAAAATAAAGATCTAGTCTTCAGCATTCAAAAAAACGTCATTGCAGCCCTAGGCATGAAAAATGTAGTCCACTAAGAATGTAAAGTAACATAGGAGAGGCAAGTTGTGTTAACTTTTAAACAAACATAAAGGAAGGGGCATCTATGAAGGATGCTGAAAAGGGCTCGTCAGATAAGTCGAGAAATAACCGAGTAGTTGCAGTGGCTGTGGCACTAAAGATGGGCTTGCGCTAAGTGACAAAATTTTGATCATGCTTCTGATTGCCTGTAGTGGAGTATTAATAAGTCCCTTTTAAGCGCGTGGGTGAGGACCCACAGCCAGGCAACCCATTCAATATCGGGGCTGCCCTATAACACCTGGTTATTTTTCCCACAGCCCATTTACTGAATTAGATGGGTATTCTAAAGATACAGGATGTCAACACAGCAAAATATTCAGCCAATATTCATTTATTGTTGTTCTTTTGCTTTGAAGGCATCGCCCCTCAAGAATTACATAAATCATTAATTCAATATTGAAACTCTACTTGTAGGTCATCTGGGAGTTTCCCTTAAGGGTAATGCTCATGCCATCATATTTTCCCTCCTGTTTGTATCCAGTCTTACATATAATTTTGCAAAAATGAAAGACTTTAAATATTTTATGAAGGGTGTATAATGCAACACAATTTTCTTCTCAGTTATGCATCCATTGAAAGAAAATTGTGCATTTAAATGAAAACACGAAGTTCTTGACATTTATATTTCACTATTAAGCTTAGCTGAATCTGGAAATATTACATTCATATTTCCTAAAATTACAAATTGCTAATTGTTAAAACCACTTTATTGAGGTATGATTGATATACAAAAAGCTGTTCATGTTTAATGTATACAACTCGATGAGTTTGGAGATGAGTGTGTACCCATGAAACCATCACTGTAATCAAGGTCATAAACTTATTCATCACCTCCAGAAATTTCTTTCCACTTCCTTTAAGTTTTTTCTTTTATGGTAATTAAGAAAAATTAAAACGCAAAATTCTGAATTCTGCAGGTCGATCCAAACAGCAACACAAACTGACTTTTAGAAAAAATTTCACCTTTGTCTTTTGGCTCAGAGGAGGCCCAGAATCTTGGTTCTTCTGACACCAGCTGCCTCCACCAGGCTGCTTAACTTTGACCCCAGTGAATCAAAGTCATATGCCTGAGGTGCACCAGTGGGGAAGTTGGTGCCATGTCTGTCCTGGCCTCCAAGATTGGCCCTGTGGGTCTGTTCTTCAAAAAGATATTACCAAGACAACCAGTGAATGGGAGTGAGGATTATGGGGAAACAGCATTCAGAACAGACTGACTGAGGTGGAGGTGGTACCAGCAGCCTCTGCCCTCATCCTCAAAGTTGTCAAGAGTCTGCCTAGTATCAGAAGGGAGCAGAAAACATTAAGCACAGTGGAAATAGCACATTTGATGAAATTGTCAACATAGCTTGACAGATGTGGCACAGATCTTTAGCTAGAGAACTCTCAGGCACCATTAAAGAGGTCCTGGGCCTGCTCAGTCTGTGGGCTACACTGCCAATGGCTGCCACCCTCATGACATCGTAGTTGATATCAGCAGTGGTGCGGTAGAGAGCTCAGCCAGTTAAGAGCTACAAAGGACAATATTTCAATAAAAGATCACTTAACAAACAATGGGAAACACATTTTTTTTTCCAGAAAATGATATAATAAAAGCAGTAACAATTTCAACATCATCATCCATGCTGGCAGTTGTTTTTTACTTTTTGCATATCAGAAGTATTTGCTTTTTACAGTGATTGTAGTTGTCACCATGAATTGAGATGCTTCTGCTAGGATGCTGTTTTCCAGTTGTTAACATCCTCCTCTGTAGTAACAGTGTGTGGGGAGATGCAGAGGTGTGGATGAGATTCACAGCGTTGCCAGAAGCAGTTTGAAATTGGCTAGTCAGATGCATGACCTATTTTTTTGGTCCATCTTTTCTGATCCAGAAAATGTTTGCATTAACTCTCATTCCCACTGGAAGCCCTACTTTATTATGACTCAATGGATCAATATCCACTGGGAACCATGAACTATGATAGGTGACCTGACAGTCGTGTGAAAGGCCTCATTGGTTTGAGTGGAAATGAGTTGCTTTGTGAGACTTTCTTTCTATCAAAAAAAAAAAAAAAGGACAATTCAGAACTTTCCATTATACATTACAAATAGACACAAGATGGAGATAAATAGCAAAATGATGTGTTTTTTCCCTCTTATGCTTGCATTTTCCCACCTTTCACATCCTGACGGAATAGATCACATACCCTTGAAATACTAGGTAAATTTTTATCTTGGTAAAGCCAGGGATATATTTGCTTAATCTTTCTTAAGCAGAAAAATTAGTGGCATACAACTTTAGAAGGTATTGATTCCTCAGTTTATGAGGTACAATGACAGAAGTACACGTTTATAACCACAGGTTAAAGTCAGATTAATAAGTAACAGAGCTTGTCTTGGAAAAATCATCCTGTGTTGTTCGTCACATTTGCATCTTCGCTGTTTGAGCCCAGTGAAATATTCCCAAATCAGGCATGTTGGAACCTGATTTTTTTATGTAACAAAATGAAGAAATCATTTAAAACACATGTAATAACTGAGGATAATCCAAAGACATCTACATGTATGTCAGTCACTGGCAAAATTAATGGTAGCCTATCACAATTTTGGTTTAAGCTGCATGTGTATTTTGTCTCACTATTTAAAAAAATAAAATGATAGCCCTTGTGTGCCCTGCTATTTGTACATAGGCCAGGAGCCAGATGGAGCTGGCTAGGGTGCTCAGATGTTAGAGGAAGCAATTCATTTGTGTAGCAAAAAGGTCTGCAACTGAAAGCATTTCCAGAATTGAATGTATGCACAGGGGAATATTGTACCTGCTGGCTTTAGCTCTAAATTCTCTTTGTGTCCCCATGCTACCATGCTACTGTACAGAGCACTGTATCTATTAAAGCCAGTATATAAAACATCTGTATCTATACATTTATATCTACTTCTGTGTATTTGTGTAAATATACATACATGCATGTATACATACACACATACATACATTATATATTCACATACATTTATTTCTGCCCAAGTCTGACGGAAATCACTATGATGTTCAAAGGATGTTGAGTGATTCTGTTCTAGAGTGAATGTGACCGTAGCCATGCTGCATGTATGAGAAAATACTTTTTGAACCAGAGAGCGGCATTGATTCGAATATTGAGCAGGGAACCAAAACTGATACTGGGAAAAACCACCGGGTACCCAGAGACCCCAAACAGCTAAGGATAAAAGCCCATGTTGCCCGTGAGAAGTTCAGTGAGAAGTTCAAAGACAATAGAGAGAGAGAAGAAGAGTAGGAGAGACCAGGATTTCAAAATACAGCCTCCTTACCAAACTCTGAAGTTAACCATCTCCTCAAGAGCCAAAGTTCAGCCAAACAGGCAGGACTCAAAGTGGAGCACCCAAGGCCCACAGCATTGCTGCCTGAGCCAATCAAGTTGTTTTCTACCAGGGAGAACAACCAAGAGGGTCTGCAGTTTCCAAAGGCCTGGGAGAGAGGGGAGAGAACTAAAGTTCAAATTGTGCCACCCAAGCTGAATCACCCATATGGTCGAGATGGTGGCCGCCATGGTCTCTCAGGAGAGCTGGATTGTCCTGCCTGCCAAAGCGCTAAAGCTGGAGGAGCGCGTGCGCGTGCGCGTGCACACACACACATACACACACACACACTCTCTTAGTGTTTCAGACTCCATATTGGCCCCTCAGCTCCACCACTTGCACCCAGAGACCCCCGTCCAGGAAGTCAGGTTCACAGCATGCCTGGATGCCTGGAGTTGTGGTGTGGTGATGGGAGTGGGGAACGTGGGGCTCATGCTTTCTGGGACTCCCACCACCAGGCTGCCACCTCTAGTAATTCTGGATGACCACCAGTGGATACCTGCAGTTAAAATTGCTCTTAATAATCCAAATATAGTTGTATAAAATGATTTATATAAAATGCGTAATTAGCAGCCTTTAATTTACAGGTTTAGAACCTGTAAGAAGATACAGTACATTAATCATTCTGATTTAAAACACTAGTTGGTATGATTTTCTTAGGCCAGTTTCAGACCGCTGAATCCAAAGGCTATGTTAATAGTTGAAGAATAACATGGAAGTCCCATGTATTTTTCAGTGTTGTCAAAACCATAGCAGCAGCGAGTATTGTTCTAAAGTGGAACAGATGCAATTTGCTATTCAATCCCAAGACTGTTTCTCTTATGTGCCCATGTATTAGATCACCTCAGACCTCTCCAGCCTTCACTGGGTAAAGTAGCCTCTTTTTGGTTATATCAGTTTCTTCCCAAATGCTCATACTTTTTGATTTCTTCATCTTTTCTCTATTCCTTTCCAAAATTCCTCCGGGCACATGAGGAATGCAGATGATACCGTGGCGCAGTTGGGTGGCAGGTTTCCCTGGAATATTTTGGTTTTATGTTGGTGTCTACCACAGATCATTGGTTGTATCCCTGTATTCTGGGTCAGTGAAATCTGCCAAGGTTGCTTGGGTTGGTTCTAACTCTGGATGTTTATGGACATGCACTGCCAAATGCAGTATCCAGTCTATCCCTTGGACTGTCCTCTTGGCAAAGGTGGTCACCCTTGGCTATATCTGGGTCCCCTGACACCTCATGTGCCGTTCAGATTCCCTGAAGCTGACGGGGACAGTCTTTGACTTCATATACAGAGCTGGTACACAGTAGTTGTTGGGTACTGCCTCTAACATGAAGAATCCCTCTGGTCAGCTTCCAGTCAGACCTTCATTCACTTCCAAGCTTTGTTCTTTACCTTCTTCTCTTAGACTCTGTAGAATGGTTTTGGGGGAGCATGATTCATAAGGCAGAAAAATGGAACATACTGTTCTAATGAAAAAAAAAATCTCTCTTGTCAAGAAAAAATTGCACTGGATTGAGTTAAATAGACAAGAAAGACTTTATTCAAAACTGGAGCAGTGGGGTCAAGCCTACTGCAAGAGGGATAAGAGACTGAACTCAACTCTGTTAAAACAAAAGGTGGGAGTGTTTTTTAAGAGCTGGGCTAAGCCTGTGGAAAAGTACGGTGAGAACATTAAGGGAGAAGTTGGTCAATGTGATTAGACCATTTGTGCTTGCTAATTGGCACTTATGGAAGTTAGTTCCTACCCTCCCACTGAGATGGGGGAGGTGGGGGCGCTATCTTTCTTGATGATTACACTTCAAAGGGATGACTCAGGCCCTTGAGAAAGACATTCTTGGATTGTAAAACTGAAAAGAAACTTGATGAAGATTTATGTTTCAAGGAGCGGAAATAAATTTACAATTGCAAGTTTCCTAAATTAAATGCTCGAAGAAAAGGGAGGTCAGAGACCTATGTCAGGAAGAAGGCTGTTTGAAGTTTAGTCAAACAGAAGAGATTGTTAAGGCCATCTTGGTCTCAAGCATCACTCATAATGTCTCCCATTGTCTGTGAAACAAAAGTTTCCATGATGAAGTAGCACTTAAATAAAATATGTATAGTCAAGACCGAATTGAAGAAGTAAACTAAACCTGGAGATAAACGTAATTCATTAATTGGAAGCATGATGTATGGTATAATATGTTTCATCATTTTTACAAATTAGGAAAATACTAAATGATTTTATCATCTAAATGCTTGGCATGGGTTTTGCACTTTTAACTTTCTGATATACTATGCCCTAGTAAAGCTGACTTTTCCAGTCATTTTGTGTAAATAATATATGTTGGGTGCAAGAGAGTGACTTCAGTTTCTTGACCCAGAAGGAGTGATAGGGGGACATTTGGCTCATGACAGCTTATCATCTCTGTCTGGCTGGGGAAGATAAAAAAATAAAGATAGGGAAGCAAAAAATGGTTTTTCAACCTCTGGGATTCTGTCAGTGTGCTCCTTCTGATGCATGATGTCATTTACTGAAATGACCTGCCTACTGTAATAGATCTAAATCGAAACTTTTAGAAAAGCATCGTAATGGGCTTAGGAAGCAAAACACAGGCAAGTCCTGATTCTCATTTGAATTTCTAGACATCATGTGTTGTTGAAAGTCATTTTTCTAGAAACTACTAATTGGAATAACATAAAACTTGCTGTGAAGAAAAAAAAAATAAAGGCACCAGACTTGGTGCTTCTGTAACTTTATTCTAACCTTCCCGAGTAAATTTGGCTGTCACAATTTGCAAATCAAATATACCAATCAAAATGCCCGAACAGAGTGAGAATGTAAATATTTACTTTTCAATCCACTGAATTATTAAAGATTTCAGAAATGTTTGATCTGGCAATACAAGAGGTAGGATTGAAAGTCAGTCTGCCAATTCGCCGTGAGGGAAAATTGATCAACAACAGAGAACTAAAACCTAAGAGAATTTAGTGAGGAATTATTAATTTAGAAACTTGCTGGGGAAATGAATTGAAAAGCACCTCTTTTTTCATTGCGTATATAAAAAATCCAAAACAAAGCAACAAATACATCTAGGAAATGTAGTTTATAAATGACTACACTGTATAACTTTGAGACAGTTGGTGTCAATGCTAGTGTGTGGAGGGTGTGTATGTTTGTGTGTGCGCACATCAGCCAAATGCCTGAATCTTCGGTTTGAGAACCTCATGAAAAATACTGTGCTAGAAAGGAAAGTGCCCTGCACTTTTATTTAGTTTCGTTCCAGCTCTAGCTTTGCCACTAGTTGGTGAATGAATTTACACAGACTTAGACACTACGGTTACAGATTTATTTCATTCTTTTATGCATTCTGTTAAGCACCTACTATGTGTCAAGTAATATGCTGGACACTAAGATTCTATCAGTGAACAAAACAGGTGAAGACTTCTGGCCTCGTGGAACAAAACAAAGGACAAACAAGAAATACAATAAGGAAGAAAGGTATATGCTATGTTTGATGATGTCAGTTTCTGTCGAAAAAACCAAAACCTGGTAAGAGTAAGACAAATGGGAGCAGGATTTCTGGGTGGAAGGAATTTTAAATATGGCAGACCAGGAGATGCCTCTATGAGAGGCATTGGTTTTGAGCAAAGACTTGAAAATGGTAAAGCAGTAGCCCCATGTGTCTCAGAGAAGAGAGTTCCAGGCAGAAAGGACAGGTTAATAAAGAGGGGAGGGGATGGGGAATGGAGGCTAGGGTTTGCTCAAAGAACCTCAAGGAGGCCATGTTAGTGGAGGGGCAGGAGGTCAAACATGGGGTGGGACTGACCTAGGGGGTGGGTCATCTGGGACTCCATAGATCATACAGTAACGATTTCATCTTTCACTCTGTAAAATCGAGATGTACTGCAGCGTTTTGAGCGCAGGTATTATAAACATATTGTGCGGAGACTAGAGTGTCAGTGAGCAAAGGTGGAAGACGGGAGACTTGTTAGGTGACTGTTGCAAGGATCTGGGCTAGAATGATGTGGGTTGAACCAAAGGATCTGAGGATGGGGGAGTACTGGGAAATAAATGCGCCAAAAACATTTCCTTGGTGAGAGAGAGAGAAAGTCAACCATGATTCCACCCCCCCCCTTTTTTTTTCTGTTCTGTGAAACTGAAAGAATGGAATTATAAACTGGGATGGGGAAAAGGGTGAACAAAACAGGATTTGGGGAGAAGAACAAGAGTTTGGTTTGGTAAATGTTAAAGAGATCCCGTAGGGAGTTGGATACTCAAGTCTGATGTTCATGGAAGAGGCCTCAGGTTATTGGCACGTAGTAAGATGAAATCCACAAGGCTAAAAGAGGCCACCACGGGGTGAATGTAGATCCAGAAAAAGCAGGGCAAGGCCCGAAGTCTTGGAGCATATCAAACTGGAGATGATTAGAGAGAAAAGGAAGCTCCAGCAATGGTGCCTGGGAAGGAGCAGCAATGAGCTAGGAAGAAAATCAAGAGAGTGACCTTAGGGGGACACTAAGAGAGCAGTCTGTCAGGCGCTGGGGGCAGTCTAAAGTAGCAGGTGATGGGAACTGTGGCTAAAAGCTGACCATTTATTCACGTGAAGATCATTGCTAATGTTGACAAGAGCAGTTTCAGTGGAGATGAGAAACCTTGGAGGTTTAAGCAGGACTTATTTGAAGAAGGCTGACTTACAAACAGAGTGGCGTCAAAAGAAGTCTTTATTTTAAAATAGGAAAAATAATCGTGCTTATCCTGGATGGAAATGAACCATTAAAGAGTAAAAAAAAAAAAAAAGAAGGTCATGGAACTGGAAATGCAGGTGTGTCGGCAGGCTCAGCCAGACGTGGGGTGCTGGCCATCTCGTCAGGACTTGGTCTTGCTTTATCTCCAAAATCCTAATGCCTAATGCTATCTTCCCAGCATTTGTAGCAGAAAGGAGGGCTCTTCTGTTATCCCAGCCAAATCTTGGAACTGCTCCCGCTGGCTTGGCTAGGTGACCTCTCCGTTGCCAGAACAGTCACCATGCGGTACCAGCGAAGGCCAAGACGGGAATCAGGGGCACTATGAGAAAGGACCCACATGCACACAGTACTGATAGAGTCATGTCTTCTTCTGGCAATAAGAAAAATACAAAGCAGTTAAAAGGTTCTAAATGATGACCCGGGGGCACCGTAAACCATTTAAGGGAGCCAAACAAATTTGGGCCCTGTGTTCTTTCTGTTTCCTTGCGTTGTTGTAATTTAATGTCAAGGTCAAAGCGATCTGGGCAGACTTAGACTCTTGAGGAAATCTGGATGAAATCACATGTGGAGAAAAATACAATTATCTTTGAGGGAGACTTTCTTATGACAATTTTAATTAAGCCAATTATTTTCTAGAAATGTAGATGCCCTCCTGGTGTCCAGGACTATCTTTCAACTGGGTTCACTTGTGCTTTGTGCTCTTGACCAGCTATGTCCTTCTGCTCTTTAAATCTCGAGGAAGAAATAGGACTCCCCATTCTGTAGTTTCAACCTTTTTTAAGTTGACGACCTTGATGACGCATCGCCTTTACCGAGGACCACCAGGAATGGCGATCTTGCCATTTTTAATGACTAGAGGATACAAGTGGTTCTTTTTCATTGTATTTTAAGTCTTCAACCAAGTGCATGTTCACTTCAATTTTTTTTTTTAAACTGCCCTGACATTGGAATTTCCCTGACTGGCCTGGCTTAAGTGACCGCCCCGTTCTACAGCCAGGACTCAATATTGCTGATAATCTAACTGGATAACCTCGTTCTTTAAGAAACATGGAAAAAATTCTTTGCATGTATTTTTGGGATAAAGTATAACACCATAAGCAATGATAGTTGTATGGTTATTTCAAGGATAAAGAATTGAAAAAGGGGTGATTTTAAAAATGAGATGTCTACACATTAAAATCATTTTAAAAATAAGTAATTTTTCATCTACATCAAAATAATCTGTGTAATATTGGGAAGGTTTACTTATCCTTTGTAAATCTTTTTTTTTTTTGGTTTTATTTGAAAGGATGTTGAAATATTTCATCTCACTAGGTAACTTTAATAAGTTTAATGCAGTACATAAAACAGCTAGCAGAGTTTTTGGCATTCAGTAGGCACTGGATAATTTTTAGTTTACTTTTTTATTTCCTTGCAGTTCACAGCAACATACATAATAGAAACAAGCTCTTCAGGCATCTGATGTTTAAAAGTGGTAGGTAACAGGTACACGATATACTGCATTTAGTGGTCATTCAGTAGCTAAATTTTTCAAAGCTCATCTTCACTGTGATCATCACTCTTACTTTGGAGTTAAGAAGAATCATACTTGTTTTATAATTCAAAAATAACACTACTGTACACTCACCTACTTGCGGTGTGTGAGAGAAATCAAGGGGCACTTAATATGCTTTTCGAGTTTGAGTCTCATAGCAGTAAGTATTACATTTCATTTAAAAGTCTCATAAATGGGGAGGATTTTTATTTGTAAGTGTGAATTTTCAGGCTGTGAGATGAAGGGTCAAGAAATGTTTCTGTTTGAAAGGATTTATGACACTTGATCGTGCTGGAGTCTTGGTAACGAGGCCAAGGCAGGAGAAAAAGGAGGAAAAGGAAGGCTGCACTAGGGGGAGAGAAAGCACGCGGGTGGGGGACAGGCTGGTTTTTTTTGTTCTGTGGGTCAGGTGTCAGCTCAGAGCGGATGGCGCGTGGTGACACACTCACTGGTCGCACAGCTTTTTCCAGTGATGTTGAATATATTGGCACACTAACAGCATCATTAAAGATGACCAGCAGCTGAAAGGTTTAGTTTAATAAATGAAAATTTTAACTATATTTTGTTTGGTAGCAATTCAGAGTGTACAATTTGCTGGAGTCAGCGGCCATTTTCTTCATTAAGAAAGTAAAATATGACAATAGCGTGTCTCTACGAGGTCAGGTGGGTTGGTGGTGGGGCTCTGTGGCCTGTGAAGTTTCACTTCAGCTGCTGTTACCATTTTCATTTCATGTCACTTTTGTCCCTACCTGTCGTTGAAGACGGGCGCTGTGAAAGTGTCCCAAATTCTTTATGTCTACATCGATGTATTTGCATTTTCCAGATTACTGTTCAACATTTGTTTTAAAATTAGAACAAGCATAACACTCCATCACATGCTTGTACTAAGTTTAACTGCAGAGTTTCACAGCTTAAAACCCAGTGGGCAACTTTGCATTCCCTGTGGCTGACTTAACCCACTGCAAGGACTGGTGAAGCCAAAGAACACCTGCATCTCCATTACTTTACTGGTGTACCTTGTTAATGACATAGCTTAATTTGCATATCAGTAGTACCTTTTCACCACAGGTGAGAAATTGAAATGTTCAAGGTCAATTAACTGCAAATGTTTCAAGCTGTAACAGTGGGCTATGCTGGGAAGAGGAGCAGTCAGTGAGAGGCCCCTCTTCCTCCTGATGAGAATTGATGGTCCAATTTTTAACTCAGTAGAATCACACTGATTTCTTTTTTCCTTACTGTGCTTCTCTTGTGCTCACTTTTTTAAACAGTGATCTTTATAGGAGTGTTACAATGGCTGGGAAATATGAAATTTCATATTAAAATGATGCATCCTTATTAACTACTGCCTTTAGACCATTCACATTCACTAGAGGAAGCAAAAAAAGCAAAATAATCAGTATTTTCTCAGAGGTATAAGCAAATATAGATACAAACTCCAAATGTAAATATGTCAGGACTTACGATCGTGACTGGCTGGGGCACTTCATTTACTCTTTCTCAATTTTTCTATGTTAAAAACACAGAGATAGGCAGTTGCAGCTATAAAATGACCACGGTGCTTGGTGTTTGTATTGGATTCTAGAGAACTTCAACTTCCAAACTTCTGACACCCTGCACTAGAGCAATGAAGCTGGCATTGGGACATAGAGTAGAGGGAGGTATTTACTCATTCAACCCCCGTCGTGTGCTTTTACTTCAGAAATGTGGTCTTGATAACTAGATAGATAAGGGATGGCCATGTTGCCTGGTGGTCAAATCCTGAAGTTCCCAGCCCCTATTAACACCATCTTTCCTACACCTACTGGGAGCTACCAATTCTGGTTTATGTATCGTAACAATCTGGAAGGCACTGTTGTGTCCCAGGTAAGAGCTCTCTGTGGATGAGGTCAAGGTATTCAGATTCTTGCTATGTGGCTGCCATCTATCTAGCAGGCTGCTTGGAGAATTAATAGCGGCGCCTTCACAGAGTGCCTGACACAAAGTACTCTCACTTGCTCAATAAATGTTAAGTAATAGAGTAGTGGAATAAGTGGAAGAGGATGGATGGGGTTTCTTTACATCTGAAGAAATGAAATATGCATGAAGAGTTGGCTGAGATTTAAAAAATAATGCTATGCAAGCAGTTCCCACTGAGGGCCCAAGAACTCCCCAAGTTCTTCGTGTCAAGGTACTATTTGAGGTGCTCTTCATAGCACATAAATTCTCTTCATTTGTGCAATATGGGTAATAAGCTGGGAGAGTATTAGGTCCTCCCCCCACCATCATGAACAGCCGAGCCTGCCTTAATTAATAAACAATACCAGGTCCCCAAATTCCCCAATGAGCTTAAAATATGACAATATTGTACTCTAACTTAGATGCAGTGGATGGTGTTGGTGGCCAAGAACACTCCACCTGTTCAGGTTACTGGCCCATCCATAGATTCTTCAAGGCAAATACAGAGAAAATTATGGATATCCCTGACAAGAAATTGCATATGTATAAATATTTTGGATCTAAAGAAAGGAAGAATATTGTACTTTTAAGGTAGGGAGTGGAAAACATTTTTAAACAATGACTGCCTCTGAGAAAAAAGGAAATTTCAGAGAGTATCTAGTAGTGCCCCATGGGGTGTCCCTGTAGGTCTCATGGACTTAATAGTGGATGTTTAGTGGGCTTGGCTTTGTATGGGGGACTGGTACTTGAGGTTTTATAAAGCAGGGCACAGATCAAGGAGAATGCTTGAGTAAAAACTATATATATTTTAAAGGTAACCTCTTTGAAATTTCATATCTTATTATCAGAACCTCAATTAGGGTGGCAAGAAAATGGGGGAGAGAAAACTTGATGTAATAATCTTATTTGGGGTGCATTTTAATAGCTATTAATGTTAGATAATTATGAATTCATGAGTGTGTTAAACCATATTTCATGACTTTTGGAATGATGATATATGGTTTACATAATCAGCAATGGCAATATTACCTTAAATAAATAACCCCTCAAATAAAGGAAGCATCATCATATTAAACTGAAGGAAGGAGACCCCTTAATGAGACACACAATGGGCACACCTATAATTTTCTGGGTTGTGTTAGACTGAAAAAAAATACGTGATAAATTCTGCTCTACCCATACTTGAATATTCAGCAGGCTCTTCCCTTTTCATTTATGAGTTCTCAAGCACAGCTTGCTCTGTGATTTCTTCTTAATTCTTCCCTCACTCTTCTCTTACTGACACTTCACCCCTAGAGGATAGGACCATGGTGTGTCTTGGTGAACTGACCGGAATGGAGGGCATGCTCATTTATGGAATTTGCCAGCTTCCATGGCTTAAATACTCTCACTGTGACCAATTGCAAGATGGCTGTATTTAATCAACAGCTTACAGAATTCCTTAAAATGTCATCACCTCTGACCCTCTGTAGATTTAGCTCCTTGCTGCTACTAGGTAGAACTCCCCGCCATTTGTGGTATTATCGCTGCCTGGCCTCACCATTAACATTTTTCACGGTGTGTTTCAAACATGTTTTTCAGTGTGTGTTCCTCCTAAAACATTGTAAATGCAGTGAGGGCTGGAAATCTTCCTTTACCTCCTTAGAATTCCGAGGCTTAATGCTTTATTTATTTCTCTAAGGAGTCTACACATGATGTGACATCACAGGTAGTTTTCTGCTTCCTCCATACTGTGAAGGGATTCCCTAATATCCAGGCTAGAAGTTACCCAGTCATGCATGTGAGCATGAACATGCCGGTTCCAAGTGCTGGCAAGAATTTCCACCTATCAAATTAAGTACTTGAAACATTCAGTGAGTTTAATCTTAATTGAATTGACCTCCCAGTGTCATGAGGTTATGACACTTTGAAATGAAGGTAATTAGCATAGGTTCCATCCATTCACACCCAATTCGCATCAAATTTGTGCTTTTCTATGAGAAGTTTCATGGTTAGGTAATTTGGTTTTCTAAAGTTCCACAGAAGAATGTGGTCTAACTAGCCTTTCTACTCCACTAACATAGATTTTTAACTAATTCTTCGTCATTTTTTTTTTCTTGTCTTCTATTTTCATAAAAGGAGCTGGTGGTTGGTCTCCACTTGTGTCCAACAAATACCAGTGGCTACAGATTGACCTCGGAGAAAGAATGGAGATCACTGCTGTGGCCACCCAAGGGGGCTATGGCAGCTCCAACTGGGTGACCAGCTACCTCCTGATGTTCAGTGATAGCGGCAGGAACTGGAAACAGTATCGGCAAGAGGACAGCATCTGGGTACGTTTTCTTACAAAGGACTTACTCTTTCAAGGCATCTTTGTTTACCAGTTTCTTAATCTAAGTTGAAAAACAGAATCTTCAGAATTACTTAAAA